>NC_138995.1:9732048-10932048 GCF_964341445.2 Mesoplodon mirus
TATACCTGAAATACTCTTTAACAATGGATGGGTTTTTCTATCATTTTAATAAAACTTAGCCTTTAAAACAGAGACTGACAGGAGAAATTGTACATAGTTCCCCAAATATGCTAGATTATGTCATTAAAAAAAAAAAGTAGAGACTTTATTGCTGGTAGTTAAATCGGTTCAAGTATCTAGAAAGTTAACTGAGGTCAAACTATTCATGTGACCTGTTCTTGAATTTGAGACCACCTGATCAACTGTCACTTCTATAAAGTGACACTTCTCCTGTTGAGAAAAAAGAAGGGAAGGGAAAATATACTTCAACCCAGGAACCCCTGAGGGCAGGCGACCCCCGCTTTAGTTGTCCTGGGTCCAGAATGCTTTAAATGAGCAGCTGGAAAGCGTAAAGGTCCAGCCATGTTAGTTATGCCTATTCCCTTTGAAACCAAGGGTGGACACAAGTGACAGGAAGATGTAAGTGCTGCTGACACTGCACTTGACCCCTTCCACAGTATGGGACTGCAGAAGTCTGGTGAACTTACCTAACTTAACTCTTTCTGGGCATTTCCGCACAGCGAAGCCCTTGACCCTCCAGAGAGCACCGAGACTCAAGTTCCCCTGCAGAAAGGGAAACGGCCCTAGCAGACCTTGCAGCCTTGCCCAGACTAGACGTCCACGCAAGAAGCCTTGCCTGGGGCAAGAGCACAGAGCAAGGTTACAGAGTTATTCGGTGCAAGCATTTGGGGGATTCGCACAGACTTGCTATCTGCTTTTATAAATGGGAAGGGCTTAGAAAGAAAAGGAAACAGGATAGCCCTGACTGTTCTCCTGTCGAGAAACTAGACTTATGAGCTTAACCTCATTACTGTCTCGGTACCCTGGTCCGGAGCACACCTTCGCTGTTCTATGTCAGTTTTGTCTCTTGTGCCAGCACGTCCGCCGAGGTTTGTCAGGAGGAGCCCCGTGGCAGGGTCGAGGTCGACTCCTCTCACTTGGAGGAAACCACACCACTTTGTATCAAATACACGAAAACGATTCCAACCCCAACATTGAATAGGATAGAGGTACAATGACATGTGAGTTGCAGTTGACTAGTGGCAGGATATTATCTTTCGTAGGTATTTAATTTTACGTTGATGGATTTTGACTCTGTGATTTTCTTTCCATAATTCAGAGCCAATAATAGTTTCACAGACCTCTAATATTCCTGGAGGTCCCTAACATTCCTGCACTTTAGTAAGCCACATGTCTACTGTACCTTATGGGCAAACCAGCCCCATTCCCTGGCACCAAAAAACACACAGAAGAGAAGGGAAGGAGATTATGGAAATGCAACAAAACATCTGGAAACAAAACGTCCTGCTCTGGACTAAAACCAACACTCAAACTCTCCTCTTATTTCTCTCTTAAAGGCCCCTATATCCTTCTTCTGCATAGACAGTCAATAAAAGAAAGAAAAAAAAAATAGACTAGACACTCCTTTTGCGCCAGCTGAATGCCTGGGAAAGCATCTATTTAGATATTTCTCCCAGTCAAGGAGGAGAGTTCACACTGTAAGACCCTTTTGGTTGGCTTCAGGTGCAAGGCCTTGCTAGATTTCAGCCCTTATAACCAACAACATTTCAAACAGTTCTCAAAAGCCACAACATGCAGGGGTAAGCTCATAACTTACAAATCTGAACTCAGACAAAAGGGAGGGGAGTAAACACTGCGTGTATTTCTTTTATATACTCACTGGGCTGGGTATTCTGACAGCTATTTCTATTGTGTATGTTTTATATACAGTTAACAAAGTTTAGTAAATATTTTACTTATTATTTTACAGTAAAATTCTTTCTTCAATATATATTTAATATATTTTATATTCTGTCATTTTATACTTTAAGTGACTAATAAAAGGAACTCTTCATCAGAACTGCACTACCCCATTCATGTTTCCTGGCTCTTCTGTGGCCCACTGGCCACCACTCAGACTGTTTTGAGAAGCGGGGGAGTCTATTCATTTTGTCAGGTCACGGACAGATAGACAAAAACAAAAACAGAGTCTTCACCTCAGTCCTGCACAAAAATCATCACTGGACGTAATTAACCAGCAATGTCCACCGCTGTGGACATTTAAAGACAATCCTTCCAATTGTCTTTTCTTCCCCAGAAAGCCCTGTTCACTCAAGTGTGTTCAGGTACTCAGTTACAGTCAACACAGGCTAATTCACTTATCCTCAACAAGTGGGCTATTGATTTTTGCCCGTTTTCAGAACAGCCCGGGGCGACAATAGCGTCCCCTATTAAAAAAAAAAAATCCTGCGATTCCGGGGGAAATGCCCTTTCACTCCTCATAATCAGGTTTGCTTCACATTTGTCTGGACCTATTCCTATATTCAACTTGGAGCCACTAATTTCCACAATCCTTTTTTTTTCACCTTGCTACATCAGAATCTGGTGTGTTTCTCGCCTTTTGAAGCTGGGAGGTCAACAGGATTCGCCTTCATTCAGTAGGGGTTTATATGAACAAAAATTCCCCGACATAGCAGGAACAAGGCATCAAGCACTTCTATTTTCTTTCTGTCCCTCCTTTTTTGGTAATCAACTTGTGAAAAACAAGTAGCCTCACATTCGAGTTTCCCCAAAGGCAAAAAGAGTAAATCCAAGTTAACCGTCTAATTTGTACTTCTGCATGTATGGGAAATACCATCCTTTACCTAGAGGTAAAGCTAAAAAAGAATTGATAAAAAACATGACACAAAATTTTAAATGTACTGAACTCTTTAAAGGAAAGTACTGAATATTAAAAAAAAATTATAGAGTCAATTTTTGTTGAAAAGAATGATTTGTTTTATGTTAACTACATTACATGTTAATGATATTCCTGTGGTAAACTTTGACTTCCTTTAAGAAACCATGATGACTGCTTGTGGACTATTATGGGGACAGCCATAAATTCTAGGTGTAAAATGAACGAAGCCCTTAATTGGGGGAAGGGGGGCGGTAAATACCCCTCTTAACAGACTTTGTTTCCTAACAGGGATATCTTTGGACAAGAGGCATTCGCATAGCTTCTGTACAAAGAAATAAAGCTGCCCATCCAATTCAGATGCTGAGTCTATTAGAAATGTGCTCGTTTCAGCTTCTTTGCTCACTCAGAAGCATCTGAACTTGCATGTTAGTTAGGGAGCGAAATATGAGGCGCTGGGGGGAAAAAAAACATGCACACACACAACCACTCCAGTAGAAGGAGGGTTGAATTTAACCAGTGAGAGCCTTGTTTCATCAAGACTTCTTCCTGCTGCTTTGATGAAGAGCAAAGATAGCTGGGCACTTGCAATGCTCAGGAACGCTGCAAAGCACAGAGCTATGCTTCCAAGTGCAAAGCCGCCAGACTGGGGATTCCGGCTAGTGCTGAGTCTCTAAATAATGAAATTAAACATGTTTGGTTGTTAATGAGGTTGCTCTGGAAAGGACCGCGCGCTGGTGATTTTGAAACTCCAGGCACATTTTCGAGTCTCCAGTGAACACAATGGTAAAAGAACACTGGCTACCCTTTTGACAAGGTCCAGGGGAATGAAAAGAAAAGTGGGGAGGGCGGCCGTCTGGAGTGGCCTTGCCTCCCCTTGGCTGAGAATGAAGAAGCGAGGGCTCCCCTGACAAGAGTCCTGCCTTTGTGCTGTGCACCTGGAGACTTTTTTTTTTTTTTTAGGGCTAAAAAGTCAAATCTCCAAGTATTGATTACTTACAGCATGCCTGAGCGTGACACGCCTTGAGGTATCCGGAGGAGACAGGAGACTGGAGAGACAAGGCTAACGTTTAAAACATAATCGGGGAACAGTGAAGTGTGGGGTATCACCAGGTGGCAAGCTTAGGGGACAGGGACACCCGAGACATCCCTAGACTGTCAGGGTTAAGGTCTAGTGAAATTTGAAAGGAAGAAAATAAAACGGGCAGGCTGCCATGGACTCGTCAACCTTTTATTTCGCCAAATTAGGGACTTTAACAAGAAAGCAAAATCAGAGAACATAAAAAAAAAGAAATTAATAAAGAAAAAAAGGCAGGCAACAGGAACTATCATTTTCTGTCATCTTTATTGAAAGAAAAGACATTTTAGTTCTAAAAGAGATGACAGTTTTTTTAAAAAATGGATACAATGTGCTTGACGACAAACTCACTACTTTGTCTCTCTTTTCCCCATTTTTAAACAGGCTGGTGAAAATGTTGTCACAGATGGGCCTGACAGATGACAATTTTCTTCCGCTCATCCTGGTACTGGGTCTCAGCACCATCCTGGCACTCACAAGCTCCCTGAATATTTGCTGAATAGAAGAGGGGCTGTATTTACAAGTGAACATCTGCCGAGGAGAGTAATCCTGCGGGCCCGGGCGTCGGGGGTAGGAGGAGGGTATGACCGAGTGTGAAGGAGTCGGTCTGGTAGAGAAAATAAGGAAGGGCATCCCCAGGAGTTATAATGTGTAAAAAAAAATATTTCAAGTCCACGCAAAGGTCGAAGCATCTGAACGTTGCTTAGTGTCTCCCAAAGGCAGGTTCTAATTAACCCACTGAGACTGGACAGCAGTTACTTGGCATCCTTATCCCAACCCCACTGGGTCCAACCAGACAAGCAACAAAGCAGTGTTAGAGAAAAGGAATGACTCATGACACTCGTTAAAGAACAGTAAGGCAGGCTTTATCCAGGGGGACTGTAGTGACTGGCATAGGGACCA
This sequence comes from Mesoplodon mirus, assembly GCF_964341445.2. Taxonomy (NCBI): domain Eukaryota; kingdom Metazoa; phylum Chordata; class Mammalia; order Artiodactyla; family Ziphiidae; genus Mesoplodon; species Mesoplodon mirus. The sequence continues at coordinate 9,736,746 of NC_138995.1, forward strand.
CTGCGATGGGGGTGTGTAGCAGGACAGAGATGGGGGCTCAGCTTCACAGCCAAGGGGCAGGGTGGGGAGAGTCAGGGTGTGTGTGGGGGGGGATGGGCAGGAGGGTAGGGTAATTCTTGCTAAGTGACCTAAACGGATCCTCTCTGAAGGCAGACCAGGGTGATCAGGTATTACCTAGGGGACGGTGGGCGGTGAGGAAAGTGAACCAATACGGAAGGTAGGGGACTCTTGCTGGAGCGACTTGACAGGACTCTTGCTAAAATCGAGCCGTGCAAAGAAAGGATGCAGAGGTCTCAAAGTCGAGGCCTGCCTGAGAAGCGGATTCAGAGGAGGATGACTAAAGGCTGGTCAAGGGAAGATTCTCTGTCCCTGGGCTCTTTCAACTTCATCTCAGGGCATAAACTTTTTTTTCCTTTTTTTTTTTTTTAACGCTGGTAACCTGAGCAGTGGCCTTAGACACCCTGTTGGTGTGACGCAAACGGTAACAGCATGTCTCTCGGTGCTGCAGAGAGGCTGAGAGAGGATGACGGACATCACACACAGCATGGAGCCTGGCCCTGGAGGGGGACCTGCTATACAGCAATTAGAAAAAGAAAAAAGAAAACATCTGACTGCATTTACCACACCACCTCAACCCCATTCACCATCTCCGAAAATGTGCTGGAGACTGGGGAGGCGAACGGTGTTCAACCTTAACTTCAAGAACACAGAAAGGTTCTAATCGGGGAGGTGAGAAGAGACGTGAAAATGAATCAGCGTCGGCAAGTCGAAAGTATTACAGACCGGACAGCAGAGATGCAAGTCCCTGACCCAGTAGTGTGACCGAAGCCTCAATCTTCTCACCTGTAAAATGGAGATAATGATAGTATCGACTCCCAGGTGGCCTGAATGAGGAGTCTACAGGATAAGCCATGGAAACCACTTTCTGTACTGCCCAGTGTAAAATTATCATTAAAGAAATATGATGATGATTATCACTCTGACTATCACGGCAATGATCAGAACAGAACAGCTGCTTGGAAAACTTGGCCGGAAGGACAGAGCTGCTTTAGGACTCATTTCATCTTTTGAGTGCAAAGAGGCAACGTTGTCCGCACGCTGCCTCTCACTGTCAAGCCAATAGGATCTATCCAGAAGAGAACATGAGGATAAAATGTGAATGGAAATGCGCTAGGAGAACAAGTAACTCCCACAGTCCTCCACGCTCTGACAAAAGAGGGATTCTGTCAGTGTGATTAGTTCAAAGCAGTGTATTAAGCCCAATGGAATTGTTTTAAAATAAGACTCTAATTTCAGGAACCTAAGGAAGGCTGCATTTTAATAAGAGACTTCATTGTACCCCAAATACAAAACTATTGTTTGCCTGACTCTGTAATTTATTGTTGGACAGACACTGCGCTATTACTATAGCAAAATGAAACACGCGATGATTCTGCTAATAAAACAAATGGATCATACGGCAAAGCACAGCTCGGCAGTTTAAATAGAGCAGAATACCCCTGAGTTGAGATCTACGTAGTCTAATATTCCCGGTTGGAATTTCACCTTTCTCTACTCTTCCGCGGAGAAAATCACTGAAATGCTCTGCTTACAATACCATTGCTGTGTCCCTAACTAAATCTTTGTTCCTTCCAAAGAAAAGACTGCTGCTGATTATGAATATTCTGCTCTACAATTTCCATCAATTAATATACTACCGTGTTCTTATTATGGTATTAATAGCATCTTGACTTATATTAGAGAGTACATATTTTACAGCATGGGTAAAGCTATTTCTTTCCCCTTAAAAAGTGCTTATAGAAAAACAACTTACAATTTGGAAAATGGAGGTGCGGGGTGTGGATAATTGCTTGGAAATAATATATTCTACTCTCCTTCCTGCTTTCTCTCCTCTCTGCAGGGGAATTCCTATTCCCTAGTCAAGGGGGGCAGGACAGCTCCCCCGAACCACCTTTGTCCTGCGACCTTCCATCTGGGAAGAGACATCCTGAGCTGAGCTGGTGTTTCTCCTCGGGTCTGCAGAGTCTGCAATTCGCCTTTCACAAAAAACAGAGGCAGAGGGAAGCCCAGCCCCCTTCCAGGTGAAAAAAAAAAAAAAAAAAAAAAGAGGCAGGTGGTAGTGAAGAAGAAAGGGATGGTGGAGATGAAGGGAGAGAGCTGAGCCTGGAGACAGGCCGACCTGGACCTGCCTCTCCATCCTTGCAGGGAACCACCTCACCTGGATGTCACTTACATCCCCTGGGCCCTGGACACCTTGCCTGTAAAATTACGCACTCATGTCCGCTCCCCAGATACTGGCTGGGAACCAAATGAGGTTGTGTGTGTGGGCAATGCTCCTCAAGGTGGCGGATGGGTGATAGAGGCTCTGGAAAAAAGGGAGGTGTCCTGCCCTCTTGCCAGCTACGTCCAAAGCCACAGATGCCCCTGCAGGACTGAGACGGGCGTGGGGTCAGCATGCAGGCTGCCCCCAGCCACCTCGGGCAGGGGCTCCCAGGCCCGAGTCACCCCCTTGGGGACTGTTCAGTCTGTTCTAGACCTCTGGCTCTGAGAACTGATACTTTCAAGGTGGCTGTTTAGAGGAGTCGACATCTAGAACACCCTCAGTGGCCTGTGCTCAGAGCTCCCGCTTTTACTGCCCCCACTGTCCTGTTATAATTTCTGGGTGGTTTCAACCACCCCCAGGATTGACTGATGCATCCCGAAGATGCTAGTCTCAGTCCCACCACTGTGTGGGCACCAAGGAGCGGCTTCACCTCTCCGGACTGTCGCCCCATAAAACGAGGAGGTGGGTTCCGAGTGGAAGTCACAAATGACCTCCTGCACACCCCACCCCTTCCATAGAGGCTGGGTCCATGGAGGATTAAAAAAAAAAGGTGGGGCTTCCCTGGTGGCGCAGTGGTTGAGAGTCCGCCTGCCGATGCAAGGGACACGGGTTCGTGCCCTGGTCCGGGAAGATCCCACATGCCGCGGAGCGGCTGGGCCCGTGAGCCATGGCCGCTGAGCCTGCGTGTCTGGAGCCTGTGCTCTGCAACGGGAGAGGCCACAGCAGTGAGAGGCCCGCATACAGCAAAAAAAAAAAAAAAAAAAAAAAGGTGAACTGGTTGCCAATATCTAAAAGTAGAGATACTTCCTGCAAAAGTTCTGAGTCCCCCTTTCTCTTTAAAAACACCCTCAGCAACAAAAAGCTGGAGCTTGGGAGCCGTTACCCTCACCTCTGAGTGTCCACTTGGTCCACTTCTCCTTTTATGTTAACTTACAGGGGATCCCACAGCACCTCTGGGTCCTAAAGTTGCCAGAGTCCAGGCACTGTCACTTAGAGAGCTGCCCGTCCTTTTCCAAGACAGAACCATTGCCAGGACACGTCTGCAAGGCGCCTCATAAAGACTCCCTTCAGCATCTCCCAGGTCCTTCTGTGAAATGTTAATCCTCCCCCTCGTCCCGCTGCCTAAAGCTAAGTTATCCGGGAGAAGCTCCTTTGCCGGCCCAGGCCTTTGGGTACTGCTCTGAGACTCAGGAGCACATGATGATTGACAGGGCCGGGTTTTGCTGTATTTCTCGTAAAACTGTGTCAGGAACGATTAAATGGCGAGGGCTGGAAAAGAGACGGATGGACCCCTCCTGAGGCCGTGTCTACACATGACCAGAGCCGTCCACGGGGCTGGCTGAGTGAAAAATACCAGTCGGAGGGGCCGCGTGATTGAACTGACAGGCCGATTCCCCAGCCAGGGAAGGCAGCCTTGGGCAGTGGCTGGGGGCAGGGCAGCTGGCCCTTTGGTTTTTTTCCCCATTTAAAGCACTTTGCAGAGTCTCGAGCCCAGGGTAGAGATTCAGTTCAATGTCTGTGGATTGACTGATGAACTTAAAGCTCCTGAGAGATCCCGTAGGCTCACAGATAAAGCTAGACAAGCTGAGAATTTCCCTGTCTTCCTCAAAAGGAAAATGTTCAAGAAGCAGCCCCTTAACTGGAGATGATTTACATTTCTGTCTTGATCTTAGAATTGAAGGAGCGGGTGAGAGGCTCCATCGGCAACCACTGGAGTCTGGCCCAGAACAGCTGCAGGGTCCAGATTCTTGCCTGACACCTTCAAGACATGGACCAGCTGTGGTGGTCCCAAAGTGTGACTTGGTTGTTTAGGCCATGGGGGTCAAATAAGTTTTGGCCTTACTGCCGATCCTGCTAAGCAGGTCAATGAAACGCCCCGTGCCTCAGTTTCCCTGTTGAGAAATGGGGATTCACGTGAGCTACTGAGGTCAAGGGCTTAGCACAGCATCAGTCTCAGAAGAGATGCTCACCAGAAGGTACCTATTACTACGGAGGGGACTGTGATGATGCCAGATGTCATCTCACCATGCGTGCGAGGTAAGACTCCAGGGGCTGCTCTAACTCGGATGAAAGGACCCCCAACGCCCTTTCGGGGTGCTCGAGTCAACTGGGTATTCATGCCTTTTGCATTTTAGTGGAGCGATGCCTCACTTCATCCAGCACTGCAATTCTGAAAGGAGACTTCCTTTCAGAATGTTTGCCTGCTGATTACCAGAGAACACCCCAACCCAATGCTGTCTGCCTGCGAGGAAGCCTGGTTAAGGGATCCATGGGTCCCCTAAGTCTCTCCCCCACGTGAGGTCTCTCACCCTAAAGAGAGGTCTCTGGCTATTTGCTAAATTGTATCAGAGCAAAATGAACCAAAGTGTATAGGGAAGGGGGGCGGGCGCAGAAGTTGTGGACCAGGATGTGAAGTTAATAACACCTTATAGATTCAATTGGCATTCCCCTCTCGATTTTAACGCAATCTACATGAGCTTTCCAAAACAGGCAGTCATTTGAAATCCTCCCACGTGATAAACAGTCTTAAACATGTTAAAACACCATCCCTTTCATAGACCACACCACACAATGTGGTTTTAACTGGTTCTAGAATATTCTGATAGTGAAATATTTTCTGTTTCTGGGCCAGAACTGGTCATTTCTTCTTGAGAATATGATGTTTGAAAATCAGTTCCTCCTATTATAGATCTCTCCCTCAGCTTGTAGAAAATCCATGATTCCCTAAACATTGGTCTTTGAAAGCACATTGACTAAAATCTTCATGCTTAATTCATGAAGCGCAGTCTGGAGATTAGTGGAGCTGGACATAGACCAGGAATACTTTATCATATTCTAATAAGCAGAGGCTGAAAATTGCATTTCTAAAGCTACAGTATTAAAGGGCACACCGCAAAACATGACCCAAACATAACTCAGTAGTTTTACAGTGTCTGAAAAGGCTTTGATATGATAAAGTATGCTGACGAGGGGAATAAACACAACTACAAATTTCTGAATTTAAAAAGGAGAAAACCGGGGGTTGGGTGGGGGGGGGTGCTTGGCAAACATTCAGTATATTCGTGGAAAAATATATATTATAAACTCATATATTGTGATTCCTATTAGACCAGTATTGACTACTGAGTCACGCTATAGCACCACAATTTAGGTGTGTGGAAAGCGTAAAAGCATGAGAGAGGAAAGAAAATAAATAAAGCAAGCCTAATGAGGTTAATTTGAAGATTTCCAGAAAAACTTAAGTGCTGGCTTTTCAACCTTTCTTAAAACAGGTCACCAGCATTGTTTCCAAAAGCAGAAGGCAACAAACATGGGGGGCAAATGCTTGATGGTACAGCAGGGACATGGCTCAGAAAATGGTGCAGGATAAAAGCCCTCCCCCATGCAGGCAAAAATTATCTGCAAGATGATGGCGATGTGTAAAAGCAACCGTAGAATCCAAATACCTAAATCAGTAGGGCGTCTACACCCTGTGCAGTGCCTGGCACAGAGTAGGTGCTAACAAGGATCTGTTGGATCGATTGATTGATTAATGTGTGAGAAAGCAAGCAAGCAATGGAATCAGGTCCTGTGCATGCCACGAGGGCTATGGAGACTGTTGGACCTACTCTACTGAGCACTTGCCAAGCTGTTTTCCCTTTACAAAGGCAGCCACTGATTAAAATAAACGAAGCATTAGGCCAGGAACAGTTTTCACAAAGTCAGTAGCTTGCAGCCAGCAAGCACTGGGCCCACTGGTGGACTCCACTGTTTTTGTGCAGGAGAAGGTGGAGGTGAGTAGCAGCCATCAGATCAGAGGGGAACGCGGTGCTGGGGGCCCAGAGGCTTTGTCTTTAAACTGTAGCGCGTGGGTATTACTTAGACTGCATGTTTACTGGGGAAGGTGTCAGGGGATGCTTTGGAGATTTGGCCCATGGGGGGATGTGTGTGATCCCCACCTCTCAAAGCCGGCTCTCATCACTGCTGAGATCAGAGCAGAAAGATCAGAGCGGCCAAAACCTGCTGATTTCTATGATTTTTCTTTTTATGGGTTTGCACTCACCACGATGGCTTCACTCACTTAAGGAAGCGGAGTTCACCCTGTTACTTTCAATCAGGCCCCGTTCACCCCCATCCCAATCTCCCTGCTGGCCTCTCGTGACACAGCCCATGCTTCCGCCACCACCCCCGACAGGCCTGGACATCAGCAGACGTCAGCAGAGGAGGAGTCCTCTTCAGCTGGCTGGTCCCACTGTCACCCTGATGACACCTTCGCTACTGCACACCTACCCCCCACTCATGAAGGGCTAACATCTTGACAGGTGACCCACTGCCTCTCCAGGCCTAGCACTGAGCCTGCCAACGTAGGATCTCAAAACCTATTCCTTGCGTGAAACAAAACAAATGAACACACGAAGGCGGTGACTCCACAACATCCACTCATCAAGGGGGACTGCGGACTTCATCCTTTGTTTTGCACTCCACGTTCACGTAAAAAAATAAAGTCTATGGTGTCTAGTATGTATATATACCAGTATGACTACAGAAAATTTGACTACTATAAAAAATGAGCAGAAAGAACAAAGTATGAAAAGCTACCCATGCCATTTAGTATTCTTCTCACTTTGAGTGTAAATCTCACCCCTCTGAACACTGAGGGTCTTTTTTCCATCCTACTGGATTCAGATTTCTGACTGCAGTACCTGACACACCACCCCAAAGCTGTTCTGAGCACGGTCCACCCGCCAGAGCATCCTCACCGGCTGACCAAGAGGCAGGGGGTCCCGCTGGTTCTCTGGTGAGCACACCGTTTACCTCGGAGGTCAGTGTGGCCAGGCGGTAGAGCCTGGGGACCCCACTCTTGAGAGACGTGGCCTTAAATATAGCCACTCCAAGTCACGAATGGACATGTTGGTTGCAAAGATGTGGCGCGGGCTCGATCGATGCATGGTCCCAACCAGAATTACATGTCACGTGCTGGAGGGGGACAGGAGTCATGCAGCTGCCAGCCTGGGGCCACGAGAAGACTCTCAGAGGTGAGCCAGGAGGAATGGGTTTCGGTTCCAGCTTCAAGGGAAGGGAAGAGATACATTTCCAGGTGCTGATGTCCTTGTAGCCCCTCTCATCCTGCTGCTGCCAGACCTTCCACCGGGAGAACGTTATCTGACTCCGCGTCGATTTCGGCAGCAGCTGTTGGCAGTGACGCACGTGTCCACCCACCCTCAGTGGCTGCTTCTGCAAGGTTTGCAATGTCTTTTCCTGCAACTGCCGCCGCTGCAGCAGTCCCATCTGTGCGGCCGCCGCCAGCTGGACGCCCCCGGGCCTCCGGGACAGAGGTTACTCCCCTAAACAACGCTGGATCCCTGGGCCAGCTCCCTTTTTCCGGGGGCCTTCATCGGTAAGGATGGGGTCATGGTGAAAGGGTACCACTGCTTGCCTGAGAGACAGGCCCTGCTTGCTCCCTTAATTATAATTCCTTACCTGCAATATGCATCAGTCGGTATTTTAATAAACAATGAGGGATTTGAAACAGAGAAACTATGAAACTGCTTTAATTTACATCCCAAGGGACTGAGGCTGTAGAATTCTCTGAATGCCAAATAAATAAAAACTGAAGCAAGCGTCAAGTCAGGGGTAGTGTTTGGGTTGTAAAACGGGATAAAGGAGTCAGGCATGGCCCACGGTAACTTATTAGTCCCTGTGCTCCCCCTGGGCTGCCCAGGGTTCCTTTAAATATAGAAAACAGAACTGCACCAGAAATACCAGCCCCTTCTGGAAGCCAGGTGGGAATGCCATGGTTGATATGACCAGAAATGATGAGTCATGGCCAGCTGAGGACTGAGACTTTGCATATGGGTCTGGCACTAGGGCGTGGTGGGCAGGGCGAGCTGTGTCCCAGCTGACATAAACAAGCCCAAAGGCAGCAAGACGGCTTTGAGGTCCATCCTCCGCCTGCTCTGTCAAAGAGTCAGGTAACATGGAGAGAGGTCGGACCTTGTTCCAGCAAATACAAAAGTGTGAGCTGATCTGAGGATCTGCTGCTACAGAGTGTGGCTGAAAATAAGAGTCTAGGGAAATCTCGGGGACTGACTTTGCATTGCTGCATGGGGTGATGTGAATTGATGTACACACAGATGACTATGGCTTCGCTTCGTATGTGGGGTTAAAAAGGCCCCGAGGATTCCGGGAGATGAAGCTGAGGACAGGTTAAAGGATAGGCATTAATAAGGCAGGGGCAAGAGCAGTTGAGAAGTGGCTTTATAACGTTCTTGCAGAGGGACTTTGTAAGCATTATCGCCTCTCCTCCTCAAATGGATCTTCCCAATCTGGGAGAAGAAGAAACTGATACACAGGTGTTCCTGAGGACACAAGCTGGAGATGGTGACGGTGGGACTCAGATGCTAAACTAAGGTCACCTGCCTCCCCCTCCAGTTGCTAAAGGAAGAAACCCAAAGACCATTTTTGTTTGTTTGCAGCGTGGAAATGTACGCACCAATGGATGCAAGCGCACAGGACACCATCAGCTTTCCCTCTCGCCAGCCCTGTCTTTGTCTCATCTCGCCTTGTCTCTGATTCTCTTTCTCTGTGTGTGTACCTGTCTTCCTACACCGGCCCACCTCTCTTTTTTCAACAGACTGCCTTCCTCTGTGCTACGTGGGGAGACGCTACCAAGCAGCAGGGCCACTGGCTTAGCTGTGTAGGGTGAAGGCATGCAGAAGCCTTCCTCACCAGCTAGAGCACAGAAGTCCCTGGAAGGACTCAGAGCGTCCTGGTTTTCTGCATGCTCAGCCCTCACCCCAGCACTTCGGCCAGGAGACAGGCACTGGGATTGGTCAGACCTGGGTCAGGTGCCCATCCCCATGGCTGGGGGGGTTGTGGGGGTCATTTTGAGACCAACAGCCCTATCTTCACCACGAAGAGTCAGACAGGTGCACCCCAAGCAAGATAGGGTGCTGTGAGCAGTACAAGGGTGATGGGGAAAGATGCTGGACATCTTTAATTACAACAGTAAACAGTCAGGATAAAACCCTGTGATCCTCAAAAGAATCGGGATACAGCGCAGGGGAGAAAGGCTGGCCGAGAGGCAGTGAACGGTAGGATGCGGCAGTGTTGCCAGGTGTCTCAGGCCACTGGGGCTCCTGTAACAGAACGCCATAGGCCAGGTGGCTTATCAACAAGAGACAGCGATTTCTCACACTTCTCGGGGTTGGGAAGTCCAAGATCAAGGCACTGGCAGATCCGGCGTCTAGTGAGGGCCTGCTTCCTGGTTCACAGACGGCTGTCTCCTCATTGTGTCGGCATGTGATGGAAAGGGCTGGAGGGCTCTCTGGGTCTCTTCTCTATGGGCACTAATGCCATTCATCAGCCTTGGCCCCCATGACCTAACCACCTTCCAAAGGCCTCACCTCCTAATACCATCCCATTTGGGGAATTGGTTTCAGCATATGAATTTTAGGGGAGACAAACATTCAGTTCATAGCAGAAACCACCGGTATGTCCCAACTATTCTTTTTCCCTTCTTCCTTGACTACAGAACTTCCATATTTATTTATTTCCATATTTATTTACCTAGGCACCTTGGAGCCAGGACTGAAGGCTGCATTTCCCAGCCCACCCTGCCATTAAGCCGCTAAATTGTGGCTACTGGGAAGGGAGCACAAGTCCTGGGAGGGACTTTCTGAAAGGCTCCTTGAAAGGGAGGAGGGTGGCTTCTACTCCACGTTTCTCCTTCACGCTGCCCGGTCGTTCTGGACGGGGGGGTTACCTTGAAGATGGAAGCAGTGCTGCCGAGCAGAGAGGTGCAGGCGGGGTCGCTGACGACTTTGCTGGGGGGCCAGGCCACCTGCAGGCGGCTCACTTCCGCTCCTCTTTGACGTGAAAGAATTTTACCACCCTTGTTGGGTCCTTGTTAGCAGCAGCCAAATGCAATCCCTGATTTATCCACCTGGGTGCCCATCCAGGCCCGCCGTGACCCTCCGGGCCCAGTTTCCCAACCTGAGCTGCCAGTACCAGCAGAGCTACCCTGGCTTCTTCTTCTCTCTCTTCGTCCTCTTGCTTCAGCCACCAGACACTCTGAGAATCCAGGGGTGTGAGAAACAACGCCCTGTCTTAACGATGTAAATGCTTCCACTCGTCACATCTGTAATCCGCGTGCGTATCTACATTCCCATAGCGATCGTTTAACTCAGGAACGCTCAAGCAACTGTATTTAGCTCAATATCATTAAGTGCTTGGATGTTTATTTGAGATCCTGCTACCCATCCCCAGGTACCAGCTCTGGGCAGAATATACCTATCTTCTATTTGGGTAAATTAGAATCTGACCTCTGAACAATGACACAGTAAAAACAAAACAAAACGGAACAAAGATAACACATCTATTGTGCAAGAAGCTTCCTGACTACCAGACTTTTTTTTTTTTTAATACCACGGTGTTCTTTATTTTCTCATATGTACATCATATATTGTAATACGAAATGGATATTGACTGCAGCTGAGGTGGATATCCACATGTATTGACCTCAGAGGTAAATATTGACAGAGACAAAGGTAAAATCGATGCTTACCTTGAGGGATAATAAATCTGGATATCTAGTGAAATAAGTCAATAGGTGCATTGTTACAAACACCCGTGGTTATAGTCACCTGAGCAAATCTGTACAACGAGCGGTCAGTGGTTGTTTTCTAGAAAACTAGAGGCAGTGGTAGCAGTTCACAGAGGCTGCACTGACTGGCCGTTTGCTTATTTACTCCTGTCTGTTTTGCTGCCAGCTAGCATCGGAGAAGGTAAATAACACCCACCCCCGCCACCCTGTCAAAGGAAGTAGCTCAGCCTCTATGTTCAGGAGGCAGTTACTGACTTAGGTGTTTGCATTGGTTACTGGAAGAAAAAACTGATGTGGGCATCCCCATTTTACAGCCTGGTAAACTGAGGCTCAGAGAACTTGAGAAACTCATCTGACAGAGATGATAAAGGGTGAAGCTCTAAATTCAAAACTAATTGATGTTAAACTTGTTATCTTTCTAACTCATCACTGTCTGCTGATAACTGTAATAAAACTGGGACTCGGGTGACAGAAAGGTCAGAGAAAGGTGAATGCAGAGATCGGAGGGAGTGAGGAAGGGTCTATTGGCGACAGAAAGCGACCGTGACAACTTCTTTGCAAAAGTGGACAGGAAATTTCCGTGACTCCCACTTCCCGTCACTGCTGTCGATCATTTAGCATCCTTACAGCTGAGTCTTGGTGAGTCGTGACTATGGGCCGGGTACTGTGGTAAGCATCTTACAGATCTTATCTTGATTAACTCTCATAACCCTATGAGGTCATAGAGTAGATAACTTGGCCATCTATCCAATACTCATTCTCCATTTCTCCCTTGATGGCTGAGCCCTGTTTTGGTCACTCACCCCCGCCTCCACCACATGGACTAAAACTGGGCTATGAATCTTCGGGGGCCTAAGCTTCCAGTCATGGTGGGTCCAGATGCTTCCCTAGAGACTGTTTATACACAGGCATTTGATACAATTCTGGCCAATGAGATGTGAGCATAAGTCTGTTGAGGGGCTTTGGGGAAAGGTCTCCTTGTTCCTGAGAGAGACAAAAGAGAAGGTGTCTTTTCTTCCAGCATTATGCTCACCGGTTCCGGTGTCGGGAACTGCTGTAGCCATCCTGAAAAGGGGAGGGAGACGCCACCTGAGGAAGAGACTGATGGACACCTCAGGGAAGTGGAGCCAGACCAGGACGTGTCACCTCTGTGACCACCTACTGCTGGCCTCCAGATTAGGTGGGATGACACACTTCCATACCACCGAAGCCACTGCAAGTTGAGTTTCCTGTCGTATGCAACCCCGAGCACCTCAGCTGATACACGTAGGGGCCATATTATCCCCCTTTTACGCAGGAGAGATCTGGGCTTAGGGATGCTAAGTGTTACATGAGGCTACTAGTATGGTCTAACTCCACAATCTGAGTTCTTCACTGCTCCTCTGTAAGCTTCCAAGGCGTGCTTCCCATTTGAGGATAACACCATAATCTAGTGGAAATCAGGCCGTGCAAATGAAATCAACCAGGACTGGCACTGATCCCCTCTATGTGACCTTGCAACTCCTTTCTGTAAGCATTGTATAAGAGACACCCTCCCAATACCTACTCCCTTCAGAAGCCCTGGGTTTCAAAACTGTTTCACTGAATAATAAGACATTTCTCCCTGCCTTAACCTATAAACTGCCAGAGAACTTGGTTATGTTTCCTCAACACCCAGCGATGCAGTTTATCAAAAGGCTTCCGCTCAAGAAACATTCCGTGTGCTTTCGATTCTCCTTGTCCAACCTACTCTTTCGTCCTCACTGGAACAATCCTTTTCATTCTCCAATGTGCAGCAAAAGCGACAGAATTAAAGGGCGTTTCCTCCACTCTCCTTGACCGTGACCGCCATCTTGGATCTGTCTTCCACACCAATAAACTACCATGATGAACCTCCTATAAGAGTATTCAACACACTGGATTCCTTCAGTAATCCTCCACTGAGTTCCTACTAGCTTCTTCCTGTATGTGTTTCTCTCCTTAAAGACAGGAATTTATTTCATTTATTTATGTAATCCTAGGACCCATCACAGTACCTGACACACGGGAGCAAGCATAGAATTTGCTGATAATTATAGATCTCAGGTAGGGTAGGAGGCGTCATGAACAGCTATCTTTTCCCAGAGATCTCGAGGGAAAATTCCAATGAGTAACAACTGCCAACAAAGACCCTCCTCCCCTAGAGTTTTCCATCTTTTCTCACCTTCTAGCTAAGAAGCAGCATCATGGTTAATCCCCTGGTTTCTTATTCTACAGAAAAAAAGAAAGGGAAAAAAAAAAGCCAACAGACAGGTTATGACACAGTTAAACTACGGGAAGCCAAAAGAAAATAAAGAATCACACGCTCTAAGCTCCATCTTGCCTTCATAAGTCTGTATCTTTACAGGAAATCAGGGTACCTGCTCATCCATTTATTGGTTATCTTTATGCCATTACCATAAACTCACACTTAAGCAACAGCCTCTCTACTGTAGCTTCTTTGCAGTGTCCAGAGGCCCTAGCGAGAGGCAAGCTAGGGGAGTCACTGAAGAGTCCAATCCACTGAGGGCCCACATTCAACAAGAAGGCAAAGACCTCTGGACTCAGACCGAATTATACCACAGACTTTCCATGGTTCTCCCACTTGTAGATGGCAGACTGTGGGACGTCTTGGCCTCCATAACTGTGTGAGCCAATTCCTACAGTAAGTCTCCTCTGTCTGTCTGCCTATGTATGTATGAGTGTGTCTATCCATCCATCCATCTATAATCCTATTGGTTCTGTTTCTCTGGAGAACCCTGATACAGGTAGTTGGGTCATATGAAATTAATGTATCAATATGGCGGCCACATTCGCAAAAACAGACATCGCAGCATGGCTACTAAATAATACAGGTGGGAGACCAAGTAGGGAATGGTCACTTCTTCCTCGAAGGCTAAGGTTCTCCCCCTCCTCCTCCTCTTCTACCATGACCACCACTACCACCACTACAAGGAAACCTGCATGTCTCCACAGGGACCATTCTGGATGTCTCTATCCCCAGCACCTTGCTCAGTGTCTGGCACATAGTAGGTGTTCAATCAATTGATGTTAGGTAAGGTGTTACAGAGGTATGAAGAGGTACCTAGGTATGAAGAGGACACCTTAGCAGGAATGAACACGAGACAAGGGTTCAGGGGACGGAATGACCTCACCTTCTCTGAGCCTCTGTGTCCTCAGAAAAAATGAACTAAACCCATCATGCAAGTGGCTTTTGTTAAGTTTCAAGATTCAAGTAATACGAGCTTCACTCCTGTTCATGACCTGCTTCAAGCAAGTTACGAAGCCACTTCAGAGTCCAAGAAAGGGTGGATTTTGCTGCTGAGCCAGAGCTTCCTGACAGCCAGGCTCATCTGAGTATACAGTAGCCCCATCCCCACCCCCCTAGGATAGCAACTAAGCGGTTCACCAGTGGCAGTCTCAGGAAATCAGGCTGCTAATTTAAGGCGATGGCCTGAATCTTCGTTATTTGCACCCAAAAACCATGAGTCAGGTCTCCTGTTTGCCAAATGCTACAACCCATTCGCATTTGGGGCTATCGTCACCTGGAGAGTATTCCAAGGGCTTCAGCTGGAGCACAAGAGCCCCCCAGGGAAAACTTCGCCCGGCACCTCACCAACACTGACCCTCCCTGCAGCCGTGCAAGGCCCGCCAGCAGCAAAGCAGCCAGTGCCACAGCGAAGCGCAGTCATAGCCACACAGGGAACAGACATAAGGCTGACTTTAATTGCAGGGTCATAGGAGTATTTTATCGAATTGCCACAACTACAAAAGAAGAGGTTAAGTCCCTTGAAGACACTCATCATTTCCAAGAGGGAGGCCCACCTGATTTACATAACCACCAGTAAACATGCAGAAAAACATGCACATAAGAGACTTAATGTTTCCTGACAGCAATGAATTGGCATTCACTGGGACACTTTGCACATGTCCCAGGAAGAAGTCCTGGCACGAGAATCACGAAACGGTTCGAGACTGCACCAGCCAACCGATGACAGCTTGGCTCCAGTTTCCCAAGCACAAGGCGATGGCCATGACTGAGCGGCCCGCTGTCTGGGCCACTGCACTCCCTCTATTCCCCACACCGATGACTCCAGATAGCCGGTGGGTTCAACGCCAAAGAAAAGGACAGTTCTTCTGATCAACACCTCTGTTTACAGTAATCAGGGGAGGGCAGGGAGCTAGTCTCAGGAAGCCAAGTGATCGCTTGTTTTCAGGATAATCAATAAGACACTTATCGTGAAAGATTCGTGCAAGTTTGGAATCAATTATGAATGGGATGATGATAAAACTCCAGGAGAGACTTGCTGGATTTTAAAAAAATTCTCATCAGAGCCAGGCTCCATTTCATTGGTTTCTCTGAAAGGTTATATACATTTAAAAATGAATACTCACTCTACTATGCCATTATCAAATAGCGAGATTACCTCATGACTTAGGAGGGATTTTCAAATTCAGACTCTGTGGAATCTTGGGATAATATCTTTCAGGTTTCAAAAAAAAAAAAAAAGGAGGAGGGATTTCCCATCAAGGGTATGAAGGGTTGCAATGTCATATACAGTAGAAATGGCCTGAATTTTAGACGCAAACAAACGTTTACTCTGAAAGTAAGGTTCTACCAGTTAAAGATAGATGGTCGGGCCTCCCTGGTGGCGCAGTGGTTGAGAGTCCGCCTGCCGATGCAGGGGATACGGGTTCGTGCCCCAGTCTGGGAGGATCCCATATGCCGCGGAGCGGCTGGGCCCGTGAGCCATGGCCGCTGGGCCTGCGCATCCGGAGCCTGTGCTCCGCAACGGGGGAGGCCACAACAGTGAGAGGCCCGCATACCGCAAAAAAAAAAAAAATAAAAAAAAATAAAGATAGATGGTCTTGGGCGTGTTAGTTAACCTCCCCAAATCAAAATTTCCCTACATGAACAAGATGACGATGGCATCGCAATCGTAGGGTTATGGTAAAGTTAAAATGAGATCATCCATGTGAAAAGTTTACCATAATCCCAAGCAGTGCAATAGGCACTCAGTAAAAGTTAGGTATTCCTAACGTTACGAGTCCTGACCTGGTCACCTTGAGCAAGTGACTTCATCTTTCGGGTCACCACTGTCTCACTTCTCAAATGGAAATATGCTGCAACAAATATGTTGCAAGGCGGTTGGGGAATTAAATTAGATAATGAACAAAATAGCATCTGATCTTACAACTGGCACATGATAGGTACTAAAAATGATAAGTAATGGTGTGGAAAAAATGCATTGTTTTCCCTTTACTCTCACACTCATAATTCTTCTGACACCAGATGAGTGGGGTTTGTCCCCCAGCAAGCGAACCTCTGAGGCCAGCTGGGTGTCCTACAATCCGGTTCCCTTCTGACACCGATAACCGGACCTCAGTCCCACAAGGCTGCCTCCACTTCATGCCAATCTCAAACAGTTGGTCCCAAGGTCACCCAAAACTTCCGTCTGACTTGCTTACAAATAGGAGGTTTCCACCACCTCCTTCTCAGGTTCCACAATTTGCTACAGTGGCTCACACAACCAAGGAAACCAGTTTCCTTGCTATTGCCAATGGATTACAAAGGCTATTGTGAAGGGTACAGATGAACGGCCAGATGCAGAGATGCACAGGGTCAGGTTTACAAGGGCTCTGAGCACAGGAACCTCTGTTCCCGAGGAGTTAGGGGTGTCACCCTCCCAGCTCATGAATGCCTTCACCAACCCTTCATGTAGGGAATTCTCCGAACCCTGCAATGTAGGGATTTTTACGGAGGCTTCATCATGTAGGCAAGATGGAATTACTAACTCAATTTCCAGTCCCTTGTATCTCTCCAGAAAATGGAAGGTGGGGCTAAAATTTCCAGGCTTCTACTCACGGCTTGGTCTTTCTGGTGACCAGAACCCATCCAAGGGCCCACCATCAGTTGCCTCATGAGGACAAAAAATGCTTCTACCACCTAGAAAAGTCCAACGGATTTAGGAGCTCCCCGTCAGCCACTCCTATCACTAAGGAAATGACAAGGGTCTCGGGAGCCCTGTGTCAGGAACGGGGACCAAATACCAAATGTTAGCAGGAGCTGGGGGCACAGACATAAATATATATATGTGTGTGTGCGTGTGTACATATATACACACACACACATACACACACACATACACACACACATATATATATATATTTCTTATTACTCCACAATAATATTCGACTAGAAAAAATTGAAAGAGAAGCAAGAACTCTAGTCTCACCTCTCCGTTTCACAAATAAGGCAACTGGAGCTCAGAGAGCCTTATCTTGCCTCAGGTTACCTGGAACGTTTATTTCATAGGTGGGCCTGGACCAAAGCTCCCGGGAGGAAGGAAGACCTGTGGCTGGGATGGGGGCACAGGACAACAGGAGATTCCAGAAGCTGAACCATAATGCAGAGCCCGTGCAATCAGGCCGAGCTCTCTCCTAGCTGGAAATCTGCCCATCTGGGGATACAGGGGAAGGGAGAGGACCCAGGCCTCCAGGAGGAAGGCAAGGCTGAGCCAGGCAGAGAAAGAGCGACTGTCATGTGAAGTGACTTTGAAGAGGGAGCTACTTAAGCCAAGTAGTCGTGGTGAGACCGCCATGCGTGGCAGAGAAGAGAAGAGAAGGACGTGGAAAAGGGGGAGCCGTGTGGGAGCCCAGGGCCTGCCTGGCTCACACCAAGCCCCCGCCCCCCGCCTCTGGCCAGTGGAAGACCAGCTCGGGGCCCATCTGTGGATCCAGCCTTGGGGAGCTGGTCGAGGGCTGCACGAGTAAACCCCACAACTAAGAGGCGGGTCCCCAAAGAGACAGAGGGCGAAGGCACTGCCAGGCTGCGGCGACGGTCTCCATTCAGCTCAGGACCCTAAGCCCGGGGAGCAGCCGCCACGGCCCGGCTCCTCTTGGCCCCGAACAGATCAACATTTGGCCTGAGCCTGCAGAGGACATACTATGGGCCACCCCACTTACGCTGTCCCTGGGGTCAGAAATAGCCCAGAGCTGGTCAGAACCACAGCATTAGAAATCTGACGCTGTTATTTAGTTCACACAGCCACGGTTGAAGAACTTCTTTTGAGGTTCAGGTTTCAAGGGATGGAGCCCTAAACTGCCCCGAATGGGCCTCAGCAGAATCCGGAAGCAGCCCAGAGGTCACCTCTGCCTTCCTTCAGCTTCACTGTCCCGCCCTTGGGCACCTCCTCACTCGTTGGGGAAACCAGTTTTGTGCTTTGACCGAGGCAGGAGGAAAACCCTCTCCAAGACGGGCAAATTCTCTCAAATGATTTCCGCTGAGGTATTGCTTCCATGCAGTGAAGGGTGCAGCTACGAAGTGTACAGCTTGATGGGCTTCTACACGTGTACACGTGCATGTAATCATATCATCAGGTCAACACAGGGGTCACTTCCAGCGTGGCAGAGGGCACCTCCCGCCCCTTCAGGATCCGCGCCCCTCCCTCACACGGAGGCGTCTTGGCTGCTGCTGACCTTTACATGAATGGAATCACACTCTGCACCGTTCTGAGCGTCTGGCTTCTCTCACTCGGCCCTCAGCCTGACTCCCAGACTTTATAATGTCTATAAAAATGGCCATCCGCTCACCTGTCTGGGGCTTCCGTTGTGCGCAGGGCTCAGAGCAATCCTCATGTTTAATCCTCACTGCGAACTCAGGAAATGGCATACTATTCCAGTCTTACGGAAAGTGACCTGGTGGCCAAATCCCGAGGCTGGAAATCAGCATCTTGGGATCATGGATTCAAAGAGTTTGGACCCCAAAGTCCATATTCTTTCTTCTCAGCCAACGTGCTATTGACTGTTGACCCCAGGGTTGTGAATAATTCACATGAAGCCCGCCTGACAGTGTCTGACACACCATATGCAGCCATACTCTTAGCTATGGCGAGGATGATGATAAAGGGGATGAGGATGATTATGCCGGGCCTTGTATTAACGTTGGGGAAGCAGAAAGGAACAAGACACACAGGGTCTGGGGCCTCAGGGATCTGACAGCTTGCTTCACAGTACATGCAGTACACATGTAAATAACTTTATAAAGATAAGTTGGGATTGTGAAGGGAGGGGAGGGGTTGCTTTGGGCCACAGTGCACGGTGATGCTCAGGCAACATGTCCGCAACGGTGTTTTTCTTCTTGAACCGGAGAACAAGGAGGCTGGGGACCTTGAGCAATGTCACACAGCAGCTACTGAAGATGCCTAAAATATTTCCCCCAAAAGGTATGCAACACTAACCAGCTTTGCTCTAATAAAGCTTCTCACCTGAGAGACTCAATTACATCTGCAGTGGTCTCTTCAGAAAGAGCATTTAAAAGGCAGCTTTGCCCTTGATTCTCGATTCTGCACGTCAAAAGCACTTAACTCAAAAACCTCCGGATTACCAACACCAGATCAGGGCATCTGCTCCCAAGCCAGACCGCCCCCTGCCTGATGCTCTGACACCAAAGGCACTTGCATTATCATGATGTTATCACTGAGTCAACTGCAGCTTGGGAAGGTGAGCATGGGACCCTGATATGCCCAGGCCTCCTTTCAAGGAAGCGCTGCCAAGTACATCTTCCCGCGAAAACTACGATCCCTGTTGCATTTTACGACTCGGGATTCTGCTTCAGAAAAACCAAACCAAACCCAAAAAAGTGTTTTTAACTCCTCTTATTGGATTCACTGTGACTCTAAATTTCTCTGAAGATGCTGGAGTGGGATCTCACCTTACACGGATGAGGCTAGGTTCTAGAGTCGGTACATAAAAGCAAATCTGAATATCGTCAGAATTACTCTTGAAATGCTAAAATGTCCTTTGGCGCTGGCTCCATCTAACCAAGAGAGCCAGTCTAACCAAGAGAGCCAGTGTGTGTTCCAGCGCTGGCTCAGATCCACTCCTCTGGTTGAACTACCGGTTAAAGAAGCTGCCTTAACCGGTAGTTCAATCAAACTACTGGTTAGGGCTTCCCTGGTGGAGCAGTGGTTGAGAGTCCGCCTGCTGATGCAGGGGACACTGGTTCGTGCCCCGGTCCGAGAGGATCCCACATGCCACGGAGCGGCTGGGCCCGTGAGCCATGGCCGCTGAGCCTGCGCATCCAGAGCCTGTGCTCCGCAACGGGAGAGGCCACAACAGTGAGAGGCCCGTGTACCGCAAAAAAACCCAAAAACCAAAAAACAAGAAACTACTGGTTAAACCAGTAGTTACTATAGACCAGGTTACTACACAACTCACATGAGCACCTCACATTCAAGATGCTCCAATTAAGAGACGCACAAGGACACAGATTCCAAAAACAAAAGATTCCCTTTTTCTTCGAGCTCTCTGCTCAGTGTGGAGAAGGGAGAAGGCCACCAGTACTATAGGAATTCCTGTTTGTCCTGCCTAAAGTTAAATCTGGGTAGGTTAAATGCGTACTGAATGGAAGGCATGGAATCTCTGCTTAAGACTGGGACATCTCAATGGCAAGGTCCTTCTCTTCATCATCGCCATGTCCTCAGAACTAGCAGACCTCCTGCACGCAGAAGGTTCCTCTTCAGCGTCAGTGGACCACCCTCTCATAATTAACCTACCAAATGACAGGCCATCAGGACAGTCTGCAATCAGGGGCAGGATAAGGATCCACAGATGAGAGGAGCTGGGAGCCCAAGTCTGGCTCAACTTGATGAAGACCTTTCAAAGAACTATAACTTTGCATAATAACAAGTTTACTACTAAGCCGGGGTCATTAGTCATCTATCAGATATGATGCAGCAGAGAAAAACGCACTGGGCTGAGGTTGGACTAGTCAACAACCAATGGAACGATGATATTTTTGTGAATATGGTCAGAGGTCAACAAATAATAAGAAATGCAAGGACTGCATATAGTTTTCCATAAAGCTAAATAGCTCTGAATTTCTAAACTGTCCTTAACAACAGAAGACAATGTTGGCAGGTCAATCAAGGTCAACTCGTACGAAGTATATGACTTTTGACAAAATAAACCTCAAATATAAGCAAACACTGGCATTCTCTACTTATAACGAATATGCTTTGATGCCACACGTTCATCTATGTTAATACCATTAACATTTTCATCTACATCCAACAGTAACCTCGGACTACAAGCATAACATAAGCCCAACAGCAACTGTTATCAGAAGTATAGATCTTACTTTATTTTTACCTTCACCTGACATACTGTGGCCGTGTACTGACCACTTAGGAACGTTCTTCTGGCCGTAAATCCAATCAATAATTCACTCGTGCAGAACATATAACTGTACATTTTCTGCTCATACAAACCCGTTGATGACGAGTGCCGATCAGAGAGCAGAAAACCAACGCCATTCGTGCACCCAGCGTCCCTTCTCGGAGGACTAGCCTGAAAATGATCCTTGTCCTGCCTACAAATGAAATATTTAAAACAATGTTTTGATGCTCCGAGTTATACCTGACATATCTGTCGATTTTCCCAGACGCTGGGAGTGATTAGATTTGGGGGTCAGTTGCTCTAAGGTCATGTGCAGACCACACATTTTAATTTCAAATAGAGGATGACAAACCTGATAAGCAAAACTTTATAAAATAAAAGGATATGAAATCAACTTACACCACTAGTTGGTATGGGGAAAACTTTTGTATTAAGTCCTGTCACCTAAAGGTACGGAACCTGGTGTTACAAGAGATAATTTTCGTGACAAATAACCTTGGTAAGTTAAGGCACCTAGAAAACGTACTGTTATAAATACTTCAAACCGTGGAGAACGTTTATTCTCGATGAGGGAGGGGGGCAGAGGGGAAAGAGAATTTGGCTTCATGTTTACAGGCGTTTATTGGTAAAGAACATATTCTTAGGGGTTCACAATAAATCTGGAAAGATCATTACCCACGATTGTGCAATGGACAAGACTGGCAGGCGGGTGGTCAGAACTGCAAAGGGTTAAGCTATAAAGACAATGAAACAGCCTAGAAGTTCTTTAAAACTCAATTAAAATAAAACCAGTTCCTGTTAGTTTTTCCAATCCAGATTTAAGACTCATTCTGTATTATCTATTCATATGAAAAAGGGTACAGAAATTGAATTTTGAATTATGTTAACCCATTTTCTCAGCTATACAAAACATTGGCTTCCACCCCAATGAATACAACGGCTACATGTTCAAGACCCTTAGTTATCTAATTAATGTAGTGTCATTTTAGCAATTCGTTCAAATGACCATATGTAACTTTTTTCTTTTAAAGATCACAACTGTAAATATTTTTAAAAATACTTGTTATACGTGCCATAGCCTGTGCATTAAAGATATATAATTTCGATTAAAAACAGAAAATGACCAAGAAAGCTTTTAAAACAAAACAAAACGAACACAAAACCAACCCTAATATGGGCAATGGCTGATTTTCATATGATTAAACTCATATGGTAAGTTCACAGATATCCTATTGAACTACAGTTGTGACCAGGAATTACTACCTAGGTTGGCAGATATTATCAAAGGAAATTACAAGGCATGTTTGGGGTGGGGTTAAGAGCAAGAATTCATTCTAATGAAGGCCCTAATAAATGGCATTATAAAATGAATAATAATTAGAAAAACTCTTCACAGAAGATTGCTCTTCCTCCCCATTTTCTCCCACTGTGGAGCTGAATTTTAACTTTAAATTCTTCACTGACTCTGCAGCTGAGATAGTGCCACGGGTTGCCTCTATAATCTACTAATCCCAGGGCTTTTGGATTCCAAAGCTAATGTTGTAGAAAAGTATACTCATGCTAAAGAAATCACTTCTGGGGCTTCCCTGGTGGTGCGGTGGTTAAGAATCCGCCTGCCAATGCAGGGGACACGGGTTCGAGCCCTGGTCCGGGAAGGTCCCACATGCCACAGAGCAACTAAGCCCATGCGCCACAACTACTGAGCCTGCACTCTAGAGCCCGCGAGCCGCAACTGCTGAGCCCACGTGCCACAACTACTGAAGCTCACGCGCCTAGAGCCCGTGCTCCACAACAAGAGAAGCCACCGCAATGAGAAGCCCGCGCACTACAATGAAGAGTAGCCCCCGCTCACCGCAACTAGAGAAAGCCCGCGTGAAGCAACGAAGAACCAACGCAGCCAAAAATAAATAAATAAATATTTTTTAAAAAGAAAGAAATCATTTCTGTGCCATTTGTTTGGTCCCTCTATTTGGCAATCCATCCATGATGGGATCAATGGCTAACATCTCTGGACATCTGTCATGATCTCTCTCGTTTCTGATGGGCCAAAACCTGGTTCCAAGGAGATGTTATTTATTTGGGAACACAGAGACAGTCATCTGTAATTGGTGAGGATTAACTGAAATCCTCCATTGGGGGGAAAAAATTTAGCAAATATGACCCTTGCTTTTAAAGAGTCTGCAATCTGATGGAGAAAGCCAGGGTGCGCACGTGCATGTGCGTGCATGCACACACGCATATGCACACGCGCACACACACACACACACACACACACAAAGAGTAAGCCCAGAGTTCTTGGAGGCTATTGTGCCTTAAACGCTGTGCATTATTTAGAAAACTCCTTCACAATCCCTGGAGTTTTACCATGTAGAAGTGAAGTCTATAGTTTGTAGTGAAATGGCAATGCTTTCCTTGGGTCTCAGGGAGGCTTCACGGCAGTCTTAGTTCAAGGAGAGGAGAAACTGCCATTTTTCAAGCACTATTACAGTCCAGATATCACTGTAAAGGATTTAAAGATATTGCTACCTATTTCATTTCTCACAACTATCTTGCAAGGTCAACGGTGTTTGTTTTCTGAAGAGGTGGAACTCAAATATTTCTCAGCCCATTTCTCCATCTGTAATGGAGTAGAGGGAGAGGCTCTCCCAGACCCCATCAACTCCGAAATTCCACACCCTGCAGCTTAGGGATTGCCTGGTTGGCTTCCCCTACCAACTGGAATCCCACCACCATGGCCCCACTGCACATCACTGCTCTTCTCTCGAGACCCTTATTCCTCAACAGCCTCATCTTCCGCTGCTTCCCACCCTATGGTGCATATTCAGTTAAGAGTAGATACCTGCATTTCTCCAAAGAAGACATATAGATGGCCAAGAGTCACATGAAAAGATGCTCAATATCACTAATTATCAGAGAAATGCAAATCAAAACGACAATGAGATATCCCCTCACACAAGTCATAATGGCCATCATCAAAAAGTCTACAAACGATAAATGCTGGAGAGGGTGTGGAGAAAAGGGAACCCTCCTACACTGTTGGTGGGAATGTAAATTGATACAGCCACTATAGAGAACAGTATGGAGGTTCCTTAAAAAACTAAAAATAGAACTACCGAAAGACCCAGCAATCCCACTCTTGGACATATATCTGGAGAAAAACATTGTTTGAAAGGATACATGCACTCCAGTGTTTATTGCAGCACTGTTTACAATAGCCAAGACATGGAAGCAACCTAAATGTCGATTGACAGATGAATAGATAAAGAAGATGTGGTACATGTATACGATGGAATATTACTCAGCCATTAAAAAGAATGAAATAATGCCATTTGCAGCAACATGGATGGACCTGGAGATTATCACACTAAGTGAAGTAAGTCAGACAGAGAAAGACAAATATATCACTTATATGCAGAATCTAAAAAAAAAAAATTGATACAAACAAACTTATTTACAAAACAAACAGACTCACAGACATAGAGAACAAACTTATGGTTACCAGGGAGGAAGGGTCGGGGCGGGGGGAGACAGATTGGGAGTTTGACATTGACATGTACACACTGCTATATTTAAAATGGATAACCAAAAGGGACCTACTGTATAGCACAGGGAACTCTGCTCTATACTCTGTAATAACGTAAATGGGAAAAGAATTTGAAAAAGAATAGATGTGTGTATATGTATAACTGAATAACTCTGCTGTATACTTGAAACTAACACAACATTGTTAATCAACTATACTCCAATATAAAATAAAAAATTTTCGGAAGAGTATATGCCTGCATGGCTCCGAGAATCCCATACGCTTCCTTCCTCTGATCCTTCTGCCTGAGTATCTCTTCCTTCCTTTGCCTGCCTGGTGAACTTTGTTCACCATTCAACTTAGCTGAGATACCACCTCCTCCTGGGAGCCTGCCCTGTTGCTCCCTCCCACTTCTTACTCTATGTTCTCCATACCTTAAGCACACTTAGATACTTAAATAAATTGCAGCGGAGTGTGACCTATCCCCTTGACTGAGCCGTGAGTTCCTTAAGAACAAAACAAAACCCACCCTTTTACCCCTACTGTTCATTACAGTAACATCCATACCACAGGAGCTTCATAATTACTGCCGAACTGTTAAATGGGTTTTTAACAGCTCCAAAAAATAGGAACAGAAAGAAAACCAGGACTGAGGTGGGAGAGCAAATGTGATGAAGTACCTGATAATATGAAAAAAAGAGAAAGAAACCAAAACTATGAAAAGCGCCCCCCCCCCGCAAAAAATGCAGAAGAGGTATGATGTGACCTTCTTAATGTTATGACTTCTTTTGCGGTGTAGGTTTCTGAAAAGCAAGACGTGTCATAAGTAATATTAACAATCAACAAAGCTGTAACGGCATTACAAATGATATCCATTTGTGGGGATGTACCCTCACCATTAAACCTGTTTCCAAACAAGCATTCTGCAGGAGATAATACACATTCCAGGTGTCAGAGATGCAATTCTGGAAGCCACAAAGAAAACCAGGTCTTCAGAAAACCATGAGGTTGCATTCATTTTCATTTACTTATAATGTTGATGTATCATATTGATTTTTTTCCAAATGACCCATAGCTGGAAATGCATTTCTTTCACACTGTTCATAACAACTACATATCTATCTATCTATCTATCTATGTATCTATCTACCTACCTACCCACCCACCCACCCACCCACCCATCCATCCATCCATCCATCCAACTATATATTTGGATTTGGTATATACGTACATACACCAAATCACTGCACGGTAAGAGACTAATCCAATGGTATGAGACTATTTTTAATTGTCAAAAAGGTAAAAAACCATCAACAACAGCTTTAATTGTCTTGTGTTAGGGTCAGACAGCAACTAAGTACTTTCTGAAGCAGGTGGTCAGTGATGTATGCCCAACCATATAATAAAGCGTCTACAAGAACAAAAGCTGTAAATATTTTTTTCCTTTGAAATGTGGATCCACGGGGTAAATGTTCTTGTGAAAATATTAATTAGCAAGTCTTGGTTGTTGGGAAAGAACTGTGGCCAGAAGGGTACAAGTGATAGATAGCAAAAAACATATTTGAATACATTCCATCAAAGTAAAATCCTGAAACTGAATTACCAATGACACAAGCCCAAACAAGGTCTCCTGTGCATGTGCTAAATTGAAAGTCATACCATTGACATTCCCTAGACCCAGATTCTTCACAATGTGGCAGCTTCTCCGAGACAGCCAGGGTAATGCAAAGAGAGGGCCAGCATACGGCACTCCAAAGCTATGAACTGGGACTTATCCAAAATGTGTTGATGGGGGTGCCAAGGACGAATGTGGGGTACAACCTTACCCATTTAAATGGTTTAGTAACTAAAACCCAGAAAGGTTAAGTAAATTATCCAATGTCACAAAGCTGGGAAGTGGAAGAGTGTGGAGTTAAACTCTAGCTGGTCTGGCTCCAAAGTGAAGAGTCATACCCAGTGCTGTCCGAACTTCCTTCTTGGTGAATTCGGGGCTGGATGAAAGGAAAGCCTCCAGATGAGCTGGTGTCGGGGCACCTATACTCACAGTGGCAGGGCGGGAACTTAGGGGACAGGTGCTGGAGGCTCTATTCTAAAGAAGGCTAATGTGAACAAGCTATTAAAACACTTTAATTTCACAAAAGTATACTTCATATTTAAAATATTAATACACTAAAACCCAGAAAAAAATATATGTATATATTTTGCTTTTGTTGTTGGATATATATATATACACATATCAAATAAATCCAAAATTTATACATTATATAAAAATATATTTTTATATATCAAATCAATGCAAAAGACTAGACAGAAAGTCTATTCAGCAAATATTCACTTTTCATCCTCCCACCTCTTTGGAAGGTGTAAAATTCACCACCTGAAGTTGGGCTTGGTCACGTAACCAGCTCTGGCCAGTGAAATGGGAATGAAAGTGATGGGCTAGGCTAACCCCGAGTCTAGCCCTTCCAAGGCATCAGGAGCTACTGTTCCCACCACGGGAAGAATGTGCCCTAACTCACCACTTGCAGCCTGAGCTCCAGAGCGAAACTGGTGAGGCAAGGCCACTGTAGATGGACTAGTCACTTCATTTTGGGTGGTTAGTTACACAGCAATAGCGCAGAGTAGAGATGGGATGGAAGAGACAAGGGTCAAGAGACATAAAAGTGAGCAGAGAGCAGCGTGGATAGGGCGGTAGCGGGGCAGACCTCAGAAGCATTCCTGAGAAAGGATTAAGATACTCAAACCAGCATTTTTGGTCCCTGATCTCACAGTTATGCACCTTCACCACACACGCATTTAAAGAGACTAAAATAGAAAGACACCTGCCTCGTGGAGAATGAAGAATACTAGTACCGTTCAAGCCCAACGCCTCCAAGCAAGAAAAATACGCACAAGGCATCAACAAAAATCACACCATAGCTCTATTCTGAACTGACAGCCGTGTCTTTTGGGAGGAGAACTTCAATTGTTGGGTATACATTTTGGACCAAAGAAAGAAAACTGGACATCTTGTGAGTTCTGGAAAATCATGGAAGCATTATTTGCTGCAGAGAAGTTGGTGAAATGTAGAGGAACTGGACAGAAGCCCATTTAAAAGATTTCCCAAGATTATGGCGATTACTTCTTCCCTTCAAAGGCAGAGTATAATGAAGTTTCTTTTAAAAATTCATATGGGAGAATCACTCTATTGCAACGGTACGAGGGAAACTGTCAGACAACATTCCCAATTCAATATTATATTGTGCTTCAAGAAAAGATTTCCATATATTCTAGATTAAAAAAACCCTCATAAATAAATGATAATCCAGTGGCATGTTCTGAAAAATGAAAAAATAATTTTGTGTTTGCATTTTACTCCACAGAGGAAAATTTAATCTCTCTTTTAATACAGCATGCTTTATATAAACAGGTAAAAGATGTAACCTTATGAAAATTGATTTTTTACATGCTTAAAAAAGTCCCTTGCAGTATTTATCTAGGCATTTTCCATCTGAGAGTATAAAGGCATCACACGTTGATAACTTCACCATGTGGGGTTAAAAGCAAATGCAGTTATTGTGATTTGATTTGACAAAATTTTTCTTCATAGTGCTAAGAATAATCAAGACGAGACAGCGGTGTTTGCGGTGTGCTGTCCATTATCAAGGTTATGTCTTCAAAATGGCATCATCATCTGCAACAGTGCCAAGCACAAGGTAGGTGCTTCCTAAATGTTTGTCAAATGCAAGACTTAAGGGAAGCAATGGAGAAAAATTAAATGCCCCGGTCCAAAGCAAAGTTGACGTCACAGGATATTAGGATGGGGTAAAATCAGACCATCTGGGTCTGCCATCAATGCAGAAATCCTCTTGGTTTTCCGAGCAACCCTTCCTGAGTATTGGATTTAAGACTGACACCACACCCTCAGGACATCTCATATTGTGGAGACAAGCCTATCACAGTCTACTGTCCTCTAAACAAATATCTCCTCAACACCCATTTTAGAAATCCCAAGGAAAACAAAACCAAACCAGTTCTGCTGTACTGTCTGTCTTCTCCTCCAGGGGCAGAACTGGCGGAGAGAGGACTTCTCATCCCTGCTGAAAAGAGGCTTCAGGACTGCAGCTAACTTAAAAGTCTTTTCTTCAAAATCTTCCTGCTTTAACCTGAAGCCTTTAGGTGGCAGCTTTTGAAAGCAGATCTGGCCCTGAGACTCCGCTGGCTTCTTTGCCACCGCCAGGGAGGCAGCTATCCCAGACAGCCCGAGGTGGGATTCCAGTTTTAGAGGGCTGGTGGAATTAACTGGCAGCAAAAAGGAGTGAGGGCGGCTCGAGTTGTGGTGGACAAACTCTACTGAGGCTCCACACAATCCCTGCCTGTTGTTTACACCTTTGGGTACTTCCCTCCCTCTGCGTATGGGCAGGACCTGTGATGTGCTTCTACCCAGTAGAATACAGTAAAGGTGACTGGATGGCACTCCTGCGATTACATTCTGTTATGTAAGACTTGCTCTAGAGTCTTGCTGCCCTCTTGGGAAAGCCAATACGGTAAGGAACTGCATATGGCCTTGAGGAACTGAGGGTAGCCTCTAGGAGATGAGAGAAGGCCTCCAGCCAAGACCCAACAGGCAGCAAGAAGCCAGGGGCCCAGAGACAGACAGCTGAGTGAAAACGAAGTCTACCAGTAATCAGACTTGGTGACCTTGGAGGTGTGGAGGTGACTTTGGAAGCTGATTCTTCCCCAGTGAAGCTCCTCTATGGGAAAATGGCCTGGCTGACACCTGACTGCAGCCTTGTGAGACCCTAAGCAGAGAAGCCAGCTAAGTCAGGCCCAGACTTCTAACCCATGGAAACTATGAGACAATAGGTATGTGTTGTATTAAGCTGCAAAGTCATAAGAATAGTAAGTAATGGCCAAGTAGAGAACTCAGAGTTCTCCTGCAAAGTGGAGGTCAAGAGGAGCAAATGGTGTCGGGAGGACAGGAAGCAGGAGGGCCTGACAAAAGCCCTGGGTAGAGACTGTGTTTTGGGAAAACGCATCAGACATATAGGATAGACTGGAGTGTGGAGAAATTAGAATCACAGGGGGCAACATCACTCTCCCATTTTTTCACCAGGCAGGAGCTCAAAGTGGGTCAAAGCCCAGTAGAAAAACAAAAACAAAAGAAAAGAGCCAAGTTGGGGCTTCCCTGGTGGCGCAGTGGTTGAGAGTCTGCCTGCCGATGCAGGGGACACGGGTTCGTGCCCCAGTCCGGGAAGATCCCACATGCTGCGGAGAGGCTGGGCCCGTGAGCCATGGCCGCTGAGCCTGCGCGTCCGGAGCCTGTGCTCCACAACGGGAGAGGCCACAGCAGTGAGAGGCCCGCATACCGCAAAAAAAAAAAAAAAAAAAGAGCCAAGCATTTGACAACTAATTCAGTTTCAAGATACCGGAGCACATTTAAACTTTCAATATTATGCAATGTGCAGACATAACCAAAGAGGTCATAAAAGTAATCTATACATCTTTTAAATAATGATAAATAGAATGACTACACATCTGCCTACTGCTCATCTTAAGAAACAGAACTTTGCATGACTTCCCCTGCCTGACTCTACGACATCACTCTCGTTTCAAAGATGCCTGACCCGACCCCACCCCTGCACACCTGGGAAGCAATGGCTCATATTTTGTGTTTCTCCTTCACATGCTTTTCTTTATGGTTTTAGCACATATCCTTATATCCCCCAATGATTTGTTTCATTTTGTCTATATTTTGAACTTTATATAAGTCAAATCATACTGCATATATTCTCTGGGTAACTACTTTTTAAATCCCACATTATGTTTTCAAGATTCCTCTGTGTTGATGCAGGGTACAGCAACTCATTCATTTTCACTGCTCTCTAGTACTCTATGGTGGTATGAAAATACCACCATCTATTTCCCCATTTTATCACGGATGCCCTTAGGGAGTTTTCAGTTTCCTACTATGAAAAGTAATGTGCCGGAAGCGTTCTTGAACTTTTTTGAGTTCTCAAGAGTTCCTCAAAGGCATGTTCATAGGAGTAAAACTGCCTGGTATTAAGTATTACTTTACCAGGTCATGCCAAAATATTCGCCAAAAACGGCTTTATCAGTTTTCACACTGAGGAGGGATGTCTGGCATTTCCTGTTACTCCACATCCTTGCCAACGCTTGGTATCGGCAGACTACTTAAATGTTTCCAATTCAGCAAGTGTGACATTGTTTTTCATTTTTGTTTTCATTGCAATGCCTGCAGGATGATGAGTATGAGCATGCTTTATAAGAGGATACTCTTAGCGGGCTGTTCAGAGTTATGAGACAGGTACTGCCCTTTAAAATCTGTACATCAGGTTGACAAAATAAGACATAAGCCAAGGAAAAGTTATTAATGCAGATAAAACAATGCATCTTGTGTGTGTGTGTGTGTGTGTGTGTGTATAAAATGGGAAATTTCACAAAATTACATATGATTGATCCTGGCTCCCAAGCCCACTGGCAGCATGACCTTGAGCGAGTCATTTACCTTTCTAAGCCATCACTGGCACATAAAAAGCTGTCTATGTTTTTTTTTTTTTTTAACTGATATAAAAAGAAAAGATTCCCTGTGTTCCTAACACTTAGAAACTATCACTGCCTCTTTCTCCTCATGGGGTATCCAGACATGTACGTTTGTCTTCTGTTTTGACTATATACAGCTTTCCCAACCCACTCAGACGCAGAGAAAGGATCGATATTTCTCGTCAAGCACAGACCTCAATTCTAAATTAATTTAAAAAGCACAAGGCAGATGAATGAGCCCTCTGTTCAATGCCATCTCTTCAACAATGTATAACGTTTGCCTTCACAGGGCACCTTTTCACTTTCGGTTCCTTCTGCCTGAAACACTTTTCCTCTGGCTCTTTACACTGCTGGATCCTCCTCACCTGTGAAACCTCAACTTCAAGGTCACCCGGGCATTCTTTCTCGAGCCAGCCACCCTCCATCCCTGACCTTCCTTCATTTCCCGCGCACGCCATGTTTGCTTGCTTCTGAACAAGCATCACCACCAAAGGTATTTTATCTAGCCCTTGAATTGTTTCTTGCCTGCCCCCCGCACCAACTGGCAGGTAAACTCCGTGAGGAGAGGCACCTGGCTTGCCTGACGGGTTCACCTTTGTGTCCTTAGCACCTTGAACAACACCGGGCATCTAACAGGACGGTGGTAAATAAATAATTGTTGCATTACTTCACCTACACCGAGTTTTGGAAAGGACTTTGTGGTGGACTTGGAGATTTATATGTGAGTTTATTTGTAAATAAAACACTGGGGGCTCCAGATCCCTGATCCAGCAGTCATTCTCTCCACCTCACTGCTTTCCCCTTGAGTCTGATGCCAAGGGGATCGATTTCTACCAAGTCAAACAGGAACACAAGTCTTTCCTGGATTCTCACCCATTTCCCTTTTATTATAAGCATTCGCTAAAGAAACTATATGGAAATAAATCAACAAAAGACTCTATTTACTTTATCCACTGATAGTTTTAATCTTGCCAATAACCATCCCGTAAGCGCGTAAGGATGGAAACCATCTCATCATATTTGGAATTCAAAGAGGAAGTTCAGAGAACACCACATGACAAAAGGTACCAAAGGATATTTATGATTAAGGAAGATGATCAGTTAGAAGCAGGAGTCTGTCAATGAGGTTACATCATATCACGAATATGGTTTATTACCAACGCGCAAAGACATGCCCTCTCTTTGGTCAATACGGGAAGGATGAAAGGTTCAAGATAAGGAAGAGGTATTTTATAAATGAAAATGTTCACTAATGAAATTAGTATCGTTACTGCAGGAAGTGATAATTTTCCTGCTCACTGAGGGTTTAATAAAAATGTTATGTCTGCTCTATAACCGTGATTAATCAGTGTGGTATTGAGAAGTGCAGGGATTCTTTCTCAACAAGGCAATTTTCGAAATTTGAAAAGGTGTAAATTTCATGCAAATTGCTTCATAATCATATATGTACAAAATGGAGCCGACAAAATTGCAGTTAGGAAAGGAATCATTAACATCTGAGGTTTTTTTTTTAATCTTTTTTTTTTTCCAGCTGCTCCTGAAAAGGTATATTGCAAACGAGAAGATAGGACCAATTGAAAAAGCGTACAGGTAGGAATGCCAACAAAATGCTAAACATTTTAAGCAAACTCAAATGTGGATGTCAAATTTAAACAGTCCTATGAAACAGGAGGTTTTATAAAGGAAAACACTGCTTTGATGCAATGAAAACACACCCACTGGTTTTAATCACAACAGAGAGAGGCAGTGAAACACTTTGCTGCGTCTGACTCTTCTTGGTGGGAAACAGCACATCTTGGCTAAGGAAAATCACATTTCTGTGCACACGATTCCTTCTTAAAAAGTCCCAAGGCCTCTTGTAATTTTAAACAATGGTTTGCAAACCTGAGGGCTCCTCAGACAAAGTGGCCTATTCAGTAACCCCTCCTGCCCCACTGCAATGGCTTATCTGGGACGCGCTCCCCTCCCCCATAAGGAACATGCCTGAGAGGCTCACACAGGACATCCCCTCCCATCTCCTGGAGTCTGCAGCCAGCACCAGCTGGGTAAATCCCAAACAGTTTATTCATCTGTTTATACAGCTAAGGGAAGGATAATAAGACCTCAAGTGTAAATATGACAGTGTTAAGGTGATTAGACCCTTCAACGGATGGCCCTTAAAACTTGTAAGACACAAGCAGAAAACTAGCAGGAATATGGTGACAGGTCACTAACAGCCGACTGTTTCTGGAATTTAAGAAGACGGAAGCCTATTCTTATGTTTTAATATAGAACTTAGAAAGCAGTGGTTAGCAATTTTGAGCTAATAACTCACAGTGATTCTAAATGGACTAAGTATTGCCATGCTTCCTTGCATTGGGTGGATTTTTTTTTTCCGAGCAGGCATTTGAAGGGACAATGTCATGATAAGTGGGAACCATTTTCTTCCCTTGTCTCATCCCGCACCTCATACATTTTCTAAAATTACAACCCTGCTCAAGGCAGTTATTATGCACAGTCGATGTTCTTCAGGAGAGTTTTTCAGAGGATGATTTTTGGTTAAAGTGGCCTATTTTAGGAACATCTGGTCACATGCATTAATGCACACTTCCGCATTCTGCACGGATTTTTACGACGAAGGCGAGCATCCACCCTGAGTGTCTCTCCCGTGGACAGCTTGTACGTAAGACAAAGGCTCCTGCTGCCTTGGATCCGCCGCGCAGTGAACGGGGCTGAGACTACGATCCCGTTTATACGCTAAGATTCATAAACCTCGAGGGGCCCTGAATGAGCTGCTGGGAAACAAGGGCAGTGGGTGCTCCTTTCTGTCCCATTAGACACAGGATGAGCCACAGGAGGCCACACTCTGTCACTCCAGCCTGGTAATGGGCCCCGGGCAAGACCCACACCCCCACCCCCGACCCCACCCCCACCCCCGGGAGGGAGGGAGGCTCAGCTGAACTTTTCTGCTTTCCTTTCCCCTGACTCAGCCACAGAGAAGGCCTGGGCCACCTGCAAGTTTCCACGGTCAGCGGGGGGCACCGGGTTGGTTCTCCTTTGCCCTAGTTTTGCAGCAAAGGCCACTCTCTAAAAAATACATCAGTCTGGGGTGGCGGGGAGCAGGGCTGGGCCTGGGGACTTCTGAGCACAGAACAAACCCCGCTTCTTGGCAGTGGACGAGGAAAGGCTCTGGGCGCCAGCACAGCCTTGGGAAAGGGGTCAGGAGGTGGGGGACTCCAATCCGGCTGCTGCCACTCATGGGGTTGGGGCTTGTGATCATCCCCGGGGCCTCTCTGAACCTCAGTGTCTTCAACTGAAACCGGGCATGGCGAGCTTACCTGCCTCACAGGTGGGAGAGATGAATACCTAAAGTCTAAATTCCGCCTTGCGCCTGGCACACAGAAGGCCCACAATAAACGTGAGCCCTGCTGTGATGACTCCGGTAACTGCTACGCTTTTAATGCATAATATGACTGTCGTCAATACTGTTATCACCACCACTCTTCAGAGGTGTAACCCCGCTGGTCTTCAATTCCCTCAGCCGTCAGGGGCAGACAATCATGACGCCCTAGGACTGAGGAACAAATTAAAGCATAAAAAGTAACCAGCATGTCCCTGGTACATCGTCGGTACTCAGTTCCACAAGTCTCTACCTTTACGGCAGGAATTCCGGGAAGTAAAACTCACTTGAGTGCCATGAACATTCCCCGATTTGCTAACTGCACCATTGGCTACTGAGAAACACATCCCAAGAGGCGTTTGCCCGCAGGAGGGAAGGGGCTGGGAGTCAGAGGCCGTGACCTCCAGCAGCTGCCCAGCACTCACATCTGCCCACAGCTGCCGGGTGACGAGAGCCTTGGCACGGGTGGCTTCTCTTGATCCTCAGAACCACCCTGAGACGGGGATACTCTTATGCCCCACATTTCACAGCAGAGGAAAAGGACAAACTACTATTCATCTTGCTTTACAATAGCCTGTGAACAGTCAAATTCCTAAGTAGGGTCTCTGTTGACTTTTACTGTGCAAACAAAGCATCCCCCAAAGTAGTGGCTAAAACAACAGCTGCTGATTTTTAGCCCTTGATTCGGTGAGTCAGCAATTTGGGCTGGGCTCCGCTGGGCAGGCGTCCGCTCTCAGCCAGGCAGCGTCGTCCCAGGGGTCGGCTGGCTCTTGGTCGGAGCCAGGTGGCAGCACGGCTGTGGGTCTCTCACCACCCAGCAGGCCAGCCCGGGCTTGCGTGAGCCCAGAAGTGGAAGGTTCCGAGAGCAGTGAGTAGGGGTGCCCCAGTGCAGAAGCACTTTTCAAGCCTCTGATCGTGTCATGTTTAGGAATGCCCCCTGGCCAAAGCAAGATCCCTGAGGCCTGTTGATTCAAGGGGTGAAGAAACTGACTCCACCTTTTGAAGGGAGGTGTAGGACATCACAAGTAGGGGCACATGTGCGGATAGAGGGGAAGGAATTGTGGCCATTTTTATAATCCACTGCAGGTATGAACTGGCGGCATTTGTGGACTTAATATCTCTCAACCAGGACACACTCAGAGATAGGTCCTAATTCCAAGGGATATTATTTGAATCAGATAACTCATCAATTCTCTTGGACAGTGTACCGTTACTTAACCCAAAGGCAAGTGGGCAGAAGAGACATGGCTCCCTAGAAGTTTTCTGGTTCCAAAAGTCTCCAAGTCTTCTTTCAGTTGGGGGGGGGGAGCGTGTGCATGTATGCTAGACACACAGTACGTCTGAACTCTCTTCTACGCTGGTATTTTTTTTTTTTTTTTTGGCATTAATGCTTGTCGGTTGTATTCTTGAACCACCCCACATCGCCTGAAAACTGCAACTGCTTCAATGATATTCAGAGTATTAAAAAGAAAGAAAACAATAAAAGGCAAGTTTCAGAAGGGCAGTGCTTACCCATTCACAGGAAAATGGGCTGAAAGGAATGTATTGTCAGAGCGTTCTGCAAATGACATTTTCAGCCATATAAATTATGATTTATTTTCCCATGTAATCATCTTGATTGCAGACACCCTTTCGGAGAGATCGCACCGCTCTTGGCTAGCTCTTTCAAGCCTCACAAGACAACTTTCAAACCTGATTAGTATGTATGATGGGAAATCAGATACATTATATTTAGCTTGAAGTGCAGAGCGCCGTGGGTACAAAGAAAGAAAGATAGGGGGAGGGATAAAAGGGGAAAAAAAAAGAACATCTGTAATCCTTTTCAGAGGACTCGGTGTGCACACGCGCCGGGGTAAGGAGTGGAGCTGGTGGGTGGAGTCTGAGCAAGCTGCCCGATGTAATTAACCGATTGGGGATCATCTCCTTATCCGGCGGCTCTCAAGCTGCTAAGCTGCGGGATGTGATGCCTGTGTATGCAGGACAGACTCATGCTTTTCTGTTACGACATTTAAGAGTTCATCACTCCCTTCAACCTGATCTCCCCAGTGTCAGGGGCTGTGACGCATCGTGTGCATGCGTACCCGCCCTCAGAGTGGAGCTGTCACCTGGTCAGCGGGCACAGTGGCCTACAGACAGGCTTGGCCTCAGCGTGGCCGCCTGACAAAGACCTACGTTCCAAGTGCAGTGTGTACGTGCGGCCCAGCAGCGCCGAGACCAGGGTGAGTCAGGAGGGACGCGGGGGGCAAACGGGTCAGCTGTGACAAAAGCTGGGGGCCCAGCAAGCGCAGGATGGTAGCTGCATGGAACCCGGGAGAGCACGTCTCCTCCAACGGAGGATGCCATAGGTGTCTGCCTGCTTTTGTCCTGGCCCTGACACCCGAGAAGCAACAACAAGATGGAAACACATACCTCCCTGGGGTGGGGGTGTGTGTGAATGGATCCGGAAGGTAATCAAAACCCTAGTTCTTATGTTAATAGAACACAGCTAGGGCTTCCCTGGTGGCGCAGTGGCTGAGTCCACCTGTCGATGCAGGGGACGCGGGTTCGTGCCCCGATCCGGGAGGATCCCACATGCCGTGGAGCGGCTGGGCCCGTGAGCCATGGCCGCTGAGCCTGCGCGTCCAGAGCCTGTACTCCGCAACGGGAGAGGCTACAACAGTGAGAGGCCCGCATACCGCAAAAAAAAAAAAAAAAAAAAAAAAAA
The DNA here is from genome assembly GCF_964341445.2 of Mesoplodon mirus. Lineage (NCBI taxonomy): Eukaryota > Metazoa > Chordata > Mammalia > Artiodactyla > Ziphiidae > Mesoplodon > Mesoplodon mirus. The sequence goes on from NC_138995.1 coordinate 9,773,978, forward strand.
AAAAATAGAACACAGCTAAATTAGGAGCAAAATGACGGATGTGCAGGGGGTTTGAGATAAAGTGAGATTTCTGAGGAATTTTTTGGAGGGGTGGGAGTTCGAGGCAACACCCCCCGGTTCCTCAAAGTCTGTATTCCTCTCCTCTGCGTTTGAGCATCCACCATGGGAAAATGTGAGAAGTTCGTAATTTCCAGAGCGCCTGAATCAAAGCTAGGTGCTTTGATTAGATTACCATTTAATCTGACTCGACAACTCTATCCAGAGAAAAGGAAAGGAGAGGGACGTCTGCTGAGTGCCTACTGTATGCCGGAACAGGTCTAAAAGTTGAACATCCATTGACTGCTGCTTCACCATCACAGGAATCCTGAATATTAACTGATTCTCGGTGGGGACACTGATGAGTTGAATCACGTTGTAGGGGAGACCAAACTTTTTCCACTCAGCTCCATCTGCTGGTAACTGAAGACCCTGAGCTACATAATCCCCCTTTCCCCGACCCCCATCCTACCAGGCTAGGGTCACAGGGGAAGGAAGGCAGGTCTGCCCATGATCCAACCTCTGAGTCCATCCAGGAGCCTCTACCCTAAGCTTCCTTTCTTTGTGTTTTATATCATCCTTTATTTAATGCTAAACTTTCTGCCTCTAAAAATGTCTCTGAAAAGATCTAGGCTTTGGAAAAAAAAAAAAAAAAGACCTAGGCTTTGTTTTCTGTTATTAAAAAAAAAAAAAAATGTGGCTTTTGTTGGTAGAATACTAAGTTGGTCCCAGCGAACACCTGGCCTTTCCCAGTTATTCAATCACTAGTCTAGGTACTGCTATGAGGGAGTCTTGCAGATGTTAATTAAGCTTCCAGATCAGTTGACCATCAGATAAGGAGACTATCCTCATTGGATGAGCCCTTTAAATTCGGGTCTAGATGTCAGAGTCAAGGACCATCAGAGAGGCTTGAAACATGAAGAAGATTCAAGGCGCAAAGCAACCTCTGTTAAGGGCTTTGCAGATGGAGGAGCCCTGCGACAAGGACATGGGTGGCCTCTAGGAGCTGGGAGTGTCCAGCCACCACCGACAGAGTGACGCAGTCCCCAGCCTTACAACCACAAGGGACAGAGTTCTGCTGACAACTGGAATGAACTTGGGAGTAGATTCTTCTCCAGGGCCTCCAGAAAGGAAAGCAGCCCCAGCCGGTACCTTGAATTTGCCCTTTTGAGACCCTGAGCAGAGAACCGCGTCACGCTGTGTCCAGACTCCTGACCTACAGAACTGTGACCTAATAAATGGGCGCTGTTTTGAGCTGCTAAGTTTGGGGTGATTTGTTACTCAGCCATCAAAAAACAAGTACGGCAGCATACAACAATCCCAGCTTTCTAATGGAAACTTGCTTATTTATGTCTGGCTTTCACAGTCACTACACCTTCAGAGGAGAAAATTCTTAATGCAGGAACTTAAGCACCATAGCTGTATTAATTTTTTTTTTTTACTAATTATTAAAGAATTAATTCCAAAACAATATTTCTCACTAGTATTACTCATGATAGTAATATGACATTGGAGCCGGTGAGTCTAGACCAGCTGCTATTGCAATTATTTTTCTATGCCATGTCCTACACAAAGTCAAGTGAAAAAAAAACTTCAGACCAAACAGAATTTTGAATTTCTTCCACAAAAGGCTCCTGATCGGGTGGCACTGACTTATTCAAATACACTACATGGAGAAAAGCCCTACCGTGGGTATCTCTGTGTCAAATATCATTAATATAATCTCCCAAACTTCAGACATGGGGGAAAAAAAAACAGCTTTGTAAATTTCTTCTTATGACCAAAATCACACACAAAAAGATGAGAACCCTTCAATGTCACTAATTTCTCTGAAGCAATATAACAGCAAACTCCTGAGACCTTGGCTATTTCAGACAAAACAGAAAAATGTAGGTTCAGGAGGAAGCTGGGGAGCTGGGCTTTCTGCAACAGACTGTAAGCCAAGTCATAAACTGCGGTAAAAAATGTAAAACAGAGAGCTAGTGGGAAGCAGCCGCATAGCACAGGGAGATCAGCTCAGTGCTTTGTGACCGCCTGGAGGGGTGGGAGGGAGGGAGATGCAAGAGGGAGGGGATACGGGGATATATGTATATGTATAGCTGATTCACTTTGTTATAAAGCAGAAACTAACACACCATTGTAAAGCAATTATAGTCCAATAAAGATGTTTAAATATAAATAAATAAATAAACTGAGGTAAAGTATGAAATCAGGGGACGAAAAAAAGGATGGAAATTGTGGTTTTGTGACCGTACACTGGGGGTCTGAAAGATAAATGGGCTGAGGATTGCCCTGTCCATTTTGGCTACACATTCACACCATTCAAGTCATCAGAACACTTGACCAAGAAGCTACTGCGAGAAGGCAGTTTCCCTTAAGGAGGAGGACTGAAAAGAAGAAAAAGGAAGGCAAAGAAAATCCACGTGGAACACACAAAAATACATGCCCACTAAAACCCAAGCCACTGGATGTTTGCTGACAGTACTGCTTTAAAATCCCATGCTGCTCTGGGAGCCATCGCTTCCTACAGGTTTTAAGAAGACACTGTATTACCAAGGTGATGCGGGCGGTGCTCGAGGGGAGGGGGAAAAGTGGAGTAGTTATTTTTATAAATTCCTTGGCTAGGTAATGCCTTACCTCCCCCCTCCCCACAGTAGAATGTCATCTACTCGCCCCTCTGCACTCAAGCAGCAGCCACACCTTATTTCTACATCCCTCCCTGGCTTTGACTGCCATGATCTCTTGCCTGGACGGTTCCGAGAGCCCCTCTGCTGCCAGTCCTGCAAATCCATCCTTCTCACTGAAGCTGGAGGACTCCTAACGGCACACTTAGTCCCCTTATTATGTGCAGGGTACCAAAATACCCATAAAGTTTCCCAGGGCTTTTCATGACCGTGAAGACAAAATCCAGAATCTTGCTGGAATTCCCAAGGCACCTGGGGACTTTAGCCTTGTTTACCCTTCCTGTCTCACCTTTTGTCACCACTGTCCCTCTCCCATGCCGGGCTCTAGCCAATCAGAACCAAGTGTCCTTTCCCCCAGTGGCCAGACCTTGTCTGGATGCCCAGAACATGACCATGAGCAACAAAGTCCTTGTCATTAGGGGGATGACAGTCTGAGGTGGCCTGCAGAGGAGTAACCAAATGACCATAATGCAATCACGGTTGCAGAGCGTATTACAGGAACAGTGGAGGGTGGAGGGGTACCCACCACACTCAAAGTTCGTGTGGACGGGACGGTGGGTGAGGCTCAGGCCAGGCTTCTGGAAGAGTCAAAGTGAACCTGGAGAAGGGAAATAGAACATTTGAGGCAGAAGGAGCTCATACAAGGACTGCCTATTCAGATCTGGGATTGGGGAGCTGAGATGCTGGCCAGCTCAATGAATCACAGGTCTAGGGTCAGAGGGCCTAAGAGAGGCCACCGTGAGAGCTGGGGTATGCGTGGGTGGGTCAAGAATCCGTGTAACTGCCAAGCAGGGGTTACAAACGCTAATGCCTGGAAGGGCTGGTGGGCACCATCCAGAACCAGAGGGCACGTACCCCAACTGGAGAGGGGACAGCCGCTGCTCCAACCCAGCCTACTGGTGCCATGTGGGAGCACAGACAAGTGATGCCAGCTCTGCTTTGTCAAGAGAAGCAGGAGATCCCGACTGTGATGTGAAGTCTCCCAATTTTTAATAGCTTGGCAATGAAGTGATTTCACTGAGAAAACAAAAACCCAGCAGCCTCAAAAAGAAGACATCTGCAAGCCACCGATCTCCAACTTCTGGGAGAGGAGCTGGAAATGTGGATGGAGTGTCCAAGCGCTGGAAGATTTTCTTGCTTCCTATCTGGGGGTCCGAAAGCAACAGTGCTGAAAAGGAAGTTGATCCCCGGGTTGGGGGATGGGGTGGGGTAGCAGCAGCAGGCAGGGGCCAGAGCGGCTCAGAGGGGACAGGAGGCTCCTCTGGAGGCTGCACACGAAGCCAGGCCCGCAGAATCACAGCCCCCCGGCCCCGGCCCCATTAGTCCATGTTGGCAACAAATATTCACTGAGGGCCTACTATGTGCCGGGCACTGTTCCAACACTCTGCAAAAGCATAACAGACAAAATCCCTGCCCTAGAGGGATGCACACCCATGTCCTCTTTCCGAGGAAATGATAAAATGGGACAGTTTTCAGGGGTTTTAGCAAAGGTTCCAAGACATACAGGTTCACCCTTTCCAGCTTCAATCCCATTCTCTTTTTTTTTGAAAATCAGGCAGGACACATGGCCTGGAAGTGAAAGAGGCCCCAGAGGCCCAGGGCTCCAGCACCCCAGGACTGAGGGGCAAAGGGCCGTGCTCTCCTTGTTCCCTGCTGGACCCCGACATCCAGAATAGGGCCTGCGTACAGCCAGTGCTCAGCAGGCATTGCCAAGTACGTTTGACAGTTTGGAGCTCAGAAGTATTACTGAGATTCCGGAAGAAAAGAAAACAACACTAAAGTTGGAATTGGTTTTTGCGTATCATAAGTATTTCTCTTTTGCTTCCAGATCTCTAAGTGATGTTAGATAGGGATCTACCATCTACCATCTCAAGGTAAAGAAAAACAACTCTGAAAATAAGTCAGACAGAGAAAGACAAATACTGTATGATATCACTTATATGTGGAATCTAGAACATACCACAAGGTATGAATGTAACAATAAAGAAGCAGGCTCACGGGTGTCAAGAACCGGCTAGTGGTTATCAGTGGGGAGAGGGGAGGGGGGAGGGGCAGTGGGGGGGATTAAGAGGTATAAACTATTAGGTATAAAATAAGCTACAAGGATATAGTGTACAACATGGGAAACACAGCCAAATTTTATAATAACTGTAAGTGGAGTATAACCTTTAAAAATTGTGAATCACTATATTGTACACCTGTAACTTACATAATATTGTACAACAATTATATTTCAATAGCAAAAGAAAGGATAATAATTTGTCCATCATTCTGTTAACAAGACTAGGTGTTTGCAAATGGGCAGAATCAAAATCTAATAGCCCGGGGGCTTCCCTGGTGGCACAGTGGTTGAGAGTCCGCCTGCCGATGCAGGGGACACGGGTTCGTGCCCCGGTCCAGGAAGATCCCACATGCTGTGGAGCGGCTGGGCCCGTGAGCCATGGCCTCTGAGCCTGTGCGTCCGGAGCCTGTGCTCCGCAACGGGAGAGGCCACAACAGTGAGAGGCCCGCATAACGCAAAAAAAAAAAAAAAAAAAAATCTAATAGCCGGCTTCAAAAAAGGAGGAGAAATGGTATGTGAAATCCTCCCAGACTTCCTTCCACATTTCCCTCCCTGCCCCTCCCTCATGACAATTTCCTTCCTCTTTTGATTTTATTCTAATATGTTTCAGACTTTGTTTCCACTCCCTGGGAAAACAAATAGAAATCGGTGTCACGCAAAAGCATACTTACATATTTTAATACTTAGTTCAATTCCTTCCTAAACATTGACATCGGCTCATGGGGGCCAGTGGTGAGCGCCCCGACCCACATGCCTGTCAGACATCACTTCAACTGATCTCAGGCACCCTTTCGCTTGCAGATACTTTCTGATTGTGCCCTCATGCCAGCGCGGTTCAGATTGGGCCCAAGATGAATGAATCACTGCGGATATGGGAACAGACCGCTCCATCACAGAAATCCCCTGGCCGTTCCTGGTGCCCTGACCCCACAAGAACACTGCCTCCACAAGTCTTGGGATCAGATCTCCTCTGTCTCGCCTGAGTCACAGCCTGACAGCCAGCCATATGTTACCTCGGGCCGGCGCCTCCATTTCTCCTTTAGTTCTGTTTTTTCTTTCTTTCTTTTTAAAAGAGGAGGAGGGAAGTTTATTTCCAAACTCCCTTGCCTCTGATGCGCGATGGGCTGGCATTTGCTGTTAAAGCAGAAAATTATAAGGAGGGCCTAATTGACCCTCCTGTGTCTTTGGAAAAGCCTGTCTGTGGTCTCTAATTGACCCTCTAGGTACCCATGGAACAATGAATGAATCTTCAGGAAATAATGGAGGGCGATGATTAATAGCCTGGGTCTGGCTGGACCTGTGTCTCTCCCAGCTCTTCCCCGTGCACTTTCCTTCTTCCCTTCATGACACTGGAGTCCCCGGATTTCATAAGCTGCGATTTATTATTATCGCTGAATAATAAATACCCTGCAGGCAACATTTTAAAAAATCGGACCCATCACGATTCTGCAGAGATTGGGATAACATTTATGTAAGCTGGCATTCTCATCTTCTCCTGGGCTAATGCTCTGATGAGTCTTTTCCCCCGCCACCGTATTTGTGGGCCGAGTCAAAACAGGAGGCTTCTCTCCGGTATCTAGTAAAGTCACTGCAAACCCGAAGCCCTTGGAATTGGGAGGCTTTTTTCCTATTCCCGGGAACCAAGAGTCCCCATTCTGCCCTGCTCAGGTGAGGAATAACGGCCCTCAGGAGTGCAGCGAATGACAATACTAATAGTAACAAGTGACCTCCCTTTAGGGTAAAGTGTGTAACGGCCCCTCTTACACATCATCTTGAGATAATACTCCCGCAAGCCCTGAGATGGGGTCAATGCTATTATCCCCATTTTTCAGATGAGTAAGCTGAGGCTGCAGAGAAAGTAATTTGCCCAGAGTCACAAGGTCCCCATTTCTGTATGTCTCACAATATTCAACGATACCTGTGCCAAATGTACAATATTAAAGGGAAAATTATTTGAAATAATGGGTAAAAGAATAAAAAGGAATGCCTTTCCTTTCTTTTAGTTTGGCTTTAAAATGCTCCTTTCCCCCAGACAGATCAGGAGAGTACACTTAAACTGAAAAATATGCATGTCTCTGGAGGATTATAAGAGGCCAGAGGGATTTTTTTTTCCTGTTTTGCAAATTCATAGCATTGACTATACTTTTAATTAAAAATTATTAAAAAAGGAGGGAGGGAGGGAAGGAGGGAGGGAGGGAGGGAGGAAAGATGGACGGATGGATGCACAGATGGATAAAAGCCACTGAAACTCAAATGGCAAGGGAGCCTCAAGTGGCCAGCCAGGCCCCACTGGGTGTTTCTTGTTCGTCAGTGCTTCTTGAGAGAGGAGGCTGCCTGTGTAGCAGGCTGAACGCCTGGGTAAGGATCACACCTTCTGTGAAAAGCATGGGTCCTCTCCTGCCACAGGTCTCACCTCCATCATCAGAAAGCACAGGGCCACCATTCAGGGTCATGGGCTGGGGCTGGGGGCTTCTGGGAGCCATCAAATGCAGGAGTCACTTCTGAGAGTGACTCAAATACAGAGAAGAGAGTTGAATAATCAAATCCATGTGCACTGAATGGAGAACTGCCATTCAAGGTCATAATTTTAAAATCAAACAAGACAGTCCGGAAGACTGTTGGCCCCAAGGCAGACCCCTCCCAGGGCTAGTCAATTCCGAGACAGACCACATGGGAAACAGCCCATGCAGGAGCACCCCTTTCAAATGCAAACTAGCCCCTCCAGACCCCACACCCCCAATGCCTCCAGCTCTAGGCTCTCACACCCCACACCCTCCCACCCCATCCCTCCACAGCCAGGTGCCAGACACCTAGGGGCAGCCCCTGTAGCCCAGAGCCTGTGGAAATTCTTCGGGCCACTCAATCCCAAGCCTTCTGGCCCTGCCTCTCCTCACAGACACCACAGTAAAGGCTTCTGCTCCGCCGCCCCCAGCCCTGGCCCTCTGCCTTCCCACCAAGCTGGTGCCTCCCCGTGCACCCCCTATGGCATGGCCTGTGCCCTCTCTCTTGAGATCTGTGAGTATAACAAACCACCTTATGATGGCAGTTATCTCCTGATCTCCATATCTAGGCAGTAATAAAAACCTATTAAAACAGGAAGAAAAGAAGGGAGGAAAGAGAAACAGAGGGTGGAGGGGGGGAGGGAGGGAGGGAGAAAAGAAAGGAAAATGATTGAAGAAGGAACAAAGAATGAATTATAATTAACTTAAAGCCTGCTTTTCTCTTTGAAGAGAAAACTAACAGAGCTGTAAAAGAATCCCTCTTCTGCTCTGGGTGGAGATATGCCCATTAAAGATACATGTGGATGGCTGGGTGCGCAGGAGCTCCTAATAGCAGAACTTGACCTCCCGTCCAACACTCAGCGTCCAGTGGGCACCCAGACCCTCCCAGCTACTTCTCTGACCAGGGCCACCTTACTCAGGAAATGAGCAGAGAAGTTAATTTCCTTGCGTGACTGACAGTAAACATCCAAGGTGGAACTGGATTATAACATGGTATCAAGCTATAAATAGAATCCTACTAGTCCCTTTTAAATCCCTCGCGGTGCTTTTCTTCATTAAGATTCAGACGCTATGGAGGGTGCAGATGTGCCTTCTTTCCTCCTGGATCCCAAACACAACACCCCACATGCAAGCAGATGGCTTTGTACAAATCAGATGACAGTCTACAGGGCGAGATGTGGCTTCATCGCAATAGTATTACAGTCTAATCTGCTTGGGGGGAACAGGGTTAAGCAAATCCAGCTTTAACTGGAGGTCACATTTACATGTGAAATTTTGGGTCCATGTAAGGAGTGTCTTGGTCTTTGGGTCACCCCACCAGTGACCTCTCTATCACTTTCCTCCCAGAGGGGGCCCCCAGGTAACGTGTAAGTAAGTAAACGTGTTAGGAAGCCAAGGATGGCTAGGCCCCCTGCTAAGAGCCGGTTAACACAGACAGCCCAGGGCCCTCTCCCATTCAGTTCTCAAAATCTCCCTGCGTTTGCTGTCACGTGTAAAAGCGGGTGGTTTTGCTGATTGGAAACCACATGACTGAAACAACACTTGCTTGGGCACTTAACCCAGGAATGGGAAAAGGTGAAAGTGGTTTCTGTTTATTTTTATCTCGACCGTAAAACGGAAGGGCAATCGTGTCCGTCCATCTCGGCGGAAGAAAAACAAAGCTGATGGACGATGACAGAGCTGCTCTTTCAGGGATGCTTCACGGGAGGCTGGGGCACTAAGTGCTTCTCAGCCTGTCGGGATCCGAGGAACGAGGAACAGCGGCTGCAAGTGCCCGCCCCCTGCTTTGGGCATTCACCGTTCAAGGCAGAGGTGCCAGGAGCAAAGAGCTACCAGGCACAGTCATCTAACTCTAGGATATTCCTTTCCTTAGAAAGAGTGACAGGAGCGGACCGCCTAAGCCCTGCTTCCCTGGACCATATTCCAGCACTTGCAACGGTATGATGGATGTCCCTGTCTCCAAGACGGCAGGGAGGTGCTCTCCCATTTCATTACTACACTGGGTCAATTTTATGCTTAACATTTTAAGGAAATATAAATAAACATGAGTTCAAATGACCGCTAGCCCCCTTCTGCTGAGAAAATTCAGGCACTGATACAAAGGTGTTTAGAAGACAAGCCACATAAGGAACACCCAGGAAAAAGTCTGGGAGAATTGTTTTCCTTGGGTTTCTTCCAAAACCAAGAGTGTGATTCCTTAGTATCTGTATCATGGAATGTATTGCCTACGATTCAGAATCCTAACTACTCAACATCTGCCCTCAAAAGGCTTTGTAACACATCCTAATAACAGATTCATCAATTAACCCTCAGCCTCCAGCCAAGTGAGAAGGTAAATCATCTCCCCTGTTCCTTTTTCTCTTATTTCTTAAAAAAAAAAAAAAAAAATCATGTCAGCCCTTAGCCTTTTTGTTCCAAATTCTCATTCCAAATTCTTTATCCCAAGTTGCCCAAGTATGAAAAGTATCATCTCCAAGCTGGTCCCTACTCCCAAATCCAACCATTTCAGCTCTGCTGCCATTCCCCACAGATCCTGGGAGTAAGGTATTTGACAAGAAGTTCCAGGGTTAACAAGAAATTCCAAAGCAAGGGCTTCTAGTTATGTCAGGAAGAAATAAAAATTCAAAAGATGGGCACTTATCCACAGTTGAAAATGTGTTCTTAGACCATGAAAATAAAAAAAAAATAAAAAGAGTTTTGAAATTATATATCCCAAAATATGTGCTCCAGATGCCAGCAAACATCAACCCACAGGCCAAATCCAGCCCATTGCTTGTTTTTGTAAATAAAGTTTTGTTTTTGTAAATAAAGTTTTATTGGCACACAGCCATATCCATTTGTCTACATATTATCTAAGGCTGTTTTCACGACACATCACAATTTGGTAGTTGTGATGGATGCCATATGGGCTGCAAAGCCAAAAATATTTACTATCTGGCCCTTTATAGACAAAGTCTGCAGACTCTGTTCTAGACCAAAAATTAGTTTATGTGACCCTCAAATCCTTGGATCTGCTTTGTCATCCTTTTTTTTTGCTGTATGCGGGCCTCTCACTGTTGTGGCCTCTCCCGTTGCGGAGCACAGGCTCCGGACGCGCAGGCTCAGCGGCCATGGCTCACAGGCCCAGCCGCTCCGCGGCATGTGGGATCTTCCTGGACCGGGGCATGAACCCGTGTCCCCTGCATCGGCAGGCGGACTCTCAACCACTGCGCCACCAGGAAAGCCCTGCTTTGTCATCCTTTGACTATAAATGGAATGACCAAATAAAAACATTTTAATGAGAATACTAATGAATTATTAATTTGGGTTTAGGGTACAAGAGAAAGTCAAAGAACTCTAAAGAGTTCACAACCATTTTTGAAATAAAAAAAAAAAAAGAGATCTGTACCAGGTAACTCAATTCAACCACCTGTATTTAGTATGTAGTGTCAGGTGGTTTCAACATGGTATTTGCCTTGATTGTGAGGGAAAAAATTCTTCTTCCTTCCTTCCTTTTTCTTTTTTTCCAATCCATTGTGCCCTTGTTTACTTTGCCTGGTCAAATGAAAAATGCTTTAAAGAGTCCCCATCTCAGATAAGTGTCCTGCACGACACAGGTTACACGTATATGTTAAGGTATTTCGGTAATGCAGGTCATCTGAGAAGTTCATTTTACCCCTAGGCTTGGTATCCAGACTGTAGGATGAAGCCGTTCAGAATGTACTTGATTCCTATAATATGTAGTGATTTTGCTAATGTTGTTCAGTTTTATTTCCTTGCCCAGAATGATTTCCATTAGCTGGCTTACAGATTAGCCGCCTAATCTCCTAACGAGAGCTCTTCGATCAAATCGTCTGGAAAGGCCCCATGTCCTGCCGTTGCCGAGTGACTGATTTAAGAGATGGACAAAAAGGAGACACACCCAAGTCCAGACAGTGTGATGAATGGTGGATCCAAATTTCTCTGAACTGCGTATCATGAATTAATGGGAAACCCTGAAGAATTAAAGGGGGGGAATTACATAACCATGAATAATATTAAAAAAGTGATACTCTGCCGAAAAAGCTTTCGAGTACAAGTGACTCGAACAAATATATTAACAGAGCTTACAGCAGATTCAATCAGGTTGAACGCTCCCCGGAATTTATTTTGAAATAAGCTTTATATATCCGAGATGTGAAGAATGAATCTATTTGTGACTGGCAGGACAGCTATTAACATGCAGATTTTAATTCTGCCTTAGATTCTGTACCGGTCCCATTGTCACCCTCTTACTTCTGGCAACCTCTCCCAATTACAGAAGGAGCACACCTCCCCAAAACTCAGTGCCATAATTATGCACCAGCGAGCTAAGATTTATTTTTCTCACTTTATTCTAACTTCTAAAAAATCACTTCCAATGTGTATTATCAAGGTGCCGAAGGAGCTATTACAGTTAAAAGTATGTTACATCACTCCAATCCATCCATCTGTTGGAAACGCCAATACAGGGCTATGTTCGGGGGACAAAACTTAGCAGTTAGGAGGGAAAATCTGCTTTCCGAAACCTGGGCGCACATTAACTTACAATTAAGCCGGGATGCTAATGAGGTTACAGGGTGTGACGGGTTTAACGGGCTGCAGCCAAAAGGCAAATATCAAAGTGAAGGCGTTTATTTTAGAACCAACAAGCCTGAACTGAACCACTACAAGAAGTCCCATTAGCATTCTCGTTATTGGGCAAAATCATTTCATCTCTAAAATTAATTAAATAAATGGGAATGACCTGGAATCGTTTCAGTGGCAAGCGGACAAGGCAGCGCCGCATGAAAGGCAAACCCATGCAGAGTCAACAGGCCCATCCATTCCTGGAGAGGTGACACGGAACTTGTTGACAGGAAGTGAAAGTGAAAAATACGAGGCATCCAAGACGCCGTGACATGCTCTGAAGGAGTGGGCAAAGCAATTTTTTAAATAAAGTCTACTTTTTTATTACTATTATTTTTAAATGTAGGGAAAGCATGCTTTTGGATGGAGATACAAACTAGGTTGAAGGCTCATCATTTAGAAAATTCCGATTCTGTCCTGAGTTGTCCGTATTGATTTTTCCAAGCCATCTGGATTTTTTTGGCAATGAAGATTCACAAACGATATGGCAAGGAGAAGCTAGAGGTGAGGTCAAGGGCCATTGCCAGGGGTCTGAAGAGAATCAGCAGCACACCCTTGGTTCAAGTCAGATCCACTCCCCAAGAATCTCTGGATCACCTAATGAGTGAGGAAGGGAGGCGTGGCAAGCACTGATCAGCAGTCGCTACCCAAGTGCTGGCCGCTGCACCTCAAGGGTACATGCACCGCAGTGCTGTTCCAACCTGGTGTCTCGGTGCCTCCTGTCGCTTATGAGCCGTGTGACCTTAGAAATGCATCTAGCCTCTATGTTCCTCACTTTGTTCATCTGTAAAACAGGGATCCTTATGGCATCCCCTCTAGCAGGATTGTTGATTTAAATGGAAGGGGCTGATATTCACAAAGACACTACCTATAATGTCTCCAATATAAAAGGCTCGATATAGATTAGACTCAGCCATCCCCGTGGGTTGAATCTGGTAGATATTCCCACAGGTCTGGTAATTCTTTGCAAGAACGGTTATGCCCAAACTTTTCTAGGCTTTTCTAGGTAACACTCGCTGAAGCAGATCAGACTTTCTCAAAACGTGTTCCCTGGACCATCTGCACCAAAAGAACCCGAAGGGCTTGTTTAACATGCAGATTCCTGGACCCCATCCTGGATGGATCGAATCAGAATCTCTGGGGAGTGGGGCCCAGGAACTGATGTTTTTAAAGTAAGTTCATGATTGAGTCTTAGGGACCTAGAAGTTTGGAGAATTTCTTGTTTCAACACACAGGATGTAAGCAACGGAATCACAAACTTTCCCTGAGCAAATTCGCTGCAATACCACAGCATTAGACATGATTACAAACAACGTGATGCAACTATGGATCCACTATTCTTTTGAACCATCTCTCACCCCCATTTTCCAGGCATGAGCCACGCAGGATGCCTTTCAGTTGCTGGAACTTGCTGGATACAGGACAGTGCCTTAAAGCCCTGATCACACCTACTGCTTGCTTTCCTCCTGGTCCCAGGCCTGTCTCCCACCTGAGAGCCTGCTTCCCTTTTTCATGCCTAATTCCAACCTCACCTCCTCCTGGGGGAAGACTTCTCTACCCCTAAACAAGGTGAGAGTGGCCTGTTCTAAACTGCACTAGTTAGTACCTTACACCCTTTGTCATATCATTAACCATCTAGCAATTATTTAATTATGGGATTAAAAAAAAAAAAAAAGAGGGCTTCCCTGGTGGCGCAGTGGTTGAGAGTCCGCCTGCTGATGCAGGGGATGCGGGTTCGTGCCCTGGTCTGGGAGGATCCCACATGCCGCGGAGCGGCTGGGCCCGTGAGCCATGGCCGCTGAGCCTGCGCGTCCGGAGCCTGTGCTCCACAACGGGAGAGGCCACAACAGTGAGAGGCCCGCGTATCGCCAAAAAAAAAAAAAAAAAAAAAAAAAAAAGACACTCTTTCCTGAAAACTGATGGAGGGTATGGACTGTTTCTTCCTGATTCACCATAAGATCCTAAGATCCCTCATGCCCAGCATGGAGGGCTTATGGACTGAACTGTGTCCCTCCCAGATTCATATGTTAAAGCCCTAACCCCCAATGTGACTGTATTTGAAGATAATTTAATTTAAATTATCTTCAAAGAGGTGATTCAGGTTAAATGAGGTCACAAGGATGGACCCTACTCCAATAGGATTGGCGGCCTTATAAGAAGAATATATGCCAGGGAGGTGTCCAACGCATAGAAGGATGACCATGGGAGGACACAGCGAGAAGGCCGCCATCTGTGAGCTAAGGAGAGACATCTCAAGAGAAACCAACTCTGCCATGACCCTGATCTTGGACTTCCAGCCTCTAAAACTGTGAGGAACCAAATTCCGGTTGCTGAACCCACCCAGTCTGTGGTGGGCAGCCCTAGCACACTAATACAGAGCCTGTTCCAGAGCTGGGAGCCAAGAATTGTTCGATGGCCAACCAGGACCACTGGGCATCGCTGTGCTCTCTCCACCCTCACTATGCCTGGGGGAAATCAGAAACAATCTGCAGACAGTCCACAAGCAGAAGGCCACAGTGGTCAAGCAGGTAACGGCTTCCTCTTAGAACCACGCTCTGGAACTTGATGTCAGAAGGAGGCTTGTTCTCACATGTAGGGGACTGGTTGCCAATACGGGTACCAGGTAGTCCCCTGTGGCAGAGGCTGTTGGCTGCCTGCTCAGAAGCCATCACTCCCCCCTTCACCCCTGCTAACGAAATTCCTGTCTCCCTGTGCTGGGACCTGGACTGTCCTTTAGACCAAACAGCTCTCCTGATTCTTGTAAACTTCACCCCCTGGCCTGTCCGTGGGAAGGAAGTCACTGCCTCATCAAACCACTGTCTCAAGTCCTGGGGAGCTGAGACTCAGCCTGTTTGGAAATCAGCACACACGGATGATTCTTTGGTATCTGCTTAGCAAGAGAATCCTTAAAATGAGAATGAAAACCGAATTCCCATTTAGGTCATCGCCTTATTCTAGAAATTATCTCGTTTTTAATCATCTCATTTGCACCCACTGTATACTGCAGTGAGTTAGAAAATGCCTTTGATGCCACTCAGTTCTGTGTTCTTACAGCCCTGCCACTCCGCAGCTCTCAGGCTTGGGCAGTCACTTAATTCAGCCACGGTTTCCTTATCGGGAAATGAGGAACCATTTGTGAATGGGACATGATAGCTACCTAGTAAGGCTGTTGGGAAAATAAGTAAGATAACAGACCAAAGTGATCAGCACAGTGCTGTCAATAAATCATAACCACAACTGCATTATTAGAGTCAGATTTTATTATTAATTAATAAATGTGAGCGCTATTGAAAGACGTCTACTGTTTAACAGTTATAAACAGAGAGAATGCTAGTATCAGTTCTCTGTATCCTTACTAAAATATTTGCTCTCAAAACTCAATTTTTCATTCATTGGAAAGAGCCTGCACCAGATCTTGGTCAAAAAATGCAAATCAATTAATTCCTCAGTTTTCTTTCCTGAAAGGAAACGTGGGTTTCTGCTTGCGAGGCTTTTCTTACTGTAGTAACCGCCAAGCCTTACTACTGGAGGCTTTAAAACGAAGGGATGTAAGTCTAAGTCCAGATTATCTTTCATCACAGTGTTCTAATTTGACAAGAAATTTATGGCAGGCTGCTGAAACGCTAGTTTATTGATGATCAAGGTATCAACTGTCCTTGACGCAAATAAACAGCGTTTTTGATTCATAAGCAGCGAGAAAGGGCACCTACTGGTCCCGGGAGCTACGCAATTTACAGGCATTCAATTCTCATCAATGTATTGTCAGTATATCCAAGGCATCTGACAGGTGCCTGTTTCCAGGATGGATGTTCCCTCCACAACCCAGGGAGCACAAAAGCTAAGGTCTGGCCTTACCGGCTTAAAGCCTCAGTTATCACTGAGGATTTAATAATGGGAACTGTCCTTGGCCCCAGATTTTTCTGTTCCAGGCCCTTCGGGATTGGGTACATTCAATATAGTACTTAGGACAGGATTTGGCAACCACTGAAAAGTTTCCATGTCAGGGTCCAGACCTCTGTGGAAGGCTCTGACTAGAAGTTTCAATGGCCAAGCAATGACCCTCAGAGTTGATGCTGAAAAGGAGGATCGTTCTCACATGTAGGGGACTGGTTGTCAGTATGGATGCCACGGAGGACCCCGTGGCAGAGGTTACTGGCTGCCTGCTCGATAGCTACCATTCCTCCCTTCACTCTTGCTGACAAAATTCCAGGTCCCTCCCAGGCCCAAAGTAGGAGTCTTAACTTGTGGGAGACAGTTGTGGTGCTTTCATTTTTCTTGCTGAGACACAGGCAGATATGTGATGTCATTCTGGTCCATGTGTCATGAGGAAGGTTCTATTGGCAGAGGCGCCTGGGAAGAGGTTATTTCCGCTTTAAATGGTGCACAAGGTAGGCACATTCTTATCTCTTTCTGCCTCTGGTCATGGTTATCTGCAAGTGATTCCGGGGACTTGAGCAACCATTTTGTGACCATGAGGTGAGAGCCTGCCTACGAGGATAAACCAATGTGCTGGGGAAAGCAGAGTGGAAAGTCAGAGTTCACCTAGGGACTTGAAGATTAAGTCCTTGAATTAACCAAATCTGAAACTGCTTGACCTCCACACTTCTTTTGATGTGAGATAATACATTTTGTCATGCTGGTTGTCGGTCAAGCTACTTTTAATGGAGTTTTCTGTTAGTTAGAGCCAAAATGACTCCATCTTTCCCTCCTTTAGCCCCAATACCTGAAATTACACAAAATACGCACCTTCTAAGTGGAAAATATCCGCTGAGTAGTATCGGGAATGGGCATCCTAATTTAACATGGCTGCGTTTTAACTGTTTTCTTTTTACCTGAGACCAGTGGGATAGCCCGAATAAAGAAGGAAGGCATGCCAAGTTGGGAGTGTGGGCTACTGGCAGGAGGGCAAGCCTAGCAGGCACTATAGAACAGGACTTGGAAAAGACACCATTAGGTTCCTGGCAGGAATCAAAAAATTGAAGAGATGTATACAAAGTCCGGACAGAGGTTCCAAAGATAAGCTTCCCCCGCTTTCAGTCTCCTTCTGGGGATAGATGTCTGGGAATCTTGTGCCAGGTGTGGGAGAGGTTCGTTCTCAAGGGGAATAGGCAGCCCTGTGGGTGGCAGCCCTCAGCACCAACACCAAGCAGATTCTTGTGAGAGGTACAGTAGGAGAGAACGGACAATACTCATTCCCCGCCTTTCCTTAGTCCCAGAAGGCTAATGATGCAGTGGAGTAATGCCCCCAGTTAAACAAAACAGAACGACTTCCCAGCCTCCCTTGCTCCTAGGTGTAGTCATGTGACCCAGCCCTGGACAATGAGACATGAGCGTTGAGCTGTGCTTCTGGGAAAACTCCTTACAGGGAGCTGACTCAGTGAGAAGGCTCATCCCTCCTTCCGCCTCCCCCTCCCTTCTGCTTTCTGGGGCTTGGAACTGAAATGGAACGAAATGTAGCAGCTCCAGGAGCCATCTTGGATCAAGAGGCAATCTTTTGAGGATGGAAGCCAAATGGCTGAGAATGAGGGAAGAAAAAATTAGGAGGAATCTTTGATGCCTTAACAGAACTATCAAGTCAGTCCTGGACTAGCTGCCTAGTCACGGACTTCTTTTAAGCCCTTATGTGTTTAAGTCAGACTTAGGTTTTCTGTTTAATGTACTTGAACCAAGACCTAACTGAAACAGTGGCATTTTTGCTATCCCAGATGTCTGCTGTTGTCATTTGACTATAAAATTGATGACAGTACTGCCTTAAAATTAAAATGTCTTTAAGATATTTTAATTCTCATTCCTCTGCTGAAAGCCTGTGGATTCCAGGTTCAAGTGCTTCTTTTACCTTAATAAGAGCTTACAGTGTGTGACCAAGGAAAAGTTACCCTCACACCAACACACGTTAGTTTGCATCTGTCACACCAAGAAACACCTCACGAGGGGACGTGATCTTCCTCCTCAAATCAGGAAGATAATCTCAGTCATCTCACTGTGAACCTACTGCTCATAAATTTATCTTAATTTTATTCAAAAGTGGCTTTTCACGCACGCTTTTCCAGTGTAAGTTTCCTAAATTCACTGTTCCCTGCATATGGTGGCATTTCCTTCGATACGTTATAAATAAGCCTCTAGGTCTAGTATAATGGGGTTCTGAACAAAAGCATGTCTTTTTCTCTATTCCCAAGATTAGTGGTATTAAGCAACAGGCTAGCCCCTTCACTCATTTCTCTGTAGGCAAAAGGAGCATCGTTTGGGTAAAGACTCAGAATGTGCACAACACATCCGGTTTTCTTCTCCTTCAGGGCACATGGGGACATTATACATTCCCACCTTCCACAGGTCAGGTGATTGGTTCTGACCAACAGGCTGTTGAGTGGAGGTGACAGGTGACATTCCAAACCAAAGCACAGAGTTGCTGTCATGACCATGTCCAGGGGTGAACAAGAAGGCCACGTGTGCCAGATGGTGCAGCTAGGGGACAATGGAGACAACATCAGCTCGGGTCCCTGAGTGACCGTGTGTGCAGGGACCCTGCCAAACCATGTCAGGCGTATAGTGTGAGCAAGGAATAAAAAAGGTGCACTGTGTTTAAATGGCATCCCTTCCCCATTCACGACCCTTATCTGCACACACACACGGCACACACATATACTTTTGTACCAGGAAAGAAAAAATGTTTGCTATTTTGCTTTTGCTGTCCTCCTATCATTTCACTACTGGTTCTGGCTAACGGTCTCTGGGACTAGACTCTGACGACTCCCAGGTCCCTCATTTGGGTTGTAACTGAGCATCCCTTCTTGACTTTCCCTGCATTAAGAAAGAAAGAAAGAAAATGAAAGCACCGGAGTCTATTATCTTCCCTTCTTACAGAAATGCTTTCGCTGAATTATGATTCAGGGTTATGTCAGTTTAGGTGGGGTGATGTAAGAATTGTCTATTCGAAATTGTATTTCTGTGCCTTTTATAAAGTCGCAATTGAGCACAACTTTGCTTGCTGGATTACCCAAGGCCTCATGTGTGGACCTGTGAAGTAGGCACTCACCGAAGTTCAATTCCAGCGAAAACATTCACCCTTGCAGACTGGCTTGAGGGTCATAGTTTTCATTCCCTGGCATTCGTGGTTTGCTTCCAGCCTCAACTATAAGGGAACCTGGGACCAAACTCAAGGCGTAACCAAAGACACAGGTTTGTTCTAAGTTCTCGCAGTGTTCACTCCTGCCTTCTTCGGACGGTCACTCTTTTCTCCTGATTTTCACACTCGACAAGATATTTTACGTTTTCCAGCTTGAAGAACACAGAGTCCATCACCTCATACAAAGTTGGGGGTTCTATCCTTACCCAAGGGTCCACATTCAGGAAAATGGCACCGGGAGGTCACTGGGTAGGATCGTCTAGCCAGCCTCACTTACGGGAGGACCTGAGGTGTACCGGTGGGTGATTTGCACCTACATCTCACATCCTGAAACATTTAGTGCTGAAGGAAATTGGGAGATTGGTCTAGGAAGCATTACTTCTAGAAAAACCATGAAGTTTTTAAACCCAGGTGGAGAGCTGGGGTCTGCCTGATTCACACTTCTTCTAACCCATTTAGAGCGGCTTCCTGTTAACTGGCTTCAAGCAAGATGCAAATCTGTGAAAAACAGTCCCACCAGTTCTTGGCTGATTCTTACAAACAAAACAAAAAACTTAACTTTTTATTTTTCACATGACGAAAGAAATACACGTTCACGAAAGGAGAAAATGCAGAAAAGGAAGGGAGGAAAAAGCAGAAACAGCAATAAATAACACTTACTGGTACATTTCGCATATGAGCCTGGGAAGCAGGTACTATTACAGCAATGACTCTGCAGATAAGGGCTTGGACAGGTACCAAGGCTAAACTGCGTATCCAATGTCACATCTCTCAGCCAATTAGTCAGGAGGGCAGAATCTGAATCCATGGCTATCTGACAAAGTTCATTAACTTATCCTTGAACAACTAAATTACACCTATCCAGCCAGAGCCACTGTAGATAGCTCAGTGTGTTTCTTGCAGAGTCTTTTTCTATGTGTGTACCTATGTGTGTGTGTGTGTTTATAACAAAAGTAGATTTTAGATAGTACAGGCAATGCTGTGAATTGCTTTTTACACTTGAAATAAATTGAAGTTCTTGGGACTTCCCTGGAGGTCCAGTGGTTAAGACTCTGCACTTCCTCTGCAGGGAACGCAGGTTCGATCCCTGGTCAGGGAACTAAGATCCCACTGGCCGTGTGGCATGGCCAAAAAAAAATACACACACACACACACACACACACACACACACGTATATATATTGAAGTTCTCAAACTATGTTACATTCTCTGAGTATTTTCAAAGGTGTTTCAAAAGTCTAAATTAATTTTATCTACTCCACCCCTACCCCGACCCACTCAGCCAACAGAGATCAACTGTGTAACAGTGGGGTACGTAATTCTCATAACAATCTCCGTTGGATGAAATAAGTGAGATATCACAGGAACCCACAGAAACTCACTGCTCAGACAGGGAATAATAATCAGAACCTGGAGAGGACCCACTACACACAGATGTGAATGGAGGTACTTTCCATGGTCAGGGAACATGGTAGTGAACATCGGCACGAATGAACAATTGGCAAATGACGTCTTGTTCGTATGCCAAAAACAAAGCTAATTCTTTGCTTCTTTTACCCCAGATCAGTGCTTTTCAAGGACACCACTTATGCCCATGACCAAGGACTAATATACTTGCAGTCAGGAAACGTGTTTGAATATCACACATTACACGTATGTGGGAGAACCATGTTCCAAGCAACACAACTGTAATGTCTGGTACCAAAGCTCAGAGTGAAGATTGCACTTAAATGAATAAATGATCACCCTTCACAACTGACATATAAAAACTTTTGGGTTTGTGATTCTCTTTTCCATTGTTCCCTGCTATGGGATATTAGCCCTGTCTGTTGTCACTGTTTTGCTTTTTTCAAACATATCTACATATATGAATATGTCATTCTCTCAGACAGACACTGACCACGGATCAGAAGCCAGAGAACTTGTGTTGGTGGAAGCAGAAAAGAAGGACTGTTGACTCTACTTCTTAGGTTGCTATGTGGCTTGGAGTGAGAGAGAGAGAGTGTGTGTGTGTGTGTGTGTGTGTGTGTGTGTGTGTCTAGGACCAGAAAGACTCTGAACTGGGAAATGTGTGTATTTAAATCTAAGTGTGGTGTTATAAATTTCTATTGGAGCTGATCCTATCTATGAAGAGAGAGTAAATTGCTCAATAGAGGTGCACTGACAGCAAGATAAAGAAAATGAACACATTCCAGCATCAAGTATAAACATTCTGGGGGTCATCGCCTGTGTTAGATTATCTCTTGCACCTCACCCCAACATTAGCATTCGTAATTACCAGCTGCCTCTCTTCAGAGGGAAAACATGCTTTGGCGAAGCGCAGAAATTTCATTTCCCAGAGAGCCCCTGCAAGTACGATGTGTACAGGTATCGCATGTGCAAATCTTTCCAGACATGGAAGAGAGTTTAGAAATTTTTCAAAAGGCATCTGTGTGCACCCTAAAATATAACGTCTTTGGACTTGAAGTTCTATTTCTGTCAACAGGAATTAGCTAAATATTTTGCATTTATTCTGTGCCCACTTCTTATCAATGCAGAACTGCTCACCAGAAGAGAAATACACTCTTTAAAATTCTACTGCAATTTCTCCCCCTAAATAATGCCATGAGTTTTCTTTCTTGAACTACAATAGGTTCTGTGACAGGAGTGGCTACCACATGCCGAGCAGACAGGCAGAGCGCTGAGTGTTTGCGAGGCATTTCAATGAAACCTCGCAAAAATCCTCTGGGAGTAGAACGAGGCCCGCTGAGGCTTCGAAATGAGTCCTCGTGTCAGAGAGCTGCGTGACTGTGCACCTGATTACCAACCTAACTGCCGCAGTTCAGGTCAACACATATTTATTGAGCACCTACTATGTGCCATACACTGAGAAACCAGAGGAGAAATGAAACCATTTCAACACCATATAATTAAAGGGCTATGAGACAGGCAAACACCAGATGCGAGGGGTACAATTTCTCTAAATGTTTTGCGACACAAGCGTTAACTCCTGTCTCGAGGTGCTTCTGTGGTCTCCAAAGTGCTTCCTTACCAACACTCCTCTACCCTCAGCCCAGTCCCGCCAGCGAAAGGACGTGGCTTTGCTTGCTGTCCAACCCGTCTATTTCAGCGAATGGAGGAAATCGCAACAGAAGAAACACAGAAACAAGCTAAGTTTTTTCAAAAGCACCTCTTAGGGACCATTTGGGACAAAATGAACAGAAATAAACAATCCTCCAGTATCAGGTGACATATTTTATACTTCCCACCCTGAGCTGGAGGAAAATCAGATGCTGGTAGGAAAAAGAAGATTAACCCGGCCCCTTAACAATCAAATTTATAACTAGTAAAGGGTTATGAAAAATTCTATCTCCATGTGGGGCGTAGGAAACTACAAAGTCTTTGGAGGCAGGGGATGATAAACTACAGCTTGGGCTATAAGCTCAGGAAGGGAATGAGGAGTTCAGGAGTTCAGCACGTGTGTGTGGAAAGGAGTTTAGTTAAAGAGAAGGGCCAGCTCCAGACAAAGGCACAGAAAGGTCATCCTTAGAGCCATTTCATCTTCATTACGATGGGGAAGACCGTGGGCCGAAGTGCACACACCAGGCCTCCTCGTGTACACCGCACAGAGGTTTAAGACTCACGGGGACATTAAAATATGCAACCAAAGTAAACATACAGGGCTTCCCTGGTGGCGCAGTGGTTGAGAGTCCGCCTGCCGATGCAGGGGACACGGGTTCGTGCCCCGGTCCGGGAAGATCCCACATGCCGCGGAGCGGCTGGGCCCGTGAGCCATGGCCGCTGAGCCTGCGCGTCCGGAGCCTGTGCTCCGGAACGGGAGAGGCCACAGCAGTGAGAGGCCCGTGTACCGCAAAAAAAAAAAAAAAAAAAAAAAAAAGTAAACATACAGAGCGCTGGCAGCAGTGCCTAGATATTGTGATCTGGGCAACGTGGTCCCGGCCACCCAACATAAATGTGATATGAACACTTCTCCCCCTGCTTCACCTGCACCCCTGCCTTTTTTTTTTTTTCAGGGTGAGTGATAGATTAATTAAAGATTACAATCTATTTTCTTCAGAAGGCCAGAGAATTGGACTTGCAATCAGCAACTTAATTTTCTTTCAGGTAACTGCCAAACTTCAATGTGTTCGCCCAAATAAAATAATTTCCCCCATCTGTGCAGCTTGAAATTCCCGTGCTCAAGTAAGATGGTGCTCAGGATTTGCCCTGTGACTCAACCCTCATCTTTCAGTTTTCAGGAATTGGGGGAAAGGTGAATTTCATTTACTGATTACCAGAGGGCTCCGAAGAGATAGGCCAGGGCTGTTGAAATGGGAAAAGCGGGCCCTGCCTCGGCCTCTGACAGCCTTCCTGAGAAGGCCAAGGCCAGCGGATTTCCATTCTGGAGTGCCGTCCACATGGCAGACGATGCTAACCCTCCCTCCCCCGCCCCCTCCAAACCCATACAAGACCAGCTGCCCTAATCCAGCCTCTTCACCAGTCAAAAGGAAACCTCGTCCATCCCTGCCTGCCCCTGTCCCACATGGACTGCGGCAATGGGGGTCCTGATTCGAACGCCAGTCCCCCAAACAGTTGCAACAGCAAAGCATAACGGAACTCCCTTTCCCTGCCTGTGTACGAATAGGGTTTTAATAGGTGGATTTGTTTCCAGTTACAGGGTACATGGCGTAAGCCTCCCCCCGCTCCCCATGTCAGTCGGAGCGCAAGACACAAGAGAAAAGGTAAATCACATAATGGCAATGAGGTTGACAACAACGACAGTTTGCTGAGCTGAAAGGCAGTGGGTCCAGCGGTTATAGCCTCAGTGTCTACAGTCAGTGGGAAAAGCGACTCCACCAGTTCATAGGAACTGTATGGCTTAGGAAAGGTTATATCCTAAACCTTTATGTACCCACCTGGAAAATGCACATCACTTATTACTGGGGTGTTCGGGGATTAAGGATTAAGTGGCAGGATGGATGGATGGATGGATGGATGGATGGATGGATGGATGGAAGGATGGATGGATGGATGGATAGAAGGATGGGTGGACGGATGGACGGATGGATGGATGGATAGACGGATGGAAGGATGGATGGAAGGAAGGATGGATGGATGGATGGATGGATGGATGGATGGATGGATGGATGGAAGGATGGGTGGGTGGGTGGATGGATGGGTGGATGGATGGATGGATGGATGGATGGATGGACGGATGGATGGATGGATGGACGGATGGACGGATGGACGGAAGGATGGATGGATGGAAGGATGGGTGGATGGGTGGATGGGTGGGTGGGTGGGTGGATGGATGGATGGATGGATGGATGGAAGGATGGATGGATGGACGGACGGACAGATGGATGGAAGGATGGATGGATGGATGGAAGGATGGATGGGTGGATGGATGGAAGGAAGGAAGGAAGGAAGGGAAGGTACTGACATTAATATTTAAAAGACTTGGTCTGCAGCCAGCACAGAGTGCCCAATAAGAGGATTCTGGAGTTGTTATGTTGAGAAATCTGATCAGACTACACAGATGTGAAAATTAAAAGAGAAAAGAGGGCCTCCCTGGTGGCGCAGTGGTTGAGAGTCCGCCTGCCGATGCAGGGGATATGGGTTCGTGCCCCGGTCTGGGAGGATCCCACATGCCGCGGAGCGGCTGGGCCCGTGAGCCATGGCCGCTGGGCCTGCGCGTCCGGAGCCTGTGCTCCGCAGCGGGAGAGGCCACAACAGTGAGAGGCCCGCATACCGCAAAAAGAAAAAAAAAAAAAAAGAGAAAAGAAAATCCACACAGTCTAGAGGCAAGTCACCTACTCTTCCTCTTCACTGTCATCATTCTGCTCTCCCCTCCCTCCCCCATCATGACCTTCAGCATCAGAAGCCAGGCCTTAGCTGGCTAAGCAGGACCCACCCCGTGCCTGCCTGGGGTTGCACTGGGTGGTCTGGGACTGCACTGATTCCATGGTAAGACTGGAAGGGGAGGATGTGCCTAGCCCTGTCCTTGGATGCTGTCTGCACTGGGATGTATAGGAGCAGCGGGAAGGCGCTGAAAAAGAAGACACAGAGCAGGCCTGAAGCAGGGAGCGCGTGGCTCAGCGGCAAAGCTGCATCCCAGCGTCACCTGGGCAGCTGGTTCCTGAAAGGACAAAAGGTTGCAACCTCCCAGACTGGCCGGCAACGTGGGCCTGGGGGGAGGGGGGGCAGCTTCTGTATCACTGGAAAGATCACCCTCCTTCTGGAAGGATTCAGTCATCACGAATTCATCTGGCTGAGAACCTCAGACCCTGAAATTGACTGCGGATGAAAACACTGAGTTCCAGGAGGATAAGATATTTACACTAAAAACTGAATTAAGTGGAAGCGGAAGCAAGGGGAACAGGGCCCAAGCACACCCAATGACACTTTCAAACGCCTGTGTCCTCCACGGGGGAAAAATGTCTGATGACAACGTTTTATGTCAGGCTGCGTGTATGGTAAACTTACGGATAATAATGCCAGTCAGCATTTAATGACTGCCTAGTGTATACAAGGCACAGGGGCGGGCAGTTGAGAAATGAGCTATAAACTTGCGAACGCCCCCGGGAGGGGTCCCACTGTCGCTGAGGATACAGAGGATATTAAGAGCTACCATTCGCTGAACGCTCGGCGTGTGTCAGGCGCTGTGCCGGACACGAGACTCTGCCTGCGGGGCGTCCCAGTCCACGCCCAGCTTCTCGTCTCCACTTTACCACTGAGGAAGCACAGTCCTACCAAGCCCGAATTCTTCGCTCAAGGTCACACCTTGGGGGAAGTGATAGAGATGGATTCCCTCTAACCCACGTCCGATTCTTTTCTTCCTCTGCCACGGCTGCCCATGGAAGCAGCATTCTCGGGATTCCTGAAGGTGCATCATAACAAAGACCATATACTTAATGATTACTGGGAAGAAGAGGTCATTTCAATTGCCCTTATTCAAGGACAGTCAGAAGATACCAGCCAAGGTAGGCCTTCTCTTCAAAAATGAAACATCAAGACACAAATGCATGTAACATCAGACACAAATGAAGTCTCATTTCTGAGGGTCCCTAATGTCCCCTCCTTCCCCCTCTGTTTCCAGGGGACTGTGTGTGTGTGTGTGTGTGTATAAAGAGCTATGGAAGCAGTATCTGTTGCACTCCTCTCCTGACTTCTCTTTAGAGAAATGGAATCCTGCAATTAGCTCCCAAACCATAAAAGTGAGTCGTCAGAGCTGCAGGAAGGGGTGGAGAGAAGATAAAGCAGGGAGTGGCTACCCATATCATCCATCTCCCAGACTCAGAAAGAAGGGGCCATGAGAGACCTAATCCAGCTTCGGGCCCCATCACTGATCATTCGGATTCTGATGGCGGAGGAAGAGTTAGCAGGTGATGTTATCTCCTTGAGCACACCCTGTCCATCTGCAGCCTCTTTTTGTGGAACAAGACGTCCCATGAAATGCTGGCTTCATGAAGGGAGGGAAGAGATGATACAGGGAGAGGGAGAGAATGAGACATAAACTAGCAATGCAGTTTCTCCCGGCTGACATGAACTTGGGGGTTCGGGAGGGGGTGGTCTATAGTCACGATATAAAACAATATCGCAGGGCATGCTCCCAAAACGTGCGGTTTTAGACTAAAGGGCGGGTGACAGCTGGCCTCCACATAGGGCCGTCATCCTTCCAGTGCACCTGAATTTCCTTCTAAGATTGCAGGATGCTTTTCTTGGCCTGTGCCATGTTCTCTTCCACTCTTGGGTCAAATCACGCCCAAACTATCATTTTGAATTTTTTTTTTTAATGGTGGAAATTAAATGCTGTGGACACCCAAATCAAAACTGAGTCACCAGGGAAATGACAATGGCCATCTTTCACCATGGGTATCTTGACAGTTTCCAGTTGGTTGCGTCAATGAGTTAGGACTTAAAAATGCAAGCGGGATTTATATCAATAATAACAAAAACCAGTTAGTGTTTATTTAGCACCTATATCGTGCCAGGTACTGTGCAAGCTGATTTTTTCTGATTGGTTGACTTAATCTTCATAATATTCTGGGGAAGGAAGGATTTTTCCAATTTTGATACAGGAAGAGACTCAGAGAGGCGAAGCCTCCTGCCCAAGTGTGAACAGCCATATAGCTGGGACGTCCACACTTTAGATCAGGAGCAGGCAGACAGTTCTAAATCTCTTTCTAACTCAGAGATTCAACGATTCTAACGTTGACATTTTTTTCTAATGACTTGAATTACAACACTGGCTTATATCCACCTTTTGAGCATTCATCTTTTAATTTTGGCAAATATTTGTAGGGCTATTATTTTGTATCTGATCTTACACTCATCACCAGGGTTCCCACTGTTAATGAGATTGATGCCTGTCTGCCCTCATGGGGCTCATGGAGAACACACACGTGTAGATAAGCAAGATGATCAAGTATGCTAAGAGTGACGGGGATCTGGAAAGTTCTGCATGGACACTCAGGAGTGGCCCAACTCAGTCCTCCAACACAAGGAAAGGCTTTCTGGAGGAATGACATTTCAGCTGACACCTGAAAGATGAGTTGGAGGTACACTTAGGGATAATGGAGTTAGGAGTTAGAACAGAAGGACCATGTTCGGGGAGGAGAAAAACCGCAGGTCTGCCATTCAGAAGAGCCTCTCACACTAGAAGTATTTCAGATACTCAAGCTCACCTTCGAACATCTGTTAAAATAATGTATTTGGGGCTTCCCTGGTGGCGCAGTGGTGGAGAATCTGCCTGCCAATGCAGGGGACACGGGTTCGAGCCCTGGTCTGGGAAGATCCCACATGCCGCGGAGCAATGGGGCCCGTGAGCCACAACTACTGAGCCTACACGTCTGGAGCCTGTGCTCCTCAACAAGAGAGGCCGCGATAGTGAGAGTCCCGGGCACCGCGATGAAGAGTGTCCCCCGCTCGCCGCAACTAGAGAAAGCCCTCGCACAGAAACGAAGACCCAACACAGCCATAAATAAATAAATAAATAAACAAATAAATAAATAAATTTAAAATAATGTATTAGCTGTGCTACTCATTCATTCGGAATCTCAGACACCAAATGTGCCTGATGATAAGCGACCCCTCTGTCTGTTCCAAAGGGGGAAAGGATGGAATGCTGCCTGCAGGGAGATCTCTGTGTCATTCGCCAACCAGCTCCCACCCATGGGGGCCACCTGGTCCATAAGAGGCTCCAACAGCTCCGGGACTTGACCACATCAACCCCAAGAAACCAACGGGCTGCCAGAGAAGAGGCCCTCCTTGAATCAGCCCCTCTCCTCTCCCTTGCTGGTTTTCCATGTATAGTGAAAGAGATGGTAACAACCAGCTGTGAGTCCAAACCGTGTAGTTCGAGTATCTTGCTTCCTGGTGATCTTGCCTGTCCTGACGATCAATTTTAGAATATAAAAAGGGATGGATGGATTCTCTGCAGGTAAAGTAGACATTTGATCAATACTAGAGTGCAGGGACCTGAAGTTATAACCCCTGGCAAGAGGTGCCAGTGCAGATATGCTCTGTTGCCAAATACAGGCAGAACCCATGAACATTTGGCAACTAAATGAACAGAGGGACAATTAATAACCTCTTAAGAAAATTAAACAGGCTAAGCCAGAATATGCACTTCTATCAATTACCTACCCATTTCTACATGGAGGTATCCAAATGGAGTGCCCCACTTTCCCCAAGTTTTATTTCAGAAGCAGCTCTTCCCAGGACTTCCCTGGTGGCAGAGTGGTTAAGAATCTGCCTGCTAATGCAGGGGACATGGGTTCGAGCCATGGTCCGGGAAGATCCCATGTGCTGCAGAGCTACTAAGCCCGTGCGCCACAACTACTGAGCCTGTGCTCTAGAGCCCGCAAGCCACAACTACTGAGCCCACATGCCACAACTACTGAGCCTGCGTGCTTAGAGCCCGTGCTCCACAAAAAGAGAAGCCTGCACACCGCAATGAAGAGTAGCCCCCACTCGCTGCAACTAGAGAAAGCCCACGTTCAGCAAAGACGACCCAACACAGCCAAAAATAAATAAGTAAAATAAATAAATATATTTTTTAAAAAAAAAGCAGCAGCTCCTCTCATACTCAGCATGGCCACCTGGTGAGATGTGAAAGAGTAGACAGCTCATCCCCAACTCCAGAGGCTGACTCAAGAGACCCAGAGCAGAATAGGGAAATCTGCGTTTCTAATAGGCACCTTCACGTGGTTCTGATTTAAATCCAAGTTTAAAAGACACAGCCAGTGTTCAAGGTAATTTTCTTTGAAGGGTGGGGGCAATGAACGTTTTGACTGATATTTTTTGCACTTGCAAGTATCCTTTTGTTTAGCATGTATTAATGTGATTGTATTTGCAAGCATATATTTTTTAGATGTTAGATGTGTATACCCATAATTTATAGTACTGTGCTGGGCATGTCACACTTCACAAAGCTTTCTTAACCTTAAGAAGCCCTTTCCTCTATAGATAGGAAATTCACACAAAAAAATTCCAGCATTCCTTGACTAACAGAGGCCATGCCTATTGTTAGCTATCTTAACTTCTGCAAAACATTCCTAATGTGGGGACTGACTGGATGATAGATCCATCTATTACTTGAGTCCTGCTTTGTTCCCTTGAGAAAAAGAACAATGTGTTTTGAAAACATAAAAATGCATAACAGTGAAACCAGGGGCCTGAAGACCTAGACCATGTTCTTTTAAATTCAGCTACTCAACATTCAGATGTATTCTGCTACTAATTTTTTTATAAATTTACTTATTTTATTTATTCACTTTTGGCTGCTTTGGGTCTTCCTTGCCATACGCAGGCTTTCTCTAGTTGCAGCACACGGGCTTCCTGTTGCAGTGGCCGCCCCCCGCTGCGGAGCATGGGCTCTAGGCACACGGGCCTCAGCAGTTGTGGCACGCGGGCCCTAGAGCTCAGGCTCAGCAGCTGTGGCGCACGGGCTCAGTTGCTCCGCGGCATGTGGGATCTTCCCGGACCAGGGCTCAAACCTGTATCCCCTGCATCGGCAGGCGGACTCCCAACTACTGCGCCACCAGGGAAGCCCTCTGCTACTAATTTCCTCCAAAGAAACACTTGTACCTGGAAATCTAAACTGAAATCCATTACCTGATTTTACCAGGAGAGTTATTAACAAGGGCAGGGAGGTTGTGGACAATAAGAGATTGAAAAAGTCACTGTAACTGGCAAGTTTCAACAATTTGTCTCCAATTATCCAGCTTCAGCTATTTGGGGAAAACTGAAAGAAATGGTAGCAAAATACAAAAGATAACTTTTGGTGTAAGATAATAATGTATTAGATTAGGTAGCAATGTTAATAATCACATTCCCAATGTCTGATTGTTTTAACCAAGCAGGCTGCATAATGTAGTCAACTGATCCATCCTAACCTAAGGGAGGTCTGGAAAAGGGTTTCACTCCCTTCCTTCTCATCCTAAGGAGGAACACAGAGGAGACACTGATGAAACTGTCCATCTTGGAGAATGGAAGTGCTGCCCTTGCCTACCGCTGTCCCTGAAGGTAAACACCCAGGATTTCTGAACGTTGAAGTCTGCACTGGGGCTGGGAAGCGGAATGGAGATCTTTGTTTTGGTTTGTCTGATTTCAGCCTATCAGCACCTAGGTTCCTGGGAATCTAGAAAGTTTCTCTAATAAACATATGCCAAGACTCCTAAGCTATAAACAACTCCAAAGAACCACACCGAAATAAAATACAATCAGTGTTAATGAAATGAAGACAACTGACTGAGAAGGGATGAAGACCAAGCACAGGTTTGAAATTCTAGTTCCAAACTTGGACTGTAATGCTATTTCTGAGCCTACGTTTTCTCCCCTGTGGAATGAGCATAACCTACCTTATAGAGATGTGAAAATGAAATGAGATGAATGCTGTAAAAAGGTTAGCACGGCAACCAGAATATGATAATCAGTCTATAAATATTAAAAATCATTATTGTCACCAATAGCTGGACCAGAATAAAGTTTACAGGGCGAAGAATTTCAGATAGCAGCATAGAAACATCCATAAAACTTCTCTTGGAGTTTGATTTCTAAAACTATGATTACATCACATGGTGGTTTTGCTTCAATACATGCCTTGGGGTCACAGACAGAACTCTAAGTATAATTGGTGCCTTTTATTATACCAAGTATTTTACAGGATACATTTTAAAACATTCTGAGAAGCCTTCATCAGACTGCCATGGGACAAAAAAACAAGCCAACAAAATGTAAAATGTAAGACAAAACAAAACAAAACATACGTACAAACACCAAATAATTCAATAGGTGAGCACATCTGTATGAGGCTATGTTAGGATACATTTGATGAGGGGGTCACTTAATATCAGTGATTTTTATTAAAATGTATGTCATAGAAAGTCCTTCTCTGAGCAACTGATTCTTCATCAGTGATGTGAGGAAGCTGGGGGTCTAAGACCTCCTAGTTGCCAGGTTATCTGACTTCCACTGCTCCCTAAGGCTAAGCATGAAAAGCCAGCTACTAAAAAACAAATAGGCCATTCCATTCTCCTCAAACCCCTAACTAAAGTTCATTTTCACAAGCCAAATTTAAAAATCAATTAATAAATTACCACTGCCAAAGAATGTCAAAAAGCCGAAAGGCACCTAAGAAGAGCTTAGAAGAAACTAAGCATTAAGCTTGAGATAAATGGGTTTGCTGGGGGTTTACTGTGACGTTGACTTAGGATCCCAAAGCAAAAATTCTCTCCCCTCCACTTACCACTGCTTTGTGTGATAACAGCACCATTAATTTTAAAATGATCATGAATCAATCATGAAATCTGACTCTCGTTTTCACTGGCAACAAAACACTGTAATTAGTACCTTGAATAAGAGCGATTTCTACGTGGGTGACGGTGAGGGCAATCTTCTGCCGTTAATTCTTTCCTAACTGTCCAGAGTAAACGAGGGTGAAATACTACTGGGCTGTGTTAAAATCCCCACCCCTCCAAGTTACTCATCCTGTGACATCACCTTGCATCTTTCAGGACAGATCAGAGTGCAGTTTCTCAACCTTGGCACGACTGGCATTTGGTCCTGGGGGCGCCATCCTGTGCATTGGAGGATGTCTAGCAGCATCCCTGGCCTTGATCTGCTAGATGCCAGTATCACCCTCCCTCCCTCACTGCACCCCCCACCCCGCATGTGACAACCACAAACGTCTCTAGACACTGCCAAAGGTCCCCTGATGGGCAAAACCACCCCAACTGGACAAAAGAATACCTTCTACATGGGGTTATTATAACAATTAAATGTAATAACAAATATTAAGTTATATCAGGTACATAGTGGGACTAAAAAATCCGTCATTAAACATAGTTAAAGCTGATTAATCTAAGGGGTCCAAACCAGATGGAAAGGATGCTTCTGCCACCAACTTAGAAGGGTGAGTTGAGTCACTGTGGTCCTCAGGTCCCACAGAGTATTTCATCCCCACAGAGTGGTTTTTTTTAAGTCAACTGTGTTGAAGTATAATTTCCATAGAACAAGCCGCATCCGTTTAAAGTATATATGCTCTGTGTGTTTCAACAAATGTTAACACCCGTGTCACACATCCACCTCACCAAGAGCGGGAGGGGTTCACATTTTGATTTGCTTCAAACTCACTTCCAAATAAGAATAGCCACATGTCACATTCTCAACCAAAAGCTTTTCCTTTAAATTCACAAGCCTGTGACTTGGCCTCTTGGAAGCCATTAGTTGGAAATGTTTGCAAGTTGCACACCATGGGTTAGCTTTCCTGGGGTCCAGAGCCAGGGCGGTCCCCAGGGCCCCATGCTCGGGCCCTAATGCTCTGCAGTCGCCATCTTGCAATGCTTAATAATTTTACGTCCGAATTTGTGCTTGGTAAGTGAGGTCCGATGGAACACCGGAGTCTGCAGTCAGCTCTTGTCTGTCTGCTGCGCCCTCGGGACCACCCCCCGGGACGGCTTCTAGGCCAACTGCTCTCTGCCCACTGCACCGTGGGCCAGGCCAGCCCTTCCCTCCCAGCCCCACCCTGGGACCACTGTCACCCTTATCCCAAGTGTTCCCAGCAGCAGACACCAAACGCCCTGCGGCCCTTCACTCCTGGAGGGAGCCTGGGCCTGGAGGTGGGGACGGCCAGAGGTCATGACCACCGCAGCCCTGCCCTGTCCTGGGCTGACAGAACCACACTGTGTCTGGCTGACGACTGGGAAAAGGCCCGCTTGCACATGCTAATCCAGGTCCCAAGTATGTTCCAGGGTGGAGGCTGCAATCCTTGGGAGGATACCTGTCCACACAAGGTTGGGATGCTGGGCCCAGGGCAAGGGGAGATTAACTTCCCCGCCCCTGGCTGGACCCTCCCACGTTCATTTTGCACTGGGTCTGGCATGTTACACAGTGGTGCTGGGACCTTCCCTATTTCAATGGGTACCTGTGAGGGGTCGTTTGCATTTGACCCCTTGCATTGGTGTCCTTATTCACGATGGTCAGAGGACGGATGGCTCAGTGCCGCCACGCTTCCTGATATAAGGATCCAGAGCGACCGGCACCTGGAAGGCTACCAGGTGAGCAAGGGGGCCTGAAGCGGTGAGAAGCCCTCGCTCGACCCTGCACCCGCCTCCCGCTCCTGCTCCTCTCGGCCTCCGGTCCCTCCTTCCACTCTTGGTGCAGTGGGGCCCTTCCTCCGGGTGCTCTGAGCTCCATCCCTTTGCTCCAGCACAGACCCGGAAGCATATATTCACACCCAGGGCCATGTGCACAGGCGCCAAAATACTGTCACGGAAGCACTTTCGTGAAAATCACAAAGGCCAGGGGCTTCCCTGGTGGCGCAGTGGTTGAGAGTACGCCTGCCGATGCAGGGGACACGGGTTCGTGCCCCGGTCCGGGAAGATCCCACATGCCGCGGAGCGGCTGGGCCCGTGAGCCATGGGCCTGCGTGTCCGGAGCCTGTGCTCCGCAACGGGAGAGGCCACAACAGTGAGAGGCCCGCATACCACAAAAAAAAAAAAAAAAAAAAAAATCACAAAGGCCAGAAGCGCTTACTGGATGTCAGAGACAGACCTGATGACACATGGGCTCTGTGACTATAAAATATAATGTTCCAATCAAATGATACATCACGCTTATATGATTTTTATATCTCCAGTTAGAAGGAAAAGAATTATACTTTTTCCCTCAGACCTTTTTCTTAAAGCAGTGCTCATCTTCCTGAAACTTCTGGTGAGTCTCAAGCCCGGACACAAGAAAGAGGAGTTGGAAGATGTGGCCTTTGTACACCTTGTGACACGTTCCAGGCAGTTAAATGCTCACTGCAGCACACCACTGCCCTTAGCCCTCTTGGGTCCTAGGAGTGAGGAAGACTGTTTAAAAAGAAACAACATATTGCTGGCATTTTCCTCACCACTGTCCCCTGCAAAATGCAGTGGAGGCTGCAAGGCATTGCTACTCACATGTTCGGTCCCTGACTACAAAGCAAGAACCACAAGGACTATTTCTTGCAGGCAAATATTTTCTGTTTGGCTTGATAAGAAAACATATGTGTTGTCAAAAGAAATTAAGTAATTCATGTATGTTAACTACCACTAATAGATATTAAATATTACTTGTTAAAATGCTAATAATTCATTAAAGGACAAATGTGGAATCTCTAAACAATTACATGTTACCAATTAAGTGGGATTTTAATAGAGAGAGATTGAGAGGAAAGTGATGGAAAACAGTTTTAAACAACAAAAAAAGAGTTACCATATGTGGCTGCATCCCTAACGGCTGTGCCTGGTTCCCATGTCAGGCGTATGACAATTTCCCTTAAAAAGCAACAATAAAAATGATAACATAGGTAAAGTATTACCTTAGCAATAAACATGGTAACTTTATAGAGAAGGGAGTCAGCCCAAATGCATCAGAGATTTCCAAAGTGAGGACTGCAGGCTAAAAGACGGTTTGCGTTATTTGCTGTCAGCTTGATAATCACACAGATTGGAATTGCCACAATTTAACGAAAGTTCCCATGTGATGCACAAGAAACACAAGCCTGAGTGAACTGGGCTTGAGTACAGTAGCATATGTTAATAAAATACTCAAGGAAAGAAAAAAAAATCCACTGGTATTTCTTAAAATGGTGATATGCTCTTATCTGCAATTTCTTAGCCTAAAAGTCCTGCTCCTGGCTGTAGACTGGGCCTCCCAGGAGACCTGGCCTCCTGCAGGGAGAGCACAGGCAGATGTTTTCTGATGGCCTGAGGGTCATGTTCTCGTAAATCAGACACCGCACGCCGGACACCACATATGAGGGAAAACGGAACGTCTCTGTACAAGGAAGCCTGACCGATGTGCTGGAATCATCTCCATTGACTGAAGGTTGGTCCCCACTACATTACGAACAACAAAAAGGCTTTTCACCCAAGATGAAGAAAAATAAATATGGAAGAATAACTCTTTTTCCTCCCATCAGACTGTCCAGTCAGAATTAAAATACCACCACCCGGATAGAGAATGTAAACATTTGAAATGCGTCAGGACAGACTACACTTGCTACTAAGCCCGTGACCTTCAGCTCCCCAAACATTTATGATTTGGTAATTACCGGATGGTATTATTACTGCTGGCCATAGTACTTCCTCTCTTCTCGAACGATTTGAATACAGCAGGACGAGCGGAATTCTCAGCCTTTGCTGGGTTCTACAGCATATCCGGTCTACAGCTGTCCACTGAATTTATACATAATGGTGCATATAAAATACTACATGAATTAACATTTTAGCTCCTTTGCTTTAGATATGTGGCTTTCAATGAAGGTAGCAATTATTACTGTTATTACTGTTGCAATGACTACTGTCGATAAATTAAATGGGTAAGCCACTGCTCAGGGAAGGATTTAGTGCTTGACTCCTGCGCACACCACTGTTAGATTTTAACCCCACCAGATATTCGCTTCAGACACCTGACTTTATTATCCCGAGGATCTTCGCTTGTAACCTTGCCCGTACTTTTTACCAAAGCTAGCAGGGACATCTCATCTGCTCAATTACTTATTAGTGTTGCTATAGAATACCATTTCCTCTTGCAGCTGATAAAATATTAATCAAAAACAGGAACTGAGCGATTTCCCAGTGTAGATGTCTTCTAATGGTAATACAGGGAGTCGAAGAGAGATCTGGAGGTCATATAATAGATTCTGAAGAAGGCAGAGGGGAGTGACATTAGAGACAGAGGAAGAAACTGCAGCCAGAGCCCAGGACTTGGGTGAGTTATCACCATTCGACACAGAAGGAAACTTCCAGAAGTGTGTGAATGGAGGTGACTTGTAGGGAAAAGCTAAGTCTACGAAACACTCGAAGAATAAGGTTTTTTGTTTCTCTTTAATATAGAACAAGCCAGGGCCTCCCTGGTGGAGCAGTGGTTGAGAGTCCGCCTGCCGATGCAGGGGATACGGGTTCGTGCCCCGGTCTGGGAGGATCCCATATGCCGCGGAGCGGCTGGGCCCGTGAGCCATGGCCGCTGAGCCTATGCGTCCGGAGCCTGTGCTCCGCAACGGGAGAGGCCACAACAGTGAGAGGCCCGCGTACAGCAAAAAAAAAAAAAAAAAAAAAAAAAAAAATATAGAACAAGCCTTCAATGAACCAGAATGGTGCCCTGATTTAACTGGATTTCTTTTTTTAAATTCTAACCCTCATTTTTCAACTACTTCCAGGTTTCATGAATCTACTTCCTGCCTTAGTAAAGAGAGTAACACCCAAGTGAATGAATCTCAGATGGACTTCTGAATTTAAAAGAATGCCTTCTCTCTCTTCCCCACTCTCCTGCAGTCTTCTAGACGCAGAAAGAATGGGGCTTAGGAGTAGACAGCTGTGGGTTTGCAGTCAGCCCTACCACTCCCTGCAAGGTGACTTGCTGGCATATTAATCTCTCTGAACCTCAGATTCCCCCAGATTTGCAAAATATGTCATGAGTTTCAAATGTTCCCTTTCCCCCTCTGCAGGACCAAAACTATATACACACCATTAAAATTCAACAATCCTCCATACTCTACAAGCTAAACAATACACACTATTGTATATGCGTGCACACACATACACACACACCAATTTTCACAGATCTAGAGTTTAGGGTAAATTGCTTTTTCTTGTGCATTTGTTAATACTAAAAAAGGTGTTTTTGTTTTTTTTTAAACCATTAGCTAAATACTACTTAATACTTTGAGAAGGACTCTTTGCAAAGACTAGTGAAATAAAAGGACACTTGTAAAGGTAGGCATCTCGACAACACCAACAAACTGGACAGTTTGGAAACCGGTATGATGAATCCCATCTCTTTAGTTAATATTTATTCAAAATGTACGTAATTTAGCACATTCAGTTCATTAAGCTGCATGCAGCCCTGTGACTGAAGTAGAACTCTGCCCATGTGTCAAAAGAGGAGGCCTAAACAGTGGGCGATTCACCCAGTTTAACTCAGCTGGCAGATACTGGCGTCAGAACATGCCTTTTAAGTCTCTCTGCCTCTCCCACATTCCACTCACTCTGATACACTCCTGGAATCTTCTCATCACCACTTACTGGCCCCCAGTTAAAAGTAATACCTAAAAGCAGAGGAGATGCACAAAATGTACCTTCCAAGATCCAATGGGATCAAGAATTATGTTACGGAAGGAAGCTGTCAAACATTTTAAATCAAGGAAATCATTTAATCACTGTGCAGTTAAACAGAGTAACTCAATTCTCCTCCAGGACTAAGGAGGTGTGTTTCTGGAAGGGTCTGGAAGCACTCTC
The DNA here is from genome assembly GCF_964341445.2 of Mesoplodon mirus. Taxonomy (NCBI): domain Eukaryota; kingdom Metazoa; phylum Chordata; class Mammalia; order Artiodactyla; family Ziphiidae; genus Mesoplodon; species Mesoplodon mirus. The sequence goes on from NC_138995.1 coordinate 9,811,755, forward strand.
TCTCTCTCACCCTATAAGGCCAATCCTTCAGCCTGTGCTGCTTCCCCTGATGACCCCCCATGCTATTACTTATTTTGAGCTCTTCTGGTTCCTTCTACTTGCTAACACCTTGGTAAAATGCAAACTCATGGCTCACCCATCGGGCACGACCAAGACCCTCCCTGAGCTTACAAATGCTGGGCCTCTGGAAGCCTTGGATGAAAAGGCAGTCCACGTCACAGACGTTCTGTTATCCGCCTCTGAGATTTGGGAGGGTGAAATGTCCACTCTGCTACAGGAGTAGTGAATGCATGGATGCATGATGCTTTCCCACACACCGTACCCTTCACAACAAAACCAACCAAACAGGGTTCCCTGGTGCCCCAACGCCCCAGCCTGGACTCAGCTTCGGCATCCTTGCCCACGGCACAGCCCGGACAGCCACTGACCGTTTGTGCTTGGCATCCAAGATGATCCTTATTAGTGATATTCCTCCTACAAAAACACTAGCAAAGATAAGCTAGCTACTTCCTAATGCTGGTGTGCAAAATCTGTGGGCATAACTGGTAGAGTTTCCCACCCTCAAATATTGGAATCTAAAAGTCTTCCAGACATTATAATCAATTAATACTGTGATAACGCTGGTCAAATTACTCTTTTTAATGTGTGTGCGCTTAATTACCATCCACTTTTACATCTAAAAAATTCACTCTCGGTTGAGTGTTTCTATCCAGATTTTGGTTCTCGGCAGCCCACTCCATTAGATTGATAAAAATCCATTTAAAAAATTTAGAGTCTGGCCCAGCAATCCCATGCCTGGGAATCCATCCCACTGAAATAAAAGCATCCGTCTGGACATAGGAACAAAGATGCTTATCGTATCGCTGTTTGTGGCTGGGCAGGAGTGTGCGGAGAAACCTCTGGAAGCTAAATGGATGCCCTTCCACGCGTTCAAGACGGGGCACGACTGCATAAATCACGGTACGTCCACACCACGGAACATCATGCCTTAGTTGGATGAGAAAAGAAAGATACAGGACAGTATGCATAGAACGATTTCATGTTTAATCAAACAAAACTACCAAAAAGAAAGAAAAAAAACCCTAAATACGTACGTGTATCTGTATATATCCATATGGAGGATTCACATAAATGTATATGGGCATAGAGGAAATTTAGAAAGAAACAGATTAGATTGTTAACATGTTTTACCTTATGTGGAGGGGTGTGATGGGGTACAGTGAGTGAGAGAGGGTAGATCTAAGCCAAAATGTGTTAAAAAATGTCCCAAAGATGAATATTATCGGAACAATGCATTTACTCCTAAGAAGAAGAATAAGCAAAAGCAAAGAGTTGTGTAGCTCTCATCATGTCCTACGCTTTCCCTGAGCATTTTAATACATAAAACTTGACATCCTTACAACTCACTGAGGTCTGGGATATCACGATCCCCATTCTACAGGTGATATAACTGAGGCACAAGGACCACACAGCTAACCAACAGAGCCAAGCAGCCCTGCTTCAAAGACTACATCTGTATCTACAATCTACCTAATTTATCAGATTAAACTAGGAAAAAAGTTAAGCAAAAATCAGACTTAACAACTTTGGTAAGGGCTAAGAAATCTAGCACAGAAAACAGGGATGAAAGGAGGTTTCGCCAGACGCTCCACAGGGCGCAAGCCACCGTATCCTACGCTGAGAGGTAGAAGAGTTATGAACCACAGGGCCCGTGGGCGCCAGTCAGCACAGGTGGCTGCCCCTGGGCAGCGGATGAGATGTCATTCTGTGCACAGTGAAATCAGGGGGCAAAGCATTCCTCCAGTCCCGCCTGGAAGCCAAGCCCCTCGCAGGAAGTGGGCACCATCCTAGTGGGATGGAGACCTCTCTGAAGGTGGAACATGCTCCTCTTTTCACCAGAATCTCCTTCCCTGAGCAGGTGGGATGTGCATCCATTCCCCTGGAGGTGACCTCTGTGCTGGGGGGCCGCAGGGGGACTGGTCAGGTGTGGCCGGCTACTGTTTCCCAGGGCATAGCACCCTGCCTCAGTAAATACCTCTGAAATAAATGAAATTGGGGTGCTTGGTAAACGTGTTGCTGACGCTAAAAACGTAAGTTCCCATTGTGTAAAACCGGAAAAAAAAACCCCTACTCCTAAGGGAACTGCGTGTGTTTTGTATAAAGAGGACATTCAGGATAATAATAAAAACAGACAAAACAGCCACGTCAACTGCCACATTTAAAGCCATTATTTAACAGGCACTCGCTAGACCCTTAACGTACCTATTGCATGTGAATCTTACAAGAATATTGGGAAGTACAGAGTATTATTTGTTCGCAAAGCAACATGAGGAAACTCAGGCTCAAAGTGTTGAATCACCTGGCTCCAGGGCACACAGCTAGTAAGAAGAGTGTCAAATCCAAACTCAGGACCGCCTCGTTTCACTCCGCCTCTGTGCTCTACGCATAGGCTCACTGACAAATAAAGCCTAAATGATAAGGTATCCTAGTCACTTCACTTAAAGGTAGGCATTCAGAATAAGAAAGGAAAAAAAAGAAGTCTGTACAGCCTTATTCTTAGTCCAGATTAACGCAAACTCAAAGCCAAGTCAGGCAGCTCCATAACGTGACTGGTGTTTGTTTATCTCACACCTGTCCCGGACGCAGAGCTTTCTCCGGCCTCCCCACCTCTCACTCCCAGCAGATGAGGCTTGCACAGAGGGCTGAGGACGCTTGACAGATGTGTTAATGCAGGGGGATATGTCAGTTTCCGCCCGTCTCGGACCACAGCATGACAGTTAGAGAATTCAAATCCATTTGTATCCCCTGCTGAATCCCCCATAATTCAGCAGACATTCATTATGATGCCATAATGATATCACACGGCCATAAATACATATGCTAAGAGTCGAACAAGACATTCATATTTAAACATAGCTGGAAATAATTTCAACTCTGACAATTTTCTATTGCTCATTCTATTACTTTTCTGTGGATGTTGAAAATGTTAAAACCGAGAATAAAGATGTGTGTGCGCGTACACAGCTTCTAGTTTAGTAAGGAAAGGAATTTGGGTATCAAGTTACATCTGATATATATTTTGTTTGAGGAAAAGGTAATTTAATAATAGATGAGAAGCTCCCTGATATGTCGATTTCAGGAGAATCACTCACGCTGCTACTAATGCAGGCCAAGATTTTAATATTCTGAGATATCTGCTTCATATTTGAAGGACGGTTGCCCTGATTTCATAAATAAGAAACGCCATGTGAGAGTTTTTCATACAACTTTAAAAAATATATAAGGCAAACAAGTAACGCAGTCCAAATTAAAACCACTTCAAATTCTCCATTCCTAAAGAGGAGAAAAAATGATTTCGCAGGAATCAGACCCGTGCCTCCAGAAAGGAGCAAGTAACTCAGATAACATGCCACCAATAATGGCAATGTTAATCTTGATCTTCTTAGACTTCTCAGCTGCAGACGGAATAACACAGGTTGTCTTCAGCCTCGATGATGTTTCCATTAACAGCTCTCTTCCCCTAGTATTCAGACACCTTGCAACAGCTCTCTGAATTATTTAAATGGAAGTAGCATTAGAAAACCCTCATGTTTAAATTATGCTAAATAAGTATTCTTTCAGCTGGACTTTTGCCCGTGCAAAAAAAAAAAAAAAAAAAAGATATTCTGCAGGCATTTAGGAAGGGCTCAGAAGAATAAGAGGAGACGGCACATGTGCAAAACAGAGACAAATGTTTGGGGAATAAGAGTGTACAAACAAGCCACGTGGCAGGGGATTCTAAATATCTGGACGTTCCAGAGGGAATTCGAGTTCATACATTTACAGAGATGATGTCAATTTTCTAAAATGCTTCCAAATGTCCAGAAAGCTCTGAACATGAGAATTTAAAATGGATGGAAGTCCAATTGCCATAAATCATGGGACATCCATACTACGGAATATTATGCAGCTATTAGAAGAAATGAGTGTGCTCTTCCGTCTATTGGATGTATATCGGTCACGGAGATAAGCCAGCAAAGGACAGCACACCGTGCGTGCATACAAAGGGCAGCATTCTTGTAAAAGCAAACAGAAAACAAGAGCTGGGAGACAGTGCGAAGGGCTCCTGGTGGGCTGTCAGCTGTGGTCCCTGGGTAGCTGGTATGGCTGGTGGGGGCTCCAGAAGGAAAGGGGGACGTCATGGGCTTTGTTTCATGTTATTCATTGGCCTGGTTTCACTGACTGTGGTGAGCACATGCCACCATTTAATTTGTGGGAAAATATTTTTAAGGGGGGAGGGGTAGGAAGGAGACAGAGGGAGCAAAATAAGAGACTGAAGTGGGAAGGAAGAGAGGAGAATGAAAGCGAAAGAGAGACAGACAGACTGAAAGAACTAACAAAGCAAACAGTTCCTGCTGGCCAAAGATGGGTCACCGCCACGAGCCTTTTTACTTTGCCAGGAAGCCAAGCTTAGAGGGTTTTCTTCTTTTCTAAATGTTTGGTTTCTTCCTAAAGTGAATGTGCTGACGTGTTTAGGAGAGGACCCTTTGCCCTCTGCACAGCCGCCTTTACAGAAGAAACCTGCCGCGGTGCTGAGCGTGCAGTCTTGCTGGCCTTGGAACCCGGCAGGTGTGAAGGGAGGTGCAGAACGAGCTGTAGTGGGGAGGCGGGCAAAGACCAGGATGCGATCAAGCTGACGGAGGCCGGTGACTCACCGGCCACCACCTGCTCTGGTCAGTGATGGCGACGTGAGCCCGCGTGGTCCCACCAGTGGCCTTCCCGAGGACAAGTCCACAGGGGATGTGCCTGTCACCCACCTCTCCCCTGGGTACCTCCAGGTAAATGAATGATCTCAAAAGGGCAAACAAATCACGAAAAAATAAACAGACTTAAAAAGCCAGTGTCTGATCTCAGCGTTGCTTTCAAAGGCTAATATAACTGCATTTAACTCAAGAAGTGTTTATTGAGCCCCTACTACGTGCCTAGCCTTAGGCTTGTTAGGAACTTATAGCATCTTAAACTTTTTCTTTTCTGATGATAAAAGGGACAAATCCATTCCAGAAGTGGTCAACTCTAGAAAAACAGTTTTTAAAATAACAAAATGCCTTCCATTTCCAAAACACAGACACCGGCCATCTTGTTATATGATATATTCACAGCACCAGCAACAGGGAGTGGCACAGAATCGGTATCTCATCAATATTTCTTGGGAAAAGGAAGGCAGGCAGGCAGCTAACTTATAGTAATATTATTTATGTAAATCCATTTTATATTTTTATAGAACAAGGAAACCACTCTGTATTATTTTTTAAACTGTGCATTCCACTTAATAATACATAACAAGGGCTTCCCTGGTGGCGCAGTGGTTGAGAGTCCGCCTGCCGATGCAGGGGACGTGGGTTCGTGCCCCAGTCCGGGAAGATCCCACATGCCGCCGCAGAGCGGCTGGGCCCGTGAGCCATGGCCACTGAGCCTGCGCGTCCGGAGCCTGTGCTCCGCAATGGGAGAGGCCACAACAGTGAGAGGCCCGCGTACCAAAAAAAAAAAAAAAAAAAAAAAAAAAAAAATATATATATATATATATATATATATATATAAATAACAAGTCTTTTGCCAACATTAAGTGCATTTTTCAAATGCATCAGAAACCCCTTGCTCTCTGGCCCTGGGGCAGGCAGCAACCTAGGGAACATGGTAACTGGCAAGGGTGGTGTTATCAGCGCTGAGAGCCCCAAGGGGCAGTGATGACGCTTTCCTCTAAATTTACCACGGCGGCCAGAGGAGGTTAGGATCATTTCATTTTTGTTCCTTTCTTTTAGTTCACTGCACTGTCCTTCACCTCCACACGTGAGAAAAAAATAGTGAAAACATGCCAAAAAGAAACACTTCACAGGTCTAATAGTGAACTCACAAGCTGTTGCCAGGCGGTTGTACACACACACATACAGACACACACCATCCACTGCAGCTGTTGCACGTAATTGATGAGCTAATTATACATAATTATCTAATTACTAAAGGAGGGAGTTACAGCAAGTGCATTAGTAAAGATATTAAAATCGGCTCCTTTTAGAATACAGTATAGACGATCTTGGTATTTCTGAAAGTCACTCCAACTTTTTGTCTGACAGTTGAGGGCTCTGTAAACAGAGAAAAGTCTTTCTAAATGTTTTAGCGTTATTATGGGTTGGATGATTTTGAGTCATTCCAGTAACAGGGTTTTTAAAAAATATCATATGAGGAAAAATGTGTCACATAATTATCCTTTGCAGTGTTGAGTGAATCAGGACTTGTAACAGACTCCTGTGAGTAAAGACAGTCTCCCAAAGGATGTTCCACAGAAGGTTGGTCCCACAAAATAATAAAAGGGGGGAAAAGTAAGGGCTAAGTGGCAATATAAAACTGGAAAACACTAAGTATCTCTTCCTTGAGTGTTGTATATAATACTGTCCCATAAAACATAAAATAAAATGTGGGGGGAGGATGGTAAGTGGTCATGAGGTAAGTTTGGAAAATACTATTATTCTTTTCCTTTCTTAGGTGTGAGAAATTTGCCTGTAAAAGGCTCTGACGCTGGTAAAGAATCTGCCTTCCAATTCAGGGGACACAGGTTCAATCCCTGGTCGGCGAACTAACATCCCACAGGCCGCAGGGCAACTAAGCCCGCACGCCACAACTACTGAGCCCATGTGCCCTGGAGCCTGCGGGCCACAACTAGAGAGAAGCCCACACACCACAACGAAGCGCCCACGCGCCGCAATGAAAGATCCCACGTGCTTCAATGGAGATCCTGCGTCTTCGCAACTAAGACCCAACGCGGCCAAAAATAAATTAAATAAATAATAAATCTTTGGAGGAAAAAAAAAGGCTCTGATGAGTACTGCATTTCTGAAATAGTTTTGATCACAGAATCCTTCTTTATTTGCCCTCTCTGTGCATCAATAAGTATCAGTGGAATTCACAATCCATACCCAAGGCCAGGCTACTATTTCCACCTCCACTAGATCTCTGATTCATCCATCATACAGCACAGCTTTGTTCTGAACTTGCTCCCTGCCAACAGGAACTACCTTACACTACGTTACTTCAGAATCTAAAACCAACCCTCGGATGAACCTTCAAGGAGCATCGTTTTCTACGGATCACTTCTCTCAGGGCTGTGAATGCACTAACTATATATTTATTTTCTTTGATCAAATAATTCAATCTTTTATCGAATGTTGCCCACAGTATTTCCTGAGAATGTTAAAGCTGCCACAAATAAATTCCGCATCAAAAAAGAAAAGCCTCCTACTTACAGAGAAGATATAAATTAGCATCTTTGGAGTACAGGTTATTTTATTAATTTGTTAATTCATACACTGTCTCCTTCCAAAAATGATTTGAGGTATCCTTTTCTTTCTTTTTTTTTTTTAAATGCTATCATCAAAATTCAATGGGCCTTGACAAGCGGAGGGAATGAAAACACAAACCAGTTGGATCCTCCAAAGGCACATCTTCGTTACTTTTACTATTTAACTTTTAACTTTTAATCTTGGGCCATAAAAACTGTCCTAATAAAAGATCCATAAATATCTCTTGAATGTGCAAAGGAGTGACTTTGACGACCCATGAGCATATGCTGGGCTCTTTACACTGATGGGCCTTAGTACCTGTGACTGCCTGAGAAATAACACTGAGTGAGATGTAGATCTAGATTCTTCCAGGAAATGGAGGGAATCGTTTCTGTTTCCATTTTAAAATTCCATTACAAAGGAATGAAACTATACCCTTCATTTATTTTTAAGCCAGTTGGACAGCTTTTGGCATCACTAGTTCAAGCATTTTGGAAAAATTAATCAAGGCACCACTTATATATAGTGACAGGGTAGCCTGGGGCATGGGTCTCATTGAAACCCCACCTAGAAATCTCTTCTCATCCAGTTTTGCTTTGCACAGAGTAGGGACTCAATTCTTGTTTGCTAAACGAATGAAGGAAGGCACCCCATCTGAGTATTCCTCTTTTCAATTGCTTCTAATCACATGTTGAATTCTAAAGTAAACATAATTAATTGCCCAAGAAACAGTTTCAGATTATAAAATGGGTTTTCTTGAACACATTTAATTCAACTGAACACATTTTTAAAATTACAAACACTCAAAACTCCACATTATTTTCCCTCAAACCTTTTTCAAATTAAATTCTAAAAACAAATATACTTTAAAAATTGTATTATCATCATAGTACATTTCTGCATGAACAACAGCATAAGGATAATGGCTTTTATAATGTGATGCAGCAATGTGAGCTTACAGGAACCAGCAATTTATAATATTAAATACTGGGAATTTTTCCTCCACTTATGTGGCTTTTTTCCTTTTCTGCAATGCACTATTCTGAGGAAACAATATAAGGCTGTGATACTTGATTACACTATCTTGATTACCATTATTTTTCTAGCTTTCTTAAATTAGATCCAAGGAGCATTTCTAAGTTTAGAATATTGGATAGAATACCCTGTGTTTGAAGCCAGTGTTTCTAAAACTCTTTATTTCTTATGCCCAGAGAGTTTTATACAACTTCTTTTCATATGTAAAATGGATCTGTGCGATCCTATCTTACACATTCAATGGAGAAGACTGTGTAAAGAGAAGTAGCTGCGTGCTTTAGCACTAAAGGAATAATCTGTCATAAACAGTGCGCTGTAGTTAAGATTCAGATCGAGACAGTTCTGTCTCATTCTAACAGACCCTCCTGATAAAAGCCGTCCCACGGCTGCCAGGCCTATCGAGTCCAGCTGAGGACAAATTTCAAGATGAACCTGAAATCAATTTGCCATCAAATTTTCACGCCTCTCCCAGACTATCTGTGGCATTTTAATTACAGGCACCCCAGGCAAGGGGTACAACAGATATTGACACACGGCTCCTACAATAAACTTTATTGGCAACCTCCGTCTGAATGCAGTACTCAACTAGAATAACAAGAAATACAGGCGGATATGGAAGCCAGGAGGTACTGTAATCACTCTGAAACCGTTTTGTTCCACAAGCCTGGGCCTGTCTTAGGCAACAGGCCTAGGACACAGGACGGCAGGCTCTGAGAAGTGAAAGGGGCCTACAAATTAGACGTTCCCGCAGTGTCTAAGAGTTCTGCAAGGTCCCGGGATCCTTTGCCAACAGGACGGCCAGGTGTCACCTTGTTCCCTTTTTGTTTCCAGGTGGATATTTCAGGTTCGCATCATTTCAGAGCTCTCAAAAGATTTCACATCCTTCTTGAAAGGTCAGGGCCTCTGGGCAGAAGGGGTACCTGTAAACCACGCTGAAAGGCTTGACTGAAGGAGACGGAAGTGGATGGTCCCTGATTGTATCTGGAGACCAGGTGTGTGCTGGGGCGAGACGGGCCGCCTTTACGTGAACGATAACTGCCCCCTGCTTCTTCCTGACTTCTGTACAGTCTGTAGGAAGGGCCGTGAATATGAAGAGAAAGGGGAAGACTCGAAACGTGCCAGCCACAGTAGATTTTTGTCCTGGGAAAACTGAACATCCTGGGACCACAGGCACGCAGTCTCAACCAGGTGCACCGGGCAGCACATCACGCTGGGTGAGTTTGCTCTTGGACACGCTGTGCTGGCACTTGTCATCTTGCTCCCTCCGATGGTGACAGGGGTGGAGACAGTACTTATGACCATGGCTGTCCTTGTGGCTTTGCACCAGTCACTGCAGCAGGCCCGTTTGCACACGCTGTCTCAAGGAACCCTCCGACATTTTCGCGAGTGAGCAGCTGACTGAATCCAGGGTTCCTGCTCTCCAAGAATGGAAGCATGTCTATAAATATATATATAGCCACACCTCGGATCCTCCTGGGATTGGCTGCAGGACCCCCGTGGACACCCACATCCGAGGATACTCATGTTCCTTATATAAAATGGCACCGTATTTGCCTATAACCTAAGCACACCCTCTCCTATGCTTTAATCTCCAGATTACTTGTAATACCTAATACAATGTAAATGGTATATAAACAGCTGTAAATGCAATACAAATGCTATATAAGTAGTTGCCAGCATGTGGCCAATTCAAGCTTTGCTTTTTGGGTATCTCTGGAATTTTTTTCCGAATATTTATGATCCAAGGTTGGTTGAATCCGGGGACGCGGGACCCGTGGTTATGGAGGGCCAACTCTATACAGGTTCATTATAAAATTTACTGATATAAAAGATGTTGGCACACAATTTACGAGTGAAAATATGCAACATTCTTCATTATAAATTCCACAGAGCCAGCTGACTCTCACCCAATGCTTTCACTGATTTTTGCCTAATTCTTGCATCCACTGCCAAGAAGCAGTTGATGAGCACTGGTTGATGCTTTTAAGTTCACCAGTAAGAATTTTTTAACTTAACCAGTAAGATGAGAGTGAAACAGTCAAAACAGTCATATTTTGAAATGTCACCCATTCTTCAATGGCACAAGCAGCTTCTTTGCTGAGGTAGATAATAGCTTTTCTTTCCTATGCTAAGGGAATATTTCCTCTTTTTTATAATATTCATAAGGTAATGACTACAGTCATGATACCCTTACATTTAATCTGCATTATTAACACTGTAATTACTTTCCTAAGCCAAGACAATATAAACAAAACAATCAACCAAGGCCTGGTTTGTAGTTTTTGCCTATTTCCGTGGTGTAAATACTCCCACCAAGGGCTGCTTCAAGCTAGCAAGGTCATGTCAGCGGTCGCAGGGCTGGAGCATTTCTGCCATCCAGACCCAGACAACCTCAGGAGCACAGATAAGAACAGGCAGAGGTCGTTAAACGACTAGGAAGCAAGGAGCTTTAATAACTTTGTTTTGAATACAATTTGTTTAAAGGTAAGTTTATGTAACTCAAGTTTTCGTAGTGACTGTGTTTAACAACTCGGTCACAAAATTTCTGCCAGCTCCAGCTCACTGCCAGGCCCCAGGTCCACAGGAGGGGAGGGCTTCACTGCTTGCTGGAAAGAGTGCCAATGGTGCACAAGCATGTACACATGGATGTGCACATGCACGGGCACACACACACGCTAACAGGAGATCCTGCTGGCACAATCCCCTTGTTTTCCTTGAGAGGGAGGTAGTTTTGAACACAGCCTGGGGATCCAGGATCGAGATGTAACAGTAGCAGGTAATGAAACATCTGTGTTCCTGGAATGAGTTGGTAGGTTTGACAAAGACAAAGGAGGTGGAGGGACCAGCATTATTCGCCCTTCCGCCCAGGGAACCACAGCACGGAGACGGCCCCGTGGAGGAAGACCCGCCGCAGTTACAGGCACAGTGACACCTGTGCAGAGGGGTTTCTGTCCAGCACCCCTGCTCCAATTTCTCCCTCCATCCCTGGGACCACCAGCTTTTCTTCCGTTCATTTGACACGGAGGGCGTGGCTCGCCTTCCATAACGTGTGAGAGACAAGCCACGTTCTTACGCTCTGAATCTTGTTTCCAAGGCAAAAACTGATTTGAGAAATAAAACAGCGAGAATCCGGGTGCGTGTGAGTCTAGAAAACACAGGGACGCCCTGATGTCAAGGCAAGGTGAGTCAACCCTGTTCCGCAGAGCAGTCGGCTGCATCCTGCAGTTCGAGGGCCGTGTCATCTTGTTTAGTGTAAGGTGGTGAGAATCCCGAGGCCCCTCCACACCTTATTAAGGGGGGGGGGGACACAGGAAGCGGTGTGGGCACGGAATGCAACAGCCAGACGGCATTTCCCCTGCTACATACTGAAATTCAGATGTGTTCCCAAACAGTCCAGCGCGTGGATCAAGAAGCTCAGGGCTGACCTGGCTAGAGACAGCCCCAAGACATTTCTCAAAGGATGCTGGGGGCGGGGACAGTACGTGGGTGACACTGATGCTGGCTGCTGTTTCCTCAAGGATAAGACACCTAATGTGACATGCTGTGGGCTTCTCTGCATGTCTTTTCAAAGCATAAAAACACAGACGGTTTTTCATGGATGAACCGGACCAGAAGTATTCCAAAGCGTTCCCTAGAAATGCCAGAGCTGTAAAAGAGCTGCGAGATACAAAATAGAACATCCTATCTCTTGTCAGTAACGCGGCTTGTTTGTTTCCCTTTTCCTTTTTATTTTTATCCCTGAGGGTCAGTTGCTTAAAATAAACATCGGTGTTTCCTAGGCACGATTTACATTTCGAATGTGAAATCTAATCTATGGTGCTTGGCCGGAAAGAAATATTTCTATGTATGTATTTCTGTTCATCTTGTCTTTGGAAAAGGAGTCAACACACTGAGATCGTTCATACGCTTTCTACTTCCTGGTTGACTCTTTCCCTCCTCTGCTCTCTGTTGGCTGAATGTAAGAGCAGTCTCAGGGTCTATCCTTTTATGCGAGATAATGTTGCCCTTGCTAGAAAGATCTCGCTTCCCCCGTATTTACGGCAACGGCACAGATGAGGGGGGACCTGGCCTGAAGGAACTGGGGCATAGGGTAAAACAGGCCCTGGGTAAGAAACAGTCATCACAGAACCTCCAAAGGGGGTCTACCCCCCTAACACCCTTCCCACCCGGCAGTGCTGCACCCCTGGATCCAGGCATCAGGCAGGTGTGGGAGAAGGGGACCACGGTCTCAAACCTGCCCGTCAACATGTGGGTGGGTGGTTGCATTTTTGCAGATTCTGGCTAGACCTTCTGGGGGTGGAGGGAATCAAGAAGGAGAGGGCTCAGGCTCTCTTTCCTTTTATCTTCTCTTACAGTTAAAATAAAATGTTATGCGCGCCCAAGTACTACTCTTCATTTCAGAGAGTGGCCAAGTCGCCGGCCAGATTCGTTTCTGGGGCGGGAGTGATACAGAAAGTCTGCGCGTGCCAAGAACGCGTGCAGGCACGGGGCCAAGAGAGCGCGGCCTTTCTGTCTGCAGGGAGAGCAGGAGGCCGAGTTATGTTTGGAGGGATGCCTCCTGCCTCTGATGTCGTTTTTTTCGCGTCCACGGAAGCCACTCCCCCCAGTCCTGAAGCCCGGGGCCTCCCTCTCTAGGCAGACCCCGCTTAGCAGAGCCACCCTCTTTGGGGCACCAACCAACCCGATGCCCAGCAGAGGGTCCGGGAGCCTGGGGGGTCTGCGAGAGGCTAACCGGACACAGCGCCGCCTGTGCCTTCCCTCTGGATCCTTTCTCCCCTCTGGAGCTCGGCCAAGGAAATGCAGTTTGCCGAGCCAAGCCCCTGCTTCCCTCTCCAAATCACATCGCTCATGATTAGGGGGAGAGAGGCCTGAATCTTCCTCCCCAGCCCTGGAGTCCTCTCCACCCACTCCCGATACAAAATCAGTTCATCTGGGTAATTTTTAAAGCGCAGCGCTCGGGCCAGCTGGAACTAGCTGCCTCTTCCTGGCCAAATGCTTCGAGTTTCTTCCAGCCTCAAGCCGACGTGCTCCGGGTACCAGGAGAGCCCGAGATACAGCCAGGCCTGGAATGAGGTACTGGCTAACGAGACTGCCCAGCAGCTAGCTGCCCAGGTTGGGAGCAAGCAGAAAGCCTCAGTTTTTGGTGCAGCCCTTCAGCCCTGAGAGGCAGGTCCCTGAGATTCCAGGGCTCTGAAACCCCGGACGAGCTGGGTATCCGGTGTTGGCCGAGGCCCTCTGGCTTCCAGGGCCAAATCCGTGGCCTAGCCCAGAAAAAAAGTAAGATGATTTTCCTGGAGAAACAGATTCGCTTTATTTGCTTTGGTCTCTTCCAGCTCATGAGTGACCCGAGTGGCACTGAGAGGGCCCCAGGGGACCCTGACTTGATTCTAGAAATAGGCTAGTTAAATAAGGCATTGTCAAGCCAGAAGCTGCCTCGGACTCTTGGCAAGTGTGTTGACTCAGTATGAAATAATATAAACAGAAAAGAACAATATTCCCTGTTTTCTCACTCCAGGCATTTTCGAGGCTGGGAATCGGTATTCACTTGGAATGGGCCAAGAGCTTGCAAAAATAAGTTCTGTGTACTTAAAAGATCTTTAGATTTGAAGTTCTGAAGCGTGGGGGTCTGCCAGGTGTGAAGGTTCCAAATGGTACCTATTGTGCTTTGGGGACTCAGAAAAGCTCAAGGAGAGCCCTGCGTGGAGAGAAGAGATTGTGTAAAATACACCCTTTGTCTCCTTTCAGGCCCAAACACACACGCGTAAGCATATACAACAACATGCACATTTATACATTCTTCTTCTGGGGGCCCTGCAATTCTTCCTAGTCATTATTCATGTTAATTAATGTGTGCTTGGTCTCTAAACTGGTCGGCTTAGGAACTCGAGATGTTCTAGAAAGTAAATAATCCAGCTGTGCCTACCACAGAGGGCCCCAGGCATGAACCTGCAGACCCTCTGACGTGGGGTGGCTCAGAGGGAGAATTCAGAGTCCGGGCCAAGCCTGCAAGCCCCTGACGAGCCTCACTTTTGCTGTTTGGAGCCTAGAATTAATTTTTCTATTCTCCCCGATTCACAGAGATGCTTTGAGGAAGAACCGAGTCGTATTTCATCAGTTTTGGGTGCAGAAGGAAGAAGAAAAGATAGTATTACTAAAACCCAGTCACCACTCTTTCCCACTTCGGGGTCCCAGCCAGTCCTCTGAGCATTTATAAAACAGCAAAGCAACACGGCACTTTCCATGCCCGATGAGCCCGGGAAGAAAACGGTGACAAGAAATTCTGAGAAATCCTTGAAATTTTGTACAGAGACGCTTAAAAACCCACAATGGATAAATGCATTCCAAGAGAACAACTGCCTTGCTGGTAAACATTGGTTCAGAAAATAATTTATTTACATTTGTGAATCTTAGAGAGTACCTTTCTCAAAGGGTTTTCTTTAAGAAAGACAATCTTCTTGAATTCACTGTTCTTCAACTTTCCCCCCCTTCGGGGATATTTGACTCTCTTCACTTGCCAAAGATATGTTTCCAGATACATCCTAGAGAATATATGAGTTCATTTTTCCACAGATGCATTTCTATACACCTGGTATTTCAGTTATTTATTAACCATGTCTAGTTTTGTGGTTTCTAGCTTTATATCTTTAAAGTCATTAAAACTTAATAGGAGAATTAATCATAAAAGAAATCTATCAAACACAGTTGCCAAGCACTTTTTTCCCCCTTGACTGACATCTTTAAAATGTATTTCAATGTTATTTATTTCATCACACACAGGGAATAAAAAAAAAAAAAACTTGCAGCTTCCAAGTTCAGAGAAAGCATAAAAATGTGATTTACTATTTATTGTACAGTTAGGCACATGCATATTATATACTGCATGTTAATCTTCAACTGCTAAGTTTAGCAAATTTGACAACACTAACCGTTTGCTAGTAAGGAAAAAGAATCAACATCTGTTCTCTTCCAGATATGAGTCCTTCTTGGGAGGAATCAGAAATACGCCCAGGCCTCCTCTTTTCTGGGTAAACTGATAGAATGCAGGCTGTTTAAATGGACAGTCAAACCACAATGCCCCCTGGTGGTGAGATAATGTATAAACATTTGTTAGTGTTTCTGCACATTGTGAATATTTGCAAGAGAAACTTAATTTTTAATGATGTGGCAAGTTTTAGTTTTAAAAATGCAAATGCAAAAATGCATGGCACATTGATGGTGTTTTAAGTGGAAAATAGTCACTTTACTGTTAGTTAAATTAGAGGCATATGTAGTTTAAACCATCTTGATCAAAGTGTTTATGTTTTATTTTATTTTTTTACAATAAGGGATTATATTTTAATCCACACTAAAGACTTGGAGTATGGGAGCGAAAATCAGAATTGCAGCTTATGTCGTGTCGTTTTTAAACTAAACTTACAAGAGTGGAACTGTCAGCAGATGCTTACAGGTAGGACTATGGGTCTGTCAGCTTACTGTTACCACAGTTAAGATGGAATGAGAGCAGATTCCAGATTTTACCGCAGGACGGAAGGCTCCATCTTCCCATCATGCTCTCAGCATGCACCTCCGATAAGCAGCTTACAGGGAATTTCCTTGGGTCAGACATAAATAGTGATTCTCAGGTTCCCTTAATCCAGACAGACATTGCTTGTGAGTTAGGCCTCATCAATCTCAAAACAGTCAGCAACACATGAAAGACGAGGCTGTGAGAAGGTGCAAGTACATTCAGTGGGAACGTGTGAGACGTGGACGCATGAATCACACAAACGATACTGACGTCTTGTAGGAATCAAGGAACACGGCACCTTCCTTTCTCAGAAAGCAGCTCATCTGCTACCTCTGGAAGCGGGAGTTGGGGCGGAGGGAGATGGGGGTTTATGGTGGGGAGAGAAGTAATTGGGCCTGTTTTCCTTCTTCTGCCGAGAAGCTGAGCCATTCACAGTTCCAGGTCACACAGCAGGTGCAGAGGGAGAGGCCCCCGAGGTACCCTGGCCCCTGGTCTGAAGCTGCCCACTTTGCTAATAATGACTTGTTTCTGATGCAAAGCATTTCGAGACACTTCCCTGATGGCTGAGGTGATACTGCCAAGACATGCCATAGAAGGATGCTGCTATGAAAATATAATCCACGCTGAAACCTGTACGTGGATGTTCATAGCAGCATTATTCATAAGAGCCAGAAACTGGAAACAACACAAATGTTCAACTGATGAATGGATCTATGAAATGTGGTATATCCACACAATGGAATATTATGCAGTCTTAAAAAGAAACAAAGTAGTGATATATGCTACAACACAGATGAGCCTTGAAAACATTATGCTAAGTCAAAGAAGCCATACACAAAAGACTACGGATTACATAACTCCATTTATAGGAAATGTCAATGGCAAATCCGTTGAGACAGGAAGCAGATTAGTGGTTGCCTAGGGCTGGGAGAAGGGGCAGTTGGGGTGATGGCTAAGGCGTGTGGATCTTCTTGGGCTAATAAAATTGTTCTAAAATTGATGGTGGTGATGGATGCACAATTCTGTGAATATACCAAGAAACACTGAACTGTACATTTTAAATGAATGACTTGTACAGTTGGTGCCTTACGTGTGAATAAAGGCTTTTTTTTTTTTTTTTTAAGGATATTGGAGGGCCAAGGACAGGCAGACCCTGTACAGTTCCAATGGACCTAAAAGTGACCCAGGGAGAAGGAAAACAAGGAAAGGGTAACAGCCTCCAGGAAAGCACACTACAACCCTGGGTCGACCTGAAAGCCCAATCTCATTTCTTCAAAGGGGATCAGACCCAGCTCCATGCCCCCAGAAACCTTCCCCTTCCACCTAAAACTCCAGGGGAACATTATCTCTCTCTCCAGATCCCGAAATCTAAGGATGCAGTGCTCTGGGGTTTTCAGCCCTCACTACCACCCTGTACCCCCGTCCAATAAAAGCCATCATCCTCCCCCACGAGAGATCTGGATTCAATTAGTCCGGAGCATCACTATTTTTCACGAATTTCCCAGGCGATCCTAGTGCACAGCCGAAGCTAAGGACCACTGTTTGGGAGACAGCCAGCTAAAAAGCTGGAGTACAGTGAGAAGGGAAGCTGGGAGAAATGGGAGCCAGCATTCCATTTTGCATGAAGCCTCTACGTTTGATTTCTTCCCATCTCCCAAGTTCGTATCAAAAACACCGTGCATGGCTGCAGCAGGTGGGCTGTGGTCATCCTGGGCCCTCCTGTCTGACGGTTTTTGCCAATAATGCCAAAAATGTTTACACAAACACAGATTCCCGAACTGACTTGTCTGATTTTTTACAATAGGCAGGCACTCTTCCAAGAATGGTTTCATTATACCAAAAAAAAAAAAAAATCCCTGCAGAGGGGGAGGGCACTTAAGTTCCAAGTTCAGACTTCTGTGGGTGTTGACTAAGAACTTCAACTGCTGGCACCTGGCCGACCCTCTGTCCTGCCCGCCATTCTTCACTGTTGAACGTTTGAAGATAAAAGCCTCCCCGCCCCCCCGCTCCACGCCAGCAGGGCTGCGTGTATTTCCCTGGCTGGGTTTTAATCCAAGTCAAACATCAGCGAACCTGAGTGTGGTACCTGCATCACTCACTGCCCAGAGAGGGAAACACACTGGCTCTGAATCCTCTCTTTGGGAACTTCTTTGAGCCAGAAAATACCGACTCTTCGCAGGCCCGGTGCAGGCGTGGTTATACACGTCCTCGCTGGGTCTGTACTTACTGATGACAATTCTGGAAAACATTGCCTGAATAATTCATGATAGGGGGAAAAAAAAAAAAAAAAAAAAAGCTCTGGAATTAAATGACATGACTGGAGCTTCCAGCACAAACATCCACGTGTTCCCAAAAAGGCCAGTCCAGCTGGAAGGCGGCTGGGAAATAAATAGGAGGATACCCAAAACGAGCCCCCCATTTTGTAAATGGTCATGAGGCATCCACCCACCCCCGTCACACAAATGCTCAGGTGTCTCGGCCAGGTGTTCTGACAGCATGTGCCTGGCACATCTTGCCGGGGTTTTACTCGATGTGGTGAATGGTACCCACTCAGGGAGAAACATGTGGTATGTTTAAAAAAAAAAAAAAAGACAGATGCAGAAAGAAAGGAATGAAAGAAGGAGAGGAGAGAGGGAGAAAGAAGTATAAGAATGGTGGCTATGTGTTGTGCACAGTGAAACTGAACGGCCACGGGGATGATTCAATTTAATCTTGGCAACCGGGATGGAGATTTAACACCCTCGGTAAATGCCAAGCAATCCATACAGTTTTTTTAAAGGCCCATCTTGTCCCTGCCGCACACGTACTCACACACACAATTAGTACTGCGCTGACTGTGAACAGCAGCTCACCCAGGCGGGCAAAACCCTCCACTGGAAAACTGCAAGGGCACCACACGCCAATCCCCCCAACAGGCACTTACAAATCATTCTTGCCTGCTCTTCTATTTCCCTGTGGTTTTTTTGCGTGTTTGTTTTTCTGTCTCCTTGCGCTAAATCAGAATTTCAACCCACTTCCTCCCCATCTGCCTCTCTTTCCTCCTTCTTAAAAGACTCAAAACAGTGAAGCCTCAAAATGGTAAGGAGTTGGTACCACTTAATCCTAGGCAGCCAAAAGCAGGAATGGTTGTTTATAGCATGGAAAGATGAAACGTGAGGAAAGAGCCCAGCCCCGTGGCATGAAATTCAAGTCCTCAACATCCAGAGAAAAGGGCACCTGCACTGCCTTGACCTTATTCTTTTCCCGAGTCCATTCCATGGATATAGTTTACCCTGGCGGCTGTCAAATCCTGTGCTGGATACGGGTGCTAGAGATAAACAAATAAAACCCAGTCCTCATTCGTGAAGAGGCCAGGCCTGGTGAGGAAGACAGTGAAGAGAGCAAGCAGTTACTACACAGTATGAGCAATGGCCTAAGAGGAGGTGGGGAGAAGTTCTGAGCGGCAATGCAGGGAGCCCGTCCATAACCCAGCATGTGGGCCCAAAGACAGCTGCTGAGTGACCCGAGTCTCTGCCAGTCGCCGAAGGACAGGAAATCCCCACGAGTCCCACCTGGTCCTCTAGGAGGGTTAACCACGGTGAAAAGCAGAGATGTGGAACAGGGGCCAAGAGAAATAAAAATAGAAGGGGCTGGTAGATAGCCAGGGGTTCCCCATGGGCCAGAGAGACGATGTAGTGTCTGTGCTGGCCCCCCTGCGGGAGCAAGGCCAGGTGGAAAGGAACATCTTGTTGCCTCCCCCAAGCAAGGCCATTACGATGAAGCCGGGGCCCTGAGTCTCACCCCAACGCTGGATGCCTTGAACTGATCAGAGACGAGAACTCACCATTTTTCATATGGAAGGAAAGAGGCCCAGATGGTTTTTACACTTAGTAAAATCCAGTTTTAATCAAACTCTGTTAATTATTGACTCAGCAAGGATGAAACTAGAATAAAATCATTTCTGCCTTAAGCCAAACTATTAAGAAGCCTCATATAGTTAATAGACTAAAAGTCCTCAGAATTATTCCTTTCGCCTCCGTGATATTCAACCTTAACTCAATCATTACTGCGCTTATCTCTCAATGACAAGGAAGGAGAGACAACTGAAGACTTTGAATTTGTATTTAAGAAAAAAAGAAACCCGAATAATCCTGTCAAACACTGCCATGCTCTTTCACTGAATCAATAAGACAACATAACGTCCCTTCTGAATTTTTCTTATCATGGAAAGCTCCCGATTTTTGCATGCCACCAATTTCCCTTGAAGCCCAGTGTATGCAGCCTTTCCTCTGTCTCTGAATCATTCACACTCCCAGCAATAGCATTATACTGTGGGTCGTGATTCTCAGTAGGAAGATGTGGTTTTTTTCGTTTTTTGTTTTCTTTTAACATTCTTATTGGAGTATAATTGCTTTACAATGGTGTGTTAGTTTCTACTTTATAACGAAGTCAATCAGTTATATACAGGAAGAGTTTTTATTTTATCATAAACTTTGTGAGCAGGGCATGTGAAGTTTGGAAAAAGGGTCCCTCTCGCTAACCTTGCCCTGAGGTGGGCGGAGACGTGCCCCCCCAACCCCCAATCCTATAAGCTCTGAAAGGACTAGAGTGAGCCCCACCAATGATGGGGGGTGAAATTTACAAAGCAACAGGAACAAACCTCAGAGGACAGGATAGGAAGTCTAACCAAGTTCCTTCTATTCCCTTTATGTTGATGACCTTGATGATTTCCTAAAAATAACATATTCCCTTAAGACATGTTTTCCCCAAGTCTCAGTACTTCCAGTATATAATTAGTCTACCTTTTAATTTTTTTTTTCTTTTTTGAGATATCACAGCACAGCCTCTGATGAAAAACAGTCAAGGGTGACACCTCTGGACCCAGCCACTGCCCCTGCAATGCAGTGCCAAGTGTCCACACCGTGAGGACTCTGTAATCACGAAGGCTGCTTGGATTCAATCAAGTTAGTACATTAAGTATGCAATAAGGTGTGGGTGGAGGACATTACACACACACTATCTCTGCTCACAAACCAATTATCCTAATGCCCATTCACCATTTCAATAATTACTGTCATTGGTATAGCCCCCCAACAGACCCATAGCTTAAAATTATTTGGCCTCGTGAACATAAAGCATACACACTGAGAACCCACTGCCTTAGTCTCAGATCTCTCCTGATGGCCGGTAGTTACAGTAAGATGTTACCGGTGGAGGATTCCAGCTTCAGTTACTAGCAAACGGCCAGACTCCTCATAGATGTGCTTGATTCAGAGGTAAATAAGCTCCTCCACTTCTCTCAGATTCTTATATTCATGTGGTGTAAAAAATGACAATTAAAAACAAATCTTGGTAAAACAAGAAGATACCACTACGCTGCTATCAGAATGACAACAATCCAGGACACTGGCCACACCAAATGCTGGCAGGGCTGTGGAGCCACAGAAACCCTCGTTCACGGCTGGGGGGTAACGCAGAATCGGGCAGCCTGGGTCAAAGACAGTCTTGACACTTTCTTACAAAACTAAACATACTCTGAGCACATAATCCAGCCATTGTGCTCTTCAGTGTTTATACAAATGAGCTGAAAACTTAGGTCTAGACAAAAACCTGGGCGGGGATGTGTATAACAATTTTATTCTTAATCGGCCAAACGTCAAAGGAACCAAAATGTCCTTTAGTAGGTGAATGGATGAATAAGCTGGGGTACATCCAGACAATGGAATACGATTCAGCGCTAAAAAGAAATGAGCTATGAAGCCATGAAAAAGACATGGAGGACCCTTAAATGCCTATTTCTAAGTGAAAGAAGCCCATGGGAAAAGGCTTCTAGCTATAGTGGTATGATTCCAACTATATGACATTCTGGAAAAGGCAAAACTGTGGATGCAGTCAAAAGATCAGTGGTTGCCAGAGGTTAGAGGTGAGGGAGGGTGCACAGGGGGAGCACAGAGGATTCTAAGGGCACTGAAAGTATCCTGTGCAGTATTATAGTGGTGGATACATGTCATCGTACATTGGTCCAAATGCATGAAACATACAACACCAAGAGTGAATCCTAAACTATGGCCTTCGGGTGACAATAATGTGTCACTGTAGGTTCATCGATTGTAACAAATATACCCCTCGGTTGGTAGAGGTGCCCACAGGGAGGGACACTGTGCAAATGTGAGGGCAGGAAGTATACGGGAAATCTCTGTACCTCCCACTCGATCTTGTCGTGGCCTGAAAACAGCTCTAAAAGAATAAAGTCTAAAAAAAAAATGAAAAGGAGATCCTGGAAAGGAACAAATTCTGAATGATATTGAAAGAAAACTTGCTAGTGGTGCAAAAGGTGGGTCTTTTGTGTGGATCCGTACGGTTATGAAATCGTTTGGTCCAGTTTCCCCGTGTGCATATACCTTCACCCCCGCCCCCCTGCAGCTCCAGGCCTGAGTAGAAACGTATCTATCAGAGGGTTACCAGTTATTTTACGCCGAGGCCAAAGGCGTGCACAGAGGGCTTCGGGCCTCGGCATCTGACACCCCCGTGGCTCCCCGGAGGAACATTCCTGACCGCGCCTCCTTCCAGAGTTTGCTACTGACATCATTCTTGGCAAAAGTTAACTTCCTTGATTTCTGAGCGTTTCATCCTCCTTCTGGAAGGTTCGACAGAGGCTGACGAGAGAGAACAGATGAGTGATGGCATGTGTCTTCAGCAGCGACCTCTCTCCTTCCGTGCAGATGGCCCGGGGAAACGTGTCACAGGGAGGCTGGAGTGACCTGTCCACGTCTCGAGCCCTGGCCCTCAACGAGCCTCCCACCCCCCAGGCTGCAGCAATCACAAACTCATAACAACAAAGCTAGCTGTCAGCGATACGGTCCAAACGGGCCTCCGTTGGAAGCAGACCAGCAGCTTGGGGTGTGCAAAGCACATCCTTAACCTTCCGCGACCGCAGGCACAAAAGCAAGGGTGATGGAGCAGCCCATTTACCACCACACCCCCAGGGACGTGCAACGGTCCTGGAGCGGCACGGACACCTCTTACAGTGGCTGAGTTAGCTGAACAGACCCACAGGACGTGGGTTCCTCCCTTAAATTCCACCTTCGGGTCATCATAGACATGGAATTCTCCCCTTGGGCTACATTCCAGGAGGACATCTTCTCCATTTGTTTAGAGCTTTAAGAAGGCAGAACACCAGCGATGACTACAAACGTGTGCTTGGCTTTTTTAAGCCACAGGGAGATGAAGAATGGATGGGGGGAGGCAGGGTTCCTCCCTCCGGAGGAGAGAGATGGCGCTTCAAGCTCACAGAAGGCGTGACAAGGACGGGGGGCAAGCCTGGGGACTCAGGGAAGCGGAAGAAAACCAGAGGGGGCTGCGGGACAAGGGCGGCCAGTGAAGCGAAGTTAACACCAGGTGGAAAAACAGCCCAAAAGAGGGATGAGCTCTACTTGGACCAAAATTCCAAGAGCAAAAATGAAAACCAGATTCAGGCACCCAGTCAAGTGTTCAGAAGACTTCACGGTGTTCCATCTAAAATTTTTCTGTCTTTGACGGAGCTGGCGTTTGAACCAACATGTATGGGTTCATCACAATTCTACAACATAAGGATCACAGATAATCCTCTAAAAATAACTATAAAAAATCATAAATCTTGAAAAAAGAACTAATGACTTAAATTTGAAAAAAATCCAAACTTATACTGTTTTAACATTTTCAGAACTCAGTTTTCTTACTTATAAGAATGGACACGTAATACTGTGTGATCAGTATGTCATAGGGAAATGAAATGAATTAATAATTAGAATAACCAGAAACATGTACTCAATAAATACAAGGTGGTATTGAAATAAACTATATATGTCTTTTAAAAAAATTTAAAAATAAAGTTTTCCTGTCTTAGGGAATTTCTGATAAGTAGAAATAAGTTTACTGATTCTGATTCTTTGATGACATAGTCATTTGAAATTGTAAGAGTAATTCATGGTTACTGAAAAAAGGAAAAGAAAGAAAATCAAGTACAGGTTGGTCTAAGGCAAAACATGATCCTTTTCCCATAGCTTCCTACCCAAACCTACCCCCCGCCCCGGGGGAATGCCTGATAAACTGTCTGCCACACATCTTCCTAGATCTTTTCCTATGTGTACACAGATGCATATTTTAAAAATGTTTCTTAATTAAAAACAAGACAAATCAATGAAACATCTCTACTTTGCAGTATGTCATGTCTGAGGGCCCTGACCCCCAGGCTCAGCCACGGAATAAGAGGCCTCCGTCCATATGATGGTGGCAAATGGGGTGGGGTAAAGCAGCTAGGGAGGAAATAACAAGCCTCTCAGAGGACAGGCCTAAAGTCCTCAGAACCAGCTGTCACCCTGCAATGGACATCAGCTTCTTACTCCACTGACAGGCCTTCCTCTGGCTACAGGATCTGGACTGTAATTACAGGAAAGGCCATACCATAAAGGTGGGGGGAGGAGCTAATTGACCAAAAGTTCAATGTGCTGACTCAGGGACCCATGGCCGAGCCTTAAATTTCTTTTCCTCCAAAAGCCACTGATGTACAGTCCATTAAGTGGTGACCGTGCAGACCCAGGAGATGGGGTGCTTCCCACAAAAGCACATGCGTGAGTCTCCACCAGAGACGCCTGGCCTTTGCATCAGCAAGGTCTTTGGAGTGCTGCAGGACAAGAGGATTTTCAAGAGGCATGAAAGTGATTTTTGCTGGTTTTATGTTCTTTTGTGTGTTTGTTGCTTTGTGTTTGTTTCACGTTTGTTTATTGACCTGCCCAAAATGAAAAAGCACAGACACCGCCTTGAGATCCAGACCTCCTCTAAGGCTCTGGTTCCCAACTCCGTTACCTGCCAATCATCATAAAAGACTGGAATCCTTGCCCTGCTTAGGAAAGAAGTGTTACCATTAATCGATCCGAATGGAGAGAAATTGTCAGATGATCCCATACCATGCAGTGAGTAAGAACACAGACCTCAGAGGTTCAGACAACTAGTTCAGCTGTATGCACCTGGCCTGGTTACTTATCTTCTATGTGTCTCAGTTTTCTCACATCTAAAATGAGGATAAGGGACTTCCCTGGTGGCACAGTGGTTAAGAATTCACCTGCCAATGCAGGGGACACGGGTTCAATCCCTGGTCCAGGAAGACCCCACATGCCACGGAGCAACTAAGCCCGTGAGCCACAACTACTAAGCCCACACTCTAGAGCCTGCAAGTCACAGCTACCGAGTCGGCGTGCCTAGAGACCATGCTCCGCAACAAGAGAAGCCACCGCGGTGAGAAGCCCGTGCACCGCAACGAAGAGTAGCCCCCGCTCACCACAACTAGAGAAAGCCCGCACGCAGCAACGAAGACCCAACTCAGCCAAAAATAAATAAATTAAAACAAAATTTTTAAATGGGGATACGATTGTGTTGAGATGTTCGTTTACGTCAAGCACGCAGAAAGAGTGCCATGGTCACATATACATAATAAGTACACGCCAAGTGCTATGTAGGTATTAGCTATATTTATTATGTTGGTTTTCACTGTTACGTCACCGATCAGAACTCGTAAAGAATGACTCTCTTTAAACACCCTGAAGATATTACAAATAACCCACCTGATACTCTAAGGGCCTAGAATGACCACATGCAACTGCTCCTCTCTGCTGTAAGAGGGACTAACAGAAACACATTAACTACTCACACAAGGGGACACAGCTTGATGCAACAGCTATGTTCCTGAAACGGTGTGTGCACAAATCAAATCATATATCCAATCAACTTCGGTCAACCTGACACTGCAATGGATCTTGCGAGGAATCCTCTCTGTTCCAGGAAATGCTTCTAGACCACAACAATGCTAACCACCTGTCTTAATACCCAAATTCTTAATGGAGGACATTTTCTTATGCAGCTCCAGCTTACCGCTGGAGAATGAGGGTGAGGCCCGAGCAGACAACGGAACTCCGAAACATAGATCATTCCTTTAGGTAACTGGCTCGAAGTTTTCCCAGCCATCTGCCAGGAGGAGGGCCCAGCTGTGACAGCAAAACATCACTAAGATTCCCAAAGGTGTGACTGCTACACAAGAGGCCAGTTTGTACTCTGAAGGAAGGACTATGATGCTTTTATCAAAATGTCACTTTGTGAGGATGGTAGATAAAGAGTATCTCCCACACTGACCCCAGATGATTAGTCATAGCCACTTGGAGTCTTGGGCCGAGCATGATTCTGATTGACTAGTGATGTCTGTCATGGTTAAAGGATTGGAAGTAGATGCACGCATGCCGGTACTCACCATTCCCACACTTACGGTGCACAAGTAAACAGGGTAACAGGGATAAAGCTCCTGGCAATTTGCCAAAAGGCTACAGGTTAAGGGAAAACACACACTTGGATATGGTGTTGCACATTCTCTCACAGCCACTTACTCCCTGAATTATAACTCTAGGTTGCTGCAAATTATTCGGGGCACAGAAGCACCCCAATAAAACTTCCCTTAGCCCAAAATACATATAGAAAATTTCCACACAAACCCAGTCTCCCTTGGGAGGGAAGGGAAACATGGACTCTGTAAATACCTCCCAGTGGCAGGCCCTGGGCTCTCTTCCCAAGGTCAGAGATCATGTCTTGGTCACTGCCAAGGTTCCAGACAGATGTAGCAAAGTGTCTGACGTGATACACAATCCATCCAATATGGGTTGGATGTTGAACATGTTTGATTCCAACACGGCGTGTGGTGGGCTTTACACGCCTAGATAAAAGTGCGGCTATGAAGTCAGAGGAATGGGCTTAATTGCTAAAGGGTCACTGAGGTGGACCCTCCAGTGGACCATGTCATGGGTCAACATGCCCACTGTCTAGAGAGAAAACATAAGTAACTCAGTTTGGAGACGCACACAGGTGCGCATACACACCTTCAGAAGACATGTGTCCTTTGTGATTGTGGGGCTGATAACACAGCCCTTATTCAATCTCTACTGGCCTTTGGCTCAAGCTCCCCCCCCCACTCCCTATCAGCTGTACACACATCACTGTCACTGGATGGGACCGTCTGCTGTACTCGCTGTGGAAATGCCACCTATCTTCTGGCTGTTCATCTAATCGTGACAATGAAAGCAGCCAGCCAGGGACCTTCAGGGGGAGAATGACAAGTTTCAGATATCTCGAGAATGACCGCCAAGTGCACCCCACACGTCCCACTCTGCATTCTTAGAGGGGTATCCCCCGCTATGCTTGAGACATTTCAGTAGCTAGGAGAAAGCCAGGTGAGAAGATATTGATCAGCAGCCCTGTGGGCTACAGAATCTCGATGCAGGTAACTGAGGGAGGAGGGGGATGGAAAGGAGGCACAATGGTGGCAGGTGGCACTTGGGTCCCCAGAGGCATCTGTTACCTGCCACCCCCCCATCCTCAAATGACTGTTATTCAGAACAGCTTCTTAGGCTCAGATTTTCCAGGGGTTTCAAGTTCAGCTCACATCTTCCGGCTTGCAAATAAAGAAACTTCAGGTGTGAGTCAGCGATTTCCAGTGTGATTGGATTTTGTAATCGCTCCCACACACAGGCAATGCACCCTCTTATACTTCACCCCCCAAAAAAAGACGCTGAATGCCGTTAGATGTTAAATACAGACCAGCAAGAAGGGAGGGAGAGAATTACATGCAACCACTGTTCACCTATTAGGTGCCAGGCCTGGGTTAGAAATGGAATAAAACATGGTCCTTTTCCCCAAGAAGCATGCCATCCAATGGGAACAATGACTGTGTAACTGAACAACCATGATACAGAAGCGCCCATGGCATCAAGGGAGTAGGTGACGTTGTCTAGGTGAGTAGAGGTCTGGGAAGGCTTCATGGAAGAGGTGACGCCAAGAGCTGGGCTTCGAAGGATGAAGAGCAGTTTGCCGACAGACCGGTTAAGCCCAGGATGGGAGGGGGAGCTTGGGGAGATGGCACAGCTGGCACCGAGGGTTCAGCCCGGTGAGCTCAGTTCAGGTTGGCTGAAGCACGAAGTTGCTCCAGGAGGGGAAGTGGGAGGGAAGGAGGCCAGAGCGGTCGGCTGGGCCAGGTCAAGGGCCTGTGAGCCAAGCCTGTGACCCTTCCGCAGGAGCTCACTGCTAGTTGTATTTGAGTAGCTCCCCTGCTCATGAGTCCTGTTTTGCAGTAGAGCAAATGGCAATGGGTAAGGTTCTCAGAGCCATTTTGTTCGCTAACTGGGCGCTTAGTTTGGAGGAGAGGAGTGGAGCGCTGCATGGCAAGGGAATTCCCACACTGGAAGAGGCACCAAGGGGAAGACAGGAGTGGACCTGGTTTGCTGCAGGATACAGAACGGAGGGCAAGATGGCTGGATGTTCAAGTGGGCGTGCTCTGCAACTGAAAGACAGGCATTTCAGCGATGAGAGGGACCCGCGTTCCATTTGGCCTCTGCACGAGGTCAAAAGTCCCTGGCTTCCCTATCCTCTGTCCTACGACAAACTAGAAGTCAGAAATCAGTTCAACGCTGGAAACAAATGAGTGTTCCTGCTCTTCTTGGGCAGACTGTAAATCAGTTTACAGGGACTGAGACAAGGAACACAGGAGAATGCCACCAATGATGAGGGCCGAAAGGAGCCTTGTGCAATGACAGAAGACAGAGGGGACCACGTAAATACGCACATCAATAACTGATTATGTCACTGTAAAAGCAGCTAATTATACCCGAAAGTTAGTACAATGCCAAATTATTCCTAGGTCAAACAATTTCGAGCCCTTCCAGGATGCTTCTATCGGTTCATGATGGATGAGCAATTATGACCCTATACTATCACCTATTTACCTTGTGTGTCCTTGCTTAGGAAAAGTCGAGCAACCCTAAATAAACGCGAACCCACCCCGCAACTACAAAAAAAAATTTTCCCCCCAATCTGAACAAATCGTTTAGTGTAAAAATAAACAGAACTAGAAATTGTCTCTAATAAACTAATATTAGTCTCCCCAGAGGGTTAATTATGTCGCTCCGTATTTTAAGAAGAACATAAATTGCCAGTTTCAACAGATGTTCTTTTAAAGGAATTGGTTATCTGGGAAATGATGGGTCTTTGTTAGAGCTTACCCCAGTGGAATATAAACATTGAAATCATCCGACTATCTGCCAGCCCCCCCCCCCCGACAACTGTTAGCCACACCAGTGATACACCCTTTGGTTATCAGCAGCTTTACGGACAAGTGTTACAACCAGAACCATGGTCTCAGACACCAGACAACCGGGTCTGAGGATTTCCAAACTCCCCTTCGACCACTGCCAAGACCCCAAAGTGGCACCTGCCCAACATTACAAGCCGTGGCTTGGATGTTCAGCCCAAGGTCATTTTCATCCTATTCTTTTACCCTGGAGAGCAAAGACTAGGAGATCACAAAGAACCAGAGTTAGAACGTTCCAGAAATACAAGGCCTGTCCAAATTCAAACGTCGACATTCAAACGTGTATAATGCACATTAAATACAAGCATACATACATATGTGAAAACTTCTTCTAAGGAAGGAATTTAAGCCGCACTGTGAAAAAGTCATTAGAAAGAAAAAAAGAGAGATCATGAATATTCCTGTGGTTTTGTCTCAAAGGGCATTTTGTAGACGCTGAAAGGTATGTCATCAGGGACACAGAGTGAGAGCTTCAGCCGAGTCAGAAGAGAGAAAGTCCTCCGTGTTGGCAGTTAGTTATTCCAAGTCGAACGTGAACCTGGCCTGGGGGTGTGGAGAGAATGTGGGATCTTGGTGTCTGACTGACCACTTCACTTGACCTAACATTTCGTTATCACCCTGCTTAGACTCACTTCGAAGACAGGGAAACTGAGGCTGGGGGAGATTAATGACGCCTACATAAAATTTCACAGAATGTGCCTTCACTATTGACCTGCTGGTAAGGAGCATGAAGTCTCGTCTCGGCCAGAACGGTAAACAGATAACAACCGATCTCCTTAGCTGTTTCGAAAAGGGCCCACTCCTGTCGGATCAGGCACTTTGGAGAGACTGGGCACTTTCATGTCCTCCAGGCAGGAGGGGACAAGGCAGCCGAGGGCCACTATTTGAGTGGATGACCTCAATGGCATTAAGATAAGAGGATAGTAAGAGCAGACAGAGCTTACTGGAGGCCTGCTCTGCCGCTGAGCTAAGAAAGACGCTCAGTGGTCATTATTTAATCTGAACACCCCGCAACTCTGCCATGGAGATAGCACTATGTCCGTTTAGCAGGCAAGGAAACTAAGATTCAGAGAGGTGAAGTCAACTGTCCCAGGGTCGCACAGTCCCGAGGTGGCCCAGAAAGAACATTCCGGTTCTGCCTGACTCACAGCCCACCTCCTTCCGCCTCACTTGCCCTCACAGAACACTGACATCGCCCACTGCAGCAGCTCTGAAGGCCCTGGGATCAGCTATCTTAGGGCCCAGGGGCAAGGTGAGGCCAGCAGGGGATCGATCTGATCATGCTCGGAGGCCATGAAGGCAGACCCGGCTGAAAAGTCAGAGAGCCCCATGACTGTAGAGGAAAACTCAGGAAAAGCTCCATCTCAGCCCTCTTGGGCCTGAAAAAAAAAAGGGGGGGGTGCTCAGGTGTAGCACTGTGCAGGTTAAACATGATACCCATTCCAGGGGGTGCCCTTCACCTAGACTGGATACAAAGGGCCCCTAGAGGTGAGCTGGGCAAAACCTGCTTCATTGATGGGAGGGACCGTGGAACGTCCACAGAGCGATCCTGAAATTCATCCTGCGCTATCTGTTCAGACTATGTCACCTTAAAGGCCATCGGGATAAAGAACTTCCTCTGAATAAAGAACCATCTCTCACATCCCCTCCATCCCCAGCCAAGCGTGGCGGAAACCTTTCAAGTCTTCCACAAGGCACGCTGCCCAGGCCCCAGTGAGATACCCACCTGCCCTACAGGTAAGAAACGAGCCTGTGACCACAGCAAGCAACAGTCAGAGAAAGAAGAAAAGGCCCAGCCCCACCCACTCTGGAGACCCCGTTTCTGATGCGTTCCTTCCTCAGGAGCCCAGCAGATGTGGGAGAGTGGTCCTTGGGTAGAAATACTGCTCCAATCCCTCCTGGCTAGGTCCCCTGGGCAGAAATTGATCTGGTGACATAAGGATGCCTTATTCCCAATTCCAGTGTTTTGGGGGACTGGTTGTCCCTAGAAGCCAGGTAAAGAGGGTTAAATACAACGAGAGGATCTCTATTTTTCCTTTCCTGTACTTTTAAGTGGTTAAGAACTGTGGCTCTAGAATGCTGGTTCTCAACCCCGGGGCAATTTTGCCCCTCCAAGGGCATCTAACAGTATTTGGATACGTTTTTTTTTCATTATCCCCTCTTGGGTATAGGGGTTGCTATTCCATCCAATGGATCTAGGCCAGGGATGCTGCTAAACATCCTACGTCCAACACACAGGACAGAGCCTCACAGCAAAGAATGATCCAGCACCAAATGTCAACAGTTCCTGGGTTAAGAAACCCCGGGCTAGAAGGAATGCCTACAATAAGTCCCAAACAGACAACCAGGGGGCCATGACTTTTGAGTGTTCAAAACCCTCGGCATACGACGGTCCTGATGATATAATGACATGCAGAAGTGTCACTTCAGTGAGTGACTCACTTCAAAAGTGGGGGCAGATTCTAACAGATCCTAACAGATCTCACTAGTCCGTATTAGTAGATGGGGTGCGGGGCTGTGGAAACAATTCCCAGAAGCTCAACTGTGCTGATGCACCTTCTTTTTTTTCAGTGGTGGCGGAAATAACCAAATCCTTGCTTTAGTCATTCAGGAAAACCTAGCACCTGTCTATATCAACATGCTGGAGATGAAAAAAAAAAAAAAAAAAAAAAAACTGAAAAAAAGATAAATTATTTATCCAGCATAAATATTAAAGAAAATTGCAAAACAGAGTCTGGTGTCACCATGCTGTTGTTACAGAATCATCTCGTTATAGCTTCTGGCAAAACACTGTTATCCTTAATATCAGTACAACGGAATTGTCTGGGATGTACCAGCCAGGGTACATGGGTCTGCTTGCTGTCGAGGACACTTAGCAGCCTGCCAACAGACTCATCACACCCCAGCAGAAAATTGTGCAGGGATGTCCTGTTAGGAATAAGACTGAATTAGGAATAGACTATGATCTTCATCTGAACACAGGATGCAATCAAACACACACAGTGGTGCGGCTGCACCCTGGTCTGACCAACTCAAGGGAGCTAAATTTCCAAGAATTTTATGAGCTGGCTGCTGGACACACCCACTGTTCAACATTAAATTATGTCAGCTCATGATTAAATAAGCTATAGGAAAAAAAAAAACAAAGGTAAGAGAGACTCAAAACCTAATACTTCTGAATAATTTTAGTATGTTTATAATACCAAAATTTTTACTAAATTTTTACTAAAATTTTACTATAATCTTTAGTACGCTAAAAATTTTAGCATATTATCTATGCTCTTGAGGTCATTTACATGTCTATTTATAATGTGTCTGTATAGTGGAAGTAGTATATATACATGTATTATATGATATAAATATATAATATATATGTAGTTTTAATATATATAAAATGGTATGGGCTTGTACATCCCATTTTTAGCTGAAAATTTTATACTAAATTTACTAAAATTTTCACATAATTTTTAGTATGCTAATAATTTTAGCATATTATCCATGCTCTCGAGGTCATTTATGTATCTGTATTTCCACTGCGTACAGTGGAGATATTACATACATTCGACTTGAAGAAATACCCAGTATTTATCTAGGATACACTGGATTGGCCCAAAAGTTTGTTCAGTTTTAAGTAACAGTAAAAGACATTTTTCATTTTCACGAAGAACTTTATTGAACAATGTATTCACTAACCAAACGAACTTTTGAGCCAACCCAATAAATATATATATATATTTTTTTTTTTTTTTGGCGGTACGCGGGCCTCTCACTGTTGTGGCCTCTCCCATTGCGGAGCACAGGCTCCAGACGCGCAGGCTCAGCGGCCATGGCTCACGGGCCCAGCCGCTCTGCAGCATGTGGGATCTTCCCGGACCGGGGCACGAACCCGTGTCCCCTGCATCGGCAGGCGGACTCTCAACAACTGCGCCACCAGGGAAGCCCCCCAATAAATATATTTTTAATATATATAGAATGGTACGGGACTGCACATCCCATCCCAACTCCGTGTTTCCTAACTTCCTGCTGGCCGCGGTGTGAGCATGGATACTGCAATAATCAGGAAACACTATGAATCGGAATCTGTTGCCCTCCCCAAGGGCTGGCAGTTAACCATCCAGCAGCATACCACCCTCCCCAACACACACACAGACACGCGGGCACCACTGGGACTGCAGTGGCAGGCACAAAAGGATTTTGTTTTCGAACAAAACATCTATTGTTCCAAGTTTAGCAAACTCTTTGCGGCAGCTACATGGACTCCTAGGTAACCAAGAAGTTTAATAAATCTGTACGGTGAAAATTAAACACTGTAAATAATGTATCTGCTGAGGCTTCCTGGCCGGCCCATTGGGCCTCTGTGGAAAAATGATCCATGCTGACATTCTGAAGAAGGTTGGCAAAATAAGCTCGGGGAGGAACAGCGGAGAAAAGTAGGTTTCCTCTCAATAATGGATGGAGCTGCACACTGGGGAGAGGGAGCCTCGGAGACGGGGCCCGGCAACCTGCCCTTCTATGTGGAGCCAGCATCCCAGCATCCCAACCAAGCTGCAGCCCCAGATCGGCAGTGCAACTGCTCACCTGTGAGCAGATGTCCCTCTCGCGACGGGCAGTGCGCTTTCAAGGCAGCTGAACAAACACACGCTCCACCCCGCCCCGTCACCCCAGAACACAGGGTAGATGAATTTAGCAGGTTGTCAAATGTTTGGGGGGGGGGGTTATGTTGTAGAAAAATGACTTTCCACTTTTCCAGGGGAGGGTAAGGGGCTTTGGATCCCAGGGAGGAGGAAGCGGAAAGAGCCTGAGGGTTGCCCGCCCCCAGGAAGAAACCGGAAAAGGCACTTCCCGAGGAGTCCACAATGGCCGCGGTGGGCAGGACCCACGCAAAGCCGTCATTTGACAGCCACCACTGGAAAGACTGTTTTAACTGAAACACAGTCTGACTGTCAGTGCGGAGCCGGGGGAGGGTGTGTGTGCGTGGGGACCAGGCGACAGGGAACTCTGTACTTTCTGCTCCGCTTTGCTGTCAGCCTAAAACTGCTCTTAAAAAGAGTTTATTCATGAAAAGAAGTGCACGTAGCCCTCAGAGCCCTGTATGCAACTCAGCTGTTTCCTTTCCGCATGGGAGTCCGCATGGAAGGTCTTTCCGCGGTGGTCCCAGGATGTTTCGTGGGGCAGGCCGGGTTCCCAGGCAGCCTCACAACGCTGTTGCTAAGCACATCTGTACGGGGTGTGTCGGCCTCACTGGAGGTCAGAGCGGGAGTGTCTTCCCAGGTGTATGAGCTTCATAGTGTGTGTACACCCTGAAAACCCAGTGGAAAGATCTCCAGGCCTCCCATGAGGTAGCTTTTAGAGAAATGGAGGCAAAGGCATCATCCCTCGCGATTCTCCTCCCTCCACACCCATCCATCTTCCAGAACCGTGACGCCGGGACAGCTTCAGCAAATTCCATCACTTCTTCGAGGCTGACAGAATTTGGTCCACTTCCTATATTTCATTCCGGCGGGGGGGGGGGGGGCAGGGGGAAGAACTATCTATTTTACCTAGGAAATGTAAAAGCAACAATCTGCTCAGTGAGCCCAACCTTTAAAGCCCTGCATCCACTCAACTGCTCCATGCAAATACTCCTGCTTTCCACCTCAATAATTATTAAGTTCTAATGTAAAGCCCAATTTCTGCTTAAGTATGCGTGATTATTAGACTACAAGTCAATTGTGGATAACACGCAGATATAAATGCAGCTAATAAGTCTTACTGTAATGATTAATCAATTCATGAATACATTATTTAAACTAATAGCTCAGGTAGGGTATCTTAAACAACTTACAGAGCACATCGACCAATTCAAATACCAGCTGCCAGATCAATAGGAAACTGTAAGTAAACTCTGGGGAATAGGTATACTTGCAAAAAAAAAAAAAAAAAATCTGAACAAAAGGGACATGGATGAAGGAAATCTACAACAATTTCCATTTTTAAGACAAATGTAGAGACCTGTAATATATGCCAAAGCTTAAAGGGAAATGTTAAAAAAAAAAAAAAAGTGCACTGCTGCAAACTGTGTTCTTTTCCCATCCTATGCAGTAATAATAATTAAGGGCAGGTCATACAAACATATGTTTACACACTTTTGCATACTTTTGCAAACAGACTGTATATTAAAGTTAATTTTGATTCCTTAAAAAATGATTCATTGGGTTCATTTCACTGCAAGGTACCACATTATCTATGTATCTATAAATGCCCTTTTAACAGAAAAGAAAAAAGGTGAGATTAGCAATTTTCCTGAAAGGGGGCTCATGTTCCAACTAAGACACCAGGGGACACCTGTCCTGTTAGAGCCACAGAGGTCCCCCCACTGTTAACCACAAGGGGGGGTGGAGTTGTGAGCCAAGCAAACCCTCAAGTTTTAGCTCTCTCCTTTCCCAGTTTTTTTTAATGAAGGCTAATTAATGTGAGTTTAATAAATAAACCAAAAGGACCCTGATTTCCAAACGTATGATATTTTATCACAGCTTCAAGTGATGCTGCATTTAAAAAATTTAATTAGTATCTTGCGAGATCGGCCACACATTATTGAGTAAGTAACAGCAGCTAAGTGAAGCAGATGAAATATTGGTAAGCGATGCAGCCCACAGTATAAGTATGTGAAGGGGGTCAGAGGTTAATCCCTATTGATTTTCTGAGTCTGCGTACAGCACCGCTGGGAGAGGCCGGTTCTGTTGGCAATCAGCTACCACAAATACATTATAAATCTTACTGTCCACCTTCACTGATCAGTGTCACTTACTTCCTTTGCTAAAGACCATTAAGAAACCACTGGAAAAAAAAAAAATCTACCCAGATGCAGGCAGAAAGGAAAGCATTTTCAAAGTCTCCCGTGTCAGAGAGTGCTTTTGGAGATGGAGGACTTGCCTGGAAGCAGAGGCACACTTCCGGGGGCTGGCCTCACTCACTGAAGGCGACATGCATAAACACAGAGTGTTTTTCAAATGACTCCAAGGCCAAATCAAAAATGGTAGAAGGAGCTTTCATACTGGAGTGCATGAAAAAGAAAAAAAAAAACAGAACAAAATGAAGGAGTCAAACACAATCACTGACATGGATGAGAGGCATCTCCAACTTGGTGCTGTGAAATTTCGACCTTGGTGCAACTGTGAAGAGTAACCTTCAAAGCCCCTCGTGACCAGGGGCTCCTTCCAAGATTTTGCACCAAATGTTTTACTCTCTCCTAAAGCTGGCCCCCAGTACGTATAA
The DNA here is from genome assembly GCF_964341445.2 of Mesoplodon mirus. Lineage (NCBI taxonomy): Eukaryota > Metazoa > Chordata > Mammalia > Artiodactyla > Ziphiidae > Mesoplodon > Mesoplodon mirus. The sequence goes on from NC_138995.1 coordinate 9,848,005, forward strand.
GCCTCAGCCCTCTTAAACCTGGGTGCCCACCTCCAGTGCACATCCAGAAACATTTGTGAGTGACTGTTTCTTTTTCATGCCTTTCTTTCTTTTAACAGATTGTATAATACATCTCCTGTATGCCTGGCACTCTCGCTAGGCATGAAGAACACATGAATAAGACGGTACCCTTCCTAGAAAACTAAAACACATGTCCTTCGACATACCATCGACTCACATACAACACAGTCCTGGGAAACACTCGTGGTGCTACTAAGTGCCCTGTCAATGACTGGCTGTGTGACACTCCACCGGCTACTTAACCTCTCTGAGCCTCAGTTTCTTCACCATTATAAAGGCGGTGGATAATAATAGTGGTTGGGAGATTGGAAGTCACATGAAAAGCACTTAGCACAAGGCCCAGTAAGCATTCAATTAATGTTGTTTAATTTTTTAAAAAATTGTAGAGCCATTTGACATTGAGAAAAACAAGTGACCCCTTTCAACTTCTGTTTCTCTAGTGGGGATTATGAAATTATGATCTAAAAAGATACGGAGCCGTCGGATCTACCATTCCATCCAAACACATGTATCACATCCACAACTTCTCAAAGCAGGCATGACAACAATAACAAGCAGGTTCTAAGTTGTTATTGTTTAGAAATAGATTTTTTTTAAAAGCCCTCAAAAAGCACATGAAAGCAAAACCTACCAGAAATCCAGATGTTGGGTAGCTCAGCATTAACTAGGGATACACAGAAAGTTAAGGAATCTTTGGGCAAGGAAGGATCTCCTTCCTGCACAGAAATCATACATTTTATTTTAAAAGGCCAGTCCCAGAAAGATGAATAGAAAAGCTTTGCAGAAATGTGTCATTCCGGTACAGTTTTCACAAACACAACTCTCCTATCATCTCCACCCCCCCCACACACACACACACCACACACACACACACACACACACACACACTTCCCCTGCCCTAAGCAAAAGACTTGGCAGGCTTAGAAAAAGTTCTAGAGAATACGTCCAGATGCTGGGGAAACATTCTCAATCTTTGCAATTTTTCAGTGCAGCCATGTGCTGATATCAGGTTATATTTGAAAAAATTTTAAATGAAGGAGTGGAAGGTGAGGACAGCTCTTCCACGGTTAATGATAAACAAAGGCACAGCCCACACAGTCCCCATCAAAGTTCAGTCTCCGTGCCGTGACTCTTCGTTTCAATCAATGGTGTTTTTTTCCCCCTCACCAAATACTTTTCATTTCAGCATTTTCAGCTCTGCTGAAAGGATGTTCTTCTAGCAGCCAAATGATGATGAGCAGGGCAGGATCCCAAATGAGTAGTGAAAACCAAGACAGGCAGCAGCCAGAGTCTTTTTAAAACCTCGGAGGCTCCAGACTATTTTAACTGTGCACCTCTGTTGGTTAGAAAAATGCAGGGCATATACCTGATACATAGCTACTTGTTCATTTATAAATTATAAACTTGGATCACTCTATTAGCTACTATCTCACGGTGTGGTATAGGATTAGAATGATGCAATTTCACCTCGTTTTGCTAACTTTGATGTCTGCTTTTTAAATGACTTCTAAGATCTGCTCAAATTGTCACTGCGTTTACCCTGGAACGGAGGAAGGGCTCATATTAGGAGTCACTGGAGTGCCAAGGCTGCCACTTCCTTCCCGCTCACTGGTGTTTGTGTTATGTGTTATCCTCAAATGCTGGTCCCTTTGGCAGAAATCTTTTTAAGCCTTTTGTTCATTTCGTGAGGGATGCTCCAGTTCAAACCACATAATCTAACATCTCAATCCATTCGACTGGGCACACGTGCAAAAACTACAGTGCGTTTTCCGGGGCTGAAAGGCCACAAGGAGCAGAGGCCGCACGGTGGACCCTCGGCTTGAAGAAATACCCAGTCTCACCCCAGAAAGTCTTGCATATCGTACAAGGCTCGTGACCATGTGAGGTCTGGAGAGGGTACCCACATCAGTGCCTCTGTGTAACACTGGGAAAGATGCATGTCGCTTAACTGAGAGTGAACACCACGTAGCAGTTAAGAGTGCGGACCCAGAAGCCAGATGGTGTGAGCTGGAATCCATCTCCTTGCTCACCTGGACAATTTGGGTAACAACCGTACTACCACACAGGACACTGGAAAGGATGATGTGTGTAGATTCATGTAAAGCACTTAAAACAGTAGCCTGCCTCCCAATAAATGTGCTGAGATATTTAACAATGAACAGAAGAGTTTAATGGATAAGAGGAGAAGTTGTGACGTTTTCTTTTGGAACACCCGCGGGTCATCCTCCACGCTTGGAGACTTCTGCTCTGGAGCAGTGCTGTCCAATGGCACGCTCTGCTGTGATGGAAATGCTCTACATCAGCACAACCCATGAGGGGGGCCACTAACCACATGGGGCCATCAAGCACTTGACATGCAGCTACGGTGACTGAGCAACTGAATTTTTAATTTTAATTCATTTAAATTTAAAGAGCCACACGTGCCCAGTGGCTACCGTCCTCAACAATGACGTTCCAGAAGCCTAACTAGTTCTCTGCAAATGAACTGTCCTCTACAAGATGGAGATCGATTCTGTGATCCATCAACTTGCCTCAGAGAAGACAAGGCTGCTTAGATGAGCTCAAGCCAGCCTGTTCCTGGGCTCTGAAGCCAAGAGAATCATCCCCTTTAGCCCCTAGGTTCTCTTGTCTCTTAGATGCTCCATTTTATCTGCCATTGGGTGTACTGTCCTCAGGAAGGGGCAGTGATTGGGGGCACCACTGGGTCAGCATGACTAGAGGCCTCTAATTTGTGCTGGCTGGGCTTCTCCTAGCTCAGCTTGGCTTTTACCCCTGGTATGGGTCTTGAGTCTTGGCTCAGGGAACCCTAAATCCTGCCTCTGACCCCTGCCGAAGCTCCCAGGCCAAATACTGACACTGCTTTATTTGTTGCCCTGGCCTCTGTCCTCACCTTGTAAAGGACTGCCCACACTCTACAGATGGACCTGTGTCAACTCTCCCTAAGACAATGGCCACACGATTCTCTAGGGGCCACCAGACCAATGCCAAACTATTCTAGAGACTGGGCTGCATCTTATCTCCATTTTCACTACATAAAGTATCTCCTTTTATGTGATAATGCCACAATGAGACTTCATTCTAAAATCATATTCTTCACAGTATTCAGAAACACGGTATTTACCACCAGGAGTACTCGTTTTATAAAGTCCAGATAAACTACAGTCATAAGTTAAAAAAGCTTTTTTCAACATTATAACGAACATTAGAACCCACGGTTGAGTTAACCCAAGAATGAGTTAGGTCTCTAACCCAAGGTTGAGTTAGGTCTCTGTTTCCGCTTGTTAAAGTCATCTGCAAATGTCTTTGACTTCCCCGCTAGACAGTGAGATTCCTGAGGGCAAGGGCTGATCCAAATTCAAATTCACATCCATAAGGTCTGAGGTATTGCCTGACATACAGTAGGTACGCAGTACATACTGGACGGATGGGTGCGTGGGTTGATGGATGGAGTTCTACAGTGCTGGACTGTTTGCTAATCCAAACTGAGAGAAAGGAAACAATTCCAAAATCTGCCCCTCTTATCAAGGTATTTTTTCCTTTCTTTTCCAAACACTCTTACCGTATGGGAAACAAACAGGGCATTGCTAAACCCTACTTATGTTTTAGGGAGGCTGGATATCCAAGATTGTGACCCCTACGGCCAAGGAACGATGCTCCATCGATCCTAACAGACAAGTTCGTGACGTCTATAGAACAATAAAATGAAAGGAAGAAAGAGGCCACGATGGAAACATCAAAACCAAACGAAATACTGGAAATAAGTTAATGAAATTACATTACAGATTCAGCTTACTCAGAAAGGGCTTGTCCAAGGGAAGGAGAAAAAACAGAACGGCTCACCACCAGAACCAGCTGTCTAGCTTGAGCTGCTAGATTGCTGAGCACACACCGTATGCATCTTCATAGATACCACAGGAAATTAAGCGCCACTGGAACCAGCATTAAAACTCTCTCCCGCCAGCTAGTGCAGTGACCTGGCCACTCAACAGCCCCCTTGTGGCCTGGAAGAATTAATGCAGCTTCCCCAGGTGTGAAGGTTCTTCTCGGGGTGAGGTGGGATATGGGGGGCATGCATGGAGCCCTGTGGGCGGGGGAGAGTGGGGGGCTGGGGGACACTGCTGAGCCACACGTAAACATGTTAGATGTGGCCCTGTTTCATGGATGGAGGGCAACGCAACATTATCAACCCTTCTTTTTCTTTCCAGGATCCAGAAAGGAACCTGGGCGTACGCTCCTAATCAAACTAGCACATGCTTACAGAAGAAACAGATCAAATGAGCTCAGTATTTCCATTTAAAAATATCGTTTAAGGGAATTTTAAGCTGTCTGAAAAGATGGATACACTGCGTTTGTTTTCTACATTAATGAGCTATAAAAAGAATGGAATGGGCCATAAATACAGTATTTTGTAACAGCCTTTACTAAAAATGCTACTACTTGTGTTTATCATTTATATCCTTGTATACAACCTCAAAATTGATTACGTTTTAAACCGTACATAACTTGCTGTGTTTTTCATTTTGTGCTGTACTGCGAACATTTTTATAACTCAGTTAATATATTCCATATTTTGTGTTCTTATTGATTATGAATATTTCTTTAGGGGATTTTATTGCATTTAAAATAACAAATGTTGGGTATTAAAAAATAGAAAAACCTATTGCAGCCTTTATATTTTTCTTTCCCCTGGTAATTCTAATACATACATTTGAGCATTTGAGCAGAATATCTTTCTGTATCTTTACAGATATCTGTATTTTTTATACTTCCTCACATTAAAATTAAAAATCGACTAATACAGGGCATAGTAAAACAATCAGATTTTTCAAAGGAAACCCACCATTTAACGTGTTCGACTTGAATTCATAATCTGTTCCTTCAACAATTAAAAAATTAAAGTGCCAAAAGATTATCCGCACGTAACGTGATGGTTTTACATCAAGTATATATTATCTTTCCTAATTGCCATTTCAGTTTATAGGCTATGGTATGATTTATATATATGATATGATTTCACTATTAATTATCAAATTGAAAAAAATAAAATCTCACATTATAAATTCTCTCCTGGAAATTAGTTTTATTATTTTTTCCATAATCCTATCACACAAGCTGTAAGTGCACTGCGGCATGAACACTTTAATTTTTCCAGTTAGTTTTAAGCAAGCCCAGAGGTGAGGTTTAATAAGGATCCATGGCGCTTTATCTGGGACGGGCCCTCTTCACAGCATGCAAATCACACAGTAACACTTAAAAAAAGAAATAGATTTAATTAAAAAAAAAAAGTAGAACCACAGGCTCTGGAAATTCAATTAAAGGATTTATGCAAAGGTTTGCTAGGTTTTTATATGCAGTTACTGCTTACATAATGAGCTTTTCATATTAAAAATCAATAGGTAATCTAGACTAGAAGATCATCCCCTTAAATACATTTTTGAAATCAATTTGAAAAATAGTCCATCAACTGCTGTGACTACTCTTGCTGCTTCGATTACACTAAAAGCAATATTTAGATTGTAAGACGTGCTATGGAATACCTATGCTTGGATATTGCTTTCAAGGGCTCTCATACTTTTGAGTGCCTAAGATGATCCCTAGTAATTCTAGATTGTGTTAAATGTATAAATTATTTAATTACGAACAGAAAGCCCACAGACACAACCCCATTGTATTTATAAGGGTTAAATGAAAGGAGGAGACAGACAAAAGGAGGAGCTGAAGGAGGAAGGGAGGAAAGTTAAAAGAAAGAGATGGAAGAGGGAAAGGAGGGAGAGAGGCGAGAACAAAAAAGAAAAAAGAAAAAGAACAGAACAACCTTTTCTAAATTAGTCTTTGCTATCTCAATTGCCTATTGTGTGTTGGCTACTTAGCACGGGGAGATATGCATTTCACTTTAAAACTCATTTAGGTCTTCAATCAAGAAAGCAATTAGCTAGCTCTAACTTAAGCCACTTGCCATCCTCTGTGATAATGGGGGGACAGGTCTTGAAACTGAAAGCCGATGCTCCAATTCTATCCAATGAGTGGACCATCGGTCGCACAGCCAAGATCAGCCGGGATGTGGTAATAACTAGAACACTGAACAGGCTCCCATGGACAAACTGGAAAATGACCTTCATATAAGGGGAAGCACTGGGAAGGGGGTAGGAAAGGGGAAGAACCCGCGTAGGTCCAAATCTGAACTCTCCTCATTTGTACGATAAATTAAAAGAGAACCGTTCTTTCTTTTGTTTTAAAAGTTCTTGTTTCTAAAAGGTATGGTCAGCACTCGGCGTCCGTCAAGATGAAAACTGGGCCTCAAGTTATCTTCAGTTCAAGTCAGCCTTGTAAAAGCGGGCCTAAACTGTATAAAGGACTCGTTTATAACATGTGTGTGTTCTTCTGCACAACTTGGGGAAGAAATAAGCAAGAATACTGACAAACCCCAATTTACCCATCTACCCAAAGGTCCTATTCCCTGCAAAGGTAAGACTTGCAGGAGATGCTGCGCCAGCCAGCCTGGGTAACCGAGAAGAGCCCAAGGCAGCCTGAGGAGGTCCCTGCTCTCAACAGACAGAGCGGAGAAGAGCAGGACAAGAGGAAGAATAAGATGAAGGGCACCTTCTATTGTCTGAGGTACTGGAGGCGCGTTCACACTGTGTTTCCTAAAGCGGGATCCTGGACATCATCCTATCCTATCATGGGCTGGCCTTCCTTTGGGATGTGCCTACAGGTGAGCTGAAGGAGGTTTTAAGGGCCGAGGGACCAGCACTCGCTTTATGAGCCATGCATGTGTGTACCTGGCGAGCACTGCGGAGCGCCTAGGACGTGGTTGGCATTGCTGGGTGCAGCAGTGACGACAAAGATGAATCCAGGAGAGCCAGCGCGCTCAAACAGGTTAAATGTGACTGCAGGCACATGTATTCTGTCTCTAAAATCTTACATTTTTAAGAAAGAAATAACAGGCAAGAGGCTGATGAACACGGAGGCGTGGTACCTGGAAACCACGAGGCTCAAGGGAAGAAGTAAGTCACAAAGGACCACATGCTGTTCGATCCCATTTATATGCAATGTCCAGGAGAGGCCAACGGTGGAAACAGAAAGTAGATTCATGGTTGCCAGGGGCTGGCGGGGTGATGGGGGTGTTGGGAGGTGATGGCTGGGGGCTGTAGGCTTTCTTTCGGTGTAATAATATGCCCTAAAATTGATTGGGATGGTGGGTGTACAACCCCGTGAGTGGTCCTTAGGTTGTGCACTTTAAATGAGTGAATTGCATGGTGTGTGAATTTTATCTCAATGAAGTTGTTATGAAAAAAAATGAGGTGTGGCTATGGACTGTAGTCTGAATAGCAGTAGCGTTAAGAAAAAGCAAAACAAAATCTGCAAAGGAAGGAATGAGGTTGGGGGAAAAAAAAAAAAAAGACTTCGTTTTCCACCTGCGCCAATCTGGCAACTAAAACATTTCAGCTTTCTCCTGCTCCACAACATACTTTCTGTGACAATCAGTTTACAGACGTGCAAACATAAACAACTGGCTGCCTATAGCAAGGTACTGAAGTCAAAATAAGTAGAACCTTCTGTCACATGGAAGGAGTGCTTCCGGCGTAAAATGTCCCTGGTTAGTATGATCAAAATGTCAAATACGAAGCCGTTTTGTAACAATGTGAGAAGTGGTAGTAATGGAAGTTTGAACAATGTTAACACTTAAAATTTCAGCAAAACCATTTCAATCCATAAATGTATAAAAGTCATTTTACAGTGTGCTTAACAGTCAAGACCAAGAGCTGTTATAAAAGAAGACACCCTCAATGTCACTTTCTTTTCTTTCATTCTTATAATCACATTTAAATCTCTCTGTAAAAGTGGTCTTGATAGGTAACTTTATTACACATTTCAAGACTATTATTCTGAACAGAACTTCTCCTCCAAGAAACTAACAGCTAAAGAGAGCCCACTTTCCCCTCATCATCCCTAAATTATACCCTAACCACAGAGCATCAGAATGGCAGCGTGCATGTGACAAGGACGTGGCCTGCTGCGCCACGCGATGGCTAAACACACTTAGAGGTGACTGTTTTGGTTGGCTGCAACGGTCCTTAGCTAACACCTTACTGTTTAGCTTGCAAAGACCTGGGAGTAAAGAGTAGGGTACACAGGGAAAGTCAGAGTCAGGACTTAGTGAAGAGAAAGAATTCCAAAAAGTAGGCATGAGACCTGTATCAGCATAGAGGGCAAGAGCACAGTCGGATCTTTTCTCATTTCTCTGGGAAAAGAGGGGCAATCTCCCGTCCATGACCTCTGCTCACAGGTAAGGACATCTCCTGAAATAGGGTTAGCCAACTTGTCTGTAAAGGGGCAGTTAGTAAATATCTTCAGCTTCACAAGCTGTATCTCATCTGTTGCAATTACTCAACTCTGCCATGGTCATTCTACAGCAGCCAAAGACAACACACACATGGATGAGCAAGGCCATCTTTCAATAAAACTTTATTTAAGGACAACTGAACTTAAATTTCATATCGTTTTCGTATATCGTGAAACACTTTTTCTTTCGATATCTTTCCAGACATTTAAAAATGTAAAACCAGGGGCTTCCCTGGTGGCGCAATGGTTGGGGGTCCACCTGCCGAAGCAGGGGATGCGGGTTCGTGCCCCAGTCCGGGAAGATCCCACGTGCCATGGAGCGGCTGGGCCTGTGAGCCCTGGCCACTGAGCCTGCGCGTCCGGAGCCTGTGCTCCGCAACGGGAGAGGCCACAACAGTGAGAGACCCACGTATCGAAAAAAAAAAAAAGAAAAGAAAAAAAAAAATAAAACCAGGATGCACAAAAACAGGTAGTGGTTCAGATTTAGCCCAAGGACCATGGTTTGCTGTCTCCTGTGCTAAACCACAGACCAGCCAGCAAGGAGGTAGACCAGTAATCCTATCTCGACTTGGGACTCATTTGGCAGATACCCTATCTGGTAACAAAATGGTGTAATATTCTTCAAGGTGGCAAAACCTGATGGCATGCATTCCAAATTGTGTGCATTTTACAGAACAGCAAGACAACTTAGTTTCTATGGAATGAATTTTATATTCTAAACTTTCTGAATTTCTTCCTTAGGAAACAATTATAAAGGCCTCAAAGTTTTCTAGTATTTAAAAATGAACAGAGGCTTCGAGAACTAATAGCTCTGGAATACTCAGCAGTGGAGACACAATGGCCTTGGCTCAGGAGAAATGAGGTTGACTACATTCCCTCTGGTCATGCTTAGGAATTCCACTGTTAAAGGCCCAGGTTATGAAACGCAACATGCAGCCAGTCCTTTGCATTCATGCTTCTACCGGGTTGGGGTTTAATCTGAAATATAAACAGGGACTGATATTTACAGTGTTACTTTTCCCTCAGTTGACTCTGATTTTTCACCAACCTTTTGACCACTGCAAGCACAGGTGTCTAAGAAAAATATATGCGCAAATTGGCATCATAGCAGCTAACCGGAACAATCGAAGGAATGACTTGAATGAATAAAATGAAAACTCTAAACTGTGTTATATTTCTAAGGAAGCATATCTGTAGTATGCCAAGTACATGTAGAGTCAGAAACTAGTAACTATTACCTGGAATAGATTTTTTTTTTTTTTTTTTTTTTTTTTTTTTTTGCGGTACGTGGGCCTCTCACTGCTGTGGCCTCTCCCATTGCGGAGCACAGGCTCCGGACGCGCAGGCTCAGCGGCCATGGCTCACGGGCCCAGCCGCTCCGCAGCATGTGGGATCTTCCCGGACCGGGGCACGAACCCGTGTCCCCTGCATCGGCAGGCGGACTCTCAACCACTGCACCACCAGGGAGCCCTATCTGGAATAGTTTTGGTGAATAGGGGAAAAAAAATGAAAACGGATATATTAAAAAGCTTTTAAAGTTCATTTAATAAGTCACACACCTACCTCAGGATGATATTTACACTACTCCTTGGCAGGGAAAAATCCTTATTATTAACGTTATTATTAGTTTGATTAAGAGTGATAGAAACTGTAGCCCAGTACAGGTCAAATGATGTTGAGGTACTAGTGTTTATATATTTTTATCTTCTAACCAATGTGGCCCAAATAAAAGATTTTTTCAACCATGAGGCAATAACCATAATGCACATGGGTCTGAGGACAAAGTCAACGTGGCAACAGTACAGGGAAGGTCAGAGGTTCAGATACCACTTCATAGATCTCACGCATGATGCCAAGTTCTGAGGTCATCATATCCCACCCACATCACCGCAACAAAAATGTGCTGCTGGGACTTCCCTGGTGATGCAGTGGCTAAGAATCCGCCTGCCAGTGCAGGGGACCCAGGTTCGAGCCCTGGTCCGGGAAGACCCCACATGCCACAGAGCAACTAAGCCCGTGCACCACAACTACTGAGCCTGCACTCTAGAGCCCACGAGCCACAACTACTGAGCCCACGTGCCACAACTACTGAGCCTGCGCTCTAGAGCCCTGGCTTCTGGGGCTCACTCTTCCTGGAGTTTGATCTTCTCAGGAAAAGCATGCCTGATGACACTTCTGCAAACCAGGAGAGGGAAAGCACAAGCCCTTAGATCCAGCCTGGATGTCCACATGTGAGCTGAATCCACAGACTGTGTGTGTGAAGTCTTCAGAGATGTCTTAGCAGCCTGCTATTCTTGTAAGGTTCAGTTTTTCATATCTCTTAACTAGGCCCATTTTATCAAGAATCCCTTCTGCACACTCCATGGTATGCTGCCAGGGCAAGTCCAGCTTAGTACTGAATGGGTGATTTATAACTCCATCACCATGCAGCATTGTGGAGCCCTGCCATCTCAATTTCAGAACCCTGGTCCCTTTTCTGTTTACTTCTTGTTTGCCTTCAGCCCTCCTCCAGGTGCTACTCTGAAGAGATGTATTTTGTACCTTCAGAGTTTGGCGTTTGATAAGTTACTCTGAGCCCTAGTTTCCTTGTTCGCCTGCTCCTAGATGGGAAACAAACTGCATAAGGGAAATGGCTTTATAGCACCAATCCTTAAATATTTTACAGGCAGAGATCTTGGTGGGTGGCTTGGAGGCTCAATTACCCTCCTCAGTAGAGGGTATAAATATCCTTGAGGGTTTACATAACAAACCCTCAGCAACTCCCAGCTACTGAACACTCTCAGCATTTACAGCGGCCTCTGAAGCCTAAGACTCGATAGCATCCGAAACTGGAAAAAGCATAAGGGCAGCAGGTCTGGGTAGGTGTTAAAGCACAATCTATCCATCCATCCACCCACTGAAAGACACGATAAAGAGTCCTTCAGAACTATTAGGTGTAAGACGTCATGGTACTGAAAGTTGCCCTCTTGAATATGCTTTTTGGGGGAAAGTACAGGGGGAAAGGGAAGTCGTTTCAAGCGTTAGCTACTTAAAAAGATACAGCCAGAGCAGATATGCTGTAATGCAGCATTAGGTGGCTATGGGTGTTGCGAAAATTGGAATATGGATTATAACGGCACGCCACTCTACCTCCCTTGATCCATCCACAACATTCTGAAGTAAATGCTATTATCCCCATATTACAGATACGAAAACTGAGGCTCAGACAGGTTTGGCAACCTATCGTAGGTCAATTAGCTGGTATATATAACAGACACAGGATTTATACCTGTTTTATCCCAAGCCCTGTGCTTTTTCCACTTCACCATGCTGTGTCCTCTAACTATCAGGCCACAGGATTACTGGTGAATACAGGGAAGAAAGAGCTCAGCATCCCTTCTGAGACGAGCTGAGAATGCGCCAGGAACTGCATTCCATGGAACATGTGGAAGCAAAAATGGGAACTTGGTTTGAACTTGGATGGGTGGTGCTCCAACACACAATTCTCCCTTTTGCTATTAATAATATGGAAAAAAAGAGTAAGGGAGCTGGTATGATCAGCAGACTTTCTGAAAGAGATGAGTTGTGACTGGTGGCTTAGGAAGGATCGAGGAGAGGACGGACTTTAAGGAGACAGAAAAACAGATCAATAGATGCCCCTCCCCCCAGTCCTCAATTTCTAAACCAGTGTTGGAAACAAACAAACAAAAAAGAAAATGAAGTCAAAGGCAGAGCCAGGGTGACTGGTGTCACTGGGTCTGGAGTCATTTTATATCCAGAAAGACAGGGGGCTTAGATTATTCCAATACTGTTTGTAAAGTTATATGAACTATATTCTTCTACATTCAAAGAAAGGGAGGAAATAACTTTCAGTGCTATGCCTATTTCAAGCTTTTATCAGCACTCATTCCAGCCCCCTTTTCCCTTATAATTCTGAACAGAGGGGAAAAAAAGACATTAATTAAGCAAAGCTTTATCTCTTTCTACTCTAATGAAAGCCAAGTTACAATGATATTTTTCCCCAAGATTTTTCTCCACTTAATGAAGACATTATCCCCGAGTTCTCAAAGTCACTTTACAAAAGAGCATTCTAGAAACATTAGAGTCAGTTTAAACTAAAAAGTCTTTTTGAAGTCAATAAACAATTAAAGAACAATGAAAAGAGAGCCTTTGATGGTGCCTTAGTCTAAAATCTTTAATTTCTGTTTTAATCTACGAGGTAAGTCCTGTATTCAAATATTCCTCACCTCTAGAACACAGTAAGCTTGAAACAAACGTTGGCTTTATAATTCTCTCCTTAAAATACATATGTATGTGTGTGTGTATGTGTATGTATATATGGGTGTATATATTTGCATATGTATATACATCACACACAAGCACATACATACACACCATATTAACACGGAGGTCTCCACTAGAAGGAGGAGAGAAAAGTTTCCAATTATTTCCATTCTCCCTCTTTGAAAATTATAAAAGAAAAAGAAAATGGAATCTTTGGCTTTGAAATTCGTGACCAGATCAAAGACGATAATGCACATAGATTTTTCAAGGTATACATTATTAATAACACAGGCAAACACATGACTGATCAATAGCGTGGTCGAGAAATGATAAGGCAGGCACGTGTCCCCGAGGCTCTGCACATAACACCACACGGAGCGCGGCTGGGTTCCCTGAGCTCTGTTTACCTGGGCATTACACACGGCCTGATCATTTCCTCCCTCCTATAACGGTGGCGCTGTTCAGCACAGAAGGAAGTAAAGAAAAAAGGAAACAAAAACAGCTTAATCCGCCCCATTTGGCAAAATGTCTTTCTTATGTGTTACCCTCTCTTGTTCGTTATTCAGGTGAAATTCACCTATCATAAAATTAACCATGTTACAGTGTATAATGCAGTGGCACTTAGCACATTCACAGTGTGTACAGCCACCCCCTCTATTTAGTTCTAAAACATCATCACCTCAGCAGGAAACCTCACACCCATTAGCAGTCCTTCCCTAATCCCTTTCCCCACCAGCCCCTGGCAACCACAAATCTGCAATCTGTCTCTATGGTTTTGCCTATTCTGGATATTTTATATACATGGAATCATATGTGATCATTTGGGCCTGATGTGTTAGCCTTTTTTATTTTAAAAATAAATTAAGCCTATCTGAATGCAACTCTGATTCTAAAGATTAGTTCTTTGAAAAGAAAAAAAATCCATGAAATATAGGCTACTTTAAAAAACAAATTGATGACACTATTGGTGTGCAGTGATGATGGGTATTATTTAAGAAGGAGCATTTATATGGGGAGCTTATGGGGCGGAGGGATAATTTAGGGGAATGGGATTAACAGATACAAATTACTGTACATAAAATAGATAAGCAACAAGGATTTACTGTGTAACACAGGGGACAATATTCAATATCATGTAATAACCTATAATGGGAAATAATCTGAAAAAAATATATAACTGAATTACTTTGCTGTACACTTGAAACTCACACAGTGTTGTAAATCAACTTCAATAAAAATTATTTAATAAATATATGGGGAGTTTATTACCAATACAGGTTACATAAGTGGAAAATACTAACGCATCCCTGGAAAGCATGGTAAATTAAGAAATTATGAGTCCATGTGGTTACTAGTGAAAAGGTGCATTATCCAGGGACATGGCCCCAATCTTTGAGCTTGGGGTCATGGGATAAAACAGAGAGTTCTTTAACAAGTCTTTCCTCAGGGCCACTGAGGGAAACGACACAGTAGTCTGAGTGGTTTATAGGTCTAAATCAGTATGATTTCCAACCCAGATTATTCATCAATTTAAGAAACAGGAATTTTTATAATTCTGTTTCTCCTTTCCCTGATTTTCCTTATCGATGGTCCAAATACTTGTCCCCAAATCAGAATGGAGAGTGCAGTGTCCATCTGCCCAACAAGGGGACTGAATGGGAGCTTTCCCTGAAACGAAAGGAGGAGGGGGACAGGCACTATCAGACCTTTAGAGAAATGACACCTCCCCAGGAAGAAAAGGACAGGAGCCCCCTGAAATGAGGCGGTACTTCTGTATTCACAGATAGAGGGGAAGTGCAGACAGATCGGGGTCCAGATCCTGGCTTTGCTTTTGACGTGGCTTCTGAACTACAGCTATATCACCTAGAGAATGGGGATGGACATTGAGATTAAGTGAGACATGAGCACACAGTGAGCACGCAACACATTCCAGATTCCAGGGACTGTGGGCTATGCTGTCAATGAACTCTTTTCCTCCTTCCTTTTCCAGCTCGTTCCCTTGATCCCCTCCTCCCTCCCCACCACCTCCTCTCCCTCTCTCCCTTACATTTCAATTCTGTTACTACTAGACACGGCAGTGTACCCCTCCGCCACAATGCTCAGCAATGAGCCTTACCTGTGGGCATTCTGTATGCCACATCTGTCTGCGATAGAGCAGCCAGAGCCCTGGCCAGGCTTTTGCTGGCATGGGTGTGCTCTGATCAGCTTCATCGACTCCACGACAGGTCACTGCCTGTGTGTCCTAGGCTGTGATCTCCAGACCAAAAAGCTGATGCAAATGGCAGCTCGACCACCATTACAAACTGAACACGACTGTCCTGAGGCCCAAAGGTCCATACTGGGAAACTGGGAAGTTTCGCTCACTCTTTTTAATCATCCCAATGATCAACTGCAAACAGAACCCCATTATAATAAAACGTTCCTTCAAACTCTTCATTTGACCATAAGTAACTAACCTAACACATATCAGCCTGGGGGTGAAGTAAGCACTAGAAATGCCAAGTTTCAGGGGTCAGGGTAAGAACCCAATGATAAGACTTCACCCGACAGATTCTAGGACCGCAGAATCAAAATAGAGTTGAGGACCTACTATGCGCCAGATGTGAACCTTGTCCGTACACACTGTCCCATTATCGCCTCTCACTGTTCGCTTCTAGGCATCCTGCCCGGTCTGACTCCACGTGACACAAAAGAAATGACCAGTCACCTATACTTATCAATAATGACAGCTACTTGGCACGTCTGGATAATGCTAGATAGCGTCCTCTTTTATGAACTTAAACAATAATCATGCTGCGCAGCATAGAAAAGCCTCCAGCCAGGTATACACTTGCAGTTGGACACCTTGCTTTTTCAGGGGTGTCCTTTCAGCCAGCCTGACATTTCACGAAGCATTGTAAAGAATTTCTTCACGAGCCTTTCCCACGGATGGACACCACCTACGCATACCTGGGAGGGCACCTCAACCAGGTGCACTGCACCTGAAATAGCCTCATGCGTCCTAAAAACGTCAATCTCAAACGCAAAATGCCTTGGTGCCACGCCTTTATCTTCTTTCCTGTTTTCCTCCTGGCACTGCAAGACCAAATCTGTTCCAGTGAACACAGGATTGCAGGGGGGGTATGGATTTGACACCAGGCAAATACCTCCCCTTAGCAAAGGCAAATAAAACAAAAGTTCGACAAGCCTCCCAGCCAGTGTGTATAAATGTCACTGCACCCGGGAAGAGGGGACATCCAAGGCCACTTATGGAATCCCGCTTCTCCCAGGGCGGTGGGAAAAGGTTGCCGTGGTGCCTTCCGAGGGGGACAAGCGCTGGGGCCCGAGAGAAAACGGCTGGGACGGGCGAGACTCGGGGCCGCAGCCACAGCTTGGATGCTCTCGGTGTGGCCTCTGCCTGGATCCTCAGAGCTAATCAAGGGGAAACATAACTGGTCCAGGCGGCGGGGTGAGTTTACAACAAGTGACAGTAACTATAACATACGCCAGTTTGTATTGAAATGTTATTGCACCTTTCCAGTTCTAATCACCAATTATGACTCTATTACTCCTGCCTGGCAGTTCATCTGCTCCTGTCTCCGCTCAGGGCGACTTGCAGACGGACCTCTGATCTCCCGGTTCCACTCCAGTGAGCGCTCAGCACGGAGGCTGTCATCTGCAGACGCTGAAGACGGGAGGCCTTGCCTGGGCTGAGATAACTGTACCTGACCTTACAACAATTTACTAAGGAAATACCTGCTTAATAGCGGTGCGAGCGCAGCTTCCTCTGTGCTCACCAAGGCCCTGCAAATTAGTGACAACGGGATAAATCTATGGCCGGCTCACCAGACACTTCATTAAATCACTGTTCTCTTGCCTTGTAGCGCGCTAATAGAATCACAGCCCTCGTTAGCTACTGAATAAAAGATCAATCACAGACTTTGAAAGCTCTTGCTACCAGCTTCCAGAGGAAACAAGCAGAAAGAAAAAAAAAAAAAAAAGGAGAGCGAGCAAGAGAGAGAGAGAGAGAGATTCAGGATCGTGGCTGAGATTCTGAATGGTCTCGCTGCAAGTTGCTTCAATTACCTTTTCCACAACTGGCTCCAAGTGCAATACTCAGAGGAACTTGTTAAGCCTGCTTTCAAGAACGGCACTCTAATATATGACTGTTAGACCCTGGTCAAAAGTTCATAATGTGCATATGTAAAAAGGTACTAAATTGCCTGAGGGCTAAAACCAGAGGAGTTTAATTGTAGCAAAATGCTAAAAATGGTCTGTTGAGGGTCCTTCTGTGGGGATACTGCTGGCTCTGGCTGACTGAAGTACAGAACATAAAAGCCTTACAACAATATTTCCTTAAATGCTGGGGCAACTGCCAGCAGTTGCTATTGCATGAATGTTGCGGTTAAAGAAAAACATTTTCCTCCCCTAAAATAAATAGAGTCTTAAGAACTGCTCCAGCCCATAATTCTAAGGCGTGATGGAGAAAGGGAGGGCTCGATGATAATAAATAAGGGATCATTCATAGGGCATGTCCAATCTCCTCGAGGTGTGTTTTTACACGGGGCACATGGAAGGGATTCAGGCGGAGCCAGGAAGGGTTTGGGGACCGTGAGTGGCTCTGATTTTGCAAACAGCTTTGCGCTGAAATGACAGCTGCTCCTGGCTGCCTCGCCCGCCACCGGGTGACGCGTACTCACGTGGGGATCCTCGCAAAGAGCCCTGTTTGGCTTGTCTTTATTTCGTCTTTCGTAACATGAGATCGAGTCCCAACGACACACAGCTGGCTTACTTGGATGGGTTTCTCCTGCCCAGAATTCTCTACCTTCTCAAAACATACTAATTAGCACCTCATTTGGATAAATGATGATACAAGAGCAGGGCATGGTGACTCAGAACGCTAGGAGGGCCTGTGTTAAATATAGGACACCCGGGGGAAACTATGATTTGGTAGGTAGCCTTTCTGATTTAAAAGAATCATTTGTGAAAGTTAAGGTCGGCTTTCCATGGGTAGTGAATTCTTTAATCAAATTTTATATGTATATATATGTGTGTATATATATATGTGTATATTTATATACACATATATATGTATATGTATATATACACACACACACACATCTCTCAGACATGAAATTCTACACATTTCTTGTAGCACCAAACTCACACAGAAGACAACATAGCAATAACCTGATGGTCTGACAACCACCAACACTGGGCTGGATGCCTATTAGTGAAGTATGAAACTCGGGCTGCAGCGCTGGTTAAATATGTGGTGAGAATTTGGTAAACAAGCTGAGCAACATCCACATCCCTACAGCTATCTGGGGGCCCGATTTCCTCCACATTATTCCCCAAGGAAAACATTTCCAAACTTGCAGTGACGTACAAGTGATGCTTCCTAATAGAGCAAATTCAAAATTCAACTCTAATTAAGCATCCATTTAACGTTTACTGTCACCTGAATTGCTCAAGGATCCCTCCACCTTGAAGGTCCAATCCTTGCTACATCACCTGGATTGGTTCGGAATACATTGCATTTCATATTTTAAGATGGATCAAGTCTACTCTTTAGTTCTTGAAAAGGTCATTGGACAAGTCTGCCCTACGCCATGCCAGTTTTCTCTCTGACAAATTGCAGACCTGAGTTATTCAGGTCAATGTTCTACAAAAGGAACAGCCAACTTCAGAATGCCTAGTTCAGTTTGATCTCTGTTCTATTCTCCAGCAGGTTTGGAGAAATCCATGCACTTGAAGCACTGGTATTCCAAGAGGAAAGGACAGAAAAGGCCTAGAAAGAGTACACTGAAGGATGGCTTGTTAAATTGATAGCAACTGCGGAAAAGACAAAGCACGAACTGCCCCCACTGCAATCAGAAACGGCAGCTCACTAATCCCCTCCATTCCTCGATTCCTCCCAGGCTTCAGGTCACACAGGTCAAAGGGCAGGACTGAACCCATCCTTACGATGTGTCCCTGTCCTACTCCTGACCACAGATGGTCCCAAAGGACAGAGGAGCAGGCCAGCTCCTTGGCAATATGTCACGCTTGAACCATAGGACAAAACCCACAAAATCAAGCTCAGCCCTGGGGTAAGGGATGGAACCCACAGAAGCCTTGGCATGCACGGGGAGCTCATGCTTCCATAAGCACTAAGACGCAATGGGCAGGGCACACGCGTTTGGGTCAGACGCTCAGCTCTGCAGCTTACTTGCATTAGGACTGAGGCCAGTCACTCAAGGCTTCCATTTCCTCATCTGTAAAATGGGTATAATAATTCACAACCCAATAGCTTCCTATGAAAGTAAAGTAAGTGCAAGAACATATAAGAAATACCTGGCCCGTTGCCTGACACTGAACAAACGCTTCTTCTCTGCCCTCCCACACCACTGTGTAACTCAGAAAACAACCCGAAGGATACTCAAATGAGAACACTCCAGAAAGGACCGTCCTAAAATATAGTTGCCGTTTTCAATACGATTTCAACAGAAAGCCATGCGGACTCTCTGGGGAACAGAGTATTCTAGGAATGACTTCACCTATCTAATAGTGTCACCCACGATAAGAGTCAATTTAAATACGGGAACGAAGGAGACCGATAATAAGCTAATAGTGTGCATTCAGGTGCAAGTTTACAAGCTGGTTACCCAGAAGCCATTGAAAAGCATGACAATGATATTGGTGACTCAGTGCTTCCATTCTAAGCCAGCTTCTTAAAGACCAACAGAAGACTCCAAAGGCTACCTTGAGAATTCACGGGCAGCTTTTACTGTCTCGGGTTACCGAGCGACGCCTCACCTGTGCTGTATGGATTTCCATTGCTACTTTGCTGCAAGTACCTCCCACCCCCTCCCCAGCTCCCCATGTGAAACCTAAGAATGAATTCACACCAAAAGTCACAGTAAATGTGCTAAGTGACAGCGGAGAGGCCCAAGTCGAGAGGGTAAAGGGACATCCAGAGAAACGAGGGTGAACTCCTGCTGAAAATGCGACAGTCTAATACCATGTGTAAAAGGATATCCTAAAATATCCTAACAACAATAATAATAAACTAGCTCTGATTTTTAAAACCATGAGCAAAATGCCCATCACCCCACGGATCAGGCTGCTGTGTGGATCTGGGTTTACGGTCACTAGAGAAACACCGCCTGCTGCAGGGTTACCTTGCAGGGAAGTGCGCAGCCTGACGTTATGAGAATTCTGTGTCACCTCCATACTCGGGGTCCCTGTGTTTAACTCTCTGCGCATCCCGTGAGCCTGGAGTCCCGGGAGTTGCTGGTTTGCAGCTGAGCAAGTTAAGGCACCAACCATGCTTGATTAATTCCCAGAGAGGGGAGGGAGCCAGCGTGGGTATCTGGTCCCTCACTGCAAGAAAATAACTTGGGATTTACATAAAGAGAAACAACTAGGTATTTCTCTATGTCTTGAAGTATCAATACTTTCTTAAATGCCACTTTCTTTAACTTCCCCTACTGTGTCTGTCAATAAAATATGTGTATGGGGCAGGCAGACGTCTGGAATGATAGGAAATCTGCCTATGGGATGCCTATACCACCCTACCTGCAACACATTACCCCCCCCACCCCCACCCCGAGCTTCAGTACCAACCCTGACAGAGGTTCCAGAGTTGTGTACTTTGTCCTGGATGGACAGAAATTGCTGAAACTGACAGGTAAAACTTTCAAAAAGAAAACGGCTTCTAGAACTGAACAATGAAGATCTCTTGGGTATCAGAGCAACACCCAAGTTCCTATGTGGCTAAACTTTGGGTAATTTATTAACAGAAAAAGGCAAAATGAGAGCGAGCTGATCAAAGGTGGCTCTGAGATGGTCCAAAATCAGTTTAGAGGAGCTCTGTCACGCACCAATGGCTTTGGGAGAGAATGACTCATCATTCCATTATACACAACTTCTTGAGTTTCTAAAACTGAGTCTGGCCATGTTTCATCTGTAACATCAAGCAGGCCTTCAGGCTGAGTGAGAATGTAAACAAGCTACTGATATGACTGTAAAATACTTAACTGCATTTAAACGAGAAGAATATCTAGACAAGCATCAGCAGCCTTTAATAATGGCACATGCAAGTGCAGAAAGTAAAATCTGCCCCATAAAAAGCCACCGGAGATGGCTCAGGATGCCTCAGTTCACCCCAGCACACAAGCTGCTGGCGGATCAGTTCTTCCAAGGTCACCCGCTGGCCTCCATTTAAAAATACTATAATCTGTTCGTTTACTAATATTATCCCTGCAGGTTATAATTAACAGGGGCAACTAACCTGGGAAAACTTCAAGTAGTCATGTAAGTGAAGTAAATTAAATACCGAGGTGACAAGGGGAACGGAAACTGTTGGAAATGAAGGTTTTTCTAATCCGCTCAAGGCCCAGTAAGGACGTACTAATCATTCCATCGCTCTTTTCCCCCACGTTCTACAAGCTATTTCCACCCCAGCCCACACACGGGCGAAAGAGAACGCCACCTATTGGCATCCGCCGGTACTCACGTGAGCTTATATATGTATTTCTGTGTGTATATACATACATAAACACACATACAGTTTTAATATCAGACTGTCTTTCTTACTACTAATGCTAAAAATTAGTTGATTTATATTCTGTTTATTTTTTTAAGTGCTGCATAATGATATAATTTAAAATGACCACATATGCTCTAGATGTGGGATAAGAAAATAAGTAAACGTTTAAGTCAAATAATGCTATACCAATGAAACAAAACAACTGATTGGCAGGGAATGGGAGAGGGTGGAATAAATACTGTAATGGAATCTGTAGACCACGGTGGACCAGATCAAGCTGCACACAGTTCATCTCTGGGGGATTCCTCACTTTCCTCATCGAGAAACAAGGGACAGTCAGGAAAGTTCCCGAGTCCAGTGAAAGCTGCTCAGTTCACGTTTTGTTTATATGTCCCCCTCTGTGCTTCCCGTGAATGCTGTCAAAGCAGAGACTCTCATAAGAAGGGCTATTAAGATTTCCCAAAAGAAAGCTTAGTGTTTAGGGAATAAAAATTTGTGATTTTTTTAAAAAGTCAAGAAAAAGAGTTTTTGTATTTCCATCCACTAACTTTAGTGGAATTCACCTTCACTCGATGAGAACAAACATGTGAGTCACAAAGCAACACTTACATAGTAAAGCTCTGTATCCCAAGACCTGTAATTACTCATTACCTTGAAAGGACCAAGAGAACAAGCAGCAGAGCTGGGCCAAATGAAAAAGCTTTGCATCGTTTTATTCAAGGTGGGGGAAATGGTATACTTGCAGAAGAACTTATGCTGCAAAAAAGCGGGATAATCCTGCTTCAGAAGAGCCATGATCTGAGACCTGAGGAAGGGCCTGGAAAGGCCTTTAATGAGGCCCACAGTAACAAAACGAACAAAAAGGGGACAGACACACACAGTCAGAACATTACCAGTCGGTGTGAACATACGCCAATTCTGCTAAGCACAGAGCAGAGTAAAATCATAGGATGGGCACACATCATATGGCATTTCAACATCAGAAACACCAACCTTCCAGGGGCATCATTTCAGACAGCGCTTGCAGAAATGCTGCCAGCCCACGAGAGGATGTGCATCTTTGCTGTTCACAATGCAAACAGCTCTTTACAAGGATGATCAGTCAGTGCTATGGCTGCTGACTCAATAGTTCCGTCATCAGATGGCATTGCAAACTGCATTACATATTTTAAACCATGTTAACATGGTTTGTTAATGTCGGTACTCACTAAAAGGCCACAGCTATTTAAATCATGAATAGGCGTGGTAATTTTTATACAAAGTATGGGGAAGTGACACACGTGGATATTCTAAATATTCTTTTCCTAAAATCTGTCTTACATCATTTGTTAATTGTCATCACCAAAAAGACAGAGCTAGATGTTTCCAAGGACCGCAGGCTCACTATTCTACTGATTATTTATTGAAATAAACAACGGACCTATTTGAAGGAAAAATATTTTATGTCAAAATATGGTCCCATATTGACTTCCCTGGTGGCACAGTGGTTAAGAATTCGCCTGCCAATGCAGGGGACATGGGTTCGATCCCTGGTCCAGGAAGATCCAGGCCGCAGAGCAATGAAGCCCGTGCGCCACAACTACTGAGCCTGTGCTCTAGAGCCCGCGAACCACGACGACTGAGCCAGCATGCCACAACTACCAAAAGCCCGCACGCCTAGAGCCTGTGCTCTGCAACAAAGACAAGTCACAGCAATGAGAAGCCCACGCACTGCAATGAAGAGTGGCCCCTGCTCACCGCAACTAGAGAAAGCCCGTGCGCAGCAATGAAGACCCAATGCAGCCAAAAATAAATACATAAATAAAATCAAGAAAAAAAAATATATATGTATATAGTCCCATACTACCTCTATCAGATATCCTCAAGCAAGAATTTAATACAACTGCTTTAAAAAAGACAAGAAAGGATAATGTTTTGTTACGCCTCAAATAAAACTTAACTATCAGATAGTTTACTGTCCTTGTTTGTTTATGCATGCACACATACATGGGCATTTCAACAAATTCATACACAGACGTGTGTATCCCATAGGTAGTCTTGCCCATTTATCTCCCATATTCAGTTACCACATCAAAAGTCGTGTATCATAATCATAATCATCATCATCATCATCTTACCACCAACACCCATCAGTTTTAATATGAGATCGTGCAATCCCAAATCCATAGCCTGGACCACACTCAAGCCTTTGCTGTTAACACTGATCCTACCTTGATTTAAAATTTGAAACTTTGTTCATCATAATTTTTTTGCATTGATTTTGATTTTTTGGCAACACTGCACTAAAATGTTGCTTATCTTGATTATTGAGGTTTTTTTTTTAGCACCCCCTTAAATTCTGTCGCTAGCCCTAGACTCAGCCCTACTGTTGCTGCAGTCTTTTCTCCTTTTTGTGTTTACATGCTTGGTAAAGATGTCCATTCTACAACTTCATCTGATGACTCTCATGTCTGCCCCCAAGGCAGAAAAGCACTGTGTGTCCAGTGGTGCCCACCTCCTTTCACCCTAATGTTCTTTACATCTCCAGCCCTTTGAACATAAGCACCCAGAGGCCAAGGAAAATGACTTGCTCTCTTTCGAATTTTCTACCCCTTAAGTCAACACACACAGTACTCAATGAACGTTTATCAGATGACACCAGACCAAACTATTTTAGAGCAGAAATTTTCAGAGGGGAGATTTTGATAGAGTGCATGCTGAAACCAATAGTGGCTGGTAAAAATGGGTCACAATGAGCGCTTTAAAAAATGAAATACAACCAAAAGAACAGCAGAGGACACTGCCCATAGCTGGAGTACTATTTTGTAAAATTTCTGTTTCAGATACAGGCATATTATACACAGACAGACTTACAATGGATATGCGTAAGTGTGCATGTACTGGTTTGCAACATAAAAAACCTGGGGAGTAACCCAAAAAAGTGTTTGAAAGACACTGTTCTGAAACAGCAATAGGATCCCCTGATCTGTCGTCATCTGCCACTCGCCCTGCCATGACACAGAAAAGGCAAGAGTCCCAAAGTCATCCAAGTCTTCAGAAGTTTGAGAAAGAATCATATTATCAACACGTTCAGAGACCAGTCCTGAATAACTGAGAAACCCTACAGTGGACTCCACTGGAGTGGAATTGCTGCAGAATTTCTTAGGCATTAGCTAAGAAATGAATACTGGCCTTTTATCAGATGAATAACATTTTTCTGGTTGAAAGAACCATTATAAATATATATGAAAAAAATAGGTCCTGGTGAAAAGGATTTCATGAAAATAAAATTATTTTTAAAACCAACCGCTTAACGATCATTGTACTGTTTAAAAACTCCATCAAGGTATTTAACTGACTTAATGGAATTCACCTTGTATTGGACCCCCATGAAAAAAAATTTATCAGTGTTGATATAGTTCTGATTAAAATGTTTTATTCATCAACAAAGAATTTTTTAAAAGCCTCAGGATCAAACTAGTAGGCTGAAATTGCTGGCTTTAGCTTCCTCTCCCCACTAACAGATTGTCTAAGTGTACATGCCGATCTGCATGATATAACAAACAAGCCCACTTATTGAGTCTTTACTGTCTGCTAGCACCCACGTGCATTGCCATCACTAGCTCCTATTGTCTTAAGAAACCCTCTTCAGGTAACTGAATACTAAATACATAAATTCCTCACAAAGATATATTTTAAGATATAAACAGCTTACTGGAAAACAACAGTGGGCAAAGGGGAAAGAGAAAAGTCGAGAAATAAAGAAAAAGACCAAAAAAGGAATAAATAAATATTTATTAGGACCTTGGAGAACCGTGATTAGATATATACACATACACAAACACATCCATATCTGACTAAAAGCTTACCATCCGGGCAGCTGGCATATTGTTGGAAAGCAATCAATAACTAGTATTATGTAAATCATATGGGAAAAAAATGTAAAAAGAAAAAGGTGAAAACTTTCCAAAGTTCTGAAGACAGGCTGCTTTCATTTTACTTTTTTCAAAGGGTGTTGAAAAATCTCTTTCCTTGAGCATAGACAATACAGACATATGTCCAAAAGTACAGACCAAGATAGAGTTGCTTTTGGTCTGGTGTTATTAAGAGATTCAATGGAATATGCCTCTGCTTTGAAATAAATCACTTTATTAATTCCTATCTGACCTGCTCCAAAGAACGGATTTAAGGTGACGTGGGGAAAGAACAAGCACAGAAGAAGGTGAACAAAATGTATCAGAGTCATTAAAGACCAGAGGAAGTTGATATGCCACCATCAGTATTAATATGGTTTGATAAAGCACAGAATTGGACTAGGAGCTCCAACAATACACGATGTTATAATTGCATTATCAAGAGGAAGGCATTATGGTAGCTCCGGGGTCTTGCTTGGAGTTCAGACTTAAAGGGCATTTCTCATGAGCAGGAGCTTGATATGTTTTAAGGCCGAATGAGAGAAAAGATCTTTGACCACAGCTTCCTATGTGTCCTTGGAAATCATTAAATTTCAGGAAAGTTCACATTAACCGGAAAGATACAAAGAAAACTAGACTGTGCCCTCGGGTTGAGCTGTGCCTTAATCCTCCAACGATCTTTTAAAGATGTGGGAACTATGTCCCCCTTTTACAGAGAAAAAGAGAACCCAAGGCCCAGAGAGGTAGTGTGACTTGCCTGTGATGACGAGGGTCACCAGGAGAAAGGGCTGGGATTCGGAGCCTAGTTTCTTCGACTTGGAAGCCCACGCATGGCCTTTCTGCTACAAGGCAAGGCATTCTTGTTTCACAAAACAGGTCAACATGCTCTTCTCAGCTCTACCCACCTTGTTCTGTTGGGAGCGGGCTGTGGGAACGGAACGAGTGGGCCGTGTCATGTGTTGACACGTGAGAGGTACTCAGAACAGGGCTCTCGGCACAGGTGAGGCCTGCTCGATGTGACCTGCTGCTGCTGCTGTTCTCAGCTGCCCTGGTCCCCGAGGCCTACAGAACATACACTTATTCAGGGAAAACTCACAGTCAATCCCCCATCCTGCACAGAATACAGGTCAAATCTGCACATCACAGCCCAACATGGAGGCATGCCAGGTAGACTTGGCGAAGATAAGCTAAATTTTTAATTTTGTTTTTGATTTTGGCTTTGGCTGGAAAAGACCTTCGCTCTGGGTTCAAATACAAAGACGACAGAGACGAAGCGACATTGGAAGATGTTATACACGAGCTTGAGTTTAAGCGGAAAGCAAATCGCAGCAGAGAAAAGACCGTTCCAGGTTCGGGATAAAGAAATCTTGTGTGTTCCCCTACTTTTCATCCACAAGAAATATGCCAGCTCATTTCTAATGATTGTAACAGAGGGAATAAAAAGAGAGGAAATCTATATTATTTTCACGACTGGATATACTTCTTTGAAATAAGTCGCTTTTTTTTTTTTTTTTAACTTCTAAACCTCTTCTTAATGCCTTCTTTATAGGAAATGCGCCCAGGGTTAATGCTGAGATTTCAGCCATTCTACCCATTACTTAGTCTTTGATGGTTCTAAAGAGTCAACAAAGAGACAAAGGGCACGTAGCACACACCCAAGCCAGCCAGGGAAGTTATGTTCTAAGAAGGAAAAACAGACTGATTGCATTCACCTGCCTAGGAATATTAAACTATCCCCCCAAATTCTAAAGTTCCCAGATTTTACAGGTTTTTTTTTTTTTTTCCTTCTGAAGAGTGAGAATACTAAGAAAACATTAGGAAGGTCTCAGTAGTTGATATACAGTATTTTTTTTGGATCTAGCAAATAGACTTTTTATAACTTTGCTGTGAAAGGAGGGCCTCTCTGGCTCAGATTACTTGGACACTCGTACTGTTTATTCTCCCCTTTTTTGAGCAGTCAGAAGAGATTTCTCTCAGTACTTCAAATAAATAAGATATCCAGCTGAACAAACACCATGCACTCCTGTGGATTACTCTGGCTTCATAAAGAATATTTCACTTTCTTTTTTTCAAACATGTAAATGATTAAAGAGACCCCATCATATGAAACCCAAGGAAAAAATGTATCAAGTGATGTAGATTCTATACATGGTGGTAGATGGAGAAGCAAAAAGCCCCAGCTGGGGAAAAGGGCATGATCTTTCACAGGGGAAATTAGAATATTACTAAATAAGATATTTCACATATTGTACATCTTAACAGGAGTGGCTTTGTAACATGAAAACCAAACTGCAGTGTTCAAAATCAATCTCTTTTTTCTGGAAACAGCAAAATACTAGTTCTTTTTCTTTCTTTCTTAGATTCCTACTTAAAAACAGATCCCAAAACTACAACAACGACAAAAATTCTGAAGACTATACAGAGTCTGGAATAAGAATAATATTCCACGTGGGCTTTGAAATGATTGGTGAGCCTTATCTACCTTTATGGCTTAAAAAAAAAAAAAAAAGTCCTGGATCTCCGGACAATTTTTGAAACTCAAAATTCGGCAATAGGTGTTTCTTTAGAGAGAAAATTTGGGCCACTGATGAACATGGCCCCCTCTCAAACAGCATGAAAACAAATACTTGACTTTAGGAAACACAATCCATACGTTTCTCTCTTCTTTTCATGAGACAAAAATGCATAAACAGCCATGTATTTTTTTTTAAATGGTTGCATCTGGTACCTCTCAGCCCAGAAAGAGGAAAGACAAGAATGCAGAAAGGATGAAACAGGAGAACAGCAAGGCAAAGACACAGGCATCAATAACGAATGCTATGGCTCAAGGCCAAGAACTAGCAAGACCTATAAGTAAATCTGCCACCAGATAGCTTACCAAAAGGCGTGCGCACACACGCACACACACACACACACAAAAGACTAAATAAAAGTGAATTTGAAAAGTGTGGTAGGCAGCCTCTAAGCCACTATGCTCCCATGTTTCCTGGTATTGACACCACTGTGAGATCCCCTCCGTGTGCATGCGGATCACACCCACTGATCTCCTTCTACCAAACAGAATGGACGAAAGTTATGAGAGACCCCTTCTGGGGTTTGGTTACACAGGGCTGTGACTCCAAAGAACCGAGAGAGAGGCCCACGGCGAAAAGGCAGAGAGGAACCAAAGTCCTCAGTATTCTAGGCCATAAAGAACTGAACCCTGCCAACAGGCCCACAAGCTTGGAAGTGGGCCCCTTCCCAGCTGAGCCTTGAAACGGCGACAGCTGGGCTGACACCTTGACTGCAACTCGCAAGTTGACCCTAAAGCAGAGAGGCTGGGTTCCAGACCCACAGACAACTGGGAGATAAGCAGATGGGGTGTCATAAAAGGGCACAGGCTGAAATAGGTGCTTATGAGGAAAAACACTCCGATGTGTTAGATCAGCGTCCGCCCTGATTCGACCTACCACTGCTTCGCTTTCCTTCTCCCGACTCTGGCGAGGCTGGATAGGTCTGCGTTTCACAAATGGTATCCCCGCATGCTCACAAATCAACTGCGATGCAGTAAGAGCTGATGAAAGTTTGGAACCTGGGGTCTGAAAGACGCACAGAAGAATTCTGGAGCTGAAACAGTACCTTTGGAATCTTCTAGGCTGGTCATTCCCAAGGGTAAGGCCAACATTTTCGATAATGAGAACAATGGCCAAAGGAGCAATGAAATGGTTTTCCGTGAAGTCGAATGTACTCAATGGAAAGGGCTGCTTTCTGTCCCACAATCACCTCCTGCCTACAGTTTTGGGCATTTAAATGTCTATTCTTTCATAAAATTATGGTGACAGGCTATGGTGGTGGATTTGTCTTTCATCCAGAGTTTTCAGAATAAAGCATATGAGCCTGCATTAGTCTCCTTTTTGAAAAATTTCCTTTCAAATTACACTGTAAAATCCAAAACCCATGGGACAACTAATCTTGGTTAAATGACTCATTTTACAGATAAGAATATGGAGGCCCAGCAAGGGGACATGACTTGCTCAGAGACACACAATTGCAAACTCTAAAACTACATTCAAAAAGAGAAGATACAAAGACATAAACCCACGGGCGTGGAGCCTGGCACTTAGTAGGTCCTCAGGGAAGATGAGAATACATCTTCCACTGATGTTCAACGGATTCGTTCCTCTCAGTGTTGTAAGAAGGGGAGAGTGTGGATTTCAGCTTCTGAACAATTCGGAACCCCAGATTCTAGTTCTCCTTATTGCTGCTGGAAAAACACTACCTTCCACCTCACGAGGAAAAATCAACAGGTCCGGTGAGTTATAAGAAAATCAATGTTCACAGAAGAAACGTTTCAGAAACATCATCGCAGGGCAACACCCACTCCTGGCATCTGTTTAACCGTGCTGGCCTCCGATATCGAAACCGTGCGACAGCCAAAAATCATTGGAAAGAAGTATGAAATTGGAGAAAAGGAAACTGGAGGGGGAGGATCAAAGAAGGCTCCACTAACTTAAAAGTAATAAAAGAGCCGGGAAGAGAGTTAAAAAGAGGCAAGGCTTTACCCAAGAGCCAGCGGGGACGCAGAAGAAAAGGAAACGAGGAAGATAAAACTAGGGGAATTTCAAATCCTGGTTAAGTGTTCATTAAAAAATTGGTCACACGTATTAAGGCCAGAGAGTCATTTCTTTCCCCCTCTCAGGCACTCATTCGGGAACAAAGGCCTAACCAGACTTAAAACACAGAAAGGCCAGGCAGAGAAAAACACAGCCGTGAAGAGCCCTGGCCTCACAAAGCCAAGCTTACTTTCCTCCTCTTTGTTTCCAACAAGAAAGGGGGACTCTTTCCTCAAAGCTAAGGGGTACTTAAACAGGCCGCCAGGAGGGCTTCCATTATGCCCTGTGGGTCCAGGCCTGGTTACCATGTTGTATGTTGTCCAGCTCTTACTCGGGGTTGTATATGGTTTTTTTTTATGCCTAATATTCACAGGGAAAATTAGACCTTCTGTGACAGACACGGGGCCGTCATTAGGGGAATGGGCATTTCCAAGCAATGGGAAGCCACAAAACCCTTTCCTTGTTTGAAAAAATAATGATGATGATGATAAAAAATGTTTACTGCGTATCTAGCCTGACTGCTACACACTCATGACCTTCTACTCCCAACGCAAGGCAACGACAGCAATACCCGTGAACGTTTACTGAACATCTAGCGCATTCTGGATGCTACACAGTCACGATCCCGTTCAAGTCTCAACACGAGCCCATACACACGGATGTTAACCAGGGTTTGAAATGTGCCCGAGAGTTAGCGTGGGATGGAGCTGGGGTTGCATCTGAGAGCTGCCCGGCTCTGAAGTGTTGCTTGCCCACGCCTTGCTGTTCTCCTTCCGCATCTTCCCTCCATACTCACACCACTGGGTGGATCCCTCGTGTCTCTCCTGACCAGGGGTTCAGGGGTGGGGGGCTGGGTTCTGACCCCATGGACCAGCTGGGTGACTCTGGGGGCAGGGGATCCCCCAGCCTCATCCGTTTCTGTACTTACACATTCGGAACTGCAATCCCCTGCCCACCTCAGAGAGACTCATGAAAAAGAATGGATTCAAGGTTGTCATTCATTAAGCACCTAATTGTCTTCCGTTTATTTATTTACAAGTATTTACTGAGCGTGTACCTTAGGGACCAGGGATACAGCAGTGTGAAGGCAAAAACAGCACTTTCAAGACGGACACTAAACACAAAACTACAGGAGTTGTTTCTCTAAATTGCATTTCTGTTAAACGTTACGAAGGACACATTCTGGGGTCCTTCATTCATTCCCCTGGCACATACAGATGGAGCGTTATGACACATCAGACAGTATCACATGATAAGCACTCTTACGAGACCACAAAATGGAGGGTCCTGACCAAATCTTGATCTAAGGAGGTTTCCTTGAAGCATGATGTTTGCGTTGAGTTTTGAAGGATAAGCAGAAAGTAACTAAGCATGGAGGGAAAGGTGTGGTCTAGACTGAAGAGCAGTGCACTTCAGCAACCTGGAGAAGGAAGGAGAATGGCGTCCGAAGTGGCTTGAGGTAAAGCTGGGTGAGTGGAAGGGGACCAGCTAAGGCCAG
Organism: Mesoplodon mirus; assembly: GCF_964341445.2. Classification (NCBI taxonomy): domain Eukaryota; kingdom Metazoa; phylum Chordata; class Mammalia; order Artiodactyla; family Ziphiidae; genus Mesoplodon; species Mesoplodon mirus. The sequence continues at coordinate 9,879,166 of NC_138995.1, forward strand.
GTGCCTCCCATTTAATTCTTACTTGCTTTCACAATGACCCTATAACATAGACAGCATTCCCATTAGACAGATGAGCAAGCTTTATGGACACCTGTTCAACAGGGCCTGCTCAAAAGCCATTATCCTACCCTTTTTCCTTGCCATCAGAACTTGCCTCCCACCCCAGAAACACAAAATGCCAAAATGCACTCTTCCAGCCCCCCTTGTACCCAGGATCTGGACGGGTGGCTCAATCCTGGCCAGTGGGAGCTGAGACGTCTACGAGGGAGGACAGTTTTGAGACAGAATGTTCTCCTCCTTGATAAAGGAGGAAGGCATGCAAAGAGGGGCCTCATCCCTCCCACCCTTACTTCAGACTTTATCACACAGGATGCAATGGTTGGTGTTGCTGCAGCCATCTTATCATCATGAGGAAAAAGCCAAGACAATCACAGAGGAGCTGCCTGAATATTAGCTAAAGAAGCCCCTGGCTGCCTAGGGACTTCTGGATATATGAGAAAAACAAACCTCTGATACGCCAACCACTTTTAACTGGGTGTTGAGTCACAATCCAAAACATCTAAACTGATGGTAGAAAATGAGCCTGAAAGAGGGTGAATCATTTCAAAATTACACAACTAAAAAAAGAGGGGAAACCTGAATTTTGAACACATGCCTAATGATTCTAAATCCTATGCTCTTTTTCATTCGACCATATCCCTTAGACTTCAAATTGGGCAAACACTGTAAACCTTAAAGCTCCGGACAGAATTGAGAGATGATGAATAAAACCAATACTAATGATAATCCTGGAAAGTAACAAGAATGTTTGAGGCTGCGGGGATGTGGCTTCGGGGACGGGAAGAACCCACCATGGAGGCGGGGTGACGGGGTTTGCAGAAAAGCCCACGTGTGGCCCAGCCACAGAGAGGTCCTAGGTGTCTGGTTTTCTACATATCTGGCCGGGCAAGGCAGCCAGAGAATTCAACCCTCACTCAGGAGACTCAAAATATTTAGATTAGTGAAGAATATGCTGAAATTTCCACTTTGAAAATTCTATGTCCTCCTCCCAACGCAGAAAAAGGCTCCCGCTTTTCTACTCCAATGTAACAGTAAATATTCAGACAGGGAGTTTTGTCCTTGATAGTATCCAGAGTGTAGTCAGCTGCGGGTATTTAATGGGGAGGGGTGGGGGGGGAGTATTTTTCTAAAATACTAATTTAAAGAACAAATCAACATCTATTATCTCCTTCATTATGTTTTAAATTGTACAACTATAAATCACCCTGCAGCGGGTTATTCAAGGGCAGAATTACCAGGCTTGGCTTTCCCGAAGGTTAGAAGAATGACACCGTGTGCTTTTTCTAGCTATAATTTATAACTTTGCAACAGAACCAGCATTGCAGGCCCATCCATTAGCAGGGTAGCTGCGCATCTGTTAAAACTCAGCACAATGACTGGCTTTGCGCGGCCCCAGGAAACGTAACCCAATCGTTTCAGAAGTTCGACAAACTTGAGCCGTTTTTTTTTTTTTTTTTAATGTAAAACGATTTGAAAACGCGGTTCCCTAAAACATCTGCTAAACTCTTGCTACCCTAACACATGATACTCTTTCTACCGTTACCTGCCATCGCAAACATCTGGTTGCACAAAACACACTAAGAGGCACGTGAGGGGGCTCAGCTTCAAATTTACATACTGATGGCAAAAGGCTGGCGTGGACCTAGGAACTTGAGCTAAGACGTTGTTTACCAGCACTGCAAGCTTATGCGGGGGAGAAAACGGGGAGAGGTTCATTTCTTGAAGGTGCTTTCAAACATTTTAAAAAGGAGACACAACCACAGGACTGGATCAATGTGGCAGGGGCGGTGGGATATTTGACAAAGAAAATGAACTTGGACAAGTAGCTGGCAGAGGGTCTGCCAGCTGATATTTCACTTTCTTGAACAAGTTGGCTAAGTTCCCTATGCATTTTAACTGCAAAATAAGGGGAGTGATTCTAACGTCAAAGTGCTGTAAGCAACAAATGAAGACATACACGCTGATACATAAAGCACCACAATGCCTGGCCTTACCTGCCAAGCTGCATCTTACTTGGGTGTATGGCAACAACAGCAAATAGCCAGACCCACCTTTAAAAATCTCACAGATCACCAGATAATACAATATGCCTGATTTTGTGAAATAAGCCCCAGAGGGTAATATGTATGTATGAATACATTACATAAACTAACATACAATATATATTAGTGCATCCATATGCAAAACGTAATTTGAGAGTATTTAAATAAAAAGCAAGCTAGAGAGATGGGAAAATAAGCATATGACACACATATGATGGATGTGACTTCATAACTAGAAAGCTTCCAGCAAAGTTTAGTTTCCTTGAAGATGTTGCACAAGGAGCTAAGGAACCCTGCATCATTTTTAAAACAATACTTAAGACAATCCTATTCCCGTTTTTATCTATTACTTTAGTTTTATTATACACTGGAGGGAAGAGGGAAAAATGCTTTTCCCTCCGAAACCCCCATATACCTGTCCTGACCTCTGTACCACAAGAGGAAGAAGTGTCAGAGACACGGCTCCACCAGTAGGGGTCACTGCGCTGAGAATTAATCCCTAAGAGTTTCTCATTAGTGATTATTATACTGCAGGCGGGCAAAATGGAAAAATTAATTAATTTCAAAGTGATAATGCATTTACAGCAACAATTAGAAATGTATAACTGTAAAAGGGCAACATTTAAAAGACAGATTACATTTAATAAAGTTGCACAAGAATATCCAATTGTAAAATTACTGATCTGCCACAATATTCCTTAAAGAGGCACTTAAAATCGCCTGACTCCACGAAGGGTGACCTAATTACTGTAATTAAAATCACCGCAGTCACAGCAAGTCACAGCAAATAAAAAAGGGACGTTTATATTAGAATACTGCTGTTTAATACTTAAGGGAGCCGGCTACAGTGGAGAAAGCAGGCAGGGCTCCCGAGCACAAGGCTGGTTGTGCCTCTTGCTTCCTTGACCTTGCGCGATGGAATGCACACTCCAGCGACCCTCAGGTCAAAAGGAAAATGCTTTGTCTGAAGTGAAAGGCAGAAAGGGCAACGATGAAGCACCAACAGAACACTAGCCACTGACAGACGGGAACCCTGAATCTATGCTCAGGTTCTCCATGAGCATTTAGGATCCAACTCCTGCACGGGGCGGGAATGGCGATGCAACCACATGGCTTAGGTCCAAAACCATGTTTGCAGTAAAATGGCAGAAGTGTGCCCTTCATCCACAAAACAATGTCTTATCGCGATGGAAGCAATGCCAAGCCCTGTATGGAAGGACAGACCATGAGGTTGGATCTGTAGTTCAGTCTGTCCTACCAGTGAAACAGTAGATCCCAGGTCTACACTGGTACAGAGTTCTGTCCCACATACAGAGTCCTACATTTTCGTCCAAGAGACGTGACTGGCCGTGAGTTTGACGAGTCCAGGGTTCCCGTTCCACCTCTTTACGAACCTCAGTCGTATCAAACTCTGGGGTCTAAGAAACCCCACCAAATACCTAAATATATAAAGATAGGACAGACCTTGGACTCCATACTGTCAATCCTCATGCCAACCTTTATCGCCATTTTGGTTACAAGGGGACAAGCTCAGAAAGGTCAAGTGTCTTGCCCAAGCTCTCCCAATTCCAAGGGTAAGAACTGGGGCTTGACCGTCAGGATCATAAGCAAGAGAGTCAGTAGGTCCACTGTCCCAGGCAGCAGCTTTCTCACATTTGCCACCACCAGGAAGCCATGTCAAATCCCTTTTCTAACACAGGCTAAGGGTTTACGTCCCCTGCCCTTTTATGGAACATTCCACCACTGCCAATACAACTTAACCAAATCTGGGGGGTCTTTTGGTGACATCTCCACTTTTCTCCAAACCTTCTCAAGGGTTATCTGCTCATTTTCCCAAACCCCCCTCTCACCCAGGGCCACAGAGACCAGGTTCTTGTTTTATATGTTGCCCAAGACTGCTCCCAGTGGGCACCTTCCCACTGGGAGCACTGGGGACCAGGTTGGGGGTGGCCGAAGCCTCTGTACACGGGCTGGTGAAGGAGGAGGAAACAGCCACTTAGGCTGGGCATCGGGCATCACTGAGACCAGATCCCGGTGTGGCGCGCATTCAGTGGGGACCTTCTCCTAACTCCCTGTGCTGCCCAGCTGTATGGTGACACTCCTGCCTCAGTTTCCAACTCCACGCTCTTGTTTTCCCGTTGGCTTGAGTCCCAACTGTAGTTACCAGCCAAATAGCAATATTCTGTGATCCCAGCACGGTTGCCCGCCTGACTTAATTCGCTGGCACTTTCAGAAATCCTCACATGTCCAAGGAGCAGACAATCCAGACTGACTCGGCGAAACACGTTTATGTGTTGTGCTCATGTTAACTATTAGACAATGATCCCCTCCCCAAGACACAAAACCATTCACTCCACCTTTTACTTTCCCAGAACTAGTCTTCTTCTTCTTCCTCCCACCTGCCCTTGTCCAGGGTTTTTAAGCCCTGTGGTCCCATCGCAGAGTAAGAGTGGCTACCATTTTCCATCAACAAGCCCTCATCCACTGGGGACCACACCCAACGGGGAGATGGTTTCACCACCCGCCATCACAGTCCTTGCAGTCACAGCCCCGCCTCAGTTCTTTCCCACCACATTCCTGTGATTAGAGAAATTCCAGAAGAAGAAAAAGCAAGACTCTGATGTCACATAAAGGAGTTCCTTGGCTCCCACCAATGATCAAACACAAGTGAGAAAATTCAAGACCCAGAGATTACAAATCACACGCGATGATGGGGCTGCTGGTCTTGAAGGTACCAGGCCAGCAGCAAATGAGAGAGGAGGCGGCTCTCTCCTCTCGCCCCTCATAAACGTGAACAACAGCCCATCCACGGTACTGTCGATGGCACTGACGCCAGTCCAGGCCCATATTCTCCCTTACCATCTCTACTGAAGGACCGAACTTAAGACAACGAGCCGAAATCACGGTCAAAGATGCCCTCGTGGAGAACCTACTGTCACGCGATCGCGAACAGCCTGCCGACGGGGAAGCTTCAGAACCCTGCGACACACACACTTTCTAGTTTTCCACCCGCCTTGGCCTTGGAGAACTGCTCTCCAGAGACCGACCCTCCCACTTCTTCTGTTCTTTAAGTATTCACCTCTTGGATTAAGTCTATTTGCTTTGCATAAGAACCACCTGGTTGATTAAAACTAAAAAAGCACTTACTTTCTCCTATGCAGGTCAAAAGATTTTCCTTGCAGTTTTAAAAGCCATCCACAAACATGAAGCTCAAGGATGGTGGGTGGGAAGCGCTGCAGGAGAAGGCAGCAGACTGTATTCAGAGGCTATGGGATCATTTGCCCAGAACACTGGAGGTTAATGACTTGACTTATGTTACTCCTAAAAGCCAAGGCGTTTCTGAGGATTACATGGTAGGTTTGGTTAACTGGGACACTGGTGTCCACTAAACAGGAAAACATTTTTTTAAAGGCCTGTGTTTAAGAGAAGTACCATAACAAATATGTGTAAAAATGCGCATCCTTCATTCAAATGACTTCCTCCTCAAACTGCTTTCAGGGAAGAAGTCTCCAGATACAGTTGTTATAGGACCATCAAAAACAGAAAGAACTTCACACTTACCTTTGCGAACATTTCCAAATCTAACCACAGTCGTGCGATTCACCTAAAAGGACTTACCTTTGGAGAAGTAAAGAATAAAGTGCACTTGTAGCCCAACAAAGGATTCTCCAGGAGAGGTTTACACCCATTAAAAGAACAATTTAGAACAACAGATACAGATTCTCAATGGAAACAAAGGAATCACATCTGCTAATAATTCAAAAGGCACGAATCCATGTTATTCACCTACTAACACAAAGCACAGTTCTGAAGGACTGTGCTTACTGAAAAAAAAAACAAATCACATCGAAAGCAAACAAATCATCTCCATGAAGATATTCAGCCACATATTAACACAATACTGAAAGCGCACGTCTTCTCTCTGGCCCTCCAAGCCACCTCTAGGGAAACAGATGCAATCTAAAGTCCACTGAAATGTGTCCAAGAGCCCTAATAGTCCTGAAGCTGTGAGGATCAAGACCAGACTCATCCTCACAAGAGGTGAGAGGCGCAGAAAGCACGTGTGCCTGGGTTTCCCTAGGACCCATTCCGTAAAGGCGCACTGGAGGTATCTGTGGCGACGGCGGCAGTTCACTTACCATGGACTTGGTGAAGGGTCTGGCCAAGGTGAAGAGCAGCGTGTACACCCACCAGCCTCGATGCAGGGAGGAGTACATCATGTTCCCGGGGTGCACCGCGTTCGACGTGACCCCACGCGGGGACAGGCGGCGGTGGAGTTCGCTGGAGAAGAGGATGTTACAGAGTTTGGACCGGTTGTAAGCCAGCATGGCCCAGTAGTCATTTTTCGATGGAGAAAGGCGGCTAAAGTCTAGTTTTCCAGAGGAATCATTAATATCTGTAAATCTTAAACAAAAAAAACAAACAAAAAAAAAACATGATATGAAACGGCCTGTCTCTGACTTCTGATATAGCCTAGCAGTTGTGCTTTTATTAGAAATCTGAGAAAAACTATGCAGAGATGATTGAAAACTCAATTGGGCAAACATTGAAACAAATTCTCCTTAAAAATAGACAATGGTGATTTCACAATATAAACCAACGGGGTCCAAAGGCACACTTAATAAAGGCCCAAACTCATAAATGGAGCGGTCTTCACTTGCTGAAGTCCCACTCCACCACCCCTGCCTCTAACATATATTTTTCAAAACCTTCAACAGGAAGTTCAAGGATAATTAAATTAAATGGAAAAACATCTTAAATAAAGGGCTGCTGCTTTTGGAAGCAGAGAGATATCACATTCCTAACCTTTGACAGGGCTTTCCTGGGTTATTTTAGCCAGTGCTTGCGTCCTGTATTGTTTTCATTTGAGCATCCAAGTAAATATAGATGAGCCTTGCTGCCTCTAAGACTCTTTTGCAGATTAAAAATTAATGATTATAAAGGGGTTATAACCTTGGTGAGGTGCCATCAATAGTCTTATACGTTTAAAAGATAAATGTAAACAAAGCCAAAATAAGTTCTGGCAGAGTCTAATGTTTTTAAGTATATCCATGCCATGGATACACACAAATCAAAGTAAGTAGTTGATGTTTTATAATTGGGTCTGAAGGAGTCGTTAAACACCAGCTGTTTGTTTCTTTCCTTTCTTTCTCCTTTTTTTTTTTTTAAATAACAACAAAGTAGTGACTTCCCTAACAAGCAAAAAAATAAAAGATCATAACAGAAGGAATTTTCTAGACGACAGTCTCATCTTCATTAAGGACCCCTTGGAGTTTGCTTCATTAACTCTGGGCATTTGCCCCGAGTAATAAGGGAGCATAACAAGGGCACTGGAGACAACCACTGTGGAAAAGGAAAGCAAAAGGTAAAACGAAAATGATGGAATAATCTGGTTGTTCCTTAAAGGAGCAGTTCAGATGGAGCTATGACCAAGAAGAGAATCCCAGGGGCAGACGAAATTCATGTCTTAATGGAAATTAAATACCCCTTCTCCAGGACTCACTCAGTGACATCCCATTTCTGGTGTTAAATCACATTGCCGAGCCGAAGTCATCAACAAAGATCATGGCCAGAGACGCTGGCGTGGATAAGGCAGTGAGACTCCGAAACGAATCATCCGCTGCCTGTTTCCAAGTCCCCAGACCACGGGAAGAACTCAGACTTCCGAGCTTAATCCTCTGAGGCAGTGAAACTTAGCGGGAAATTTGAAAATTTATGGGAGCCTTTTTCTGGTTGTCATAACAACTGCCGGCGGGGGCCGGGGACAGGAGATGTCCTGCCACGCACTCGGAGCCTTGCTCAAGGAAGATGGCCCCACTGGACATTCAGGCAGATGAAAGCCTGTGTGTAATTATTGGAGCCTAGAGCCGAGCTGTGCTTAACACAGATGCACAGTTGTAACAGCCGCTGAATTTCCAGGAGCAGCATGCCACAACCATGTAAATGAGGAATGAGCACGCTTTGGGATTTTATGGGATTGGGTGGCGGGGAGGTGAGCCTTGACCCGAGGCTGGTAGCGTTTGAGGCTGCAATGGCGCACACCTGTTAACAATCCACATGTGCGAGGACCCCAGTGGAGGGCTGGGCTCTCTGATAACTTACCTTCCCCGAAGTCCCGCCCAAGCACTGACATGTTGGAACACATGCTCTTTTGCTTCACATTCATTTTTTTCCCTATATTACAGGTAAGCTAGCACACTGAATTACAACATATGTATGCAGGGAAGTTATATTATTCATATTTCTTGATTTTATTTCAAAACAGTAATAAGGTGTTACAGAAGAGTTGTCACCAAAAAAAAAAAAAAAAGACTGTTGAGTTGAGGATGCAATGATCTAAGGTATGGCCCAGAAGTTCTACCTGCTCTGAGCAGAAAAGAGCATCCAGGATTTAGACAACGTCTAACAGGTACGGGACGCATGCAGCATCCTTCACTCACTCTCCGTTCCGCTTTCATCGGCTTTCTTGGCATCCTTTGTTTAGCCCAATCCAGCTCAGGTGTCGCTTCTTCCAGGAAGCTCTCCCTAACTAACTCTTCCACTGCTTGCTGTCACAGTGATTTCTAGGGTGGCAGTGAGGGATAGACTGAAAGAAGCCACGCAGGGTAGATGGAAATTAAGTATCCACTTTCCGGGACCTGGTCCATGCTATTCCTGTTGTTCAAGGACCTGCCACCCTGCAACGTTAGCAGCAAAGCAAGTCAGGCCACCTTTGTACCTTGTGTCTCTGTCCTTACCACACAGACTGCAAGTCATTTGTTCATGTGCTTCCAACCCTAGACTGTGAGTTCTCGGAAGGTGAGCTCCTTGACTTTTGCCTATGACACACAGTAGGGCCTAAATACGGCATTAGAGAACTGAAGTTGGATCGTGGGTTTGAAATTCCAAACTAAGAGCCAAGTTTCCTTTATTACAAAAAGCTTTGTTTTGAGCTTTGCTCAAAAGGCAAATTGTACCATTCTGTTCAGAGGCTTTACATTCTTCACGAACATTTGCATGCAGCACTTTCTAATGTTTAGAATGATTTCCCTGCTTTGGCTTTTAAGGACAATGCAGAGGTATCTCATGCCCTGGGGAACACTGGGTAGACTCAACCCCTAAGAGAAGGTATTCATTCCTAGTCCCCAACCCAGAAACAAGGCAACAACAACAAAATCCACCCTGATGAGAAATTAGATGGAACCAGGTTGAAAGCAGGTTTCGAGATGGAGAAACAGCTACTAAATAGTAGGCCCGCCCTCTGCAAACAGCCCTCCCCCATAAGTGGACCCCTGAGTTCCTGACCTGCTGATCTCCTGAGCAGCACGCTCATTTTTAAGGCCTGATTAGCTTGTATTGACAGTCCTCCAGGGAGGAGAGAGGGTGGGCGAGCTTTTTGATTCCTCTGAGCCAGGGCCCGCTTCCTGAAAAATGACCGCGTTCACCTCTCACAGCTCAAAAGGCAGCAAAACAAGTCTACAAAAGCTGCCTACCCTGTTTTCAAGTTGAAAAATTGACAAAGCTAAACAATACTAAACAATAACGTCTTAATAGAGTTACCCTCCTACCAGGACACTGGAATGTTAACATTTGCTCTCTGGACGTTGACATCTGCTGTCTGAGAGGACCTCTCTATCATGCATTTCTCTATATACTGCTCCTTTATTTTTTTTTTTAAACTGAGGATTTTTAAATAACCCAACTAAAATAATTAGGCTGGATTCTATGTAGACAAAAGCTAGTATGTTCAAAGAATAGGACTGAATTTGCATCAGAGGCTGTGTGTGTGTGTGTGTGTGTGTGTGTGTCAACTTGGCACTCAACACAGCTGCAGCCATTTACAGCCCTTCAGCCAGCACTCTACTCTTTTCATTCCATTTTAATTGTTATCTGAAAAATTTTTTCACAGCAAGGAAGTTCTCATTTTCATATGATGGATTTCAATTCACTTGCTCCCGTTCCAGATAAGTAACTAAAATACAGGGAAGACTCGGGGAGGCTGATAAATATTTTGCCTTGGGGCAGTCTGGTATAATATTTTCTGCAAACATCGGACTTCATTTTTCCCCTAACAGGGGGTCCTGACTCCAACGAAGAGATTCCGCCAAGGTTTATGGAGGTAATTAGATATCAACCCTTCCGTTTTACGACATGGTTTAGGGCTCTGGGTCCTTGAGCAGCAAGTGAGTGCTTTCCCAGGACTGCCCGCCCAGTATTCACACTGGCTCTGGGGTGCAACACAAGTGTAATAAACAAACCAGCTTGGGAGAATTAACATTTTGTAAAAACACCCTTTAATACGGGCAAGAGGTCATTGGGAAGTAGAAAACCAGCGCCCGTCGCCAGACAGGAGTGGGCCTGATAACACACGCTTCAGGAAGACCTGGTCTGGAAACTACAATGGATCGAATTCAAGAGACCAGGGCCCTGCCTTCTGATCCATCTTTTAAATGAAATCAAGATTCAGATCTCCAAGGTAAGTGCGAATTACACTGCAGTTAAGGAGAGAACAAAGACGTCCCATGAAATACTATGTGAGATCCAGATGTACAAAGGGAAGAAAGCAGCTGACAATTCCACAGACTCTCCCGTTAAATACCAGCTCATTTAAACGTATCTGTATCCCGTGCTGCCCTCCACATCTGGCGAACGACTGGGGCTGGCAGATTTCTTTCCGGAGCTCTCGCCCCACCGCCCCCGCAGTAGCCTCCCTCACGCCTGAACAAGGCCACTCCACTTTCACGAACCTGGTGTGATTTGCAAAGATAAGGAGGTCCCGATTTTGTTACCACCTAATTACGAGATGTTTCATGTCTTTTAACGCAGGGGAGGATTATGACGGGCATTTTCCTTTCATTTCGGCCGTCATAAATTTCAAATGGTAAAAGTAAATCTATCTGCAGTGTGTCATTTCCACCATAAGCCCCTGTGTTTGGGAGTGATAAACGGTTCAGACTCACCCTTGGCTGGTCTCTCTCTTCCAAGTCCCAGGGGTTACATTTTATGGAAGCATGATTTAAAAAAATAAGCTTCATTCTGGGTCACTAAAACATTTCAGGACTTAAGACGAAGAAGAGGGAGAAAAAAAAAACAGGCCCTTTTGCACATTATTTTTCTCCAGCTACTTTGGTAGGAGTGAAAGCTCCCAACCACACCAGGAAAATCTCCCTAGCATGTATTAAATCTAGCCTCACCCGGCCAAGTCCTTTCTCTTCTCAGGGTACTTCTCTTTAGACAAAGTTGTTTTATCCAACTCTAGAAACAAACATGCTGAAAATATGAGGAAATGTTCAACTGGCTTCTTAGTCGATTGAATAGTCTCCTAATGGTAACAGAAAAGAAGTGCCATCTGATGTTTTAATTGAAATTTTAACCAAAAGAGTCATGGCCAGATTTCTAATATGTTCTAACTACAGCACTTCCCTTTCTACAATTACACAGCTAATGTCTGCATTGAATTCCCTGATTTCTCATTATAAAACAACTGGATTTCATCTTGCAGCTTTTAATTGCATTGTTTCTCCTGCTAGAATAACTGCACATTCTTCTTCGTGAGATGGTGAAGTTGGTGACTGACAAATCAATAAAGGTCAGGAATCCAGATTTAATCAATCATTATTCCATCTCAAAGCAAAATCAATGAGGGACCTGAAGTATAGTTATAAAAACAATCTACCTTGCTGTCGACACTACCCCCAAATAATCGCCCACCATCACGCGCATACACACAAAAAAAGACCTCGATACATTCAGTAAGCCAGGTTGAGCACACACTTTCTGGAGCAAGACTAATGAAAATTATTTTCAAAAAGAGAGGCTGGGGGGACCATCAGGAAGGTGGTCACGTGAACAGAACATCCAATTCTAACCCACCTATGGGACTCCGAGGAAACCACGACGACCCGGGCAGGGGCTGAGCGGCACAAGACGTCCTGGAGGAGCTGGACGAGGTAGAAGTGGCCCAGGTGGTTCACCTGGAAGGTGGTCTCCAGGCCATCTTTCGTGAGGCTCCAGGGGAGAGCGAACACGGCTGCATTGCACACAAGCACGTGAAGTGACCTGAGAAAGAAAACATCTGACGTTATGCAGAGACGCGCTAAAACCAAGGATGATCCATGCTCCCCCCGGAATAACCAATTCTTCACTATCTTCAGGACTACAGACAGCTGGAAATGGGATGCCCTAGAAGGTCGCATCTGAGACCATTCTGCTCAGGAAGAGCTTGGACTCTAAGTGAGCAATTGTGCTGGGTTGCTGGGGACGAGGGGGTTCCTGGGATGCGGGACTTTCAGTGCCAAAACTGGGACCATACTGGGCAAACTGGGATGAGTTGGTCACAGAGGTTGGAACACAGGTTCTACCGCCTAGTTGAATCTGTGCTTCCTTAGCTCATTCAGTTCTCAGCTTCGTCATCTATAAAATCGAAACAGCCCTCAAAGTAAGACATAAGGAATAAAGGAGAAAGTGTGCTGTGAAAAAGCCAACACCAGAACCAGCACTTACTAGGTATTAAGTAAAACATATCAAGGTGGAAATGCTCTGTCTAAAGAGACAGACACAGACTGTTTGGATATATTCCTTTTAGAAGTCAAGTTAAATCTACATTTTAGAAGTCAGCTTGGGGATAGGTAAGTGGAGGTCTGTTATACTTCCTCTGTTTGCACATATTTAATTTCATAATAAAAAATTAAAAAATAAAAGCCTTTCATGTGAATCAAAATCCTAAATCCTAATCAAGAAATTGTATTTGTAAGAAATTATCCTAAGGTACTAATGAGAATTGTATAAAGAAATATATTCAAGGCTATCCACAGTGTTTGTAATTGCAACATAACAGCAACACATTAGAAGTAAATTAAATGTACAATTGGGGAATCATTAAATGAATTGGAATATACGCATATGATAGAATACTGTGCAGCCATTAAAATAACAAATCTATTGACCCTGTAAAACATTCATGTTTAAAGACAATATATAATATTGTATGATCACACACACACACACACACACACACAATGCTAATGAAAGACAGACAAAAATGTTAACAGTCATTGTCTCTAGGGGTGGATGGAACCCAAAGTGTCTTAAATTGTTTTCTTTCTGAGTTTATTCATATTTATTTTTTCCATAATTAATATGTGCTGTCTTTATAATAAGAAAAAAATGCCATAAATAAATGCTTTGTAAGAAGAAAAAAAAAGCGGTTCGGGAATTTAGCTAACACATGAAACAAGAGAAAAAGAGACAGGGTACAGTTTTACAGGACCACTGCTTTAAGAGATAAAAGATCAGCATTTTGTCCCAGATTCAAGCAAATCACCAAATCCTCTGAGTTTCTGATTCTTGCTTGTAAAATAAGGGGCTGGAAACTGATGGTGTTCAGATTCCACACCAATGGCATGGAATATGTGATATAGGAAACGAAATATTTCCTATCTTTCATTTTAAAAAACTTAGTGTTCTTTTCATAGAGACTTCTCATAGACCTATTACTATTGCAACAATCTGATTTTGTTCCATCCTCATGGAAAACTGTAGGTGAAGAATCTTGAGTTTTTAGAAAACAAATACTGGTGTGCAATAAAGAAAAGCCTATCTAAAAACTAAAATAATCTGTTATCTAAATAAAGTTTTAAAAAAGGCAAAAATTTGCAATCCTATAAAGAACCCATATTTTCACTATGTAAACAGTGTTTACAAATCAACAAGAAAAACATATTCTGAGTCTAACAGAAATACTGACAATGATATTTTTAAAATTCATAAAACTTGATTATAAAATAACCAGCGCAAGAGGTAACGTGTTCAACTCCACCAGTAGCAAAAGTTAAAATGAGACATTTTCTGCCTATTAAATTAGATTTATTTATATTATCATATTTTTACTACCTTGTGTAAAGCTGGTAAGACTATATATTTCTACCCCATGGATATTAAGTTGAAAACATTTATCATGAGAATTAGAAATATCCACATTATTTCACCTAGTAATCCTATTTCCAAGTAGTAGGTTACACAGGGGGCGGGGCAAAGGACAGCAGCTCATACCTCTAGGGAGGAATAGTTTATCACTGATAATGTTTAGAACTGCCACTGCATGATGATAATAATAAAAAGCAGAGCAACGTTTAGTAATTTTACTATTGTTTTTTTTTTAATAAATTCATTTATTTTTGGCTACATTGGGTCATCGTTGCTGCACACGGGCTCTCTCCAGTTGCGGCAAGTGGGAGCCACCCCTCACTGTGATGCACAGGCCTCTCATCTGCGGGGGCTTCTCCTGCCGCGGGGCATGGGCTCTAGGTGCGCGGGCCTCAGTAGTTGTGGCACGCGGGCTCAGTAGTTGTGGCTCACAGCCTCTAGAGCACAGGCTCAGCAGCTGTGGTGCACGGGCCCAGCTGCTCCGCGGCATGTGGGATCCTCCCGGAGCAGGGCTCGAACCCGTGCCTCCTGCATTGGCAGGCGGATTTTCAACCACTGTGCCAGCAGGGAAGTCCTTATTATTGGTTTTGAATTTTCTACAAACAATGCTCCCCCATTTTGCCCGTGCATGGGGCAGACCATCCCTACAGCCACCTGCTACCCCCTTGATATGCCACTGCTTCTGTAGGGGATTAGATGGTGAACCCAAAAAATAGGTCCACTAGGAACCTGTGAATGGGACCTTATTTGTTAAAAGCGCCTTTACAAATGTAATTAAGTTCAGGACCTTGAGGTGAGATCACGCTGGCTTAAGGTAGAACTAAATCCAATTGACAAGTGTCCTTACGAAAGAAGAGGAGGGCAGAAGACACGCAGAGAAGGCCCTGTGAAGGCAGAGGCAGAGACTGGAGACATGCATCTACAAACCAAGGGCCGTCAAAGAGTGCCCACCTGCACCAGAAGCTAGTGAAGGGCACAGAACGGACCCCTCCTCAGAAGGCACCAACCCTGCAGACGCCTTGAATTCAGACTTTTGGCCTCCAGAACTGTGATAGCCTGAATTTCTGTTGTTGTAAGTCACCAAATAGGTGGTAATTTGTTACAGCAGCCCTAGCAAACTGATACAGTTTCCAAGATTCATTCCCATAGAAATCCTCAAAATTTACATAAAAGCTTATGCATAAGAATGAGTAATAATTATATATAAATGAGGTAGAATTATAAAATTGTATATGAACTAGAAGCAACTTAAAATCCAACAGAAGATAAGATAAATCAGCAAGGACTAAGTCAGAAGTTCCCCAATTTCTCAGATCAATTGAAAACGGAGGAAATTAAATGTTATGTGCGCGATTCATATCCCTTCCCAGCCCCCCCCCCAACAAAAAAAAGATTTTTATACGTACAGTCAGCAAGACAGGAAATACAGAAAAATGTTAGCTCTGGATGTGCAGGATATCATTAGGTTGCTTAGATCTTTTTAGATCTTTTTTACTGTTTTTGTTATTTTCCAAATTTTCTATATAAGCATGGATTTCTTAAAAAATTACTGAGATGTAATTCACAAACCATACAATTTACGCTTTTGAAAGTGTGCACTTCACTGGTTTTTAATATGTTCACGATTATACAAGCATCATCACATTTTAATTTTACAACATTTTCATATCCCCCAAAACAAGCCCTGTATCCATTAATAGTCACTAACCACTCCCATCCCCCAGACACCATTAATCTCCTTTCTATTTTATAGATTTGCCTGTTCTGGATATTTCATATAAATGGAATCACACAATATGTGGTCTTCTCGTGACCAACTTTTCTCACTACACTTAACGTTTCCAAGGTTCATCCATGTTGTAGCAGGTCTCAGTACTTTGTTGCTTTCCATGGCCAAAAACTATTCCACTGTATGGATAGATCACATTTCATTTAACCATTTGCCAGTTGATGGACATTTCGTTTTTTTCCCACTTTTCGGCTATTAGAAATATTGCTGCTATGAATAGTCATTTACAAGTTATTATGGAGACATATGTTTTTACTTCTCTTGAGTATACATGGAGAAGTGGAATTGCTGCGTCATATGGTTAATTTTATGCTTAACTTTTCGAGGAACTGCCAAACTGTTTTCCAAAGTGTGACTGTACCATTTTACATTTCTACCAGCAATGTATTATGATCCCAGTTTCTCCACATTCTTGCCAATATTTGTCATTAAATCTGTCTTGGGTTTTTTGTTTGCTTGTTTGTTTAATTTTAGCCACCTTAGTGAGTATGAA
The DNA here is from genome assembly GCF_964341445.2 of Mesoplodon mirus. NCBI lineage: Eukaryota > Metazoa > Chordata > Mammalia > Artiodactyla > Ziphiidae > Mesoplodon > Mesoplodon mirus. The sequence goes on from NC_138995.1 coordinate 9,895,454, forward strand.
GTGGTGTCTCACTGTGATTTTTATTTGCATTTCCCTAATGACTAATGATGTTGAGCATTAGTATTTATTGGCAATTTATGTATTTATTGGCAATTTGTATCTTTTCTTTGGAGAAACATCTACTGTCTATTCAGATGCTGAGCCAATTTTTAAGTGAGGTAATTATCTTTTTATTGTTGAATTATAAAAGTTCTTTATATATTTTGGATACAAGTCAGTTGTCGGATATACAATTTGCACAATCTCCCTCATTCTATAGATTGTCTTTTCACTTTCCTGATGGTATCATTTGCAACACAAAAGTTTTAAATTGTGATGAACTACAATTCATATATATATATATATTTTTTCCTTTGTCACTTGTGCTTTTGGGGTTGTATCTAAGAAAGCACTGCCCAACTCAATGCCGCAAAGATATATTCCTATCTTTCTTCTAAGTGGTTTATAGTTTTAGCTCTTACATTTAGGTCTAGGATCTATCTTGAGCTAATTTCTATGTATGGCAAACACAAGAAATCTAACTTCATTCTTTGGCATGTGGACATCCAATTGTTCTAGCATCATTTGTTGAAAAGACTGTTCTTTCCCCCATTGAACTGTCTTGGCATTCTTGCTGAAAATCAACTGACCATGTGTAAGAGTTTATTTTTGGACTGTCAATTCTATTATATTATCTATATGACTATGCTTATGCTATGACCACACAGCCTTCATTACTGAAGCCTTATAGTCCATTTTGAAATTGGGAAATGGGAGTCCTCAACTTTGTTCTCTTGCATCTATTGACATGATCCTTTCTTCCACTGATATGGTATATTACACTGATTAACATTCAAATGTTAAGCCAACCTTGAATTCTTTATATAAATTTCACTTAGCCATGGTATAAATTTCAATCCTTTTTATTTGGTTTGCTAGAATAGTGTAGAAGATATTTGCATCTATATTCATAAGTGATACTGGTCTGAAGACTTCTTTTCTTGTGACGCCTTTATCTGGTTTTGGAATCATGGTAATACTGGCCTCACAGAGTGAGTGGAGAAGTATTCCCTCTTCTATTTTTTGGAAGAGTTTGCAAAGGATTGATATTAATTCTTCTTTAAATGCTTGGTAGAAAGCATGAATTAATCTTTTAACTAGAAAAAAAGAAACCACTGTTTCTTCTAAAAAAGTATTCATGCAAATCTCATTATCACTGGGCAATGGAAGTCTCACAGAGAAACTGTCTCATTCTTTCTGTTGTCTGATCTATTTCCAAATCATCACCTATCTAAAACCTAAAATGTTTTTTAGGTCAGCTGAATATATGACTTACATATGGGCACCTTCCAGGTTGCATCTCAAATATTTGGTCCACCTTTTCAGAGTTGCTGATACTTTTTTTTTTCTTTTTTTTTGAGTGTTAAGTATGGGTTAAGCACTTATTAAGAGCTTTGTGTACTTAAGAACTCTAGGTGACATGTTTATTATCTCCATTTTACGGTCAGGAGAAAAAGCAATTAGAAGCAAACGTCCTCTGGTCAGAGTAAGTATCAGAAACAGGTAAAATAGGGACTTCCTTCGTGGTCCAGTGGTAAGGAATCCGCCTTCCCATGCAGAGGACGCAGGTTTGATCCGTGGCTGGGGAACTAAGATCCCACATGCCGCAGAGCAACTAAGCCCTCACGTCTCAACTACAGACCCCGTGTGCCACCAACTACAGAGCCCACGCGCCACAACTAGAGAGAGAACACCTGCACACCACAACTAAAGAGAAGCCCATGGGCCACAATGAAGAACCCACACATGCCACAACAAAAAAGATCCCGCATGCCACGGGGAAGATCCTGCATGCCACAATGAAGGCCCGATGCAGCCAAAAATATAATAAATAAATAAATAAATATTTAAAAAAAAAGAAACAGTGAAACTCCTTATCCAAAAAACAAAAACAAAAAAACAGGTGAAATAAAGAAGTGAATAAATGAATAAGAACAAAATATAACAAAATAAAATAAAAAGGTCCTCTGACTTCAAGGACACTACACAGTACCTTCTTTGTTAGATACGCTCCCTAGAATATGGCTAGAGTCAAGTGCTGAGAGAAACTCTAGCTCAGCCATGTTATGATACTTACGTGTAAACTGAGAACAGCTGCATGCACCCTACCCAAAGTTGTGATGGGCAAAGCCCCAGTATCTTGCTAGGTACCTGCCAGGCCTCAATGGTTATTACTCCCTTTGTCTCTAGACCCTTCCTTTTTATCCACAAGAGAAAATAAAATTCTTCAAAGTTGGTTTTTTTCAGTGTTTCCCCATTTTTGAGACAGGCTGGGCATTTGGAATGTTGGCTCCATCTCTCTCAATAACAACTACCTTTATCCTACCTGCACATTGTCTCAAGGAACTGCAAACAGCATCAAACAAAGAAACTTGCTATACCTAAGACCTCAGCCTGGAGGCATGAACCCAAAGAGAACCTGGGAAACCCTTTCCTCTTTCACCAAATTTTAATACGCTTCATTAATGTTAATTGCACAGCACCAGAGGCAAAATACGTACCACGTACCTAAAGCTTGTCCCCTCTATTAATTAAAAACAGGCTTATGGAATATGAAAGTATAAAGTGCTAAACTTTTTTTTAATTGTAAAGACACTTAATTGGCTTGTACAAAAGGAAAAGAATTCCTTTTACCTCACTTTAATGAGGTTTTTATTATTCAAATGGCATATTTTGTTCAGTTTTGACTAAAAGCCACTGCAATTCAAAAGGCTCTGAGATGATGAATATTTACAGAATATCAAAAGGAAAGTTCAAACTATAAAGACAGAATGGAAACAAAAATAGTATCATTCCCATTCCAAAGTTGGTGCTATTAGTCAGCATTTTCAGGGACTGATTTTTTTCTTCTTCTTCTTCGATGGACTCTGGTCTGTAAGGGGTAAGTGGGGACCCAACAGGTTGACTTCTGTGTGTATAGCACTGGAGATTCCAGTAGAGGGGGGCGTGCTTGTTCTCTGTGGTTCTGATACACCCATGGAGAAAGCCTCTATGCTTCTCTGTTGAGTGGACCCTGGGCATCCTCTGAGCCTGCTGGGGATGACATTTGGAAAGGAGCGATCCCATCCTCCAGAGCTAACACATTCCCTGGACCAGAGGACAAAAGTTCAGTGGTAAGGAGGGTGGAGTTCCAAAGATTCACCAATGGGTCTGGCTGCTTGTCATCAATGGGAGTGACAAGGGACCAAGGTTTCTTTTTTTTTTTTTTTGCCTCACCATGTGGCTTGCAGGATCTTCATTCCCCGACCAGGTATTGAACCCGGGCCACGGCAGTGAAAGTTCAGAGTCCTAACTACTGGACCACCAGGGAATTCCCTAAACCAAGCTTTCTAGACACTGGAGCCATAAATGATACTTCCTACTGGAAACAGCAATGAATGCTGATAATAAATAGAAAGGGGGCTGAGCCCAAAGGCTGTCACTAACCGGCTTTAGACAGTTGATCTCCAAGCTTTCTTCTCGCCCCCCTCCTTTTTATTTTAGGTGTAAGTGACACAACACATTATTAAGTTGCAGGTGAGCATCCTTCAAGCGTGCCATCCACTGACTACCCCTCTCTTTCTGCCCTCTTCAACCTCTCCATCCCCACTGCTGCCTATCGGGCTAATCAGATTGTTCAGACCAACAATTAAGAGAAAATCAGGAAAGAAAGTGGATAAAAGAAAGTGGAAGAAAGGAAGGCAGACAGGAGAGAGAGGGCTGGAAAGACAAAGACATGCCTGCTTGACACCGGGGCTCTTTCCAGTTGCACTGAGCCTTTCTCTTCCCATTTACAGACCATAGTTTTGCAGCATTTGTCCCCATTCGTAATCTCCTTCCTGGCCCCAAACTCTCTTCTTATCACCAAGCTGACTGAGTTCTGCCCCGTCACCATCCAGAATCTCTCAAAGCTGCCTGGGGAGCAGTGGCTTCTCCATCTCTGCACCCAAGGACCTCCCCTCTGCTGACACTGGACTTTTCTGTGGCCATGGACCCAGCTCCTCCCTGGCTCCTGGTCCTCTTCCCTATCTCAGCTCCCGAGATACAATCCATTCTTGGACCTCCTCCTAAGGCCACCACTGCCTCAGCTTCCATGTGCCCCACACCTCTTCTTCTTCTGCCCAGAGTTCCATGTCCAACCACCTCTGATTCCGTCTAAAATCTCTTCCCTGTAGCAATGTCATCCAGCCAGGGACTCCAAACAACACCTCTATGAAGGTGCACTTCACACCCACAGCACCAGCCCCTACGTCCCTCCCAAGTTCCAGAATCTCATCCCTACCCACCCCAAATCTCAACTCTTCATCTTCTCTCCTCACGTTTTCCCCCTTTCCTGACGTCCTTATCTCTGCAGTGGGTGATACTCTCTAGCCAGTCACCTGATAATGAACACTTAGGAAACATCTGCTATCCTGTCTTCTCCTATAGTCAATGCCAGTATGCTGGTCAACGCCAGTAACTCTAGACCCTTCAGGGACTATTAATATATCGTCCAGTCCCCTATATTTCCAATGAGGCAAGCGGTGTGGTGTTCTGTCTGGATCTCATTTAGGGGCCCCACTATATTCATTCCCTACTGCCAAGAGCACTGACTTCTCCAGAAAATCATCCCTGAGTGATGGGGGCCATCATACCTGCAAAGTCATGCCCCACACCCAGATGCTCTCCTAACAAGGAGGACCGACTCTGGGATAATTCCTTCTCTAGAGCTGCCTACACGGGTCAGGCTGAAGCTCGTCTCCAATTGAATATAACCTGTTTCCCTCATTCTTCTTCTGAGAGCACTCCCCCAGTAAATTATCTGAGCAAACATCCCTGTCCCAGACCTGATCTCCAGGGAACTCAAGCTAAGACCACCACTGTTACTCCATGCTTTTGGTTCTGTTGCCTGTAGCTCTGGACACTGCAATAGCCCACACCTGGCCTTGCTACCTTTGTCTTCTCTCTTACTTCACCCATCATGAACGCTGGGACCAAATTAAACACATTCTAAGAGTCTAACAGAAAAACTGATGAAGACATTTCAAAAATTTATAAAACTAGATTACCAGTAACCAGTTCAAGATGTAAAGTGTTAAATTCCACTAGTAGCAAAAATCAAAATGAGGTATTTTCTACCTTTCAAATTAGCAGATTTTTTAATACTATTATATTTTCATTACGTTGTATAAAGCTGGTGGGAACATACATTCCTGCAACCGGATACGCATTCTGTTCAGCCAGTACATTTGTGGTAATTTATTACAATAGCAGTAGAAAACAGAGTGAGGGAATAAATGTTTGCTGTTTGAAGTCACTAAGTTTTGGGGGTAATTTAACAGCAACAGATAACTAATACATGCATCATGCTACATGAGAGAAGCCAAACTCAAAAAGCTCCACACAGGATACTTCCATTTATATAACGTTCTGGAAAAGGCAAAACTCTAGGGACACACACACACACACACAAAAATCAATGGTTGCCAGGGCTGGGTGTAAGGGGTGAGAATTACTTCAAAGGGGCACAGGGGAAATTGAGGGGGTAATGGAACTCTTCTATATGTTGACTGTGGTGAGTCCATGACTGTGTGTGTATTACAACTCACAGAACTGTACAATTAAAAGTGTGAGTCTTACTGTATGTAAAATACACAGTAATAAAAAAACAAAAGGAGAAAAACAAGAGTGTGCTGTGTGCTTCCAATGGCTCTGATCTCATCCCTGGCATGAGTCATGTGTGTATGTGTATATAACTGCATCACGCGGGTCTCAGTCATATGCGTGTCTCTGGGGCACCTTGCAGAGTACCGAGCATCGGACAGGTGATTAGTACAAAACTGGGGAATCTAACTGAAAGCCCAGTACACTTGATTCCCAAGCTCCCTGGCATCCAGGTCCCTACCAAAGCACCAAGCTCCCAGGGATACCAACCCACCAAAGGCCAGGATCCCACCAGCATCCTTCACAAACACTCACTGCCAATCCCAGGGGTGCTGACTATTGGGAAGGCTCACCAGGAACTGGCAACAACCCAACTCCAGGGCATCTCATCTCAAGTGTTGACTGTAAATGGAACATCAGCTCCTGAGGGGCGGCATCTCCCAGGAAGCCTGGTCTTCAATGCTGTCTAGGGTGTGGCCATTCCTACATTACAGAACATTTTCTACCACAGGCCCCAATCTGTATGGATAATTGTTATCTCTGCCAGTAGATGACAATCAACAACCAAGAGGTCTTTGTTGCCAAGGTCTTGCATGCGTTAAGATGGAAACCTTAGGTACACACCTGGATGCATACATCTGAATCAGTGCTATTTTCCCAATGACATCTGGTCTATAAACCATCACATAGCCAGATTTTACAGTATATTATTACTTCAAAGATGGTAGCAGAAAGCGGGACAAAGTGGACCTGTTGTAGCTGATCCATAAAGAGTTACTTATGCTTTGGAGACAAGACCAGCCCATTGTGACTCAAGAAACCTAAGAATCAGATATGTAATTTCAAACCTGAGAAATAGAAGGCCATTTCAAAAGAGCCTGTGAAGAGCAGTAGCCACAATCACGGGGCTGAAGATTTGTAAACTGAATCGTAACGTGCCCCCCCCCCAAAAATGAGGCGGACTCTTACAGGTTAAATAAACATCCAGCAGAACGTTAACACAATTGTGCCTTTGGGGGACTCTACTTCAGACACAGCAGAAGAATGAGCTAGGTGGAATGTTATGTAAAGGGAAATACTTTTCAATTCCTCCTTGAAACAGAATGGCACACCATCTGGGGCATTTCTCAAGTGAGTTGCAAGAATTCATACTATTTGGAAACACTGTGAAATTCAAGAGAAAGGGCCTGAGGACCCAAAGTCCCCAAAGCAACTGTTTTTTAGTCTGATCTGGTGTTCAGCTGTCCTTTTCTCCCAGAACAGAAAGAGGGAAAAAAAGTACTATAGAATTCCAAGGCGGATCCCTGCTTCAATAACGAGTGCTGGTTTATCTCAAACTCCTCGATGGCAGCATAAAAGTGACCAGAGTAATTCTCTTCTACAGCTACGCCGAGCCCAGGGAAGGTCCTTCACACACCACCAAGTAATCCACCAAGACCTCAAGTGCCCAAAATGTGGTGTTCATGCCCCTAGTAAAACTCAGGATGATTTTAGGTGGTATAGGGGCAAACTTTTAAAAAATGCTTATATGCTGAGATATACAGAAAAAATATATAATCAGCTTCTCAAACTCACAATGATAATAACGATAAAAGGAAATTATAATACCCACCTTGTTTGATAGTTGTGAGAATCAGAGAAAAATGTAAATTGCCCAGCGCCAGCCATGAGAAAGAGGGTACCTGAAACAGGCTATTTTCTTTTCTCATCTACCTGTTTCCTGGACCTTGGGCTACACTTTGGGGACATGACATCCACCAACAATGCAGAGATACGAAATATGTATATAATTGTCTCCCACATTTATAAAATACATATATAACGTTTCCCATGTCCTTACTCAATATCTCTGGCAGATGAGATCCGAACAAATACGCAAGGAAGTAAAGCAAATAAAATGAGAGAAATATGAACACATGGAATCAACAACAGCTCAGGTGGGCAGTGACCATCCAGCTGCTGTGCTGCTAAATTTTAAAGGACCCATATATTTCAAGAATGTAAGAGACACTATCAAATATTAAAATAATAATTAACCCAGAATGGATTCTGCTGTCAACATAACCTAGCCACACTACAGCCACACTTTTTTCTTTTTTAAGTTGGAAAAGAGAAAATAATCCAAACCAATCAGCAGGAATAGAGCTGAGAGCTGGCTGTATCCCAGGAGACCACCAGGAATTTTTCATTTCATGCACCATTTACAACTTCTTAGAGTGAATGCCAGAACATCAGTACATACACTTTACAGAAAATGGCAACACGCTTGTTTTTATTTCCTTACATTTTTGCCTCATGTCCATTACCTTGATTCTATTTTCCCATCCTAACACATGCAGCCCCTTGCAGCAAGATCTCACCCTCACTGACTCTAAGTGGGGGGAAATGTAAAACAGGAATATACCCACAGTTTCTTCCAAGTGGGGTTTCTAGGAAAAATGCATCAATTTGATAATTGTGCCACCAAAGGCACTTAATCCAACTGACACAATGCCTCAAATGCAGGTCTGACTCTTTGTTGTTCCACCTCCTGTTGTTTCCATTTCCCTCTTGAACTTTCCACTTAGTACTTTATTGTCCTGTGTTTGGTTTCCTGGAATATTTAATAAAATGGACAATCAGTGATCAGCACAAGAGGGAAGGGAGAGTGGAGGGAGTCGGAATAAATAATTTCAGCTGTGCTCATAACCTAGTAACCTCACGTGAACACAGCTCCCACCGATAGGGAAAATACAAATTAACCAACGTCCCTCTTGGCAAATTCCCATTTGTTCATTTGACAAATGAATCACGGTTATGTCCTAAAGAAATTCACTTGGGATACGGAAGAAGTCTTGGGAGGCCAAATTGGAGTTCAGTAAACTCTAGAAGGGAACTCAGAGAATGTGAATATTATTCACATGAATGAAGAAGGGAAAAAGCTGGTAGATCGGGAGAGTTAGGGATGGTATTATTGATTTTTATTTTTTTATATTTATTCTTATTGAAGTATAGTTGATTTACAATGTTGTGTCAGTTTCTGATGAACAGCAAAGTGATTCAGTTATATATATTTATATATATTCCTTTTCATATTCTATTATGGTTTACTATAGGATACTGAATATAGTTCCCTGGGCTATGCAGTAGGACCTTGTTGTTTACCTGTTTTATATACAGTAGTTTCTATCTACTGATCCCAAATTCCTAATTTTTCACACCCCCACCCCCTTTTCCCTTCAGTAACCATGAATTTGTTTTCTATGAGTCTGTTTCTGTTTTGTAAATAAGTTCATTTGTACCATCTTTTAGATTCCATGTACAAGTTATATCATATGGTATTTGTCTCTTTCTGACTTAGTTCACTTCATATGATGATCTCTAGGTCCATCCATGTTACTGCGAATGGCATCATTTCATTCTTTTTGATGGCTGAGTAGTATTTCAGTGTGTGTGTGTGTGTGTGTGTGTGTGTGTGTGTGTGTGTGTTCCACATCTTTTTTTCTTAACTTCTCATTTTCTACCACCTCATGTCGTTCTTAAACATGTGAATTTCAGTAGATATCCTGTAAGGGTCAGTTTTGGGTTTTTTTCCAAAACTTGTATTGAATTATCACACACACACAAATCCAAACACTGAGAAATCATGACTTTTCAGAAAATATGTACACCGGTGGAACCAATACCCACATCTTCTTTGTCCATTCATCTGTCGATGGACATTTAGGTTGCTTCCAAGTCGTGGCTATTGTAAATAGGGCTGCTGTGAACACTGGGCTGCATGTATCTTTTCGAATTAAGAGTTTTGTCCAGATATATGCCCAGGAGTGGGATTGCTGGATCATATGGCAACTCTGTTCTTAGTTTTTTAAAGAACCTCCATACTGTTCTCCACAATGGCTGCACCAATTAATATTCCCACCAAAAGTACAGGAGGGTTCCCTTTCCTCCACACCCTCTCCAACATTTGTTATTCGTAGACTTTTTAATGATGGCCATTCTGACCGTGGTGGTACCTCACTGTGGTTTTGATCTTCATTTCTCTAATAGTTAGCCATGTTGAGCATATTTTCATGTACCTATTGGCCATCTGTATGACTTCTTTGGAGAAATGTCTGTTTAGGTCTTCTGCCCATTTTTTGATTGGGTTGTTTGTTTTTCTGTTATTGAGTTGTAAGAGCTATTTGCATATTTTGGAGATTAAGCCATTTGCAAATATTTTCTCCCATTCCAAAGGATGTCTTTTCATTTTGTTTATGGTTTCCTTTGCTGTGCAAAAGCTTATAAGTTTGATTAGGTCCTATTTGTTTATTCTTGCTTTAATTTCTATTGCCTTGGGAGAATGACCTAAGAAGACATTGCTATGATTTATGTCAGAGAATGTTTTGCCTATGTTCTCTTCTAGGAGTTTTATGGTGTCATGTCTTATATTTAAGTCTTTAAGGAGATGGCATTATTTAGAGAAGAGGTTATTTCTCGCTACAACCCCTAGTTTCACACACACAAAGTGGGGAAAGTCATAACAACAGACTAGAAACCTCTGAAGGGCTAAATCTGCATCCGGTTACCCCTGTGCTCCTACATCCAGCACCATGCCTGAACAAAAGAAGTGTGTTGAATTACCAAATCCCTAAGAATTAAATAAGATACCACTGTGAAAGCTCTCTGCACCTTTGCTCACACCCGTTCACTGTCATTTGGTTTTTAAAGTATTGCATGCATACAGTCTGTACTTTTATTTTAAACCCAAAGAGTCTCTTTCTCAGCATTAACCACCATGCAGTTGTTTATGTACCATTTGCCTAATTTTTGTCAAATTTATGGAACCCCTGTATTTTTTTTTTTTTTAATGTCCTGGAAACCAAATCACCTGTATTTCTCAGCCTTGTGCTTTACCAAAACATCAGCAGTCAGTTGCTGCTCTGGTTTGGGTTTTTTAAACTTGGTATGTGTTAAGATAAATACAATACTTGCCTGTGTCCATCTTATATATAAGCGGTAAAATGTGAACTCGGGGAACTCTGCTCTGTAGCTCACAGAGCTTGTGCAATGAGGCTGCCTGGCAGTGGGCGGGGGGGTGTAATTCAATGAATGGCCCATGTGGACTTACAAAACACACCCATTATGAAGAAGTCAGAATTAGCCAGGAAAATGACGGAAGGACTAGAGCCGGCAGTAAGTCACCTGCTATGACGACTGAGGACACATTTACCCTCACAACTGAGAACACTGTCTCCTCTCCTCTATGATTTCCCTGTTGGAGGGTCCTAATGGCCACACCAAGCAATGTCTCATACAGGACCGTATGCACACGGGGCTCCTGGCATTGGCTGACAGTGCTTCTAGTAAAATGATACCTGGGCATTCTCTCTAAGCAAAATGCATCCCTCCAAGCATTTTACTCAGTTGAGAAGTGGGGAAAATAAAGGCAATATAGAAATAACGAGCCTTTCTAGAAATGCATTAGCATCGCTTCAAATTAAAATAATATTTTGTGGACATGAAGCAGTATTGAGCGTTACAAGCCATTATTTACAAACTTCTGAAATACCAGGGATGAATACGTTCTGCTGAAAAAAACCATGGGAACATTCACCTCTTCTATATTTACAGAAGAGCATTAAGGACCAGATGATGATTTCATTACCAGTATACAAAGAGCACTTATTTTAAAAACACCTTCTGCAGCTACAGTGAAGGGAGGGAGCTTTAACGCGGCGTGGCAGAGGTGGACTTCCAGGGACAATGAGAAAAAAATTACCTGGGTAATGTGCTTAAGCACATGGTCAAGTCACTCAAACAATGAAACACCTCATGCATTTTGTACGTTTCCTTGCCAATGAGGGCTCTTTCCTCTGTTTTGCCTAGAGATATATGGAGCTGTAACAGAGTTCAGAAAGCCCCTGACAGCTGTGTGCTGCCATTCAGACCTGAAAGATTCCATGTTATGATAAAAATTAATGTACTCTGACATCTTCTGGGACTCCCTGGGCCCTGGGAATAGCTAATGAAGAAATACAGCCTTGCCGGAGAACAGCACGCGGCTCTGGAGTTGAGGATTAATTCAGATGTGGTAGCCGTGTGGCCCCGTCTGTCATCAGCTGTAAAGCAAGTGGACTCTGGCGCCAAAGGGAGTCGGCACTGATTGGTTAGAATTATTTTCTGGGTCACGGGAGGTCAAATAAACAAAGAGCTTTACGAAATAATTGAGCCCAAGTTGGATTCAGCCTGTCACTTTGTGCTAATGCCCTCTTCTTAAACCAAACAAGGATCAACAACATCTTGGGTCTCCTGTTGGCTATGATAGGTGTGGACTGGAAAACTTCTCCCCAGGAGACCTGCTTCCTTAGTGATTACAAGACCACTGGGCATGTCCCAATGGACACTCATTCAAGAGGGGCTCAGAAAGGGTCTTGGTGTTGAGCCTGGAAGGAATGCTGATTCCCAAAGAGATGTTTCACTGTCCCCACCAGCCTACCTTCCAACGCCTTTAGCCTTCAAGTATCACAATGTCTTCCCAGAGGGCAAAATGAGAATAATGTTCATGGCAGCATTATTTACAGTAGCCAAAAAGTGGAGAAAACACACATGTCCATCAACTGATGAATGAATAAACAAAATGCGGTCTCTGACCATATGACAGAATACTATTCAGCCACAAAAGGCAATGAAGAACTGATCATGCTACAATGTGCATGAACCTTGAAAACATTATACTAAGTGAAAGAAGCCGCCCACGAAAGACAACACATGGTGTGATTCCATCCATATGAAATGTCCAGAATAGGCAAATTGGGAGAGAGAGAAAGATGAGGGCTTGCCTGGGGCTGGAGAGGGTGGAAGGATGGGGAATGACCGCTGACCGGTACGGGGATGGGGTTTCTTTCTGGATGTGAACACAACTAAAAACCATCAGACTGTATACTTCAAGGTGGTGGATTTTCAAGTATGTACATTAAATCTCAACTAAAAATAAAACTAACTTCCTAGGCTCTGAGAAGCCTGCTGTACATTCTCACAGCGACTTAAGTGGCCACCATCCCACCCACACACACCCCCGCCCCCCCCCCCTGCCGGGCAGCTGTGGCTGACAGGTCTCCAGTCCCTGTCCACTTTTCCCCACACTTCCACCACGAATGGAAACTGGGACTCAAGCAAGATAGTCAGTTCAGAGAAAATAAGGTTGCATTTCCTTTTTTAGACAATCGATAGGTTACACAAAGGTACATGATTTTAGTCTGTGACATTATTTCAGCCTATTATTAGAATTTTACCGTGTCAAGTTGAATTTATTTCTCAACATCCAAATTTTAGCCACTGTTTCAAAGATTAGGTTGAAATTTTTAAAAATCTGTTTCTTTCCTTGACATATTATTCACTATAGTTTCTCCGACCTTATCATATTATTTTGCTAATTTACTATCTCCACTAAATGACTATGGAAAACCTTGGGGAAAAATGTATTAGAAACATTTTTTTCAAAGATATTTGAAATATATCTTTATACACATACATATTTAATGTCTTTTCTATAGAATGCCTATCATTCTATTAAAAGTAAAAAATCAGAAGGTGATATTCTAAGATATAAACAGTGGTGATAATAGAGGGGTAGTCATAGCGTATTCATGGATGAATATTTATGTTGTCTTAGATTTGCTTTAAAATAATCTAGCGGGGGGCTTCCCTGGTGGCGCAGTGGTTGAGAGTCCGCCTGCCGATGCAGGGGACATGGGTTCGTTCCCCAGTCTGGAAGGATCCCACATGCTGCGGAGCAGCTGGGCCCGTGAGCCATGGCCGCTGAGCCTGCACGTCCGGAGCCTGTGCTCCGCAACGGGAGAGACCACAACAGTGAGAGGCCCGCGTACCGCAAAAAAAAAAAAATCTAGCAGGCTTCTCTGGTGGCGCAGTGGTTAAGAATCCGCCTGCCAATGCAGGGGACACGGGTTCGAGCTCTGGTCCGGGAAGATCCCACATACCGCGGAGCAACTAAGCCAGTGCGCGACAACTACTGAGCCTGCGCTCTAGGGCCCACGAGCCACAACTACTGAGCCCATACGCCGCAACTACTGAAGCCCGCGTGCCTAGAGCCCATGCTCCGCAACAAGAGAAGCCACTGCAATGAGAAGCACGCGGACCGCAAGGAAGAGTAGCCCCTGCTCACCACAAGTAGAGAACGCCCGCGCACAGCAACAAAGACCCAATGCAGCCAAAAATAAATTTATAAAAATAAAATAAAATAATTGAGCAAGAGAGGGGCTGAAGATTGAACAAAACTGACCATATGCAGATACTTACAGAAGATGGGTGAAAGGTATGGGAAGGTCCATTATACCTCTTTTCTTTCTTGTGTGTATTTGGAAAATGTCCCCAGAAAAAAATTTCAAGAAATAAAGACAAATTAAGGGAGGGCCAGGAAAATGGACAGTTTTCATGTTCACAATTACTCTTTTTTTTTTTTTTTAAATTATTTATTTATTTATTTATTTTTGGCTGCACTGGGTCTTCGTTGCTGCCTGCGGTCTTTCTCTAGTTGCAGAGAGCGGGGGCCACTCCTCGCTGCGGTACGCAGGCCTCTCATTGCGGTGGCCTCTCTTGTTGCGGAGCATGGGCTCCAGTAGTCGTGGCCCACGGGCTCAGCCGCTCCGCGGCATGTGGGATCCTCCCGGACCAGGGATCGAACCCGTGTCCCCTGCATTGGCAGGGGTACTCCCAACCACTGCACCACCAGGGAAGCCCCACAATTACTCTTGTCCATATTTTTTCAAACGTTCTACAATGGGCATGTACTATCTTTGTGGTCACAGAACTTGTATAAAATAACATTTATTCATAATGCCAAAATAAATATCCAAATAACAGCAATACAAGTAGGTTTAACATCTGCTTGAAAAATCATAAAGGCAGTTAAACCTTTTAAAACAAAACAGAATTAAGGCCAATGTGATTGCATCAAAAACCACCCCCAAGAAGGCACGCACAATGAGAAATGCAGGACGGGAAGCCACAGCGGGAACTGAACCGCAAAGCCCCCCTTCCGACGGGGCGGAAGGGGACAAGCTGCAAATAAATCAGAAGTGGACCTGATGCAAAACTCCACTCAGCTTGGAAAACCCGCCCACAGGACGAGAGAAAAAGACCAACTGCCTGGTCCAAGACACCTGAAGGTCAAAGAGGCCTGAGGAGCCTGGGACTGAGATCTACTTTGGTACCTGGGTCTTTAAAGGTCACAGCAAGCTCTTCTCTAATATTAACATGTGAAGCCTTCACCCTGATGGAGAGGCAACTCCTGCTTCAGAGCACAGCTGAGTCAGAGGACGTTCTGGAAAAATTAGCAGAGTCGCATGATGGAACTGTGCTTCTACTACTGGAAAGACCCGAGGAGGAGCCTAGGGCATCACCATCCAAGACAAAGCATGACCAGGACACAATGGTGAGGGACAGAGCTGGACAACAGCTGGTCCTCCCTGACTCCTGGCCCGGTGCTCCGTCCGCCTTACCCACTGCTCAGCTCCACGGGGCAACCCCACGCCACGGCACCAGGGAAGGACACCTAAGGTGTCCCCTTCTGTCCCCACCAAGAAGTGGCTTCTCCTCTCCGTGACTGCAATGGGCTCAGATGACACGACAAAGCAACTGAAGAAAGAACTTCCCTGACTAAGAGAGAGAAACCTCGTATTCTGTACTAAACATCTGACTGTAATTAAACGCCACTTTTACAAATACTTCAGATGTAAACAGCACTGCCTAGTGTTTGATGAAGAGATGAGAATTACACGTAACTTTTCTGGAGAGTAACTTGCTTCCACAGATCAGACAGTCACATGCTTTGACCCCACAACTGCTCGTCTAAGAATTGATCCTAAGAAAATTAGACAGCCAACAAGAGGTATGTGCAGGCCATTTTCATAGTGCTTCTCATAGCAACAATAAAATTAGAAGGGACCTAGCATCCGAGAATTCAACAGTGGTTAAATGCTTTTACCTATATGCAACGGATTACTGGATCCCAGCTGATTCCACGCACAGCCAAGTTGGGAACCATGGTGACAGTCTCTTGGGAGTTTGCTGATCTTACATGAGAAATCGAGGCACTGCTCTCCTTTTAGCGGGAGACATTCCACCAAGATCCATTTCCCAAACTTCTAGCACTGGTCGACTTACCCATTATTTGCACTTCTGAGACACCCTTTTTCTTCGTTCTATTTCTGGTTATCAACTATTGCTTAATGTCAGCTCAAATAATACCTGTTTGATTACGGCTCAGTGACTGAACTATAACAGCATATGACGCTTAGAAGGCAAACTGAAGAACTTTGCCACTAATCGAAAGGATCTGTTTATATTTTGGGGGATGACAAGATATGGGGTATTTTCTCACAAAATGAAGAAAAAGAATGTCTCACAATATTAAAAACACAGTGCAGTGACAAGTGGATCAACTAAAAATATAATCTTCCTCGGGGATTTTCAGCAGGCTGCCACAGTGGAGCACTGTTGATTTATTTCAAACGTATATTCACGTTTTTCGGCTGACAAGAATTAGCTTCTCAACAACTTACTGGGGGGAAAAAAACCAGACGGTTCCCAAGTTATTAAAATGCGATTTCAGTGTGGTTTAAGCACAACTTCCCAACAGGGCAATTACAGGTGAGAGGAGAATTCCCACACGACAATGGGGGTGGTTACTGGTTCCAGGAGGAAAACTGAGCTGGATTCATCGGCCAAGATGGGAAGTAGAATTCTGAACCACAGACACTGAAATGCTTTTTTCCCAGACTTACACAACTCAAGAGTTCTCTGAGAGTCACCAAATGTTAACCCTAACATCACGGGTTTGCTGTGTCCATGGCTGTGTGGGTCAAAGAACAGCTTGTGACCCAAGCCCACACCAGGTTAGAAAGGCAGTTGTATGCTATGTGCCTGAAATAACTATTATACAGGATGACTTTAAAATTTGTTTCCCAAGATTTACAAACGTATAATCTCCATACCACCCAAGGAGGTACCAATTCAACAACTTCGAATGGCTGAGAATTGGCACCTCAAAAGTAAAGTTCAGATCACCAAACGGAACAATGTGTTTCCATTTTTGGCTTCCCTCCCTCCCTCCCTGCCCCCACCCACCCATCCACCTATCCATCCCCTTCCTTGAGTTTACTATATGGCAGTAAAGGTAACAAGTGCCACGGATGATGATGATGACAACAAAAATGATGATACAACCTGAAATGTATTAAATGTTTTTACTAGGTATCAGGTACTATGTTTTACACACATTTTGTTATTTAATCCTTTCAACCACCCTGCAAGGGTACTACCATCACCTCCCACTTTCACTGATGAAGAAACTGAGGATCAGAGAGATCAAGGAATTTGCCAAGGTCACCATCTTGGTAAGGTGTGGAACAGGGATTCAGAGCTAAGACAAAGATGAATTAGCCAAGGTTTCTGCTTCCCTGGGGCTCAGTCTAACAAAGAAAAATCAATATAGAGAAAAGTGTCCCCAAAGTATTCCAAGCACGATGATTGGGTGTGTGGTCGATGCTCCGAGAAGTGACTCATCAATTCAACCATGGTGTGAAGATAAGAGGACGGGAAAAGGGAGGCTCCATAGAGGATGTGACAGAGTCATCCAGGGAGCAGGTGAGGGGCAGGTAGGTGGGCAGTGGCACAAGTCAGGGGCACAGGCCCCGAGTCAGAAGGCAGAACCTGTAAGCATCTCTGTGAGCAGAGTATAGAGGCATGGGATTGGGAGGACGGGGCCACAAATGAAGGCGGAGGATGCACCAGACTCCAGAGGCCTCGCTGGGCCACACCAGCAAGCACAGTGCTTGTAGCTTAGGTGGCCAGACAGCGACCAAGGCTCTTGCCCACAGGAAAGGGTGAGGGCTGGGCTTGCAGGTGAGAGTCACCACTCTGGCAGTTCAGATGTACGGACGGCCAGGTGACCCTCTGGTCTTCTTCTGTCTACCTCGTGAGCATCATTATGAAGCCAAGTAGAAGCCAAGGGGAAATGAACGCTGACACCTGGAGTAAATGTACAGAGGTGATTGCAAATGCAAGTAAACAGCGGCCACCTCTGCTTATACAGACTCCATGGGCAGACACCTTCCAGACACCTGGCAGAAAAGAGTTCTGGGCACCTTAGTTGAGGGGATGAGCCTCTCTTCGACTGGGTTTGTTTACCTCTTGTAGACATATTTCAGCAGAACAATTTCCTCTTGGTGATAGGATATGGCTGGCAGAAGCATCCCCCTCAACTCTGAAGTGACCTTAACAATTGTCCCAGCAGGCAGGGGTTGTCATCCATTTGCTGGGACAAATCTCCTTCAGAGGCAGTGAGTCTTACATGATGCATTTCCCCAATGAGACAGATCTTTCTGATTTCCCAAACTACCACCTAAGCTGAGCTCAGCAGCACAGCAGATTTTGGACTAAGTTCTAGCCTCACCACCTACTAGCTGGCATGACCTGGGTCAAGGCCCTTCATCTCTGTAAGCCTTGTTTTCTTGATCTATGTATGGAATGTGGTTGATCATCGCATCAGGCTGAACCATAGGACACTGCCTTTCTTCTACAATTTTTGACCTACCCCCATGAAGTCCTTGTGGGGATAAAATGGGATGGCAGATGAGTGCTTAGCTGTGCATGACGAATAATAAATAGGTGATAAATATTAGCAATTACTATCATCATCATCATTTCATGGTTCCAAGTCCCCAGCAGGGCTTCAGTGTCTTCATTATTTAAACAATTCCTGCTTGTCTTAGTTGACCTGCTTTCCCATATGGCGGTATTTCCACAACTCAGCACAGCCCACTGTTCTACTCAAACTCTTATCTCTTTCCTCAGCCTCTAAGGAACACAGAGTGCTTTCTGCAGAGAAATGAAACGAACCATGCACACACATTGGCTATATATACTTATTTATCTGGACCAAACCTAACATAATCCAAAATGAAATGTGTTTCTCACAGTGAGACAAGAGGCTCTTCAAATGAGTTATTGCATTGGCCAAAAAGATCGTTCGGGTTTTTCTGTAACATCTTATTGAAAAACCCGAACGAACTTTTTTGGCCAACCCAATACGTTGCAAGGGACAAGGGGTTCTAGTCCAAGGGTTAGAGAACCACAACCCCCCAGACCGAATCCCCAATCCAACTCACTTCCTGTCTTTCTAAATAAAGTTTTATTGGAACGCAGCCTCGCCCAGTCACTTACACATTATCGGTGGCTACTTTTGCATTACTGTGATTACTGTGGTCTCACTCTACACTCGAGAGGCACTCAACACTAGCTGAGTGGTTGCTACCGAGACCATCTAGCTCATAAAGGTCAAAACATTCGTACAGATATTTATATAAATATTTATTTATCTGATTCTTTTTATAGAGAAACTTTCTCAACTCATGCTCTAGTCCAGTGCTTTAAGTGATCACTGTTGAACGCCACCAACAAAGTCCGGATTCTTTGCTGGAGTTAAAGACAAAACACTGGCTATATATGTGCTGGTGGGCTGGTGCGGGGTGGGAGAAGGCAACCACAGAGTAATCGTATCTATGCTCCAAAGCCGGGTGTTTATTCTTCCTGGAAGGGAAGTTTTTTTGTGTGTGTCTTCAATTAACATACATCACTTTGACTTCCGGAAACATGATAGTGATGGCTGAACCTAGAATTCTGTTGGGAAATCAAAACTGTTTATTTTGCAAACATCGCTGTGGTTAATTCAAATAGATTTTCACGTATTCCTTGGCAGCGATGACTTTTAAGGATGGCAAAAAGGCTCACTGAAAATTTTTTTCCCCCTAACAAATTTAATTGCAAAGTGGCCCTTAATTTATTTAACAATTATTCTTCTCCAGTAAGGATATGTTTTTGAAGATAGTCATCAATTGTGTAAAGTTATCAAAAAATCCTTAAGCTTCACGACTATTTTAAGAGAGAGAGAAGGCACAGGAGAAGGAAGATGGCAAATGGTTTAATTCCGATGTCTAGCCCAGTTCCTGGCACTGTTGTAAGCGCTGAATAAATAACAATGTGAAGGGAAAAAAATTTTTAAATAAACCAAAAAAGGAGGGGATCAGAGGCATACGGAGTGCTCTGGTATCCCAGGATACAGAGGTTAATGATTTTTACCGTGTCCCACTATACCTCACTTATTCAAAGCAGGCTGCCCTTAAGGCCACTCAAATCCTCTGGAAAGAAACCAAGGGAAACAACAGCAGCAATGGCAAAGGAAACAGAGTCAAGCCATTTGCTCTGAAAGAGAACTGTGAAGGATCCCTCAAGTCCATGGCTTTGTGAAGAATAACAAAGAACAGGGGAAAAAATACTCAGGAGAGTAGTAAGTACTCCGTGATCCTCAGTGGAACATCATTATAGTAACAATATTTCTGCTCAGTGCTTGTCATGCTTATAGCTTGTGGGCAACACGAAGCTCACGTCCTCTGTACCCTTGGTTGCGAGGAATCTCCAAGCTCATTCCTAGGCCCAATTTTTTAATGACTGTAAAGACTTCACGAGAGCCACACCTCCTCTGGGACCACATCTGACTGGTCCACTTTGATCCCCTTCCCCTGTTTAGATAGATCTCTTATTTGTACTGGATCATACTGCATGCATTTTTAAAAAGCTCTCAAATCATTTTAGGATCAAGATAAGAACGAATGCACACACAGTCACAGGCACAGTGCACTCAGATGTGTCTGGTTATTTCACGCATCACAGCTTTTCTCCTCAACAACCCTGAAAAGTCTATGCGAGAATCTACTTTCTATAGACTTGGAAAGTGAGGCCCGGGGACACGGAGTGCCCAAGGCCACACAGCTAGTAAACAGTAGAGGTTGGATTTAAATCTAAGTTCAGTTGATCCCCAAAAACTCTGTTCTTTTCACTACACCAGAGCTTGGCACACTATGGCCGCTGGACGTAACCAGCCCATTTCCTGCCTTTGTAAATAAAGTTTTATTGGAACACAGCCATGTTCATCCATTTAAATATTGTCCACGGCTGCTTTCATGCTACAAAGGCAGAGATGAGTAGTTGTAACAGAGATCTTATGGCCTGAAAAGTCTAAAATATTTACTCTCTGGACCTTTACAAAAAAGTCTGCTGACCCCTGCACTTTACTCTTTTGGGTTAGGTTGTTTAATAAGGGATGACAGTACATAATCTGTTTGAGAAATATTTTTTAAAGAATTATATAAAAACATTTGATGCCTAAAGAGTTAAGTTTCAGAAGGCAAAACATTTACTTCAGATGGAAGCGTTCTTCCCTGATGTTTCTAGATACAGTAAGTGTTTCACAATATGATTTTTTCCAATACCTCAAGGTGGAAAATCTATGGGAGGGGGAAAAATTCACTTGCAGATGTTTTAAATTTTTTCTTAAAAAGTCATAATTAAGATCTAGATTTAGAGAGTTTATTACAGCTAAAATCTGCCTCTCTGGTTTTCTTTTCTTTTAGTTTTCATACTTCGTAGAAAAGCAAAGCAACATGATACTCTGTTAGGTAAACCAGAAATGGATTTCTCATGTTGAGCAAAGAGTAACACAGATACGTAGGCTAAAACATTATTCTTAAAACTGAGCTGAGGAGAAAAAGAAAGATTAAGCTGTAATTTACACATTGGTCTTCAGGGTAATTTATCCCTCAAAATTTAGAATTTATTTATAATTTATAGCCCACCCACTTCCAAAGAAGGATTTGAGACAGCAAAATTTGGAATAAGAATCCAAGAACATTAAATCTGGGATTAGTAGATTCTCAAAGTCCTGAACTTTCAAGTTCTGAAAGTAATTTAGTAAAAAGTGAAAATAAATAGTTTTGTTAAAGACTTCCCCCTCAAATGTATAAACAGTAAAGGGGGAATAGAAAAAGTATTCTTTCATTTCTTTTTTTTTAAACATCACTATCCTATAGTATTTTTAAGTGAAAGAAAGCCTAATTTCTTTAAATTATGCTGGAGACAGAAAGTTGGAAGGAGAAAGCAGAAATCCAAGACCAAAAATGAAGTTCTAGAAATCTTTAGAACTCCATGTTATTTTAATATGATCGTACTATCAATTTCAGTTAATTTCCACGATGAATCAAAGCCCTTGGTCAATATTATAAGAGCTGACTGGTAACAGAGATCCAAGCAATAAATTTTCTATATTATGGGCCATCACCAACTTTTCAACTTCCAGGATTGGAATCCAGATGTCCATTATTTCAGGAATATATAGGAAGCAAACTATAGAACAGTATCTGATAAAGGAAAAAATATTTACAGAGCTCTAGAAGCTCTTGAACTGCTGTTCCAGGCCCTGTTCAAAATGAGTGCTTTTTGGTAAACTAAGTAGTTAGAACTAGGGATAAAATTGTGCAAAAGTATCACAAACAACATACTGCTGCTTCAGAGCCCATTACAGAAAATCCCAGTACTTGGTCTGAATGATTAGTAAGGGTCCCAGCTCTTCATACTCTGATGGGATACCTCAGCCTGCCAGGCAGCGTGGAGTCTGGCTGCTCTCCAGGACTGCAGTTTCAGCAAAAATATCCTTCAAAACTCAGTTTGGTTGGGACTTACCACAAGCTTTGGTTTGGAACTTTCCAGTAATGCCCAAAATAATTCGACCTGAGACACACTGGCCGACCACCACCACTGATGCTGGGGAGGACTGTCTGAAAGCAGACTGAGGCTTCCTGGGCTGACCACCCAGAAGAGTGAGTGGAGCAGAACAGAAGAAATGGATGAAAGAGGGGGTGGGCAAAGAGAGAGCGGGCACAGGAATGGGTTGGTCAGGGCGGGCAGAGCCTTAAGGAAATGCTTTAGCAAGCAGGCACGCACGTCCTCCTGATGGAAGACTACACCACCACCGACCAAGTATTCTTGCCAAAAATTAGACAGGAATTTGACCAAGCCTCTAGAGTTAGCTACCTTTTCACGGGAAACATAGAAGACAAAAGAACAAGTTAAAGGACACCACAGGGATGCAGTCACTGAAGTACAGACCACAGAAAACTCTAGAGGACACACTGGTCCTTGAAACAAATATGTTGCATTAAAATTTTTTTGTACAAAATTTAGAAAGGGAGGGAAAACCTACAGGTTAAAATGCATTGACCTTATGTGATTCCGGATTTAAACAAACTGAAAGAGAGAGAGAGAGAAGAGAAATACTTATTGTCTTAAATGGTGTTAAGCCACTAAATTTGAGTAACTTGGTTCTCAGCAATTCATACCAATCCAGAAATCCACACTGAAGAAAACGCCTGAAGGGTGAGGTGTAATGAAAAGAGGGGTCATTGTGGATTCAGACAGACTTGGGTTCGAATTTGGGATCCACCACTTGCTAAAGTTGGGACTGTGAGTTGGTCTCTCTGTGAAAAGCTGGAGCCTTTCCATTTGAAACAGAGATAAAAATGACTAAAAATGCCTGCGGTTATTGTAAGGAGTTACAGGGAGAACACACGAATAGGTGCTCGGCAGGTTGCCTTGCACGGAATACACAAAAAGTCGAAAAGGAGCTATGATCTGGATAATCGCTGTTAGCAGTGCTCCTTCGGAAACGACTCAGTCCCCACCCCATGCCACCGGCCACCCCCGGCCCCTCCAAAGTAAAGGAGGAAGAAGAAATCCCAGGAGACGCTGAATCTACATCCCCTCCTGGTAGAAGGCGGATAGAGGGCGGCCCGCCCTTTCAATGAGCTAGATCTTCCAACCAGGTTTGCATTTACATGTTTCTACCTCTTTAGGTCTCGGGCTGTACACGTTGCTGCCCATCCAGGTATGGGGAGACACACCTGGGCTGGGCCATGAACCGAGGGGATACGCAAGGTAAAAAGAGCCTGATCATACTTCTGGTGTGCTCGCAGACAGGCTTCAGAGCAGAATTCCACGTGGTAGCATCCAGATGGAATTTCAGTGTCAGAGTTTTTCCTCACCTCAGTCCAACGGCACCAAAAGGGCTGGGTTCGGAACTGGCAGCCTTTCTTTCATTCGTCATTATGTTTTACACACAAGGAAATTCTGACGCCGAAAGATGGGAGGGGATGATGAGCAGAGAGTGACACGTGTTTTTATGGCAGCTCAGTCAGCAGCACTTAAACTCACTTCTGACACTTCTCAGAATCTACAGACCTGTAAGGACGGAACTGTCACCTGCCTATCCAGGAGAGATGTCACTTTGGCAGTGTTTCAAAAGGAAGGTCGCTCGCGTCTTTTATACGCATTTTCACTACCACG
Source organism: Mesoplodon mirus (assembly GCF_964341445.2). Classification (NCBI taxonomy): domain Eukaryota; kingdom Metazoa; phylum Chordata; class Mammalia; order Artiodactyla; family Ziphiidae; genus Mesoplodon; species Mesoplodon mirus. The sequence goes on from NC_138995.1 coordinate 9,919,328, forward strand.
TTATTCCTCTAAGCCCATGAAAAATGCTGGACTCTTGAGAGACAGATAAAAGGAGGTGTGTGGTACAGGGTTGGCTAAGAGGAAAATCGCCTTTGTTTCTGAACCTAGGAGTACAAAAATTCAGAGTCGTTTGCTAAAATCTAGAATTAGGGCAAAATGGCTGCTAGCTTTTCTCCAAGAGTTTGGGCTTGTGGATTACAGAAGGCAGTTGCATTTGATGATTTCTGAATTACTTAACGGTTAAAAACTAATGGTCCCGTTAAGACTTGGAAGATAGTCCTATTATGTAACAGTTGGCTCTCCTCGGCTAAATGGTTCCCTTCTAGTGTGCTCTGACACCAGGACTGGAGGAGGCATGAAGAGGCAGTGCAGCTCAGCTCCCACTAGAGTTCAGCTCCCACCAGAGCAGCACGGTGCCAAGGAGAAAGCGGAGAGTCACAACGGACGAAAATCCTACATCTGCCACCAACCTGCCAAGTGACCCTGTGAAAGTCACTCACTTCCTCTGATCTCGGTTTCTGGCACAGTAAGAACGACAGACAGTGCGGCGTGCTGGTTGAGGAGGGGGGCCCAGGAAGGCCCGACTGCACGGGATCTCAGTCCCTCTGCTTCCTGGCCACGTGCCTTCAGAGAACTCACCCTCCCTGGTCTCTTTTTCCTCACCTGTGTAATAGACATAATGACAGCGCCCACCCCGAGGGTTGCTTTGAGAATTAAATCAGAAAAAGCACGCAAAGGGTTCTGGGTATGGGGCTCATAACAGGCGCTCAATAAATGGGCTGTTACTGCTGCTACGGCGGTGGTTATTATTATTCGCTCCCAAACAACCACAGAAATACGAGGTGGAGGAGAGTCAGTCACTGGCAGGAAAACACTGCCTGCTTGCTGGCCACTGAGACAATGGCTCGTGTGAGGTAAACTGGGCTTCCGCCGGCCACCACTCTCTTCCCAGAGCCGAGAAGAGAGCCTGGGGCTTCGGAGGCACGCATTAAATGCATGTTAAGCGGATGAACAAGCGGATAAATGAATCAGGAAGGAATAAAAAAGCAAATGTCTTAAGAGCTGCTGCTCTATCCTGAAAAGAGGGTGTCAGAGAGCACTGGCACGGGCTCACGGCTACCAAACGCTGCCGAGAGCGCGCGCAGTAGGGCTCGCCTGGATCTGCTGGCTGCATGGGGACGGTACCCAACTGTTCGTACGAGCGCAGGGCCGGCACCTAAGGGGATGGTGCAGCTCCCACTACAGGCTCTGAGTTCACGTTTCAACCTCAAGTACTCAGGCTACGGGCTGGCTCCAGAAAGGGCTTTAGAGAACAGACTTCGCAACAGCCTAAAACAACAGAGTGAAAGACTAAGGGAGAAATAAGAAGAACTGGCTACTGGACAGCACTGAGGGGTCAGATCAACATCGTACCATCTGAATATCTGGTTTAAGATACCTCCCTTTACATCCATCATCTGCGTGGAGAACTATAAAACCAACGACCCCGACAGAGGCGAACCCCCAGACGGCTTGTCGTTGTATCAGTGTTCTCCAAATTCAGCCACTCGGTGCCCCTTTTGGAACTGTTTTATCCTTGGCACCTCCTGTACCATTATTAACTTAATCCCTGTGTTTAAATCAACTCACTGAAAAAGAAAAATTAAATGGAGTTATTTGTTAAAGAAATTTAAACCACTGTGTTAAACGAGAAACCAGTATCGCCTGCCCTAAATAATATGAGGGAACTGTAAAAATAAACACTTGGAAACAGAATAGTGTAATGAAAATGAAGCTAACCACCACTGCTTTCCTCAGCTCTAGCTCTGAGGGCCGCTCCCCCTGTTAGAAAGATGTTGGCGTGTGACAGCCAAAAAATCTGCCGGTCCCTAGCGAAGGCTTCCTCCTTCAGGCATTTTGAAAGTCTGAGAAAGAAGAGGGAATAAAAAGGAGGAAGTTTCTCATGATGTGAGTCCATGCTTTTGGGACCACATTCACGCACCACGTAAAATCACCGCAGGTTTGCGAAACAGTAGAACCTCCTTCTCGGGCTCTGATGTTCAGCCCCCTTGCGGGACTGGAGAGCTGACCTTACTTGTTTCTGAGTGCAATTAAAATACACATTTCCTCGATTCTGGGAGGCACTGCAAGACTATCTGTAATCAGGATGCAGCTTACAATCGGGTGGCTTTTATGAACCACTTTTACTGCTGCTTAGTACTGTCTTTTCCTTTTTCTCTGGGAGGCTGTTATGAGATGGATGACACATCTCAAAATGAGGGTGACTCAGAGTCAAGAAAATACGGTACACCTTCACTGGGCCAATATATATGAGCCTCCCGTTTGGACGCCAAGACAACACAATAGCCTTCCGGCCTCCCCATTGTGTTCATCTGATAAAGACATTACAATAGCAAGATATTATGATCTATAACCCTCCACTGGAACACTCACACATTCTTGGCCTTGAACGCTTGAGCAAAATGCTGCACGCTATGGAGCACAGCGAGGTCCAGGGTCATTGCTTCTACCTTGGCTTTATGCTGGAATGAGAGAAAATAAAAAGAAATGATAAATAATAGCAAGTTTAGTTCATGGTATCAAGTTACAGTAAATGTGTTATGGAACATGTCGGAATTCCCCTGTTTAATATTAGACGCCCAGAGAGAATATAAATCATCGGAATGAATGGAAGAACGGGGCGTTTTACTGCCAAGTTGAGGGAGGCTGGGAGGCTGGGACTCTGCTGAAACTCCATGCTGGGGGGTTGTGCTGTTTGACTCAGCGCACGAAACAGGGTCCTAAGGGTCCTCGGGCTCACATAGCTCCTCTCTCCATCTGCCTCCTAAAAAAACTGTAACGATAGGGCAACACCAGGACAAAGCCTGGCTCCTGCAAGAACTCTGGAGACCACATGTTAATCTCAAAAGCTGCCCTCCGGTTCTGAAATGATTCCACCAAGCCTGCATGAAAAACGAGAGACAGCTCATGTACAGAAAGTACAAACGCAGGCAAAACTTGTTCCTGACTGCTCAACACCCCCCTGGTTTAGTAACCCTGTGAACCCTATAGATGGGCAGGGCACGTATGGATGGTAATAATGATGCTGTTAATGAGGCCATTAAGGTCTTTGCTGAGCTGATGGCGGGTGGGCATTTACAGGCATCATCTCATTTCACCCTCAGGACAACTGAAGGATACGGTTGTAGTTGGCCTGTTTTACAGTGTGGCATCTTATAAGAGATTGCAGAGCTAAGAAGTGTGGACGGCAAGACTCAAGTCAGTCTGACACTGGCTGGAGCCCAAGTTCCCTCCTGGAGAGACACCAAAAGGATTGCAGTGGTCAGGATTTGAAGCCACCCTGTTCCACTGCAGGGCCTCCTAGCACACTTCTGGAAAGATCAGGGTTGCCTTGTGTTTATAGAGCCCTCCCAATTTTTGAGTCTCGCTGGACTTTGGAGTGTGAGCTGAAATGCTATCACTTCTTAGACGCCCCTCCGCTGAAGGACAGACTGCCAGGCCACCTGCCTGTTCAGGTAAGCAGATCCCCATAAAATGAACGGTGAGCTTGGGAATTCTTGTCTAGACTGCGATGTTAAAGTAAGGCTATGGAGACTAACGCGATACTCGAATATTATGAAGGGGGGATGCAAACGGCACTGCTGGGGACATCCTCCACCCGAACGGATGCAAACTGTGCCGAGAAGCTTCGTGTGTCTACGGCAGTTCACCTCTGCCGCCTAGGTCGTGGGCTCCGACCCAAGCCCCAGGCCTTGAACAATAAATAGCAGGCAGAGGCATCAGGAAAGCACACTGACTTTGGGCCAGGTAACCTTTCTGAGCCTCAGTTCCCTCATCTGTAAATGTGAATATTATCTACTCTCAGAGTTGTGAGATTAAGTATAAAGTATCTAACATCCTGCCCTGAAGAGAGAAAGTATTTCATCAGTTTAACCAGGAGGAGATAAGATGCCCGTGGTGACAAATTCTTCCCCTGAGGCCACTGTGTAGTAAACCGTGGTTCGGGTGGGCAACAGTGCAGCAAGGTGGATGCAATGATGTTGATGACAAGCAACGGTGCCCCCCGAAGACCACAGACTGGACCAGATCACTGTTGGCTCTGCTTACTAACAGAGCCCAGTTTTAGGGAAATGGCGTAGAGAGGGATTCAATGACCTCCCCAAACCCCAAGAGCTTATCAGTGGCAAAGGCAAGTTGGCCAAAGAAGATTTAAGTTCCTCAGGTAACAGCAGCAGATGCTCAAACCTGCAGATTTTGGAAGAAGGAGAAGTGTTGAACCAACACATGGGTTTTGTTAGGGAAATATTGCACCTGGAGGGTCCAGGTAAGGCAAGGCCACGCCCCTCATCCTAGAGGGAGAGAAACTGCCCCCAGGAGAAGCGGATGCACTTGAGTGATACTGTACCCCATGCAGAACGCTTGGGTCTCCAGATAGGGAGCAAACTCCCCCCCACCGCTTTCTGTCTGCATGATGGATATTTATCTGTGGCTAAAACCTCTTCTGAGTGGGAAGTCTGCTAATGGCTAACTTTTCTTCCCCAGAGAGTCTTATGACTCCTAAATGCTCAACTACCCAATCTGATGTTCAGAGTGAGCGAGGAAAGTGGCCTTTCACCCTCCTCCTGCCTGCTCCAGCCCCAGCCCCTCCCGGCACAGAGCATGACACGCACCGCCAACACAGAATCTTACAGAACTCTGAATGGATCACAAGAGGAAAGTCAACTATTTAACCTATTAAGGAAGGGTTGGTAAAGACATCATTGCTCCTCTCAGCCGAGCCCTTGATGGAAACCCCAAGGGATACGCCGGCTACGTATTAGAAAAATGGATGTTCATTCTCCCCCCATAAAACAGGGAGAGCATTCCCAGATGGTGACCCCAAAGCAATATTTCCAATGAAAATGATGGCGCAGCCAAATGGGCCAGTGCGTTCTTCTAAATGTGCAACTTACACGTGGTAAGCTGTCGTTTTGGTCCGCCCCCCCTTCACTTGAAGATAAAGCACAGGGCTGCCACTACCAATAAGAACAAAATCAGACCATACACATCCAGGGGGAACAAGGGGTCACAAGCCATCAAGTAGTTCAACAGACTAATCCACAGGCTGTGTGTTACTAGGCTCCTGGGGACAGTGATTCAAGTCCACACGCAATTACTCAGGTAATTCCCCTGCCCTTGGTATCAGGTTTCCTGTTTTTGCTACTGACCCTGAGAAATGCAGAGAAACTGTGTGTGCAACTCACTTAAGGCCAGTGAAGGAAAAACACAGCTTTGTGAATTAAGGTGTGTGTATGCGTTGATGTGTGTGTGTGTGTTGGGGGGTTTGCTCTTCTGATTGGCTGACAAACTTAACGTGACAGAAATGTTTATCGTGGGACATGCTCTAAATGAGCAGGCAGGGGCTGACGGACTGGAAACAGAAAGCATTTTTGAGGGATAAACTGCTGATTGCTGGGTGAAAGCAAGAGGCCCCATCTGCCAATGTGAGCTTGCCCGCTGAGTCTGACTAGGAACCTGGGACTGACCCCAGTTCACTTTCTTGGTACAACTCCCTTTTCTTGCTGTTGTTGTCGTTAACTTCAATTTGGAATGAATTATAGACTCACAGGAAGTGGCAAAAATAGTAGTGAGAGTGCCCACCTACTCGTCTCCCAGCATCCGCCAAAGGGGGCATCTTATCCAAGTATAGCACATTATCAACATTAGAAAATCGACACTGTCACAGTGCACTCTATTAGATCGCAGACATTACTTGTATTTCACCAGTTCCGGGACGCACTCAGTTCCTTTTACTTGGAATATCTGCGTGTATAATTCTACGACATTTGATCACGTGCACAGATTCAAGATACAGAACTATTCCGTCACCGCTAAAGAACTGCTGAGTTTTTTTTATTAAGATGTTAAATCTGCGTATGCCGCTCAAGAAGTGAAAAGTTCAGGCCTGTTTGGCCAGAGTGTGCTCTCTGGATTGGCAACAGACGCCCGTATACAAAGTCCTAGCTTAAAACGCTTTTGTAGCTTGGAATGGCCAACAAGATATGCTCCTAATTCCTTACTGTGGCTCACACAAGTGCTTCTGTATTGATCAGGATGAGCTTCAGTGAGGAACAGCCCCCAAACCTCAATGTCTTAAGACGACAGATGATTATTACTTGCTCACGCTTCATGCCCATCTCATGTTGGTGGGGTGCTGTTTATTGTCGCTGGCCAGGGGCCCCATCAGGTAGAGCCTCCACCCTCTGTAACATCACCAGCCTCTACAGTGCGGGAAAGAGAATGTGACAAGGTGCACGTGGAATGTCACAGGCTTCCACCCAGTGGTGACACGTGCCACTTGTGCTCACGTTTTGTTGGCAGAGCAAGTGTTGTGGCTGTGCTTAGCTTCGAAAAGGTGCCACCCTCCATATGCCCAGCGAGAACAGAAATGCAAACATATACACAATGAATAACAGTAACGACTAACAGTCCATGCTTTTGCCCCATCTACCTCTCTAGGCTCATTTCAGGCCACTTCCTGCTTCATACGTTCCATTAGTGATAGAAAAATTTAGAAATGACAGATGAACGTGGACAAAAAAAAGCATCTATAATCCCACCACCCCAATATTAACTGTTAGCTTTCCATAGGTCCCTCCCCTCTTCCCTTCCTCCCTATCTATCCATCTATCCAGCCAGCTGGCCAACCGTCCATCCACTTAGCTTTGGTTAACAGAAACTTCTTACTAGAACTCTGAATCTTAAAATGCTATAAAATGCCTCTCTCAACCCTTCCCCCCAAATCCTAACCCTTTTCTTTAATCACACCAGGAGACAAATTTATCATCTCAGGCAAAATAGGAATGTAAATTTATTTTAAGTTATGTATACAGGTGCTGGCACCCATCGTTTTCAAAGAGAACTGCACAGGTGGCATTCCACACACGAAGCATCAGGCAACGTCTAAGTAGTTGAGAAGCCCACCTGCTCCCAACACCCCAGGCTCAGCCAGAAAGACACAGTAATGAAGCAACCCACACATTCTACTTCCATTTCCCTGGAAGTTGGGGGATGCTCAGTGGCAGCACAGTCCACCGACACTCTCAACAGACCAAGTCTTCTTGGTTTGTTCTTTATTAAGTTCAGAAAACCTGGCTTAGTGATTCAGGAGTCTGCAAATGCAGAATCAAAGGGGTTCTTGCTGTTGTTATGTAACAGTGATCTCTCATACTGTTTTACGACTATAAATTAGCCAAGTATGACTCAGATATGATACTGCCTGAAACCAAAGGAACCATATAGGGGCTGTGTGGTATTTAAAGGGAGAAGTGGGAAGATGTTATCATCCACAGGAGATGGCAGAGTTGGGCTGACCCAGAGCCACAGACCAGCATGACCACAGTGCTGACAGTGTGACTTCAGGGGAGCTGTGTGCCTGCTGTGGGCCTTGGCACCCAGGCCAAAATGTGCATTTGCCTCGCATGATTAGGGTAAAGATTAGGTATGATGTATATAAGATATGGGGCACATAAATAATAATAATTATTTGTAAGGCCACTGCTAAAGTGTGATGTCCATTGTTTGTTTTTCAATCATAAAGCATATTAGCAATTGCAGTCTCCCTTCTTAATTTCACAAATTTACCTTAAGTAGCTCAAAGTATGAACAGCAGCTCTGTGATGGAGGATGGATGACACATGACCCCAGAGCAGGAGGAAGGAGGCTCACTGCATCCCCCAGAGGCTAGGGTACCCCAGTTTCCAAACTCAGTAAGTGTTCTGAACCTGAAAGGTGTTCAGGCCATGGTGAAGGCCATGGACTCAAGTTGGACCTCCTGGGTCTAAAGCCCACTTCTAGCACTTACCAACTGGGAAAGTTACTTCTTGTGCAATCAGTTTTCTCTTCTGTAAAATGGAAATAAGAGCACCTGCTTTATCAGGAAATGAGGTGATATATGTAAACTCCTGAGAAGAGCACCTGACACCTGAGAAGTATTCTACAACTGTTGCCAAGGACCAAATAGTATTACTCTGATTGTTTCTGTTGTTGTCTTTAGCATTGCTGTCAACATCATCACAACCATCATCACCACAATCTTCTTCACCATCGTCCCCATCATCCCCATCATCATCATCATCATCATCACCATCTGCACTGAACTGCTTCACTCTTCACTGAGAGAGGTGAACGGGGCCCAGCTGGCCAATGGCAGCAACCTGAGAACCCTGGCCATAGGAGCCCTCGCCCCACAGTACCCTCTTTCCTTACAGTGACCCTTTGCGGGCAGTTATTATCACCCGCCCGTTTCGCGGATGGAGAAGATGAAGTTCATAGAGTGACAGCGTATCTTCATGCAGGTAACAACTGTCAGAACCCCAGTTCACACCAAGCCATGATTTTAATCCCTACTGCATGCTCCACAACGCTCACGTGGCCCAGCTGTCCTCATGCCCCTCAGAGGCCTTCACACCAAGGCCAACCCCAGGGGAGACCACCAGATCTGTAACAGCTTCGTACAGAGGCAGCATGCTGTCCTGCTCCTGGTCCACAATAAGAGAGACAGTATTTACAAGAGTGAACTATTCACTCATTCATTCACTAACTCTGCCTCTAAAGGTAAACATATATTCCAAAGATCCCATTTCCTTTACTTCTTTTCTTTTATTCCCATTCATTGCAACACCACGTAAGAGGAAATCTCTCACACCCATAATCCGCTTACCATCAATGGAAGAACAAAAAAGGTAACATCTCATGGTAACAGGCCTTTGGAAAGCTGTATATAAATAATTTCAAGGGCTTCCCTGGTGACGCAGTGGTTGAGAGTCCGCCTGCCGATGCAGGGGACATGGGTTCGTGCCCCGGTCCGGGAGGATCCCACATGCCGCGGAGCAGCTGTGCCCGTGAGCCATGGCTGCTGAGCCTGCGCGTCCGGAGCCTGTGCTCCGCAACGGGAGAGGCCACAACAGTGAGAGGCCCGCGTACCACAAAAAACAAAAAACAAAAAAAAAATAATTTCAAGCGACCAAGCATACTTAAAAAACAGATTATTCCTTAAAAACTATTATTAATTGTAAACTGACTATGAATTAGCTAGAGGATATCAATGACTTTTCTCCACTATCCCGTAATGAACCAAAAGTAGCTGGTCTGGGAACCAAGCTGTTGTGTGTGATGGGACCTCACAGTGAACTCAGGTGGGCACACTTCAAAATGCTCTCATCTAGTACAGGAGTCTTGTTTCCTCCACTCAACTGGACCAAAGCATCCCCACTGCACGCTTTCTACTCAATCCTAGCCTAGCAGCAGGTAAGATCAGCTCTTCCTCCTGTTATGATACAAGGGCCACCCGTGAGCTGGTCAAAAAGAAGAGCACACGGTAACAACTGTTGGAGATGGAAGGATAGAGAAACCCAGATGAATGAATGGGAGCAGGGAGCCCCGCCTCCAACACACCCAGAGGAAATATTCTCTTTCAGCAGATGGGGACTCACCCTGTGGAGCCACAGGGGTGAGACGGACCATGTACCGTGAAGGTGCCAATCCATGTGAATTTGATGGGTGTGTGCCTACCCTCTCTTACACTTAGAGAAGAGCTCGTTTCAGGGTTTCCCTGAAAAAAAGCTTTCACGTACATATATTTATTGATAACCAGAGCCAAAAAAATAATGAGCATCTATGACATGCTTGGCATTTATTTTTCATTAAAGAGTCATAGGAAAAAATCTTTTGAAGTATCTATCATTTCCCCCATTTCAAAGACTAGAAAACAGAGGCTGGTATGGTTTAAGTGGCACAGCCTAGTCAGACACAGATCCAGGTTACCAACCGGTTGGGATGGTTCCAGTGCTCGTGTCTTCACTGGAGTACCACACCGCGTGGTAGCCCCATCCTCATATTCTTCAACAGATGACACTGAGAAGCTATGAAGAAATCAACGCCCTCTATATATCCTTGTTTGTGTCTATTTTACATCATATTTATTTCATACACTTCAAATTTACAAGAGAAGCCTAGTGCTGAAAGAGAAAATGTAACCAAGGCAATAATCTACATTCAGAGCTTATTGCTAATGGCATCCTGCAAATTCTAATCCAATGGGCCCTAACTGCATTATGCTGATGCCTCTCACCCTTCCACTTTACATACACTTGGTCCTGACTTTATGCTCCGAAACCTTAAATAGGAGTTGTCACATTTACAACAGCAGGAGACACTGGTGCTGAGCATGTTATTGACATGACAGTATTCACTGAACTACAATACAGACCTTAACTACACTGGTTTCATAATTCCCCAACATCCTATGCGGGACTTCACAACGCCAATTTCTCCAGTATCTTTTAAGTGATGTTAATGGTGGCCATGGGTGGTGGCCTTTTCGCTGGGAAATGCAGGAGTAGATAGAGACTTGAATCTCCTTTCAGCTCTTGTACCTCTCAGGAGAATAACCCAAACCAGCAACGTGAGTGAGTCTGATGGGGAGTGTGCCCAACCTTGGAACAAGCCCAAAGATTAAAAGGACGTACTGATAAATGCTCTTTCTGAAAAAGCATTTCTCCCCAAGGAGAAGGCAGAGTTTAAGAGTCTCTTTTACAGCTCCACACACCTGTACCAATCTGTATACCACTGTGCCTTTAACAAGGAAAATGCTCTTAGGGAAGAGTGCAATTTCGAAATAGGGAACCAAACCAAAAATGATCCTTAGCAAACCCCTGGATTTTTTCTTACAGCCTTGAAGGAGAGGGGCTGATTTTGTCATTCCTGACTTTCAGATCAACCATCAGGCAGCAACCTTCACTCCTGAGCCCTCACAAGTGCCCTTCAACTCTGCCTTCCCCACTAAACTCGTAAACAGTCCTAATAAGAAAATCATGACAACGCTTTCTTCATTATATACAGGTCAGAATTTCTGCCTTGGGTTGCTGGAACTCAATTTGCAAAATAACTGTATCAATATCTACAGGTAACTGTGAGGCTGATTCAAGGAGAAATTGCACCGGATAACAGCTCATTTAATTTGGTGTACGAGTTAACGCACCACGTAAAGCAAAACTATTAAAAATGCTTAGACGGTAATAGGCAATATTTTGCACTCTGGATAAAAAAATGCTTATCTTGCCAGAAGCTAACGAGAGTGAAAATATTCGAAAACCTTCCAACTTCCCTCTATGCGATGTATTCACTTTGCAGCGTAAAAACAGTTTAAGGAAGGACAGCAAATGGCATGGGAGTTTGGCAGTCAACGTGATCGGGCGTTTATGCCTTGCTATTGAAGAAAGAGCCTTTTTTTCATAGTGAATTTTTCATTCTAATGTAAGTGATGATTTACATTAACTATAGGTAAGGCATGGTTACATTTTCCTGAAGGATTGCAGGCAAGTAAAGACTAGTACAGTAAGTCGAAGCGTAAAAGCTTTCTCTGTCATAATATTTATTATAATGGCATATAAAATAGCTGAAGTAAATAATAGATGACTAAAGGTAAATTCATATGATAAAGAATCCTTCAGTAGACACCATTACTTTTGACTGTTCTAGTTTTATATACAGTTGAAGACTCTTAATAAACAGGCCCTATATCTTATGTAAGTATTGGAAACATCAACGATGTGCTTTAAAGGCAACAGACTGGACATCAGCTAATTTACTGTCTAATGAGATCCTCAACAGGAACAGTCCATATATTTTGAATATTTAATAGGTGGGTTCCTTAATGAAACTTGTTAAGGAAAGGGCACTGGAAGCCCCTTCTTTGGGGAAGTTGTTGATAAAAGAAAAATCAGTGTCCCCCACCCCCCAAGATTCAGAACGGTGTATCGTTTAAAACATAGAGATGTGGGACCTGTTGATTATCTGGTGACAGGTCAATGGTGGTTAGTTAAATTGACTAGAGAGAGACAAACAAGATTTGTCTGCTCTGGTTGAAAGGCTTCTGAATTCCACGTGAAGGACCTGTGAAGTCTGAAAGATGCTCAAATGGAGAGAGACGATCTTCATTACGACCCTTAGGATGGAGAGGAACATACACTAACAGGCCAGTGTCTGCCTCAGGGGTTCTCATCCAGGGACATGCCACCCCCAGGGAACATCCGGCAAGGTCTGGAGACATTTCTGGTAGTCGCAATTTGTTGGGGGGTGGGGGGGCTACTGGGATCTAGTGGGTAGAGGCCAGGGATGCTGCTAAACATCCTACAACTGCCCCCAGATAGTAACGGTGCCGAGGTTGCATGTGTGAGTTTAGTGAGAGGAACCGTGATTCACCCTAAGTGGGCTCCAGCGACTTAAATTTATCCTTATTTATAAAATTAAAACTGGCTCACTAACGAAAGTATAAATAATACAGAAGTGGATAATGTATCAAGTGAAAATATCTCCGGAATTCCACTGCCCCAAGATAAACAGAGTGACAGTGATGCAAATCCTTCCAGAGTACATTTTCTACACATATAAAAACACTGGGCCATAATACATTTCTATAAACATAGTATCGTACTTCATGGGTTATTATATCATCGGGGTTTTCCCAGTTAACACATAACTGAATACATCTAAATAGACTCCACCCATATTCTTTCCAACCCGTAGGTTTAGCCCATTGTAGGGCTGTTCAAGAATTTATTAAAAACCGATCCCCTTTAGATTCCTCAGCCTTCCACACCCTTCACTAGCTTTGTGAACTTTTTACTTAAATTCCCGATGCCTGACCTTCCTTATCTGTAAAAATAGAAATAATAGAAGAACCTCCTCCTGGGGATTACTGTGAGAATTCAATGAGATAATAACCATGGAAAGCACCTTAAATAGATATGCTCTAAGTGTTAACTACTGCTGTTGCCGTAATTAATATTATTTTACGTAGTTTCTAGGTTTTTGTTACTAAAAGCAATGCTGCAATACCTATGTTTCGCAATAAATGATTTTTTTTTTTTTCTAGAGGATAAGTTCCTGGAAGTAGAATTGCTAGGTCAAGAGATTTTAAACATTTTAAACTTTGATAGATTTTTACCGGGTGTCCTCCTAAAAGGTTATATCAATTTCTATTCCCAAGAACACTGCAGGAGACTATGAAAGAAAACCAAAACAACCAATAATTCACATTGACAGTTAAAGTAAATTAAAATGCACAGTCTCATATCTCTTTCTCTGATTCCTGGTAACAAAGTGAGAGGCACAGAGTAGGTTTTCAAGACAGGCTTTAATTTAGAAAATGAATGAATGAATATATAACACACCACCAAACGGGACAAATTTGTAAGTAGAAATAAAAGCATGTTAGTGATGTTGGCAACAATGATTTCCCATAAGCCATTTAGAAAGTCAGGCTTTCCTCCTGGTGCATCAGAATGGCTGGCTGAGGGTCTGCCTCTCAGAAATTGGCCGCACCGCATGATGACAGATGTGAGCCTGGTATGCAGAGCATGCAGTAAACATGTAATAGTATCATCACGCTTGGGGACTGACCACGACAGTTATTTTTAATTTATGGATGAATTGAAAGAGAGAAATCTTCCAGAGGTTCTGCAGAAGCCAAGCAGGATATTCAACAGATAAACTAGAAAAGATTAAGAGTATATGTGCTTCCAAGAGAAATGAGGTTTCCTGCTTAAGTGGCATCCGCCTAAGAAGCCTCTAATAAGTTCCAACGAAAACACCCAGAAAGGAAGGAAAGCTGAGAACTCAACATAATACACACACATACACACACACACAAGGCACAATCAAGTTATCCCCAAATGTTGTGCATCTTTTACGTTAGCTACAAGACCAAATAAATTACTCGTAAAAAGTAACTGAAGACAGAATTGAAACAACAATAACAAAGGTTTTTTTTGGGGCGGGGGGACAGGGATTTCATCGAGCCATTGAATCATGTATGGCCTGGTTTTGCTGGTTAAAATGATAGAGACAGTAAACAGTTTTATACTAAGTAAGAGAAAATTTAGATATGTACGTGAAAATTTCCAGAAGAAAGAAAAATATCAGAAGAGAGGGAGGGAAAAGAAAAGGGGAGGAAGGGGAGAGAGGGGACTAGGAGGAGAGGGGAGGGGAGGGGGAAGGAGAAGAATAAAGTAAGTTAGTTAGTTTAGCTTCCAAACCAGCAGCAGTAGGATTAAAAAAAAAAAAAAAAAAAAATGCATGGGGTATACTGGATATAAAGAAACTGGATAAATGCAAAACTAATATCCAAAAAATAATTAAAATTTAATAATAAAGGAAAACACTTGGACACTTGGTAGAGAGGAAACACAAAACGAAATTCAGAAATCAGTACAGGTATATACATAATCACAAGAAATAAAAATGGACTTAAATTCACACGCTAAAGGCAGAAACCAACTAGAATTTAAGAATCACCTCTATGGTGTATAAAATAGTGTAGATAGAGAGAACCAGCACCTCTCAAACCAGTTCTCCCTGGTCCACAGTATGGGGCTGTGCTGAGAAGAGACCAACCAGGCAGGAACTACATTTTCCAGCCTGCAGTGCGGTGGGGAGGGGCCTCTAGGTTTCCACCAATGGCCTGTGAGTAGAAGAGTGTGGCGCTTCTCACGTGAAATGGATTCCCTACATTCTTTCTCCTTCCACATGATGGATGTAGATTATAATGATTTCCTCGGAGACAGTAAGGCCACTAGATGAAAGGAGCTTCGATACTTTATTCACTAAATGGGCCACAGCCCCCTGTCAGTCGGGGGCACCCGATGTGGATCTGTATCATACACTGGAAATCACTTGGTAAAACTGTTCTCTCTCACAACTTCAAGTGTCAGTGCGGTTGACTGCTCCATGCTACCTTTTACCAGGGAAGGAGAATCATACTGTTGGCAAGCAGCAGCGAGGTTTGGGTCATTATAGAGTTGCAAAATCCAATTGATTCTGGAGCCCAAACAGCATAAAATAAGCCCGAAGACGTCTTCGAGAGACAACAGCCCATTACAACTTCTGAATTAATGCAAAGAATTCAGGCCAATAGCATGTATCAGATTAATGATACAACTTACCACCCAAGCGCTTTATTCCAGACCGTGGCCTGGTCGTCACTATGGAGTACAAAGAAAGAGAGACAGAGGTAGACAGACAGACAGACAGACTGAGATGGAGAGAGATTCAGAAAAAGAAAGAGTCAGGCGTGCCTGTCCTGTGAGGTTTCCTGGGCTCTTCTGACGGCTTCACCAGGACGGCTTCTGGAAACGACGTCCTGACAGGAGGAAAGAGTGGCCGTAACGAGGGGCAGAGGGAGGGCACAACTCGGACACGCAGATCCAAAGCAGGGAAGGGACGTCCCTGTCCGTTCAGTGCCCGAAGCATGCAGGTGGCCACATTCACAGCCAACTTGCTCTGTGGTCTACTCTCTTGTAGCCAAAAGGGACGAACGAATCACGTCAGGTAATTCTGTTAAAAGCCAGCTAAGTTACAGACGGCGTGCTCTCAGAAAAGCAGCGCAGACAGCGTTAGCGTCGGGGCGGGGAGAGGGGCTGCGCGGGGGACACCACCGTATACGTGTCCATTAGAAGCCGTTTGGGAACGGCACGCATGTGCAAGCAGCTCGGCTTTAGTGCCCGTTCTTCCTGCCGCTTCAGTATTTATAAACAGCGTCTTCCCTTCTCCCTCTGGCTCGGTGATACACATGTTCTCTACAGGCAGAGCTTCTGCTGATTACAGTGGGACGGGGTGGCCAGAGCTTTCCTCTCTGTAAAGAGAGGATCAGGTCCATTTGGCCCTTTTTTTCTCAAGGAAAGCAGACTTTATGAGGCTGCACTCCTTTCTGGGGGTACCAGGTCCGCAGGGCAACCACCAGAAGGATTTGGGGGTGTTATGGCTGAGGGACACGTTTTCTAGTTAATCTAAATGTCACCTCTTATCACACACCTAGGACCTTCAGCCTTCCTGTCCCTGTACACATTTACAAACTCCAGTCCAAGAGGCAAACACTCACGGTTAATTAAATATTTTTGAGGTCTTACTCTCTTGGCTGATACTATTCAGGGAAGGGAAGATTATGGACTTTGCCACATTCTACCCTGCGGAGCCCTTACAAAGTAGACCTAATTACCTGTACTTTAGAAACAAAACAAAGGCTGAGAAAAAAGCATCCAAAAAAACCTGCTCGAAAGTCATATAATTAGTACCTGGCAGAACGGGGGATTTCAGTTTTTCCTCCACACTGATAAGCCATTTCTCCTTACAAGATAGTATTATTGTTTTGGGGCCAGAACTTTCTTTCACCCTGAAATTACCCCTAAATCCAGGAGATTATGGTGGGGTCCAAAAGTACTTCGCTCCCAAGAATGCTGTTCTTCCCATGAACCCAAAGCCTTTACACTTCTTTCTTTTATGTTGACCATTAAAATGGTAACTTTATGATTTAAAAAAAACAAAAAACAGCTGACTTCCACCTCTCCCCTCACCCCATCCCCCAGGCTCTGAAAGAGCCAAGTTTGATAACTAAGTCATGTGTAATTTGAAATGTTTCCATATGTGTGGAAATAAGATACTAATCTAACCACCTGCTCATTCTAATTTAGTGAAACAGACTTTTCTTTCCAAATGGCCGTGAGTCCTTTAGAAAGTCAGCAAACTTTTTCTCCAATGGACCAGACAGTAAGTATTTTAGGTTTTGTGAGCCATACACACTACTCAACTTTTGCAGCGTGGAAGCAAATGCCGCCACAGATAATGGAAAGGAATGGGCATGGCCATTTGCAATAAAATTTTATTTACAAAAACAGGTGTTGGGTTGGATTTCCTCCTAGCAGGGCATAGTTTGATGAAACCTGTATTAGGACAAGAGTCAAGAAAGATGGCTGTATCTCCTTAAGTCCGACAGTCCTGTACTTAATATTAGCTGCAGATTCCACTGAATGCAGGAGAAAGAAGGACATCATACCATGCCTTGAAGTGTGTGTTGTCTGATCACACAGGCCATCAGATAAAGATACAGCTAACACACGCCATAAAGAGTCCCAAGCAGTGTGTACAATGGACTCAGCGGTATCTGTTAACTCTGTTCATTGAAAATAATCTCCTATTAAATAATCTGAATTTTGGGAGTATTATACTTTGTAAGTATCAGCACTAAATGGTTCCTGCAATTCCACATGTCTGCTTGAACACAGATTTTTTGTTTTGTTTTTAATTTTACTTTATTTTTTGCTGCGTTGGGTCATCGTTGCTGCACACGGGCTTTCTCTAGTTGCGGAGAGCAGGGGCTACTCTTTGCTGCAGTGTCTGGGGTTTTCATTGTGGTGGCTTCCCTTGCTGCGGAGCACGGGCTCTAGGCATGCAGGCTTCCGTAGTTGTGGCACATAGGCTCAGCAGTTGTGGCTCACAGGCTCTAGTGCGCAGGCTCAGTAGTTGTGGCATGTGGGCTTAGTTGCTCTGCGGCATGTGGGATCTTCCTGGACGAGGGATCAAACCCATGTCCCCTGCATCGGTAGGTGGATTCTTAACCACTGCGCCACCAGGGAAGCCCAGGACCTTTTTGAAAAATACTTTGGCCACTCTAGAAGTTCATAAAAACCTGACGAAAAGTTGAAATATAGGTTTCTAGACATTTTCCAAGTATACCAATCCTTGGGCATTCAGGGTGCGAAGGACAGACGTTTTGTCGTTGGGCTCAAAGGCATGTTCCCAGATCTGCTCAAGATTCTCTCCAGAATCCTAACAACAAGCACCAAATCAGAAGACCCATCTTGTCCACGGGGTATGTGACCATGATATTTCTGTCTTGTTCGTATGCATTTACAGTGCAGAAAAACAAAAACAAAGCAACAGCAAAACACCACTTCTCTTAATGAAAAGAGAACTATACACTTTGTTTTTTATTGCAGAGGAGAGGTGCAGATGTAGATGGAGAGTTTGGGTGGGGGGAACCACTTGGGTGTGATAGGCAGTAGTACACACAAAATACCAAAGCAATGAAAACATGAAATAAAGAGACTGCTCATAGGAGAGTTACTAATGAGGCCATTTCTTCCATGTCCTGGGATTTTTCCAATCCAGATAACAGCAGTAGATTAAGGGTGAATGAGACACTATAGCCGTTCCCTAAAGTAGTAAGAATTACAGGTCACATGATCGTGATTCAGGATAAGTTCATGCCTTCTGCTGGGGAGGGCAAGGATGGCCCTTCCAGCAGGTATGTGAAGCATTCTGCCAATGGCGAGGGATTTAAATCCCTCAATCTTGCTACGAGTCAGTACCAAGCCTTACTGAGAACCACAGTATCTTACTGGCAGAATGGTTTCTCAGCCAAGAACCCACCAAGCACCTGATTTACAGGGATACAAGTATTTCCAAACAAATACGAACCCCACTAACAAGAAAAGATGAAAACCAAAACAGAATCGTAACCACCAGCTGGCTCATGGCCCTGGGATCCTCCAGTGGACACTCTGAGGGTGATGGACCACGTCAAGAAGAGCCATCAGGCCGACAGTGATGGAAGGTGGGGCAGCCCCACCAGGTACTCTGGGCCGGGCACTCTGCTGAGTGGTTTGCATCCACCTAAGATTCCCGTCTTCACCCTCCGTGCCTGTAAGAGGTAGGTATTCGCTTCTTCATTTTGCAAGTGAATAAATGGAAATTAAACAACTTGAGGGCCAGTAAGTCAGATGAAGCGAGGATTTGAATCCCAGTCTAACCAACCCCGGATTATCTGCCCCTGTTCACCCAGAGTGCCCGTCAACTACGATCACTAGGACCCTTTCTATGAAAGGGAGAAGGAATATGGGGGGCTCACAGAATCCTTGCAAATGATGAAATTCCAAGTACCTAAGCAGAATCGGAAAAGGATGGGAAATCAGGAAAAGGCCAGAAAGACCACACGCATAGGAAAAAGCAGAGAAAATACCCCATTCTCCTGTTCTCCCAGGATCCATAATCATATGCTACACTGTTCCCTGCAAGCGCAGACATACACAGGGTAGCACATTAATCCTTCAAACACTAACAGATGCTGGCAGGGATTTAGACTGGAATGTATTTACAAAGTGACAAATTATGTTCTGTATTAGAGAGAGAGAGTGAGCACCCACAAACAGGCTGATAAATGTCAGCTGCAGTCACGACAAACGGTTTATTTTTATTATACTGTAACCACAAATGTTTTTTTTCTTTCTTTTTTTTTTTTTTCCCAGGGAGTCCCAAAGATTTATTTGTTGCAGGGAAAAAACAAGATTATATATGACACAAAGTAATAACTGTAAGATCAGTGATATTCCGGGCACCCTGCCCTCCTGGAGAGCTACATCCAGGCTGAACGGTGCTACTAACAAGGCTACCTTCTCCCAAGCACAGTAAATGGTTAATAAATCAGCACCAATACAATTCCCTGTAATTAGATACAGCCTTAGTTCACAGACTAGCCAATTGATAGACAATATCCAATTCCCCCTTTACTGGCTATCAGGAGGGTAGAGTAACTATTAAAATAAATTTAATGGCTGTGACAGGTAAGAAAATATACCAGAAGCTAAAATGTAATCAGTATCTCCAAACCCAAAATAAAATTATAGTCTTTGCTGCAAACACGGTCCCTGGGAAGGACGCTTATGGATGGAGAGCGACATCCACAGGCCAAGAAGGGCAAGGTGACTAACTCGAAAGAATGTTCAACCTTGAAAACAAGATTGGGGGCAGGGGTGGGATTTGGCCTGGGGCCAGGAGAAAATGTAAGCATTTATTATTAAGAGACCATCCTGGAGAATTCCTTTCATACACTTGGCCAGTGGAATGTTGGCAGACGTTCGTGAGGGAGCTCCAAGGCAAGATGGCAGAATGGCTGCCTGGAGTCCACTCCCCTGCTTCTCAGTTGGGCTCCACCCTTAACTCCCCGTGTGACCCTGGGCAGGTTCCTGCTCCCCAAGGAGCCTCCATCCTCCCAGCTGTGAGCTAGAGCGTTTAGAGCTCCTGGTATTGCCAAGGTCTCTCCCAGAGACCAACCCTCTGTCTGACAGGTTGAGGGATGGTAAATACAGGAGGGTGGGGAGAAGAAAACACACGCTGGTGGCCAAGCAGATTCACTAGAAAGAGGAACATTTTCTCTTCTGGGATGCAGATTTCTCATGAAATCACTGCAAGTCGCAACTCCCCACACGAACACACTCTAAAAGCAAAACTTTGGAAAGATATGACAGGAACACATAAATATATTCAAATGCACAGATTACATAGAAGGGTGGAGAATCACACACATGTGTGCGCACGCGCGCACACACACACACACACACACACAATCCCAGTTATGACTACACAGAAAGCTGATTCTTTTTTCCTGATAATGGACAGAATAGACTGCTGCGGTGGGGAGTGGGTGGGGATGACCCTGTCAGCAGAGGGCAGGCAGGAGCTCTCCTCTCCTACCCCTGGAACTCACTGCGGAAGTGAGGAGGCAGTGGTGAGAAGTACACAGTGACAGTCCCTGGGGTCCAGGGAACAAGCTTCAGTCCTGACTCAACTACCTCCTTAACGTGTTTTGACCTCTTGGAACCCGGGAACCTCACTCCCTGGAACCATAATGTTAATGCCTCCTTCACTGTGGGAGGGTTCGACAAGATTAGGCTTGTAGCCTAGAGGGCCCAGCACCCGCCTGCACACAGGGAAGTTACTGATGAACCTTGCCTGTTATTTTTAAGCTCGGGCTGCTCCCTGGAAGCCCACCCCCTGACAAAGCCCTTTCCAATCCTAAAAGAAATACCTGCCTTTCCCGCAACACCATGACAGTTTAGTTTTCCTTTATCCTAATTCACATCCCATCACCACTTCCTCATGTCTTCTCTTATTGTTTCTAAAGGGCAGGGGGTGGCAGGGGAACAAGACAAAGATTCAGCACTGAGCAGGCTCCCAGGAGTTCCCTTCTGTTCACTAGGCCAGTATGCCCCAAAGAGCAGGCCTCTGTTCTCAGTGGCCTATGGTGACATGAAATCAAAGGTGGGGAGCAAGGAGGAAGACAGTGAAAAGGGGAAATTCACTCCATCAAAATGGCAGTTCATCACAGAAGCCAACCAGAAGAAGGCCCTGAAGAAGACGGTCCAGCCAAAGCTGCAACAGTTTGAGTAACAAAATGAATGATGATATTACTGGACTATAAACTATAGAATAAAATACATACCTGTGAATCTATACTAATATAAATAAAATAATTGAATCCATCAACACATGGGGAAGACAGCATACTGTAATAACTGCTATACGCAAGATCTACTCATGGATGTTGAAAGTCAGTGTGTGAATGTTTAAGGAGAAAGAGGATGTCAGCATATTCTCAAAGCATCTCCCCCCAAATATTTATGCAGTACGAAGAAAAAATCAGTAACAAATTGACGTTGGAGAAACTCAGCAGACATCACCTTCACCGAATGATCAAAGTGACTTCACCATTGACATCACCAGTCAAAGATGTACCAACATCACACACCACCTGACCTGCTTCACTAAGAAGGACACAACATCATTTCTAGGATGCTCTTGCCAAAAATCTGCTTCAACTTAATCTAATCATTAAAAAATTTTTCTTTAATAAAAATTAAAAAAATCAGATGCACCAGTCTCAAGATCAGGAAGGACAGGGAAGGAATGAAGAACTATCAAAGACGAGAGGCAACCAAGAAGACACAATTGAAGATAAGATGGGATCGTGGACCAAATCCTGCTCTAAAAAGAAGACAGTGATGGAAAACTCATAAAGTGTGATTAAGCTGGTATAGTAAATATTAAAAACTAATGCTGGGCTTCCCTGGTGGCGCAGTGGTTGAGAGTCCGCCTGCCGATGCAGGGGACACGGGTTCGTGCCCCGATCCCGGAAGATCCCACATGCCGCGGAGCGGCTGGGCCCGCGAGCCATGGCCGCGGAGCCTGTGTGTCCGGAGCCTGTGCTCCGCAACGGGAGAGGCCACAGCAGTGAGAGGCCCGCGTACAGCAAAAAAAAAAAAAAACTAATGCTAATTTCCTGTGTTTGATAATTATATTATGGTTAGGTAAACTGTTAAAATTAGGGGAAGGTAGGTAAACCTGCTGTGTATTTTTGTAACTTCTATGCAAGCCTAAAGTGATTCTGAAAAAAAGTTCATAAAATACAATGAAATGACTGTCTTTTGGAGTTGGTGTTCTGTGTTAAAATACCCTTTCTTTTATAAAGTAGTGTTGATTATTGATAGAGGCATGTTGTAACATTTGTTGATTTTTTTTTTTATTAGTGTCCTTTTTAGGAAAAAAACCCCAACACTTTGGCAAACTTAAGTTGGTGTCCTCCTCGTTTTGGTTTTCTTTTGAAAAAGTTTAGGGGATCCTGAAATCCAAAAATCTAAGAACCACTAACTAAGCTCATTTAAAAGTATTTACTGGGACGTCCCTGGTGGTCCAGTGGTAAAGAATCTGCCTTCTAATGCAGGGGACGCGAGTTCGATCCCTGGTTGGGGAACTAAGACCCCATGTGCCACAGGGCAACTAAGCCCGCGCACAACTACTGAGCTTGCACACCACAACTAGAGAGAGAAAACTTGCATGCCACAACTAGAGAGAAGCCCACGCACTGCAACGAAGAGCCCGCATGCCTCAACAAAGACCCCACGTGCCACAACTAAGACCCAATGCAGCCATAAATAAATAAATAAATAAATCTAGCTTTAAAAAACAAATAAACAGTAGTTTAAAAAAATAAAGTATTTAATGATGATTGGATACTGAAGCAAGGAAAGTTCACAACATGAGCACTGTCCTCTTCACAGAACACTATCAATATTCTAATCACAAAATTAAGTCCCTACGCTACTGCAGTGTCAAACCACAATGAAGGTCGTGGTCATCTCTTCCAGGAAGTGCCCCCTGATCACTCCGGGTCGATCACGCTGTCTTCCACTGTGCGAAGCAGGGATCTAGCACAGAGTCTTTGCTTCTTCATGTGCTTCTCACATCAAATTCTGAGTTCTTAAAAGCAGGGCCTCTCCTTCACATCCCTGTATCTTCTAAGAGGTTTTTCCCCCCAGTGAAAATTCAAGTTATTAAAAAAATAATTTACATGCATGTCTGTAGCTTTTGAATGCAATTAACTGTTTCAATAGATAAGCTATGAAATGCCGAGAAACTCACAACCTAACTCATTTTAAGTCTTTCTATCTTTCAGCCCCAAGGTGGGTTTAAAACAAACAAACAAGCAACAAGTCGCTTCATTTATTTCCTAAGTACCAACTATCGATCCCTTATATTTTCTAAGTGCTCTCCTTATAGCAGTTTTGGCACCCTGGTGATTAGTGCTTTAATAAGGATTAAGCACATTAGAATCCTCGACTTGTACACGCTACATTTCAGATTAGCCTGAGAGCTTTAAAGGTTTTTACGTGAAATGTTAAAAGTTTTTGTTTAACATACTTTTAAAGTTGAGAAGAATACTGGGACAAGTGTACTCGGTTATCAGTCAAATGTATGCTCATTCAGCAAGTAATACAAATCATTAGAAAATGATAAATACACAGTGATGGTGAAAGTGTGGAAAAAGAGCCCCTCTGACAAGGCTGAGAAAAGAGTATAAATGGGAACAACCTTTCTGAAGAAGAATAATCAATTTACATTTAAAAGCCTCCCCTGGCCCAGGTAAATCAGCAGCAGTGCTGGTGACTGTGAAAAATTGAAAACGGCATCTGTGCCCAGCAAGAAGGGATTCAGTTAATAAGATAGGAAGGCATAACGTAGAGCCACTAAAATGGTACTGCCAGAGGATACTTACTGATTTGAAAAGATGGCCAAAATATGTTAGGAAAAACAATCAGACTACAGTGTGATAGCAATTTTAAGAAGTATAGATAAATAGCTTTGAATTTTAAAAAAAGAAAAAAGGAGACACACCACCTTAACAGTGATTGCTTCCGAGACTCAGAAGTACTTACTCCTTATTTGTGTATGTGTAACTACGATTGTGAAATCTGTCAAGATAACGACGTTATTTTCAATCAGGAAAAAATTCATTAGCAGAGTTCTAATTTCATGAAATAGATATATGATACGTGGATATATAATAGACACGAATGAATTTACAGCTGGCGTAGGCATTTTGTTTCCTGGAAGAACACACAAGAGATGATCTTTTGGTAGCAGTACTGACGTTTAATGGATGTTTAAAGGGAAGAGACTTGTCCCTTAGATTTTTCTGTGTTATTTAAAATTTTACCATGGGCATAATTTTTTTTTTAAATAAAGAAGTAGTTCTAAGAGTAAAAGGTAAGAGGAAAAGTTAATCTTGAATGTGCACTCTGCCCAGCCCTAATGCATATAACTCAGTCCCTCAAGGAAACAAATCCCCAGGCACGTGAGTGACAAAGAAGAGAACAAGCACTCGACCTTCCTGGGATCAAGGCTTCTCCCCGTCTTAGGCGAGAAACCACAGGCAGAGAAATCAGGCCTGACCAAGTTCGAATCCGAGTTCTAGCACACTTAGCTCTGTGATGCCAAGTAATTCACCGAACTCTCCAAGACCTGGTGAAATGGGGTAATTATATATAGCCAGCAAGAGTGCGTGGGCGTGCAATTAGGCGGTGAGTGTAAAGCATGCAGCAGTGTACCTGGATGGGGAGGAGATCAATGAGCACGGCTAACACTGACAACGGTAACAATCATCACGACGACGACGGTTATGATAGCTCCAACCCCACAAAGCTGTACTGAATATTGAGAACAAGGTATATGGAAATGTTGAGCATAAACAGTCTACGACCATGTCCCAGGGCATATGCTCTGATTATAGCCAATCCTATGCCCCCAATCAAGGTCATGACAATACCACAAAGACAAGGTTTCAGGGAGGTTACAGATGAAAGGGAAGCCACCCTCTTACACACACTGATTTAATTAGTCAAAATACAGCCACTGATGGGAAGAGAGGTGGCCGTGCACAGAAGAACATGGCTCAGTGGAGGCGTCCTATCTTTCCATAGTTGTGTGTGTGTGTGTGTGTGTGTGTGAAGAGGGCTATCTGCGGTCTTCCCTAAGCAAGGTCTCAACAGAATCTAGTGGTTTCCATATTGACATTACACCACTATCCAGAGGACCCCAGAGGACCCCACTAGCAACCCATCTGCTTCCTGTCACAAGGAGTAATGCCGGACGTCAGGGACTTTTGTGCCACCATTCAAACTAGGGGCCATCCAGGCCATATGTGCATCAAGGGAGAGAAAGCAGAGTCTGCATCCAGCATCCCCTGCCTGTAATCCCTTCCTCAGCCTTCTAAAAACCCCTTCCCATATCTCTATAATCGGGTTTCATAAAATGCAAAAGGAACTGAGGCAAAGATATACAGAGCCACACACAGTCAAGCTTTATGTAGAAGTCACCCATCTAACCTGTGATTGGGCAAAGTGCCCAACTCATGTCACATGCTGTACATGGGAACTTCTATTTCCACGGGATCCTCTTCCACATAGCACCTCTTTGCCCCACTGCCCGGCCCCTATGTCTGCTTAGTTCAGAGCACTGGAGATGAGGTTTCGGAGAGTAAGACTTAAAATGAGGTGGAGATGCACGATGCCTCCTCCTTCCCTGCCCGGGGACTACAATTCCCTCATGTGCCCACACATCCACAGGAAAATGAAGCATTTCATTACAGAGCTTTGAATCTTCACTACTTAGAGGGGTTTTCCTTTTATTTTAAACAAAATTTGATTTGAACACATGAAATGTAAATCACCATACAGCATACACTAGAAAAAATATATATGCATACATGTGTGTACAGACACACACACACAAATATATGCATACAAGGATATTTATGTACACACACACACACACACACAAATACACGGGAACAATGACTGAACAGGGAAAAACAGTTTCCTAATTGTTGAAGCAGGGTGACTGGCATATGGGGGCTCATTATCATCCTATCTGCCTTACTTTTGAATATATTTGAAATTTCCATAATCAAAGGGGTTGTGTTTTTTTTTTAAAGACAGGCTACATAAGAAAAAACAAAAACGTGAAAAACAAAAAACCATAAATGTAACTGAACAGAACTGTACAGAAATATATCAATAATTACAAGGACATTTAAACAGTTTACAGAGTTTAAATAAGAACATGCTTACACTGAGTCAAAAAACAAAAACCCATATATTTATTGGCAAAGATATCAGAATAGATAATTCGGAAAGATTAACGACAGAACGCCAAAAAAAGCAAAAAGTAAGTGGTTTGCTGAGTGTCTCTGTGCATCTGAAAAACAATGGTGTCTCAAAAATGGAAATGTTTTCCAACTGTAATTACGGGTTTCCACTGTTGTTCAATATGTCGTCAACATCGGCACCAAAATTAAACTGGAATGATGAGCTGATTACCAGGCTGCAGAGCCATTAATGAAATAAAGTGCCTGATTCCCTCTCCAAAGCCATTTGGCAATATATGAGAAGTACAGGGGATTCTGTTAAATAGTCATATACCTGCACACTTGACCCCCTCCAAAAAAAAAAAAAAAAAATCAGCCAACACCCGGTCTTATCCCTATGCCAAGCAAAAAGAGATGAGCCCCTGTACTTCTGGGATAGTGGGAGGAGTGTGGGGAGAGCATCAGCAAACGTTTCCCAACAGATGTTTCCAAACAGAAGGTAACGGATAAAGACCCCAACACAATGCCGCACTGAATTCCGCGAGTCACAGATGAACCCATTGGAGCCACTGCAAAGAGCCTTCCTGGAAACCATCCAGAAATTAAAAGGTGCAAACAAGCTGCCTAATACCCTTGCGTAGACTGAATTCTTAGGAAGAAAATAAAGTTTATTGTCTGGAAAGAGAGAGAGCATGAGGAAAGCACTAAAGCAATGGAGGTGAACAATGAGACAGATGTTCACTTCAGGAAATGCAGAGAACAGAAGAAGCCATCACCGAGGAATTTTATGAGGATCCTGACAAGTTGGCCCGGCATCAAGGGCACCAGGTGAAGTGAGAAGCAGCAGAGCCGGAGGCGCCGCTTCCCGGGAGCTGCCGACCTTGTGGAACCGCATGCAGGTGACGCGGCCCCCGCCAAGGCCCAGGGCACCGTGCCGCTTAGGGAGTTCTCCAATTCTTCCCAAACCCGCAGACTGTAATTCGTGAGGGCAGAGAGCTGCACTTCTTACTCTTAATCATACCCCCCAAAGAAAAGCCAAAAAGAAAGTAAACATCCCCAAGTCTCTGCCTATTAGTAAACGCCCTCTCATGCTGCAGATGGACTGTGAATAAAGCACTGACTCAGAAAGACACCGGGTTGCACTTCCTGCCCCAAGTGGCTCCCTGGCAGGAGGAAGGACAGAGAGGTGACTACTGATTGGACGTGTCGTAGTGGCACCACTGCTCGGTGATTCACCCTCCTTGATGGATTCAGTGGGCTGCATCCCCCTCTTCCCTTGGACCCTAGGAGGCTCTCAGGAAACAGCTCGTCAGCCCAGATGCAGCATCTGGTCACAGACTCATAGCCAAGATATCTGGACGGTGCTTCACCCCTCGATTTACCTGACTGCCTCTGAACCCTAAAATCCTCATCTGGGTCCTTTTCCTCTTGAGATTATTATACATGGATCCTACATAGGCCATCTCAGATCCTCTACAAAAAGTCAAGGAAGTTCGATTAGATGGATGATAGGACAAAAGGGTAGAAAAAGGGATGGGTGGTTCACTGGTGGGCTGGCTGGCTGGCGAGGCTGGCCACAGATATAAAGAAAGATGAAGGGAAAACAGGCATTATTTGACTCATCCCTCATGCACAGATCTTACGTAGTGTCACTATTTTACAAAAGGAGAAATAGGAATAAATTGCCCATTCCAGTTAACTTCTAAGAATGCTCTTCAATCAAGTGAGGGAAGTAAAAACATTTTTTAAATCTTTAAAGAATAAAATAAACGTAAAATCTGTTACGATTCATCTCTTGTCTACACTCCTATCCCACTCCCTTGTGGGGTGGACATTCATCCATCAACCACTCCAGAAAGATCTATGTGCTCTGCTAGGCATTAGGAGGACGCAGAAGAAATGTAAGACGCAGGCCTTTTCTAAGGGGCATGTGCGCTATGGGAACTAGGCAGAATACTGCCCCCACCCCCACCCACCAAAGATGTCCACGTCCTACTCCCTGGAACCTGTGACTACAGCAGCTTACATGGCAACGGGGTATAAAGGCTGCAGATGAAATCAACGCTACTAATGAGCTGACCTTACAAAAGGGAGATTATCCTGGGTATCAGGGTGGGCCCAGCGTAAACACAGGGTCCTTAAAAGCAGAAAGAGGCAGAAGACAGAGAACTGGAGAGTAGCAGTTTGCAGGAAGTGACCAGCCACTGCTGACTCTGAACACAGAGGAAGGGGCCAAGATCCAAACCGTGTGGGCGGCCTCTAGAAGCTGGAAAAGGAAATGGATTCTCCCCTGGAGCCTCCAGAAAGGAACGCGGCCCCATCCACGCAGTGGGTTTAGCCCACGGAGACCCATTTCTGACATCTGACTCCAGAACTGTTAAGTTATTAACTCTGTGTGTTTTTTAAGCCACTCAGCGCGTGAGATTCTGGTTTAGTGGAAATAGGAAGGGAACAGAGTTACGTGACATTTTTTTTTTTTTTTTTTTTTTTCTTTTTGCGTATGCGGGCCTCTCACTGCTGTGGCCTCTCCCGTTGCGGAGCACAGGCTCCGGACGCGCAGGCTCCGGATGCGCAGGCTCAGCGGCCATGGCTCACGGGCCCAGCCGCTCCGCGGCATATGGGATCCTCCCAGACCGGGGCACGAACCCGTGTCCCCTGCATCGGCAGGCGGACTCTCAACCACTGCGCCACCAGGGAGGCCCTACGTGACATTTTTAATGGGAGACTTCACCATGTAAAACCAGATTTCTGGCTCCTCTTGAAAAATCAAGAGCGAGGCCAACGCCCGGCCCGCAGGTTCACGCTGTGACAACCAGGTGGGCTGAGCTGCAGCTGCCCTTGACACGGCCCCTCCTGTTTGCCACAAGCTCCACCACTCTCTACTGTCTCCCCGATGCCAATGCTGTGGTGGATGAGGAAACGATGCTATCAGATATTTGAGTTGTGAACCCTTGGTCTAAGAGATTAAAAACAGACAAAGAAGACACGCACAGATAAGCAGGGCTAAATTCACCAGGTAGGTACAGTTCAGAGCCAGCCTCTCTTCCAATCGACGAGTCAGGACCCATGTCATAAACGGCTGTTAAATATTTTGAGCAGAAGCAGAAGCAGGATGCTTCCTGAAACAGTCCTGGTTCTTCAAACATTCTTGAAACAGACCCGCGGCTCGGCCTCACCTAATAGATTCTATGATGTCCCGCCCCTTCCCTGCCTCCACCCTTGAGCCAGGCCCAGTTTATGGCCACAGTTTTGCTTAAACCGATGCAGTCGGACCTCCTGCGGCTTCTTACATTTCCACAACTGCTTGACAACGAATGTGGACTTGTCTCTGCAGAATTATTCCTGCTCTTTCCCAAGCTCCAGTGGCACAAACATGTAAAGAGGTCTAAAGGACTGGTTTATGGGGACTGTGATTTGGCCTCTCTGTACTGTAATCTGGGAGCGAGCTTCATTGGGATGTGAACCATTCCTGCTCAAGCCTTCCCTGGGTACGGGCATCCTCTCAGGGGCCACCTTGGGGTGATAAAATGCTTGTCTCTAACACATAGATGGTGCACTCAAAGGCCTGAAGGCCCACTTCAGACCATTTATAAACGTAAAACAAACACTTTTTGTGAGTGGAGACCATCAGCTCAACTGCTGCTTCAGCCTCCAGGGCTTTACGGGGAAAATGTCTTATGTTCCCCACATGGAAACAAGTGAATTCAGTAGAAATCTCTTCAAACAGCCCGACAGTCTCAAGAACTGGAGAAGAGAATAAAGAAGGAAAAAATCTTAGGGTACTCATGAGCCTCAGTTCAGCCTTCTGTTTACAAGGCGAGACTCATAACTTGAAACCGATATGCAGGTTACTGAGAATGAGGGAAGGGCACCCAGGACGCGGAATGGGAGGCAATTCTGAGCATCAGCAACTTCTCACTCATCATTCGCTCAAGATGTAGCATCTTTTCATACTATAGACAATTATAGTATCATTATCACACCAAATGTTCCACCCCAGTTATGTCTCATCCATACACCACTGGCCAGAAGAGGGTTAACAGGTGCCTCCCCATCACGCCCCCATTAAAAAAACGGTGATCTGAGAAACTGTAAATAATTCCCCCACTTCAGAGAGGCATGGATTTAGTAGGTAAATCAGAAGTTCCAAGAAGTCGTGTGGTAAAGCAGTTGCCTTAACTTTGCTTTCTGTAATTTTGCCCTGGTGTATCCAATCTCAGAACTCATTTTCCACAGAGTATCATTCTGGAAAATGCAAACCCTCCACTTCCTGTGTTAAAACTTTAAACAGTCATTTTACTGTGTGTGAGTCCTCCCCTCTATTATTTCATGGGTTTCTCTCTTGAACATTCTCAACATCTTCTCTGCAGCAGCAATACAGATGGTAGAGACGAAGAGGGAGAGGGTGGAAGTTCTGCTAATAAGACTGTAACGACTACAACTACTCAAGCTTCATTATTAGAATCATGTTAAATAATATTTTAATTATTAATAGTACTTAGTAATTTAGTTACTAATGGTAGTTTGGAATGAATAACACCAAATACTAATAATAATTAATATTAATAATAATGTACTACTAAGAGTAATCATCATTATAAAGGTAACATTTACTAAAAGTTTAGTAATACAAGGAACTTGTTCCAAGCATTCTACTTATTCAGTCCTCACAATGTCTCTATAAGAATAGTAAGATTATTACCCCCATTTCACAGATGAGCAAACTAAAGCACAGGACCATTAAGTGAGATGATCCTGCTCTGTAAGGAGGAGAATCGGGATGTGACATGAGGCAGTGCCTCTACCAAGCCTGGCCTCTAACCAACAAGTGATACTGTCAGAATGGCCATCACAAAAAAGTCTACAGATAGCAAGTGTTGTTGGGGGTGTGGAGAAAAGGGAGCCCTCCTGCACTGTTGCTGGGAATGTAAATTGGTGCAGCCACTACGGAGAACAGTATGGAGGTTCCTCCAAAAACTGAACTGTACATTTTAAATGGATGAAGTCTATGGTGGGTGGATTATATCTCAGTATAGTGGCTTGAAAAATAATGCACAAACATCATCTGTACTCGAAGATTTCTTGGTAACAAATTATTTAGGACAAACATCACAAGGGATGGCAACATATCAGGTGGCTGCTGGGATTCTAACAAGATTATTGAATGTGAAAAATACAGTATATCCATATGAGAAAATACTGCCTAGCCACTGAGGGTCATGTTAAGAAAGAAAATTTATTAGCATGGGAAAATGTTTACAATTTATCACTAAGTTCAAGAAAAAGCAGGCTACGAGAAAGAATACACAGCACAATCTTTTCTGGCTTAAAAATGTGTATAAGTGGGTATATATATTATATGGTATTTACATAACATACAGAAGAGTAACAAACTCGCTTCCTTGACACAGACCAAAATGTTAACAGGGATTATTTCTGGACAATGAGACTGAGCCCTGATTTTTTTTTTTTTAGGTTGTAAATAAAGATTATAAAGATATACACATATTTAAACTTCATATCTGTTACTTTGTATTGGAAGAAATGAAAGTCTTAAACAGCTAAAAATATGAATTAATGATAATAAGGTAAATATTTTGGAAATAAACGTTAGGCAATATTGGAAGAAAACAGACCTTTGAAAAGAATTGAATGAAGTATGAAATAACTGGAAAAGTCTTCACATTTACTACAGGAGATTGATGTTGCCAGAGCCAAAGTACCCCTGAACCGCCATTATTTTTAAAAGTTGACTGTAACAAAGGCAGATATAACAATGTTTTCATGCTTTGCATCTGAACTACTCTTAATTAAGTCATGTCTGAAAAATGATTTTTATATTTTTCCCTTTAAAATATCAAGAAAAGCAGATCTGCCACTATATCTTAATTGCTAAACTCTTTTCTTCTATAGAATTTAAATCAAGAGTTGAATTGATAATTTAATCTTTTATAGCTGAATACATTCTACATATAAACAGTATTTCTGCTCAAAACAACAAGCACATGTCAAGCTGAGCCCTGATTTTTAAAAAATCAATATAGCTCAAACTTGGGATTCATTGTCTTCCAATTACTGGGCTTACCTGAGTTATTTCTACACTGTACTCGTCACCCCAAAGCATTACTGTTTCATCCATGGCAGCTGCACACCATGCATATTTTCAAGCACTAGAAACAACTGCATATTTGGTTTGGCTGAGGGAAAATCTGTGAAGGGTGAAGAAATGTCATGAGTGGGCACCGCTGGGGCTTATGCCACTCCAGGGCTAACAGGGGGACAGGATCAGACAAGACTATGACGGCGGCCTGCGGAGCACTGGGTGGTATCACAGGACCATTAGTGCGGTGTGATCACGTGACCAGCTGACCGTGACCTCTTCAGGGCGGGAGTAAGTGAGGTAGGAATAGAGATGCCTGCTGACAACCATCATAGCCCCATGTAAATGCCAGGCAGTGGCATCTGTTATATCCTCATCCCCAGCCATCAGGGACTCAACTGTGTCCCCCTAAAATTCATATGCTGAAAGCCTAGCCCCCAGGACCTCAGAATGTGACGTATTTGGAGGTAAGGCCTTTCAAGAGGTGATTAAGGTATCGAATAGTAACACATATATGTGGAATCTAGAAAAATGGTACAGATATCTTATCTGCAAGGCAGAAATAGAGACACACACATAGAGAACAAACGTATGGATACCAAGGGGGGAAGGAGGGTGGGATGAACTGGGAGATGGGGATTGACACACATACACTATTGAGACTATGTATAAAATAGATAACTAATGAGAACCTACTGTATAGCACAGGGAACTCTACTCAATGCTCTGTGGTGACCTAAATGGGAAGGAAATCCAAAAAAGAGGGGATATATGTATAATTATAGCTGATTCGCTTTGTTGTACAGTAGAAACTAACACAACATTGTAACGCAACTGTACTCCAATAAAAATTTTTTACAAAGAGGTGATTAAGGTAAAATTAGGCCATAAGCATGGGCCCTAATCCAAACTGACTGCATTCTTTTAAAAGAGCAATTTGGACACGCAAAGAGACGCCAGGGATGTACACACAAAGGAAAGACCGTGTGAGGACATGGCAGGAAGGTGACCGCCTGCAAGCCAAGCAGAGAGGCCTCAGAAGAAACGAAACCTGCTGATACCTTCATCTTGGACTTCCAACCTCCAGGAAAAAAAAATTTCTGTTGCTCAAGCCAGCCAGACTGTGGTACTTTGCTACAACCACCAGAGGAAACTCATACACCAACCTCAACACACAAGGTGTCCCAGGTCTGGCCTTCCTCTTTTCTCTCCTGCTGGGGTATCTTCTTCTCATGGTTTCTCTCATTTCTGACCCTCTATTGCCCCATTAACCCATCACCACCACCACCACCCCCGCCACCCCAACACACACACACCAGACACAAACCTTTCTTTTGCTCTTACATTTGGGTTATATACCTGACCCTCTTTCTCAATTCTCCAATCTAGACACCAACACATCTCTGGATTAATTTACCTCCTTGCCTCCAGAACCCTTCTCCTATTCCCGTCCAACTGCCTACAACCTGTCCTCCTCCCCCACCGCCTGGGCTTTCTGTTAGGATGGCTCTTTGCCACCATCCTCTCCTGGATCTAAGTGACATTACAGAGGCTGCTCTGGTTACAGTTAACCTTTCTGATTCCAGCTTCTCTACTGACTCTCCTCTCTCCTATGGCCAGAGGACATGAGATCTCTGTGGGGCTTGTGTCGTGCTAAGACGAAACAGAGCTATGAAGAAGATACTTTCAAGTGGTCTCTAGACCTAAGGGCTTCAGCTTTGTACCCAATGCCGAGCCATAATACAAGAATTAGAGTTGAGCTTTGTAGGTTAGGGGATGAAATCAGAAAGGTGTACTTTTCAAAGAGAAAGTTTTATGTTCCTTTAAAACTTGGACATGATTTTAAGAGTTTTATTCTTGTCCTTTCAGGTAAGCCTTCATACTGTTAAACGGAATGAGGCCATACTCCATATTGTTCTATGGGGAATCTGCCTGTAAGATATGTACAACATTTAAGGAACATTGAGAAAAAGCGGAAACTGAATTCCTTCCAGAAAAGCTTTAACTAGAGATATGAAAAAAGGCCAAAGGTTAGAAATAGTTCCAAAATTATCATCAGAAATTGCCAGGGCAACTGTTTAGGAGCCTCATGAATTTCAGCATGAATTATGTTCCTCAACTTTTAATAAGAGAGTAACGCAATTAATTTCCAAGGAAGATAAAAGTGAAGCACATTCTCAGGCCATCTGGAGAATACAAGTCCCTTTATTCACTGGATCACTATTTACCCATGGTCTACTTAGGCACGGTACCGAGAAGCATACAAAGATGTATAAATCCCAGGCAGCTGATGAACACGTAGGAGGTGAGAGGAGGGCAAGGATGATGTGATGATGTGTGTATGGGGGAGGGGGGTTACTGTGGGGGGAGGTGACAAGAGGACTTTATGGCTGGTTGAACGTCCCCTGCAAAAGATATATATGGTTCTTAATAATCTGGGACTAATAAACTAGGCACAGACACTCAAAAATGGACATAAAGATATGGGCATCAGAGTGATGGCTGAAACTGGGGGGGTGCGTATGATCTCCAGGGGAGAGAATACAGGCAAAGACAGAGGGTCAAAAATGGATCTGTAGGGGACAGTGAATTTAAATGATAGAAGAAGAAAATGGACCAAGTGGTGGGGTGGATGGGAGTGAGTAAAAACACAAGTGTTAGAAGACATGGCCTGATTGTAGAAATGACTGCACAACTCTGTGAATATATTAAAAACCATTACATGGGTGAATTGTATGGTATGTGAATTATACCTCAATACAGTTGTTGCCGTCACCAAAAAAGGAGGGGAAAAAAAGGTATGGCCCATAAGCATACTTTGACTCATTTTCATGAGTCATCATTAGTCATTTATTTTACAAAATAAAATAGAACCACAATAAGATCCCACCAGGTACCCAAATAGAACATTTAAAAGACTGACAACATCAAGCATTACGGAGGATGTAGCCCAGTTAAAGTCAGCAGAGAATGTACAATGATCCAACCACTCTGGAGAAATGCCCATCAGCCTCTAAAATGTTAAACACAGTCCAACTACTCACCAACTCATTCTATTCCAGGGTATTGTCCCAAGAGAGCTGAAGACTTACGGCCACACAAAGATGTATGGTGAATATTCACAGCAGCTGGATTCACATGCACACCCTTTCCCAACAGCTTTGCTCTGGAAACAACCCGAACGTATAGCAACAGGTAATCCTATCAACAAAATGCAACGGAGCAGCACAGGGGAATACTACTCAGCAGTGAAAAGGAATGAGCCACCGATAAAAACAGTGACATGGGGGAATCGCACACTCAGAATGTTGAGTGAAAGAAGCCAGATGCAAGATATATACTGTCTGATTTCACTTCTAGGAAATGCTAGGAAATGCAAATGAATCAACAGTGACAGAAAACAGACCAGTGGTTTCCTAGGGCCAGGGCGAGCTGGACTGCAAAGCGTCATGAGTTGCAAAAAGAACGTAAGAAATCTTTGCAGGGTGATGGAAGTGTTTCTTCACTGCAGTGGTGGTTTCATGGGTATGTGCATCTGTCAAAACTCATTAAACTGTATATTTTAAATGGATGTAGTTTACTGTACATAAATTATACCTCAACGAAGCTGATCAAACCAAACCAAGCAAGCAAGCGAGCAAAAGGCACGTGTCAAATGCCTCATCTTTTTCCTTTAAAAATTATCAAAGTGACATCCAACAGCCCATTCTGCTTTCAGGATGAACGAAAACATTATTAATGGCCACCTTTCCTGAGTGTCTACCCAGGTCACCAATCGTATAAGGCACTCCCCACATATTATCTCATTTGATTCTTGCAATCCTAGAAAAGAGGGTGAAAAATCCCCTATTTTACACTGGAGAGAGGTTGGCTTGCTTGAGATTACACAGAATTTCTGTGGCTCTGAGGTCAACACTCGACACTCTGACTCACTGCTTTTCAACTGGTTGGCTGATATGATAGTAATATGAGCAGTAATGGTGATAATAAACTTTTATGGGGCAAACTACATGTCAGACAATCTCCTAGGTTCTTTAGGTGCATTACACCATATATTTTCCACACGCCACCAGATGAAGCAGAACTATTACTAATCCCCTTTGCCACAAGCTCTGAAACCAGAGCTCAGAGAAGTTAAGTCACTTTCCAGAATTCCCACAGCCAGGAAGTGACAGGGTCAAGGTGGGAACACAAGCAGTCTGACTCTAGCATCTGCCGTCATCAAATAAACTTCAGAGGTCTTAAGAAGTTTTCTTGGTGGGGGGGGGGCTGACATTAGCTAGAATCTAACTGCTTTTATCCATTTTCGGTACAAAAAAAATAAGGGAAAGTAAAGCTTTATCACATCCAAACACCAAGTGAGTTGGGAAGGTGGGATGGGAATGCTTTTCACTCAATTACTGCTTTTTAGATGAGACGTGTGTGCAAGGAGCAGGTCAGTGCCCAGCGCAGAGGTACTCATTACAAGTGAGGTCCCCTCTGTGCCGTTTCCACCCATAGAAGTAGGGTGGTAAGAGCCCATCCTCTGTCGATTCACATGACAGAATCACAAGCAGTGATGCCTATTAAAAGGCAACAGATGAGTCAGGTGAATGACAGTTTCTGTGTTCAATCAGAGCCCAGGAAAGATTCAGTCATCTAAGCAGAAACACAGGAGAACAGGTTCATTTTATAATCCAATCTTCCTTGCTGGAAATTACTTGAAAACAGATCTTATGAGTTAGACTTACACAGCACATTTCTTCAAGCAAGTCCCTTTTCCATAAGAAAATACAGATTTAAAAAATGCAGATTTTAGACAAATTAAGCGGTGAGTCCCATCACTTAGAAGACCACCAAGAAAGGTGCATTGCCGGAAGTCCTCTGAGCCTGGCATGTTTATTCACCGGTCTGTCAAAATGCTGACATTCATTCACCAATACAAGCCAGTCCCCACCCTGCACCTGGCCAGGGAGTCTGTTCAGTCTGGTGAAATGCATTAACGACACACCTTCAACCTCTGCCCTTAGGGCGGTACGCTTGATGATGGCAGAGAAGAGAAATGATGGAGTTCTGGAAAATTTCTTCATCGTGGGGAAAAACAAAAAGGCGGGGTGACCTGGATGGAAGAAGCAGGCATGAGGGAGAGAAAAAGGTAAGTGAAGAAGGTGATGAAAGAAAGAAAATGATGGAGCCAGACTGAGACCTCTGCGCTCAAACCAGCACTTCTGCTGTCAATGTAGCCGTCATCGCCACCATCACCACCATCATTCTAGGCAAAAGGGAAACTTTTCAAAGCCAAAATTAGAGTGTCATACCAATATTAAAGCAGCCTAATGGCAAATAATTTACAACAAATTCCTGCTTGATCCATTACTATGCCTACCAAGGAGACATAGGCCTTTTCTGTTCCCAAACTTTTGGAGTCAAAGGTCACATCCTGATGAAATGGCCATTAAACTGGCCTGTTGCTGGGTGCATATCCAGACACAAATACACTGAAACAGTGTCCACAGAACCATGATTCCATGTCCTGTCCTTTTAAAGATGCATCTCCTTTCAGCACCTGCACCAGACCTGCCATTCTGAAGGCTCAAGGGGGCTGCACCCAAACGCATTAACGCCTGCTCAGAGCAGCGTTTTATGTCACAAGATGCGAGGAATCTGGAAACAAGGGATATACATCATCAGGTACCACCAAAAAGGGTGCTGTTGACAGCTGGCCGTCAGTGATTGATTGAAAATATGGAAATGGAAGGTTGAGAAAAATGAGAACCGCTGTATACCGACTGCTTAATTGGCCTAGAAGCAAGTATCCAAGGCAAGTGGCTGTGGACTATGAATTAGTTTACTCAATCAACACAGCATCATGGGTGACAGGCAACTTGATGAAAGCTCAGGACACACACACACACACTGAAGAAGACCCTCCACATTGAGGGTGCTCCTGAGGGCACACAGAGGACACCCAGATGGCAGGCAGAGTCACAGTGTCATGTCACAGTCCCGGCATCCCTCTGTTGGCCCGTGAGGCTCAAGTTGAAAAGGAAACAGCAAAAACCAGACAATTGGACAGTGGGCGGCGGAGCGGGGGTGTTGCTTGGCCTACAACATGGCCATAATCTATGTCAAAGGGATCCTGAAGACTGGGCAGTTCTGAGAAGGTTTCTTGTTTGTGCCAAAACACCTTTCTTGCCATCTGCAAGCCCCCGTTCCACGGTGAATTTACAGCTCCAAGAAGATGCTTCAGTTTCATGAACCGAGATCCTGGAGCACAAAAGGGCTCACCGTGGATCAATACTCGAAGGAATTGCTCCACTGAGGCTTTGACACGTCCAAGTTGATGGCAGAATGGCAACGGATCGAGGGCCACCTGGCGACTTGTTTTTAGTTATCAGTTCAAACCTACAACTTCAGGAAGTGATGGTGTTACCCCTTGGGTGCAAATGCATTCAATATCAATAGCATTCAATATCAAAATAAAAACAAAAAGCACAAAAACTTGGATGCTGGGAAGCAGACGGACAACAGTAAGGGACTTAACAGACTCAAGCAAGCTGAGTCTTAAGCCAGCAATGGGGACAGCCAAGAAATAACCCAATTCACATCACAGAACCACCAAAGGCTCAGAAGCTCATGGAAGCTGGTGCCTCTGGAAGTAGGCGTGAAGGTGGACCTGTCTGCAAAGTGTGTGCAGCCTCAGAACCCCTCCCCCTGCAGCCCAGCCAGGGCTTTGCCATTTCCCAATGCCAGAAAAAAAGACAAGTTCATTCCCTGAAGAGAAAATAGTTGAGAACAGTAACCATACTAAAGACAGAGATTACGTAAATGCTTACGTACTGAATGCTGAGACTCAACCCTATTCCCTCACGTGGCTCAGAGCTATACCTTTGCCAAGCAGAGTACCGGAAGATCCTTCTCTGGGCAATCTGACCAACCAACAGGAAGTATCTTAAGATTCAAACACAGTGGTTTTCCCCAGAAAACAGTCCAGCCAAATCACCCTTCAGTGGAATCCACAGTTAATCTGTTCTTTCATATGCTAAGAGTTGGCAACAACTTTTTGAGTCCTATTAAACACAACTAGACATTCACAGATCAGACATCAAGGGAAAGACCTTAACATCAAAAACAGTGACCAGGGCCTCCCTGGTGGCGCAGTGGTTGAGAGTCCGCCTGCCGATGCAGGGGATACGGGTTCGTGCCCCGGTCTGGGAGGATCCCATGTGCCGCGGAGCGGCTGGGCCCGTGAGCCATGGCCGCTGGGCCTGTGCATCCGGAGCCTGTGCTCCGCAACGGGAGAGGCCACAGCAGTGAGAGGCCCGCATACCGCAAAAAAAAAAAAAAAAAAAACAGTGACCAAAACAAATGCAATCGTGAGGAGGCACAAGTTATACAGAGACGAGAAAACCTAAACAATTATTGTTAACAACAGAAAGAAAAGAAAGTCAATTTCATCCTTGAAACAAGAATACAATGCTATTAAAGAAAAGGAGATACTGGGAAAACCAAACAAACCAAAAAAAAAAAAAAGTTTAGAAATTTAAAATATGCCAGCAGAAAGGAAAAACTCAAAGGAAAATTTAGAAGAAATCTCCTACAAAGTAATACCAAAGACAAAAATAATATATAGAAGAGAAAAATAATTACGAAAAAGTCTGGGAGGTCCAAGATCTGAATAACAAAAGTTCTTTGAAAAGAAAGCAGGGGGAAAAAATGAGGGGAGAAAAATCACCAATGAAATATTTAAAGAAAATTTCAGAGAACTGAAGGACACGTATTTTGACATGAAAAGGTCACACTGAGTGCTCAGTACAAGTAATAAGGATAGACTCAAACCACAGCATGTCATGTAAAGTTTTAACTCCATGTTTTAACTGAGGACAAAGAGAGCATCCTTTTCGGAGAGTATGCGGAGAGTAGCAAGGGGTGGAAGGTACACCTCCTGCAGCACTTCCAAGAAAGAAGCAGAGAGAAATGGAAAAGATCAGAAATCAAATGGCACTGCAGTTCTCAAGAGCAACTCTGAAAGCCACAAAACACTTGAGTAATATCTTAAAACCCTGAAGAAAAAACAATCAAATAAACTGAGGGTAGGAACGAAAATATTTTGAAACAAGCAAGGTTCCAAAAATATATATGTACATCCCATCCTCCTTTTCTAGAAAGCTACTGGAGGATATGCACCCAGAAAACAATAAGCAAACCAAAACAGGAGATGTTAAACAGGAGCTCAAACTCAGGACAGAGGTGAATGGACTTTCCAGGTTATGTGATGTGAAGGTAGCTCTGAGTAGAACACCTGTAAAGCATTCTTGTGCACGAGGTTGTGAGGCCAACCAGCCCAAACTGTAAAAGGTCCAAAGACTCTAAGAGAGATATTTTTAAACATGAAAGTGGTACAATGCTTGCTACATTATAAACATTTTGAAAAGAGATGTATACAATCAGATGAAAGTCTGAGGTTAAATCAGTGACAGATAAATGAAAAACTAAGCAAACAAGAATATGACAAGTATGAACTCCAGGAAAAATAAGACTGTGCAAGAACGAAAAAGTAATCTTAGTATGCTAACATGGGTTAGCTGTGAATATATCTACTTATACATTAACAGCATAAAAACTAAATTGTCTTCTTAAAAATCATGATAGAACTCTAGTGAAAGGACAAAGGGGGAAAAAAAGGTGACCTCAAGGCAGAAGTATAAGAATGAATGAAAGCTATATTCTCTTTTTCTTAGTGCAAAGGCCACAGATACCTCTAAAATGAGACAATCTAGAAATAGCAGCTGAAGTGTGATTTTTTAAAGCTCTATACAGAAAAACCAAAGGAAGCCCCTAAAGGAGTAAGAGATGAAGAAACAAAATCCAGGACTGCTTTAATTTTTCATATAAAAGCTTAACAGAAAAACAGAACTGATTTTAAATCATGTGTGTGTATAATTTTTACAAGAAAAGAACAGAAATAAAGAAAATCATGAAGAAAACGATACAGAAAAAATGACAGAGCCAAACCAAAAAAATAAAAATAAAACAAACGAACAAAAGAGGGAAGAAAGAAGTGAGAAACTTTAAGTACACAGACAATCACAATTGTATCAGCCTCAAATTATGACAGAACACAACCCAAATTCCTAACTACTTCTGTTCTCCAAAATGAATTCATGATAGATTATGACATTATTGTCTTATGTCCAACTTAAAGACAATACTCTATGGGGAAACGGGCATTTAAAAAAATAACTATCTTCAGAGAAAGATTATCTGGTTCTTTGTGGAAATGGCAGAAGATCTCTGTAAGAATATCGTCTGTGTCCTTAACTCCTTTAAGGTAACAATAATAAAACAATTTAACATTAAGACTTTTTTTTTTTTTTTTTTTTTTTCTTTTTGCGGTATGCGGGCCTCTCACTGTTGTGGCCTCTCCCGTTGCGGAGCACAGGCTCCGGACGCGCAGGCCCAGCGGCCATGGCTCACGGGCCCAGCCGCTCCGCGGCATATGGGATCCTCCCAGACCGGGGCACGAACCCGTATCCCCTGCATCGGCAGGCGGACTCTCAACCACTGCGCCACCAGGGAGGCCCAACATTAAGACATTTTATCCACCAAAGGGCAAAAAACATAGAAGACAATCTTGCAGTGATAAAATTGCTCACTCTTCTCATGGCTGGGGAAAACAACAGATTTGTCTCTATGGATTCAACAAACGATTCAAACTCTTTGGAGCTGGAAGTCCATAAGGGCACTGGTGTCTACATCTCTATCTGCTTACCAGGCAGTGTTAGGCAAGTGATAAACATCTGGTTGCCCCGGAGACTATAAGTTTGTATAATTCACAAAATTAAATTGTTCAATGTTTTGTTTACATAGGAGAACTTAACAGTAATGAATACACCATGTGAATACAAAACACAGGACCCGGGGCTTCCCTGGTGGCGCAGTGGTTGAGAATCCACCTGCCGATGGAGGAGACGTGGGTTTGTGCCCCGGTCCAGAAAGATCCCACATGCCACGGAGTGGCTGGTCCTGTGAGCCATGGCTGCTGGGCCTGCGCGTCTGGAGCCTGTGCTCTGCAAGGGGAGAGGCCACTGCAGTGAGAGGCCCATGTACCGCAAAAAAAAAAAAAAACACAGGACCTAAACAATTAGCCATCTCTCTTTTCTACAAAGCTTTTGATCTCTGTCATTTTTTAAAATTTATTTAATTTATTTATTTTTGGCTATGTTGGATCTTCATTGCTGCGCATGGGCTTTCTCTAGTTGCAGTGAGCGGGGGCTACTCTTGCTTGAGGTGCACAGGCTTCTCATTGCGGAGGCTTCTCTTGTTGCGAAGCATGGGCTCTAGGCGCACAGGCTTCAGTAGTTGTGGCTCGCAGGCTCAGTAGTTGTGGCACACGGGCTTAGTTGCTCCGTGGCATGTGGGATCTTCCCAGACCAGGGCTCGAACCCTGCATTGGCAGGTGGATTCTTAACCATTGCACCACCAGGGAAGTCCAATCTCTGTCATTTTTGATAAAAATAATTACACATATATAATATATATATAAAACATATGTGTGTGTATGTGTGTGTGTATATATATACACACACATACATACATACAAAAGGCACCACCATCCTCATTTACTTGGCTACTGGGTGACCTGATGCAACTAGCATCTTGCAGGATCTCTCTCTAAGGAAGACCCAGCAAGAGGCTGAATGGTAGAGAAAGGGCACTGCTCAGTTCAGAGGGGGCACTTCTATACCAATTCCACCTCTAAGGACCTTAGACTGGTCACGTGGGCCTCAGCTCCTTAACTATAAAATGAAGGAAGGGGAGGGTTGACAGCCAAGAAGCTCTAGCTTCAGGCTTCAAAGATACCTGCTGGAGGCACCTTGGAGGACATGGGTGTCTCATTCTCAGCACTGAGACCCTCCAGTCTGCAGACCCTTAATTCTCGGAGGGAATTTGCTAGGGGAGATGGTGACACAAATAGATGGAACTTTTAAAAACACTTCCTAGGGCTTCCCTGGTGGCGCAGTGGGTGAGAGTCCGCCTGCCGATGCAGGGGACACGGGTTCGTGCCCCGGTCTGGGAGGATCCCATATGCCGCGGAGCGGCTGGGCCCGTGAGCCATGGCCGCTGGGCCTGCGCGTCCGGAGCCTGTGCTCCGCAACGGGAGAGGCCACAACCGTGAGAGGCCCGCGTACCGAAAAAACAAAACAAAACAAAAACACTTCCTAGGGGGTTTTTAGGGTAGTGAAACTTTGTTGTATGAAACGGCAGTGGTAGATACATGTTCTTATGCATTTTGTCAAAAGCCACAGAATGTACAATACAAACAGTGAAACTTAATGTAAGCTGTGAACTAAATAATAATGTATCAATACTGGTTTATTAATTGTAATGAATGTGCCACATTAATACAAGATGTTAGTAATAGAGAAAACAATACTGGGGGTAGGGAGTGGGGGTCAGTAGGTATATGGAACTCAATGGATTATCTGTTCAATTGTTTTGTGAATCTAAAACTGTACTTTTAAAAATCCCTCAATATATTCTCTCCAGGATTTCTACCCACCTCTGACCTTGCTGACACAATTAGGAGACTTGCTAAAAGGTAACAAAGTCTTACATATATTACAAACTGGCTATCTATCACTAACATGTTTTCTTTGAACTGAAGCTTAAAAAAAAAGATAGTTGCCAATAATTTAAAATCAGGAAATATCATTTAAAAGAGCCAGATTGTTTTAGACTCTGGTAAAAAACAAAAATCAGAAATCAT
Organism: Mesoplodon mirus; assembly: GCF_964341445.2. Taxonomy (NCBI): domain Eukaryota; kingdom Metazoa; phylum Chordata; class Mammalia; order Artiodactyla; family Ziphiidae; genus Mesoplodon; species Mesoplodon mirus. Next base: position 9,963,251 of record NC_138995.1, read on the forward strand.
GGCTGCACTGCATTTCCCCATGGCAACAGGCAGTCAGCACCAACTGGCTGTTACCTCTCAAAGATCAGGCGGGGATCTTGTCCACTAGTTTGACACAGGTCCTCACCACTCCCTACTGTCTTCCACAAATGCCCTGTGATCCCTCTGTGATCTGCCTGGCGACTGCAGGCCATGCATCTCATTGGCCATGATAAATAGCATCAACATCACCTGGGTTCCTTTTAGAAATGCAAATTCTCAGTCCTACAGAATCAGAACTTCAGGTTATCAATCACGAGCATATATCAAAATCCTCAGACGGATTTGTTACAACTCAGGTTTCAGTGGCTCAATCCCATCTCCCCACCACCCCAAACACACACAAAACCCCCTTCCAGGTTTTGATTCAGTAGGTCTGTGATGAGGCCTGAGAATTTCTATCTCTAACAAGCTACTGGGTGATACTGATGCTGCTGGCTAAGGACTACTTAGAAAACCTCTCATTTCCATCTTAGGGGATCTTGCAATAAATCCACATCTCAACTTTTGCTTCCTGCGGCGGGGGGGGGTGGGAACAATTGTCATCTCCTCAATTAATGTAATTTTCTTGATCTGGTTTGATATGATTTGGTGATTTTTTTTCCTGAGGTATTTTCCTTTTTCCTGGTGGGTGGTTTTAGTTCTTTGGAAATTTCTCCCATATGGGTGAGTATTTTGTTTAGTTAGCTATTTAAAAACAATGTGACTTTCTTCTCTGTGGAAACTGGGTCATTTACATTAATTCTTGGATTTATAATACATATAATTAGTTCCAAACAATATACAACTCTATGCTCTGTTTGGGAGTGTCTTGATCACACAAATGTGAAAATAATTGAACAGAATGATGGCGAGAAAAACAGCATTAAAAAAAAATTTCTGATATTTTTTGGCCATTAGGCTATGAGTTGTGTAACACCTAACCAAAAGTGCTTGCTGCATTTTTAATGGTTCGCCCACAGCTCAGAGTAAATAAAGTCTATACCATTTGTTGTTGGCTGTTGTTATATTCTGTTCCAAGGTTCATAATTTGAAAATCGACTTTGGGGACTTTTTCCTCGGTCTATTAAAATGATTCATGTTGCATTCAACATAAATTGTGCATTCGCAGAGGAGGGTGAGCGCCCATATTCACAGCATAATAACTAAAGTGAATTTCGTACGAGCCGCAGTTTGTGGCAGCAATGTGGTATCATTTGTCTTAATTTTTCTTTGGCATTACATTAGGCGAGTGCATTTACATTTCCAGGTATGGCTAACCACTTTAAAAACTTTGTTTTTACAGCCCGAGTAAAGGGAGAATCAAATCTGCATGTTTATGTGATGTAACATCAAATAATTCCGTTTTACTGTCTGGAGTACGTGGGGATTTTACATTCCATTCACCTGACTTCACAAAGGGAACTCGGGCTGATATGCAAAGTACATGAAATGTTTGCTATCAGCGGATCATACCAGGCTTCTAGGAAAAAAAAGAAGAAGGGGGTTGGAGATAATACCCTTCTGCCATTGCTGTGGTTTTCTTTTAACAGAACCGTAACTAATAACTTAAGTGGATTAGCCATTGAAAATTCAAATGCATCTTAATATAAAATCAAACTCCAAATAACTTAAGCCAAAACTTTAAGTCACATTTGCAGAACAGAGTAAACATCTGAAACTTTAATGCATATATATATATATATATCTGTATCTACGCAGACATACATATGTACATACACACATACACAAACATGGATGCCTCCTGCTCATGAAATATTTACTCTGAAGAACTGAAATGGATCTTATATTGCCATTAACTTCATTTAAGATGCATATGTTTATGTATATATTCATATTTTTTTACAAGAATTCTATAAACGATAAACTGAATTCATTATTTCAGTTTGATGGAGAAAGTAAAAAGAATATATCTTAAGTTCTTTCTAGCGAAGTATTTTTTTCAACAAACTAACTGTCAGATCAGAACAAATTATACTCACTAAATTCTATGATTACAATAATGATGAGGTAGTTATTTTTACTTAAACTTGAAAACGAAAGTTTTAAAATATAACACCTATACAAAACACGGTCATTCTCCCATGCTGCTCAGAATATCCAAGAGAAGAATCTCAGTTGAAAAGATTTTTCTGTACTATTTGCACGCACGTTATCAGCAAAAGAACATGGTTTATAATAATATAGTTAAGAGCATAAGTGATGCAGACAGTATCCGTTCACACTTAGACTTTGCCCTGAACTAGTTGTGTGACCTTGGGGAATTTAAATTCTCTGAGTCTCAGTCTCTTCATCTGTAAAATGGGGATAATGGTATGTCCTACGTAGCCCATGAGAACAACGTACGTTGAGTTCTGATCTGAATGCACAGAGCAAAGGGAGTCCTCAACAAATGTCAGCGAACCTCATCAATCACCCTGATCGCATTATTAAAACCATAATGAACGGGGGATCATTTGGGCAACTGTGAAATCATTACATCTGATCATAGCGACATAGAGGAAAAGCAACAACTCATTAGCCACCAAAAAAATCAGTTTATCAGCCCATTTAACTGAACTATGTAAATACTTGGGGTAGACGAATGGATATGCTCTCCCTTGGCTGAACTGGAATCAGCCTTTCGGCTTACAGAGTGGACCCCAAGACTCTGATGAACTCTCGGCTCTCCTCTGACACCCACCGTTGAGCTCACGAGCTCACTAATTCATTCAGCCCCACGTATCACAGGCTACACTCTCCTCGAGGCCTGTGTGAGGCCCTGAGACGGTGGAGAGGAAAACCCCTCCCTGGCCGCAGCTTTGAGGCGCTCATGGTCCACAGGGGTGTTTCTCCCACTTTAACTCCCTGCGGAGGATTTCAGAAATGCAGAATCAGAGACCCTAAACGAGGAGGACCACCAGGGACCTGGGAGTCGGCCTCTTGAGGGAATGGCCCGGGCTCTCTGGGTAAAGGGGGGCAAGCAAGGCTCGTGCTGGAGGAAAGACACAGCCAGGATAGAGGTGGGCACAAGGCAGGGTGGGGACCCAGGAGATCCAAATCCAAGATGGCCTGGGGGCGCCAGGAAGGCTTCTCGGGGGAGCAGGGCTTGAGATGAGCCTGGACAGGGAAGTAAACATCTGACTCCCTTCCTGGGCTGAATGGGATTCCGAATTCCAACTTCCTCCACTATGACCAAGTGCTTAAGAGCAGATCCTAGAATTCAGACCTCCTGCTCCAAATTCCAGTTCCACCCTCTTACTGTTGGCAAACTATGTAACAACCTCTCCATGTCTTAGTCTCTGTGTCTGTAAAAAGGGGACAATTCTAGTAGATATCCCAAAGGCTGTTAGAAGCATTAAATAAAGCGATGCATGTAAAAGCATCCGACACAGTAGGCACTTTATAAAATACCGTATGGACAGACCAAAGTCCATGTAATGAGGGGCGTTTAAGGATGAGTCTTTCAGAATAACAAAACTCCATCTCACTTCCATAGGCCACATCCAGTCATTTTATGCCCACTGCCCATGAGTGTGGTGAAATAAGCAGGGATAGGCAGTATTATTCCCATTTTACCCAAGCGTGGTTACAGGGTTACCTCTCCACGTGTCTGGCCCACTCTCACAGTTAAGTCTACTTAACATATGGAAGCTAAAGCAAAAAGAATGAGCAATAACTGGTTCTATCATACGATAGTCTCCAAGGAATCTCATATCCACCTAAACCAGAAAAATAAGCCACTCTCATGAGACTCCCTATATTAGTATATAACTGCTTTTATTACCTGGTGACCTAACTGTGCTCTTTGGAAGGAGAAGGGTTATGTTTGCAAAAAGTACACAAATAACAGCTAAATAGTAATGGTATTACCTTCACTCTTAACTATTGTTTTGGGAATTGATAAGACTTCTAGCTGAACATTTCATTTAATAACAAATGCAAGCAACTCAAGTATAAATAAGAAAACACTCTCAATGATGATTTCTGCAACTGGAAGATACTTTAGTTGCAAATAAAAGCCCTCCCAAATTATGGACACGAATCTGAATCAAACATATTCAGGGACTGTAGGTGTTAAAAATAATACAGAGTATGAAAAAAAATCTATATTTTAATCTTTTTCAGGCAAAAACAAATTATCTTATTTACTACATGAATGGTTTCCTCAATTTAACGCCAATCTTCAGAGTCAACTTCCACCTGTCTGAATAAATAGGCTGCACAAGAAAAGACTAGATTATTTATATTACGAGGTAGTGTTTAAAAATAAAGTGGAGAGATTTCTTTACCTATATTGAAAGTAAGAATAACACGCATATCATCCTGGCTTACAAAACACCTAATTTCATTCTCTTCTGTTTCCAGGAGGAAGTTTGAAAAGTAGACATGAAATAGTAAATTAAATTACTCTTTGAGGGTGAGTGAAAGGAGAGAGGAGAATCTTTACATTTTCCTGGCATGTTCAGAAAAACACACCCATACGCAGTGTACACAAACACTGCTCCAACTCTATTTTCTAGCTTAATAACTAGAAGTGGAACATCTGACCACTAGTGAAATTTTCTTTCAAAACACTTTCATTTAGGACATTTTATATAGTACTTTGGTTGGTTTAGAATCAGTTATCGTTTTTCTTCTTTAAACTTGTGGTAAAATATACCCAGCATAAAATTTACCACTGTAACCATTTCAAGTGGACAGTTCGGTGGCTTTAAGTACATGCGTGCAGTTACTGGTTTGTATTAAAATAGCAATGACAAAAACAAACATTTGTAATCAAGGGACAGCTTCAATTTTTAAGGAATGTCTTTAAATGCTGTTTACACATTAGGGATTAAAATCTACAGAGACCGTCATTGGCGGGGTGGGGGGAGATGCTTCACTTTTTAAGTCTTGGCTATGTTGGCAAGAAACAGTGGAGTTCTTCCCCACGACTATCTCTTCCTCCCATGAACATATTCAGGAAACTGCTTATGCTTGACACAGGCTATATTTGGGGACACTGCCAAATGCCACAGAATTCGCCCAGGGACCTCGCTACCTGGCCTCGTACGCCCCAGTCACATGCTTCCGTGCGACCTGCAAAGGGAGGTCACGCTCGCCACAAAGCCCCAAGAACTATTTTTGCTGCTCTTACGGCCTTTAGTGATAGAATCAGCAGATACTGAAACATCCCTCTTTCCAGAACCTTCTGGGGGGGAGACCGTTCTAAGAAATAAAGCCCTTTCTTTTCATCCTGTTATCATTGCCTATTTCTTGCAGAGAGCCATTCTCCAAATGCCCATAGAGCAGGGCTGGCTGGACACAAGAAGCCAGAGGGGGAAATGACAGCGTCTGGAGGAAACCAGAACCCAGGGCTCAGTCCACAGATGCCCTTGAGGCTGCAATTTCACTTGAACTATTTCTTATAATTAAAAATACATCACATGGGCAAAGGCGAGCTGTCCCGGGCCGGGAGGGAGGGAGGGAGGGAGTGCCAGTGCCGCAGCGTGGGAATGGTTTTCAAGAGTGTCTTTCCACAGAAGGCACGGACTGCTTGCAGGCGCTCCGGTCACACCTGCATTATCAGTACTGCGTTTCTGTTCTCACTCACAGCTCTTGTTGTGAAAGCAATGAATACGGCAGAGCTCCTCATTTAATCTTATTTTCCGCGTCTTGCTCCTTGGAACCCCAACACGGAGCACAGCAGGCCTCCAGGAACAAGTTGTTGTTCCTGAGGAAGAAGCAAACCTTCCCCAAGTTCTTACGGGACCATCACTTCTATCATCAGCACCATCACCTTCTTTACCACCCATCTGTAGAAAAGTGAAAAATTAAACAGCTTGCCCAAGGCTACCCAGATCAAGATCTGTATTTCTTTATCTAAAACCTGTGTGTTGAAGGAGTCTGAATCTTTTTTTTTAAGAAGCCTAAAACAGTTCCTCGGCCGTGTGCTATGAAACGCCCCCCTGCGCAGCCTGGACCCACGCCCGGACGTCAAACACATTAATATTTCTGCAGCTAAAGATATCAGTCGTCACGTAAAATGGGTAACTGGGACAAATGAGGATTATAAACAAGAATGATATAAATAGGATGATTATGAACGACAGTTCCACTCAACTTGTGATGCCCCCTCGAGTTCGCCACCAGCTTAAAGAACGTTTTTCGTTTGTTTTTCAAGCTTTTGGATTTTTGACCTGCAGATCAGGGAGTCGAGACCTGAAGAAATCGGGACACATTCCGGTTTGCTGACTCCGAACCTCTTGCTCTTTTAAGGCTGGCTCTGGGTATTAAGAGCATTGCTGAAGCCTGACGACCTTTGCAAGGAACCACTTTAGGGTAAATACTGAAGGCACAGTCAGGGACCCGGAGAAGAAGCCTTCAGCAAAGGGCTTATAGAAAAAAAGCGTCCCTACTGGACAGAGGGGAGACAACTCTTTAAGTGGAAAAAAAGAAAAAAAAAGTTGGTGGGAGCCCCATGTCATGCCAGGGAGAGGTTTCCCAGGGGGAATTAGAGTCGAGGGAGCAGTGATTCCCCAGACGATGGGAAGAAGACAGCTGGAGCTTTTCTTTGCTGAGTGCTCCGTGCCCTGCAAGTGTGACGCAGCTTCTTCCTTGCGGAGGCCTTAAACCCCATGGATGGTGTTCTCTCCTTCAACACTGGGGTTGCTGGGGATCAGAGACCCAATGAAGATGCCCCGAACCCATTCCCGGGGAAGTGCAAAACAAGATGGGGAATCAGCCAGCCCTGGAAAGCTGCACACTTCTCACCCCCATCTGGACTTTTAGGGACACCAGTGCACACAAATCAAGCCAGCCTGTCAGATGATGACAGAGTGATTTCTTTCCCAGTTGACATATTCATTTATCATCTTTCATAAGACAGACCTGGACTATAATTTAGTCCCATCGCTACTGCTTAAATGAACTCCCACTCTGGATGCATTTTAACAGATTCTTCAGCAGGGGGTCACTTAGGGACTCGGATGTCAAAAGGTCCGGATTTGAGCCCAGAGTGGTGGCTCCTGGGGGCGGTGCCTAGCGCCGTGCAGAGGATCCAGGACGCCAAGGATGACTATTAATTGATGGTGTTGATGATAATGAGCCCCCAGGGGCCATAAGAAAATACAGCAAGAGAAATTCAGTTGGAAAAGTAGAATTTTTGCATGCATTTGTCATCCCCAGGGTGGGCAAGTTACATTCCATATTCAAATACAATACAACCTAAAAAGCTTCAGAAACTGTTTACTGCAGAAAATTTTTTTAATGAAATTAAATACGCTTTGGCAGTGAAAGTTCTGTCTACATTCTAAATAAGTCGTGCCTTTAAATGCCTATATGAGATAATTAAGTCTATGAGAGTAGCAAGCAAGAAGACAGAAATGTTGGTACTGATGATGAAACAAAAATATAAATTACAAATTAAACATGGGGTGGGTGCCAGAAACTGTGCTTGATGTTCTTTTTCAGGAAAGCAACTACGCTGCCAGAGACTACAAAGAAAACAAAACGAAACAACCAAAAAATGAGGGCAGAGGGGTTAAGTAACTTGTCCAAAGATACAGAATCAAGCAGCCGGGGAGCTGGGGTTTTAATATTTATATTCCTTCGTGAAGCCAAGCCTCTTCTGTGTGATGAGAACAATCAGCGGCCTACATCTTCAAGGGCATGGTTACAACATGGCATTGTCAGAGAAAGACCTGATGAGGTGGCAGGATATAAAAACAAGGCTGATTAGGCTGCCCTGGCACACTGCATACAGCCTTGCGTCTTAAGTTTCTGCAACTGAGCATACGGGCACTGAACAGAAAACATAAAAGGACACCATCAGCTGCCTTCTGCCCACGTGCTGGGACCTCATCGGCCAGGGTGCTCCACGGAGATGGAGCTGTGTGGTCTGTGCTACGCCGTGAGCCCAGTTAGCGTAGTGAAAGAAGAATGCAGCGTTCCAACACGGGATAAGCGGGGGCTGTGGACTTCCAGAGGGGAGCCTTAAAGTTCAGAGGCAGATGGGGATTCAAATTCTACGTCCCCACTTCTTAACTGTACAACTCGGGGCCTCTCCCTGAGCTTTTATTTCCTCATCTGTAAAAGGAGTCCCACCACCTCGTGGGGACTGAGAGAAGGGAATGATATTGTGTGTGCCAAGCACCAGGCCCAGGAGGCATTCAATCCCGAGCATTTAATTTGATTAATTGTTATTTTATTTTTTAATCCTTCTCATCATCCAAAGCCACTGATGAGTGTTCGACTTGAGGCCACAAAAATCAAACAAACTTCTAACCCCTAAACCTTCTATTCCAGGGCAATGGACTGGCTTCCTTGCCTATAAGGCCAATACGTCAGCAGTCACTCAGGTTACAGGCCCACGGAAAACACAGGGTGACAAAAGCCCCTTGCAGCAATCTCCGAGAAGGAGAAATAAATTAATCAAGCTGCCAAACGGAGAAGGCCGGGTTGACCTCCTTCTGATCTCATTACTTCTCTATTACCCTTTTGAAAAACATCCTCTTACAGAGATCACTAATTGAAGATTATGTGGAGGGAAATCGCACCTCTCTATCACGGTGGTAACTTTGCCTCATTTGTCATTCTAATAATTCACTTCTTTTCTTTTCTGAAGAGACAGAGACACTAATGGACTATCATCAGTTAAAAAGGCAATTTTTCCATTTAATTGCACTCATTAAATACTGCAATAGAACAATCGGAAAAGCAATATTCTCAATATTTAATCATAGTATAGGAATAATGAAACGTTGCTTGAAAATAAATCCCGGAACATTTATAAAGCCGTAAAAGAGCTGTTTTAACAACACCTGTAATCAGAGGCAACATATTTAAAACGAGACACGTGATTTTTCATTTCACCTGATTAGAGCTGGTACACATTTGCACTGCAGACGGAAGGATTCAAACAGCCTGGCTACCCTGAACGGCCAGCTCTGGCTTGAACGGTCTAAGCCATTGTGTAGCCGGCAAACCGCTTCCCATGTGTTACACAGTTGAAGGCTCTAACACAGGCCAGTCTTCCAGGCGAGCTTGGCCAAGAAATCGGACAAATGGGCTGCTGGGCCCATGAGTAGCTCTTGCCCGGAGTGGGTTTTCTGACAACAAAGACTAATCACCACTTTCACATTTTAACAGCCTTATTGAGATAGAATTCGTGTACCAAACAATTCATCCATTTAAAGTGTACAATTCAGTGCTTTCTAGTACATTCACAGAGTCCTGTATCTGTTGCCACAGTTGATTTTAAAACATTTTCATGACTTTTAGTTACTCCTATTCCCCCCACTCCCAGCCCTAAACAACACTAATGTACTTTTCTCTTACTCTATACTTCCTTGTTTGGGACGTTTCGTATAAATGGAATCATACAATAAGTGGTCTTTTGTGACTGGTTTCTTTCACTGACCGTAATATTTTCATGTTCCATCTGTGCTGTAGCACATGTCAGGACTTCACTCCTTTTTTATGACTCTATAGTATTCCCCTGTGTGGACATATCAGAGCTTATTTATACATTTGTCCATTGATGGATTTTCCCCCCACCTTTTGACTATTATGAATAGTGCAGCTATAAACGGACCAGCCAAGTAGTTTAAACCAAGCTCAAAGAGGAAGACAGAAAAGGTGGAAGCTGTTAGGTCTTCTGATCATACTGTGCATCCTCAACTGAGCTTCCTGCACATACTGTTTGTCCCCCTGCTGTTAACAGAAGATTCCAGAAGTCATGTGAGGATGTGGACAAGGACTGTCTGTTCTATCATCTAATGTATAAATATCATAGTAGGTGCTTTAGTAAATATACGCTGAACAAGTGAATGCACGAGTGAATGAACGCATCTGTACTATTAGTGATGCCATGGAACAGTTTGGATGCCTCCCCGACCACCACGAGAATTTCCATCAGTGCACAGAAAGCAAGTGAAAACAAACAAATCCAGGAAAACACCTATCATGTCCTAAGCTTCAAGACAAATCCCACAGGCTCTTCTGTCCATCAGATGGCCACACCCAGACTCTCCTGAGCAGACCTTCTGAAGCAGCCCCTTAATTCTGCACTCAGGTTGTTAAAGTACTTTCTATGACTTCTCTATAGCAGACATCAGCAAATCACAGCCCACCACCCAAATCTAACCCATTGCTAATGTTTGTATGGCCTGGGGGCTAAGAATGGCTTTAACATTTTTAAATGGCTGGGGAAAAAATCAAAAGAAGAATATTTAGTGTCATGTCAACATTATATGAAATTGAAATTTCAGTGTCCATATACAGGGTTTTTGTTGTACATTGGACCGCCACCATGCCCATTCATTTACATACTGTCTATGGCTGCATTTACCCTGCAAAGGCAGAGGTGAATAGTTGCAACAGAAACTGTACTGCAAAACCTAAAATATTTACTGTCTGTTCCATTACAAGAAAAGTTTGCTGACACCTGCTCCAAACTAACTTTATTTACATGTACAAAAGTAATCTTTAGGGGAAGCATGATCCAGGGACAGAGAGTTAATTCAAAAGATTTAGTCAGACCCACTTGGCATCTGCATCCTGTCTCTAACACTCATTTGCATCTGATGCAAAGGCAAGTTACTCAACCTCTCTGAGTCCCCATTTTCCCCACCAGAAATGGGGCTAATGATACCTATGTCACTGGGTTGTTGTGAAGTTTAAAAAGAGATAAATGTGAAATCCTCTGGCACAGACTTTGGCCATACTCATGACTCAATAAATGCTAGCCATCAGGATTATATACCGTGACTCTAAAGAAGAAAATGTTGGAAACGCAGAGGAACACAATTACATTAGAAAGGGAATCAGAGGCCAAATGTCATCCCCCCCCCTCCTGCCCCCAGAGGCTGGCTAATATCCAGAGGGTTTGGGAGATGTTAAAAACAAAAGAACGACAAACTGTATCATCAGCACATAACCAAGTCCAGATGGATTTGGATCATCTGCTGTTTTGCACTGGCTGTCCTTCTCTCCCCCATAAACCCCATCCCACTGGCAGGGCAAGTGAGAAGCAAATACACAATCGTCTCATTTATATACTACAAAATTGAAACCATTTGTTTTTTTTGTAAAATTTGGAGCTAAATGTTCGGCAGAGACATATGGGGTTGGCCATTCAAGCTGCTGATTCGATGCGCTCATTCAAATCTGCCTTCTATCCACAACCTGTCCGTGTGGGTCTGTCACTCGCAATATGTTTCAGAGACACCCCAAAGTGAAATCCATTTGCATCCACTTGGTAGGAAGAACTAAAGTCACTAAGCATCACCTGGAAACACGGCCCCCACCGCCAAAAGCAGCTCCCGCACCTCCGCGTGTTTAGGACTAAGCCTCAAAGCTGGAAACAGTCACACCACAGCCCACCGCTGGGAACGTGCTCCCGGCGGCGCAGAAGCTGACCCTGCGTGTGCGTCCCCACTCCTCGGTCAGGGTCTTAACTGCTGCACCACGTGACTTCCTATCATTTACTTTTCCATGCGCTCTGGTGTACCACTCAAGACTATGAGAGAGTAATAAGATCACACACAAATGCGAGCCCCACGTCTTCATTCCCGGTTTGGACATCCTTTAAAGGATTGAATATTCAATCCCACAGACCCACAAACATCAGACCGGGATTCTTGTGGCAGACTACGAAGAGGTTTCATTTCAAGTTCCAGCAAGACTTCCAGTTATGTTCCTCTATTCCAGCCTTAATTTAATTTTTTATAAAACATATTAACTGTGATCTTATGCTTAGGCTTAAACAATAGAAAACTGGGGGTGGGGGACAGTGATTGCTATACAGACACTTAGATCCCTGCTCTGGACAAGGTACATTTTTCAATCAAGACTCATGAATTCCTATTTACACTAGAAATTTTAGGTACCAAACTTTTTTCTCTGATTTAAAAAACACAAATGCCTAGGCAATAGGCAGGTTTTCTCAGTTCAGAACATCAGCATTCTTACATTCTATCTGTAAAGTTATTGGTTAAGGTGTGAATACATTATAAATAGGATAAAGCTACGAACGACTTAGACTCTGACAGTAAATGAGACAATCTAAAAACTTTGCAGTCTGGCAGTCACAGCAAGACAACAGCCTCTGAAAGCATATGCTATTTTCATCTTCTGCAATCAAATCATAGCTTCAATTAAATACATATACTGTGTGTTAGTACATATGGGATGGCATCAAAATTTTCCAAGAACACTATTTCTCTCTTCTGTTAGATTACGTATACCATCTTCCACAAAACAGCTGGATCGCTTGTCAATAACCAAGAGTGCCAGATGGTTAGAAACATCCAGATACTTGAGAACATCTGGTTATTTCATCCTTCATCCAGATGTTTAGAGACCCCTAGATGCAGCCTGCTATCTTTGGTTATGTAACTCTAAAAAGCATTTGGCCAAGAGGTAAGTTTGCTTCATCCATCCTTTCTCGGGATAATTATGTTTGGCAAAAGAGGCCTATGTTCTTTGGGGAATAATGCTGATATGGGGATTTATTTCATCAGTATGAATTAACCAAACTATTTCTGGGGGATAAAAAACAAATGCAAAATTGTCTTGCTGTGTAAGGCAGGTTCAGTCATGTTCAACTATGTACTAGGAGTTCAAAGAAGTGTAACTACCCCTAGACACCAATCAGAGCCAGAGTTTAGCATGACAGTTCACACAGAAGGTGATAAAAAAAAAAAAAAAGTTTGTTGGGTGAATGCCGGTAGAGTTTGTTAGAATACTAGTGTACTCTTCCACTGGAAGATCCAGGTGCGATGTCAGATCTACACCTTGAACACTGTCATTTGTTCATTCATTCAACAAAGATTTAATTGGCTCTTACTGTCTTCAGAGTGACATACATGAGGCAGAGAAATCAACACTGAGTAAAACAGATACGGTTCCTGCCCTCATGGAGTTTCCAGACTAGTTGGAGAGAAGAGATTAAGCAAATACTCTCACCCAAATAAATACAGCATTATCCATATGTCATGGTAAGTGCTATGAAATAAAGGTAAAGAGTATTGGGAGGAGGTCTGATTGAGATCAGGAGGTCAGAAAGAAAATACCTGAAGTCTTAAAAGATGACGCTTAGCAAGGAAGATTGGGGAAAGCATTCCACCCAGAGCCAACAGCATGGCGGGGCGGGGAAGCACAATGCCTGGAATAGCTTCGCTTCCTCACAGAGCACAAGGGAGGCTGAATGCATAGAGGGGTAGGTATGACGCCAAAGGGGCAGCTCGAGGGAGATCTCTGTGGTAGTGGTTACGTGAACCCACACGTGTGAGAAAATGGCAGAGAACTTAAATCACCAAAAACTTCATGGCTTAAAATCACACAAATTAATCACCTTCCCATTCTATATATCAGAGGTCCAACGGGGATCTCACTGGGTTAGCCCCAGGTGTCAGCAGGATGCACTCCTTCCCAGCATCTCTAAGGGGAGAATCCACCCCATCGTCCTTTTCACCTTCCAGAGGCTCAGGTCCCTTAGCTCATGCACCTTCTCTCCACCTGCAGAACCAGCGGTGTCTGGCTGAGTTCTCACTCGGAGTGCCTCATCTGATTCCCTCTTGCACTTTTAATCATCCTTCTAATTACACTGGGCCCACCCAGATAATCCTGGATAATCCCTCTATTTTAAATTCAGCTGAGCAGTAATCTTAACCTCATCTGCAACCTTAATTCCCCTTTGCCACGTGACCTAACATATTCACAGGTTCATCTTTGGGTCCAGAATTCTACCTACTGCAGTACTATATACCCACATTGTACCAATGTCAGCTTCCTGGCTTTGAAATTGGGTTGGCCCAAAAGCTCGTTTGGGTTTTTCCATAACATCTTATGGAAAAACCCAAATGAACTTCTGGGCCAGCCTGATACTTTACCACAGTTACATAAGATGTAAGCATTGTACAAAGCTGGATAAAGAGTCCATGGATCCTCTCTGCTAATTTTTGTAGCTTCCTATGAATCTGTAATTGTTTCAAAATAAAAAGTTTTTTCAACCATTTTTTTAAAATAGCCGACACTTAAAAGACATATGTGTATGACACAGTCCAAAGTACTTTATATGTATGATCCCATTCAATCCCCGCAACTCTATAAAATAGGGACTATTCCCATTCTCCAGATGAGGAAGCTGAAGCCAAGATAGGTTTTATTAATTAATTTAATAATAGGTTTTATTAATTTTATTTGGCCATTTGAATCCAAATAGGGTGTCTCTAAAGGCTGTATCCTAACATGTGTTTGTTTTCTGGAGTCAAATTTTAATTAAGGTGCCAAATATATAAACCATACCCCCAAAAGAGACTGCTGAGAATTACGATCACTAAAAAACAAAAACAAAGCCCTGGAAGACAATAACCCTAGATGAGCCTTAAAAGGCCATTTGGGAGGCTAAATGCTGACCTGTCTCAGAAGAACCTCCCAAACAGCTCTCTCCATTGCCTAAAGAAATTGAGTTTTTGGGGAGCCAGGGTAAGGATTGAAAGTACGTGGGTTAATCCACCATGCTCTGGGAGCCACTGCTTACGAGTTAATCTACAGGGCAGTTTCCTACTAAATGCGAGCTACCTTTCTTTTCCTCCCTTTCTCCCAAACACATGGATCCAAGAATGGATGGGGCTGTCCACATAAATCCTTCACTTCTGCAAACTGTCTTCAAGGATGTGTGGCACAAAGCACCTCTTGTTCATTCCCACCTTTTCATGGTTTCAGCTCAGGGGAACGGATACTTGACCATGACCGGGTCCAAAAGACAGGCAGCCTAGATTCTCTCCTGAGAATCTAAACCTGCAGCTGAGACACAAAGGCAGGAGATTAGAGCTGAATCATCAACCCAAGAACAGTTCATGAAAATAGACCGTCCAGTGAGTTTGTGGCCATGGTGACCACAGGCCCCCAAGCACAAGGATGAAAGCTACACACTTCGGATGACAGTCCGAGGTACACTGGGTCCCTGATGCACCAACTCTGGGCTGCTCCCCTCTGAAAAAACAGCCGCGGTGTGTTTGACTTTTTGTTACATGCAACCAAAGTCATACCGGATACAGTATCACATTTTCCCTCTCAAGTTATCCAGTCTTTTCTGCGCCTAGCAACCGAAGAGCCCTAAGGTATGCGATGCCTCCAACCATAATAGAAAGCTGGAAATTCTCCAATTCTTTATGCTCTCCCCTCTCATCCCTCCACTCCCATTACCTTCAAAATGAAAACTTTTCTAGAAATTTAGATACACACATAGCAAAAAGACAAAAACAAACAAACAAAACACAATCCTCCCAAGCCCAGGGCTCCTAAAGGTTTCTACAGACTGTTTCTCAGTTGCAGGAGGGCCACTCAATTGTCACCTCCTCTAGGAAGTAGGGATCAAGTGTATGTCATCCTCTAACTCGGAATTTGAGGGACGAAATGCCTCCAACACAAAGGGAAAATGACTCACAGCCTCTCGGTGTTTTCTAAAGGGATATTGTTAGAACCAATTTCTACTCCTGAATCTTTTGTGCTCCAGGATAGAAGCAGGCAGCGGTCCAAATGCTGTGTAACCTTTTCAGCAGCCATAAGGAAAAAGTCACTACCACTTTGCTTTTTATACCAAGGCTGAAGAAAGAACACGCAAAGCCAATGCACGAGGGGATGAGCGATGTCTTCCAAAAAAGAAACAGAAAATGTTTATGGGGAGTGAAAATGAATGATAATCGTCTCACTGTCCACCCTCATTTCCTAGTGGTTGCACCAAGTCCCTGGATGTCATAAACACTGCAAGGGGAGTAAAATGCTCTAATAAATCAAGGTGAGGACGCTGGGAAAGGAGCCGGCGGTGAGGCACACCTGCTGAGAGGGCCTCACCAACTCTCGGGCCGCTGAGTCAACAAGCAGAGAGCAGCCTTCCAGAACCTACATGGGGGCAGCCCCCAAGCAGAGGGAAAACGGATTCCTCCTGCTTCACACAAGTGTGAGCGCGCACACCACGCATGCACACGCACATCCTCTAGTTCTAAGAATGATGACAATGCACGCTTCTCTGGTATCTTCCCACCTTCCTACCACCACTTCTCTCTGCTGTAACCCAACGTTTCCTAACTCAGCACGACTGACACAATTCTTCGTGCGGGGCTTATCCTGCACACTGCAGGATGTTTAGCAGCATCCCTGGCCCCAACCCGCTGGATGCCAGGAGCCCCTCTCCATTACACTGTGACAAACAAAAAATGTTTCCAGACTTTGTCAAATATCCCCTGGGAGGCAAAATCAATCCCAAGGAAGGACAACTGCTTTGCCTGAACTCACTCTGTGTGTGCGTGTGTATTTACCCAAAACCCCATCAGCACTCACGTCTCTACAGCTGTTTATCCAAACCTCCACCTGCGTCACCTCGACTCATCCTTCCAGATTCAGCCTCAGAACAACTTACATCCAAAAGCCTTCTCTGTCCTCTGTTCCTTGGAGGACGTAAATACCCCTTCTCCAGGTGTCCCTGATTTCCTGGACCACAGGAGCCCCCTCCCACCCATGGACTCCTCTCCTGCCAGGCTTCACCTCTAGATTCTACCTCTCTTGCAAGTAGGAAGCATATTTATCTCATCTTTTGTGTCCCCAGCGCTCAGGAGAGTGCTGGGTCATAGCAGATGTTCGATAAAGGCTTGTTAGAAAAATGAATAATGAATGAACAAAGAGACAAAGGGGAGCGTCAGCAGGAGGCATGTCACGGAGGATACATGAGTACAAGATTCCACAGCTTTAAAAACAGCATGGAGAAGTACTCCAGCCAGGAGTCTACTACCTGGGATGGAACACAGCAAAAAAAAAAAAAAAAAAAAAAATTACATCATCATCACCATCGTACAGAAACAGAATTTCCCAGGTTGTAAAGCCAGATAAAGCAGAAGAGAGACAGACAGTGCAGGAATAAAAAGGCCCCATTTTCCAGATTAGAAAACTGAGGCTCAAAAAGGTCAAACATCTTCTCCAGGGCCACACAATGGAGAAGTGAGAGAACTGTGATTTGAAGGTAAGCCTTGAGGTCTCTGTACCACCAACCAGGAAACAACACTGCACGTGGGGTGAGAGCTGTCCACTTGAATCCTATGGCCACGGGAAACATGGGAAACATTTTAAGCAGAAGACTATGCAAATCTTGGGACTTCCCAGGCGGTCCAGTGGTTAGGACTCCACGCTTCCTCTACAGGGGCCACGGGTTTGAGCCCCGGTTGGGGAACTGAGATCCTGCTTGCTGTACGACACGCACCCCCCCACCAAAAAAAAAAAAAAAAAAAAGAAGAAGAAGAAGAAGAAGACTGCTTGGATCTCTTGCCAAGATGCTAAGTGTGTGACAAGAGAGGCACTCTCACTCACTTTGTGGCGGTGGGGGGAGAACGGACACGGTCCTCTCAGAAAGGAATGCGACAGCACATGTTAAGAGACCATGTGATGGTTGAACCTCTGAACCAGCTGTTCCACTTCAGGGAATTTAACCAAACAAAACCATCTAAGACACACACACAAGCCCACGCCTGCTCAGTGCACAGATGTAGACACTGTGCCCTGAACTTATAACAGCAAACAACAACAAAAGTAGAAGCCCCCTAAATATCCAACAATAGGATAATGGTTAAATAAACACAGATCCACTCCACTGAATACTATGTTACTGTGTAAAATGGTGTTTATCAGGAGAGTGCTAAAATGGGAGGAGATACTTGGTTAGAATGTTGCGTGAAAAACCTAGGAGTCATATTTTTTAAAATGCAATCACGACTTAGATAATTTGTAGCATATTCGCACAATGGAATACTCGACAACCAGGAGAACAAATGAGCTACAACCTTATGCAACACTAAGCATAAGTCTCATAAGCATAATGTTGAAAGAAAGAAGCCAGACACACAGAGGAGTACCCACTGTATGATTCCATTTACAGAAGGTAATTCCATTTACATAAGATCAAAGGCAGACAGAACTCATCTTTGCGGTCCAAAGGCAGGAGAGTGGGGAGCCTTGGTGGGTCTGGGGGATAATGATTGAATGACAGCAGAAGTGGGCTTCAGAGTTATGTTTTCTTTCCTGATCCAGTTACTGACTGCCTGGGTGTGCTCCGTTTATTCACCGTCATCCAGCAGCAAGAATGCCCACTTTTCATGTGTGTGTGCTTTATTTCCACAGAGTTTTAAAACCACAGTCACGATTTCCATAAAAACAAGAAGCTGCCTCTGAGTTGGGAAAAAGTCAATCACGGCATTAATGGAGGTTGTCTTTCGATGGAGACACCATGGAAATTGTCTTATCCTCTTTCTACTTCTCTATATTATCCGAACAATTCAATAATAAGCATTTTTATGGCGGGGGAGGGAGTAAACAGTACTTAAAACGCGTGGCAGGGTCACACGAATATACCAACAGTGTTCAAAGACTTGAGATGCGGGTGTGTGCGGGCATGTATGTGTTTTACCATGAGAAACACTGCCAGGCAGGAGGAAGGAGGTCCTTCTAATCTCCACAGGAATGTTCTCTCTCACTGGCCAGGCTGGACAACTAACCACAGAGAGACAGAGTTTAAAATCTGCCGGGAATCATTAAAGAAACACCAAAGATATATCACAGTAAAAAAGTATGAAAGCACATATGCCAAAATGCTGTGGGTAGGTAGTTGGGGATTTTTATTTCCTCTTACCTGTATTTCTGTTTTTCTTAAGTACTGGAAATGTATGCATTATTTGTGCTGAGCTACTCATCTGAAAATGGGGATAACAGAAACTTGAGTACCTACGATAAACCATGTAAGCACACACTGGGTGTGATAAGCATATTTAAGAAGTGGCTTTCTTTCTTCTTCATATAAGTTATTTTCATGTTGTATAAAACTTGCAAAGGTATCTTTAAGAGTACAGGGTGAAAGATTTTTCTTCCAAAAAACAACAGTTCCACTTCTCATTCTCAACGTTTCTAGTACTATTTCCCCAGTGCCGTTAGGTACTAAATTTTAAAGAAAGGTAGCTCTACTTTTGCCTCATGTTTAATGCTTTCTTACATAAGAAAAAAATGTTTTTTATATGGCAGAGAGAAGGAAAACAGACATGTGACACCAAGAAACAGAGAGAGAGAGAGAGACTGGGGTAGGGGGAGGATGGAGGAATGGATGTATGGAGGGACGGACAGATGGATGGATGGATGGATGGATGGATGGATGGACAGATGGATGGGACGATGGATAGAAAGCTGGCTGGCTGGCTGGATGGCTAAGAACTAGAATAAACTGCCCAGAAATGGTCAAGACATTCAAATGAAACAGGACATCTCTCTCTGTGACAGATGCCAGCAAGAATTCCCATCCCATGCATGGACTGACTTCCCAGAGGGCCCCCAGCTGACCGTGAAAGTGGGAGGAAGCGACAGAAGAAACGGAGATGACTTACTAAGTAAGAATACTAGCGTTAATGGTGGAGATGGCCGTGGTGGCGGTGGTTAGGGACGGTCAGCAGTGGGAATAAATATGTAAGGAATCTCACCTACATGTCCAACAACACTTTTTTCGAAGTGCTTTCCAGAGGAGTGAAGACTGCAGATGGAATTAGGATTGCTAGTCTGCGGACCTTAAGATGGGAAAATGGCCCTTCACATCAATGTGATCACAAGGGCCTTAACATAGGAAAAGGAGGCAGAAGAGACAACGAGAGACATGGGCATCTGAGAAGGACTTGGCCCAATGCTACCGGCTTGTGCACGGAGGAAGGGGCCACGAGTCAAGAAATGGGGACAATCTCTATAAGCTGGAGAAGACAAGGAGATGGATTCTCCCCTGCAGCCTCCAGAAAGAATAGGCCCTGCCAACACTGATTTCAGCCCAAGGAGACCTGTGTTCATCTTCTGACCTCCAGAACTAGAAGGTAATAAATCTGTGTTGTTTGAGGTCATTAAGTTTAAGGAAATTTATTATGGCAGCCATAGAAAACTAATACCTACCCCAGGCTACTTTTTGAAACTAATTTTTATTACATAAGCCATACATGAGCACAGTTCCCCCTTTAAAATCATCTAAGCATTGGGACTTCCCTGGTGGTCCAGTGGGTAAGACTCCATGCTCCCAATGCAGGGGCCCTGGGTTCAATCCCTGGTCGGGGAACCAGATCCCGCGTGCGCAAGAGTCTGCATGCTGCAAGTAAAGATCCTGCATGCTGCAACTAAGACTCGGCACAGCGGGAGCGAGGGAGGGAGCGAGGGAGCGAGGGAGGGAGGGAGGGAGGGAGGGAGGGAGGGAGCGAGGGAGCGAGGGAGGGAGCGAGGGAGCGAGGGAGGGAGGGAGGGAGCGAGGGAGCGAGGGAGCGAGGGAGCGAGGGAGCGAGGGAGCGAGGGAGGGAGGGAGGGAGGGAGCGAGGGAGGGAGGGAGGGAGGGAGCGAGGGAGGGAGGGAGGGAGGGAGCGAGGGAGGGAGGGAGGGAGGGAGCGAGGGAGGGAGGGAGGGAGGGAGGGAGCGAGGGAGGGAGGGAGCGAGGGAGGGAAGCTCCTATTTAAAAAAACAAAACAAAACCCAAAAAGCATTTAAGCATCATGAACAAGGCTAAAGGCCCCCGCGGCTCTCAGTCCTGGCCCTTTTCCACACTGTCCGCCCCCTACAGAGATAATAATAATAATACATATACAATAAGCTGGGTGTGCACGTCCTAGGCCTCCTGGTCTGCGCTTCCTTACATATACGTGTGCCCGGGTCACAATACATGCAGATTCTTACAGCAGTTCCAGGCAACAGTTAACACCCTCTCACCAGGAAGGAAACCTTCTCACCAGGAAGGAAACCTGCTCACCAGGCCCACACAGAGGGAGCCCAGGGTCTGCTGGTGCTCCTGCACGGAAGTGACAGTTTGAGGGTCTTGCACATACCTCCTGTCTCCCTTCCAGTTATAAGTCCCCCCATTATGGAGCTTGGGGTCGGAACTGAGTTCTCCAAGCCTGAATCTGTTAAGTGTTCATCGCTTAGAAGATCAAGAAGGGAATTTGTTCATACATGTTGGGCCTTGTATTACCATAAGAAAAATTAGCTTAAGACATCCAGGGAGCGTGATCAATAGCAAAACAACCGGTCCATGAACACCAACAAAGCTGCCAGAAGTGCTCACACCACACCTTTTCCTCCTGCTTTGTTAACCCTCAGGTCATCTGGCATTTTTCACAAGTTTTGTATCTGCTCCCCAAGTCTTCTGGGAGAGGGCCCGTGAATCACAAATTAGTTCAGACTTTTAGAGCCCCAGGTGTTTGAAATCCTCCTCAAACCCCACACAGGCAGCTGGCACTTCGCCACACTCAAGGTCCATCTCTCGGGGGCTTCCTGAGGGTCCACTCTGACGCCACGCCTGCCTGGCTCTTGTTCATACTGTCAGCGGGGTGCCCCTGCCCTCAGAGGTGGTTCCCGGTCTCCACTAGTGAGATTCATTCCTCTCTGGAAATTCTACTGGGTTCTCTCAGGGGCTAAAACATTGGAAAGGGGTGGCGATGAGCTGAGAGGGATGTCAGAGCAGGTGAGGGTGAGAAACACTCTGTTCTCACCAGCCCTACCCTCACTGGTGGAGGCCAAGACCCAAGACCAAGGTCAAGGCATGGAAACCCCCATCCCAGAGAAATGCCCAACGCAATGAGATGAGGCATGGCTTTTCCACCGTGACCGGCATGCAGGCGGCACCCTGTACTTGCTGGGGGCAGGGGCTGGGGTGCCTGCAGCACCACGATGACCGCTACTGTTGTTACAGACTCGGGTCCACGTGCCAGCTGTGATGGCAGGTCCTTCTGATCCACAGCCAAAGCCATCAATCTGGAGATGTGGCCTTGCTCTCAGACAGGAAAACAAATCAGCTCCACGAGGAATGTAATCAGCTTGTGTTTGTCATTCAGTGAAAAATTAATTCATTCGATCAACAAACATCCTGTGTGCTAGTGTGCATGTGTGAGAATGTGCACAGATTCCTGCCATGTGCTGTGTGCAGAGCTCAAAGGACCCTCTGCCAGAAAAGGCAGCAAAGATTTCGGTGTAGCTTAAGGAAATTCACGAGTAGATGGAAACACCGTAAGTGAAGTGTTCTTATGGGAGATGCCGTATTGCTTTTGGGTACATGATCGCATAAAAAAAAAAAAAAAACACCAGTCAGTGTAGCATGGTGGGGTGAGGGAGGAGCTATGGACGGTGATGGTGATGGTGACGACGGACGAAGAAGAGCTAAAGGAGAAAGACAGGAGGGAGGATGAGAAAACAGTGACAACCACCACAGCGTTCACAGCTCTGACAGTCACCGAACGCGGACTGATGCCGGTCTAAGCATCGCACACATTCAACCTCATTTAATCCTTTCAACGATCCAACCCTAAGTCCAATTATTATCCCCATTTTACACAGGGGAACATTCAGACTGAAAAGAGTTACGCCACGGTCCAAGGAGTGGACCCAGAATTCAAATCCATGGCATCTGCCCGACTCTGGCGACTGTGTTCACAACCATCGAGGCAGACGCTGCTGCGTGCCCCCCTCTGATCACTCCCTGTCCTCTTTGTTAACTGCACCCCAGTTTAGCTCTGAGTAGCCATGTACCCAGTAAAGACAATCACTTTTTCAGACTCCCTTGTAGCTATGGGTGACCGTGTGATGGACACGCTGGCGTGCGCCTCTTGCCTGCCCCCTTCTTGTTAAGGAAGCAGATGTGATGCCTGGAGGCTGAGCAGCCGCATGCTAAGAATGGCTGTGGTTGGGGGGGGGGGTGTTCCCTGGTGGTGCAGTGGTTAAGAATCTGCCTGCCAATGCAGGGGGCGTGGGTTCGAGCCCTGGTCCAGGAAGATCCCACGTGCCGTGGAGCAACTAAGCCCGTGCGCCACAACTACTGAGCCTGCATGCCACAACTACTGAAGCCCGCACGCCTAGAGCCCGTGCTCCTCAACAAGAGAAGCCACCGCAGTGAGAAGCCCACGCACCGCAACGAAGAGTAGCCCCCACTCACCAGAACTAGAGAAAGCCCGCACACAGCAACGAAGGCCCAACACAGCCAAAAATAAATTTAAAAAATAAATTAAAAGAAAAAAAAAGAATGGCTGAGGGGAGAGACCACAGCACTTCCAGCCCCTGATGCCATCACAAACGTGATGGGCTCCCAACTGAACAGCCTACCTCTAGGTCCCTTGTAATAAGAGAGAAATGAAGGCCTGGTTGGGAAAGCTGGGGTCCAGGCCAAGCCCTTCCTGATGCAGGCACTGCAGGAAGGTGAACCCCAGTCAGTACAGGACGCACTTAAGCTCCCTTCCGTCCATCAGCGGCACAGATGGGACATCACATATGGGATCTGGTTTTGGTTTTGAAGCCTTAGGGTCACGGTACTTGACCGCAATCTGAATTTTGCTAACTCAGATGGAGGTTTTTTTTTAGGTGCAACCTGTACAACCTCTAACGTGAGAGACATCCAGTAAGTATGTGTTCAGTAAAACGAGCAGGACAGCAAGAAAGCGAACCATCAGCAAGATTTCTCATGAAGAGGAATGTTGAGGGCCAGGGGAATCCTGCCTGCCTTTAGCCTTAGCACTTGTATTAGTTTCTTATTGCTGCTGTAATAAAAAACCTTAAACTTAAGGCTTAAAATAACACAAATTTATTCTCTTACAGTTCTGGAGGTCCAAAGTCCAAAGTCGTTCTCACTGAGCTAAAATCAAGGCATCAACAGGGCTGCTTCCTTCTGGAAGCCCCAGGGGAGAATCTGCTACTTCCCTCTCCCAGCTTCTGGAGGCCAACTGCATTCCTTGGTTCACAGCCACATCACCTTTGCTCCCTGCTTCCACTGTCACCCGGCTACCTTCTTCCTCTGTGGTCAAACTTCCCTCTGCCTCCCTCCTACAGGAATACTAATAAGAACGCTTAGGGCCCACCGAGGTAATCCAGGATGATGTCCCTTCTCAAGACCCTTCACTTGACCACACTGACAAAGTCCTTTTTGCCATATAAAGTCACATTCACAAGTTCCAGGGACTAGGACCTGGGTACCTTTGGGGGCCACTGGTCAGCCCACCACAGCCCTCCATTTATTTATTGAAGACCGGGCACTGTGCTAGCAATGAACAGGCAGCAGTGAACCAGGATCGTAAAAAACACCTTTTCTAACAGACTCTGCCTAAGCTCTTGGTGAATCACGTCCTATAAAGCAGTCATAGCATATAAATCACAGTGAGGAAAAGATAACGGTACAGGATCCAAAAGCTAAAGTTACTGATGAATTCTTACCATTATCTGACAAAGGTTTTGGAGAGCTGTCACAGGAAACTCTGAAGAAGAAAACAAGGAGGTTGGAAATGGGTCATGAAAGAGATAACACCTGGAAGCCTAAAATGAAGAAAAGAGTGGGCTGCTCAAAAGACACACCACACAAGTGGGGTTCCCCGGGAATAGTGGGAAGAAACGGGGCTCCCTGGGAACTGTGGGAAGAGGTGGGGTTCACATTTCTAGACTCTTCGATGTGCAGTAAGAAAGGTACCCTTCTAGTCACAAATGAAACAAGCCCAACAAATACACTGAGAAGACATTATAAATGGATGAATAGCTGAAGCTACACGGGGGCCAGTCTTTGGGAAGAATGCCCGGATGGACTCTCACATAACTCTGGGAACTTCTGTGGGTGCCATAAGACAGGATTCTAAAAGAGCTACTGCCCCAGGGGAAAGAAAATCTCCAGCGGGACCCTGATCGCTTGACCAGCCAACACATAACAACCACTGGAGGCTTAGGTGGAAACAGCTGGGCTCACCCTTCCAGAATCTTCTACCAGAAAGTGTCCAGTGGTACCATGGATATTATTATTCTATACTGCACCTCCCCAAATCCTTCCTATCTCACATTTTCTTTGTGTCACTTGTTCCATTTTTGAATGAAGGAAGAAGAAGCCATCTGTTCATTACAAAAGCACCTGAGCTACAATATCATGTATTACTAAAAGGTAATTCTTACGGAAGACTTAGGCGGCGACACACAGATGCTTCTCCAAGTGTGGGCAGCTGTCTGCATATAAACACAGCTCGAATCAACTGTGGGGTGTACCAGCCAAAGTCGACTGGTCATGTGAAGCACATCTGGATTAAGACCTGTTCCCAATCAAAGGAAAGTCATTCTTCCTGGTGGTCCGACCACTTAACTTAAACAAAAAGAACTGAGCCAACTTTCATCAATGAGCCTTTCTTCCAACCGAAAAGAAAAAAGAAAATAAAAAATGAGAGTTGGCTACTGGTTATGGCGATGTTTTGCCACAAGGTTAATAATGATGGGTTTCAGGTCACTGGTAATTTCTCATTTCAAACGAACTTGAACCATCAACCCTCAAGGGCCGATTGTTTAATGTGGGCTGTCTGCACCCACAGCCCTTCTCGGACACCCAAGTGGTGGGTGGGTGACATTCTGCCATTGTATCATTACCAAAAACAAGAGAGAGACTTTTCATCCTTAAAATTTTTAAAAAGTGCCCATATGCTTGAGCTCCATGGAAGACCCATAGGCTTGTTCCATTTCATGATGACTGGAACTTGAATTAGTTAGAGACTTGTAATCAATTCATGGGAACTGGGCTCTTTCTTCCAGAGGGAACTTGGGAGGAAAAAATCTGAAATATCCCTGCCACCACTCAGAAGACTCCACAGCTTTTTCCTCCATACTGCTGGTCACTTTTTTTCAGATGCTCATTTCACTTCTAAGTGGCCCAGCCAGAGGGTTCAAGGTTCCCCCTTCCCCAGTACTGAGAAAGCAGGCTGGACGGACAGAAGAATGAATGAATAAAGCTGCTTAAATAGGGAAGGGAAACACTGGGGAGTAGCGGAGATGATGGAAAACAAGAAACCACACGCCCTTCGGATGTCTTTACTCAGCCCCAGCTAATTGTTGTCTCCTCCTCCAATTTTTAAATCTAATGGGAACGCCAGCTTTTTACATGACATCTCCCAATTTGTATATGTATCTCAGCCATTTTTTAAAATTAATTTTATTTATTTATTTATTTTTGGCTGTGTTGGGTCTTTGTTGCTGCGTGCGGGCTTTCTCTAGTTGCGGCGAGCGGGGGCTACTCTTTGTTGCGGTGCGCAGGCTTCTCACTGCGGTGACTTCTCTTGTTGCGAAGCACGGGCTCTAGGCGTGCGGGCTTCAGTAGTTGTGGCACGCAGGCTCAGCAGTTGTGGCTCGTGGGCTCTAGAGCACAGGCTCAGTAGTTGTGGCGCACGGGCTTAGTTGCTCCGCAGCACGTGGGATCTTCCCGGACCAGGGCTCGAACCTGTGTCCCTGGCATTGGCAGGCGGATTCTTAACCACTGTGCCACCAGGGAAGCCCTCGGCCATTTTTCAAAGTCACTGTGTGAGCAAAACAAAACACATCTGCCAGCAGGTGATGTCTACTGACGCAGAGGAGCATGACACTGAGTTTTCTCCTCCAGAAGTCACATCCAAAGCCATGGCTTGTCCCTGGTCTGGGCCAAGACAAGTGTGAAAAGGGGAGGCAGAGAGGCAGGAGGAAAATCTGGGAGCTGCAGGCTGGTCCTCAGACTTTCCTAAGTGATATACTGGCCTGTCAAATTTCATGACCTGGGGAGGATGATAAACACACTCAAAAACCTCATCTAATTTTAGAGTAAGTTACTTTGACGCATGAACCAACTTGTGGGCAGATCAGCCTCCACACTGTGACCTAAGCTATGCCAAATACCCCCTGAAGGAGGGAGAGGAAGGGCTCCATTCTAACCCGCTGCACCGCATTCGTGAGGCCAGGGGGAGTCTGTCATCCAGGGCCCCATATCCGCCAGGTGAGCAGGCGGTGACAAGAGGCAGTCCTGATCTACACTGCTCCTTCTTGCGTTCTAATTATAGGCAAAGAGCCCTGAGGTCTTGGAGGGTTTGGTTTCTTAACCTGAGACTTGAATCTTCCTTCCCACAGTTTTTTTTTTTTTTTTTTTTTTGTCTTAACTGGCTGTGGCGCAGAGCCCTGGGGCGCCTTCTTCCTCCTGAGATAAACACGGGGCACCCTCACAGTCCTAATTAACAGATTTTTTTTCCTCCTCCCAAGTTTCACCAAAGGAAATCCTTCCCACGGTCAGTCTTAGCTGGGCTGGAAGTCGAAACCAGATTCACAAGAGTGCAACAAGATGTATGAGAAATTAAGTTTCCTTGATAACATAAAAGTGCTGAAAATTAAAGAAGAGCCTTGCTAGCTGGGAAAGGACAGTGACAGTATCCACAGTAACTGGACAGGAACCAATCTGTGACCTCTACCCTTACCCCCCAAAGCAACCCTCTCTATTAAAACAGACTAAAAAACTACAATACCGAATATTACGTGTGAACCTTGACTGACCGCAGACTGACTGAAAACCAAAAGCTATGAAAGACAGTTTGAGGATAACTGGGTAAATCTGGTTACAGACTGTACACTCTTTTATGTTAGTGAATTATTATCAATTTCATAGACATGATAACATTGATAAACGTGATTACGTAGAACAAGGTCTTTAGTTTTAGGAGATGCCTGCCAAAGTACTTAACTGTAAAGAGTGTCAATGTCTGCAACTTACATATATGGATGGATGGATGGACAGATGGATGGATGGATGGATAAATGAATGAATGAATGAATGGATGGGCGGATGGATGGATGAATAGGTGGTTGGATACATAGGTAGGTGGGTGGGTGGATGGATGGATGGATGGATGGATGGGTGGGTGGGTGGATGGATGGATGAAAAGATGGCTGGACAGAAACACGTTAAGACATTAGTAATTATTGATTCTAGATGGTGGGCATGTGCTAATTCACTGTACTACTGAAGTGTTGTTTGGATTTTCTGTACGCTCAATAATTTTTACAACAAAAAGTTAAGAAACCTGTTACTTTCAGAATTTCAGTGTTCTAATTAACCTTTTTAAAAATCACACTTTTTAAAGTATGTCTTACAAAGAGTCCCATGTCACAAGTGGGGATAAAGTGAGAGTTACTCCAATGAATATTATAGAGAAGAAGGTCTGACTGTTGAGATCCCAGCTTGAGGGTCTTTTTCAGGACATGCCTAGGACAGTAAACCCATTCCTTCAACTGACTGATGAGGAAACTGAGGCTCAGAGACTCCCCCACAATCCCCAAACACGTTAGCCACAGCTCAAGGGACCTCATGGATCCCAGGGTTCCTCTCTACAAGGTACAGAACCACGGAGTTGACTGGCCTTGCCTGATTCATGGCCGATTTTCAGGAGGATAAACGATGCCTTAGTGATGGCACTGCCATTCATTCTTCGTTCTTTGGATATGATGTGGTTTTCTCAGAACCACATACTTCAAATACACATAATCCTCTTTCCCATTCACCCAACAGACTCTTCACCACACTTACTGTAAAGGGCATTTTCCTGGGCACTTGAAAACACACACAGATCTGCAGCCCAGGGTCCCTGCCCTGGAAATACTGACACCCTACAAGTTATGTGCTGGTATAAAGGACAAATCCCTAAGAGCTGCCCCCACAAAGGGTCAACTTCTAAAAATGGTTTCCAATCATGATATCTCAGTGACAGGAGAAAAAATGTTATCTTGATAGTAAAGGATTTAAATTTATCGCATGGCTGAAAACGGTTAGTGAATTGAAATTATAATGTAATGAATCATTTCCTGAAAAAGTTGAGCTGCTATTCACGCCATTGCACGAAGCACTATTTAGGGATGTCGAAAGGAAAAAAAAAAGAAAGTGAGGAAGCCTACCCAGGAAATTATTCCGATATGTATATACTTTCTTGAGGATTAAATTACTTTTTCAAAAGAATAGAAAATTGAACAGACGTCATGATTACTGCTGGAAAAGAATTAAGCTGTCTCCTAATTTCTACCTGGTTCCTTCTGTTTTAAGCACTGCCCTTTATAAGGGATGGTACCATCTGGATTTCACCGTTTCCCTCAGAGGCAGCCCTACAGATGAAGCGATACCGTGGCCGGGACTTTCACACCCTCTCCTGGCCTCTGTGTTCCCACCAAATCTCGCCACACAGCAGTGGAGACCACGTGACCCAAGTCTTGGCCCGCCTCCTTCGATGGCAACAAGGAAGGCCTGCTTGATAAGAAAAGGGATTTTCAGCCACAGCTCAACAGACAGGGAAGAAACCAGAGCAAGGCCATGAACTGCTTCTGTGTGCGGGTTTGTACTTTCAGATCCAATTCTTCTTTGTTCTCAGTTGTGTTTCCTAATAAAGGCAGGCAATCAGGATTCACTATATTCAAGCGATCGAGGTCATGTGTAGACCTGAGGCTCTGAAGGTGAGAAGATGCAGGGCCCCCGAAGGAAGAAGAGCTCGTTCCTGGGATCACAGAACAAGAAGGCAGTGTCCGCTTTCCCTCAACTGTGCCACTGCGTGTCACCGACGGAGCTTCACCCTGGCGTTCAAAATCCTCCAGGCAAGGGCCTTTCTTTCAGAGATTCATTCTCCCGGGTTCTGGGGACGCTGAAAAGGATATAGCTCCACCTACCCTCAGATACTAAAGGCTCACTACTCAGCCAAATCTCAGAATATTCTCCCACCTACCTCCTAGGCTCCTGTCACACTGAATGCTGACAGTGGCACAACTCATCTTTTCTGGTGCACACCTTTATCAAAAGGTGGAGGAGGAAGAACATGAGGGTTAGAAGAAGAACAGTTGGGACTTCCCTGGCGGTGCAGTGGTTAAGACTCCGTGCTCCCAATGCAGGGGGCCCAGGTTCGATCCCTGGTCAGGGAACTAGATCCCACATGCATGCCACAACTAAGAGTTCGCATGCCACAACTAAGGAGTCTGCGTGCTGCAACTAAAGAGCCAGCAAGCCGCAACTAAGGAGGCTGCCTGCTGCAACTAAGACCCGGCGCAACCAAATAAATAAATACATATTTTTTTTTTTTTTTTTTTTTTTTTTCTTTTTGCGGTACGTGGGCCTCTCACTGCTGTGGCCTCTCCCGTTGCGGAGCACAGGCTCCGGATGCGCAGGCTCAGCGGCCATGGCTCACAGGCCCAGCCGCTCCGCGGCATGTGGGATCTTCCCGGACCGGGGCACGAACCCGTGTCCCCTGCATCGGCAGGCGGACTCTCAACCACTGCGCCACCAGGGAAGCCCCAATAAATACATATTTTTAAACAAAGAACAGTTGCAGTGCAGCAGTAATAGTGGCTAACATTTAGTGACAACAGACTACGTCCCAGGGACAGTGTTACTAAACAACTGACATACATCGGCTTATTTAATTCTCACAATCTCAAAAGAAGAGACTCTTTTTTTTTTCCCCTGGGCGCCACACCTCACAGCATGTGAGATCTTATTTCCCTGACCAGGGGTGGAACCCGTGCCCCCTCTGCTGGAGTCTCAACCACTGGACCGCCAAGGAAGTCCCCAGAAGAGATTATGATTAATCCCCTTTGCTGGGTGAGAAAACTGAGATGCAGTAAGATCAGGCAAATGGCCCCAGATCACACAGACAGTAAAGGACAGAGCCAGGACTCAAACCCAAGTGGATGTGAATCTGGAGACCCCAGAGTCTTCTCTGCTCTGCCCTACGTGGCTTTCTATGTTGTTCTTTCTGCCTGGAAAGACCTCGCCTCATCTCTGAGCTCAACATACTGTCTAGGCATTATGGCCCAGCCCTGTAAGCCATTTATGATCACCCCATCTGGAATGATGGCTCCCTCTCCAGAACCCCCCTGCCTTGCGTGAAGCCTTTAAAACAAGAACCAGACTGTAGGGACAGGAGCCGTGACTTCTGTATGCCCCACACAGAGGCACCCAGTTTATTAAATGAAAAACAATGCCATGCTGCACCAGCCCAAAAGCCTACCTCTGACAGAGGTATCAGGCCACGGTTTATGGAAAGACTGAACTCTTCAGGAGTTAAAAAAAAAAAAAAACCCAAACTGCATTTGTTCCGTAAATATTCATTCAGTCCATAACATGTTCAAGCTCCTCAGATGCTCTTGGTCTTCTTGAAAGTGTCAGATCGCCTCTTAGGAGGAAACTAAATGGCGTATCTTTTGGCATCAAATGAAAATCACTTCTTAATACAGTCCTACAAACAACAGGCTCAAGGTGCTTCTTCCAAGTTCTCCACCCAAGGTCTCGGGGGATGCTGCTGGAAGGCTCCCCACTCAACGCCATAATTACCAGAAAATGGAAAAATCCAAGAAATACAGGGGCCGTGGAACAGGGTTCAGGGACTGAGGGCAACCGCTGATCCATGCAAAGATCAAAGCTGTGCAGAAACCCTTCCCGGGTTTACACAGCTGTAGGCTCTGTGCGGGAGCTGTAAAACAAACACGATCTGGACGGGAGGGAAAGGTCTTGTGATTGGGACTGTATGGGTGTCAAGGACTCCCCAGGACATCAAATGAACCAGGAGGCTAAAGAGCCACCTCACTCCGGGCCTAGAAAATGAAGCTTGTACCCTTTTCCAATCCAGGCCATATGTTTATGGGGCCCAAAGATTTCACCAGTTCAGCCTTCGAAAACATAATAAGAAAGAGGGAAGAGAACCATAAGCCTATCTGCATAAAAAAAAAAAAAAAAAAAAGTTCTTGAGTTTAATAACCACCACCACCACCAACAGAAAAAGTGAACTGGTCAAATCTTGATAACCTGGGGCTGAGGAACTCCCCACGCCAGCCTATCTTGTTTACTTGCTGTGTACAACACCTGAATGAGACCCAGAGCTCTCAGAACTCCTGTAGGTGCATAAATTCCTAAACTAAATAATAACAAAGCCATATGTTACCATATTTTTAGATATGAATTGCTACACGAGGCACAAACACAAGAGCAGTTCCCTGCTATCATTTGGATGCATTAGAAATAAAATCATCTCATAAGCCTGCAAATGTTTTTTGTTTTTGCTTTTGCATCACAAAACTTGCATATCTCCCCTGTGTACAGAAGTATAATTTCTTTACATGGTTGTTCTCAATGTCTTAAACTTGATATACATGTAATATTAGGAAATGAAAATTATATATATATATATATATGTGTGAACTCCTCGTTTCGTGTATTAGAAAACAATATGTTTTGCTCATTAAAGGCGCCAATATAAATGCTATAAACCATGAAATTACCTTTGAGCCCTTCCTGAAATAACCAGTTCACAAACAAATGATCCATGCAAAAAAGGCAAGGCGAGATTACAATAAGACTAAGTTACGTTTTCATTCCAGGATTTTTTTTCTTTTTAACAGAGAAAAGTATTATTACTGCAAAAACCAACAGTGGCAGCAGGTACATCCAATTTATGTAGGAAACACTGAACAGTACAGGTAGGCTGAACAAAATGAGTTCCAAGTGGGGCTTTTCGTGTTTTCCAAATGTGATGCAGAACTCATATTTACAACAAATTCTCTCAATAAACAAATCTTACTTCTGGTTTTCTCACTTCAGAGGGCTGCTTTAAAAGCAATGGTGGGGCTTCCCTGGTGGCGCAGTGGTTGAGAGTCCGCCTGCCGATGCAGGGGACACGGGTTCGTGCCCCGATCCCGGAGGATCCCACATGCCGCGGAGCGGCTGGGCCCGCGAGCCATGGCCGCGGAGCCTGTGTGTCCGGAGCCTGTGCTCCGCGACGGGAGAGGCCACAGCAGTGAGAGGCCCGCGTACAGCAAAAAAAAAAATAAATAAAAAAAAAAAAAATAAAAGCAATGGTGGCAAAAGCATTTTACTAAAATAACTGTGATGTTTTTCAAACTCAGAAAGTAAGATTCTGCCCTACGGATGACCAAAAGAAGCTGTGGATGGCAGAAACCTTATCCCATGAGTCAGATATTCTCGAGCTGAAATCAGCAGAGCCCTTAATCCAGTGTGATCCCCAAACAAGCATCATCCACATCATCTGGGAAATTCCTAAAAATGCAGATCCTTGGGTCCTACTCTAGAAGTTCTGGAATCAGAAACTCTGTAGGTGAAGCCCAGGAAGAGGTGTTCTCACAAGCCCTCCAGGGGACCCTGGCGCGTGTTCCAGTCTGAGAACCAGTGTCTTAGTCTACGAACGTCAGGCACCAGTGTTGCAGACAATGATGCTATTTCCGCTAAGGTCCCGCACAGAAGCTCCAGTGGTACCAACAGCCTGTTCCTCCTGACCAAGATGATCTGCACATTTCTGTCTGGGTTAATCCCTGCCCCACTTTCCATGGCAGCATCTCTCATCTGTAAAACTGCAGATGATACATCTTTAATCAAGACGACATGAGAGCCCTGACTTTCCTCCTGCAGGTTCTAACCATCAGCCCTGTAGTGGCCCCAATGACACTATAAAACAGGCCAGGATGAGAACCTTCTTGCATGAGCTCCAACGAGAAAAAGGTACGTGTCAGCTTTGGGCCAGATCTTGACTCATTCGTTTGTTCATTTAATTAGTGAGCCATTCACACGATCATGGAACAAACACTGATCAAGTTGTGCTTCCTCCCTTCCTTCCTTCCTCCCTTTTTCTTTCTTCCTTCCTTCCCTCCCTCCCTCCTTCCTTTCCTTCCTTCCTTCTTTCTTTTTCTTTTCTTTTTTTGCTTGCTTCATGCTGGAAACACAAAGCCGTATTAGACTATCCCAACTCTCTAGTACAGTGGGGGAACACACATACACAAATAGATAATCATAATACAAGTACAATACAAGTATATAATACAAGTACAATAATCATAATCAAGTACAAAATGGAAATCCACGTAAGGAACATAAAGAATGGGTGACTGGGGAACTTTTATTTTTGGTGGGAGGGAGTCAGTGGCTTACACCAGAACTGAATCTTATAGGAGGAGGAGAAGCCAGCAAGTTGGAGAAGGGAAGGCAGGGAAGAGGGAAGACAGGTGGGTTCCAGGCAGTGGCAGACCCTGAACAACATGGATGTGCGGATGGGGCTTCCCAGCTGGGTGCTGTTTAAGGCAGGGAGTTTGCCTCAGTGTCTGTGTCCCCCTGGGCTTGGCCCAGACAGGCAGAGTGAAGGCACTGGACAAGCGGTAGGGAATCCACTGGAGGATGTGAACTCCTAAGGCAAGAAGAACACGAAAGGGCTTCCCTGGTGGCGCAGTGGTTGAGAGTCTGCCTGCCGATGCAGGGGACACAGGTTCGTGCCCCGGTCCGGGAAGATCCCACATGCCGCGGAGCGGCTGGGCCCGTGAGCCATGGCCGCAGAGCCTGCGCGTCTGGAGCCTGCGCGTCTGGAGCCTGTGCTCCGCAACGGGGGAGGCCACAGCAGTGAGAGGCCCGTGTACCGCAAAAAAAAAAAGAATACAAAATAACCCTGAGCTAACCCAGTTCTGAAGGTTGTTTGGGCTCAGAGAGGTGAGGTCATTTGCCTGGAACCACACAACTAGTAAGCGGGGGAAGCAAGGTTTATGCTTGGATCTGACTCCCAAGTCCAGGATGGACCTGGCCTGAGTCAGACAGGAGGAAGGCTCAGATACCTTGGAGGCTGAAGGGGCCAGCAGGCCAGGCCAGGAGCAGGGGACCAGCAAGAAAGGGTGACTTTGCCAGAGTGTGCCCACAAGATGGAGGTGGGCAAAGTGTCTTCATGAGACTCTAGGATTTTCTAACATCTTGGCAGAAAATGTCTGGCCTACATCACTGGTGTGAAGATTCGGAATTGGAGTCCTCACCTCTCTAACCCATCCCTGGAGACCTTACAAAGTATTCTGATGAAGGGTACATTCGGTTCTGCAACAGAGATCTGTCTCAGTCCATCGGGTTCTTCTATGAATCCCTTCAAATACTTTAGGGTAAGGGCAGCGCATTTAAACTTGATGGAATTTCCTGCCGTACTGTGTAGTGCCAGAATTGCTCCATCCCATAAATAAATTTGGGAAGAACTTTTTGTCTTCCTCCCTTTAATGATATAGAACATAATCTTTCAAGTAAATCCTCATTTAAAGTACCCTCAGTCCAAAAGAAAATTATTTGGACCTCAGAAATAACTGCATGTAGATGTGATGTGGATTGCATGCATAGCTATAAAAAAAAAAAAAAAAACTTGGCTCTGTAATTTTCTGAAAAATGCTGTATTGTTGCCATTTTGGGGGGTTAATTAAAAGACCATAAAAATCAATTCAAACATGTTTGGAGACAGATTTTCAAATTTTATAAACTCTGTTCAGTTGCTGGGTCAAAGATAAGAAAATGGCAGACATCTCCGTACTTGTAGCTTTGGGGTGGTTTCTTGCTTTCTTGTTTCTTTCTTTGTTTCTCTCTTTCTTTCTTTCTCCCTCTGTCTCTTGCTATCTTCTTTCCTTTCTTTCTTTCTTTCATTCATTGATTCACTCATTCATTCATTCATCCAACCCAAATCCCCTACTCTGGGCCAAGCACTAGAACAGGAACAGCCCCTGTTCTCATGGGACTGTCATTCTGATAGGAGACAGAAGCTGAAGGACATCATTTAGATCAGGAGTTGGCAAGCTTTTTCTCTAAAGGACCAGACAGTAAATATTTTCAGCTTTGTGGGCCACAATATCTCTGTTGCAACTACCGAACTCTGCCCTGACAGCGTGAAAGCAGACACAGACAATACATAAACAAATGGGCATGGCGTGTCCCAATAAAACTCTATTTATGAACATTATAATTTGAATTTCATATATTTCCATGTGTCATGAAATGTTCTTCTTTTGATTTTTTCAACCATTTAAAAAACGTAAAAATCATCCTCATGCCATACAAAAAACAGGGGGTTCTTGGACCCTGATTTATATACTGTTACACAGGGAAAGACACCAAGGCATGTTTGACCCTGTATCCAAAAAGATAATGCTGGGATTCTCGACTGCTAAGCCCAGAGGGCCACTGGCTACAGTGTTAATCCAACAGGCACGGCGAGGGCAGAAAAGAGGCCCTCTGCCCTCAGCTGCTGGCCATCAGAGATCCCTGCTCATTTCCACAATGGCTTCCTGCCCAGGTCTAAGCACTAGTCTTTGGTGACTCGCTGCTCCCCGGTGGCCTTGGCGACTGGCTCCAAACTTGATAAAGTGCTAATTTTGCTTTTTATGGCTGTTGTGTAACACTGATAAAAAGCCAAGCCAATCCTTTTTGAAAATCTGGAGAAATGCTAGCTCACAAATTGAAACCCAGGGATCTGAGTTACAACCAGGAGGCCATTTTCATGGTCAGCTTCTGCAACTATCCGAATGGTGATCTCGGACAGAAATAATGAGAAGCCTCTGTGTTATTCCCAGGTCCCTTGTCCTGCCTTGATTGCTGGAAGTCGGCCACCAGCCAGCTCCGTTATCATGACAGAAACGTAACGTGGTTCACGCGAGTGGCCTTCGGTGGGCAAATGTTCAAGCATATTAAGGTTTTAATATAATTATAATTATAGAACATGTTCAACCAATTAACCACAAATATGCTGTTTATCTGAAAGGCTGCCAACACTGTGAACTGCAGTCAAAATAACATTAGGCCGTAGTCCTTAAGCAAAGAATACACACTGAATCAAAAGAGAGATCAGAAGGAAAAGGCCAAAATAAATATTTTATCTGATATTTTATGAATATTTCCTCAAATGCCAGATTAAAATATGTCATCTCAACTTCTCATATATTTACTTGATGAAATCAGATTAAGTGAGTTCATGACACTGTTGAAAAACACCATAAACCAAAGAGAGAGAGAAGTGTGTTTTGTAAATCTTGGCAGTCAAGCTCCCCCAACATTCGCCGGAGTATAATGTAAGTAAGAAATGGCCATTGGAACAAGTCATATTTTTTAAGGCATTTAGAAACTTCTCATTACCCCTTATATCTTTCTTAGTTACAGCCTCGAGGACTTGAAGCAAAATTAAACTTTGCCTTAGCAACGAAATAATATAAGCCTTCTCATAACTTTCCTGAGAGAATTAAAAGAACAAAAAAGAACCCGGTTGTACAATTTGTATATACACAATTTGTACTGCTGTAAAAGCATATTTTGAAAAGTGCTCCCTAAATAATTAAGCTATTCCTTTTACCCTACTTCCTATATTACAGAAGTCATTTTCCCACCAAGAATCAATAAGTCATTCCGAACGTCAGTCATTTTTCTCCATTTAACGGAATGGACTGAAGTCCGACACTGCAAGTTACATTACCTTTGAATTATGTGTGTAATTTAAAATTCAAAGTACTACACTAAGGAGCTTTTTAGACTGACCACTCTACTCTCTCTTCATAAATATGGCCCCTTGCAGACCCTTCTGACAGATTTACCGAACAACAGGAGTTTGAAACAGTTAAGGCTGGGAGCCCATCTCTCTAACGATGCCACAGGAACAATGCTCTTTTCAGAGGCAACACAAAGCAAATGGTCATACAGGAAATGTCTCTGGGTTTTTAGATTCATGGTAAAGCCGTACTAAAGCATCTTAGCCTTAATTACAAATAAACACGTGGGCACACACTGACAGGTCAGTTCAGAGAATGCTCCCTAAGTAAAGGCTCTAGTGTGATTTTTGTTTGACCAGACCCCAGGCCTCTGGTAAAATTTCAAATGTAGAAACGCCAAACAGGTATGTACTAAAGAGGCTCTTTTTCATCAAACACAACATGGGGAGAGAAAAGAAAAAAAACACAGAGATATACAAATGAAGATGTGTTTAAGTATGCATCGGCAGCAATTACATTTTAAAGAATTAACAGAAGAGGCTGTACATTCTTTTACCTCAATTCATGGATTGATGTGCTTCTGATTATAAATAAAATACAATTACCTCATTCTTCAGAGAAATAAAAATAAAGAGACTATTAAAAATACCAATGACTATCCTAAAGTTCGCGATGTACTGACTTCAACGCTGTCGGCTGGTAAAACTTAAAACACACACACACACACACACACACACACCTACCTGTCAAGTAAACAGCATTTTTCTCAATAGCCCTGATTATTTGGTCCAGTATGTCCTCAAAAGAGCCAGCCCCTCCACACTAGTATGAAAGAAAATGAGACTTTGCAATATTGTCTTTTCAAATACTGGTTATTTAGAAAATACAACAGTTAAGTTTGATTTTCTAACTGAAATGTATGTATCAACTTGAATCTCTTATGCTTCTCTCTGCTCATGAGGCACCTCATTTACCTTTATAGGAGTTTTGTTTTTCACCTGTCACACCAGGACAATGGAACCCATTCAACGCACTGCCTTGGATCCCCAAGGTGGACACTTTCTCAGAACAGTTTGTTGTTCACTCCCACTACCCTACAGCCAAATAATCTTCCTTTTCCCCCCCTTTTTTTCATTAGTAAGTATCTCTGATAACTGTACACGTTCCCTGATGTGGAACAATTTTAGGCCACTGGAGCCTGACTTAATCACTTGAGGACATGCCTTCTGTGGGTCATCAAAAACCAACTCTACTTGCCTCGGTTGTATTCTTGCCAAGTTAGCATTCCCAAGACAAATCACTTTACAGCGCCTTAAACATCATTAGCTCTCATGTATTCAACTTGAACATCAGCGTGGCCTGGAACGTGGAAAGAGGCAGACTGGCAAAGTTAGGCGGCCAGCACCTGGGAAAGCTGTCCCCTCCAGCACCCCAGCAGTTCTGCAGCTGGAGTCACCCTGCACTGCATCTCAGCCCAGCACCCGGACCCTCTCCCCTACCACCTGCTAACTGTGCTGACTGAGAATCTCTGAGAAAAGCAGAACCTCCCCACTGGGTGTTAGTTTTGCATGGCCAACACGTAATCTCAAGCGGTGAAACCCCAATGATGATTTCTTTTTTTCTTCCTGCCCCCGGGATGGTTTTTTTTTTTTTTTTTTTCTCCTTCCTAAACTTGTTTGGATTTCTCCTCACTTGAAAAACGTAGCAACCTTCACTCAACTGATGAATACTTGCTGGTAAATTACTGTATCTGAGCCACGGTACACTGATATGACTTATAAATTATGATCTAACGTGGTTAGCTCAAACAAAAGGAAATTTCATTGAAGGGAACTGATATTCTGCGAATGATCTCTCTCCAAAGGATTCTACCCTGGGAAGTAAAACTTGCAAATATAAAGGAAGATGTTGCAAGTGTATCCGGCTCCCCTAGGATATAAAGGGTCAGGATAATTGTTCTGGTAATATCACCACGTGGCAGTATGCATTACTAATGAAAGATGGACCAGACATATAGTCTTCTCCTTTGGAAAAGAAAGGAAAAAAAAATATCGCACTGTGAAGAGGCTTATTCTTTCCAAACACATTTTATTAAAATGACCACCACAACAAACATCAGACCAACCTAGATCAAGTTGCTAGGAACAGACCTAAAGTTATTTTATTACCATAGGCACTGTCCCTACCCCCCCAGTCAGGCTCTCAAACACTAAACCATTTCCCTGAGTCATCTGTTCTATATTACTCAGTAATGAATTTCATGCATGTATGTGCTGCTAAACAAAAAAAAAAGGATAAAACTCATAAATAATCCAATATACTGTCTCCTGCCAAATGGCCATATATTGTTCATGTTTCACCTGTCATATTAAATAAAAATTTTAAAGTATTTCCTTTTTCTTTCATTAAAAAACCCAGGCTGTATTTGGCAGTGACCACACAAAGTCAAAACTTACTGCTTAAATTGCACAGTTAAAACATATTCACTAGGAGTGACTAAATTACAGAGTGAAGAAAAGTTACTTAAATCTTAGAGAGACGTCTTCTTAAATGGTGTCTCAGAAACTGCCTCACTATAAAAATCTCTACTGGATCCACGATGAAGATGAAAGAAACAGCTTCAGCTCAAACTGAGGAAAGACAGGCTATACTAGTTTCTGTGGACTTCTTCAAAATATACCAGCACTGTAACACTTCTTTTCATGCCTTTGTGGATAATTACTACTCAGTTAATCACACACACACACACACACACACAAATTAGAAACCTAGTACAATGAAATTATCAAAAACAGTCTACCCTTGTTGCTCAAAGATGTAACTTGGTAAATCAAAATCAGAGGACATGACCTTCTTGGCCTGGTCTCTGCCTTGTCCCCTGTATTTTGACTGAACTGGCCCCTCGTTAAGTCACTGGAAAACAGAGCACACTTAGAGCCCTTCGAATGCTTTAGACATGGAACAGAGAAAGCGAGCAATAATCATAGGACAGCTAAGAGACGACAGCGCATACTGCAGTTGTGTTGGATGCTGACAACACAGTTCGTCTTGAACTAAGGACCTCTCTAGACCAGTGGTGGGTCAGAGTTAGGGACACTGTCTGTGACTCTTGGAGAGAGAATTTTCTATTGGCCAAGACTCAGAACAGTCTGACGCCTGATTCAAGACCATGCTCTAACCACCTGAGCTAAGAGCTCATTTCAATAGACGTCAAGATTTAAGGAGAGTCATACGATGCCTAGGCAATTAGAAATTAAGTTTCAAAAGAAAAGAAAAAACGGAAAAGCTAAACTGTATGAAGCATCAAGCCATATTCACCAAAGTGGAGAAATGTGATTTATTCTATATTCCTTACAGAGTCCATCACCAGTTCCTACATGTTTTCAAAAGTTCAAGTTGTTTTTCTGAATGCCAAGGTCAAATCTGCCATATCCTGTCCTATTACCAAAGGGCTGATGCTCTCCCAGTGACTGGACAGAAAAGTTGGAGCAGGATCCCAGCAGGACAGTGACATAAGAGGATGGGTGTCCAGCATGACAAGCAGCCATAAGATAAAACAAACGTTCTCATTTATATTTTAAAAAAAGGTAAGGAACTATAAATTTATTCAAAAATCTGAAGCTGATTTCTTTTAAATAAAGGAGAAATTAACTATGAATATCTTGAGTGGTTATGAAACTAATACACCTTAGGATAACAGTAGAGACAGCTTAAACTTTTCTATGACACTCATACAGTTAAATTCATGATGATCTAATTGGTGTGGAGAATGTAATTTATAAGAAGCTATTCATTGACTCATTTGTTTTGTTTTGTTTTGTTTTGCCATTTCCTTTTAGTTTTAAAAGTCTGCCCAAATGTATAGCTTATAAATCATACCAAAAATGCGTCAGTTTAAGAAAAAAGTTATGTTCCTTTTTAGGGGAAAAAAAAAGAATCAAGTTCTAGAGCCCAACTTTCACATTTTACTTAATTACAAACAAAGACATAATGCATTACTTTCCTGTACCCACAAGAGACAGGCAGACCGTAATTTTTATTGCATGTTAAGTTTCCACTGGATCCCAATATTATTAAGCTTTAAATCAGAGGGTTGGTTCCTTCAGCTAAGTCTAACAATACTAGCAAGTAAATGGAAAAAAAAAAAAGAAGAAGAACACTTCATCTGGGGTTGTAATATTTGCTGAAAAAAAATCTACTTCAAAACATTAATCAAATTTTTCGCCTACTGGGCAACCATATGGTACAGCAGCATGTGAATCTCACAAACTTGCTGATCTCCTGTAACTGGGTGCAATTAATTACGGTGGCTGCATCCATCTCTTGGATTTTCGCCTTGTGAAAAAAAAGTATTTACTGCAACAGCTTTTACAAAACAAGGGAATGAAAATCACAATTGATTAATGAGCTGAATGGAAATATTTCCGTTAGCAGATTTTTAAAACGAATAAGGATTAATACCATGGATGGAAAGGAACACACGTTGAGATCTCCTTGTCCTTTCCGGACCCCCCAAAAGGTGGAGGCAGAACGGGAAGTTAAGGGTGCCAGGAGCTCCGACATGCATAATTCACCAGCCGGCTTTAGATCGCAAGTAATAAAGCCTTAAACTGGTGAAGTAATAAAGAGGTTGGCTTTACAAGATACTATCCTGGGATACAAAAAGCTTGTTCTTTGATTTGATAAGTCAGATACTAAATACTCAGTGGGTGAGGAACATCACCGGCCTGACAAAGAACGGAAAGGAAAGTGGCTCTTAGAAGGCAGCAATCTACTTTGTCCTTGGCTATTTAGGTGCAAAGCTTGCTGCACATATGGTCCATTTATGGTTTTAAGACCCCCTCCATAAAAGCAAGCGTCTGAGAGTAAGTCAGGATGGTACCACTGTCCTTACCTGCCGGCTAAAGGTACAAACAATGCATAATTGCGGCATTTTTCCCACCAGAGTTCAGCCCACATACATCTTACTTTTCCTAACCATCAGAATGCTTTATAGGGCTAACCCATCCCTCCTGCCTTTGGGGAGCTGGCTTCTGGAAATGCATGGGGGGATCACAATCTTCGCCTCAATAGGCAGTCACAGACCCAGGGCTGGAGGTCACAGTAGACAAGCAGGAGCAGTTGCACTCGGCCCCTTTTCAGAAATGCCCTCAGGGCTTAAGACCACCCAAGCATTAATGTCATCATCCTCTCACGCATCTTTATTTCAGGAAGCTCAGATCCCCTTTCTCTGAAAAGACAGCAGAAGAGACTGGTTCCGATACTGGCCATGTGTTAAATACTTATCTTGGGAAAACAGACCAAATACTAAACATTAGTGGAAGACATATTAAGTTGGAGAGTTCAGAAAACCATCACTTTTACCACTGATAATGGGAAAAGCTGTAAAGAACAAGGCTTTGCAACTCAACTCTTATGCCAACCTTTCTCTTGACTGTGCCTACTGTAGTTAAACTTTTACCAGGGAATTCTGCAAAGAGCTTTGTTAAAGAGAATTTACTATCATCTTACTAATGTCCACATGTTGTGTGTGGCCAATATGGTGATTTCTCCAGCTGTCTTGTTTGTTTGTTCTGTGGAACTATCCAGAGAAGTCAAAGTCTTTTGCAATCACCTAATAAACAAGAGCACCCAGAAAATGAGGAATACATTTTTATACAACAAAGGGTTAGTGAGTGATATTTTAAATGACAATATCTCATCTCAAACAACTCACACCTATGTTTATGTTAACATACAGGCATACATCGTTTTATTGTGCTTTGCTTTACTGAGCTTCAAAGATCCCGCATTATTTACAAATTGCAGGTTTGTGGCAACCCTGCATCAAGCATGTCTATTGGTGCCATTTATCCAACAGCATTTTCTCACTTTGTACCTCTGGTCACGTTTTGTTAATTTTCACAATATTTCAAACTTTTTCATTATCACTGTATTTGTTATGATGACCTGTGATCGGCGATCTTTGAATGTTACTACTACAACTAGCTGAAGGCTCGGGTGACAGCATTTTTTAGCAATCAAGTATTTTTTAATTAAAAGATGTCATTTTTTTAGACGTAATGCTTTTGCACACTTAGTAGACTACAGTATAAAAATAACTTTTATATACACTGAGAAACCAAAAAATTTTTTTCATTTCATTTATTGTGGTATTTGCTTTATTTTGGTGGTCTGGAACCAAACTGGCAATATCTCCAAAGTATGCCTATATACGTTTGGAGATTTTGATGTAATGGAGGAAGAAAAAATGTGCATTTCCAACTAGCAGGCAGATCTAGGTGGGTAAGAGATTTGGAAGGCCACCATTTAGGGCGTTAGAAGAATAACTTCTAAAAAATTCTTATTAAAATCATTCCAGTTGAGGATCAGAGCCACTTTACAATCAGAGATGTTTTGAAGAAACCATCATCCAATGAAAAGTAGGAGGAACGTACCAAGAAAATGTGTTTGGCTTCTGGAAGAAAAAAACCAAACAAAAAAAATCTAATGGGAACTGAGTGATCCAACTCCTTAAACCAGTGACCCTATAATGTATACCACTCCCCAGCACCACCTCTCAGATGATCTCCAAACCCCTCCTACAGGCGATGGTTGTTGGCTTAGAAGTTTAAAGAGCTAACAAAATGTTTTAACGAGATACAAATCTCAGAGATCATTAATCAATATGTTCAATGTTATTTGTGATAATTCATCATGACATGATATTAATGGGTTACTGTACCCTTCAGAGGTGAGATTAATGCAAATGAGCTGCCACAATTAACTTTACTGCTCCCAGCTCACAGGCATGGACAGATGATTATAAATGACAACTATATGTCAATTACAATATCCAATAAAGTGAAGCTTAGAGAACAATCCATCTCCTTTTATTGCTCTTTCTTGACATCGCGGAATTTAGCTCAACCCACTGTTGTCACAACGTAGCCATTGTTTGGGGGAGGGGAAAGCGTTTTTCTTTTCCTTTCTTTTCTTTTTTTAAGTTTTCAACAGTCTTAAAAAGTGCTTCCAAAAAGTCCACGTAAATACATTTTCTAAAGGAGGGAGAGCCACGGGACACCAGGAATAAGAAGTACCACGTTCATTCTCGGTGAGTTAAAGAAAACTGTATCCACATTCAAATTGCAGCAGCAAGGCCAGCAAGCAAACAACCTACCCAGCTGTGTATAATATATTTATGCAATTAAAAAAGGAAGACATTAGCACAGCGTCCGGAAAAGCCCTGAGTTTCGCTAAACAAAAGTTACTGGAGGATCACTCTGTCGAGGTAAAGAGGCTGCAAA
Source organism: Mesoplodon mirus (assembly GCF_964341445.2). Taxonomy (NCBI): domain Eukaryota; kingdom Metazoa; phylum Chordata; class Mammalia; order Artiodactyla; family Ziphiidae; genus Mesoplodon; species Mesoplodon mirus. The sequence goes on from NC_138995.1 coordinate 10,007,620, forward strand.
GTGGAAAGGCAGGTTCAAAGCCAGGGCAGGAGGGTAAGGTCAGTTGGCAGACCTGCACTTGGGGGGCGGGGGGGTCAGTGAACACCCAGGTACAGGCCCTGCCTGCAGAGGATTTCGAGGCCTGCGTACTTTTTCCTACCACGGGTGGAGCGCTTTTTGAGAGATGACTCTGGTGCTGACTGGCACAGTGTAGTGGTCCCTCCTCACCCCAGGTCCCTTTACTGAGCAGGTACACCCAGGGCTTTGAGTGTCAGCTGATAACTCACAGGCTGATACCCACTTCTGCCCCACCGCCGCCTTCCTTGGCTGATGCTGGCCAATCACTGACTGTCAGCCAACCAGGCCCGTGTCTCAAGCAGGATCCACTCTGAGGTACCATTCAGGCTCTAGAGCTCCCCGGGGGCCAGGTTGAAACTGGTCACATCCTCCTGCAATGTTTTCCCTGCCCTGGGCAGATCTCCGCACTTCCCTCTCCTGAAAGCACAACCCCCCAAATCACTGGAACAGGCAACCTGACTTGGGCTCTGCTTCCAGGGAACAGAACCTAAGGCCAGGTGCTGAGGAGATGGAAACAGGAACTCTCTTCCTGCAGGGCAATTGACGAGGAGACCCACTCTTCGCTAGGCAGTGATAAGAGAGCATCCAACACGCTCCCTTTTGAAGCTACATCCAGAAAGGATTTCTCCCTTAGGTTTCCCCGAAACATCTAAAAGTAAAATTACAATGTAAGACTGTAAAAGGATCACAGTGGATTGAGGAAGCTACAGTTTTATCTGTCCAGGATGTATTCCCCATGTCCCTTCTGCTGCCAAAATGGAGGTCATCTTTCCATTAGGGAACTGGGCCTCCTTGACTCCATGTAGGGGCAGGGGTCCTGGTTCCAGCCCCATTCCCTGGATCATCACTTTCAAGGATGGTGCCAGCCTCGAGCCAGGCCATTCGAGTTCTGCCTTTGGCTTCTGTGCCAGGGACAGTGGGGGGATGGGCTTCTTGGTGCCCAGGTTATTGGGATGCTGTTCATCTGTCAGTGGCCATCTTGACCCCAACTCAGAGAGAAAATTCTCTTCAAAGGATAGAACAAATAAAAGATCATGAAAAGTAAGAGATTAGATAAAGACAGGGTCCTGATGACACATGCGAGCTCTGGAAAAAGCCAGACTCTAAACCAGGGGTTGGCAAACTATGACCGCTGGGTCAAATCTGGACCTCCATCATCTGTACAGCCCAGGGTCTAAAAATGCTTTACCTTTCTTAAGTGGTGGAAGAAAAAAAGAAGAATGCTTTGTGACACGTGAAAGATTAAATGAAATTCAGATTCCAACATCCATAAATGAAGTTTTTACTGGAGCACAGCCATGCCCACTGGGTTCCCTATTGTCCGTGCTGGAAGAGGTGAGTACTTGAGTCAGAGACCCCCCAGCCCACAGAGCCAAAAATATTTTTTCTCTGTCCTACGGCTGAGAAAATGTGCTGACCCCTGCACAAAACTCTGCATTTTGAGAGCCCATGATGACCATTTCCGCTTATGGTAGTATGCATTTGGGCTTTTTCCTGTGCACGGGAAACATCCTGATGAATTACCTGAGAAGTCTATCCACAACTTTTCCCACAAATCTGTACACCTCTGCCCACCCTATCTCTTGAGATCGTAAAGATAAAAACTTGCTATCCGGGTGGGTTGTTTCACTTCCCTGATCCCTAGAAGTTATTGCGCTCTTTGCTGAATGCCACGAAGTGCTGAACAAAGTGTTAAAAGATGCGAAACATATAATATCGGGACTTCCCTAGAGGCCCAGTGGTTAAAACCCCGCGCTTCCAATGCGGGGGGGCGCGGGTTCAGTCCCTGGTCGGGGAACTAGTGTCCCGCATGCCACTTGGTGTGGCAAAAAAATAAAAATATTTAAGAAAATATATATATCAATCATTCCGACTGATGGGAGATCCGAAGCCGAGCAGTGAAAGAAAAAGTACATTAAAGGTGGGGAAGAAACTTTTTTGCTTATTCAGGTACCTGAAGAACATATTTAATTTGAGAGGAAATCCCACTGCTGCCAAAGTGCTGTTCCAGCAGCGGGGAGCCTGCCATGGTGAGCAGCGAGGGACCGGAACACGCCGGTCTCGCTCATGAAGCTCAGGTGCCTGGTGAGGACAGTGTGATCTTGAAGACTTTTACAGAAGATCACAAAGAGGGGAAATGGATTCACTCCCTTCGTTTTGGGTTTCCTGTTTTCCATGAGGAGATAGTTCTGGGTTTAAATTTCTCTCCCCTGTTCCCTCTGCACTTACCTCGGTCTCGGGACCGAGGGGAGCAAGTATCATGAAAACAGATTCCTGCTGCCTTCCCCCGGATGCTTGAGCTCAGGCTGGTCGGGAAGGTTAGCAAAAAAAAAACAAAAACAAAAAACAAAACAAGTTATCTTGTTCTGTGAAGATTCAAGGGTATCTCACTTTTATTTTAACGCTATGAAGACAACTTTCGGTTCTTACTGTAACCCATCTCCTACACTAGATTCTAATAGCTCCATTACATTTTCCATACATTCTCTTGGCATGGGGTATAAACAGGCAAGACAGCTCTGGATAAATCACGGCCAGCAGCAAAGGCATTTTCTTCAGGGAATGAAGGCTCCCATTTAGCATTTTAACTCACTCCCTCCTTCGGCAACACCCAGTCATAAATGAGTCTCTCAAACTGAAGAAATTGAAATTGATTTCTTAGGGTAACAATTAACCTCAGAAAATAACTATGAAAGGTTGCTTATTAATTATTTTTGGTAATATACTTTGGGAATATTTCTTTTTTTCATAAAAGATGGAGACAAAAGTAGACACATTTTATGATCATATAAAACGTTACTGGATTCATATTTTATAGGAGAATGAAACTCACTTAATTTGCAAAATGCTCAGTATGAGAGGAAACCACCATCCCCCCCACCAGACACATACACACACTGCTTTTTCGAGTCTCTTAAATCCGCCTTGTTAAAACAACACCATCTTTCTGTTCTTTATTTCTTCACACATAACTGCCTTAGTTTCTAACATATCGTTGCTATTTCAGTCTTCTGTGGTTTTTCTACTTATTCAAACCAGAAAGCGTTTTTCATTTGAATAGTAGTTTACAGCGAACTAGAGTGATACCCTCATTCTTTCTTGAGAAGGAGCCGTCTCCAAGAAACGTGTTACTATCCCAGGGGATCTAGCAACTCTCATATAATACTATAGAGATGGACTGGTATTTTGCAAGCAGTTTAATATACACACACACACACACACACACACACGAGTGCAAGACAACTTTTTTTCCTTTAGTCACCTGAAAGATCCTGCAACATAAACACACGCTCATTGAGGCACAAGTTCAATCATCTGCAGGCATAACTCGGAGATACTGCAGGTGTGGTTCCAGACCACCACAATAAAGCTACTATCACAAAACTGAGAGTCACACAAATTTTTTGGTTTCCTAGTGCATATAAAAGTTATGTTTACACTACACTGTAGTCTATTAAGTGTGCAATAGCATTATGTCTGAAAAAACAATGTATGTACCTTAATTTAAAAATAATTTATTGCTCAAAAATGCTAACCATCCTCTCAGCCTTCAGTGAGTCGTAATCTTTCTGCAACAGTAACTTCAAAGATCACTGATCACAGGTCACCAAAACAAATAAAACAATAATGGAAAACTCTGAAACATTGCAAAATGTGACACAGAGATACAAAGTGAGGGAATGGTGTTGGAAAAATGGCACCGACAGACCTGCTTGATGCAGGGTTGCCAAAAAAAAACCCAGTATCTGCAAAACGCAATAAAGTGAAGGGCAATAAAACGAGGTCTGCCTGTAACAGACGTTGCTCCAAATACTACACATCTGTCAGGTCACCAAGCTAGAAAACCAAACATTACCAGACCAAGAAATGCCCCACAAAAGAAGATGTGATAGATACGATCATTCAAGGTGTTTTATTTTTCCTTTCCTTTGGTGCTTGAAAACATTTCCTTCTGCCCAATTTTGATGGAGGGGGAGGTATTCTGTTCTCATTTCTTGAAGAGACACACAAGCAAAGAAACAGTGTTGCGAAATCAAGTTACAGGGACAACATGGACCATTTCTTGAGGCATTCCAAACGCACGTTTCTGCTAATTAATTAACAAACTCAAGCTGGTTAAATAAAACCTTCTTCCAACACCTCCTATTTAATTGCAGTTTGGCACCAACAAATATATATCAAAATTATAGTATTTCCCCTGACAGGAAGCTCCTTCCTTCCACATACTCTTATGACTCTCTGCAGAGTAAGCCAGAACTGCTGACAGCCTTGAACACTGCTACAACAATATTACTATACTTGGCAAAGAAGTACCCTTGCGGCGAGAGAAAAGCTGTAATTTTGACTGTCACTTCATATTACACTAGATATTATTTCACTGTATACACACGCACACACTCACAAACTCTTAATAGACTACAGTTTTCGCGCTGCCTGCCTTTCCAATATAAATGGCAACATAATACCAGCCAACCGCCAATGGGATCCCGGCGAGAAACAAATGTTTTGCATTATGGAAACATCGTTGGAGGAGGCCTTTGAAGGCATATTTCATTCCTTTGTCCCCCAACTCATGCTGCTGACACCCCAGCATCAACTTTGAAAGCTAATTGCTTTGGTTATCAAAAGGATTCCACTTTTTTTTTTTTTTTAACCCCTTTGGAGGACAAGGTTTTCATGAACAAATTCTTTGCTGGAAAACACCCGTGATGTGAGGTGAAGGGAGTACCATGTGATTCTTCATATTCTGGATGCTCTTCAGGTCCGATGCCTGTGTGTAGAAGTTCAAAATGTATCCTTTTTGTGCATTTATTCTGCGTTTCTTCTCACGCGGAGGAGTCCATTCGACAGCAGTGGCTGCTGGGTGTGTCATACTTAAGCCAAACTGGCAAACACGAAACAGCCTTCCCCCACCCAAACCTTGCAAAATCTACGTCCTGTCCCTACCAGACATCAGCGCCTGTCTTTGCAGAGAACTGAATACAACATATGCTTCCCTCCTAAGAGGCTCAGGCTGAAGCAGATTGGGTCAGCTTCCCCACAGTGCCCTCCCTCTCCCCCAGCTTTGATTTACAAGATGGTATGTTAATATCACCTCTGTCTGTCCCGGGCAAGGAATTCTGTGAAGTCGGTAGGAGCTCCAAATGGAGAAGGTCCCCGGAATCCAGAGCAGGGGTCAGGAGGATGAATGCATAGGTGGAGAAAACTGCAACTTGCCCCCAGAGGAAAATGCCAGAAATGGCAGCGGGAAAGGCGACAAGGGTCTTTACATCACCTTTCAGTTAAGACTCCGACCATGGCCCCGCCCCCACTGCCAACAAACCTGGTAGGAAATCCACAGAATGCTTGGGAAACTAGGCTATGCAACAAGACTTCATCTTTGCCTTCCCCCTGCTTTTTCTTTTCTTCCTTCAAATTACTATTTCAAAAGATTTAAGTAAGATTTACACTTGTTTCACTGCATCAAGGAACAGCCTCAGCAAACTGTTCGCCCTCTGTTCGGAGAACGTATCCCTAACTGCCCCGAGTCTGCTGACCACACCAAATTTAACAAGGTTCACCAACGAACTCAAGTTTCCCACAGTGACACGTTAATAATAAGTTCCTTATCCCACCTATCCCAAGCCATGAATATGTAATGTTATAAAATGAGTCCTTTTCACACAACAGAACCTCGGACGTGAATAAATAAAAACTATCCATCACAAGCCTGTGAAAAATTAATGAGGGTTCGGAGACGCCAGGAAAAATGGGGGCCAAGGAGAGATGGGCCAGTTCATGAAAGTCCCCCTAACTTTCAGATAGTAAATATCCTCGCCCCCATCGCCATGCATCCAGGTGAGGGTGTGAAGGACCGGATTTTATTTTTCATCGGCTGAAGGCTGCTTGCCACCTCCAAGTGGGGATCACTGAGAGGTCATGGCTTCGGATATTCCACCCGTGATCCCAACTCTGGCAGCAGAGCCCGAGTGTATTCGCTTCGTTATTTACAGCTCATAGCCAACTTGCTTCCGGAAGGATTGGAGGGTGCTCGCAGCAGTTGGGAGAAAAGTGGGGATGGCTGGGCTGCTGTCGGGATGAAACTGTGTTCGCCCCGTCCGCTAGAACGCGTCACACGATCAACGCCACTCGCTGGGTGAGCGCCCTCTGCCAGGCACTGGACAGATTCTAATTTTCTCCCACTATTACTCCACCTGACAAATGGGGAAGCCGAGGCTGGGATGAGCTAACTCAACTCGCTCAAGTCTAAGAGCTGGCGGGAAGCAGGGCCAAACAACAGGGGTCCCCTAGCTCCAGATCCCCCCCACCCTTCCCACCTGCGGCCACTCCTTATGTACCGATAATGCTTCGACAGCCTCCCATGGGCCTTTACGGGGCAAACCACTTGGGGTGGATGCCTTTTTTACTGGCTTTTTTTCTCTGGCGTGGAAAATGTTACCTTAAGGGACAATCACCCTGAGGAAGATTCCAGAATGAGCCACTGGGGACAACCCCGTTGATCCCTCCAAGCCCTCCTCTTCCACCTTCTAAAGATGGGAGAGCAGGATACGTGAACACCAGGACTACTGGGTGCGCGCCACGCTGTGTTGGTTTTAACTGTGTGCTTTCGCCTGGGCTACTCCTTACCTGTGGTGCCGTGCCCACCTCTGTCCACCTGCCTGAATCACTAATCCTTTGAGATGCAGTGTAGCCTCTGTGACACCCCTCTTCCCCCATTTGGGCCAAAGAGGCCCCACAAAGTACCAACAAAGCCAGAGGCTGCAGGTGACGGGTATGGACCAGCCAGGTAATGTCAATGAGGAAAGAGGGCCAGGTGTGAAATAAGAGACCGTGGGAGGGAGCTGACCTTGGGAACGCAGGCCCCCGTCCGTCCAGCTCCGACAGCCACCGTGCAGGGCGGGCCAAGGGCTGCTCCTGGGAAATGCGGGGCTAAGGCTGCCAGATCTCCCAGGTTTTCAGAGAAAACCAACCATCAATATTTTACGTGAACTTTCTCCACTGCAAAACAAGTATGTGGGCCAAAGAAAACATGTCTACAGGCTAGATTCAACCATGTTTTCCATCTATAATCATGTCAGGTTTTAATGCTCTAGGCTCCTTAGAGAACGCTGCATCGCCCGCACCCAGGGAAGGGCCTGGCTCACGGCGGGTCCTCACTGCCTGAGGAACTGGATGGATTCACATCCCGACTTGCAACTGATGAACCAGAAGCGTGGGAAACTAATAAAACCAAAAACGGGCCAAAGAAGAGGAAAAGCTATCTGACCACTATGGAGAATTCTGCCTTTAATCAGCCAGTAAGGACTCAGTGTTCCTCCATGCAGGGCTGCTAGGGAACCCACCGGGCATCAAGGGAGAAGCAATGTTTGTGTTTCTTCGTCTTTCCCAAAGGGAACACCCAGAGCGGGGCCAGGTCCAGAGCAGAGCCGCTAAGGTGGTCCTAGAAGCCCTGACCCCGGGAAGGACAGCAGTGAGCAGGCCAAACAAGAATAAGGGAGGTAAACAGGCTGAGAGGTGGCTCCGCAGTTAACATCCAGAGTCTGACAGGGCATGGTCAACACGCCAGGAAGGACCCCTGAAGCTGAAAGGGAGGACTGAGTTAGAGAGTCAGCAACCGCTTGTCTCTGAGGGACATGGACAGAGCGCTCTTACTCTGACCAGCAACACAGAGTGTCAGCTGGGTCCACCCAAATACGGTGAGATCCACTCCTGCCGGGCTCACTGATGCAGAAAAGGGACAGTTCAAGGGAGATATGCACGGCTCGGGGTTTCCTGAACGCCGGCCCTGTGTGTCTGCATGAGTCACTAAATGTACAGAAAAGAGGGGAAGCCAATTCCGACCTCAATGGAGTTCACAAACTGGTAAGGGAATCAAGATGAGTTCAGAAAATGCTACATTAAAATTTTTAAAGTGATAAGTGCATCCAAGACACAAAAAGTCGAACAAAGGAAGGGGTAGTGATAACTCTCAGCAGATGCAATCTTGAAATGCAATGGGTTTCAATTCAAAGTATGGGTAGGAGTTGGGCAGGAAGGGATTGGAAGATGGTGAGTGGAAATGGGGAGTGTGTTATGAGCAGAAGGAACAGCAGGAAAGGAAAGGAAGCTTGAGGTGTTTAGGGAGACCAGGATGTGGTTCCAGTTTAGTTGAAATACATGGTATAAAATAGGGAGACTTTGTTGAGGTTTTGGGAGTCGATTTGTTTGTAGTTTGAAAAGAGCTAAGTGATTTTCAAGGCAAGCAGATGACCTCAGTCAGATGGGGGGCTCTCCAGTCCCAATCTGCCAATATAACCATGCCCGGTCAAACGCCATCCTGTCCATACCCCTGCGGGCCAGGTCTAAATCCAGATGCCAATGGATTGCTCCCACTGAGATGACTTATGGGAGCCTTGAACTCAACAAGGCTAAAGCGGACACTCCATCTTCCCACCGCATCACTCCTCCTCCCATGTCCCATCTCCATGGACAGTCCCACCACGTCCAAGCAGCTTAGCCGCTCATCCTTCCTTTTCCATGTACCATGCCTATCATCCCCCTACCGTTATTTACCAAATCTTGTTGGTTCCACCTCCATTCCCTCTCTCACAACTACCTCCTCCCGGGATTCACTGCAAACACGTCTGTTCAGAAACCCATCAGTTCTTGCCTGAGTGACTCAAATCCTCTCCCAGCAGGTAGCCCACCCTCGTTTCTCATACAGCTGCCAGAATGGCCTCCTAAAAGGCGTGTCTGATAATTTCACAACTCTGCCCTAAATTCTTCCTATGGCTCCCCATGGCTGGGATGTAATAAATGTTTATTGAACGAACGAGCTCTCCAATTGCATGCTGTTCTCTGCCTGGCATGGTGAAAGGCAGGCTTATGTGAAACATACTTCTGAGCAGAGTTGGACAATGAACAAAGTGGTTTATTCTGAATTCCACACCACCCTCCGCATGCGGGTCCCTCTGGAGAAACTTAGGAGGTACCACTCTAGGGGGAATAAGGCTAGAAAAGTAGGCTGGGACCAGTGCAAGGAAGAGTTAGAGGCTAGGAAGTTTGGATCTGACTGGTGCTTTACAAGATCATCTCATTTAATTTTCAGAAAGTTTAGACTCATTACTGTAGGCAATGACGTCAACTCTATTATTACCCACTGCAGTATTTTAAAGATGGCCACAACTTCCTTGACGCGTCTGCCATCAGAAAGTGGGGCAGATATCTGCTCCCCTTGAATTGGAGCAGGCTTTGTGACTGCTTTGACTGCAGAAGTGATGCGACGCCTGTTTCTAGACCCAGGCCTTAAGAAACTGGCAGCTTCTACTTCCTGTCTTTTGGAACACTTTCTCTGGGAGCCCTTAGCCACGACATAAGAAGCCTGCCTGGGCCACAACTGCCAAATTGGAAAGGCCATGTGTAAGTGCTCTGGGCAGTGGTCACCCCGGGAAGGTGCCAGGCATACAGGTGACCATCCTGGACCAGCCGAGGGGCGATCCAACTCACCCACCGGTAGAGAACCACTCAGTGACCTCAGCTGATGCCACGAGGAACAGAAGGACCACCCAGCTGAGCCCCGCCGGAATTCCTAAATCACAAGCCAAAACTAAATAGTTGTTGCCTTAAGCTTCAAAGTTTGCGGGGTGATTTGTTAGGCGGAAATAGATTGCAATCCCCTCACATTACAGATGAGCTACCTGTGGCTCCAAAAGGTTGGCTGACTTTACCTCTCGTCACTTTATAGTCTCCTGGCTGGAAAGCTGTGCACAGCCTGGATTAGAATCTCACTCTGCCTGACTCGGATGCACACAACGCTTACTAAGCAATCCCTTAAAAAATAAAGCTAGATAGGAGGGTGGAGTAATGCTCTTTGGATTGTGTGAGTAGCACCAAAATGCCTCACTTCTCCTGGAGTGATTCACTTGTTGGTACAGCTAACAACCACAAGGTGTTTCCCCACCCCTCCTCTCTCCAGGCAGTCTCACGTCTCATTGCTGCAAAGACTAATTTCCATGACGACCAAGAAATAAAGATAAATCGAAGGACAAGAGTCAACCTTTCACCCCAAAGGCTCCTCCTCATCGGGGTGAACAAACACTGGACTCCTATCACCCCATAAAGAAAACAAGAAAAGGGGACATTTAATAGAATTGCTGTAAGGACTCCCTGCCTAAATCTAGACTTTGGAGAATTCAGAGCTATAAAAATCTCATGGTTGGTTCCCAGGATCTTGAGAGACTGCCAGTAATATTCTAACACTGAAACAGCCCAAGAAGGTGACAAACACGGGCACACGTGCAGCATCTAACAGTGTGAAACTTCAGCAGATCGCGGCTCATGTTTCAGTGAATGAGATGCTGGAAGCAAGAGTGAGTTTACGTGGGCTTGTGATTTCCTCTGACAAGATACACATGCTCATTCCTTCGAACTAAGCAAAATTCCCAGGACGAAACAGATTTGAAAGTCAGGTGGACAAGACGACCATCTGTGGATGCGATAACGTACAAAATCACCAAGAGTAATTTTTTAAAAAATATGACTCAAAATGACAGAAGAGCATCCACAGAACTATTCGCAGTTGCCTGAAAATAGGATTTAAAGTAATTCGTCATGAGTCTTGACGTACTTCTAGAGCTCTATAGATCTAACAATCTTCATTTGATATCAGATTACCTCAAATTAAACAAACTGGAGGCCACTACAGACTGATAGAATCATAAGACGATGAGGCCTTCAGAGTGACTGTTTTACTTGAACAGAAACATGGAATCTGAAAGTGAATCTGTTTAAGTTTCCGAGGAAAAGGCGTTCCATCCTGTCTCGCTCCCCGCCCTTTCATGATGCATCGAGGAGAACTTTCAGATTATTCCTTAGTTGGCTTTTATGCCCCATTTCAGCAGATACATCATCCTCAGAGCAGCCAAAATACCCAAAGACCAGACAAATGTCCCCAAAATACACAGGCCCAGCAACTTAAAGGGAATGATTTACAACACACGTGAAGTATGCATTTAAGAAAGCTGTAAAATACTGCAGCTAGTCACTTTGAAAATGGGCCAAAATAAGACTGCCTTCAACACAGAATAAGCTATGAAAAGCACACTGGCTTTGGGGCCAGATGGGCTTGGATTCGAATCCCAGGATCAATGCTTATGGTGACACAGCTTTGGGTAAGGCTTCAAACTCATAAGGGTCTCCATCTTTTTCATCTGCCTAAGGTAGAGCCCACCTCTGAGGCCTAATAACAGGGCCCACCTAACAGGGCAGGGGAGGGCACCTAATAGGGGCATAGTAAGAACTCCATGTTTGGAGCGTCTATCACAGTTCACAATAGGGCAGCAGAGGGTTAAGAACACAGGCTTCAGAACCTGGTAGCACGGGTTCTAATCCTACCTCCACCACTGACCCGCTGTGTGACCTTCAGTGAGTTAGCCAGTCTCTCTGTGCCTTTTTTAAAAAATTTATTTTACTGACACATACTTGATTTACAATGTTGTGTTAGTTTCTGGTGTACAGCAAAATGATAAAATTTTATACATACATACACACATATATACATACATATTCTTTTTCATATTCATTTTCATTATGGTTTATCACAGGATATTGAATATAGTTCCCTGTGCTATACAGTAGGACCTTGTTGTTTATCCATTCTATATATAATAGTTTGCATCTGCTAATCCCAAACTCCAAATCCATCCCTCCCTCAACCGGCCTCCCCCCTGGCAACCACAAGTCTGTTCTCTATGCCTGTGAGCGTGTTTCTGTTTTGTAAGTAAGTTCATTTGTGTCATATTTTAGATTCCACATATAAGTGATAGAATATGGTATTTGTCATTCTCTGACTTACTTCACTTAGTATGATAATCTCCAGGTCCATCCAAGTTGCTGCAAATGGCATGATTTCATTCTTTTATACAGCTGACTAGTATTCCATTGTATATATGTACCACCTCTTCTTTATCCACTCATCTGTGGACAGTCTATGCCTCCTTTCCTGTCTGATGGTAATAAGGGCAGTAGAGTATTCACCTCTATGAAGGTAAGGGGAGTACTCACCTCACAGGGAAGCCCGTGAGGGTGAACAGCACTCATGTGTGTGAAGTGCATGTAGTCAGTGATATTTAAGTGTTTGCTGATACTAATGTTGTACCTGCTATGGATCCAACACTGCACGAATAGCTTTCTCTGAATCTGTAAAGGGACACAGAGTAAATACTTTCGTCTCTGGGGCCTCGTGTGGTCTCTCTCACAGAGTCTTCTTTGCTTTTTATTTTTTTATGGGTCATTTAAAGAAAAAAAAACAGGTTGTACGGTGGATTTAGCCTGCAGGCTGCTGTTTGTTCACGCCTAGCTCTTTCTGACGTTAGTTACTGGGTGGTGACTTTCAAAACTGTGAAGGTCCTAAGACTTCACCCTATTTGTAAGCCAAGAAGCTAACTGCCACGTTTCATGGAAGCTACCAGAAGACAAGACTCCAAGCTCAGATACAAAATACATTAACACGCACAGTATTGCAAACAGCATGAAGCACATTTTTGTATCAGTTCCCATCACCCCCAGCACCAGCCCCACGAGGCTGAGGCGGGACAGCCCAGGTGGATACTGTGCCCAGAGTGGGTTTGGGTCACGGCTAAGTACGACGGAGCTTAGGACTCCAAATCTTTCATCAAGCAAATCTGCCTCGACTTTGTCCTGGAGGAAGAGATTATTACACTAGACAGTCAGCAGCCCTGCCCCTCTGCTCCTGTGGAAACACGATCTCTACCTTCCAATGTGTCCTCAGAAAGACAGTCCAGGGCTTCCCTGGTGGCTCAGTGGGTAAGAACCCGCCTGCCAGTGCAGGGGACACGGGTTCGAGCCCTGGTCCGGGAAGATCCCATGTGCCGTAGAGCAACTAAGCCCGTGTGCCACAACTACTGAGCCTGCGCTCTAGAGCCCACAAGCCACAACTACTGAGCCCACGTGCCGCAATTAGTGAAGCACACATGCCTAGGGCCCGTGCTCCGCAACAAGAGAAGCCACTGCAATGAGGAGCCCGCACACCACAACGAGGAGTGGTCCCTGCTCGCCGCAACTAGAGAAAGCCTGTGCACAGCAACGAAGACTCAATGAAGCCAAAAATAAATAAATAAATAAATTTTTAAAAAGTCCACAACAAAAGCTGTGCCCAAGCTGTGCAAAACCAGAAGAGCTCCTGTCAATCTGCCACTGCCTTTCAACAAAAGAAAATGCCAAAGCTAACATTACCTTAATCTGAAGATTCTATGAACTAATCAAGCAGACTTATCATTTTTAAAAAGTGTCCATAAAAAAACACAACAGTTGGCAATTTTGCAGCTGAAAATTGAACCCCACTGAGATGAAAAGTTAGACCTGTGACATCATACACATCATTTCTGCTGAAAAGGTGCCTTTAGTTAAAAAAAGAAACCGAACTGTAAATGTGAATTAAATGCAGACTCCACAAAAAGTATCTGTTGAAAGGGAAAAAAAAAAATCCTTACATAGATACAAACGTTTCTTGACAGACGTAAATGAAAACTAATATGGTGACATTTTTCAAATTAGCCATTGTAAAACACTGTTTACTTCTTTTCTTTTTTTTAAACAGCTTAAGCATTTTTCAGTTATGTTGGCCTCGGAAAGTATTTATGAAAAGGATAATAAATAATTAACTCCACTGGGTAGGAGCTTGCAACTCCTTTCTGCTTCGACAATATACATTGAAATGCTGTTTAAATTACAGGAGCAAATTGATTCAAAAGGCTTCCATTAGTGAGCTGGCAAACAGGTTCGAAGCTGGCTAATAAATTTTAGATAAAAATGGAGCCTTTGATGAGGATGGCAATGCCGGAGTGCTGATCTCCGAGTCACCGGTTTGTTAAATCGGTGGCTAAAGTCTAGCTTTCTCCCTGTCTCATAACTCACTGTGTTAAGCATGGGCAGAATCAGATGTGAGCGCCTACCGTGTGCACAGCGGCTGCTCACAGGCCTGGGAGTAAAATACAATCCCGGTTTCCAATTTAGTGTCCCTTTCTGCAGCTCTGTTCTAACGGGTTTCACAGAACATTAATCAAGGATAATTAGGCCCACCTGTGATATTAAAAAGTTCCTCCTACGATGCATCTTGCAGCCTGAAGTCACGTCTGAGATACCTATTATGAAAAATTCTTAATCAGAATCAAGAAGTTATGTGTGAAGGTCTTCCATTCGGATGCACGTCCTCTAAGCAGGCTGCGACCTGCTGCTCGAGACTGTGGAATATTATGTGGCTATTAAAAAGAATAGGTGTGTTTACTGGCCCGGAAGGTCGGCATCATATTTGACCTAGGGATGCTGAAGCAAACACTCACTTACTTAAAAAAAAAAAAAAGCGAACAAAGCTTTACACACGTGTGTTACATATGTTAATGTGAAGAAAGGTGTACAAGAATACAGAAACTACTAACCAAGGTTACCTGGGGGCAGGGGGTTAGGACTGCAGGGAGGAGTAAGGAGTAAAAGAGGGTAGTTTATTGTTCAAAGAAGCACGCGTTGTTTTTGTAACTGAAAAAAATCTAATACCAAACAGTCAACACGAAGGTTCACACAGCTTGCACAAAACTGTAAAATGGGCAAGATGCCTTTTCTTTTAGTTTATTCCTACCTGGCCCATCTGGGGAAGCTTCTCAAGGACTGATCTTTCTATCCACCCACCTTTCCACCTGGCCAACCAATAAACCAGTCCTAGGACATGGTGGGCTAAAAGTGTGCAGCTTGGGAATCAGCTGGACTTGGAGGGAGATCCTGGCTCCACTCACTGGCTCCCTATGCAACTTTGGGCCACATTCTTGCTGCCTTCCAAGTGTAAGATGACTGCAAGGACGACGGTGATTGCATGTGACTCGACCCACATTCTCTCTTCCCCACCGTGTGCATCAAGATCTCGGTGCAGATACCTCTGCGCATCATACACCATGCTTGGCCATAATAGCACCCCAGCTCGGTAACACCAAAACACACTACAGAGAACTGATTACAAGGGAGTTCAAGTTTAAACCTCTTCCAGTTCATACCACTTACCAATGGGGGAGAAGGGCAGGGTTTTTTTAATAAAAGGAATACCGTATTTTCCTTTGCCTCATTTCAGAGTCATTTTTTAAACGGAGCTATTGTGTGCTGTTCCCAGCCTTTGCCCTACCAATGGGAAAAGTGGAATTTACAGATGAAAACCACAGAGCTGACACTTTTCCTCAGCACACATGGATCTGAAGCATCCGAGGTGAGTAAGATGAGATCTCCCAGGGTCAGTTTCTGAAAAAGAGCGTCATCAGCCGGTCGGCCGCTCAACGCCACGGGCTTGGTGTACGAGCCCCGGGTGCTGAATGCTCCCAAGACCCTGCCGATGCCGCCCCAGTGGGACGGAGATGACACACTCTGGCCAGATCGTTCTTGTTTAGGAAAACTCAGGAAAGTCACAGGCACCTAACACTCGCTTTCCAATTTTAATGGGCTACGAAATAAAATATCCAAATTGTACAAATGGAGAAAATGAAGTGAAGTTAGAGTTATTTATTTTTAATTAGCTCTTAATTATATAACAGCAAAACAAGCAATTAATTTCCACGTGGCTACATTAAGCATTCCACACTGAAATGAGGCAGAAAGAACTAGAAAGTATTTTCTCTTCTTTCTTAGATAAACATTAAGATAGAAAATCGTGTGTGTGTGTGAGCGACAGAGACACAGAGACAGAGACATGGATGAAGGAAGGAAAGAACTTGCATTTATCGAGTGCTTCTTACAGACCAGGTGACGTTTGCAGTAACAAGTCCAGCTACATTAGCTCAGTGAATCCTCACACAACCCCAGGCACTGGCTACTCTATTACTTCCATCTGACTGATGAGGAATCTCCAGTTCACAAAGACCCAGGAGCCCGCCAAGTCCCTACCCGTCAGTGCGGAGCCAAGACTGGACTCCAGCTCCCACACAGTCTTCTGGCCACGGATATGCCCTCCTGCCTTCAGGGGAAAGCAGCCGGAGAAGAACAGCAGCAGACAGGAAGGTTTCAGGAGGGGCCACCTTGTGGAAAAGGCCACACAGTAAGTAGCATGTGGGCTTTACAGGTCGCACAGTCTCTGTCCCAACTACTAACTCTACCACCCCGGTGCACAAGTGGCCACAACAACGTCTAAGGAGTCACGTGCTTTAACAGCGCAGCACCAGGAACGTCATCTGTGTTCCTGGCTGAGAGCAACCCTGCATTGAACCAAAGCCCCAGCTCATCTCAATCCCTACAGGTCCACAGGAGTTCCTCTTCCTATACGGAAAAGGTGGGGATAATTTGCGGAGAAGGAAAAAAAAAAAGAAGAAAAGGCTGTCATCTCCCGAGCATGGCTCAGGAGGGCATAATGTCTCCACACATATAAGAATAAAACTGCTAAAGTCATCTCTCAGCGCCCTGATGTCATGGCCCAAACAGCCTTTCAGGCCAGTCACCAGGAGGAGAGTTGCTTTGTGGGCTGTAACTCACCTTCTCCCAAGTGGGTCCCTGGGGGTCCTCCATGGTGACAAGCAAATTAATGCCAAGCATCACTTCAGAATGATGGAGACCCAAGAAGTGAACTCTGTCACAGCATTTACAGCTACACTTAGAGCAGATGGCCAGAAACAAGCTATGCGGAGAAAAATGCATTATTTCACCGCTCCACAGCAGAAAGGTATCCCAGCCAAACACGTACTTTTTTGCTGCATGACGGGAAAAGTCGTGGGATGGCAGGCAGGCTGGATTTTTGAAGGATGAAATATAGCAAGGCTGTTTCCACTCTGCCAGGCCCAGAGAGCATGCTGGCGAGTCCATCCCAGGGAGAGTCTTCTAGAGCCTGGGAGCTGGCCTGATTGGAGGTGGGGGGGGGAGCTGACATCCTTTCTACTTACTCCAGAGAAGTGGCAGATAAATCTCAAGGGAGTCCTGGCTCAGGCATTCTCATCAGTAATTACAAAACTCAAAAATTATGATCTACCCTTGAGCGGAACAAAAATGGGCCAGCAGTCCTTTCTTTTCCTCTCTCTGTTTTAAAGTCCCTACCACACAGTCCCTGCAAGGCTATGAAAACCTCGCCGTAAGGAACAAATTGTCTGGAGCCAAGGAGGATTCACTGGAGGCGTTTAATTACCGCAGGGCTGCACTGGACATCAGCTGTTTTCACCTGTTCTGCAGCCACACCCCTTCTTCCGACAACAGGGCTTTGCCCATTCACCCCTGAGCAAACCCCTCCCCTCTCCCATGCACTTCTGGGGAGCCTGACCCCACCTCCTGAATCGAGGTGAGCACATGACCCAGGCTGGACCAATCAGAAATGGCCACCATGCCTGGCTCAGAGACGGCCCTGTGACTCAGGTTGGTCCACACTGAGGGACAGCCTCAGCGCTGGCTGGAGCTCCTGGGAGGAGAGAATCACTCTTGTCTGCGGTTGCTGAGGGAGCAGGATGTAAACCCTTACCTGCTGGCTTATGACAGTGTGGAAAATGTCACCCAAGGAGGGCCAACATTAAGAAGACACAGCCAAAGGATGGACAGAGACCAAAGCCAGAGGAGAGGACCCAGGGTTAGCCGGGCTACATTCTGGTTTTGGTGGTGGTTGTTTGACAGTCTTTCAGAAGCCCTCAGAGGAGGATGCAAAGAGGCTCCTGTAGAAATTGCATCTATATTGCATACACATATCCCATACGTATGACTATCAGGACAGGGCATCTACAAACGACATTCCTCTCGGCCCGTCATCTCCCCACATCCCAAACTGGCCTGTCACTGAAGGCCCAAGACCTGGCAGTCTCAAGAGCTATTAACCACAGACCAGCTGTGGGGCCTTAGGCAGGGGCTGTCTTTGATTCTGAACATCACCTCCTCCTGTTGTCCTCTCCCTTCCCCTTCGTCTGGCCCTCTCTTAATGCTTTCACTGCATGATATCCTTTGTTGGGGGGGAGTTGTGCCACACTGCTAAGACCGTGAGCATCATGGGGACCTGGGTGGTATCCGGAAGCAGCCGACTGCATGGCAGAATCTACCCCCGTTATCATCTTTGAATCCTTAGCATCTAGCCCAAAGGCGGCCATATAGTTGGCCCTGAATAATATTTACTGAATAAATAAACAAGGAGATCATCCCAAATAGACTGCAGGCCCCTCAAAAGCAAAAGGTGGTCTTCTATAGCCCTGAATCTTCCAACAGGGCCCGACAGAATACTCTGCACATAAAATGCTCAAAACACATTTGTTGAATGATGATAGATACTCCGCCACCAGGAAAAACGTACTTCCAAGCTCACTGTTAAACAGCTGGTACTGTTTATAATTTATGGGGGGGAGAGGGGAGGAGGGAGCATGCATATTCCCTATTTCTTGGTTTCTTAAAGGCCTAATCAGGTATGATGAGGCCTTGGGCTCTACTGGGTCTTCCAATTTGCATTACTGATCTAAAATATAACTTACACAGACAAAATTCTGAACGCAAATGATCAGAATTGGTGGAGACAAACGTGAGGAGTTACAACAGTGATTCTACAAGACCCTGCCTGGTATCACTGTAACACTGAACATAGGACTACATATGACACATTTTAGAAACGGCAGTACTCAACTGTAGCCTCAAACTGAGATCTGAGAATTGGGGCTTGCACAGCCTCCCTTATTCTTCAGCATGGAGTTTCAATCACAGATTTTTTTCCTAGCGTTAGAAGGCCTAATGATTGCAATTATGTACGTAAAAATACATGGGCAGTTTAACGCAAATAAAAGGCAAAACTAAGGGGGAAGAATCATTGTGTAAGGGGAATAGAATTTGGGTGACTTTCCTTTTACCCTTTTACTTTCATATAGTTATGGCGACAGCTTTTAAACATAAAGCACTCTCTCTCCCATCTCAACTGTCAATGACTAGATGCCGAGTCTCTTGGGAGACATTATTAACAGGGCAGTAAGTAGAGGTAGCAGTTTTACACCAGATAGACTTGGAAAAGGGAAGCTACAAATCCAGCTGCAAAGATCAGGACAAACACAGAAGCACTTCAGCAAATGTGACAACGTGGACAGCCTAGAAGCACAGACACAAGAATCAGAAAAGAGCTAAATTTGAGTTTATGGAGGGTATAAACCCTGGAACAAAAGACTCCTAGAACAAAGAAGGGAGCCAGGAAATTTCTGAGCCATCCTCATGCACGATCCTAAAGGGCTGGGCTCTCCACAGCCACTTTTGCTGCCTTGGGTACAAGAGCAGGTCATTAGACCGTGGGCATGGAGACAAGGAAAGAACCACTCAGGTAGAGCCACAGGCCAAAGGCAGGCCCAAAAGGACAAAATGATGGCACTTCTTTCGATACTATGCAGATGTACTCGGAATGAGGGTACTGCTGGTAAAAGGTGGCCACCACCTTCCTACGGCATTCTGACTTCTAAGGAGTGATTTGGAATACAAACCTCACTTCAAATTCTAGGCAGTTATCATCACTTCTCTCGTCCTCAATTTCCTCCCCGGGAAACAGTCCCAACCATCTTGCAGGAATGCTAGGATGAATACATGAGAATCTATGTAGAGCCCCCGGTAGACATAAAGCAAGCGGTAGCTTAAATTATTACTGTCAACATCATCATCACCATCGACGAGTCACTTAGAGTCAGGACTGACTTATGGACCCACCAGCTGAAGGCTATCACACCATTAAGATATCATGAATTCCTAATAAAATAGAGCCTTGTTACCCCAGAAATGAAGAACCATTTCTCCACAATCCACAGATGACTCAGGAGACCCCAGGAATTCACCTTAAAGATTTCTTATCTTTTGCTAATAGCTTTTGAGACACTGTACTTTTCAAGACCAAATGCTACTTCCACAGTATGTCCCTGGGAGCTTTCTGCATGAAAAAGAAAAGTAGCTTAGCTAAGTTGTATGGTCCACGCTAAAGTTCCAACTGAAACAAACAACATGTCAAGCAAGCAAAATGTCATCAAAGCAAGACCCCATTCTGACTAATTTCAAAGGCTCCGTGGTATATAAGGGATGCTAAGAAAGACTAGCCCAAGTCTAATGTAGCCTGCCTGCTGTAGACGTGAAGTAAAAAGAGGACTGACCTTGGGCTCTTCCTCTGAATGGATGACTGTTAACAGCACAGTCCGGGAAGTACAATGGTGCTGCCCAGTGGAGAGCCAGTTTTCAGGTGCAACCCCAAACAGAACCTGTCGCTTCTAAACAAGAGCAGTTTAAAGGTCCTTCCTACGGCCCCAGGGTGGACCGCTGCTGAGCAGAGCAGCCTGTGCACAGAGCTCAGTGAATGTGGGACTCACTCAGCACTGAGATAAAGTAGGAGGCCAGCTTTACATATGATGGGGATGTCATTGGTAAATGGTTACTAATCACCCATAAATGGCAACGAGGGATGAGAAACAAAGACACCACGAAGCCCAGCACAGACAGTGTGGAAGAAGGAATTCATGGGCCCTTGAAAAAGGTTCAACAGACTCAGCCAGATAACAGTTTCAGACAAGAAACCTCAGAAAAGACGAGAACAAGAAGCTATATTACTAGTCACAAGAAGGCCCTCATCTAGTGTCTTCATGAAGATAAACTAGAAGGAGTGACCAGAAGTCACTCTATATCACTTGTAGTAACCACCAACTGGGAGGTTCCAGGTGGTCCTTTTGTTGTCCTCCTAAAGGTGAAGAACTCTCGGAGCTACCGTACGCGGATGTTAGTACCCAGGACGTATACACACCCTTAAAAAAAAATGTGGGGTTAGGCCTTACGGAGACGCATTTCTCTCTGAGCTGCACGTTATTACACAGACCTGCAGCAAATGAAAGATGTTCTCCTAGAATGAATGCAAGGTGATCCGCCAAGGCTGAGCTATTGGCAAGGGAAGACGTGCAGGAGGCCATGGTTTAGTCAATAGGACATGGGATATACTCACTACATGTACTCGAATGACCGACAGACAGCTCCTGCTTCCTAAGGCTCATGGACTCTGCATTAATAACACCGCCTGCTGATCTTAGAAGGCACTACCTGCCAGGTGGCCTTCTAAGAGCTATTTAAAGAAAACATGCATATTGTGGTCATTTCAATCATCACGGAAATAAAACACGGTTTAGATGGAAAGAAGTCACTCTTCGCCAGTAAGTCCCAGAGAGAAATGGGGAATTTAGGATCCACAACACAGACGATGGCAACAAACGTCTTTCCATGACTGTAGCATCAAGTTGACACAGACATAAGAGTCAAAGTAGGGCTTCCCTGGTGGCACAGTGGTTGGGAGTCCGCCTGCCGATGCAGGGGACATGGGTTCGTGCCCCGGTCCAGGAAGATCCCACATGCTGCGGAGCGGCTGGGCCCGTGAGCCATGGCCACTGAGCCTGCGCGTCCAGAGCCGGTGCTCCACAACAGGAGAGGCCACAACATTGAGAGGCCCGTGGACCGCAAAAACAAACAAACAAAATAAAGAGCCAAAGTAGTCATTTGAGGGGATAATTTATATGAACTTCACATGATATATACACTAGAATACTACAAGGAATGTGGAGATAGCAATGGACAGCAATCACTAGGAATGATACATCTTTATCGCTTTCCTTTTTAAATAGTTTTAATCTAAAAGAAATAAAGCGGTGGTAAATACACCACAGCGGGATACAAACTAGAGTACTAAGTGCTCCTAAGAAACCTTCCAATTTTAATTAGGGTGCCAGTAAAATTAAATTTTCCCAATTTCTGCTACTTGTCAACTCACCAAAAATGCTCAACTTGCAATCTTTAATGTTACACACTGAGTCATGAAGCTGAATCCTCATTTGTTGATATGTTACTTACCCTGACCCAACCCTTTCAGGAAGCTACAAAAAGGTCAACTGTCTCCATGAAGGTATTAAGGTATTAAGAATTTCAAATTAGGAACAATGGTACATTTTGCAAACACTTTAATTATCTTTGAAACAACTGGGCAAAATCAGTTGGTCCACTTGTAAGTGGATAAATAGAAAATGAAACAAAATTGGGGAGCCCACAGTTATTGAAGCAGCCTATTAACAAAGCTTTTTCGTCAAAGCTAACCTCTTCTTTTGTCACCACTTACCAAGACACTCATTGTAGGAGGAAAAGGGCGAATCCAGTATTTTTTTTTAAAGTGTCTCCCCCAATTGGTCTAAAACTGATATGGTTGAATTGTAAGCTTTCAAAGCATTTAATTAATATTTTATCCTCACAGTGAATTTAATAAAGATTTCACAAAATATTGTTAAATAAATCTTTTTAAAATCCTGCTTCTCCAAATGGCTAATTCCCTATTTCAAATAAAATAAAATAAAAACAAAAAAGGCAAAACAATTCACTAACCCCCCTGCCAAAAAAGTTCAAATTCCTGGAAAAGACAAAGACACTTAAAGTCTCCTTCAAGCTGACCCCAACTCACTTTCCAGTTTTTCTACCTATCCCTTAGAATGCAAACTCCATGAGAAGGGTCTTAGTTTCACCTACTGTTGCATCCCCAAGGTCTGGAACAGTATCTACACACACTGAGTTCCATACTGTTTGAACAAAGACACATAATTATTGCCCTTAGACCTAGGGAAGACCTGGGGTCCTAGACCCCAGCGTTTAGAAAACACCATATATCAAACCTTCACAAAATAAATGTATTGTTAAACACATGGCGCCTCCATCACTTCAGGTCTGCTGCTGAGCACGGGCACCATGTGACACGAGACCCTAAACATCCACCTGTCAGGCCCCAGGAAACTGCCACTCCACACTTCTCACCCTATATCCTGGAAACAAAAAAAACCCTGCAGCCCAACGTCCTGATGGGTAATGGTGTGCTGTTCCCAACCTCAGAAAGAGAAAATGTTTCCGGGTGCCAGGAGGATTTGAGTCTTATAAGCTTTTAGATAACAGAAAAGACAAATTAATTAACTTGTCAAATCCCTTCTCTCAGATAGCCTGAATCTGATAGATTCTTGTATAATAAAGTATTGTGTCCCAGAAGTACAGAGTATCTGTTTTCTTGTGTTCCAATTCATGATTTGAGAGGTACTTACAGCTTGGCAGGTGTTCACAGCAGGTGCATAGGGCAGCTAATAATAAAGGATCTGTATCACTCTTAAATTTGTATATTTGCAGGACTAAAAGTAGCATGCATATAGTATGATACCCATTCTATTCAGTGCCCACCAGATGGACATTCCATTCCAGATTTTCAAATTATTTTATTTTTACCAAAATACCTGATATGATTTAGTTACATTAAAAAAATAAGATTCAAGTTTAAGTAATTTTATTTACAGTTATATATTTGTTGTTTGATAAATACAAATACTTTATGAATAAAAATGTTGATAATGTTTAAAGAAAAAGTTTGAAAATATCTAATAATAACTCAAAATTTTCCATTTCTTACATGTCTTAGTTTATACTTTTATAAACCATGTGGTCCTTTATACTTTAGATCACCATAATTCAGCTCAGTTATTAAATATTTTAAGTCCTACTTTTTTTCATCATATAAATAATACAGGTACACACACCACTGTTTATAAATCTGTGGGTATATCTTTAAATATTCCTTTAAGACACCTCCTACCTGTGAAAATCCTAGGTGAAAAAAGAATTTTTTTTCACTTGATAGAATCTCCAGATTAAATCTCAGAATTGAAATCCTAAACTGTACTTCTCTCCCACAGGGTATGAGAATGCCCACTTCTGCTTCACTCTAACACAGTGTAGTAAAAGTTTAACATTTGTTACTCTTACAAGTATAAAATCGGAATACAGTTTCAATGCTAAATTGATTCTTCCTTGCTAATAAACCTCAGTATTTTCCAAATATTTATTGGTTTTTTGAATGATGCTAGAATTTTGCAAATTGTCTTTTTTTTTTTCCCTAAAGATTGTTGATTTGTAGGAGCTATTTATTAAGCAGATTAAATATCTGGACAGCTTAAAAAAATCCTACTACTAACTCAAAGACATACTTACAGAAATAATTGAAAATTGTGCTATTTTATTAATGTGGTGCTAAATTACTTTATGAGTTCTTAAAGATTCTTATTTTTGGCACGTTTGAGGAAAGGAAAGAGAAGTTCCCTGTGTTTCCATAGGCGAACCGGGAACAGTATTTGCAGGCCAAACACAAGTTGCAAGCAGGCAGGGAAGTGAAGTCTGTAAAGTGGAGATTTGTAGAGTGTGATAATGAGGCAAGTCGTTATGTGCTAACTGGTCTTAACTGTTCCATAAATGTTTCCTTTACCCTGTAAACTTTAAGGTCAAGATAACATGAGGAGCACTTAAAGTAAAGACATGTGGGCCTTGGCTATGGAACATGCTGTTTTTTTTTTTTTTTCTTGGTTGGGTGGGGTGGAGGGGGGTGGCGTGGATCTGGAATACTCTTTAACTGCTGTGCAGACACATAAAAGTTCATTTTCTACTCTAGCATGATTGCCAACCTTAGACCCAGAACAACTAGGGTGTCACAGTCCCCTTCCAGGTGGTTCCCTAGGAACTCCACTGGGAATGTCAAGCCCCCAAAGGGATTTGTTTTGTCCTCCAAAGCAGAGCCCTGGCTAACACACCACAGGTGCGGTACAGCCTATAGAATCTATCAGATAATCTAGTTTTCCAAAAAGCAACATCGTCTACTCAAATATTTGTTTTTCACGCCGTTTGTGATACGTTAACACCAAGAAAAAAAAAGGGGGGCATGTCATTATTAAGTCTTCTAGCAAAACTATATTCAGATGATCTAGCCTATTTTGTAATCCTTTTTGAATCCCAGAAAATAAAGAGCTACCTGTATATGGTAGAATTTACTAGTACCTTAAATTAACAGTGGTATTTCCCCCTTACAGTTTACTAATGCTGCAATACGACTGATTTCTTTTTGTACAAGTGGCTAATTTTTTTCTAATTTCCTTCAAGCATCATTAGCAAATGTGAAATCGATGGATTATTGGTGAGTGTCTGAAACATCCTGAAAGTCACAAGCCACTTATTTATTTAAGATAAAATATTGTTTAATTATACGGAGGATATTTCAATAAATGGGCAAGTCGGGATGCATAACTTACGCAATTAACAGTTTTTCCTCCATCAGAACTGTATATACTATGACCTGGATTTACATACAGTTGTTTTTCTAGGAAACAAAGTTTGTAACACTTTATATACACTGTCTCTGATTTTTTTTTTTTTTGGACAATAAAAAACAAACAAGCAAACAAACAGTGGAAATATATTCAGTTCCTATTTCAAGAAAGAAAAAAATATCCTATTGCACAGAATGGTTATTTGTCCTACGTCACACAGCAGGTGAAGGGGCTGAAAGAAACAGGATCTAAGCCTTAGAAGCCAAGAGGTCCAAAAGTTGTCAAATCACTTTTCCACTCAAAGCAGCAGAGCATGTGTGATAACTGTTCTAAATCTTTCGGAAAGAATAAAGCAGCTGTGGGCTAATTACAAAGCCTCCCAGTGAACAAGGAATGGGGGCGAGAGAAAACCCGCCTGGCCGACTTCCTTCCATTTCTTGGTTTTAACCACGAGGTTGCAGGGGAGCTGGGGAGAGTAGACAGACTGCCCTCCATCGAGCTGCCGGCAGGTTCTCCCTGCAGGAGTGAGATTCTGCCCGAGGTTTATATGGTTTGAGTCGCACCCGAGGAGTCTCCTGTCGCTCAATTCCCCCTTCCACAGCTGGCTTGGAGGAGCCTGCACTGCCTCAAATAAGCCCCTACCTGTCGAAAGGCCTTCCCCAAATCCATCGGTTCTGCTTGCTGCCCAATGAATACTCGGCTGCTCTACAGGCTGCAAACCTGCAGCAGCATCTGAGCAAACCTGGAAGAAAACTCATGAAACCTGATGGCTTTACTTTCCCTTCCAATGTAAGAGGAACACACACGCCTAAACCTTCACTTTCCCAGTGTGTGCTGGGCGATTAGAAAAACAACACATGGCAGCCAGTGTGACAGCCTCTAAGAATCACAAATATCCTTCTTTAAACAATCTAGCGGCCAGATGAAGACCCTAGGCCGGGAGCCCATGTATGTTTAAGAAGTTCTTGGGGCCTGCATTCCTTTGCAATGTGAGACGTAGCCTCATGTCCAGAGCCAAAAATGAAGACAGAGGACTCCCCTTGGCCTCACGTGAATCAAATGTACCGAGATCTCATTCTCTTAATCCAAATGCAGGAAGCCAGGGCTGCCATGTATGGTTGCTCAGATTGTGTACTGAACAACCCAACAGGTCACCATTTACATAGAGTACGACGCGAATGGAGCCTTGTATAGGTTTGCAATCACAGATAACAGCCTGCAGGATTGCTACGAGGGGCACGTGAGCCAGTCCACCACTCACTGATGTCCTGCTCGGTCCCCTGTTCGTATTTACGAATGAACTCATCAATGATTCATTCATTGGATAAAAACTCACTGAATGCAAATGAAATGTGAATCTCGGTCAAACCTTAACGGGTCGACACTCTTCTTCCCACTTAGCCAGTGATAAAACTGAGGCTGAGAGAGGTTCATTTAGTTGTCTAGGAGGGTCACAAAGCTGTGTCCTCTGAGTCTGGGTCCGGTGAAATTCACTCCTGGACATCGTTGCACGGTTCATTAGAGCAAAAGGTTCCTTTCTCAGCAGTGACTGTAAAAGTCAAGTTCGTGGACAGGATGAGCTGGAAGGCAGGGTCTGGGAGGACATGGTGAGGGGGTTGAGGAAGCGAAGACAGCAGGTTTAGAAGCCAGTGCTGGAGGCTGGCGGAACGGCCATTCCCAGTACTTGCTGACCCTGCTGACGATACACGTGGGGCTCTGCGGCGTGCTGGGCCGGCCCCAGGCCTGCGAGTCAGGACAGCTGTGCTCACATCACAATAAGTTACTAATTTCCCTGAACTTTAAGCTCCTCATCCATAAAATGGGAATAATGAAACCTCATCAGCTACTGTGAAGAAACAACATGATTATGGATTTACAAGGACTAGAAAGATGCCTGGCCATCGTGATGACCAGTGAACGGGGGGTGCTGTTATTATCCATTGCTCTGGGATGTATGATGCTTGCTTAGGTCTCTAGCATCTGAAGGATACACATTCTTCCTAAGTGGGGTGCGCAGGTGCAGGAAGAACTGATTCTCTCTTTCAGCCTCTCTTTCCCCAAAGGGACATTAGGAAAGTAAGTGTGTCCCCACTCAGGAATATCACTTCCCCCTCTGACCCCTCTACTGAAGTAACAAAGACAGAGGTCAGCGCAAAAGCTAATTTACCCAAAAGTAGCTATATTTTTTTCTCTGTCGGAAAATACAGTTCCTTAGTGACTTCCAAGTTTTTAAACCCTTTCGGTGTATTCATTCTGTTTCCTTTTTCCTGCTCCTAACACGTAGCTGTTCCTGCCCACCGTTTTGGAGGTAGGAAAACCTGGGGACTGTCTTATCAACTCATAAAGACCATGGGCTGGAAACCAGGAGGAAGGACAGCGAGGAGTGGGGACCGATCGTGCCAAGCCGGCTGTGCCCTTACGGGTTACGGCAAATGTTAAACAGTCCAGAAAATCAGAGGCCTTGGAAAGGACTTGAGAAAACAGTGATGTGAGGGCTTAGTGTAAAGGCGAGGACCATGAAAAAGGGAAGCCATGGGTGGCATGTGAAACATGCTGGGGATGGTGCTGGAAAGATGCCCCAAATGGCTCTTGCAAGGCGAGGTCTCTTTAGAAGTTCCCCTGGTGGTCCCTGTAACAGGCGGGCCAAGATGTGCCCCCGACCACGGGCAGGTGGAGGGTGTTCAGGACCCTGCCTGGAACTGAGAGATGAAAGGCGCAAGCCACAGACGGCACGTGATGCTTTCCAAGAGGGCTCTCGGAGAGGGGCGGTGGACAGCTGCCCAAAGCAAACGTCTGCGCGATGGAGTGGAGGTGGCAAGACTGGGCGAGAAGACAAAAGGGATTTTGGGGGGTAACGAGCAAGATAATCCTTCAGGGAAGACATTTAAAAAAAAAAAAAAAAAGAACATCACACAGAGATCTCACAAAAGCGAGCCTAGCTAAGCGAGAAGAGGTGAGCGGACGTCCTGAGGGAACGGCTGCGTGGATGAGCCCTGCTCCTGCCCAGGACCTGGTCTGTAAAATTAAAAAAAAGGACACTGAGTTGTTCCAAAAGCAAACAAGGTCAGAGCCAGGCTCCACGCACGCTGAGCACGCCCCTGACTTTAGCATCTTAGAAATCTCACCCCCGGAACCACTGTTACATAACTCCTACAATTGGCCTCTTGGGTTTTATTTTTCAAATTTCATTTTAGTGAAAGTAATGTTGTTCACGTACTCTGTGACGCAACTGAAAATGAAAATGATGAAGTTTTATGTTTACGAAGTTAACGTTCTTACATCTCGGGCTTTGAGGAAATCTACAGAAGACTAATTGGAATCAACCATCGAACCGACAACTGCTAAACACATTCATGAAACCATGGCTGTCCGGGAAGCGTGAGAAGGAAATGCTCCCTGAACGCCCAAAAGTGTGAGACGTGGCAAATCCTGGGACACAAAGCTGTCTTTCCTATTCCCAGCTCTGCCACGTCCGAACCCTGAGATTCTGAGCAGGGTACTTAACTCCTTAGTGGTCCCAGCTTCTTCAACTGTAAAATGAACTCAGTAGGTACACTTATTCATAGAGTTCATGTGACGACTGAAAGCCACAACACACGCAAAACACTGGGGACACGGCCTGGCAAACAGGAGTGGATGCGTATGAGACGTGATTATTCTGACTGACAGTCATCATTACTCTAATTAAGGAATGACTGGTTTCTGACACACTAACAGAGCCACGTGACGGAAAGACTACGCATGACCTCTGGAGGGTGACCTTCAGCAAACTGTTTCATCCATCTCAACCCCAGTTTTCCCTCTTCTATGAAATAGGATAATAGGGATGTCGTGGGGATTAAAGGATTGAAGAAAGTAGATGCCAAATGCACCTCTGTTCTCTGGCAAAACAGAGCTGGAAATTTTGAACAATTATTCCAATCCAAACAGAGGGTAGGGTCCGACATTTATAAAGAGCCTCCGTAAACAGATGATATTACTGCCGCTGTTTGCGTTTCTATCAGCCTCTATGCTGAATAATCAATAATAAATGTTGTTTAAACAAATGGTGTAATTTTCCAATCTGTGTTGTTCTAACCCGACCTCTCCTCCTTGCTGCCATCTGTAATGCGTACATAATTCACTGATGAAAGCAGAAGGAGAAAGAAGCATGTTGGTCTAAGTGGCCCTTTCTGAGCTGCTTTTGATGATTTCTTGCAAACCCTATAAATAAAACAAAACTTGTCACTGTAAATATGTATTCTGTTATCTAGAGGTATATTTAGTGGGTAAAATAATAAAAGCTAGCCTGCCTCTCCTGGAAATCTCAAGTTGTAATTAATTGCCGGCAAGATTTATTCCAGAACTTGAGAGCACCTAAGAAGAAAGAAAAATAAAAGTCACTGTCATCACAAGCGCTACAAGAAATGCCTAAAGGGCAGGGCCATCGGCCCTTTGTGGGAAGTGTTTGCTGGTGCTCTTGGCTGGGAGGTAAAAAGGGTGATTAAGATGGTATTTTTGTTCAAGTGGAGATATGTGTGGGTACCTAATACATACATATATACCTTTTAATAAATCATAAAGCAAGGGGTGTGCAGACCTAACTACTGTCAACACCAATTCCTGCCTGTTATTTGTTCACACATATACACCCCCCTTCCACCTGGACAAAAATGTTTACAAAAATGTGGGGGGGGGGGGCGCTTCCCAGGTGGCGCAGTGGTTAAGAATCCGCCTGCCAATGCAGGGGACACGGGTTCGACCCCTGGTCTGGAAAGATCCCACATGCCACGGAGCAACTAAGCCTGTGTGCCACAACTACTGAGCCTGCGCTCTAGAGCCGGCAAGCCACAACTACTGAGCCCACCTGCTGCAACTACGGAAGCCCCTGTGCCTAGAGCCCATGCTCTGCAAGAAGAGAAGCCACCGCAATGAGAAACCCGCGCACCGCAACGAAGAGTAGCCCCCACTCACCGCAACTAGAGAAAGCCCATGCGCAGCAACAAAGACCCAGCACAGCCAAAAATAAAAAATAAATTTTTAAACAAAGGTGTGTGTGTGTGCGTGCGTATGTGTGTGTGTATATGTGTGTGTATATATATATATATATACACACACATACACACGCACGCACACACCTTTTTTTTAAATCAAGTGTAGGGCCAGAGGTTTTCAGAGCTAGCTTCAGTCAACACTAACCCCAGTCTGCTATTTGTTCGCCCGCACACACTCACTGTGCAATAAAACCCTTTCAATATGGGAGACGAGCAAGACGCCCCTCTGTCCCCAAAGGGTCCCTACGTGTGCTCCTCAGATCACAGCTGATGACATGTCAATGAAACGTGCTTGCTCTGGTTCCAGAGATCAAAATGAGGGCTTAACCTGCAATTTACTCTAGAAGTCCCATGACACCTGCTAGATCTGAAGACTTCATTCTAATCTTCCCTGTTGAAAAAATAATCAAATAGTCCAGCAAAGATGTATTGACAACTCTTAATTAACCATGCTAACGGGGGGAAGAGAGAACATGGATAAATGAAATCCACACATAACCTAAAACCTTCACTGGGCCATTAATTTCCACCTTCTCATTCACTACACCTTGCCGGGGGTGGGCCGGGGGGGACTCATGCTTACTTTAACGATAGGATGACTTGATGTCTACGTCTGCAGCACGCCAGTCGTGTTAGGGGCACGCTAACAAGCAAGGAAGTGACCCAGGACACCACGTGTTCCAAGGGTATCGGGGCTTGGTGGTAATGGTTTTGGATCCACTGGGGTACAAGTGAATCTATCTTCAGCGGCTTTTAGAATGGAATCTGCTGGAATAGTTTTGCAGCAAGAGGGGCTGGTGTGAAGGAGACCTTCTGGTCCCTTGCCTGTCATTGCTGTTACTCAGAAGAGAAGGAGTGGAAGCAGAGAGCCAGGGGCGAGCACACCTGCAGAGGCCAAGTCACGGCTCTGTGACGAGCAGCTGACTGCAACGGACCAAGGCTGCACAAGGCGCAAAACCTGATGCCTAGGAACTGCTCAAAGCAAAGGGAAACTCCCGGAGGAAGCCGAGGAGCTGGCGTTCATTAAGCACATTCTGTTCCAGGCCCTGTGGATGAGGCACCATGAAATGAGACTTTGGGTGGAAACTGAGCCAAGAGCAGAAGTGGGTTTCCTCCTCCTCCTCCTTAAAGCATCTGGCACAGCCGTGTCAACTGCGGGAACCAGAGCCGTGGACCCAGGGCAAGATGCCATAAACATCTGTGCCTCAGCTGGCTCTGCTGGTCAGCCCTGAGCCTCCACCCTGCCCGGCGCAGCACAGATACCCAGGAAGCAAGCCTCACCATACTAATAGCTTATGCCTCTTGGGCACCATCAATGGACCAGACACGTCACACGGACCGTCTCATCTCATCCTGCCGGCAAAACACTCTCTGTTGTTATCCCTGTATTACAGAGCAGGAACAAAGGATATGAGGGAAGCTACGTCCCTTGCCTGGGGTGACACAGCTAGAAAGAAGCAGAGCTGAGAATGACCCCGGCCACCGAACTCCAAAACAGAGCTCTTAACCTTGCCACTGCCATGTGGGGGACTCTCCGTAACGCGCCAGAGAGACAATGTGCTCAAGGCTCCGTGTCTGCTCATTCAATCCCTGCGCGACCTATGGGTGACAGGTTACTACTGTCCTACAAATGAGGAAACCGACCTGGGAGAGAGGGGGGCAGTAAACCGCCAAGGTCATGCGGCCAGGAAGTGAGGGTGCTACACCCGAGGCCAGGTCTGTCCCTGCAGATGAAGGAAATGATTCAGAACACAGGTCTGGAGAGGGTTTGAACCACTCTGTGTACAGCTGCTCCCAGGGGACCTGGCCTCTGCCCTTTGCTTACTGTAGGACGTTATTACTTTCTGAATTCCCTCAGCTTACCTCCCTCTCTCCCTTTCCTCCCATTTCCCCTTCCGGTGCCCTTTCTCCCCCCTCCAGGCTCCCAACCACCACCCTCCCTGCTCCCCCTCCCTGGGCCATCGCCCCTCTGCTGTGAAACGTTTGTGAACCGTCTGCCGTTCAAAAGCTGCATCCTGGTTTGCAGTTTGCAATTTGTGGGAAGAAAGGGGCCACGTGCATACAAACAGACAGGTCCCAAATGTTGTGCCAATGATTTCGGTTCACCTAAATCTATACGAAAACATTTTCTGTGGTCTGATGTCCCCCACTTTCATGCTGGGTACATCCAACTCCAGATAAAAGGCAGAGGGAAGTGCTGGGGCTCCTGGTCCCTTGTCACCTGTGACCTGAGACCGGTGACTCTCTGCACAGGTAACAAGGCAGCCCAGGCTTCTCCTGAAAACATCCCTGGTCTCTGGATCAGATCCTAAAAATTAAGGGGCTTAAGGAGACTCTGGATTTGTATTTAAAATACAAGAAGAAAACTGCCCAAGAGGGAGTTAATGTGGTGTGCCCCAGAGGCAGCTACCGTCACGGTGAGGGGTCCTGAGAAGTGGGGCAGCGCTAAGGTAAAGGATGCAGGAGGCATTTTTCTTTAATTAATTAATTTATTTTTTGGCTGTGTTGGTTCTTCGTTGCTGTGCACGGGCTTCTCATTGTGGTAACTTCTCTTGTTGCGGAGCACGGGCTCTAGGCGAGTGGGCTTCAGCAGTTGTGGCACACGGGATTCAGTAGTTGTGGCGCGCGGGCTCTAGAGCGCAGGCTCAGTAGCTGTGGCGCACAGGCTTAGCTGCTCCGCGGCATGTGCGATCTTCCCGTACCAGTGATTGAACCTGTGTCCCCTGCATGGGTAGGCAGATTCTTAACCACTGTGCCACCTGGGAAGCCCCATTTTTTTTTAATATAAGTTTCAGGTGTACAGCATTATAATTCGCCAAGTGGCATCTTACAAAGTGCCCGGCTTGGTGCAGGAGTCCCTGGAGGAAGCCAGACGAGGCAGCTTCACTGACCAGTGAGGCCACTCTGCATTCATGCCTGACACTCCAGAGACACACTTCTTGGGTTCAAATCCCACCCCGCCCCCACCCAGCAAGATGCACGAGCTTGGGAGAGGTCCTTAGCCACTCCATCCATGCTTTCCCATCTGTAAAATGGACATAAGAAGAGTACCTAACTCGGAGGATTGTTGTGAGGACCAAATGATGTAAACCCACATAAAGCACTGAGCAGAGCGCCCAGCCCATAGCAAACACTCAATAAACGTTAATAATTGTCTTGCATAGCTGGTGCTTCGTCTCTGTTACTCCACGTAATACAGGCTGCCCAGCCTTGTGACACACACACTTCAATCCCCACCGCACAGAGGGCTGCGGCGGTCCAAGGCTTGACATGCAGTCGGGTTTCTGCATTGTAAGTGACCTCTGCTTCATCACATCTTCAGTGAGGCGTGAGCCTTGCGCCAACCACCGGGTGGGGAGGGGCACGTGCAAGATGCCGGGGGACAGGAGGAATCCACATCTAGGCGGGCACGGTGAGGACCAGAGCATCCTCAAACAGAGAGGTGACCCAGGAACCCACCCAACGCCACAGAGGCAGGGGTGGAGAGCCACAGGGGACCTTCTCAGGTGAGCTTTAACCAGGAGGCTCACGGTTCTCCCAAGGGATGGCAATGCAGAATGAAGGTTTGGGCGGCTCCAACAGACCTGAGTGGATCCCAGTGGAAATCTGGGTCCGAACTGGCACTGTCACCATCTGCGTTCACACGTTACCACCCCTCTTAGACCGTAAACTCCATCAGGATTGGGACTGCATTCCAAGGGTCCCTACTGGCATCTTTCTTACCAGTGGCCAAAAGAAGGGGGGAGGGTAGCGGTTGATGGGAGGTAGGTCCACCCAAGATGCAAGCAATAAATGGATGCACTGGAGGCTTCCCTGGTGGCGCAGTGGTTGAGAGTCCGCCTGCCGATGCAGGGGACACGGGTTCGTGCTCTGGTCCGGGAAGATCCCACATGCCGCAGAGCGGCTGGGCCCGTGAGCCATGGCCGCTGGGCCTGCGCATCCAGAGCCTGTGCTCCACAACGGGAGAGGCCAGCGTACCGCAGAAATAAATAAATAAATAAATAAATAAATGAATGAATGAATGAATGAATGGATGGATGGATGCACTGAATTTTAAAATAGTAATAAAACTGACCAAAGTCCTACTGCTTTTTCTCATCACCATGGTGCTTGGGAATTCCACTCTCGATGAAAAGAGATCCCTCCCCACCTGGGTGGCCCTCGCCCGTGGCTCCCCCTGTGGGCACCTCACGGTTTTGCAAACTGCACTCACTCACCACGCACCTGCTCAAAGACCGACCCTGATAAATGGGGGCTGGGGAAGGACAGAAATCCTGGTAATTTCTGGGCAGAACACATGTAAACTGACTGACACTGAGATATACAAAGCACATGGTCAAGAAAAACCATGCCACCCTTTCCGGTGGGAAATAACAACATATCCGCACGTGAGACTCCGATGGCAGAGACACTCGTGGCTACGGGCTGACTGGAAATGTCACATTTTGCAATCCTGTGGCTACAACGGTCACTCCTGGGGTCCCAGGATTGATCTCCCTTTCTCAGGAGCCCAGGACAGACAACGGATCCCCCTCATCAGCTGATCAACGGCTCGCACTCACGGACTGGCATCAGCACTCTGCACCCCGCCTCGCCGCCCCCTGAACAAGGTTAAAAGAACGGACCCCTGAGTGATGGTCAGAGGAGAATGGGAAGAGGAAGTTGAAAATACTAAGAAATCAACAGGGGCATTTAGTGGCAGAGCCCTTTGCACACCACGGAAGACGTTTCACTATTCATCTTGTTCCGACTCTGCTTCGCCAACTTGATGGAAGATGGTTTAACTGACATAAAAAGCAGCGCCACATGAATAGCGGTGATGGATGGAGCCATTCCAAGCATCAGCCAAAAAATGGCACTAAAAGATGCCTCGGGCTTTCTGTTAACTGTTTTATGAGGGCACCGATACTTCTTCCTCCTCTTGTTTAGGGAATAAATTAGCAGAATAAGTACTTTCAAAAACAGGGTATTGCCATACTGAGATTTAAAAAAAACAAAAAAACAAAAAAAAAGCAGAAGGCCTTTGGGATGTCAGTATATGTGTGAGGGAGGCTGGTGTGGTGAAAAGTGGGCTATAGAAGGCTTTTTCCACATGCAGCTGTTTGGTTTCCGGGGATATGACTGACTGGGTTTTACTGAATGCCATGTAATAACAAACCGTTCCATAAAGTAGTCCGACTGTACAGAGGCAATGTCTCAGGGGCAAGAGGAAGAAAAAGAGAGTCATGGATGGGAGTCTTATGCACAGATGCTCCAAATGGGCCGTGATAATGGAAAACAGGGGAGCCCACCTGCAAAAAAATTAGGAGGGGCAGTTTCTTAGGACCATGCTCCGCGTGGACTCTGTTCAGCGAGAAGGGTCCGTCTGTGTAAGGCATCTTATCCGCTGCAATGTTTCTTTAATAAGGGATGGAAAAGAGCGGAGGTGTAAGAGCTTCAGCATTCTGCTTTTTCTGTTTTCCTTCCTGGGGTGCAGAGAGCCTTTTCCCTGCCTTTCTCCCTTCTGATTTTGAAGAAGGTTAATTACGACCTGGGAGTGTCTGCAGCATCCCGGCACGAGAGACCCGGCCATTGTCGGAGAAGAATACCGTCCCCGCTTCAGTGCCAGCACTAACTTCGGAAGCATCCAAATTTGGAACTGCTTTCAGAAGGCTCGGGACAGACTCCGTGCCCTGGCATTCCACAGGATGACAAATGCCCACCCCGTTCCCATGTGTCTTTGGAGGCGTGCATGATAGTGAAGCATAAAATTCACTTGGCTTTTACAATAAAGCACGCTGGTTATGTGGCCCATCTGGAGTAAGTTCTTATCCCAGCTGCACGGCTAAAGGCCCACGTTCTCCCATCCTCTCCCTGGCCCTCCAGCCAAGCCCGAGGTGCTCTCCCGGACAGGGGGGGCTTCTGGCCCACGTTAATACGCATAAAGAGGCCTCAAGGTTTTGTACCTTTGACCTAGAAATTCTACTTCTGGTAAATCAATCCCACAGAAATAATCTTAAATGGAAAGTGCTTTAGAACCAAAGATGTTCATGACCTTGTAGCTGACAACTGCCAAGAGCTAGTTACAACCTGAAACTCCAGTTACCCCGACTGATGAATCATGGTTCCTCTAGTTGGTTTACCATCATGCAGCCAACCAAAGCACTGCTTAGGACAGTCTACCAAAACTGGGAGGAGTGAATTCTTAAATGAGAAAAGGCACTACTGTCTATACAGCATGATTACCACTATGTTAGAAAAAAAAATTATCTCTGGAGTATTTGGATTGCGGTAGCAGAATTAATTTGTGCAGGCACCAGTCACAAGTGTATATGCTGCGATTACAATAGAACAAAACAAAACAAAACAACCTGTGCATTTTAAAGTACTAAAAGGATACATGCCAAGATGCCGAGTGAATATACTGGATGATTTTTTCTCTCTCTCCTTCTCTTTGTTCAACTTTTGTGTGGTCTCTTTTCTCAATGAGCATGTTCCTATTTCATATGGGAAACTGCTGATTTTAAGAAATGAAACTCCACGAGAAGAGAACGCTCGGTTCAGCTCCTATGAGAAGTGATCACCTAAGGCCGGTACGGTTTGGACCCGCGTACTGAATCACACCTTCATCTGTAAGTCAAGTAGAGGCGCCTCATCCACTGTGACTCGCATGAGGGAGCTGAGCCCTGAGACACCCACCCAGAGAGGCCCCCTCACCAAGGAACGGGTTTCTCCCCAGATTTCACTGCAGAATTTAATCACGGCACTTCATCCTTTCCAGAGATACTTACTCCGAGGGACCTGGAACTGT
Organism: Mesoplodon mirus; assembly: GCF_964341445.2. NCBI lineage: Eukaryota > Metazoa > Chordata > Mammalia > Artiodactyla > Ziphiidae > Mesoplodon > Mesoplodon mirus. The sequence goes on from NC_138995.1 coordinate 10,044,594, forward strand.
GAAGTTAGGGACCGGCAGAGCTGACATGACCGAAAAGAGGGAAGAGGAAGATGCGGGGAAATGCAGGGCGCTAGGGAGAGCGTGGTCTTTAACTGAGGGCCGGACTGGGGGGGGAATCGGAGGCCTGCTGCTCTCGGCTGTGGGGATTTCGACCTGCAGCCAAGCCTCCCGGAGCCTCCATTTCCTCATCTTCAACAGGAGTGAGAGCAGACTGTCAGTAGGTTTAAAGGAGGTGACACACAAAATGTGTCCTCAGTGGCAATTTCTCATCATCTCTGACCCCCGGTGACAACAGCTGGCCTCCTCTACGCCTGACACTTTCTCCTATGATCTCCCTGAGACCATTTTATCTACGCCCCATGGAGGAGAGGCCGTGATTACCTCGTCACTTGAGGTTTCGAGGGGGGAAGCGACGTGCCCCCCACTGCACGAGGGAGACCCGAGACCGACAGCCAGAGCAGAAGTCACCCCCAACCCCCTGGAAACCTTCCACCACCTGCTGAGCCAAGATGAGGCACCTTCTAAGGAGCCATCCACATGGGAAATCGAGCTGCACAGCGTCGACTGGGGCGAGAACAAGGGCTCCCAAAACTGAACATGCAAGCGGGCATCATGTGGCTGTCCTGAAGCAAGGGTCCTGAGGGATGGGGGAGGAGAGCTTGGGGAGCGGGTGGTCTCGGACTTTCACGTCACCCACTCCTTCTGAGGACGCCTTTCTGCTTCTACCGTCTCCTGTGTCCCAGCTCTCATGGGGCCCAAAGTCGAGAAGGAGTGGGGACTTGGGGTGCCACCCTGCCTGCCCAACCTTTTCAATAAACCCCCCTCAAACCCCGGTTTCATGTCTCCCTCGCCCTTGCATTTATGTCTCCGTTTCAGTGGAATGTTACATTCGGTCAGACCATGGAGAAAACTCCTCATTATGGACTAGGAAATGTGTGCAAGGAGAATTATTTACCCAAGGCAGTGCTCAATCAGTGTTGCCCGAATATTTATTGAGCCCACACACGGAGAAGTTGTGTTAATGTTTGCCAAAGAATGTGGCTTTGTAAAGTAACTGGGTCAGGAAAGACAGCCTATCATTTTACAAATAACTTTAAAATTGCTTAAGTTAAATGGCCGGGCTCTCTCAGGTTTGTCTTTTCACAAACGCTGCAGAAACAATATCCAGCATTATGTCTCGTAAAACACAGGTAATACAAAGTGGCCGTTTAGCCCGTTAGAGAAAACGGAGAGTGAAATCTGAATTATTTCCACCCGAGGCAGGAGTGACAGAGTCACCAAAATGATGTTAGGCCGACGTCGCAATTCTTCACGTCTGTGTGGCGGCGGGGCTAAGGGCTCCTGGGCCCCAACTCTCTTGGGGGGGCTGGATTGTTCAGTCAACAAGGACAGGAATTCCTTTTCTCAGCCCCCAATCTAGTGTGGCTCTGGGGAATTCACCCAAAACATGTGCTTCGGGCTTATCGGTGGTATCTGTCTGCCTCAAAAAGGCCTGTGAGGAGAAGGCCAAAGAAGCCAAAGAAGACTCGGGACAGTTTGCCTAACGGATACAAAGATCAGCAATGGCCCTGCCTGTGCCCTGGAAGGGTTGGGCGAGTCTGAGTGATGACGCCATCATAATCACCAACAGCCATCGTAACAATGGCAGTAACGGTGATCAGGGTGGGAACAAGGGTGAGGCTAGTGGGCCCCAGTGATAATAGAGGAGGGGGAGGGAAGAGCAAAGGGAGGCTGAGAAGGGGGGAGAAAACACACAGCGGTAACGACGGCCACTGACACACCCTGGCCACTTGCTGTACGCCAGGAACCGCGCCGAGGACTCTGCACACAAAGCCCACCCCCTACTGAATCACTTTGGTCAAGATCATCGGTGTCTTCATCCTAAACGTCTGCAGGTCACCATGTCTGCGTTGGTCCCGTGGGGACACTGCTGCCCCTGAGGGTCAGTGCTGGTGGAATGTAGTCGGGGGTGGGGGGGGGCTGGGTGAGAGTCGGGGGCGTGAGCCTGTGGGAAACAGGGGTGCTAACAAACCCGTTAAGAACATCCCCATCCAGACAGGCGTCACGAGGTCAGCAGATCCCGAATCGCAAGCTGCCAGCTTGAGACAAAGGGGTACACGGCCTGACACTGGTTCACTCTTAGGGTCTCCCTGGCCCTCAGCTCTTTGATGCGAGTCCTGAACACAGTCCCCACGTGGGCCCCTCAGCTGTCTGCCTGTGGGCTGGGGAGCTTCTCGAGGGCCCTGCAGCGCCTGGCCCAGCCTGGCCTAGGAGGTGCTTGGTAAATACTGACTGAGAGATAAATGAAGGACGATGAGAAGACCTCTAATCCGGGGCGATCGCTGCGAGGGCAGGAGGCTGCTGAGACCCCTGGAGACTGAAGATGCAGAGGAAAGACTGCATGAACTCCTCAGAGAACCTGGCTGTGCATGCGTCCTGCGGCCGGGACCCGTAACAAACCACCACAGACTGGGGGGCTTGAAACAGAAATTTGCTCTCTCTCAGTTCCGGAGGCCAGAAGTCCAAAATCAAGGTGTCGTCAGGGTTGGTTCCTTCTGCAGGTGCTGCGGGGAAAGCACGCCACACCTCTCCCCCAGCTCTGGGTTTGCTGCTGGCCCTCGGCATCCCTGGGCTTGCAGACGCATCATCACTCCAGTCTCTGCCTCCATGCTCCCCACCGCCTTCTGCTCTGTGTCTGTGTCCTCACCTCTTCTTATAAGGCCAAGAGTCACCGGACTCAGGGCCCGCCCCAAATCCAGGATGATTTCACCTTGAGATCATTAACTAAGCACATCTGCGGAGACCCTATTTCCGAATAGGGTGACATTCTGCGGTTCTGGGTGGATGTGAATTCTGGGGGACACTCTTCACCCCGCTCCAGTGGGACCCTGCAGCTTGCCCACATGCAGAGTCTGCCCTGCCCGTGCCTGCCTGCAGGGCTTTACCACCAGGCCTCACCATCGCGGACTCTGTGAATGGGGAGAGCTGGATGCCTTGTCCCATTCCACGGCGAGTCTTCAGGAAAAAAATGAGAAGGGACCTCCCAGAACTGGAAAAGCCGAATCCCTCAAGCCTCGGGAAGAGAAGAGAGGGCGGAGGAACGCGGGGCCAGGGGAGTGAGGCCTCTGGGAACACCTCCCACACACACTGTCACTCTGGCCCCAAGAGCAGGAAAACAGACGCCAATTCCCGGGCCCGGCTCTTCAGCAGAGACTCAGCCTAAACAATAAACAAGGCTCTTCCTTCCTCAGGGGGATGGGAACCCCACCCCCCGAACTCCCACAGCGTCCACACAGGGTCGCACACGACTGAGACCATGAGATGACATGGTCCTCTCGGGCCTCATGGGGCCAGGGATGAAGGAAGCTGTGGGGACGGAAGGCGGGGTGAACTAACACACGGGTCAGAAGTCAGGGCCTGACACCCTGGGCATCCCAGGGATGAGCACACGTGGAGGCTGTAAACCCACAAGGGACACAACATACAGGTCACCCTGGCGTCCGGCAAGCGAAGAAGAGTCCACGGGACAAATCTGTAGGCTTTGAGGACAAGAGCACAACCAACAGGAGAGCAACCCCGCCTGATGGGCTTCAGGTGTTCAGAATTCTTCCATGTTATGAAGGTAATTTTGTACATAGACTGAATACAAGTAAACACCCCCAGCGGGGTTCCTGGTAACAAACACATTTACATTCCTGCAGTGAAAAGAGGATTAAGCCACTATAGAGGGAAAAAAAGGGACACTGGCATCAGCTAAGGTCAGATTTCACCACAAAGTAAGTTGGTGGTGTTGCCATTTTTCAAGTGCTTTTGGGATTTTGGAAGAGCAAAAAAGGGACCGCAGATGGGTATTTAGAAGCCTGAATCTAGGCACTTTCTTTTTAGTTGCAGCGAGCGGGGGCTACTCTTCCTTGCGATGCGTAGGCTTCCCACTGTGGTGGCTTCTCTTGTTGTGGAGCACGGGCTCTAGGCACACGGGCTTCAGTAGTTGTGGCTCGCAGGCTCTACAGCACAGCCTCAGTAGTCCTGGCACACGGGTTTAGTTGCTCTGCAGCATGTGGGATCTTCCCGGACCAGGGATCAATCCCGTGTCCCCTGAACTGGCAGGCGGATTCTTAACCACTGTGCCACCAGGGAAGCCCTAGGCACTTTCTTAACTATGGCAGCCTTATCCCCAGGAGGGAAGGTGTGGACTGAGGCTGAGTTTGATGCCTGGCAAGGCTCAGACCAGCAGTTGCTCCAAACAGCTCCTTTTTGCATGGATTTTGTAAACGAGGCTTCCCCGACGGGTTTACTTTAATGAAAAAAATTTAGAAGTTACAAAACAGACTGAAAATCCCTGCTCTATGTCAAGAGTTGGCAAAAAAAAAAAAACTTTTTGTGTGAAGGGCCAGACAGTAAATATTTTAGGCTTTGTGGGCTGAGAGGCAAAACTGGGGAGGTTATGGAGGTACTTATACAACCAGAGAGAAAACAAATGTCCAAAAATTTTTATGGATGAAATTCAAAACTTTATTTCTTGACACTGAAATATGAATTCCATATAACCTTCATGTGTCCGGAAATAATATTCTCCTCTTGATTTCTTTTTCCCATCATTTAAAAATGTAAAAACTTATTCTGAGCTTGGAGGCCGTACCCAAAGGAATGCAGGCCGCATTTGGCCCATGGGCGGGGAGTACTTTGTGACCCCTGCTCTAGGTCATTCCTGGCCAAGCAGGGCTCAGTCCCAGAGTGAGACCCACTGTTGACCCCCCCGAAAGGAACCAAGTGAAAGCCCTTGGCTGGATCAGATCGATGCAAACCTGAAAGCACCTCAAACAAGACACTCTGCATCTCTGACTTACAAGCCATTTAGGAGGCAACCACCTTCTACTCCATTTTTTCAAAACCAAAATAACAAATGTAGTATGAGCCATAACTTAGCAAAACTAGCAAAATTATTTTTCTTAAACAGACACTCCTTTAAAAAATTGTATACATATATATATATATATATATAATATGTAAACAAATGCCATGTTTTTACCTTCTTAAAAAGGAATCATGGTACAGCAGGTAGGCTATACACTTCTCATTTGCACTACAGGTTTTCGGTGGATGCCACCATTAATCGGAATCATATTAACAAAATGCCTGATGAACATAAATCAGTCAGACTTTGAACCATGCTGGCAGCCTCGGAAGGCTTACCATGAGCTCAATAAGCCAGACAGGAGAACCGACATTACCACCAGGGGACAGGCATCCATCCCCAGATTCCAGGACCCTCTTTGATAGTCACTGTGAATTTGAGTGCATCCGTGTTAATTGTTAAGCCCAGGCATGCTTTTTGATAGCTAGGGTTCAGGGTATACTAATGTTTTATCCAGCTTGGACCAAGAACATGCAGTAACAGATAAGAAAAATCCTGAATTGAAATGTGGATTCGCCCACAAAAAGGGATGGAAATGACTACAAAGAAAGTGCATGTGAGTAAATTATTAATACTTAAAGGCAAGTCCAGTGTTTAAAATGCCAACGTGGAAGGAGTTCCCAACGTGGAAAGGGAAACCACAGAATGACCTTTAAAGCTCTGAACCGTGTCTGCTGAAAAAGGAAGCCCAACTGACAGAAAAATCAAAAGCTTCACAAAAACACCTATTTTCCAAACAGTATGGAGGTTTCTCAAAAAATGAAAAATTGAACTACCATATGACCAAGCAATTACACTCCTGGATATAAATCCCCCAAAAAATCAAAGACAGTAATTTGAGAAGATACATACACCCCAATGTTCATAACAGCATTATGACAACCGCCAAGATATGGATGCAACCTAAGTGTCCATCAACAGATGAATGGATAAAGAAGATATGGCATATATATATGTTATATATATACACTTACCTACATATATGTACACACATATGTATATACATACAAACAACAGAATACTACTCAGCCACTAAAAAGGATGAAATTTTGCCATGTGCAGCAACACGTATGAACTTGGAGGGCACTGTGCTAAATGACATAAATCAGACAGAGAAAGACAAACACTGTATGATATCACTTACACGTGGCATCTAAAAACTACAACAAACTAGTGAATATAACAAAAAAGAAGGTGACTCACAGATACAGAGAGCAAACTAGTGGTTACCAGTGGGGAGAGGGAAGAGGGGAGGGCACAACAGGGGTAGGGGAGCAAGTGGCACAAACTATTAGGTATAACATAAGCTGCAAGGATATACTGTACAACATGGGGAATATAGCAAATTTTTAAAAATAACTATAGGGCTTCCCTGGTGGCGCAGTGGTTGGGAGTCTGCCTGCTGATGCAGGGGACACGGGTTCGTGCCCCGGTCTGGGAAGATCCCATATGCCGCGGAGCGGCTGGGCCTGTGAGCCATGGCCGCTGAGCCTGCGTGTCCGGAGCCTGTGCTCCGCAACGGGAGAGGCCACAACAGTGAGAGGCCTGCGTACCGCACACACACAAAAAAACAAACAAAAAAAACCAAACTATAAATGGAGTAGAACCTTCACAAATTGTGAATCACTATATTGAATACCTATAAGTTATATAATATTGTATATCAACAATACTTCAATTAAAAAAAATTTTTTAAACCACCTGTTTTCCAGGGGGCTCAGATCTAGAATAATCTCTCACCATCCTTCGTAAGTGTTCATAAGGGGATCAGGGAACAAAAACAGCATTTACTAAGATCTTACTCTGAGCTTAGTATGCTTTGCATACATCACTTCACTAAACAGTTTTAATAACCAGGCTAAGAAGCTATTTTTAATCCCCATTTGACAGAAGAAAAAACTGAGACACAGAACTTTAACTAACTGCCCAAATCACAAGGTTAGCAAGAATCAGATCTGAGGTTCAAAGCTCTGTATCTTACAGGGTCTAGGAAACAACTATGGCCCAAGGGCCCAATCTGGCCCACTGCCTGTTTCTGCAAATAAACTTTTATTGGAGCACAGCCATTCACTTATGTATTGTCTGTGGCTACTGTCCTGCCCCAAGAGCAGAGTGAGAAGTTGCAACAGAGACTATACAGCCTGCAAAGCTGAGAACACTGACCATCCAGCCCTTTAGAGCGAAAGGCCATGCTTTAGTTTCCTGTGGGTGCCTACCATGCTCCAGCCCTCCACTCACAGGCTCCCAATAAGACAGCATCCCTGGACTGTCCTTAGGTATCAGTGGCTCCAGGACCCCCTTCCCCAGTCATCTTGACCACACTGTCTGGACAGTGGGAACACACATGATGTGAGATGAGCCAGTCCACAACGTGACCTGGCTTGAGACCTCTGTCCCAGAGGCGCTATGTGACCACATTGAACCAATCAGATTCAATCCCTTTGAGAGTCTGAAAGAGGCAGCTGAGAGAAGGAGGCAGAAGCAAAAAGGTACAAGGATGGAACAGAGACTCTGAGATCAGCTGAGCCATGCTCGGAGTCCACAAAGAGCGCTGGGGACCAAGTCCCCGCTGTATCCCAGGCCTGGTCTGGAGGCTTTCCCTAGCCTAGAGGCAGGGACTGCCCTCCTTCACCCCTAACCAAGAGTACCGGGGATGCGTCTCCGCCAGGAGATGAAAGAGCCTGCCCGGCAGGCTTGCTTCACCGTACCCGAGGGCAAGAATCAGAAGTTTACTATAGCGATGTATCCTCTTCCAGAAAAATGCAGAATGAATGAAAGACCACGAACCATGACTGACAAACACAGCCACGCTCTGTTTTAAAGAAAGGAGGCATGGGGCTTCCCTAGTGGCGCAGTGGTTGAGAGTCCGCCTGCCGATGCAGGGGATACGGGTTCGTGCCCCAGTCCGGGAAGATCCCACATGCCGCGGAGCGGCTGGGCCCGTGAGCCGTGGCTGCTGAGCCTGCACGTCCGGAGCCTGTGCTCCGCAACGGGAGAGGCCACAACAGTGAGAGGCCCGCGTACCGCAAAATAAATAAATAAATAAATAAATATTTCATAGTGACTTAAAATAAAATCTGAATTATTCATGACATTTTCCTCCATTAGCATCATCAACATCATTACGTGTATGTGCATAAGTGTGTGTGTGTGTGTTTTATTTTAAAGCCAACAGGTAACAGGGAATGGGGGGGTTGTTCTTTTCCTCTCCTTTTTTTTTTTTAAAACATCTTTATTGGAGTATAATTGCTTTACACTGTTGTGTTAGTTTCTGCTTTATAACAAATTGAATCAGCTACACGGATACATATATCCCCATATCCCCTCCCTCTTGCGTCTGCTCACATCACTAATTATCATAGAAATGCAAATCAAAACTGCAATGAGGTATCACCTCACACCAGTCAGAATGGCCATCATCAAAAAATCTGCAAACAATAAATGCTGGAGAGGGTGTGGAGAAAAGGGAACCCTCCTGCACTGTTGGTGGGAATGTAAATTGATACAGCCACTATGGAGAACAGTACAGAGGTTCCTTAAAAAACTAAAAATAGAACTACCATACGAGCCAGCAATCCCACTACTGGCATATACCCCGAGAAAACCATAATTCAAACAGAGGCATGTACCCCCTGTTCTCCTGACAGGACGACCCATGATTGTAAGTTTTCAAGAACACCCAGCAGGAAAGTGGAAGTTGTACTGTTATCCAAATCACCTAGATTAAAAAAAATAATAAATCCATATCCAAGATCCTGCTATATCAGCTTAAGCAAGTTTTGTTTTTTAAGTTAGATTTTTAAATCCCTTATGTGATGAGGCTTGTGGGTCTTTATCATTTTATTTCTATTTTTAAAATATAGACTTGTGGTTCTTTTTCCCAAGTCAATCCAACAGAAAGTGAATTACGGTAAATGCATAATAAAATCAGAGTTACCTTTTGAGTTGGGGAGAATTATTAGCATTTGTTTCAATGGTTTCCTAGATCTTCAAATTCAAAAATGCCTTATCGAGTCCAGGACTTTCCAAAATACTGGAGTTCTAGAGAATGCTCTTTTTCAATGCTTTGAAAACTAAACGGGCAAAATGGAATAGGAATCTGGCTACTGAATAGCTTGTAAACCCTGCAGAGATGTACAAAAACACGGCCACTCGAGCCAGCGCCTTGGGGAGAAGCATGGGCCCTAACACTGCACTCGTGAACTTCTCACGACCCTCAAGTACAGACATGTGATATATTGCAAATACCATAAAGCAGCACTGTAATTACAGGGAGCAATTGATTTTAAAAGGCCTTTATCAAAATGAATACTCATAAAAATATAATAACCTGAACCAGAGAATTTAGGGATTAGCGCATTTTGAACGTTATACTTCAAATTTCGAAAGGCTGTGTATGAGTTAGCACTCACAAAGGTTTTTAAAAATGGAATAGCTATGTGCATGCTGAATTCATTTATAATCCAGATATCACAAAACGGGTATTAAACCACCCTTACCCCATGTTCAGGACTAAAATCAATTATGTTCCCCTAACGTAATTAAGATGCTGGTCCTGTGACCCATCTTCCTATTGGCACGTTTAGAATGTTAGGGAACACGGTACCTGCAGGGAGGCTGGGGCGGGCAGGTGGGGAGGGGTGCCGATTACTCAGACACCTCCTGGGTCAAGCACTGAGGATGGCTTTTCCCAGAGAAAAGAATCAGCACAGAGCCCAAGGAGAAGAAAACACTGGCAGATTTTGGTGAGATCAAGGTATGTCTTGGAGTGAAACCTGAATAGTCAAGGGAGAATGTTTTAAATTCTTGGTTAAGGGGAAATGGTACTTATACGATGGAATCCATTCCCAGAAGGAGAATTCTGACATTAGCCTGACAGGCCACCACAGCATATTAAAAATATCCTCCATGTGGCTGTTATGATAGGGGAAGACATATCTGGAAGAGAGATGAACAAATCTGTACAACTATCAAATGTCAGTTAAGCATGCTGGCCATGAACACGGTTTTAAGAACATTTCAGATATGTGGAAATACAGGAAAACAAGACTCCGATGTCTGACTTTAACCTTGAACTGCTTCCAGACGAAGTCACCGTTTCCGGCCAAAATAATGAGTCTCTCTTTCTCGGCCTTCCTTCCACAAACCTCACAAACACAGTAGCACTGAATGAAGGCAAGGCCTTTAGAAACAAACAAATACAGATATTCATTCCTTCTGAATTTCTACATAAATGATACAGAGTGAAAATAATAATATTTGAGAAGCACGTGACATTTTGCAAAGGATTTTTATAGATCTCATTGGCTTTCAGAAGAGCCTTCCTTAGGAAAAAGTAAATTCAAGTGTCACACAAATAATTGTATTCCTACCATCAAATATATATATTTATATAAAAATATGTGTATGTAAAATATATATATACACACAGACTCTTATTGAGATAACCTCCACGTTTCCCAGATTTCAAAAGTTAGTTTTTCTTATCGCTGCCCCAAATCTACAGGAACAATTTCTTCCCAACAGTGAGCTCCCTTTCATACATCCTCATCTACCAAGATTCACCTTGGAAAACCTCTGAAATGCCGAGCTGTGAAAACCTGATGGGAGAAATGAACACAAACGCGTTCCACCTGCAACCAAGCAAGAGGTGTAAAGTAGAGTTAATTGTACAATATCATGTATATTTATCAATTTAGGATAAATGAGATTACATATTCTCGAGAGGTCCATCCTTATTGTTGTAACGTAGCAAATGGACAACCACGTTTGATTTTGACTTCAATCCCCATAATACTATTTCTCCCCAATGAAGAACCGATATTCTTAAGTTTTCCTACTCTGGGGATTTTCAGGAAAGTGATTCTTGAGTCTGTGGGTAAAATACAGCATTCCTTAAAAAAAAAAAAGTATACTTATTTGCACTTCCCATCATCTGTTGTATTACATACTACCTATTTAAATGTTATAGTCCCTAATAGCACACAACAAGGACTTTACCTTATTCGCAGGTACATCCTAACCCCTAGCAGGTGCTCAATTAAGAGTTATTGAAAGATTGAGTAAATAAACTGGATTCCATACTGCATAGAAAGAAAAATCAAAGTTGAGTCCTCTTAAAATATGGACATGCCTTGCATAAGTTACCGTATGGGCAAACTGGAAGAGAAGTCCAATGGGAGACTTCCTAAACAATGGGAACGCAGTCAAGAGAGGCCCAAGTCCAACCCTGTATTCCTCTGAATCAGCTACTCCTTAAGTTCCTATATTGCTCCTCTCAGCCAATGGCAATTCTGGGAGAGAGGCAATTGATAATAATTATGTTTTCTGCCTTCTCTGGGGTTATGAATTTATCATGATGTGAAAGTTGAGCTACTCTGATGCCACGTTAACAATGATAAACACCGTAAAGACAAAAAGAAACTAAATTTAAGCATTTAGATTCTGCAGGGGAGTTTATTAAACACATTAACTGAGGAAAGGCAAAGCCACACAATTATGGAAAACGGAGAGCAACACACTGGCTGGCTATTTCTGATGGCCACCCGAGAATGGATTTCAAATGCTCGCATGTCTGCAGGTACATTATCATGTGTTTTATTGTTATTCATAGCTGCAACTTGATTAATTTGTATTCAGAAATTCTAAGTGGCAAATGTGCAACGCATAGTAATACATTTTTTTTCTTTATGGACACAATGAAAATGCCTAAGCCACCTCTCCTAAGTAACTCTTGCTCAACCAGTGAGCAGAAGTCATAAGAGTTTGCAAAAGGCTTTGAAAGAATTTGGTTTGAAAGAAAAAAGGCAAGAGGAAGCCCCCTCCTCTACCCCATCTCTTAAAACAAACCAACAAACAAAAAAAAACCCCAACTAAGTCTGAAGGAAAACCAAACAAAAGAGAACAGCTGGGTAATGTCGAGCTGCCAGAATCATCAACATTGTCAGCTCATGTTCTTGTCTCCCTGCTCTCTGAGCATTTCCAATAAAATCCAGAAACACCAGTGATGACTCACACCCACAGACTGAGGCACCATAGTCAGTGCTTAAATAAGAGATAATGATACCTGTTAAATCCATTGCCCAAATGCAATCATGGGTGGTTCTTAAGAAAACTGAACCAGCTCTCTGTTTTCTGCACTAAGGAGATAAGGAGTGGCATGGGTAATCAAAATGGGTGGAAAATATAAATCACCGTTTGAGAACACAGACCCTGATCCGTCCCTCCCCTCCAGCAAGTCCCTACTCTGTGCCCCCAGCTGATTTATTTTCCTGATCCTGCTTTCCCTACTTAAAGTGAATTTACATTGCCTTTCACACTGCCCTTAGACGTGGATCTGAGTCCCTGCTTCCTAACTGGAGCAAACAACTGCCCATTTGAAAACCTTTGCAAATTATCCACAGCTTCGACAACAGGTACTCAGCAACTGGCAGTATTCTCACTGGGAAGTTTTATCAACCACCTAAGGGAACTCGAAGACACAATTAAGAGTGGTATATTTCCACGCATCCACATTCACTGATATTATTCAAATGCAATTTTGGTTTACTTTTTCGTCATTTCCCATGCTTACAATTCCTAACTGCTTTCCCAAGCCTGCTGCCATGAACACGGCCCAGTCAAAGAATGCACCTGTCAAATGCTTGCATGCATCACGTTTGTGTTCATTTCTACCAGAGACACCGTGGACACAGCTAAACCACTGGACCTGGCCTTTTGTCAATTCGTTACAGCATCCCAAACATGGCTGCAGATATCCCACTATTTGCCACTCTGTAATTGAAATATTTTCCCAAACCGTCCCTGGCAGCATATGTTGGATGGATTGGGAGATGCTGAACTGGAAACCAGGAAGGGAAGGAAACACCTGTGATGGTATTCTCGGGGAAAAGAACAGAGTGTCAGCTCCGAGAACATGGTGGGGAAAGGTGGCCCCGACTGAGGCCCTCCGTAAGGTATCACCAATAGGATTCCACATGGTCTACAGGTTTATGGCTTAAATGAGCTGCAGACACTGAAAGAGTCCACTTAATTGACCCCAAAACAAAAAGTACGGGATGGGAATCTGAGACCTCCAGAAACTGAAGAAACAGAAATGACGACTTCCCCAGGCTTCATCGCTCCAAGTCCTAAAACACACACGAGGTCGCAAAGGGTTCATTTTATTGCATTTCAAAAATTATTACAGAAGAAACTAACTTTCTAAAGGACCAAGTATAGGTTAAATCATAACATGGTGATGACAAAAGTTAAGGTCCCTTCTTGAGTTAAAAGGAACAGGAGAAAATTTAACTGAAGTTTTAAAAAAAAGCAATTTGATCAAGAATCAGGAATTCAAGGTTCTAGTCCTGGTTTTTATTTTTAAAAAAATGTTCATGGAATCTTGCTGAGTATTCAAACTTCGATCCTTAATTTCACTTTTGCAATGAAGAATTAATATTTGCCCTTATTGGTATATTAAATTCAACCAAGAGGAGCAGTTAGACCTCTGATCACATGCTGGAGGGCCCCTACAGACAGCACTATACAAATGGGACACGCTGCTATAATTCCACTGAGTCAAATGACAGGCTCCTTAGCACAAACCAGCCCTGGCATAATTCATGATGACAAATCATCTCAGGTAGAAGAATAGAGATGAGCAGACATCAGGTGACCAAGGAGACTCCTGCTACATTTGACTTTCTACAGAAGCACCACAAGGGACTCAAAACACTGAAGCTGGGGTTCAGGGACACTTGAAGCAAAAGTCCCCCACAGTCCCACCCTGGTTGACCCCTCCCACAACCCCTGAAAGGAGGACAACACAGCGAATGAAGGATCCTCCAGCTGACACTGGAATCATGAAAGATGACACCTCAATGCTGTCTCAATGCTGTATGTGTCAATTAAAGACATTCACCAAAAAGCTCAAATGTTAAAAGGCAAAAAAACGTATATTTTTAAGTCATCTGAAATCCTGTTTCATCTAAGAAAATGTAATTCCTATTGACTCAGCAAATGTCTATTAAGGGTGGAAGTGGTTATACACCTAGTGTCTTCTGCCCAAGGCTGTCTGCTTTCCCATCCAGTGAAGACAAGGTTTCAGCGGTAATAGAACGCCTTGGACTTTTGTGATGACCTTCTTGGGTGTGATTCCCCACCCTCGCTCTCCATGCAAAGGCTGGAAGAGATGGGCCCCCGAGAGGGGAGAAACATTACAGCATTCGTGATGGTGTCGCCCAGCTCCCTAGAATGGGGCTCTTCCCCAGCCCACTCTTCCCATGGCCCTGGGTAGATACTATCTGATAACCATAACTACTGGCCAGAGAGACGGTCTTTAGGCCATGTTGGGTTGGTATGGTGTCCTGGTGACATCTTGTGGCGAAACAGAATATAAATAACCCTAAAATTCCACCCCTGGCTGCATTTGGGTTAACTAACTAAACCCAATGTCACCTTTCTTTTTCTACCTGAGTAACTTCTCACTTTGTCCCTCCTTCTCTGAAGAGAAGCATCTTCTAGGCCTATAAACAAGAGGCATATACGGAGGTCCAACGGCCACCACATTTAACCATCAATCAAAGCAAACACTTCCCAGAGGTGACTGGGCACAGGAATGCAGCAACTTTCATTAGAGGAACAGTAGATATTTTCAAAGAGTTTATACAAAGATTCTGTTTTCCACTGATCACCTTCTATTCCAATGGACTAATTAGAAACAAGGCAGCAGGAGGAAACTATGGCAAATAGGTGGAGGCGGGCAGGTAACACGTGTCTAGCTCCCCAGACTTGTTAAATAAAGCCTGGCTTAAGATGATAAAATTGCCCCAATTTCTGTGAAAACTTATTCTCATTCAATTATGAATCTACAACCCTAAAGTATACAACCCACAAAAAGTAAATAAACATGGGTGTTTATCTTGGGTTAAAAATGAATAATGGGGGCTTCCCTGGTGGCGCAGTGGTGAAGAATCGCCTGCCAATGCAGGGGACATGGGTTCCCTGGTCTGGGAAGATACCACATGCCACGGAGCAACTAAGCCCGTGTGCCACAACTACTGAGCCTGCGCTCTAGAGTCCGAGAGCCACAACTACTGAGCCCGCGAGCCACAACTACTGAAGCCCGCGTGCCTAGAGCCCGTGCTCCGCAACAAGAGAAGCCACCGCAGTGAGAAGCCCACGCACTGTAACAAAGAGTAGCCCCTGCTCGCCGCAACTAGAGAAAGCCCGCGCGCAGCAACAAACACCCAACGCAGCCAAAAATAAATAAATTTATAAGGGAAAAAAATGAATAATGCACAGGGAAAAGATTCCACAAATACAATGATTCTGTAATAATATTAAGAGCCCAATTGGCTACGATGGCAAACAGGGATGAAATGAGGATGTTGACACAAAGTTAAACTATTTGCATTGTGAACTAAAGAAGCAAAACAGAAGCGTATGGAACTGCTAATATAAATACCTCCTTCTGTCCGGAGTAATTTCTTTTAAAACATTTAGAAGGCAAGAGGTGCATATAATGGAAGAGATATGAATCTGTCTAAACGAAATCCTTATGTCCGGGAACAGCTCTTAACAGATTGGCCCGGTCAGTGGAAACGCATTTCCTGTGGGTGACACATAGAACGTGTACCTCTGATAAGTGTGCCCATCAGCAGGAACCACGGCGCAACCGTGCCTGGCCTTCAGTACCTATGCGGTGTGACCACAGATGAGACCAGAGTCACACATTTGCTACCTGTTACCGTCTACAACAGTAGCAGGCACACAGCAGTGAGGCCTGAGCTACATACACAAGAGTCACAGGAGATACATATGTAGATAGCATTTTCTTTCTAGTATTTTCTAGGCAGTGCCAAGGAAGATCGCTATTAACATTTTTCTGGCAGAAAATGCACCCCTGAGAATGCTGAGATTTTAAACATAAGATCTGGAATTCAAAATGTTAGGCACCCTTCTTGTTGATGGCTGGGAAGCATCAGGCTTGGTGCCTTCTCAACACTGAATTAAACCTAAACTCAAATCCCAGGGCAGGGGAGATGAGAGCATATTGCCCCATGGGCTCCCCTCCAAAAGCTTAAGAACATCCATTTCCAACCATTCACTCCACTAATTTCTTGAGGATACCCACATGTTGCTGAGGACTAGGCAACTGAGCAGGATCTGCTTTCATTCTCAAAGTGGGCCAAAAATGCCAAGTTTTTGTTTTGTTTTGTTGCTGAGATGCAGAAGTAGCAGTGAACGTAGTGGCAAAATGAGAACTATTTTTTTTTAATTCTTGGATGGGGAGAAGACAATTACAGTGTTTAGGTGCAATATGAAAGTGAGTCAAATTACAAAAATGGAGAGTAGAATATACAGCTGACCCTTGAACCACACAGGTTTGAACTACCTAGGTCCACTTATACACAGGTATTTTTTGGTAGTAGATACGACGGTACTACATGGTCCGTGACTGGTTGAATCCGTGGATATGAAGAACCATGGATACATCAGCCGACTCTAAATTACGCTCGGATTAACCCCCCACATTGTTCAAGGGTCAACTGTAATTCAAAGAGATGTGCTGGTTGGAAACTAAGAAAAAATAGGATTCCAGGATTTTTAGAGTTTAACCTAATATTGCTTACAAATTAAGATGGAATAATTGCATTGAAGTGTAGTCTTCTTCATCAGCCCAGGTGTATTTACTGGGGAGGGAATAAATTATTCCAATAGCTGGTATTGAGACAACTGACTAGTCATCTGGGGAAAAGCAACTGGATCCTTACCCCAAAAAATTCCCGATGAATTTAATGATTTCAAGGTCAAACATAAGAGCAGTTAACCAATAAGACACATAAGTGAATATAACATGACAGTGGAGAAGGATTTTTAAAGCATGGCAACTGAAAGCAGGGACCATAGAGGAGGGCAGGGTGATCAATGTGACGACACTGAAATTAAACATAAAATTAAAAGACAAAAAAAAAAAAAGCAGAGATCGGGAGAAAACACCTGTGATATACACAACAAAGGAGTAATATCCCAGCCGGAACACATAAAAGGTTCTTATGATTCATAAAGACGCAGTGATACAAATCAGTCTAAGAACGTGAATGGACCATTTTCAAATGAAGACATTGTTGATGCATACATTTTTTAAAAATGTTTAACTTCACTCATAATACAGGAAATGCACAGTAAAATTATATTCAACTTGGCTTTCAAAAACACTACTTACTCTTAGTAAAAATACAGCAAGTAGCCTCTCAATCCTCCAAGAGGGCAATTTGGCCATTTATCTCAAAGCCTGCTCTTACCCTGGGAACTAGAGCTCCCAGGCACACTCAGTAACCACTCACTGATGTTTGCTATAAACACATTCATTGCAATTCCGTTTACAATGAAGGAAAACTATAAACAACCTGTATGTCCAACAATAGGGGATTGGTTAAATAAATTATGGACCCAACCATACATTAGGTCATTGGGCAGCTATTAAAAATGATGCTACCAAAGGATTTAATAGCAAAGAGATACTGTTAAGTGGAAAAGGGCAGTTTCTAGGACAATTCTATTTTCTTCTTTTTTGACCTGCCTATATTTTCAATTTTTTTTTTTTACAAACAATATACTTTTGTGATATCAGAAACTATGTTATGTGAAATAATCACCAAAAATAATTTGTTCCACTTAAGAGAGAAGGAAAACTAATGTAGACACACCTCTGGTCCTTTCCTTTCCACTGACAAGTCATGGGACCTTCAGCAGTCCGTCACTCAACCCATTTGGGCCTCCGTTTCCTCATTCGTAAACCAGGAATAATAACACCTTCCACACCTCAGACATAGGGAGAAGATGAACAACACAAGTGCATAAATGCACTTTCTCTAGACACGTATTTTGTTGTGTTGTCGTTGTTTTGGAAACCCTGCTGTCAACCTAACCAGGCGACACTTTCCCAGCTCCACTTGACAAATATGTCTGCTCAGTTGGACTCAAATGCCTTTCCCTCATCTCTCTGCAACGAACTCAAACACCCTCTCCTCCTCGAAGCCCGGCCCAGCTGGAGGGATGGCTCCCCCCTCCTGCTTCCCACCACTGCTGTTCTGTATCGCCAGGTTGCTCTTCACCACTTCTATGTTTTCTGTAGCAACCTTCACGGCCTGCCTCCCCACCTCCATCTGCCAGGGGGCCTTCTACATCCTGCACTCTGCATGCCCTACCTTCCGTCTGGCAGGAACCCCAGAACCCCTCCCCCTGGCCACATCAACCTCTTGAGGACCAGCTAAGGCTGAAAAGTGCAAAATGGGTTTCTCAGCCTCACTACTACTGACTTTGGGGGAGCCGGACGATTCTTTGTTGTGGAGCCTGTCCTGTGCTTTGTGGGAGGTTTGAACCCACTAAGGTTCAACTCTGGCCTGAACCCACTAAGTGACAATAGCAACTCATTCCCCTGCTAAGATGTGACAACCAACATATCTCCAGACATGGCCCCTGGTCTAGAACCACTGCACACAGTGAGAAAGGCACTACTTTCCCATTACTAACAGGCACGGCCTCTAGGCATCAGGTACCCAGATCAAATAAATGATGATGGTCTCAGCAGGTGAGTCCATGCCAGAGCACCGACCAGCATCTCAGGAGACTGAACGCTGCTCCCCCGCTTCCCCCGGCCCCCTCTCGGCCCGGAGCTAACGGAAGGGGACAGCCCCCCGAACCCGGAGCCTATCTGCATATCCTCTGAGAGCATGTTCTGGAAGCACAACGGAGCAAGCGTGAAGATCTTTTGTGAGATTACTTATCTCGAGTGCGTGTCACTTTTGCAGCCCCATAAAGCGGAAATACTTGAAATAGATGTCACTACATTTGTCATGAACTGACATGGCCAATTAATATTACAAATTCGCCATGGAGAAATGCTTCCAGCTCCTGAGGTACAAACTGCTGAGCATCACAATTTCATCGTGTGACAATGGGCCAACCTCGCCAGGGCTATAAATACGACCCAGCGCAGCCTGATTAAATGGTAAAAGGGCTGCTCCCTGGGAGTGGCTTTCCAGGTGACAACTTGCACTGCGCCTGAAGTTACCAGGTACCACCCATGTCTTAGCTGCAAAATATTTTTTTTCTCAACCTTTCTTCGGGAGAAAAGTTGACTGCTGTGTATTATGTCATTTTGTCTCCTCGGAGCTGGCAATTGGTGAGCTCGTTAGACGAGGTGAAAGATTCTGGACACGGGCTGTCCCAAGCTTATGTTGCCATTTAGCTGGCTGGGCTGCTTCTTTTTCTTTCTTTCTTTTCATTTTTTTTTTTTTTTAATTGAGTGCTGTCATGGCAAAACTTTTGTTCCTAATGAGGCACAGCTGGGCCCCTGGCCCTGAAGAAACTCATGTTGGAAATGAACTGGGAAACAAGTGGCCTCTCTTTAACTTCCCATGGGCAGGCTTTGCCTCTCTTGGCCCCTGGGCGTCAGCTGGCTTCTTTGCCTGTGGCCCACTGCAGCCATCAAGCAGAAAAATGCCATTGTCCCAAGGAATGCAAAGATATTTTTTGTGATTTTCAAACATTCTCCATTCCCTCCTGCAAAGGGAGTGCATGTGAAGTGAATTCCACAGGACTTTTTTAGGAGGTGAAAGGCCCTGACTTTCCTTCCTCGGCAGAAGTTTTCAGCCCCAGGCCTGTGGCTTAGTTCTCTAGGTTGTCAGCTTGGAAGACAGACAGGGCATTAAGGAAAGAGATTATGTATTAAGGAAAATAAGTAGTGGCCAATAAATTACCCAAACAGAATAAATCAAGTCTGTCTTGGAAATGGGGTTCTGGAGGAAGGTGAGACCGGCACACAGGAGCATATGAAATCAGAGAGAAATGTGTCAAAAACAAATTACAAACCTTCCAAGTACAGGATTACACATGAATGGATGCTAATAATCACACATCAGTCAAACCCAACATGTGTATTATGTCTTGCACTTCATCAACCAGTGTTAGCTCTCGGGTCATTAATTAGCAACCTTGGTTCTAGAGACCAGAATAGGAGACACGCCAGAGAATGCTGGTTCTGCCTCAGAACTGGGACTCATTTCTGTACCTACTTCTTTTCTTCCCTCATTTTGCTAAAAATAACTTCTGAAGAAAAACAAAGAGCTTTCTTTTAAGAGGAAAACATGTAAGTCTCTGCTCTCAGACTTCACCATTAATGGAAAGAGAAGATGGCTCCCCTCATAGTAGACTTAATTTACTAATTCCTTTATATCTAACACAAAAAAAGCTCTAAGAAGTTTTTATGCATTTATACCATACTTCTCCTTATTCTTCTCCTCTCCATGGTAGAATCTTTCTGTTTTATGAAAGGTGAACCACTCCATACAAAGAACAGTTTCCTCCAATACAAAGAGAAATTACAGAAAATATAAAAATCCCACTAAACCCTTTAATCTCTAACTTTCCGAGCAGATGAATTAACAGAGAGGACTCCCGAGATTTATTTTCTTTAAGCTCCAACAGCAAAGAGTGTTTCAAAGTCATTCTCAAAGCTCTGGAGATTTTTAAAATCCAAATGAACCAAGCTTAACTCTGTAGTGTGATATATAATAAAACCTACTCCACGATTCACCTACTTAAAGGTACATGGTACACCTGGATACGAGAAAAAGAAATTAGATGATCTAAACATATATGGCTCGATCGGTTAAAAATTTGGAGTAAGGGTTTTTTGCTTCAAGTCGTAAACCCAAGCTTCTCAATGGATAATTTAAATCTTAATTTTAAAATGAGCCCAAGGAGAAATTACTGGAGTGAATACCAGGTGAAGGGAAGAGATTACACGCATGTTTCCCTATAAGAACAGCATCCCTACCCCGTAACTCTGAGCACTTCATCATCACACACATTCTAGCCCAGAATCGCCGTACAGGTCCTTTATTCTTCTAGGTCCTTGTCACACCACCTCCTGTAAACTGCTTTTCACATTAGAGAAAGTGTAAGTGGTTTTCTTGTCCCTAAAGGTCTTGTTTTATGTAAGAAAACATGAAGCATAATCCAAATAAAAATTTATAATTATCAATAGCCACGTCAGAGATTAAATACCCAAGCTGAGACAGGTGAGTTTAAAAAGATGATACAATGGAATGGAAAGCTTTGATTTTCTAGGTATGAGCTGAAAGGATACTGTTGAGAAAGCAAAAGAATAGCCAGGAGGCCCCTGGGAATTACTTAGCAAGTCATTTCAGTAACACAGTTATGACCAAAAAAAGCATTGTTAGATACTTGTTATACACTTTAGCAAGTATCCAAACTGAATGAACAAGTCAGCTTTGAAACGAAAGTTTCAGAGGAAGATGAGAAGCATATGTATGGTATGAGATGAGAATGATGCAAGTTACTGTTATTTGGCTTAAACGGGAGTATCCATGACATAACTGGACTCTGAACCACATAAAATTCATCAACATCCCATAGGAGGCCCAAGAAATGGAACTCCCAACTCAAGAAAACATCAGACAAAATCCCAACACATTCTAGACACCACTGGATAAAGAATTTCAGTGTCCCGAATACACAAACATTAGCAATCTTGGGCATTACCTTATATACCACAGAAAGATAATCCATTTTAAATTAATTTCGAATTCATCAAAACACACATTACAAAGTAATTCACTGACAAATGATTCAACGGACACTTTAAAAAGTATATATTACAGCTTTACAGAGATATAGTTCACATACCATACAATTCAGCCATTTGAAGTGTACAATGTGGGGGGGGATAAATTAGGAGTTTGAGATTAACAGATACACACTACTATATATAAAATAGATAAACAACAAGGACCTATTGTATAGCACAGGGAACTATATCCAATATCTTGAAATAAACTATAATGGAAAAGAATCTGAAGAATGTGTATAAATATATATAAGTGAATGACTGTACTGTACACCTGAAACTAACACAACATTGTAAATCAACTCTACCTGAATAAAAAAAAATAAAGTGTACAATTAATTGGTTCTTAGCATATTCACAGGTTAACTGCGACCACCATCACAGTCAAGAGAAAAGAAGAGAAAATAAAAACGAGAAGAGAAGGGAAGAAACCAAAAAAAGAGGAGAAAGAGACTTGGAGGCACATATTCCAGGGTGCGTTCCTCTGGTCTCTGTTGTAGATTTTCTCACTATTTCCCACAGCAAAGGAGCTCTATTCGCCTGGCTGCCAGATAAACTCTCTTCCCAAATAAAGTGAGAGAAGAAGCGAGAGAAAACTGTTCGTTCGCAAAACGGAGACTCACCGAGTTAAAAAATTAAGCTGTACAGATCAGAAATGTAATCACAGGAGACAAGCTCTGAGAGTTTTTCAATCACTGTGGGGCTGCATCAATTTGAAGTCATGTTACATTAAAGAGAAAAACACCTGGGAGAGTCTCCCCGTGTCACTTTAGATTAGATTTGTTGTTGTTATCGGGCTGTGCATTTCGTCGGCTTTATTTTCCATTTTAGAGATACTGCTTAATGCCCATAAATAAGAAACGTAACCTATGACTTGTTCTCAGTTGCCCAGAGATTAGGAAACAGCAAAAATTAACATGGAGAGTAAAACACAATGTCCAGCAAGATTCATATTAACATATTAACTGACTTCCTTGGAGTAATCAAACATAGGGCAACTTCAAATCCAGCAATTTTTTATTTTATTTTATTTTTTTTTGCGGTAAGTAGGCCTCTCACTGTTTGGCCTCTCCCGCTGCGGAGCACGGGCTCCGGACGCGCAGGCTCAGCGGCCATGACCCACGGGCCCAGCCGCTCTGCGGCACGTGGGATCCTCCCGGACCGGGGCACGAACCCGTGTCCCCTGCATCGGCAGGCGGACTCCCAACCACTGCGCCACCAGGGAAGCCCCAAATCCAGCCATTTTTAACTCTGCTGCACTTAAGAGTTACACAAAAATCAATCCGTGGTCTATCTCCCTTCACCTACTCTACCATGTAGGAGGGAATTGGAAAATTCCATCCGGTCTCTCTCCACGACGCGTCAAGGGTGACTTCTTTTATCTCACCAAGATCATGTTAAATTGCGTATGAGTTTAGTCCTGGGCTCCAAGGGCTTCTAAACAACGAGTTGCATAAAAAGTGACACTTCACCAATTTAAGTGATAAGTTTTCAGATTGTGAAGCGTCTAATTGTAACTATAAATTCACCTTGTTTTCCTCTATGGCCAGACATCCATATCTTCATCAAACAGAAGTGGCAGTTTAAAAACAATTAGACTCCCCAACTCTAGTGAATACAAATCACTGTCTCTACAGAGAGCACATAAACTTGGATATGCGTCTACACCGCATGGCACACGGAGGCTAAGTATTTTCAGAGCCAGGGGAGACCCTCGCCTGGAAGTTTGCCTCTTGCAGTGGAGACCATGGTGGACATCAAAAAAGTTAGAGAAAACATGAAAACTTCACTTTGACATCATCAATGTAGCAACTTTATCATTGTGTCTATTTTCTCCTTAGAGGAAGGAGAGTGGTCTTCATACTGGCTGACAGTACAGTTAGATAAAAGACGGCTGCCTCATACATCCAATCATGACACCCACCAACAAACTGCCTCTTAATGGTAGGGACACCAAGAAAAGCACAGACAAAGAGGAACAGGGACTGTGAAACTCAAAGGGGCTGGAGAGGGGTGGGCCTCTGCTTCCTACAGAAGAGGAGACTACTGCTGAAATACAAGAAGCTGGCATGTGAGTTTCCAAACTGGCTCTGAATTGCTAAGGGTGTGAAGTCTGGAAGGATCTTTGAGGGTCATTTGACGACACTCCACTTCCAACTTACATGCTGACTTCGGAACCTGACCTCCGCAGGAGGTGAGTCTCCACGGGCCTCCAGGGCAGCCAGATTTATTTATCCCTGTCTCCATGTATATTAAACACCCTTTCCTAGCAGGTGTGATAACTTTTGCTGAATGAATGGGTGAATCTTACATTTAATGTTTCAAGCAGGTATGAAACACTTGGCAACACAACCTGGCACATAACCACGTTCAATAAGAAATTTCTCTCCGGAGCCCTAGTTAAGCTTTCTGGTCTCTATTAAGGCCGGAAGCTCAGAACCTGACGGAAGAGTCTGGTAGGGCTCTGATCTCGTCAGAGCAGGAATTTACAAAAAGCAGTGTTCTATCTCTGGTGCTGCAGTAGCCCATGTGACTATTTGGGGTCCTTTATTCATTACCTACTGCTCAAACAAAGGCTATTTCCTCCTTTTACCTTCTTCTTGTATCTTTAGCTTCCCCCCGCCCCCCACCAAGGTTATACCTATATAAACATTGTTTCCACCAGCCGGGAAGTAGGAGACCAAACAATTATCCTCACTTTGGGTACCATCTAACCCCTCCATCCACCCCGAGGGGCGGGGACGGAAATTAGGACCAACGAGGAAGGAAGGACTGGATTTCTATTACTGTGTCTGAGGGACAACGTGCTCGCGTCGTCGGGGAAGCCGAACAATGCCCTTCCCGATCCCAGAGAGGCCCGAGTCCTGATCCTTGGAACCCGTGACTATGTTAGGTCACGCGGCAAAGGGGAATTCCGGCTGCAGGTGAAACGAACGTTGCTCATCAGCTGACCTTAAAACAGAGAGATTACCTGGGACTGCTGAGGTAGGCCCAAGGGAATCACAAGGGTCCTGAAAGGGGAAGAGGGAGACAGGAGGAGAGAGTCATAGAGGAAGATGCGGCTAAAGAGAAATGCCCCACTGCTGGCTTTCAAAACGGGGCCGCAGCCAAGGAATGTGGCAGCCACAAACGCAGGGAAAGAGATTCTCCACTGGCGTCTCCAGAAAGGAACGCAGCCTTGCGGACACCTAAATTTCAGTGCGGTGAGACCTGTGTCAGACTTCTGCCCTGCAGAACCATAAGAGAATAAATGCATGTAGGGTAGCCGCTAAGTTTGTGTGAATCTGTCGCAGCGGCAAGAAGAAACTAACACATGTGGATACAGTGGGCGCAACTCATCAGTCAAGCCACTGGTTTTCCAATTTACAAGTCTCCCGTTGACCTCCTTTAAAATAATTAAGCCAGACTTCTGGGGTCAAAACAACACAATTTTGTATCTGTTATCTTTATTACTTTTGTCATGGGCGGGGGGAGGCTGGTGACAGTGACGACGACAGGGCTCACAGCAGCAGACACCCCATGAGTGCTGAGTGCCAGGTGCAGTGCTTGGTGATTTACAGCGGTTGTCATCTCACCCTCACAAACCCCCTAAGAGGTAAGAACAATTACCAACCACATTTTAAAGGTGAGGAAGCAAGTTCGGAGGGGTTTGGTGCGTGGCCAAAGGTCACACAGGTGGGAACTGGCAGGGCTGGAACTTGGTGGACACTTCAGTCTGACCTTGAAAACACTCAGATGCCCCCAGCAAGAGGAACAGCAGTGACTATGGGGGACCAGCCTGTGGCAGGGACAGGGATCCTGAGACCCAAGGGTCCGGGAGGTCAGTCTGAAAGGTGGGAGCCACAGTGCAGGTGGCAGAGAGGCAAGGTGGCTCTGACGGGCCAGGCGCCCCTGCCCCGGTGGCTGAGAGGGCACGCACCAGGCACCAGCTGGACCTCATTTTGGTGCTCAGAAGAGCTGAGACAGGCTCACATCAGAGTGTGACATATAGATCAGCTCCTGCTCTGAGGCGGGCCCGTCCCCTCACACCCTGGACAGGTCTCAGACAGCCTCCTGAAACCGCCCTGGGGGCCCCAGAGGCCCTGAGGTCTCCAGAGCTTGTCACTCAGGCACCGAATACACTTAGTCTAATTGGATATTATTCCTTCTTTATGAAGCCAAGCAGGTTGTTACCTAGTTCCCTGGGTAAGACATTTGCTGCTTCATTTTGCAATTATATCTCCCTGGTATTTGTCATGGCACAGAAGTGAAATCTCTGTGTCGCCGGTTCCCAGTGTCATCTTTCCCTTCTGTTTAAAACGCAAGTGCTGTGCCAGGTCTTTTCTAATCGGTGAGCGCTTTTCCATCCTCTACGAAGGAAAAAAAAAAAAAAACCTGCGCTATCTGACCAATTATTTTCTAACCCTCATTAAAAATACATGCCGTTTCCATTGCCACTGTGGCCATCGTTAGAACGGCTCACAATTGTCCTGGTCCTTCCATTCTTCGGGGGGCACACAGTAGGGCTGCACTTCCCTGTCCTTCTGAAGTCGGGCATGGCTGTGGACATGTTTTGGCCAATGAACTGTGGCTGGAAGTAATATTTCTGGGTGGAAGCTGTAGAAGCCAGGCACTGACCTGCCATGTCCCCTCCCCTCTACTGCAAAAATGACAGAGGCACGTGTAAGAGGTGGTGCCGAGGTCAGCCCGGAGACCTTGAGAGACTTTAATGGGCAGAGCTCCCCTTGCTACCCTTGTTGGTCAGCTATCATGAGGGAGAAGATAAACTCACTGTGTAAAGCCACTGAGATGTGGGGGTGTTTGTTACTGCAGCACGACCTACTGCACCCTGACTGGTAAAAGCCCATTTACACAGTCCTATCTTTGTGCTCCACCTCCTTATCACGAAGTTAGCTTTCCTTTTTGCCGCCAAACATGAGTTGTGGAAGGTGGGTCAGGCAGGCCCCGTAGGGTGCAAGGTCTACTGTAAGTCCTGCATCCTTCTTGGCTCCCCTGGCCTGCTTCTCTCTCACATTCTTTGCAGCACACACCTACTCCAGATTCAAAGAACAAGAAAACGGACCTCACTCTTCTCACCACCTTGTCTTGAGAGGGTGACAGGTGGAGTTACCCGCAGTTCAGTTACAAAAAGGCGAATTCAGGCAGAGTCAGTCTCCTGGGCTTTCTAGGATACAATATGAGCCACACACAAAGTCAAGGAAGGGGTCATTCCTCCATTTCCCTTGGAAAATCACCATGAATCCAAGTCCCTTCAGAAAGTCTTAGCGATTACTTCCTCTGAGGTTACATCTTTCCCTACCAACCTCTGCCCTCAGAGAAGAAATCAGCCAGCTCTTTATCTGGTGAGGCTTCCTTCTGTAACAGCGTCTGACGGCCAAAGAAGCAGAGAGCTGAAACGTTCTCAGCCACACTGCTGCTGAGGCCAGACGCTGCTTTCTGGAATAAGGTGAGTATCTCCGCTGAGTGTCTCGCTGGGAAGGGCGCATAGCCCTGTACTCCAAGCAGGATGCCCACCTTCTGGCTGCTCGCACACACCTTTCCCAATAGATCCCCCCAAAAGAGAATGTGGTCAAATAAAAATAGCTACCATGATTACGTGCTAGGGACCTAATATGCATTATCTCGTAAGTCCACAGTGAACTAAAGCTCAGAAGGGTTAAACGGCAGCAAACCACCAAGCTTGGATTTGTACCAGGTTTTCTGATGCCGGGTTCATGCCCCTCCCACTCCACCAGATCTCTGTCCCTCATGACTTTTCTTTGTCTTCTTCACCCTGCCAGGAAGATCCTCTTCCATCACATTTGCACTGCAAAGCCTTTTTCCTCTTTTCCCCATCAGTCATTCCACATTACCCAGACTCACCCTGAACTCCTCCTTCTGGAACCTCTTTTCCACAGAGTTTAGGTCTTACTCTGTTTGGGCAGCTATAAAAAAATACCATAGACTGCATGGCTTAACAAACAGACACGTGTTTCTCATAGTTCTGGAGGATGGAAATCCAAGATCAATACGGCCGCAGATCCTGCTTCTGGTGAGGGCTCTCTTCCTGGCTTGTAGACAGCCGCCTTCTCACCTCGGGCTCACATGGCCTTTCCTCAGTGAGTGCCCATGCAGAGCGAGATTGCTCTCTCTTCCTCTTCTGATAAGGATGCTCATCATGTGGTGAGCATTCTCATGACTCATCTCAACCTAATAACCTTCCAACCTTCTCAGCCTTATAACCTTCCAAAGGCCCCATTTCCGAATATCATCACACCGGCGGGGGGCGGGGAGGGTTAGGGCTTCGACATATAAATTCAGGGGGGACACAAACATTCAGCCTACAACAGTCAGTACCAGAATGAGCGTGCTAATTCTAGGCACACAGTCTAGCTGCCTATCTTCTTCTAAGTTCCCAAGGTGCCACTCTCTGTGCTTCACAACATAAGACTTGACAATGCAGCAAGAGCAGCCATGGTGGAAGCAACTGCCAACATCCACAGGGGCTTTCTAGATGCCAGGTACTTTATTAAGCAGCTCACCTGTGTGATCTCCTATCTGCATGGCTCTAGGCTGCACTCCATGCATGTCTCCGCTCAAGTGTCACGTCACTAACAAAGCCTTCCCCCCAAACCCAGATAAAAGCAGGGCTCAGCACAAATATCTGATGAGTGAATAAATGAGTGAATGAATAAATGAATGAATGAAAAAGCCCTTCAAAGCCATGTCCATGTTCACAGACTCCTTGTCATGTGTGTGGCCCATGCAATGGCCATTAGAAGACTCAGATGGGTCCATCACCGCCTTCCTGGAGAGTAACGTGACAGCACTGGAGTCTGAGCTTATGGTAACCCATTCTCTTCCATTGAGCCAGGCCAGGGCCAGAATCAGAACCCCATAATAAATTCCTTTCAGTCCTCGAGCCTCTCAGTAGGAATATCTGAAGTATCTTTAATCAAACTTTAGAGGCTCAAATTGCCCACAATTCTAGAAGTGCCTCCAGTTACTACAGATTTATCAGTGAAGAGAATGAAATAAAGAACATTTGTTCCATAGTTAAAGCCAAGGCCACTTTATCCCAGATGTACTTAAATCATGTAGCTCTTAACAGAATCTTTAACTATAAATATACTAAATTTGGTAGTAGGATAGATTAACTACGCAAGGAAATTAACACTGCCTTAGAGAACGGAGATAACATATTAAACCACTGATAAGCTACTTTTGAGAATCTTAACTGGGTAGACCTAACATTTTTAAATGGATATTAGAGATGATGAAATACTATTTGGCCACCCTCTGAAATGCAACTGAATTTACACTGATTAGGAAGAGGAGGGAAATCTAGTATTATATAGAGGCTGACATTAAAAACTTTAAACAAGCCCCCCAATTACTCCTTAGGAAACAGGTTTTGATGACTCAAAGACAAGAAACTGCAGGGTTTAGTTCCATTTTGAACGTGCGTGTGCTGGGTTTCATCTGCGGTGTGTTTCATCACTCACCTTCCAAAGAGACTGGCAGTAACCACAACAGTTTTCAGGGCTTTGTCATTAGCCCTGTTTGCATTCTCCAAAGCAAACTGACGGTCTCTCGATGCAGTACATTAAAAATCCTCAGCGGGATCGACTGCCTGATGCTTCCCCGTTAAAGACAGCACAGCTCAATTAACAGCTTTTCAATATACAATTTAATTTTTCTTTCATCTTGATCCACAGCCTGGCTCAAAATGAGGAATGCTGGAATAGATGTACTTTGAATACTGAAGCAAGTCTTTATAAATAAACCTATCACACTTGTAATGATTTCTGTCATAACATGACAAAACAGATGAAGCTCAGAGTCAGGCACTTCTGCTCACACGTCATTTTTCCACCATCACCAGAACCTACGATTTTTTTTTTTTTTTTTTTTTTTTGGCTTCTCTCTAATACTTTCTTCCAGTTCTCTCTGAATGACACTCTGCTCTTTGAGGAAAGTTTTTCCTTTTTTTTTCCTTCCCTGTGTAACAATTCTCTGGAAAGAAGAAAATTACTACCCTGTTACTTACATGTCAGGTAAGTAGTGTAACTTATAAATGAATTATGAAGGTCTTGCCCTTAGAAGGACATTCATATTTCATCATAAATATGATCCGTAACACTTACTACACATACGGTGTTTATATTTATACATGATTATTCAAGGTTTTTTGAATCTCAGCAAGCCCATACTTTCATAACCAAATCCAACATTCTCCTTTCACCTGTAAGGCACAAAATGGAACGTACAAAAGGCCCTCCCAATTGACCCTGCACACAGCCTCTCTCCCTGGAAGGAAGGTATTATATTTACAAAGAATGCTGTGAATCAAGTGATTTCTCAAAGGCATACGACGCAGTACTCAAATAGCTCCATGTGCTTGCTGTTGATCAAAGAGGCAGATGTTGGCACCAGAGACAGTCTTCTATTTAAATGTATTCATAAAAACAGACTTGGACAACATTTAGTGACTCGGATAGAAGCAGAGTGGCACTGACATGGATTTCTCACCATTTTTTTTGAGCTGGGTGAGGAAAGAACATGGCCTTCCCTCCACACGTGAATAAACGTCAGGGGAGACCCGGCTACAAAGCCCAGACCCTTTCTCTCCAAATCGGTCCAGTCAGTCTTTGTCAGGCTGCAGAGGCAGTTTTGTTGCCAAGTTGAGATCTTGGATAACGTCACAGCTATGTCACAGCGACAAGTGGACTTATTTAAAATTTACGGGTTTGGGGACTTCCCTGGTGGCGCAGTGGTTAAGAATCTGCCTGCCAATGCGGGGGACACAGGTTCGAGCCCTGGTCCGGGAAGATCCCACATGCGGCAAAGTAACTAAGCCCGTGCGCCACAACTACTGAGCCTGTGCGCCTAGAGCCCGTGCTCCACAACAAGAGAAGCCACCGCAATAAGAAGCCCGCACACCGCAACGAAGAGTAGCCCCCGCTCACCGCAACTAGAGAAAGCCTGCACACAGCAACGAAGACCCAGTGCAGCCAAAAATAAATAAATTAATTAGTTAAAATAAAATAAAATTGACCGGTTTTATCCCAGTGTATTTAATTTTCATATTATACTGTATAACCTACTTTAAAAATTCAAAATACATTTCAGATTTTTCAACTCATTCACTGCCTATTTAGCGTGAAATAGAAATTACACATAAATGTATGTGTGTATATACGTGTATACACACACACACAAGTACAACCATCCAAAACAGAAAGTGACAAAACTACCCATATTTTAAACACCCTCCTTCCATTTTTAGTCTTCTTTCCCTGATGTTATTACTGCTACTTATAAAATTCAGAGGGAACAGAACAAAAGCTGTAAGAGACTTTTTAATTGTCAGAGAGCACTTAGAATTTATAGTAATTAACTAGTCATTACTTCAAATAAGAACATTAATTGGTATGTTTGGAAAATCTGCAGCATTGCAAAATTTAAAATAAACATTACAGAGATATCATTTACAATTAATCTATATTTACCAGTGAACTTCAAACTATATTTCTTTCTATTATGCTTTTATTGGCTATGGCACACAGTAAATGGGGTGTGTTATGCACAGCTTCCTAAACACCTAAATTTATAAAACCCAATTACATAAATTAATTAGGAATGAACACACACATTTATGCCTTTGTTTGCAACTGTAACATATTAAACATGACAAAATTAATAAGTAGACCCTAAAAGAAAAAATACTGCCACGTATTCATTTTCCGTAACAGATTTTTATGAGATTTAAATTGACTTATCTAGTCCTAAGGGTCATGATTCTTAATAAATATGCAGTTTCTCACCATTTCATATATATGTAAGGGTATGTTTTATGGTTCCTAAAGGACCAAGGATATATAAACTCAAGAGCATTTATATCCAGATTCAGACACAGAAGGGCAAAGAATTATTCAAATGTTATTCCTATCTTGCTTATCTCCTATGTTGTTTTCAAAGACAGCTTTTTGGTAATTAGAGTGGTATACACACAAAATTAAGTGATTTGCCATCACCTAACTTATCATAGGAAATATCCATTAAAACAAGCTCAGTCTTAGCTCCAAAGAGGAATAAAACACTGATACATGATCAAGTCAGTCAGAAGAACATGGCTGGAAACAGATACAATATTTTTTTTTTTTTTTTTTGCTGAGCCAATAAGAAATTTTAAATGCCAAGATCAGAACCCCCCAAATGCTTTCCTAATATATCTTGAATAAATCAGCTAATTTTACATCACTGTTTGTTCAGAATGGTATTTCCTTGCATGGAAAAGCTGACAGAAAATAGTCTGAATTTTTTAAAAGGTAAAAGGAAAGACTCTGGACTGGAGATGATCTCTCCCCTCATCCCCAGTAAAGCAGATTCCTAACAGGATCATTCATAGGTGCCTGCAGAGTTGCCAGGTTCAGAAACACAAGCTGGCAAAAGCATGCATTTGAACACAGGTTTTTAACCTGGTTTAGGAGTCTTCGTTAGAGGAAAAGCAGTGACATTGTGAAAGCAGAGCCTGTTTCAGGCCTCTGTTCCAGGACAGCTCCTGGGAAACAAAGGAGACTCTTCAGGTCACAGACCACTGCCATGGGTGATACCCCAGGCTCCCCACCCTAGCTGCCTTTACTTGCTGGAGTTAAGGGGAGTCCCTCACCAGAATAAACAAGAACGCAGAGTTCCTCGGATCACCACACGAGGTCAAACATGGTCCATCTTAAAAAAAAAGAAAAAAAAAAAGTCCCGTCTTGATCTTTACAAAGCGAGACCCCTTCCCAGGACCCTGCAGGATATGAGACAGTAGAAGAGGGAGGTGGTTTGCAGCCGGATCCACACCTTCATCAAGCCTCAGACCCCACTGCTCCGTGCGGCTTCTCCACAGGCGCCTCCAGCTCAACAAGACCCAAACCAGGGCACTTCTCTCCCGTGCCTCCCTCCTCCTCCTCCTCTAGCAGGGCTCCCTATGTCAGTGAAAGGTGCAGCCACCCAAGCATCACCTGGAAGCAGCCTCTCCCCCTCCCTCTCTCTCCATCCCGCCACCCAGGTCAACAGCCACCACCTGCACCTCTCTCGGGGGCATTC
The DNA here is from genome assembly GCF_964341445.2 of Mesoplodon mirus. NCBI lineage: Eukaryota > Metazoa > Chordata > Mammalia > Artiodactyla > Ziphiidae > Mesoplodon > Mesoplodon mirus. The sequence continues at coordinate 10,077,224 of NC_138995.1, forward strand.
TCTCCTCTCCATCCCCAGTGCTCTTGCCTCCCCCCAAGTCTTCTAGGTTTGCTGCCGAGATGACTCTAAGAGACCCCTGGGCCAACCTCAAAAGGCCAGGCTCCAAATGCCGCCAGAATCAACTTCCCAAATGCACAGTGGAGCAAGGAAAACGCCCGGCTTCACCGTCCACCACCTCCCCACCCTCCACCCACTTGCCCTCATTATGAAACCCAAACACCTCGGCAAGCTATCAAGGCTCTCGGGGACAGGCCCCAACCTGCCCACCTTCCTTCACTGCTGGCCACGCCTCCACGCTCTCCCTGCACTCAAGACCCACACTGCCCAAATGTGTCTTTGCTCCCCTCTGGCTCCAGGCCTTCGCCCAGGGGATATTCTCTGACGACAGTGCCCTTCTTTGCTTTTCTTCTCTTTGCAACTCCTAGTCATTCTTCCAACTCCTCCCACCAGATTGCTGAGGGGATAAGTCTACTCCCCTTGCTTCTATACCTGGCAGGCGGCCTGTGTGTGCACTGGGACTCCAGAAACATGTTTTATTTTCCCTTTTGACCCCTAAAATATCATGATAGTGCTGAGAACAAAAGAACTGCGCATTTATTCACCTACTATGTTCCAGGAACTATTTCAGGAATTCGGTGGCAAACACAACAGATTTCTTCGGGAGTTTACATTTAAAGAGGAAAAAACAGAAAAGCAAGTAAAACAGTAAAAAGCAAATATAATGAAAGGTTGGGCTATTTTTTTAAGACGTATTACAGAAATAGGGACATATTACAGAAATAGAGAATTGAGGGGCGGGGCACCATTTTACATAGGGTATACATATGTAATCACAAATGCATTAATTCCAACTTCCTGGTACTCCAGGGGGATGAACTTCTGTTTCCAATGAAATTTTATTTTTAAACTGCTGAAAGCCTAAATACACATGGTTACAAAAATGTTCCCCAAACGGGAAGCTGATCTGACAAACAGGCCAACAATTCAATCAGTGAATTTCATAGTTACAACCGAGATCTAGATAGCTTCTTTGAGATTCAACTCATGAAAATTTGACCAACTTAGCTGTGTTCCAACAGCTAAAGCTCAAGGTGGACAAAGCTTAGATGTACGGAACTTAAGAAACCTGCCCAGCTGAGTCCCCGGAAAAGAAAGGGAACAGAAGGATGAGGCATAATCTAAGGACCACCCTTCATTCCTGGGAAGGGCCTCAATGGCGCGTGGTCGTGGAGGATGGCATGGCACCAGCCCCAGCTTCCCTCCTGAGCCAGCTCTCTGAGCCCACGCTAGAACGGAAGATGAGGCATCACTGTGCCCAAAATGTGCCCTGTCTGGCCTGTCGACCAAAAGTTATCCAGGTTTGGGGGGAGTCTGGGAAAGTGGTCCCTTACCAAGTTTTCAGCCAGATTGCTAGACTAGGATGGCTATTCAAAGTTCAGGAAATGAAAGGGAAGGTCAAGAGTGAAAAGCTCCGAGAGGAAAAGTGGAAAGAATACAAAGAAAAAAAACCTAAAGAGTAAGTGGAAAAGAACACCCACTGAGCGGTGGAGAGGTGGTACAGATTGATCCGAAGAGTGACTCAGAAATACAAACTTATGGTTACCAAAGGGGAGAGGTCGGGGAGAGGGATAAAGTAGGAGTTTGGGATTAACACACTACTATATATTAAATAGATAATCAACAAGGACCTACTGCACAGGGACCTCGACTCGCGGTTCTGTAATAACCTATATGGAAGAAGAATCTGAAAAAGAATGGGTATATGTATATGTATAACTGAATCACTTTGCTGTACACCTGAAGCTAACACAACACCGTAAATCAACTATACCTCAATATAAAATAATTTTTTTAAATTTTTTTTTAAGGAAAAGAAATAATTCCACACCCACAGCTTGGCACAAAGGGCTGGACTAGGACCCTGTTCCAAAAGGAACCAAATTGTGTTAGAAGATTATCAAGGCCTACTTCCCCCTTGCACTGTTTTCAACCTGCTATTAACCACAGAACACTCTTCTGGCCTTGACCAAAACTTCTCATTTAATCTCTGAGCTAGCGACACTCTGGACTCGAGCACAGTCTTAGAATAATCAGGCTCAGATCACTGGCATGTTCTCATCATGCCTTCTCAGGCTTTCAATATTCTTGAGCGCTTGACAGGTTTTCCTTATGCCCTCAGCCTTTCCCATGTTCCCCATATAATGATGCTATATTAATTTTCTTTCTCAAAAACTAATTATCTTAAGATTTTGATTCCTCGTTGAAATTCCTTCCCTACTTCAGTGGTTGCAGAAGAAAGGAAATATACTGTCAAATTAGCAGGTACATTTTTACACCTTATGATAAAGACATTTTATTTGGGTGCTGCCCAGCAGTACACTCCCCTCCACGCAGATGGATGAACAGAGGCATCATTAAAAACCAGAACCGACGGGCCTCCCTGGTGGCGCAGTGGTTGGGAGTCCGCCTGCCGATGCAGGGGATACGGGTTCGTGCCCGGGTCTGGGAGGATCCCATATGCCGCGGAGCGGCTGGGCCCGTGAGCCATGGCCGCTGGGCCTGCGCATCCGGAGCCTGTGCTCCGCAACGGGAGAGGCCACAGCAGTGAGAGGCCCGCATACAGCAAAAAAAGAAAAAAAAAAAAAAACAGAACCGACCATACTGTTTTCAGCCCAATCTCCCTTCTAACTGCTTCAGTGAGAGGGAGGAACTGCTGTCCCTACTGGGAAGGCAGAAGTCAATGTTTGACTTTTCACTGTAAGCTTTTCTTCTGTTTGTAGTCTACTGCGCGCTCAGACCTGCTCACAAATAAAAATGGAATGAATTTTTGATAGCCTGAGTTGAACTGGGGAGGGATGCCTGTTTTCCGCCCCCAGCACAACCTATCACGAATGAGCACAAGCAAAGCATCCCATCCGGAGAAGGAGAAGACCCGCACCACCAGAGAGGGCAGGCCCCAGATGAGCCAGCACGGTGATGCTTTACGTAAACAGACAGGCTCACCTCGGGCAAAGGCCACCGCACTCTAAAATTAATCCAGCCCCTACAGAAAGCAAAGCCTCCCTCAGGCTGTGAACGCCAAAGTCAGATCTCCCGGTACGTCGGTGAACAGTGGAAAAGCACCCAGTGAAGACACACCTGAGAAGCCAGAGCCCCCGGAATGTGAGCAAAGTAGTAAGAATGACAACAATAAAAATTTTGTGACCATCTTCGATTTCAGGGTAACTCTGCTAAGCACTTGAGCAACAGCACCCCGAGCCCTCACAGCAGCCATGCAAAGCAGGTATTAAGACCATATCATACATGAAGGAACTGAGGCTCAGAGAGGTCAAGTGCTTTGACCAAACTTTTGCTTTCTTTCCTTTGCTTTCTCTTTCTCCCTGCTACAACCTGTGCAGAAAGACTTGGAAAGGCCCATCCGCCAGGTGAAAGGAATGAATTCAAATCCACTAATTTAGCAGTGAGTCACTGAAACAGAGAAGGAGGAAATGAGAAGATGGGAGAGGAATTCTTTTCAAGGCCTACTATGTGGAGAGGGGGCACAGCCAGAGGCCAAGACAACAGCAAACACTACTGCTCTGTCTTTATAGTTCTGCCACTGACTCAACATCTAGCCTGAGAAATCTCTTCGCGGAAGACATGACAGCAACCTAAAGGTCCATCGACAAAGGAATGGATAAAGGAGATGTGGTATGTTTACACGATGGAAGACTACTCAGCCATAAAAAAAGAACGAAATAACGCCATTTGCAGCAACATGGGTGGACCTAGAGATTATCATACTATGTGAAGTAAGTCAGATGGAGAAAGACAAATATCATATGATATTGCTTAAAGGTGGAATCTAAAAAAAAAGGATACAAATGAACTTACATACAAAACAGAAATAGACCCACAGACATAGAAAACAAACTTATGGTTACCAAAGGGGAAAGTGGGACGGGGGGATTAATTAGGAGTTTGGGATTAACATATATACACTACTATGTATAAAACAGATAATCAGCAGGGACCTACTATAGAGCACAGGGAACTATACTCAATATTTTGTAATAACCTATAAGGGAAAAGAATCTGAAAAAGAATAGGTGTGTGTATATATATATAATATACATATAACTAAATACATGTAACTGAATATATATATATAACTGAATCACTTTGCTGTACACCTGAAACATAACATTGTAAATCAACTATACTTCAATTAAAAAAAAAAGAAATCTCATGGTGACAATAACTTAAAAGAGGAGCTACTAAGAAATGCATTATTTATTTCCTTCCTTGCTGCCCCAACAGGCTTAGAAAGAAAAGTAGGTTACACGTTGGCTACCAGGTCATCGGTGACCTCTCTGGGAGCCGCTACCTTCATAGGCCCATAAATAATTCTTTTTCCTACTAGGAAATGCTCCTCTCGGATCTATTAGTGTTTCCCTGCATGCAACTGATCATTCCATCCAACAGGCTGCTCAGTCGGTCAAGGACTCCTTTACAGTGAAATCTGCATACATAAGTGCCATCAGCTGCTTGAGAAGAGAGACCTTTAGGTCTGGAAATCAGCCTATGCAAGACACTCCCAGATGTAACTTGGAGAGATGAGGGGTGGATGGTCGGCGTACACGAGTCAGACACCTGAATAAAAGAAGATTGCCTCATCAGGCTCACAACATCAGGTGAGTGGCACCGAGAAGATTCAGAACGTGCGCCCCTTATGCCTCTAGTGAACTAAGGGCAGACCATAATGGTAGCACAGCAAAGGAGGACCAACAGGAATACTGGCTTCGTTGTCTGACGGTCATGACAAAGGACCCCTAGAGGAGGAAATGCAACACAGGCACATTAATTGGTCCTTGGGTAAGAAATATTTCTATGGCCATAAGGACGTAAATATTTATTGTTTCTCATCTTTTAGAATCAATTCATAGATAATGCACAGGGGGTTTAATTACAGGTACAGAATGGAATATAAATGTTATTAACCGAGACAAAGTAGCAGTGTAAGTGGCAGAAGTTAGGAGGTAAAGGGGAAAGATGGGGAGGGATGGGCAGGGGTGCCTAGAGCCTCATCTAACAACGTACAGTGCTGAAGACACTGTCCGGAGCAGAAAACGGAAGTACACATACACACACACTCATGTGAGTGTGTGAGTGTATGTGTGTGTGTGTGTGTGTGTATATATATATACACACACACACATATATATATAATACAAAACATACAAAATATACTATATAAATATATAATATACAAAATCTGGTTACAAACACAATGGGAAGAAAGAGCTATGACCACTGACGGTGGTATAAGTGAGCTAAAAGCTTACCCACAACAGTAAAAGTCATTGGCGAGTCCCTGACACTGACAGATGAAGAAATGTCCAAGTCGGGAATAAAGACGCAGACCTACTAGAAAATGGACTTGAGGACATGGGGAGGGGGAAGGCTAAGCTGGGATGAAGTGAGAGAGAGGCATGGACATATATACACTACCAGACGTAAAATAGATAGCTAGTGGGAAGCAGCCGCATAGCACAGGGAGATCAGCTCTGTGCTTTGTGACCACCTAGAGGGGTGGGATAGGGAGGGTGGGAGGGAGACGCAAGAGGGAGGGGATATGGGGATATATGTACACATATAGCTGATTCACTTTGTTATAAAGCAGAAACACACCACTGTAAAGCAATTATACTCCAATGAAGATGTTAAAGAAATAAATAAATAAGCAAGTCAATAAATAAATGAGAGATGTCTGAGCATACTACTAAGACACGGGGGGTGGCCAGCAGAAGATGCAAAAACAACGGCTGTTGAAAGTGGTTGCCTTTGTTCATACCTGGGAGGCGGCCCCCGAGAAGCCTGGGGCACTGAGTCCTTTCTCTATCAATGTCTGTTGAATGAATGGATGAGTGGATGGAAGTGGAGGGCGAGACGGGCAGAGTCAGAATCTGCCTGTGTTAGTCCTTCAGAACTCTTGGACTTTTTTCCCCCTAATTTACCTTTCTGTGTGTGGAGGAGTGGGGATGGTTGTACTGTTTTTGTTTTTCTGGTTTGGTTTCCATTCTGCTGGTAAGAATCTGCTTCCCGGGTTCTGCAAGGGTGGCCTTCTTTGAATTGTGAGGATTCCCTGCAGGAGAATGCAAGACGCAGCGACCTGCTGTTGACTGCTGTTGAGGAAGCTGCATGGCCAGCTGGCCTGGGCTAAGCCCCCAAAAGCACCTGCCCGGGAGCAGTGAGGGAGGCCTGGAGCGTGAGCACCAGGGGGCCAGGGGCAACTTTCTGGCTAATGAACTACAGTTTAAGTCTAAGGAGTGAAAACTGACTTCTGTTCCACACTTACTACGAGCTTGTTGTAACAAGAAAAGGAACGGGAAGAAATTAAAGAAAAAAGCACTATCATGAGGGAGAGTTTATGACCAGAGGTGGAGTCTATGACCTTGTCGGTTTGCTGTGTTTTGTTAAAACATACAAGCTCTGTTTTCAGATTCCACTTCTGCCAAGGACTCAGCAGTGCGGCCTTGGGCAAGTCAGTCACCTCCTCTCGCTGTCATTTGTCCAGTGGGGACCCTGACATCCATTTCACGGTGTTACTAGATGATTAAATTAGATAATGCCTATTAACATTTGGCATGTGATTTATAGGCTCAAAAGTTCTCCTCAGGACTTCCCTGGTGGCACTGTGGTTAAGAATCCGCCTGCCAATGCAGGGCACACGGGTTCGAGCCCTGGTCCGGGAAGATCCCACGTGCCACGGAGCAACTAAGCCCGTGGGCCACAACTACTGAGCCTGCGCTCTAGAGCCCGCGAGACACAACTACTGAGCCCACGTGCCTAGAGCCCATGCTCTGCAAGAAGAGAAGCCACCGCAATGAGAAGCCCGCGCACCGCAACGAAGAGTAGCCCCCGCTAGCCACAACTAGAGAAAGCCTGTGAAAAGCAGCAGAGACCCAACACAGCCAAAAAATAAATAAAATTATTTCAAAAAAAAAAGTTCTCCTCTCCCTCTTCCTTGGATGAATACTGGAAAAATACACAGCTCTCCACCACAAAGCGGGTTTCCCAAAAGGAGGCGGTGGTTCTTTCACGCGAAGGCTTATTAAGTTCAGATTCAAATAACTTCAAAGCGTGTGAAAAGCATTTGTTAAATCCAAAACATATTTTGATGTAAAATCAAAAAAAAAATCACAGTATATAAAGCTGTCAGTAATTGGCTGAATTTAAAAAAACTGTATTAAAAAATTATATCTGATGTAAAGAGGGGGCTAATTTAATCACCACTTATGGTATCTTCCATGTGGTGTGTTTCCACTGAAGCTGGAACCTCAGTTTCCCTTCTGTAAAAAGGAGGTGACAACACAGGTCACAGAGGTCGAGTGCCTGGTACAGTGCCCGACACAGGCTGGCTCTAAACTCATGCCCGCTGCTATGATAAGTCACGCAAGATCACCTTTTCCTTTTGCTCAAAATTAGATACCACGCGAGTCGTTTTCTCTCCAGTCTGGGTAGGATTTCCCCAGGATAACAAGGAGATCAGAGTTGTGTTTTGCCCTCACTGCAAATGCTCAAGCCAGGCGGCAGTCGGTGGGGGTGATAAAACTGTCTCTCGGGCTCTTACCGTGACTTTTGTCCAAAATGATCAGAGACTACATTAAATCATTAGCAGAAACTTTGCTGCCTGCTGATTTTACAATGCAGGCAATGAAATTCATTGCGGAAGCAAAATAGGGCCAATAATATAATTACAGCGCTCTGCCTAGGCAGTCAGAGCTAATGCTATTATTTGACATTGCAAGGCTGTGTTTTTTCCCCAGAGCTTCGGTGGAGACAAGGTTTGCCCTAATTGGTTCCAAAGCACAAGCTCCCCACCACCATCTTTCCTCAGGACCAGTAATGTTAATTTCCACATGACTGTAAATAGTATTTGCAAACAATACAAACATGGTAATAAGAGGCTAGGTGGGTAATTAATGTGGTTACAAAGTAGCTTATTTGCATTTTTATTTAAAAACGACCTTCTTTAAAAAGCAGCTCAGATATTTTCTTTGCAAAAGGAGCCTTGGTTAAAGAGTACAGTGGTAATTACTCTCTTTAGGGGTTCTTTTATATGTCCTTCAGGGAATTAGAATGAAAAGATAAGCAGAATTACAAAGGAAATCATGTAAAATATGAAATGTACTATAAACACTTAGTAGTGTATTTACCATAAGCTGGGCCTACCTTTTTCATTAATGGAATATTTTAACCAACTTACAATACATTCAAATTAATTGTAGATATGATTAAAAGGTACAATAATCTAGTTAAACTTTTTTTTTTGGAAAGGTGTAAGAATTATAAGATTTTTCTGTGCTCTCACAGTGAATTCCACAGGGTCACCTCCTGCCAAAAAGTGTCCTCAATAAGATAAAGGGTTAAGTGTGGTGACCCTCGGGGGTAAGGTGGTCTGTGTTCTTCTCTGACAAAAGGAAACCAGGTTAGCGCAATCATTTCGTCTATCTCTTCTTAGCTTATGTCTTGCATTCCTGGGCTCAAAACATAGGAATTCGGTCTTTCCCATTCTTTTCCCAACTGTGATATGTGCAAATTTTTAGAAGGTTTCCAGGGTCAGGACCATTCAGCAACTGAGAAACCTGAATTCATTGTGAAGCCATTTAATCATCACCAGTGGGAGGTGAGCCAGTAGCTGTCACAGAGATGAAAAGGCGCATCACCACCCCTCAAGGAGTTCATGGTCTTTTTGACAAAACTGTCACATGGAGGTGTCTGTCACGTTGGATGAAGGAGCAGGTTCCAGTAAGCCTGCAGGCACCGGGAGAAGTTCCACACAGGGTGCAGTTTTCAAGGTGAAGAAAGAGGACCTGAGCAGCGGAAAGGTGGGGCTCTGCAGGTAGAACTGCCAGCACGTCCCAAGGTCCTGGGGCACGGAATAGCTTGGTGGGCCTGGGGAACCTCATGGGGGCAGCCCAATGGGATCAGAACCAGCGGAAGGCAGACAAGAAGCTGCAAGTGCAAACATCAGCCAGGTAACAACTCCATTCACTTATTCCTTCAACGAACATTTATGAAGGACGTGCTCTGTGCAAAATTATGTTCTACATCAGAACTCACACTCTATTGGGATAAGGCAGTCAGGAAGCAATAAATATAACACATGAGGAAATTAAAGAAAATATCAGTATACACTCTAAGTGCTAAAAATAAAAGAGAGAAAGAGGACTTTAGAAGGATCAGGGGTGAAGGTGGTTAAACCAGGCAGGATTAAGTAACAGTCAAAGAAACAGGGGATGACAGCTACTACTCGGCCCCAGCTAATCACTGTGAAGTCTTCCAACATTTTTAAGACAAGCGAGAAATTTGGATTCTTGAGTGAATTTTTTTTTCTAACTTAAAAAGCAAACAAGTAACCTACTGAGCGGCTACAGTAAACCCTGTCTGCAGAGGAACAATGTAAAAAAGCTCCTGACTTGAAGGGGACATTATACTGTTTTTTAAAAATTACATCTTAAAAAGATCTGTCTTTACTCTCATTTACCCAGCCCTCCAAAATTTATCCCCCCAAATTTTATTTTTGGCTAAGACTGCCTGTCCTCATTTAAGCGTCTCTATTCATGCAAATTCCACACGATGCTGACACTTCGTCACTCCCACCCCTGCCATCCTCTAAATGTTCAAAGTGTTTATTTCGTTGGTTGCATAATGGTACTGCCGCTACATAAGACGAGATTGAGATAAGACCAGCTACTTGGTATTGTTTTGAAAATATTCACCCGGTAAAATTTATTTATACTTTGGATAGAATTCAGAGGCTGTAATAATGTTTTAAATATGATTTCAAAATACTTGGGAAAAGCAGAAAAGCAGTGAAGTGGAAGGGAAGGATAATAAGTTTATGACATTCACGTAAATATATCCAGAAAACTGGGTCATTTACACCAGAACTGCAATCTTTTCTATTAAAATATGCAAACGGCAGTATGAAAAATGGTCGGCGGTTTTAAAGAAATACAGCACTGCCAACGTCAGCGTGAGGGAACTCAATAACACTTAATGAAACTCTGGATTTCAAATTAATTACTGATTGACTAAGACATCTAGAGGGAAAACAGCCTCGATGAGAGAAGGCTGGGAATGGGCCATAAATCTGGATGCCTCTTGCCAGGACTCTGAGCTGCTTTCTCCTACTCAGGCCATTAATGCTAGGTTAATGGGGTGACTGGTCCCTGCAAAGACCACCGGTTTGATTCACCGAGATAAGACTGGTCAGGATTTTCCTGACTCTTTCAGATATACCTTTCTTTCTTTTCTTCTTCTTCTTTTTTTTTTAACTTGTGTATTTGTGGTTTTAACTGCTTACAGGAGCCTAAAATAAAAAGTTGAAGAAATTGGTGAAGTGATATTTTACTGAAAGACAAAGGGTACCTATAGGAAGAAACTGTCCTTGGCAGAGCATATTATTTGTTCACTGTTATTGTTCCCTCCTTGCCTTTGCCATGCTTTCCTATAGGTGGGATACACTGTCCTGCCCCACTCATGTTGGTCTTGGCCCTGAGACCTGATATGACTATCGGAATGTGAAGGTCACTTCTGCTCAAGGTCTGAACAGAAGTCCCTGGAGCTTCTGCCTCTGGTGACTTCTCCTGCAGCCTGGTTACTGGAATGACAACTCACGAGAAACAGCCCGGGGAAGCCCAGCTCATACAACAGAACCACGGCCAACTTCCAGCCCTCATGGGGCATGAACAAAGAATACACATTGGCATGAACCCCTTGAGAGTCTGGGGCTGCTTGTTACTGCAGCAAAAACTGACTAATATGCAGTCCTTGCCCATTAACTAAGAACTTTTCTACCACAGTGTTCAAGTCTTAGCTGTTTTCTGCATACATTAGATATTTCATAACATTCAACTATAACAGCTCTAGACTCATAATAATAAAGAAATTCTCACCTATAGGATAAAAGACTTTTTTTAAATAGTTACTGTCACAAAATGGACAGGGAAGAGAATGCATCAACCACCATTCGTAATAAGAGCTTCAAAGTAATGAATGGTCAGCAGTCAGCAAACAACAGCAACAACAAGAAACCAGTAACATCACCAAGTGCTTATTACTACGTGCCAGGCACTGTTCTAAGTTGTCACAAACACATATTTCCCCACAAAAACCCAGGATGTGGGGCCTATTTTTATCTTCCTTCTACGAACAAAGAAAGTGAAACAGAGAGGTTAGCTAACTTGCCCAAAAACTATGTGGACAGCCCTTATCTTTTTTATTCTCCATATAATTCTGAGTTATTCCTTATCAAATTCTACTGTTCTGTGTGTCATACTTTCAATATAACCGAGGCAGATAAATTAAAAATATCCCAAGCATAAACATTCCATCATTCCTGAGGTAAGTTACTCCTATGATCAAATATCCTGTAAATTCTGAGAACGGCTCTAATAATGATTCCAATTCACCTTCCCACCAAGCTGCGCCTTCCAGCCCCCCTTGGACAACTGTAAAATGCGTTCTCAAATCCCACCTCAGGGAAGAATCCCTTCCAAGGATCAAGAACCTGCCTTGCTGTAAATCTTTACCTGAAACCTTCCCCATGTGGGAAATCTGTGTTAATTCCACCAAACTGTAGCTATAAAACAGCAATCATGTACAGGGGGAAACAGAGAGAGAGACTGAAACTAATAAAGTGGAATTAACATATTCATGTGGATGTCATATATAATATGTACAAAACAGGTATCCAAGGTTTTTAAAATGAAACCTGCTAAAGTGTTGGGACCGTATGATACGTGTTTGGACCATTTTGTTGAAAGCTCAAACAGATATACTAGAAACTCACAATTATGCTATTTTCAACTGGCGGGAGTATGATTTTCTACCTTCCCTACCTGTGAGCAAGTTTCGCCCGAGCTAGTTGGTTCAACCCAACAGCGACAGTCCAAGGGGCAAGGTGGGCTGTCCCAGCCTGCACTCTGCTCAGCTGGCTGTGGCCCACGAGAGAGGAGGGGGCGCCCGATCCTCATTCTCACAAGGGGGCCATGTGGCAGGTGGCCATGGAATGGGATGGGGGATGACCCAGTGGGCCAGCAGCACCATCTTGCCTGATCCAACCCTTATCACAGAGGGTGGGCAGGGAGTCTAGAAAATATAGTTTATTCTGCAGTTTTCTCTTTCAAAGGGAGTGGAAAATGAAACAAGTAACCATGAAGCTGATATTCATATTTAGGGTTTGGACATTTAAGACCAGAGGTGCCAGACTCAAGGAAAGAACCCTGAGAAAGTCACAGAGTTATCAGGATACAGATGGCCTGGCTTCCACATAAACACCAGCTAGAAGGGACGTGAGTCTGCTGACGTGCAAGGCCCTCTGTCCTGAATCCCCCTTCATCAGCAGTCACTCCAAACCCCATGAAGTAGGTGGTGTCATCTCAGAGATTCACTGCCTGACCCAGGTAGGACATCCACTGAGAAACTGGGCTGGGATTCAAACCAAGTGGTTTTGACCCAGATCCAAAATGCTTTCCCCCTGTAGGATCAGTGAGACTACAGACAGCCGTTGAAAAGATGCAGGACCTGATGCAAATCACTCTAAATGGGACCCGACTCCTTCTCCTAACATGTCTTGTAGGATAGGATGGACTGGAATGGACATGACCTGCAGCCATTATGAGGGGGAGACACTGAGGGTCAGAGCACCTACTAGGCAGAGCCTCTGGGTCCCCAGGACTCCCCAGGCATACTAGACAGGACCAATTTGGTGGCATGTGACAGAAAGCCAGCTGAAACTAGCTCACACACAAAGGGAGGTTCATGGGCTCCATAACTGGACAAGCCCAGGGGTGACGTCGGCCCAAGGAACCCTTTTGCTCTCTCTCATTTCAGCTTGCCTTCACCATTCTTATCCGTCTCCTTGTAGCTGGAAATATAGCTCGTAGCAGCCCATATAAACATCCTTCTAGCTCCCAGCACCTAAGACAAGAGAGCATCTTCTTCACCGACTACTGACTGGTCTGGCTCCGGTATGATAGACCATAACTGGCCCAGACTAGCTCATGCAAAATACTACCATGGCCTTCACTTCCACAGTCCCCAGGATGGAGCTGTTAAAAATGAGCGTGGGAAGAGATGCTTGACAAGACAACAGCGATCACACTGGGGAAGCCAGGGGTGGGAAGGGAGCTGCAGCAGAAAAGTAACAGGGGTTCCGTTGTTATTATTATGTTAGCCACTGGCTGTTCGTGAACTCCGAGATCCTTTCTCTTTCTCAACAAATAAACTTAAGGGCTGTCATTCCAGTATCATATGCCCTGCATACAGCTGGGCTTATGACTCTCTTCACTCGGCTCTGAGGGCGGACAAAGGAGCAGCACTATTGCAAAGACACGCAGACTTTCACATCCCTCGTGAACTTGCATCAACAAAGAGGAGGATGGAGGCAAGACATCCTCTGTGCTATGGCATCAATGACCACCGATGACCCGTGGTGAAGGGCAAACCCGCTGGGCCTGGGACACCACAGGCAGGAGGTCCGGGGAGGCCACGCCTGCACGGGGGAGCTGATGCCTCCAAGATCTTACCGATTAACTTGTCACAACTTGCCCCTGGAACCCACCTAGTCCTGGTCCTAGGAACTCAAGCTTCCTCCTGTTTCTAGTGCCAACTGAAACACACACACACACACACACACACACACACACATATGCACACAACTTAAGAGCTGTGAGCTGAGTTTTATTCAGGGTCTTACTGAGGACTAGAGCCAGGATTCACCCTCTGAGATGGCTCTGAGGGACTGCTTCAAAGAGGCAGGGGAGAGGCTAGTGGGTGCATCTATGTTGATTTTGGCTAAACAGTACGTGCAGTCAAACATCCATCTCGGTAGAAGCTTACTGCCAGTCACGAGGAACAGGTATCCCAGTTAATGATTTTAGTGCCTTTCTATATACGGGAAGATGCAAGAATCCAAGTTCATGCAGTGGAGGCTAACACAACACGGTAAATCAACCACACTCCAATAAAAATCAATGAGGAAAAAAAAAAAAGATTCCAAGTTCATGAAATTTTTTCCTGAAATATATCTATCTATTTGCCAAAACACAGAGTGCCTCATCCTGAACTGCTTTCAGGGTGTACTTCAGTGGCTAATGACTTAATCCTTGTAGAACCCGATGGCGGGCCACATTCCTTGTTCCACACCAGCAGGGCTCAGCCCCAAACATGCTCCTTGCAATTCCATCCTGCAGATGAGCTGCTTCCTCCCAGCCATCGCTTGGATCAAATACAAGCCTGCATTGGAATGCCAGGAACTCTGGCGCTGACTTCCCCGCTGCCTGCCCCTCCAGATCCTTCCTACCCACGCACCCTCCTTCTCTGACCTGCCTCCTCCTCTCCCTCCCTCTTCAATAGTTTTATAGCAGGATCTAATCTAATCTTTATGGTTAGCCAAGCACGGAATCAAAACAGAAGATGTGCCGCACTTCATCAGATGTAGGTTCCATTTTCTCCGGTGGCCCCAAGGAAAATCATTTATATGATTTCAGAAAGAATGTCCTTTCCCCCCACCCCACCCAGCCTGGTCAAGACCCATGAGGGATCTTAACATCCATAGATCTTTCGATACCCTTATGTGAGCCAATGAACTTTCTACCTGGACCATATCATAACGGCCCATAATTTAGTGCCCACTCTATAAAGTATGACTTACTGTTTTATTTTTTTTTCTAATTTTAGCTCCTCAAAACTCCCAAATAATACTCCTACTGTTCTGGGATTTTTCAAATACGACCCTTTTACTCCAATCTGTAGCCTTAAAACTTTACTTTTCCCAACTGAGGCAAGCGAATTGTTCTTCTATGTTCAGATAAAAGCGCTTCTCACCACTTTCATCATTTTAGCTGTGTTCATTTAATATTCATGGACAACCACTGAATTCCATGGAAAATAGCTAGTTGGAAAACCATAGAAAGTACCTTTTAACCAACTGAATAAGAAACTAAACACTTCCAAGTTCTCATAACCCTCGTAAGGAATCACAGTGAATGAAGAGATGTTATATTAATTAAATTCTTGGAATGCATCCATAATGTTTAATGGAAATGGAAGCTGTAGGAGGTGTTAAATGCCTGCGACACACCCACCACATCATTTAAATCCCGGAAACCCACCCACATCTTCCAAGGAATCTGTTTAAACCCGATCACTTGCATCATACAAAAATAAAGACTTAGATTTTAAAAATGGACTAAGAAGGAATATAAAAATCCATTTAGCTTCCTTCCATGCGTTGTTTTATATGTCTACTGATTTGGTTCTGTATAATTTATCTCAGTTATTTAGAATTTCTTTCAACCTTCAAGAAGAAAGCTAATTCTGACGGGAGAATTCAAGTCTGTTCATTCATCCATCCATTCATTCATTCATTCACTGCCTCATTCAACAAACAGGAGAAAGCAACTGAGAAGAAATCATTCATTGAGTACCCATAAGTGCCAGGTCCTAGAAGCTTTATCTATTTTTACTACAATTACACAATGATCGTGTGGACCGAAAAAAAAAGCTTACTGAATGTCATCCGTGGGCCTCACACTACACCAAATACAAGATATTCAAATATCAACACAACAGATCACACGATAATCATCATTATTAGTCTCTTCAATTTACACATGTGGAAACTCAGGCTCCAAGAAATTAGGTTTCCATCATCATATGGGACTCTAATGGTCACTGGTTTTATATTCAAAACTACCTTTTCTTTGTTTAAGATTTCCAAAGTCATAACAGATCTTAAAGTGGAAAACAAGCATTGCAAATACGTTTCCATCCTGGGGGGGGTGTACATACTCCTGCATTATAAAACATAGAACATGCTACACTGATATATAACCTGTACAGCTGGTGACATAACCCTCCTGGTTTTTTTCAGAAAAGGGTAAACTGAGGCAGAGTGTGTCTGCATCTAGACAATACGTTTAATAAGGACGTGGGAAAGCAGAAGGGGCCATAGGGGAGGTTGATCACACAGGGCTCTGGTCCCTGGGTTTTCAGCCTGGAGAAAATGCAGACAGGTGCTTCTCTGTGGCCTCCTGGCATGTTAAAAGTTATGACACAATAAAAGTTTTTTAAAAAATTATGACAAACTGTCTTCCACCTTAACAACAAGAAACGGATACAAATCTTGGGACACAAATGTCAAGAAAGACTACTTTAAGTAGCCATAGAAACAAATACCTAGTTAACCCTCCTGTTTAAGAAAGCTTTGCAATACAACAAATATTAACTATTTCTAAAATCACCAAATTCAACTTATGAGGCTCTTTCTTTAAAAAAAACAAGCAAACAAAACAACCTGAAAAATCTGGGAGTTAGATCCAGTGTAAATTTTCCAGAACACCTGGCTCGTATGGATCATACAAACTACGTGTTTAAGGGGAAGGCATTCCTCTCGCCCTTGAATCTGGGTAAGGAAGTAACTGCCTTCTAAAGAGATTTGAACCCCTGTGGCTCTACTTAAAGCGAGGTACAGGAAGGACAAGAGATTTAACTTCTGAGACTTGGAAAAAAGACCCTGTGCCATTCTCTTCTCTTTGGCAGATTAAGGTACCAATTTCTATTATGCCATTTCTCACCTTCTAATGAAACTAGTTCTGTAACCCTCCAAAGACCAGGAGTTCCCTGAGTGCAGGCTTCTCTTCTGTGTTTCTGCTCAGCACCTCGTGCAAAGCTTTGGGATAACTCAGCCACATTCTAAGGGTGGGATGGACCGACAAATCCATGGACCTCCAAGCCAAGAGCATCTTTTGCTACTAGGTTGCCTTGAAGCTTTACTCTAAGCAACAGCCCTAATTAAGAAGTAACTCAGCAAACTATTATATATAGAGTGGTGAACAACAAGGTCCTACTGGATAGCACAGGGAACTATATTCAAAATCCTATAATAAACCATAATGGAAAAGAATATGTATGTAATATCTGAATCAGTTTGCTGTACACCAAAAACTAACACAACATTGTAAATCAACTATACGTCAATTTAAAAAAAAGAAGTAACTCAAAGAATAAAAACTAATGTAAAGGGTGTTTCTTGGGAGGTGACAGAATAGTTCGGTATCCTGACTGTGACGGTAGTTATGCAAACCTATATATGTGATAACATTTCACAGAACTACACACACACACACACAAGTACATGTAAAAACTGGTTAAATATGAATAAAATCTTTAGTTTATAATACTGTAACAATGTCAATTTCCTAGATTTGATCATTCTAATATGGTTATATAAGATGTTGTTATTGGGGGAAGCTGGGTGAGGGTCAGGTACCCAGGAACTCTCTGTATTAGTCTTTGCAATGTCTACGAGAATCCAAAATTATTTTAAAATTAAAAAAAAAATTTTTTAAGTAGAAAATGCCAGCAAGTCAAAGGACATACATTTTCAGGTTAAACTGTGAGTTCTAACCATTAGGGATTTGTGAGAAAGACACCAAATTAATTCTTTTTTTTCTCTCTCTCTCTGTTGCTTACCCTTTAGATCAGTACCATTCAATAAAACTAATGAAAGGCACACATGTAAATTTTCTAGTAGTCAAGTCAAAAAAAGGGTAAAAAGAAACAAGTGAGATGAACCTTAATATTTTAACCCAGTGTCTAAAATATCATCTCAGCATGGAATCAATATAAAAAACACTAATAAAATATTTTACATTTTTATACTATGCCTTCAAAATCTGACAGGTATTTTATTTCACACTTACAGATCATTTCAACCTGGACCAGGCACATTTCAAGCCCTCAATTGCCATATGTGGTCACTGGCTACCATACTGGACATCTCCACTCTAGATACCACCTATAAGTGGCCGTGAAAAGTCACTTCGAGCTGTTTTCTTAATTACACTTTTTATTTCCTTTGGATGAATGGTTATCTCCAGCATTTTATGCCTACTTGATGGTGGTAGTGTACACCACTTGAGGGTAATAGATCTAAAGGAGTGCAGTCTACTGATGAGTTTCTAGACATACACTTATTTTAAAACACACACATCCACAGCCAAAATCACAGTTCAACTTGAAAAAGTTTTCTGGATGTGAAATTTTTTCTGCACTGTGACATATTGCTGGGGACAGTGGCAGGTCCTTTCTATCCAGGTCATCGTAGAATGAAGACAGAGTCTCATTAGCTGTAAGGAGTTTGGGGGTGGTGGGCAGGAGCGTCTCTGATGCCTTCCCTGTTCCCTTATGATTCAAAGTTGCATTAAACACAGAATATCAGTTAAATAACTACAAAAACACTCGAAGTAACCAGAAGGAAGTCCTGAGGGCTGCTCTCTGCTATTCTAATTGTCCACCTCCTTTCACTCACGTGGCAGGTGTGCACCACCCTGCACCTAGAGGTTACACGTGGCTTTGGCCCATGCAACGAGAGCAGCTGCGACAGCGTCACCTCTGAGTATGAGTCTGAAGGGCGGTGCCTGGTCAGCACGCCTTTCTCTTCCTCTGTCACAACATCCAGCGATGCAAGTCGACTCCGGGTGGCTAAGCGAGGTCCCATCTAGCACAGCCTTCCCAGCAACTCATGATGGAAGTGTCATTGGAACGAGAAATAAACCTCAGTTGTTTTAAGCCCCAGAGATTTTGAGGTCGTTTGTTATTACAGCCTAGCTCGGCCTGTCCTAACACATCATTCAGTTGTCGATCCCCTACGCGTGACATCAACTATTCCATCCAGGGTCTCTCCCTGAGTACTTGGGCCTTATCGTATCTGCTATATAACCCAGGCTGGGTTTTACAGTGGTTTCATTACCAACCATAAAAACTGTAACAGTGGAACTGTATAAACAAACCAAACAGTGTTTTTACTGTAAAACATGAATGTAATATAAATATTTGTCTTTGCCTTCTCTCAGCATCTGTAATGAGAGCAGAAAATTCATGCCATATGTTTATAGTATGAAGGGGGAAGAAGACAAAAAGATCTCAGTGATTCATCCACACGGGTGCTGGCTAAGCTGGTTAGTATTTTTTTTTTTTTTTTTTTTTTTTTTTTTGCGGTATGCGACGCGCAGGCTCAGCGGCCATGGCTCACGGGCCCAGCCGCTCCGCGGCATGTGGGATCTTCCCGGACCGGGGCACGAACCCGTGTCCCCTGCATCGGAAGGCGGACTCTCAACCACTGCGCCACCAGGGAAGCCCCTGGTTAGTATTTTTAATTCATCCATTTTCTTTCGCAGATAAATTCTCCACAAATCCTAAAACCCTTACGATTGTTAGTTGCCAAATTCATGACTGTTCTTACAGGAGGGTCTTTGCTAAGGAGAACGTGAATGTGGGGCTACGAGGTCAGCTTCTCTGACAAGATGAGACACCGTGGAGTGAATGAGGACTGTGGCCTCTCCGCAGCCCGGCTCCACACATTTGAATATGAAATCACTTCTCTGAACACTTCAAAAGACTCATCCTACCTCTAGCTGGAAGTGCACCTGGACATGTGGGGTCCTGAGAGCTCCTGCTTTTCTTGCATCCTCACAGGGAGAAGCCCTGAGCATGTTCAGTGGCTCCTGCCTGCAGGAGGACCTTCCGATTGGGTGGCAGCGGGGTTACTGCCCCTGCAGAGGTGCGTGCCAAGCACACGATCCAGCTCCGCACGCAGGGAGCAACGGGGAACGTTTTTATTTCGGAGCCGTAATGGAGTCCTTGATGTGAAGGCGCTGAAGCCTGCCTGGAGTGTCTGTGCAGCCTTCTAGGATGCGAGCCGAGGGGCACAGAGGATGGTTTAATTTCCTCCAAGTTGGCTCACGGACCAGAGGGTTCTGGAAACTGTCACTGTCCCACAGAATCCAATACCACAGCAAGGAAGCTCTGTCTGAACACAGAGCAAACATACCCGGACGAGGCTCTGTCTGGCACAGAGGAGGCCGGCCCCTCGTGGGCACGAGAGCTGTTGGCGGGAAGAGGGGAAGCAGGAAGGCCTTGGTGGGCTAGAGCCCAAGACAGGCAAGGCACAGAGAGGTAACCTCCAGAAGCTCTCGGCACGGTGAGCAGCGCCGGTGGGTGGAGCCTAGTGCGGGCCACAAGCCGGGCACTGCCGTCTCACTTAATCCTGACAAGCGTCCTATGCAGGGAAGCAGTTAGCTTGGGAGGCACGTGCAGGAGAGCCTGGACTGAGAACACTCACTGCCAGCAGACGGAGAGCCAGGATTCCCACCTAGGTCGGGCTGATTCCAAAATCTGGGCTGGCGACCACGAACTCGGCAGCTGGAGTCAAAGAAAAACCCTCATATTTCTAACCAGCTGGTCTAACACCTTCCAACAGTGATGAGAAACACAGGTACTGGGTCTGCTCCTACCCAAGTATTACTGAGCCTGGGCCGTCAACCAGGGCCTGCCCGCCTCCTCTGAGTTGAGTGCTGTAATTATTATTATTATTAATTTACATGTCTGTCAACACACCTACACTCCCTGAGGGCAAGCACAGCATCTTAGGTACCTAGATAGGCTCACCGTCTAGTGGGATGCTTGGCATGTAGTAAAGTTCCAACAGATGTCTGTTGCTTAAATAAGGGGACCTTCAGCCAACAATCAATGTGTGATGTGATCAGCGCTGTGATGCATCCGTGTTTGAAAACCAAAACCTGGACTTTAAGCTCCTTGAAGGCAGGAACGTTTGCTTTCTTTGTCACTGCCACGTCACTCAGAGAAAGGGGCTGCTAACAATTTGCTGACGGGAGGGAGGGGAGGGAGGGAAGGTGGGCAGGAGAGGGGAAAAGCAGTCCAGGAAAGCTCTAGGGGAAAGACACCAGTGGGCAGAGACTCACAGCACACAGAGGCATCAGGTGGACGAGCTTGGCGGAGGTCACCCCAAGCAGAGGAAGTCTTCTGTGACAAGACAGAGGGAGACGGGAGGGTTCGGGAACAGCTATGAGGTCGGTGGAATTGGGAAAAGGAAGAGGATGGTTGGAGATGAACTTGGACAGGTAGGCAGGGGCCAGACCACACAGGGACCCCAAATGTTGTTTTTTAATCCTGTATAGCACACACTAGGTACCCGGGTACCGTTCTACGTATCCAGGTACCATCCTAAGCGCTTTATGTGCAAGACTTCAGCTATTTTCACAATCTTGTGACTCAGGTACTATTAGCATTCCCATGTTACAGAGGAAGAAACTGAGGCAACAGGAAGTGAAGGGCACCTGGTCTGTAAAGGGCAGAAATAGGATTCAAACTCGGGCAGACCAGGGCCCAAGGCTGTTGCTTACACCCATATAACATATCTTACAGATCAATCCTTTTAGCCCAATTAAGTTAGCAAGTTTTAGCACTCCTTCCCAAGAAGGTGCCTGGCACTGGATAAGGATACACTGAGGCTAAAGGAATCCTTTCCAGTAGCCGTCACGTTGATCAGGCAGGCTATTTACTCTTGTTAAATAAAGTCTTTATATACCCCAGTCTGTCCGCTTATAAATTTAAAATATATTCTATTGCTTTTTTAAAATCTATATTTAATTATACAGCATCAGTGAAATTTCACTTGGGGAACGATAATCTAACATAAGTGAATGCTTCCAATAGAAAAAGCTGTAATTTAAAATAAATTACTGTGTTAGGAAAAAAAAATTACTCTCTTCGTAGAAAAAAAATTACTCTCTGGTATTAGGTACCCCACGCAATTAGAAAATCACATCAATAGCAAAGAACCAAATAAACACCCCAAATTCCTCCTCTCCCCATGTAGCTTTCATTGGTGATCCCAGACACCAAGTGTGTGTAGCAGGCTCTGGCCCGAGTTTCATTAAGGCTTAAAATCAATTAAGTCACGGATTGGAACAATCATTCCTCCTTTGCAAAGTATTGATATTTTTTTCTTGGCCGCTTTAGGGCTTTTCCAGCACTCACAGGGAGATTTATGTTAGACAATTTCTTTCTGATTAAAACAAATCATAGCTCAACATTTCTAATTTCTTCCTTTCTAAGCAAGAAATGATCAGAGAACTCTGAAAACAGTGATCAAACCCATCGTGCAGAGGCTGGCACTAAAAACCTCCATAAAAACACTCCAGAGACTAGTTCTCTCCCCCCTCTCCCTCTCCCCCCTCCCATTTGTGTGTCTGTCTTTCTCTGTACATCTGTTCCACCCCACCCCCACTCCGGCTCTGTTTGTCTCTGTCTCTCTCTCTCCAGCTCATCTCTCTTTCAGTAAGCATGGGTCTTTGACAGGTTTCAGGACAATTACTTATTAACTGAAAGGGAAAGGGAGGTTAGAAGCAAAGCCCACCCCAGCTGGTTTTCTGACCTAAGTAATTGGAGAAAGAAGGTTTCTATATTTACCTCCAAAGGCATCATGGGAGGACTTTTAATTTTTAGGGAAGTTACTGATTTCGGACTTCCCTGGTGGCCCAGTGGTTAAGAATCCGCCTGCCAATGCAGGGAACACAGGTTCGAGCCCTGGCCCGGGAAGATCCCACATGCCGCGGAGCAACTAAGCCCGTGCGCCACAACTACTGAGCCTGCACTCTAGAGCCCACGAGCCACAACTACTGAGCCCGCAAGCCACAACTACTGAGCCCGCAAGCCATAACTACTGAGCCTGTGTGCCTAGAGCCCGTGCTCCTCAACAAGAGAAGCGACCGCAATGAGAAGCCCGCACACAGCAACAAAGAGTAGCTCCTGCTCACCGCAACTAGAGAAAGCCCCCATGCAACAACTTAGACCCAACGCAGCCAAAAATAAATATATAAAAATTAAAATAAATTTTAAATTAATTAATTATTTTTTTAAAAAAACAAGAAGTTACTGATTTCTGGTCAACCTTCTCTCTCTCGATCACACACACTCTCCAAGTAAAGACCAGAAGGCTCCTGGATGTACCCACAAGCCCTTCCACGGACTCCTTGGGCTGTGCCTTTCCAGCTGATCCATTTTTCCATCCTTCAAAATCAAGGTGATTTGTGAGCCGGCTGCCACTTCTCCAGAACAGCGAGGGGAGCTGGCCGACTGAGAATGCCCAAACCGGGGCTACTGATTTTCAAAGAACTGGGACGCAAGGCGCTTCATACCACGTCCCGTGAACGAGTCCATCTTCAACAAGCCAGCAGGTAGCTGAAGAATTGCGGGGAATTCAGCGGCACCGACATGAAAATCAACTGACACAGCTGAGCACTCCAGAAGAATATTCTGGTTATGTGTACCTTCTGCTTTTCCAAAAGCAGACCAACCCAAGCATTCCTTCCCACAGTGACAGGGTACTGCCTCCCGGGTTATAACCCCAAGGCTCAACGGTCAACCTTCAGTCATGCACCCAACAAACACTACCTCAGTCCCTCCCAACGGCCAGGCACTGTGCAACACGCCGGGCAAATACCGAGAGGAACACAACAGGCAAGGCTCCTGTCCTCCTACAGCAGTTCGTCTCTTCTGCTTCTTTGCTATGTGGGCTTCGACAAGTTCCTAAACTTCTCTGTGCCTCATTTCATCTGAAAATAGGATTCATACTATTACCTACCTCACAGGGTTGTCATAAAAATGAACTGGATTAAGGCATTTAAAGTGTTCCACACCGTGACTGGCACACAAGGCCACCACTACCATTACTATTATTATAGCATCATCCTCCTCCTCATCATCCTCATCTTAAGGAGAATTAAACTAGCCGCCCAATTGAGCATGAAGTGTTGGGTGCTTCTATTCCTGTCTTACAGGCAATTCTATGTTCTTTTAAAAAACATATACACATTTTTTTCCCACAGTACACAAATGGGCAGTATGACACTTTGTCTCAAAAGAAGGCATCACTTGGGCTTCCCTGGTGGCGCAGTGGTTGAGAGTCCACCTGCCGATGCAGGGGACACGGGTTCGTGCCCCGGTCCGGGAAGATCCCACATGCCGCGGAGCAGCTGGGCCCACGAACCATGGCCGCTGAGGCTGCGCATCCAGAGCCTGTGCTCCACAATGGGAGAGGCCACAACAGTGAGAGGCCCGCGTACCGCAAAAAAAAAAAAGAAGGCAAAAAAAAAAAAAAAGTAACACTGGATGGGTGAGTTATCCTCTCTGGGCCTCAGTTTTCCCACCTGTCAAGTGGGAGAGTTAAACTGGATGATCTCAGAAAGTCCTTTCCCATCCCCAAATGCTACCGCTTTACAAACACAGTCTACCCCAAATGTGATCCTGTAATTCAAAACTTTCCCCAAAAAACAAACGACTTCACTAATTCATGTCTGAATTTTCCATTATAACACTCTTGCATAAACTGGCTCATATCTTTGCAGGATCCCCTAAGAGTAATGGCTAAAAGAGTTATGTCAAACCCAGTGGCTCATATATGACTAAAAAGAACTTTATTTTTTTCACAGATGCCTTAAAGTAACGTAGAATTATTCCTGCTTTTCTATGATGTCTCTGAAAAACTGTCTGTGTTGGCAGGTCTGCAAGGAGGCCAGCAAGCCTGCGACAGCACTTTGATCACTAACGTCACTGCCACGTGCCCCACCATCTCCTCCAATATTGCAGATTTACCCAGGGCTGAAAATAAACATTTAACCAGCTCTCCCTCATCCACGTTCACAGACCAGACAAGCCGTGAACCATCCCAAACAGAAGGCAATTCTGAATGACCACTGTTTAGTTCTGAACAGCGTTCTACAAATTCTGGGTAGATTTAACACTGGGGAGGGTCTGGCTCAGCCGAACATCAAGAATGCATTTCTGTTCCTCAAGTACACAGCACTATCCATAAGAGGGGGGGATCTGGAAGGTTCCGGGCGGTGGGAGAAATCACACGAAAGGAAGGGTCTCTGGAACAGAAACTCCACAAAAGATCTGGAGTCACAGTTAATTTTGCAACTCTCCAAGGAAAGGAGACAACCTTGGGCTGGAGTCTGGCCGGGCTTCTGTGGGAACGGAAACAGCAAGTTCTTAAAAGGAAAAATTAGGAGAGGACCCAGAACTACAGGGACGAAGGCCGGTGTGAGGCTCAACCTGCCCCATCAGAAGCCAGACTTGACCTCTTTGTTATCAAGCCCAGCCAGGCCCAGACACCCATGGGTGGCCTGCTCAGGTTATTGGCGTAACCGCACCCGAGAGGGCTGCTCAGACGTCCCGGTTTCCCTCCTTGCTGATGCCTTTTCTCCTGGTATAATTATTATGACTCTGTGACTCTCAGCTTTTCTTGGTTTGAAGAATAAACGGTCACCCCGACTCCTGAGAGAGGGCTGCGGGTAAGTAAACACGTTTTGCTCTATTTTCACAGAGTTTCTGAGAAGGAGGAACATGTCCCCCCACAATCTGTTAAAGGTTCTCAGAGCAGGAAACGTTGGAAGGGATGATTATCTTTCTCCTTTGGGACTCAGTTCATGGATTTAAATGTCAGAAAACAAACAAGTGTATTCAGCATCCTTCTCAGCCTTTCCAGCTCAGAACTGCCACTTTAACCACCGCTTATCCGGAGCACAGCTCACGTGTCTCCCGGCCTCCACACTCCCTCTCTGATTCAGCCTGAGCATCTGTCTTTCTGCATCGATATGTGTGGACTGCATCACCCCCGTGGGGATCCTTCAGTGGCTGGCAGGACCGAGGGAAGAAAGCCCAGTCTCCAGAAGGACAGAATCCAAGGTCTTCAATGATCTGGTTTCAAAAGGCAGGTTCCGGCCTCCAGAGACACCCGCATCCCACTCCAGCCAAAGCTGACTATGTGCCGCTCCCAGGACACGCTTTCATGCTCTGCTCGTGCCCTTCCTCCCACTGGAATGTGCCCTCACCACCGGGGCTGACTGCAGCCTGCCAACACTGCCTTCTTCAAGGATCCTGCTTTGAAGCACGTGGGAAAAGCATCTTTCGTGAGTCCTAAGACCACCACGCTTACCATGCTCACTGGGTCCCAGAACGGGTTACAGTTTGGGGGTATCGCCTCACTTGTCATGTCCTTGAGGGCAATGATAATACAGTAAGTCCCGTACACACAAATGAGTTCCATTCCGAGAGTGCATTCATAAGTCCAATTTGTTCATAAGTCCAACACAATTAGCCTAGGTACCCAACTAACACAATCGGCTATACACCGCTGTTTTTACGCTTGCTTCCGGACATCCTGGGCTTCAAATAAAGATGCCGTACTACTGTACTCTATACAGTACCATAAATTTCACAAAAGCACATCCACTTGTAGAGGATGCACGCACGTGACAATGTACGCCACACACGTGAACTAACTTACGCATCTTTGAAAGTTCGCAACTTGAAGGTTCGCATGTAGGGGACTTACTACATTCTAAACTGACATATCACCCATTACACATAGTACAAAATAGATGTTTAATAAATATTTATTTATTAAATAAATAATGTTTAATAAATATTTATACAATTTTTTTAAACAGTCTGAAAATTTCTGGGTTAGTTGGTGAACGAGCTTGTAAGAACACCTGATTTTGGTAAACAGAGGTAAAAATCTGTACCTGCCCTTTTATTAAAAAAAAAAAAAATCAAACAGCATGAGAATTGCAGAGCAGCACATCAGAATCTCCTGGAGGGACTGTGAGACACAGAGTGCTGGACTCCACCTCCAGAATTTCTGATCCAGGAGGTCTCCAGTGGGGCCCAAGAATTTGCATTTCTAACAGGTTCTCAGGTGATGCTGACAGTGTGGGTCAGGGACCATGCTTTGAATAGCACCGTGTAAATTTCTGCCCCCTGGAAATAGGGATTAATCAATGAAACACCATTCAGATCATTACAGATGTGCCCTATCCTTTCCTGCCTTAAAAACAGCACCCTCCCAGCCCCCCTTTTCATTTTTGTCTGCATATTGCTCACAATTTGATGTACATTTCAAGCATCCTGTAATTCATCAACTAATTCTCTCCTGGCTACACATTCCAAGTAATTAAAGTTCAGTAATAACTTATTCTTTCTGCTCCAGCACCTGCATTTCATTTGTTTATATTTTCCCAGAGTCATAAATCTGAAGGGCTGTCAAAGTGCCATAATATTAGTGCAATAATCAAAGTTAATTAGTCCCTCTCAATAAACAACAACAAAGCCATTACAAAGATGCATTGAAGTTTCTTCCAGCCACCCAGTTTACAGATCGCATTGTGGCTGGAACAATTAGAATCTGAGAACTGCCCGGTAAATGAGGGCAGTATTCTTCAGTCATTTAAAAGGAGACTCTGCACTTTGTTTGCACTGATGCCTTAACTCCAGGGAAGGCCCAGTGGGTCTGGGCTCTGCACCTGGTACCTGCTGAAGGGGACCATAGCGGACAGGATTCTCCCCAGCTGCTAAAGCCTTGCCATGTGCATTCCAAACTCCAATAATAAAAGAGGGACACAGGTTGCAAAGAAATGAGGGGCCAGCCTCACTGCCAACTTTTAGTAACCAGATGCCTTCAATAACTTTGGATTTATTATTTATGGAATTTGAGAGATGTGAGCGTTAGGTGGGCTCTGATGAGAAGGCAGCCCAGAGGAACTCGGAGGGCAGGATCAGGGCCAGTGGGTGGAAGACGCCTGAAGGAAGATTCTCGCTTCAGTATAAGGGAGAACTTTCTAATTCAGAGGTGCACAGAAACAGGATGGGCTGTCTTGGGAGGGAGGAGCTTACCCATCCCTGGAAGAGTGTAAGCGAAAGCCGGGTGCGCTCGGTTCAGGGATGCTGTTTAACTGGTCTGCACGTTGGGAAAAGGCTGGACACGGGGACCTGGATGGTTGACGCCACCCTAAGAACTTAGGACTCCCTGCACTTAGAGGCAATCGCCGGGTGAGTCCTCACGCCTTGTCCTTGGAGCTTACTGTCCAGTTTCTGTCTGAGATCCTTCTCCCCTGAGGCCATGACCCCTGTGTTTGTTACCCACGGCTATGTCACCCCTGTCCCCAAAGTGCAGTGGCTTAAGACAGTAAGCATTTGGTTTTTCACTAAGATTCTACAGGTCAGGAATTGGGATGGCTCTGACTCGAGATCTCTGATGAGGGTGCCTCTGATCTGTCAGCTGCAGTCACCTGCAGGCCTGACGGGCTCAGAGCAGTCTAGGAGGGCTCACTCGAGAGGCTTGTCACATGGGGCTCGGCTCCTTATCACACGGGCTCCCCTCAGGGACGCCTGAGCATCCTCCCAGCATGGCAGCTGGCTTCCCTGCAGTGCGTGATCCAGGACAGCAAGCAAGGAGGAAGCCACCGGCCTTTTAAGACCCTTCCTGGAAGTCATACTCGGTCAATTCAGCCACCTTCTATTCATGAAGACTGAGTCACTAAGACGAGCCCACACTTGAGGAGATGAGAATTAGGCTCCGCCTCTGAAAGGGAGGCATAGCAGAGAATGCGTGGACAGATGTTAAAACTACCACAGCACTTCTAAGGTCTTCAAAATCAGTCACATCTGCACCCCCCAGCTGGCTAAGGGGCAGAGGCTAGTTCCAGGCGAGCGCCCCAGGTACACAGAGTTGGTTCTGCCAACCCCAAGTCTCTCTGGCACTAACCACGGCCTCTGCGGACCCCAGCCAGCTCCACACCAGGACGTGGGCGCCGGGGATACAGACAGCCACCTCCCCGCCCTGACCTCACGCCCTAGAGACGGAAGGAGCCCCTGGTTCCTCACCTCGGCTTATCTCAGTACTACCTGACACAGTGACGGAAGATGGAGAGAGGCTCGGCTGTTTCCTGGGACTCTGATCATTTACATATTAAAAAAAAAAAAGGTATAAGAGGAAACACATTTTCCCACAAGATTTCTGAGAGTATTTGCCTAATTTAGGGATCTGTATTGAACAAGTAACCTGTTCCTGAAACTACCAATTTTTTTTTTTTTCGGAGTCTTTACTACGTGCCGGGTTCTGTACAAGAGAGTATGTTCGTTACTTCAGTTCAACCTGATGAACGCTGAGGGCCATTATCAGCACCGTTCCCATTCTGCAGGTAAATAAACCAAGGTTCAAAGACATAACCAAATGTGCCCAGGGATACCCAGTGAGCATAGGATTCAATCCCAGGTCTGTGTGACTTTAGGGCTGGGGCTCCATCTACTCCTCCGGGCTGCCTGCCTATAAATTAAAACTTAGTCTATTTTAAATATATGATTAAAATAAACCTTAACCTTCTGTAGCGTGAGCTGCCCCATCCTGAGACTGGCTGCCTCGTTTACGGCTCTATCTCTATTTGTCCTTGCCTGGAAGATGTTATTGGCACAGGGACTGCTTCTCGTCTCTGCTTAATCTAACAACTGCTACGTCTGAGACTCTCTGTAAATGCCCCCATAATAAATATGAAAAACAATCTCAAGCATACTTCTTCCCGCTTAAATAATGGATCCTAAATGCCTAGTGGCCAGAAGTAGAACCTTCGACCACTGGCTGAACACCATCTGAAGATGAAATCCATCTCTTCCAAGCACGTCAAAACTGTTTAACAAGAACTCAGGGGGCCCCATATTAATGAAAGAATGCATCTGCATTGAGTTTCACATGATTGGGAGTGATGCTTTGGAGCTATCCATGTATGCTTGACTTTCACTCTTTAAAACTCAGCAGTAAATCACAGCCCTCGTTACGCGAAGGTTACAGTGGATATAAAGTATGAAATATTCAGTTCAAGACTGAGTGAAAAAAACCGAAACACACACACACACAGACAAAAAGAAGACACGAAGACGGTGATCAAAGACAGTGAATAACAGGCAAGATTAAGTCAATACAAAGTTTTCAGAATGAGAAATGAAACGCAAAACTTAGTAAGAAGGACCAATCACAAGTTTTAGGCATTCTGGAGACAGAGGAAACTCAGAATATTTTAGCAACCAATTATGTCTATGAGAGGAATGAATAATTTATCATCTGATAAAGAATCCTTCCTGAGCCTATGATGAGGAAGGTCAAAGAGGCAGCTTCAGTGCAGGAGTACGTACACCACATACCACTTGAAATGGAAGTCTGGGAAGAGCTTCCTCGGGGGAGGGGAGGTTCATCAACTCCATCGGGTTACAAGAAGCCACCCGGGAAGCCCTCTTCCCTAGGTAACCACAGGGACCCTTACATAATGAACAGAGAAGCAGGCAAATCCCTACGAAGACAGTCTTTGGCTAAGTCCTTGAAAAAGAAAGGCCAGCCCTCCGACACAACACACACCAGTAATTTTGGATTGGGTAACAAGATGGCGTTGGGGTCAGGAGATATGGCTTCAAATCTTGGATCTACCATGTAGCTGTGTGAGCTCAGGCAAGGCTCTCCCCCTCTTCTAGCCCCTAATGCCTCATCTGCAAGATGGGTTTAACACATGACGTAAATATTTTACTGCTAAGTGCTAAGCAGAGTGCCTAGTACAGACAGCTATGAATAGCCAACCCCACCTGCGGGTGATGATAATAAGACGACATTTTGTAAACAAAAATGTCCCAAGGGAGAACTCTAGCCCCTTTAGGTGTGTGTGTATGTGTGTGTGTGTGTATGTGCAGGCTCGCTCGCTTATTGATTAAAGCAAGTGGTTTATATAGTTCTTGCTGGTTTGCAGACTTGTTTATACCATACTTTACTTATTGAAAATCCAATACTATACATAAAAACAATTTTTAAAGCAAAGAAATGAGGAACAAATCTAATGGCTGATGTAGGATGAACTTTTCCCAATAATCTATAACTGTTAATGATATTAATAGTTTTTATATTTTTGTTTAGCTAGAGATCATTCAAAACAATGGGGATGGGCCTTACAACTTGTGATGCGTTGAATAACGATCAGCTTTTCCAATCCAAGTCACCTGCTTAGACAGGCATCAGGCTCGTAGATCACCCACCCCATGTGCTGCATGCCTCCCCGCTCCCGCCCCGCCGACACACACACACACACACACACACACATCACATAAAAGAAGGCATCGCACCTAAGGCCTTCGATCTGCAAAGGCAAATTATGGGATTTAAGCTCCTATTATCAAAGGAGAATGGGGGAAATTCCCACGAACACCAAAGACATACAGGATCGTAAAGTCACTGAGTGGATTGGAGAGAGCATGAAAGCAGCTGGATTTCTCCAGTGGTTCTTAAAAGTGCAATTTTTTACTCAGCATCCTCCCCGTCACTCCTTAATATCATGTCATGAAAACAGGTTGTCGAGATCTAGTAAAAGCAGAGCACAGTGTTGGAACCCACGTGCCTAATACGTTGGCTGGTACCAAGTACTCCATACCTGGAAATAACAGTGAAATCACTACTTCTAATGCTTATCAATGAGGCTGCAATATGACATAATACTGTCACCTTTCCACATGGCTTCACTCCAACTAGATAAATAGACCCGGTATCAACGCTATTGAAAGCTAGGATAATTACAACACTTCACTCTCTCCAGCATCAAACCGTGTGGCGACAATCAGCTGAGCATGCGCTCTTCTCTCCCTAACATATGCATATTCCATTACCTCTGACTAATCAATCTTTCCTCTTACCCCTCGTCTCTCTGCTTTCTCAATAACCATTCTGATATAAACCGCTGCTTGCTGTTCCTGATGACTGATCCCTTAATCATCTTTCCTAAATATATGCAAAGTATATTTCTTTGTAAATACAAAAGAAAAAGCAATCACATAAATAATTAAGATAGCTTTTCAAATGACAGTTGAGTGCTAATACGAGCTCCACTAGAAAATACTCATCAACAAACTAAATACACATCTATTAAAATGTAGGAGTCCAGACATATGAAGACAGAAAAAGAATTAATTGCAACTCCACTGGAATCATGCTGATAAACACCCTCCCTACAGCTCCTCTTTCAGCCACTTGGAGAGGTTAAGAAAAGTAAGCATCACTTTGTACTTTCCTGTATGAATAAGAAATTATTATTAATAGCTGTGGCTAACATTTAATTGAACAGTTAATCCCAGCAATCCCACTCCTGGGCATGTATCTGGAGAAAACCATAATTCGAAAAGATACATGTACCCCAATGTTCACTGCAGCACTATTCACAATAGCCAAGACACGGAAGCAACCTAAATGTCCACTGACAGAGAAATGGATAAAGAAGATGTGGTACATATATACAATGGAGTATTACTCAGCCACAAATAAAAAACCGAAATAATGCCATTTGCAACAACGTGGATGGGTCTAGAGGTAATCATAGTAAGTGATGTCAGTCAGAGAAAGACAAATATCATATGATATCACTCATATGTGGAGTCTAAAAAGATGATACAAATAAACCTATTTACAAAACAGAAACAGACTCATAGACTTCAAAAACAAACTCATGGTTACCAAAGGGGAAAGGCTGGGGGGGGGGATAAATTAGGAGTTTGGGATTAACATGTCCACACGACCATATATAAAATAGATACCCTACAAGGACCTACTGTAGAGCACAGGGAACTCTACTCAATATTCTGTAATAACCCCTATGGGAAAAGAATCTGAAAAAGAATGGTTATATGTATAACTGAATTACTTTGATGTATACCTGAAACTAACACAACAATATAAATTAACTGTACTCCAATATCAAATAAACATTTTTTTAAAAAGAAATTATAATTAATAGCAGCAGCTAACATTTTTTTGAACACTGAATCTATCACCAGCAACATGTTAAATACACATACAGTCAATGCCTTAATACTCATGGTACCTGAATCTCCTGGCACAGATATTAGTATTTAGATCTTACACATGAAGAAACTAAGGTTTAGAGAAGAAACTTGCCCAAGGTCACAGAGTGTATTTGCTTCTAATCTTTGCCAATATAATGCAGCATATTTTAGAGCCATGTTTATCAACTGGAGATGACTTGCCTCCCCAAAAGACATATGCCCAAGAGGCATCTTGAAGACCACACTGCCTGCCTTTTCCAGACCTTTTGGAAATCTTGGTTAGATAACCCAAGAAAACACAAGAGTGGCTGAGCCGGATCCGTATTGTGTGCTCCTGGCCAATGGTATGTCATCCTAACCAGTCGCTGGGAAGACCTGAAGTCTAGGCCAAATAAAAAGACAAGTTAGGGGCTTCCCTGGTGGCGCAGTGGTTGAGAGTCCGCCTGCCGATGCAGGGGACACGGGTTCGTGCCCCGGTCCGGGAGGATCCCACGTGCCGCGGAGCGGCTGGGCCCGTGAGCCATGGCCGCTGATCCTGCGCGTCCGGAGCCTGTGCTCCGCAACGGGAGAGGCCACAACAGTGAGAGGCCCGCGTACCGCAAAAAAAAAAAAAAAAAAAAAAAAGACAAGTTAGGAAAGCCTGGGCTTGCAGTCTTTCTCGGGGACCAAGCCTTCTCGCCAACCTCAACATACTTGGGTCCCTCCTCCCTTCTGATAGGGGGATGGATCCAAGATACACTCTGGAGAATCAGGAGTGGGTCACCTAATAACTCCACGGTGGCGGGGGGGCCGTCAGCCCCTCTTCCAGGCCTGCCCACCTCACCGTCATCTCAATCCCCAGGAGATGCTGGAGCTTCACAACATTCCTGGGCCCCCCATTCACTAACGGGCAGCCTCCACAGGCCAGCTAGCTCTCTGACACTGCCCATGTCACCCTTTACACGATAAGCAGGTTCAAGTAAGGCCTGGTACACGTGAGGCAGGCTCGGCACTCAAAACAATCCCGTGCCCTCTCTGAATCCCCCTTCCACCCCAGCCATGGCCCCAGATCTCTTCCTCCCCGCACACACTGGTAGGTGCCTGGGCGACCGCAGGGCCACCTGCTCCAGCTCTAATCAATCTCCTTCCTCCCCAGGACCAGAAGTTTTAGAGATCCAAAATTTAGAACCTATAATAAATAAGAGGGAAGAGGGAGCCCCAATTTCAAAAGCCCTCCGTTGGGATGCTGGAGTCTTGTTGTGGCTGTGTATAAGGTGCATTTTGATAGCTAATCATCTGTTGTTCTTCTCAGACCACACCCCTTGGAGATCTTCAGATCTCAGGATGGAGTGTGGGGTGTGCCAGACCTCCAGACACAGAGCGACAAAAGCCCACTCCGGTAAGTACTTAGGAAAGAGTAAGCCACAGCACTGCAGGGATTCAGACACACCTATCTGAGTCCCAGACTTGGAGAACGCACAGGGAGTCTTCACGTACAGACAGTGCTCCTGAGTAAAAGAGAAGCCACTCCATCCCCAAAATAGGAAGATGAACTTCCTACTCAGCCAGCCATCTGGGGTCCTTGAAACACCCAGGAGAAAATGAGGCATTTGTCTTAGAAGGGACATGAGCGAGTCATCCGCTTGAGGAGATGAATGAGGTAAACCACATCCGCATACGGTTACTGCTAGCAACACAGGCAGGAACCTCACTTCCAGAGGTTCTGTACTTCAATATAACTGGGGGCTCATGGACCCCCCCTCCTCCCTCCCTTTTTAATTATGCTAAATGGATTGGCCTTTTAAGAGGGTAGTTCATTTCTGCACTGTCCACATTACCCAATTTTAGTTGTTTTCAATGCTTCTCTTATTTCTAACTTTGGAGCATCTAAAACATCTCAGCAGGAGGGTATTTCCCCTTGAAATAATCAGTAGTAGTAGTAATTACATATATGCTGTTAATATAATTCCACGTGAAATGTGGTGCCATTTAAGTTATATTTTACGAAAGGGCTGGATCTCCCCCACAAAGTGTCCTGAGGACTCCATAAAGGACATCTTGAATGAAAAGCGATTGCTTGGGACAATAAATAACGGACATCAGAGCAGCTTCCTCTGACAAATATGATTAATCCTGACATTAATCACTCCAATAGCATCTAGCAACTTTTAAAGCGAAGCCTGGGACAG
The DNA here is from genome assembly GCF_964341445.2 of Mesoplodon mirus. Taxonomy (NCBI): domain Eukaryota; kingdom Metazoa; phylum Chordata; class Mammalia; order Artiodactyla; family Ziphiidae; genus Mesoplodon; species Mesoplodon mirus. The sequence continues at coordinate 10,111,957 of NC_138995.1, forward strand.
GTAACGCGCACATACGAGGCTGGACGTGGTAGAAAAGCTGGGCCGTGAGGTGGAGGCCAGATGGACCCGCCGGGACCCGCCTCCGCGCTCACCAGCTGTGTGACTCTGGGGGAGTCCCTTCACCTTTCTGAACCTCCACTGGCTCCCCTGTGAAATGCGGAAAAGCAGGCTTTTGCATCCTCTTAAATAAGGGACACAAGGGCTTCCCTGCTGGCACAGTGGTTAAGAATCCGCCTGCCAATGCAGGGGACTCAGGTTTGAGCCCTGGTCCAGGAAGATCCCACATGCTGCGGAGCAACTAAGCCTGTGCACCACAACTACTGAGCCTGCGCTCTAGAGCCTGCGAGCCACAACTACAGAAGCCCGCGCACCTAGAGCCCGTGCTCCACAACAAGAGAAGCCACCGCAGTGAGAATCCCGCGCACCGCAATGAAGAGCAGCCCCCGCTTGCCACAACTAGAGAAAGCCCGCACACAGCAGCGGAGACCCAGCGCAGACAAAAAACTTAAATTTAATTTAATTTAAATAAATAAAAGGGATACAAAAGGTCCTGACCAGGACAGGACGCATGACAGGGACGCAATAAATGGTGGCTGTTAGATGCCGGCTGGTGGACGTGAGAGTTACATTCCACTGGCTTGGAGGCAGACATGAGTGTCGGGGACGCAGCGATTTGGGCAGGGCCAGAAGAGAAACACCAGGCGGGGAGGAACTCCATTCCCAGAGCCTCGGCACGTGTGAGCTGATGCTAAGCTAAACGCCCAAAGACTTCGGAGGGAGCTTTTGCTGCAACAAAAAACTCTGGATCATTGTGAGAATCTCCGGCACGGCGCCGCTGTGTTGCAGTACCTTCCTGGCTCTGTTCGTGATGTGATTCATGCCAGATAAAGTACGGACCTCGAGAAACACAAGACGGTGGCATCTACGAACATGCCAGACAAAACCCCTATGCAGAGACCAGGTAAGGAAAGGCCTGGAGGAAACCAACTAGCACAGACCCAGGGTGGGGACATGGGGACAGGGCACGGGGAGGCGGCTCCACGCAGGTCGCTGAGGCAGCTTCTCACACACTCTGTACTCTGGTAACGGTGCAATGAGGCGGAATGGTAATGACGGCTTTTGGTGCTAAATCGGAGCTTCCATAATCAGAATCTAGGGGGAGTGAGGAATGTGGTCCAATGGGGTTCACAGAGAACCAGTGAACAGACGACAGATGATAAAAGGGTTGAGTTTCTTCAGGCTACAACCTCTAAAACCTGGTGTGAACATTTGAAACTCCACGTGAGTTTAAGTTTGGTTTTCTTTCCCATTTCCTCTATTCACATCCCTGACAGCGAATATTTTTGGATAATTCTTCCTGTGAGGGCGTTGCTTGCTGGTCATCCTCAAGTTGATCGACGCAAGAATGAATCTACACCATGATAAATGCGGGCTTCTGAAACTGACTCACAGGGACCCAGTTACGGCTTAGAAAGCAAGAAAGGAAAACTAAATGGCGGGTCTTTGAGATCATCCTGTTCAACCTCCTCTTTTAGAGACAAGAAAACGGGGGCACCAAATAGATCAAGAGACTTTCCAAAGTCCCACAGTTAATGAGGGCAGATCCAGAAATTTCTGCCCCTACGCATCAAACAAGAGCGATAATGGGATAAATCCAGATGAATCTGTCCTCATATATGACGGGAAAGGAAGACAACTTTTAAAATGCGTAGATAACTGGGTTTGGGCATTATCTTCCGAGTCTGGTTTAAACATTAGCATCACTTTGTCCAAGATGGTTCTGACAGTATCACGAGTGCCGCTGGAATTTGATTTTTTTAGTCTAAATATGTCACATGGGCAAAATTTTATGAGTTTGATACTCCCTGCTGCTCGATCCCAGGTTCCATTCTAACATTTTCGGTGGAGGCAGAAATTGGCCCAACTTACTAGATGAAAACTGGAAACAGCTACCCAAGCTTTAAATCCACCTGCCCTTTGAATCAATGGGTCCACTGTGAAGATTCTGCCCAACGGTGTATTCACAAAAGCATGTACCAAGAACGCTCACTGCAGCAGAGATTAGAGTCAATTTTGGATTAAAATGTGAGAGAGACTGAACTTTCAGAGAGCATCACTTGTTAGAGCAGAACAATGACCACAACCTCCATCTCCACCAGAAAGGGAGACTGGTTAAGTAATGACAGCATAAACACATGATGGAGTATCACACAGCAGCTAAAAGCAGTGACGGTGACCTCTATGCACTGATAAGAAAAAAAACCTCCTCTAGCAGTAAGTGAAAAAAAATCAAGGTACATAACACTATGTAGGTGTGTTGTGTAGTACGCACAACCTTTTTCAGGAAGAACACGCAAGAAACAGTTAATGGTATTTACCTCCCAAGAGAAGAATTGTAGAGGACTTTCACTTTTCGTTTTACACACTTGATGAAGATTCAAACCATACGCATGTATTACCATTCGCTCTCTGCACATCTCTGAAGATTGCTCTATACCACCGAGTGGAGGTTATTATATTTTTTAACTTTGGAGTTAGAAAGATGCTAAGATAACTGGAAAAAAGTGGGCCCTGTTTTGTTTTGTTTTTAATTTTTAATTTTTGTTTTTTTTTTTCAAAATAATGAATCCAGTGAGATCAGGACAAGAGTTCATTTGAAATATACTGAACTTGAAATTCTGCTTGAAAAAACAGAAGTAAATCTCCCTTTTCTTGACTTTCATAACTTCTCAGTCCAGAACACCGGACATTCTCTTCAACAGACCATGGTCTGTTTCTTCGGATGGCAAGAAATCTTCCACGGTGTTCAGAGAATGAAGACGGTCTTGGCAAGGATTATCCGACCCCGTTCACGCTCTGCTCTAGGCACCTGACTGTCTCCCCCTCACCCCCTCCTGCCCCCGCCCCAGGGCCACTGCACAGGCCACCCCCTCTGCCCGGTTAGACCCTTCTCCCACCTTCCCCTGATCTTCCTTGAGATCTCAGCTCGGTCACCTCTTCTTGGGGACTCCCAAGTGTCCCCCACCTCCCTGGTATTATTCACCACTTTGGAGGGCCACATACTTTTTTCGTACCACTTTGCATCATTTCAAGTTTACACTGATGTTTACCTTTCTTTGGATTGAGCTGTCTTCCACTCTCAGCTGAAAGCTCTCCAAGGACAGTGGCAACACCTGTTTTTCCTTAACACCAGATGCCCAGTACCTCTGACAGTGGGGCACTTCACAAATACGTGAATGAATGAATGCAGTCTGTACATCGCTCCAAAGCCCAGTGACATGTTAAAAAAATCAATCAACCTGTGTCACTCCGGCTCAAACCCTCTCATGTCACCACTGACTCTGAGCCCCTTGGGCAACCTCCTCACCCTTCACAGCCTTCCAGCCACACTAGCGTCCCTGCTGATCCTAGAATCCTCCAGGCACGTTCCGACTTCCTTTGCACATGCGTAGAAAGTATTTCCCCTGACTTCTGCACAGCTTACTATTTTACTTCCTTCAGATCCTGGATCAAATGTCACAACTTTAGAGAGGTCTCTGCTGACCACCCAATCTGAAATAACCCACGCTGTCAACTCCTGGCCCCTCACTCTGCTTTACCGTCCTGCACTGCATTTATATTAAATGTTAAACTTAATTATCCCTTTATGGTCTGTTTCTCTACCTAGAAGCCCATGAGTGCAGGTACTGTGTTTTATTCGACGCTATTATCCTTAACCCCAGCGGCACTGCAGGCCCTCGATAACTGTTTGTGCACAGGCATGTCAACACCGACACCTACACAGAGAAAGAAAAGCAAAAAGGAAAAACCAGAGACGGGGTTAAAGCCGGCTACTCTGTCATCCTAAAAACCATAAATAACCTCTTAGTGGCATTCATGGGCGTCAACCACATCTTGTTTTTCTTAATAAATGAGCTGAATGGGTAAACATTCTCAAACCTCTGACTAACAAAGCAGATGACACTGACAATGAACTAGAAACAAACTATAAAAGGGCTTGCTTGTCGTTTCATTCATAAAATAAACAAAGTGAGTATGACTCTAAAAACAAAGAAAACATTATTCCAAGAGCAATAAACCTTATGAACTGTACTAAAACCTCCATGTGTTTATCCCAGCATGTATACTTGACAAGTAAAAAAATCAGCACTTCCTGGGGGCGCAGTGGTTAAGAATCCGCCTGCCAATGCAGGGGACAAGGGTTCGAGCCCTGGTCCGTAAAGATCGCACATGCCGCGGAGCAACTAAGCCCGTGCGCCAAAACTACTGAGCCTGCGCTCTAGAGCCTGCGAGCCACACGCCACAACTACTGAGCCCATGTGCCACAACTACTGAAGCCCATGTGCCTAGAGACCGTGCTCCGCAGCAAGAGAAGCCACCGCAATGAGAAGCCCGCGCGCAGCAGTGAAGAGTAACCCCCGCTCAGCACAACTAGACAAAGCCCACACGTAGCAACAGACCCAATGCAGCCAAAAATAAATAAATTAATTATTTTTTTAAAAAAATCAAGCACTCACTTACCCATTCTCCTAAAATGCGTGACACGGCTTCATTGGCTCTTGTCATGTTCCTGCAGGCCAGGATCACATGTGCACCATGGAGGGCGAAAGTTTTGGCGGTTTCAAACCCTACAGTTTAAAGGAAAATCAAATTTAGAAAACACAAATGCAAAGCACTGAGTCATAATGAATGGCCTTTATTGAGTGCCAAACGCATTACCCTAGTGGTTCTACCCTAGTGGTTCTCAACCACACTCGATTTTGCCCCCTAGAAGATACTTGCAAATAACTTGAGACGTTTTTTCAGTCGTCACAGTTTGGGGTGGCGTGCTACTGGTATCTAGCGGGTAAAGGCCAGGCATGCTACAAAATATCCTACAATGCACAGGACAGCCCCCTCAGCAAAGAATGATCTGGCTCAAATATCTACAGTGTTGAGGTTGAGCAAACCTGTCCCAGGAACAAAGTGATTTCAAAGGGGAAGGCCAAGCCATAGAAGAGCTCGTGGCACAGCCAGCCTTTGAACCACTGCTTAATAACCACCAAATCGTGTGATCAGTATGAAAAGTAAGGATACATAAAGATTTAGACATGGTCACTGCCCTCAGAGAGTTTACAGCCTAATAAGAGAAAACAAACCTGGACAGTAAAACAACATGTGTTAAGTTCCCGACAACGTGCTCTGCACTCTTCCCAGCACTTCTGCTTCCAGCAGGGGCAACTAGGTTTCCTAGACCCACCCTCCCACTAAGAACAGTTAGAAAAGCTGGACAGAACAACACACACACACACACACACACACACACACACACACCTCTTTGAAGGCATCAGAGGAACACTACGCTTGAGAATTTGGGGGGCCAACATCTGGAAAAGCTGAAAAGCCAAGAGAGGTGAGCCAGCATTTAGTGCTTCTATACCCAGTGAAAACACCCTTCAAAAATAAAGGTGAGGGGCTTCCCTGGTGGCACAGTGGTTGACACTCCGCCTGCCGATGCAGGGGACGCAGGTTCGTGCCCCGGTCCGGGAAGATCCCACATGCTGCAGAGCGGCTGGGCCCGTGAGCCATGGCCACTGAGCCTGTGCATCCGGAGCCTGTGCTCCGCAAAAGGAGAGGCCACAACAGTGAGAGGCCCACGCAAAAAAAAAAAAAAAAAAAGGTGAACAAAATTTTTAACAAACAAAAGCTGAGGGAATATATCACCAGCATGTCTATACTAGAGGAAATACTAAAGAATGCTCTTCAGATAGGAGGAAAATGACCCTAGACAGAAATCTGGAGATGTGGAAAATGACAGAGTAACATAAAGGGTAAATAGATGAAAAAATCTAAATGATAATAGTAATAGTTTGTAAATTTTACAATACCTAGTGATCATCACTATACTGATAATAATGACATATAACCTAGGAGGTAAGTACTTGGTATTAAAATATTCTAGGACCCTTGCATTGTCCAGGAAGTGGTAAAGTACTAATCTGTATGAGACCTTAATAAGTCAAAAATACAATATCTCCAATTACCCCTGAGAGATGTAATCTCTCCAATTACCACCGAGAGAACAGTAAAATAATACAAATTTAACCAGTTAATACAAAGTGGAAGAAGAATAATTTTTTTTAAAAAAGGCAAGAAGAAAAAGGAATGTAAAACAAGTTAGATAAATAGAAAGTCAATAATAAAGTGGTATATTTAACCCCAAATATATCTGTAATTACATTAAAGTGGACTAAAAACTGCAATCAAAAGACAAAGACTGTCAGACTGAATAAAACACACATATACAATATGCTCCTTACAGAAGTGTGTATGTTATGCTTTATACCCTCAAACATAAGGATAAAGAAAATTAAAAGAATGGGAAAAGATATACCATGTAGAGATGAACCAAAAGAAGTATAAGGGAAAAAACTGAATATTTCATAATGGTAAGTTCTAATCCATAAGGAATATGTGACAATTCTAATTTATACACATACACACATGTAAAAAGTTCATAGGATTAAGAAGAGAAATAGAGAAGTTCATAATCAGAGCGGAAGATTTTAACATATCAGTAACATAAAAATGTCGATAAACAGGAAATAATAGAAGATCTGAAAGTAACTGATAAACTGGAAATAACTGAATATGCTTAAACACTGAACACAACAGCAAAATGTATATTCAAGTACTTAAAGAGTATTTACCAAAATTGAACATGTGCAGGGCCAGAAGTCTCAACAAATTTCAAAAGATTAAAATTGTAAAGTATGCCCTTGACCACAGTAGAATAAAATTAGACATCAATACAAGATCCTAGAAAATTCCCTTATCTGGAAACTAAGCAACCCATTTCTAAATAAGATATTGTGACTCCAAAAATTACAATGAACATCAGAAAATATTTTAAACTGAATTATTACAAAAATTCTACATATCAAAACTTACAGAACACAGCTAAAGCCATGGATAAAGGACAATCTACAGCACTAAATACATATATTAGAACAGAAAATGAGCTCAGCATCTATTAAGTGAGAAAAATTTTAAAGCTAATTACCTAAAGAAAGCAGAAGGAAGGTAATGAAAATAAAGACACTCACAAAATTAAAACAAACATAAAACACAGAGGAACAAAGAATCCAAAAGTCATTTCCTTGAAAAAAGTAATAAAATTGCAAAAGGGCTAGCGAGAGAGACAGAGAGAGAGTGTGTGCAAGCGAGCACCGGGACACACACTTGAGTGTACAAGTGAGCACACAAATGGCAGATAGCAGGGGAGAACAAAAGGACATCACTATGCATCCTTTTAAAAAGATATGATGGGGACTTCCTTGGTGGCGCAGTGGTTAAGAATGCGCCTGCCAATGCAGGGGACACGGGCTCGAGCCCTGGTCCGGGAAGATCCCACATGCTGCGGAGCAACTAAGCCCGCATGCCACAACTACTGAGCCTGCGCTCTAGAGCCCACGAGCCACAACTACTGAAGCCTGCGTGCCTAGAGCCCGTGCTCCACAACAAGAGAAGCCACCGCAATGAGAAGCCTGTGCACCGCAACGAAGAGTAGTCCCCGCTCACCACAACTAGAGAAAGCCCGCATGCAGCAACAAAGACCCAACGCAGCCAAAAATTTTTAAATTAAAAAAAAAAACTTTTTTAAAGTAAAAATAAAAATAAAAAGATATGATGAACAACTTTATGCCAATAAATTTAAGATATAGGTGAAAAAGACAAGTTCCCAGAAAGACACCACTTAAAAATTGCTGCAAGGAGAGAAAGAACTGAAAAAAAATCTATATTTTTAAAGAAAATTCTCAAAATGAAAACTCTGGATCCATTGGTCTTAAACAGTAAAGTCTACCAAACGTTTAAGAAAATAAAAACGCCAACCTTACACCAACTCTTCCACAGAATAGAAAAAGAAGAAAAACTCATTTTATAAGGCTTGAACTCATTAGTCATCAGGGAAATGCAAATTAAACATACAGTGAGATAATACTGCATACCTACTACTACAATGGCTAAAATTTTTTTAGAAATTAAAAATAAGAATAAATAATGACCACACCAAATGCTGGCAAAGATGGGGAGCAACTAGAACTCTTAGACATTACTGATGTGAAAAGAGAAAGGAGGAGAGGGTAAGGGAGGGGAGGGGAGGATCTAATTTCAGAGCTTGAACATCACCCCACTGTTCTAAAGTGTAAAATACCACATCTTGTAAGCTATGTGGAAAAATCATACAGAGTACGCTGCAACAACAAAGCAATCAATTCTACTAGAGAAGGTAGCAATGTAATTCAGCCGAAGCCATGTCAAATGATCAGAGATTACTGCTTCCAAGATAATGTTAATATGTATGAACAATCAGAGAATCATTATCTTACTGAGACTGCCATGTGAAAGAGTCAAGCAAAGGTCATGCATTCATATCACTTCCATATATCTAATCTTCATGGAGGCCAGTCTATTTATATAAACTAGTTCTCAAGGGAAGCCAGCACAGCATAGTGGAAAACTCAAACTCAGGAGTTTGACACATATGTGTTGACCCAGCTCCAGCTATTTATAAGCTATCAGACCTAAGGCTGTGCCTTTAACCCATCAGAAACTCAGTCATTTTTCTTAAAATGGGGAGTGAATAGTAAACATACACTAGGAACCTAATATAAACACAGTAGGTGGGAAAACAAATGTTAGTTCCCAATCCTTTCCAAAATCCAGTTCAGTGCAAAGTCCTGATTTATATGAACTAGCAAATATAGTACAGCCATCGTGACTGAAAAAAACTCTCTCCTAGGTCTGCTCCCAAGAGCAACCCATGAGCTAACTGGTTTTAACACCAACCACAATCTAAAGAAATTAGCTACAAGATCTACCACTCCATTTGTCTGAGTACTGGCTTAAGAACACACTTGAACTTTGTTTATGCCGAGCACTATATCCCAAGATATTCACTTACCATTATCTAAGGATTACCTTCTGTACTTGACTCTGAGGTTAAAGTAATTATACAAAAAAATTCAAATCTGAAATACTGCACATCTAAATCAGTCTGCCTCCTCTTTGGTGTCTGTACTAAAAGGTGCTGGGAGCTGTATCTTCAAGGCAAGAAACAACAACCTGAAATTTACTCATTTGGATCCATGATGCCAATTTCACCCCTTATCCCCACTGAGCAAAAGGCACCCAGATGGGCTTCCCTGGTGGCGCAGTGGTTGAGAGTCTGCCTGCCGATGCAGGGGACACGGGTTCGTGCCCCGGTCCAGGAGGATCCCACGTGCCGCGGAGAGGCTGGGCCCGTGAGCCATGGCCGCTGAGCCAGTGCGTCCGGAGCCTGTGCTCCGCAACGGGAGAGGCCACAACAGTGAGAGGCCCGCGTACCGCAAAAAAAAAAAAAGGCACCCAGATCACTTGGTGAAAGAGAGAGAAGTAAAACACCAGGTTTTGTAGCCCAGCTATTCCAAAACTGGATGCGTGCGGGCATGGGACAAAATCTTGCTGACTAATGTGCTACATCAATCAAGCTAATGAAATGCTGACAGCCATATGGAAGTATAGCATGAAGTGGCCAAAAACGACTTCTCTTGCAATCACAGGACTTTTCACACCCAGATCTTGTTGAAAATGATGGACTCTGTGTCCCTACAAAATTTCCAGGTCAGGACAATCATCAGACATATTTCTCATCACATTTTCATCCAAGAGTGTCAAAAAAAAAAAAAAAAGTCACACAGGGGAGTGGGGGAAGATGGTGGATGCAATGCCTCGTCATTCATTAGCAAACGTATTTTTAATGGACTGAAGAAGCATCAATACAACACAGGTCCAGGCAGGCCCCGGGGCTTTATTTATCTTATTTACCAGGACAACCGTAAACTCTTTAGAATCTGTGCTTTTTTCATCTCTATGGCCCATAGGACTAACCCCCCAGTAAGATTCAATAAATAACTGCCAAAGAAACGAATGTCCTTACAGGTTGCTACAGGCTACAGTTCCAGACTGTTTTAAAACAACCCAAGTTGTTTCAAACAGTACTGATGGCCCTCTAACTTCCTTTTAAACAATGAATAAATACTGGAATCCTGCAAAGATACTGCTCACTGCAGTTTTGAATGACACTACCTAGAAATCTGTGAGGGAAAGGGCATGCCCCTTTGCTATCAAAATTTATTTTCCCAGACAAACTTGTTAAGTCACGCCGTCTCACTTGACAAAATAACCTATGGCAAAGGACTTTTTATTACCAAAAAGAGCACATCTGACACTATGGCAGCAACAGGCTGTGGGCACCACTCTGCACCCTGTCTCCTTTAGATAATTCCTGACTGTAGCTATGGTTAAACCATCTGTCCCTGTGTCGTGTAAAATTACACTCTGAGTCTTACATCTATCTTCCTTTATCTAAGCCATGTGTTACATATTGCTAGTCTACTTTTAAAAGCGGCAACGGACAACTCTGTCTTCTTACCCTGTACAACTGCCTTTGGAGAACCACAAAGCAGGGATATTTCAAAAGATGATGGTTTAACATGAAGAACAGTAACACTTTTATAGTAAACTGTATCTCTTGAGTGTGGAGTTTTATAAATTAAAAAAAAAGTTTAATAATGCTACCTACTGCTAAAATCCAGGAAAAAAGCCCATGAGAACAGCATCCCTCACTCCCATAATAATGCAGCTGATGACCAGTTTAATTAGCTAAATGTAGTAGTGCTGAGCCAATACTGCACAGTGCCAAAGTTTGCACAAAATAATGAAGGCAATGGTTTACTAAATTTAATAACCTGATTCATCTTATAAAAAATTAACTTTATGACAATGTTTAAATTGAACCAGCTTAACTGCAAGGAGGTGGCAAAAGTGCGTCCAGAGGAATATTTAAAACTAATAGTATATGGGCTTCCCTGGTGGCGCAGTGGTTGAGAGTCCGCCTGCCGATGCAGGGGACACGGGTTCGTGCCCTGGTCCGGGAAGATCCCACATGCCGCGGAGCGGCTGGGCCCATAAGCCACGGCCGCTGAGCCTGCGCGTCCGGAGCCTGTGCTCCGCAACGGGAGAGGCCACAACAGTGAGAGGCCCGAGTACCGCAAAAAAAAAAAAAAAAAAAACCTAATAATATAAAGAAAATAATGGAAGACGTTTTAAAACAATGGGCATCATCGGTTTTCCAGCACTTGTTACGTCTGATCCAATCAGGAAAACCAAGTGGCTGTGGAGATTTAATATTTCCCTGACTTGGGTTTCAAGCTTTGCATACAAACATTAAAGTACCAGAAAAGGAAAAACATACCAAAAAAATATTAAATGCCTGCTTATCTTACACTAGGTTTCCGTGTCTAGTATCGAGGTTACACACTGGTAATCACAGTGTAAATCAAGCCCACAGACTTGTTTCCTTTGGCCCACATTCTGGCCCCCTCCTCCCTTTTTCTCTCTCCGTCCTGCCCTCTCTTGCATGCTTCTATTCCCTCTTCCTTCCTAGTACAAATTACTTGCCAGCATTAAAAAACTGGGGCAATTATATATGCAAACTCCAGAGAAGGTGGATTAGATGTCCAATTTCTCTGTAAAAGCTTACAACTGGAACATACTAGGCCCCCAATTCCACTTGGTGACCAGCAGGTGGGCTGAGGAGCCCCTGCAGGCTAGACACGGGCTTTAGGCTCTCCTTCTGGCCACGGTCACCACCCCCGATGCTGGCGTCACCTGCCAGGCTACTGTGGGCATCTGATGTTCAGACGCACATCCTAAGGGGAAGATCCCTGCTAGAGACGATGGCTCAAGCCTGACCACGAAACTGCCTCAATCAGAATCCTCACGTGTGATCTGCCATATCTCAAAGAAGGCTTCACACTGATCTGCTTGAGATTTTTTTTTAAGGCGTGTCAAACCCCACTCTGTCGAGCACAAGGAAGCCAGGATGCTACCCACGCCTGGACGAAATGGCAGCGGTGCTCAGCTTTGCACAGGAAAATACAATGGTAACGATGCAGGGACCTGCAGGGATTGGGGTCTGTGGTACCAGTTCCTTTTCCCACCTACCCTGCATTTCCCAAATGTCCCTGAGTGGTCACAGAAACTCTGGACCTAGAACTACTTTGGGACCAAAGGGCATAAAAATGAACCGGTCGAGCAAACAAGAGACTGGGTGCACGGCAAAACAAGATCAAAGACTGGCAAGACTCGGGGCCGAGAGTAGCACCACGAATTATTATTACTGTTCTTACTACTGTTGCTGTTATTTAATCCATTTAAGATACCTCTGGCGGTCACGCAGAAGATGGACTGCCTGAAGATACTGAAGCCCTGTAATCAGCCGGCAGGGATGAGATACCTTCCTATGCCGAACAGCTAAGGGGAAAATGAGAAAACCATCGGGAAGCAGAAAGCCTGAATCTAAGTCTGAGGCAGTGTCCAAGGTCTCCAGGGATGCCATCCGTGCCATGGGTGAGGCTGGCAATTGGTTTACCCAGACAGGGAATCCGGGGAGGGGTGGTGGGTTTGGGCCTGGTGATGGAAGGGGACAGAACAGTGGCCACACCCAATGAGACTCACAGGCAGGTCAGATAGATGGGGACGGAGCCACAGAACCCCCAGGCACACAGAACATCAAGGTGGGAAGCCAGGCCCCCAAGATACTAACCAAGTTCCCGCTGAAGTCAGAGCTAAGAACGAGGCCATTTCTCTCTCCAGTACTTGGAAGGTTCCTTCTGGTTTGAGTTTTTTAATTTCCCCCAAATTGTGGATTTACTTGGGCAGTGTCCCCATTTACTGTGAATTATGGTTTTAATTATCATTTTTATTAAGATGCCCAAAGGAGCTGGGGCTTACAACACAGTAATTTCTAATGGGCTGTTATTATTAACTTATAATTGTGAAGCGCTGGAGACAAATGTTACTTGTAACTGTACCCAATTAAAAGGCCACATGGGCTTCCCTGGTGGCGCCATAGTTGAGACCACCTGCCAATGCAGGGGACACGGGTTCGAGCCCTGGTCCGGGAAGGTCCCACATGCCCCGGAGCAACTAAACCGGTGAGCCACAACTACTGAGCCTGCACTCTAGAGCCTGCGAGCCACAACTACTGAGCCCACGTGCCACAACTACTGAAGCCCAGGCACATACAGCCCATGCTCCACAACAGGAGAAGCCACCTCAATGAGAAGCCCACGCACCGCAACGAAGAGTAGCCCCCGCTCGCCGCAACTAGAGAAAGCCTGAGTGCAGCAACGAAGATCCAATGCAAGCAAAAATAAATAAATAAGTAGATTTAAAAAAATAAAAGGCCACAGAGATGGTGATTTCTCCCTTCTGCACCATCATTCCCCCACCTCCCGCCCCTAGAACATACCACTAAAGCAACCTGTAAAAACCAATCAACAAGTTGCAGAATCTTCCAGCACAAGGCGTCTCCCTCCCTTGAGATCGACTGACACATATAGAGCAAGAAGATGAGCCTAATGTCTTTCATTCTGAGTTAGATATTGGGACAATTCAAATTTGGGGACAATGTTTGTGTTATAAACCACTAGCTTTAAGGATGCGAGTTTCACCCACATTCTCCTATGAGTATCAACACAAGGACCTTACTTTCCTAACTGATCCAATTAATGTAAACGAAGTTCTGGTGACATGACATTGACCACGATACTGAAATCTGATGCTCCAAGGGCATTTCCCATGAAATTCGAGGAGATGCCATCACTACAACTCTAAGATCAAGACAGCAAAGGCAGCGACCAGATAATCCAAAGACTTAGAGATTGTGCTCAGCGAACACTAACCACATCTTCCAACTCGTAAGAAATTACAGAACTACACAGACCTCTCCAGAAGAAGTCACAGCCAGCCCTGCTTTTACACGTAGGCATTCTATATAGCTACGTACAAGTACCACACAGAGGCTCCTCCACATCCGATAACAGAAATAAGATCCTAAATATAAATATTTACCAAAGAAGGATGCCAATTCAAGCGATGAGAACAGAGAACCAGGAAATGACCAGTTCACTTGCAGTATCTTTTTGAAACATCGACAGGCTGCGTTTACGTGCTCTGGGCAGTATAATGCAGACACCATAGTGTTTTGTAAAGCTATATTATAAATTCCAACTGACTGCCCGGGATCTCTCAAGAGGCAAGACTGACCCCAGGCTGCCTACCAGTGCTGCCTCTGAGCTGGCTGAATTAAGTTCTCACCTGACCTGCCAGTAACAGTCCAGATTCCAGTGTGTTAGCAATCACAGTGAGAAAAGTACCCAAAGGTTACAATTAACATGGTGCTAGGCAACCCAGAGAAGACAGATTCTGTAAGGGCAACTCAATCCAGCAGTATCCGTGTCCGTCAGGGTGTGGGGGCAACAGGCAACCTCACAGATTAACAGGGGAGGGGCTGCGGAGTGGAATATAAAATGGCTCAACATCTTTGGGGGCAACTGGACTATATCCAATTGTTCGTGGACATGCCCTTTCGCCCAATTATTCCATAACCAGAAATGCAGCCTATAAATATACTTGCCCACATGAGCAAAAAATGTGAGAGGAATATTCAATCAGCATTGTTTGTAACAGCCAACAACCTGGAATCAACCTAAACGTCCATCAATTAGGTGAAATAAATTGATGGCAGGCACAGAAAAGAACGAGGTGAAACGAGATGATACAAGAAAACACATCCATGTTCTGTCATTAAGAAAAAAAAAAAGAAATCAAAGTACAGATTAACCAGCAAGTATGATCCCACGGGGGGAAACAAAAAGAGGGGATGTACATGCTTAAATATGCGTTAACATTGATAATTTCAGCCAAAGAGCTATTATTGGTCAGGGGCAAGGAAGCCTTGTTTTCCATCTGATAGCATCTATCCTGTTTCCATTTTTAGCACGTGTGTACATGCCTGTTAGAGTAAGAAACTCAAAGTTAAAAACTGAATGGTATCCAGTGGATCATTTCTAAGCCTTTATAAACTTTAATACAGAGAAATCAAGGAATAAAGGGAAACCCATTCTCATTCCAAACGCTCTACTTTCAGAGAAGACTGTAGCAAGAAGGTGAGGAGGAGGACCCGGGGGTGTGTTACTACATGCTGAGCACTGTGCCAGGTGCTTTATGAGATACAGTATCTAATCGAAGGCACACTTCACAAAAACCCTACGAAGCGCCACTGTCCTCATCTCACAGATGAGAAAACTGACAATCCCAGGGGTTAAGGGGACTCACTGAGATCAGAGGACAAAAATGGAGAAGGATCCCCAAGTGGGGTAGCCTGAGCTCAAGGCAGAGGGGCCCTCAAACCACCACCCTCACCATGTGCATTCCAGGCACACACCAGGAGCTCCTTGAGGGCAGGAAAACCCCATCTGGAACACGGCTCACCCGGCCCAACTGTCTGCTAACTCTATCTGTTAAATATGACTTAGAGAATTTGATACATGTTCTTTGTGGCTGTTATGAGGTATGTTTACATTTGTAGCATTCACATAATGTAAGCTAAACTAAGCAACTGTCCTTCTGAGAGAGAGAGAAATGGTCCAAATGCCGTGGGCCTCAATGTCAACAGTCTACCAATGCTTATTTCTTTTCTGCGTTACCATGTCGAGGCAAAGAATTGAGGCCTCGTCAGCTACTCTGTTACATAAAAGTACTTACTTTATGGAATCTGTCCCCAAACCGTGAGGCATTATCAAATTATCTTCTCTCTTATTTAATATTTCATCACGGGGCTCAGAATTAACACCATCCTTCGCTTTCACAAACGCTTCTCTGTGTAAGGCCTATGAGACGGGAAAACTAATCCACAGAAATAAACTTTCTCTCCACGTTCTCCAAGGTCAATAACTTAAAAGTATGGACTTAATTTAACCCTGCCTCTATGCTTTCAACCAATGAGTTGTTTTACAAGGGACAATCTTAACACCATGGCCGTTCTAAGATATGCTCAAATTTTTTCTTTAATTTCTAAAAGGCTTCAGTGCCAAACTTGAAAGGACTATCCTTATTAAAATCAAAGATAAAGACCACCCCCTATAAGAAGAAAGTTGTACCACGTTGGATTTTTTAACAAAGTGCATGGCACTTTTAGAAATTTGGCGCAGGTCCTTAGCAAGAAAAAAATAGGATGAAACAGAAGAAGCAAAAACAAAGGCTTCCCAGTAAAAAAAAAAAAAATTTTTATCTAGTTTATTGGACAGAGAGACCACTATGTATTAAAAGGTCTCAACAAGATAAAGCTTCTTTCACTCACTGTCGTTAACAAAGGAAAGAATACAGTGGCTCTGTAATTCCAAACCCAGCACACGCTGTTCTGTTCAAGTTTACGTTCTTCGGAAGGCAAGCCTTTTTCTGTAACTAACAAATCACACACCAAACACACACACGCACCCCTCTATGGTGTCACCTTTTCTAATTCGCGCTCACAGCCATATCTACTAAGAGAACCAAAGTGTTTCTACGTGGTTAGGAGTGGAAAGATTTACCTTGAAGTTTGGCCTTTCTTTTACTTTGATGGATGAATTTATAGCCACTTCAAGAGGAGAAGAGAACCCAGCTCTGACTTCACAAGCACACTTGTATTATATTACCGAGTGGTTCACTGTTTTCACAGCTGGGCCAGGATTTCCTTTCACGACGGCAGCCGCTGCTACTCTGTCCTCCGCTCAAGACAAGGTTCTTTATGATTTAGAGCAAACAGGGCAGCCACGTAGGTTCTGCACCCGCACTTGTCCAAAGAGAGATCCCTTTCTTTTACCTTCTTAACGACCAAAGCGGCCACGATCGCCTGTCTACCAACATATTTTCCACTCCTGTCAATTAAGAAGTGGTCAAGATGGAACTGTTTAAAAAAAAAACAAAAAACTCCTCTAGTCCACTGAGAGCTTCCAGAAACGAAAAGTCTGCTCCAGCCTACACCTTCAATGTGGCAATGTTAACTACTTTTCTAATTCAGGCCCTTTTTTTTTTTTTTTTTTTTTTTTTAAATTTCTGATCGACCTTGGCTCTCACCTTTTTTTAAAAAAGTAGTGTAGGACTTTGCCACTTGAAAAGATTAAATTCTTTATGCTCCCGAAGTCATATGGAGGTGCTCAAAACACCATGCTGGGAAAATTCAGCACTTTTCTGCGGCTCACTTTTAAAGGGTCCAAGTTGACTTTTACTTTGTATGATGCAACTTCTCAGAAGCTTGACTTAAATTCAGTCATGAAAGCTAGATGCACAGGGAGAAAGTTCTATTAACTTTGTGCTCTCTGGGTCCACCATGACCTGTCCTAAAATCAGTGACCCCTACAACATCCCCTTATGTGGAAAGAAAATCTGTAACCAGACATTTACCGAGAAGTAACCATTTACTGATTAAGAAGAGCTAACTACAAAAATGAACGATACACTAAGGAGACAAAACATACAGCACTTTAAAGCAAACTGATTTTAATGCAAAAACAGCTAATTGAAGGGTCGTCATTAAGAAAAAAAGTATCCCCGATAAGCTATATAACCAGACCATGCTCTCCCAGGACATCTTTAATAGAATCACTTTTTTTAAGTTCTGTAAAATCTAACTGTTGGCTTAGCTGTGTGTGTGTGTTTCTGTCATTGCTTTGTTTTTTTAAAAAATACGAATGCTGATATCATTTCAATTCAACTCGAAAATAGGAAAAAAAAAAAAAAAGTAAGTTTCTGTTTCAGGTGAGTTCTCTTGCAATAGACAGTCCACAATAATCCTAGGAAGAAGGTACCAGCAACGCTAGCTTTCCAGAAGAGGAAGTAAATAAAACTCTTCATTTCCTTTCACAAGCCAAGGTGCCCAGAACAAAACACAAGGAACCATTACGTTTGATGCTTACCTTTCTGGTATAACGCACCCAGTGATTACAGTGCCTGGGTACCCAGGGGCCATATAATTTGTAAAAGAAATTCTCCATCACTCTTTAAGCTATCTAAGAAGAGCTGCCTAAAGGAAGTCAGACTCGCTGGAGGGGGGAGAGGGTAAAGAGCTGTCTGTTTTCAGGTTGATAACATTCTGTTTTGGAATACCATGACGAAGGACTGGCGAAACATACCAACTGGGAAATGTATACCTCTCGGGAAACATGCGAACTAACCATCGACCGTGATCATGCACCTGCTTGACATGAATGGCAGAGATGCGCACAGTGCCTTCCCGCTGGGGCTGATTTTGCCTGGTTCCTGGGGCCTCCGTCAGCTATAGGTTTGCGTTTGGCTCCCCTCGTGCAGCTGCTGCTGCCTCTGGGCCAAGAGGGTTACAGTCGGAGTCCCCACACAGTAACACACACGACTAGGGATGAGGCTTAACTTCAATTCGAAGAGGAGGGAGCACTCTCAGAGTCAGTGAAGGCACCCGAGCCCTAACAGAGGACTCAGGCCTGCACAGAACTTCTGTTCAACCTGCACGCCTGGAGGCTTCCCAGCTCCCAGCAGTGGGAGCCCATGCCGTTGGGGAGAAGCCGCAAAAGACTCCAGTGGAGATTTTCCTCCCAGATCAGAGAGCTTGAGGAAGCACGCTCAGCTCGATTTTTTTATTTGGCTCAAGCATGCAGCCTGCCCCTCAAGCACATAACATTTTAGAGGCTCTAGAAGGCAAGGTGGACTAGATTTTCTTCAGTGCTTTGCGACAGGTAGAGAATAGCAAGTAAACATGCAATCAAAGAATTTCTCGGAGGAAAAACAGATCAGGAGCCGTACTGGTTGTTATGAACTGAACTGTGCCCCCTTAAAATTCATATGTGGAGCCCTAACTAACCCCTGATGTGACTATATTAGGAGCCAGGGCCTAAAGGAGGTGATGAAGGTTAAATGAGGTCATACAGGTGGGCCCTGATCCAATAGGACTTGTGCCCTTATAAGAAGAGAGACACCAGGGATGGGTGCACACAGAGAAAAGACCACATGAGGACACAGCAAGGAGGAGGTATCAACAGGGCAAAGAGAGAAGCTGCAGGAGAAACCAACCCTGCTCAAACCTTGATCTTGGACATCCGGCCTCCACAACTGTGAGAAGCAAATTTCTGTTGTTGGAGCCACCCCATCTGTGGTAGTTTGCTGTAACAATTGAACAGAATAAAACACTGCTGCTTTTGA
The DNA here is from genome assembly GCF_964341445.2 of Mesoplodon mirus. NCBI lineage: Eukaryota > Metazoa > Chordata > Mammalia > Artiodactyla > Ziphiidae > Mesoplodon > Mesoplodon mirus. The sequence goes on from NC_138995.1 coordinate 10,131,037, forward strand.
CCTGATCAACTAGATCTAAAAGGAGAAAAGGCAATGTTCCCTCAGCTTCCTGGCCTCAACCACCAGGAAGTAAGATGTGTTTATGTCATTCCTACATGAGGCAAGTAACTGAGGGGGAGGAGATGAGACTTCTATCAGAAATCTAACTTCTCCTTGGAGTTTCTCCTAAGAGAACTGAAGAAGAAAAAAAAAAAAAATGAGAGAGAGATCTAGTTACTTGCTACCCAAAGAGTGGTACCTGGACCACCAGCAGCAGCAGCATCTGAGAATTGTCAGAAACGCAAATTCTCCAGCCCCAACCCCAGACCTGCTGAATCAGAGGTTCTGGGAGCTGTGGCCAGCATTCTGTGTTCTAATAAGCCTTCGGGGGACTGCGGTACTTGTTCAAGGTGAAGATCCTCTGGCCTTGTTAATGCCCAGGACTGACCTTCTCCAACACACACGCTGTCTAGCACTTCACACGTACACACCACTTCTACATCAGTCCCATTTTGCCCTCAGCATCATGGTATTTGATCCTGTTATCCCTATTATACAGATAAGGAATCTGAGGCTCAGAAAAGGCAAGGCCAAACAGTTCACTGGAAGAGTAAAGACTGGCCTCTAGGACATGATGCCTCTAGAACCCCTTACAGCTTCCCCCATGGCAACGCTGTCATTTTCTCTCTGAGAACTGGCCCCCCCCCTCACCATCCCCTTCCTAGCACCATCCTGCAAGGGCTACTCTTGGGCGTCAGACTTGAGTTAGAATCCTGCCTCTGCCACTTTCTAGGAACCTCTGAGCCCTGAAAACGATGCTGGGTGTTCTGGGTTGAACCATGTCTCCTGCCTCAAAATTCTTATGATGAAGTCCTAAGAATCAGAATGTGACCTTATTTGGAGGTAGGGTCTTTGTGGAGGTAATCAAGTTAAAGTGAGGTCACTGGGGTGAGTCCTAATACTATATTACTGGTGTCCTTATAAAAAGGGGAAATTTGGACACAGCATACATACCGAGAGAATGCCACATGAACTTGAAGATGCCCATCTACAAGCCAAGGAGGGAGGCCCAGACCAGACCCCTCCCTCACACCCCTCAGAAGGAATCAACCCTGCAAACGCCTTGATCTCAGACTTCTGGTCTCCAGAAATGTGAAACAAAAAACTTCTGTTGTTTAAGCCACCAGTCTACAGTGTTTGTTATAGCAGCCCTAGGAAACTAACACACTTAACTTCTAGGAACCTCACTTTCTTCAACCATAAAGGGGGATATTAAGATGTATTCTGACAGGGCTGTAAGGAACATCAAATAAAATAACTATGCAGAATCCTTGGCAAGTAGCAAGTTTTCAATACATTAGGCTTCCTATTAACACAACACTTGCTAAAAGGCTCTCCATGTGATTTACATCTCACATTCTCCTATGGAAATCTAAAAATCTGTGCAGGACACTTAATAGAATCAAAGAACCTTAGCTACTCAGGCAGCTGAGCTATTCAACTGCTAATCACTGCCCCAACTCCTCCCAAGAAGTATTTAAAGCACTGCATAATAAACACCCACACGCAACACAGAAATTAAGAATAACGTGAAAATCGGTAGATGCCTGGGGTCAAGGTGGGGAGGAGACTGACAAATTACCTGGGGCAAAGAGGCAGGAGGAAAATTTCCGTGGAGAAGTAAATGTTCTGTACCTTGGTTGGGGTGGTGGTTTCCCCAGGTATACACATTTGTCCAAAGTCATTCATGTGTACAATTAAAATGTATGTGTTTTATTATATGTAACTTATACTTCAAAAAAGTTGATTTTCTTTAAAAGGGGAAAAGAAGAAAAAAAATCTGATCTACAGGAATCTGAAGTAAACTAGTTTCTCACTTGAGCATTTAAATGTTAGTTCTGAGCTTCCTGGCAACGTTGGTAAAGAAAGGAAATACAATACTTTATAGTGCCCTCTCTATTATATGAAAAAGAGCATACCAATTCTTTAGGAGAGATGAGCTTTCTTCTCTTAACAACTCTGAAATTTTATCAGAGGAATCCCTATATGAGAAACACATATTAAAAAAATAAACCAGGAGTTGGCAAACATTTTCTATCAAGGCCCAGATAGTAAATATTTTCAGCCTTGCAAGCCCTATGGTCTCTGTCACTGCTGTTTTAAACATGAAAGCAACCACAGACAGTAAGTAAATGAGTGAATATCTCTGTGTCACAATAAAACTTTATTTACAAAAATAGGGAAGGGCTGGATTTGACCCATGCACCACAGTTTGCTGACCCCTGGAATAGACAATGCACTTTTAACATTCAATTCTAAACTGACCTGAAGCCAAACAAGAACAAAGCATGGGAGGACAAGAAGGTGACCTTGACCTGTAGATTTTCTACGAAAGAAAATGTTAATAATTACAACAGCCAAGTTCAGAACTCCTGTGGATAACAACCAAAGAAAACTTAATTTTAGACAGTTTAAGAGATTCTATAAAAGTCTCTATAAAGTGAATCTCATTTAAACAAATATAAAACAAAATTTTAAAGTTTTCAGTTTGCATCAAAATCTTATTACACTGTTTGTTTCACCCCGAATTTCATTCAACTTACTGTAACTGCATCGGCTTTTCATTGCAAAGCTGGATGTTTAACTATAAACTATATCCTGCCTCCCCCTTTGTGTGTAAAATTGACAAATGTGTTGTTTTTGGATTCCAGAATTCTGGAGAAAGCCAACCTAAATGAATTAAGATGACTAATGTGTTGATTCTGTTTCCAATCCAACAAAATGTTAATGTAAGAACCCATGTCTTATGATGCTCTGTGTTTTAGTTCAAATTTAACATCAAATATTGAATGAGGCAGTTTCTAAGTAAATTACTAAGCTAAAAATATTCCTTCAGCATAGCAAGAACTCCATCTTGTTTAAATAAATGGAAACTTGAACATCTTTGCTCAGATCAGCCTAAATAAGAAATTAGAAAAATGCAAACCTCCATTACAGGTAACGGTACTGACTTCATCTTCCTGTGGAAAGGAGCACAACGTTGTCTATCGAGGAAAAGGATTTATTTCAAGTGATTCACCCATAATCGTGAAGTCAAGCAACATCCTGCACGCAACCAATGCTTAAGCAAAACGATGTTTTTCTGGTGTGCCAGGTAATTCATCACATCCAAGGTGAAAGATCATGAAGATACCACGAATACAGTGGTGAGACTCACAACCCACGTGTCTCTGAGTATCCAGCTACTGTGGGGTATCTGGCGTTACTAGTTCTTTTGTAGCATTGATGTTCTTACAAATGTTTTCACTGCCGTTACTTGACAGTTGGCTGAGGAGCTCCTGTGGCTATAACACACTGCTACACAGTTTTGTTCTAAGTAAACTAACATTAGCCTTTCATCACGTAATATTTGAGTAATTTCTATTTCCACAGAGGCAGTAACTATTACACTTTTAAAAGCTGTTGGAAGTGTGGCAAAGCCCGAATTCAGTTCCATAAACATTCATCATGGACCTTCCATGAATGAGACGCTAAATGTCAGATCCTGGGTGTTCAGCTAATTCTAATACCAAATCTTTCCAGTTTTCTTAAAGCAACTACATTTACTGACCACCAAAAGATGAATTTTAATAATTACCTTCCATGTGAAAATCAGAAGTACGAAGAGATTATAAAATGAAGGAAATCAATAATTGCGGGGGTGACCGATCTTTCAAAAAAAACAAAAAGAAAAATTTAAAATTTTGTAGGGAAGAAATTAGAAATCCAGGCTCTAGAAATGGAAACTACATAGAATATATGTATTTTGCCCCTAGGTTTTAGATTCAACTATGACAGGCTGTCAGTAACTGAATTTTTTTCATTACCTGCCAGGTATTTAGGAAATTTCCATTATTTAGCAAAGGGTAATTCTGAAATCAATAATACTTTATTAATTACATGCTGATAAATTTCTATCAGAAAAGCAACCATGACAATAAAAACTTAAACCTCTCTAGGCATATTTTTATTTCTAATTCTATTCAATTCAATGATTTTTTATGAATAAAAGCACTCTCTAAAGCAAGTATATGTATTTAAGTGCTATTAATGATTGTAATTCCTGAAAACTATCAGGATTTCTTAATTCAGGATCCATGGACTATCCTTCCCTCCCACCCAAACTTGTACAGAAATGCCAGGCTACAAATGCACTGATTTTCCCCCTGTGGAAAGAAGCCAGAGGTCCCATGATATTCTCAAAGGAGTAAATGGTGCAAAAAAAAGGTTAAAATCCAAAAGCCTGGAATTTTTTTTTTTTTAACGAGAAAGCTGTGAAAACAGTTTGTTCCCCCTGAAAGCTATACAGAAAGAAGCCAAGTATGGTACTTGACAAAACAGATGGAGTCTCAGAACAAGTCCATCCACGCAATCTGACCGACTTGGCGTCAGAAGGGGAACTTAACCATTACAAATCCAAAGCCCTGCCCAGCACTTAAGTCACCTCTGCAGCATCATCAGTAAGCAGCCACCCAGCCTACGCTTCAACACCTTTGTGATGGGGAACTCGCTCAAAGCAGCAGCAATTCCCTGCTTGGTTCCTAATGGGTGATGAAGACAAGAGAACAACTACTTCTGAAAATCAATCACCGTAAGAAAGTACATTCCACAGGGGTGGGAATGTTTTGTTTACTGCTGTATCCCCGGGTCCCAGGGTCCCAGAAGGTGCGAGTACACGGTAGGCGCTCAATAAGTGTTTGTTGCAAGCATGGCTTGTTGAATGACTGACTGCTGTGCATCTGGTAGCATCCCTAGTAGAAAGCAATGTTTCTTTTTTTTTTTTTTTTTTTTTGCGGTATGCGGGCCTCTCGCAGTTGTGGCCTCTCCCGTTACGGAGCACAGGCTCCGGACGTGCAGGCTCAGCAGCCATGGCTCACAGGCCCAGCCGCTCCGGGGCATGTGGGACCTTCCCGGACCGGGGCACGAACCCGTGTTCCCTGCATCGGCAGGCGGACTCTCAACCACTGCGCCACCAGGGAAGCCCTGAAAGCAATGTTTCTTTAACAGCATGGTTTTTTGTTTTTTTTTTTTTTTTGAAGATATTGGGGGTAGGAGTTTATTAATTTATTTTTGCTGTGTTGGGTCTTCGTTTCTGTGTGAGGGCTTTCTCTAGTTGTGTGGCAAGCGGGGGCCACTCTTCATCGCGGTGCGTGGGCCTCTCACTATAGTGGCCTCTCTTGTTGCGGAGCACAGGCTCCAGACGCGCAGGATCAGTAGCTGTGGCTCACAAGCTTAGTTGCTCCACGGCATGTGGGATCCTCCCAGACCAGGGCTCGAACCCATGTCCCCTGCATTAGCAGGCAGATTCGCAACCCCTGCGCCACCAGGGAAGTCCAACAGCATGGTTCTTACGGCTTGAACTGTGTCACTCTAAAAAAAAATAAGTATGTCCAAGTCCTAACCCCAGAACCTCGGAAGCTGACTTTATTTGAAAACTGGGTGTTGATAGATGTGATCAAGTCAAAATTAGATCATTTGTGTGGGCTCCAATGCAATCTGACCTGTGTCCCTATAAAAAGGAGACATTTGGGGACTTCCCTGGCAGTCCAGTGATTAAGACCCCACGCATCCACTGCAGCGAACACAGGTTCGACCCTTGGTCGGGGAACTAAGATCCCGCATGCCGCGCAGCACAGCCAAAAAAAAAAAAAAAAAAAAGATATTTGGACAGAGAGAGGGTCACACACAGAGGTAAGATGATGTGAAGACACACAGGGAGAATGCCATGTGATGGTGCTGGGGTGGACCGTCCTGGGTACCTCTCATACCCACGTTCACTCTCCCGGTCCCATCTCACCCCAGCTGCTGCTGAGGCCACCGGCTCTGTGCAGCTGTCAAGAGATTTCACACAAATGCAACTGGACAGCCTCACTTGGGGCTGCAGTGTGCACCCCACCCCATTCCTGTCGTGGAGCACGGCACACCCACAGAAACCTGCTCGGGACCCACACATGTGAAACCCAAAAACCCAGGGCATTTAATACATATGGGGCTACCCCGATCTGATGGTGCAGGAGGCGATGGCTAACTGCAACTCCCCTTTCACTGCACAGGCCAGCAGCTCTGAGATGCACTTCATAAGCCTCCTCAGCAAGTCCCTGGACTGAGCGCCAGCGGCCCACAGCGCTGCCCGACTCATAACATGCGCCTGCCCTGCTTAGCCTCCATCCCTCACTCATGCCCTCCGAGGTCACACCCCAAATTACCTACAAATAAGCCTCTGTCTCAGGTTCTGCTTTTGGGGGGAGGAGGGGGACCAAGCTAAGACGAAAATCTCTTAAACCATTTTCAATACAGAACACAAACTTACCAGTTTAGTTTTTATAAAACTTGAATCATTATACAAGTTTCCCCACCCCATTCTAATCGGCTGAACACTGCTTCCCTACAGGACTCGGTCCATTGGTCCCACCTCTGTGCCTCGAAGTAAGCCAGGTTCATCTCTCTCCAGAACTATCACAAGAACTAATGTACGTCAACCCCTTTTCCACCAGTTAACTAACAGGTGCTCCTAGGACGGGATTCGATGACTTTGCTTGTCTGTGCTCCGTCCAGAAATGACTACAGTATCCTAGATGTGGTCTGATCACTGGTGCTGTGTACCTTTCTTGACCAAAAACACCATGAAAGCTTCAGCCAACCAAAGGTGTAAACAGGCTGTCTGCATCAGACACTTTACTGGTGCAGATGTTAAGGGCTGCAAGCAATGTTGCCTAGTAGAAACTTCTCTGAGCAGCTGTAGGTAATAGAGACGCCAAATGACGACTGCAGCTGAGAAGGCCCGTCTTCAATACGTGCTCCCCTCTTACATGGGTGGGGGCGCGCTAAACACTTCACTCCTGCTGCCCCGCTGCACGAGCGCACGGTCTGTGTACGGCAGCCTACGGCAGCTGGGGGATCACTACTGACGGCAGACGGATGCCCGGTGACTACTCAGAGTGGCTGCCCCCAAATGGGTTTTATCATCATACAGGAAAAAAATTCAACCATTTTTAAAAAATAATCAAGGGATAAGGATCCTTATATCTTTCTTTCTCGGAAAAGTTCAGTTAAACCCAGAGATGTTTGCTCTTTTTCTTTCCCCCCTTCTTCTCGTCTCCTGTTACCAAGGGAAGAAGACCAGCACCCAGAAGGAATTGACACTTGAGCCTCTGAAGAGTAAAGGGCTGGGCTTAGGCTGATCTTCCTCTCCCCTTCCGTGTTCCCATTCTTATTCTGAGCTGACCCTATGACACACTTCCTAACTGCTCAACTGAGTTCTGATTAAGCATTATAAAAAATAAAACAAATTGGGTGCATGCTGTGAACGTCCGTCAGCAAGTACAATACCATGGTTCTTATCATGAGAAGTAAACTTAATAGAATTAAAGAGAAATATTTCATCGAAGACAGAATAACTGAAAGGCGGGCTGTGCCATCAGCAAACGTGGGGTGGCTCCCGCCAGAGTATCAGAGGGGCGGCGTGGCTGTGTGATACTCTGCAATTCTACAGCGAGGGCTACCATCAGCTCTCCCAGAGACGGTGGGGCAAACCATTCAGACGGTCAGCCGACAACCACTTTCCGGACAACTGTCATCATTCTGGCCACTGGGAAAGCTGATCTGTTCCAAAGAATTCGCATTTCCCTGGAGAGAGGCGCTCTCTCCCTGGTCTGTGCTTTTCACACCGTCTCGTGTCTGTGGTTCGCGATGCTCACGCGCTGTGGGAAAGGCTGAGGCTTGAACTAAATGGATGTGGAAAAAGACAGGCCTGCTTTATTCTGTCTATTCTGTTAAGTGTGGACACGGTCCAAGTGGAGCATACAAAGCCATGGCTTTGCAGAAATCCCTTCTGCTGTGCACTGGCAGTTGCGTCCACTGCCAAAGGGCAGTCGAACAAAACAGGCAAATATTTATCGAACTCCCAAAGTAGGACAGAGACGGTGACAAGTGAAGGCGTCCCTCAACAGGTCGGTCCGTGAATTTAAAACACAGTTGATTTTCCTTCCCTATTTCATACAAGGGTGCACCTGACACCAGCTCCTTTTTACCTTTTAAGCAAAAACATAATTCCCTGTGTTAGCGTCCATACAAAAGTGCCCATGATAAAAAGTTAAGAAGCTCTCCAATAAAGATGTTTAAAAAAAAAGATTAAACATAATAATAATAATAATAATAAATGAAAAAAAAAGTTAAGAAGCTAAGTTTAAAACTTACTCCCAGTAACAAAATGAAAGATAAGGAAACTCATGGTGAACAAGACAAGGTGACACATACCACACTGGGTGCCTTCAGTTCATCTCACTGAAGTCTCACAACGCTATGACGTTGGGGTCATGGTGCCTGCTTCACGGACGGGGAAACTGAGACTCAGGAGTTAATAACAGGGAACAAGGCCCCAGAGTTACCAAGTTGAAAAGTATAGAAGTTTAAAAAAAAAAAAAAAAAAAAAAAAGCATGTCTAATTATCCAAAAAAGAGTGAGGGCTCACAATCCAAAATAAAACCAGGCAGTGGATACACATGTATGTTGCAGCCTTACTGTCCCAAGACTTAATAATTTTTACCAGCTTTCCCATTTCAGGCACCTCTTTCTGGGTGAAGGGATCCCCACTTGTGTTAACATCCTCTTATCCTCCCTGACTCCTGCCCTTGGCAGCCGGACAGCCTGTGTGGTTAGGAAATCTAGGAGAGAGCGCGGGGCCCACAGGGCCCTATCCTTCCTCTCCTCGTACAGACATCACACGCCCCACTCTGCTCTGCTGTGTGCCTGCAGCGGGCTCTGCCCTCAGGGGTGGTCTGGTGGGACCCGGCACCAACCCATCCCCCTGTCAAATTCTGGGGCTCAGGATCCGAGAGCCCACTGGCCCCCACGTAGAGGTCATGCTCCCCAATGTGAGCTGGGCCAGGCATTAAGGTGATGCACTCGCCTTCTGTTCGCCTTACACTGTGTCCTATTTCTCAATCAGTTCATAACTTGGAAAATGGGGGAAAATGTGTTACTTGCTGAGGCCTTGAAACCTCCACACCTCTTGATGGGCGACCTGACCAATCTGAGCTTGGATTCCTCTCATTAGAGTAAAACGTTCTACGGACCTCGAGTCACTGTAATTTAAGAAGAGTGTGGCTGCACATTTCAAATCAGTTTGGAATTTATAAACAGATGGGATATAACAGCGCACTATTAGGTTTTGTCTTCTAGACCCGAAAGGTTCACAAGCCACGTGATTAAGGCTCGCTCGAGGAGGTCTAAAGAGAGAGCCATGTAAGAGCCAACACCAGAGTACACGTAACCCAGGAGACAAGATCCGAAAATTTTCTCACCCCGTCCTGAGAGTCAAAGGAACCTATTCTAAGTCTGAATCTATACCACAAGAGGATCCTTTTTTTCAGCTCTGTGTTATTCCTTGTTGCACTGTATCACTATACTCTTTAAAAAGCAGAGGCATATCATGAAATCCCATGCTTTGTAGAAGATTCCATTATAAGAGTAATCATTATTGAACCTTTTAGCCCAGATGTAATTTCTTACATGTTACAACAAGTTTGGCACGCATTGTGAATTTCAGCCAAGGTTGATAAAGTTCAATACCTTGGCTAACCAACCATGTGTACTACTCATTATAGAAGTAATAAATATATTCATCAAAATGGACATGAAAAAGCCATAAGAAAATCCAATGCCATTTCCAGCCTGCCGCCATAAAAGCACCCCTTGGACTTTAATTTTATACATAGTTATCACACCTACCCATCATTCAATACCAGGCATACATAAAACAATCATCTACCTACATTTGCATGCTAAATAAATTCCAGTCAGAGAGGTGAATTCTCCATCCTAGAGTTCTCAAAAGTTGCACAAATGCACACATGCTTCTATGTTCAACTCCTAAAAGAATTCATATCAAGTACAAAGGGAATCAGACAGACACGCCTACAAATATCATTTTCCTTCCCATTATCTTTTTGGGTCAGTTTTAGCGGAAGTGGTTTAATTTTTTCCCCCAGTAATACTTTCAGTCTAATTATTCTTTTAGCCTCTTGATAACTGAAAAATTTAGAAGAAAAGAGAGCCTGATTTAGATCAGTGTCATGGATGGAAGAAAATCTCAGTTCACGGAATGGAAAAGCCTCCTATGATCAAACGTACAGGAGTCGACAGAGCTGGCCTCTAGGAGCTGAATGCAATTAACAAAATTTCCTTTACTGGGATAAGAAAACCAGAGTGACTGCCTCGTTGAAAATCCAAGTTCTCCCTATTGCATTTCTCTCTCTTGTGCTTCTAAGAAGAAACGCGAACACTATTTCAGATGTTCACTTTCAAGGAAACCAAAGCCTTCCCCTCTAAGAAGTCCTCCCTGACATCTGGTCAGCCACAACGGAGCTGACCAGCGTCGGGCTCTGAACCGGACTTTAAGAGTCGTGCTGCACGTTTCAAACACTGCCCTGAACCTGCTAATCCTCTGCTGGGGAAACAACTCCTCCTGAGTCGTTGCACCTCCACTCCAAGAGGTGAACCTGATGGGGGAGAGTCTACACTCTTTATTTCTCAGCAAGGGCCTGTCTTCATCCACAGAGGGCAGTGGAGCCAGCTGTGTCTACACTGCAGGGTCTACACACCCCCGCCCCAGGGTGCAGGCAACACCTCTCCCCGCTATCTGTGCATCACACTTCCTTCCTCTTCCATCTCGCTGGGCAAACAGCACCGTAGACCAGAAATTGCCTCTTGCTGCAGTTTAATGCTTTCTTTCAAATTTTCTCTCTTGGAGACATCAGCCCAGTGGGACCACTGTGTGATAATTTTATAAATGTCCTCGTACTCTCCTGGTTCTTTTCACATCTACCGTGGAGAAAAAAAACACGATCAAGCTTTCTAAGACCAAAGTTACGCTCCTTATGACAAAGCAGAGAATCCCTGCTATTAATTACAAACAGCACCTAAATCATCACAACCTTAGCCAAATAATATGAGGTCTTAACTAGGCCTAAGCAGAACATCACAACGGTGGAGGGCTTTATTTTCTCAAAGAGTTGGCAACTGCCGGATTCTTCCGAGAGCTTAAATACCACAATGACAGATACTGATGTTCAGAAAGATTAAAGTAAAATATGAAACTAAACAGAGGACGGAGAGATGAGCCAGATTTGGGTTCTGAATCACAGAAGTAAAGAAAAAGCAAACTCTCACACTGACGGTCATAATGAAAAAAAGGTTAAGGAAACTAAGGAAAGAGGGTTTCATGGCTCCCCAAAGACTCAGGGAACAGGTAAACTTCCGCAGGCATCACAAGCATTATGTGCGCAGAAAATAGTCTGTGCGAAGTCCACGCTATCGTTTATCGCAATGCCCAGAATTAAGAATATGGGTAAGTTTCTAAATACAGATTTCTGACAGCTATGCAGAAATGCTATCAGGAAGAGCAGACAGTTTTCAAACACGGCCTTTACTGAAAACAAAGCCATCCTGCGAGCATGTTGACTCTGAGATCCAATACTAATATTTAAGCAAACGGTTAAGTCAACATGAACAATGTTTGCTGTCTCTTTATTTGTCACAAGATCTGATTCTCCCCACCGATGTGAACACACACACACACACACACACACACACACACACACACACACACACACACACACACACACACACACACCCATACAATATAAAGTCACTGTCACAGGGAGCAGTCAAGGGACTTCCCTGGTGGTGCAGTGGATAAGACTCCATGCTCCCAATGTAGGGGGGGGCCCAGGTTCGATCCCTGGTCGGGGAACTAGATCCCACATGCATGCCACAACTAAGAGTTTGCATGTCACAACTAAGGAGCCCGCCTGCCACAACTAAGACCCAGCGCAACCAAATAAATAAATATTAGGAAAAAAGGGGGGAGCAGTCAAGGAACACTTAAGAAAACACACAGAACTCCCTAAAACCTGTGTAAGATCCACAAAATCTGTTAGGAGGACGGAAGCATCCCATTGACTGTAAACTTGGAATCACTTATTTCTACACGTGACAACTCTGTCATGTTTTGTTCCCTGCCCAGTTCAGCTCAGCCTCCTAAGTGCATCACTCGCTTTTGTAAACTAGCGTCCCCAGGATTAGCCTCCTATGATGTGCAATATGGAAGCTTCAGTAGTTCAATCTCTAACATTCATTTAAAGACATCAGCATTTCTTCTTTAGGAATTCATTGGAAACTATTTCACTTTCAAGATACTTCTCCGTGGACAGTTTAAACAGAACACATGATGATTAGAGTTGTATCCTTTGAAAAGTTAAACATTATTAAATTCTTCAATCCAAACAAGACCAGCTTTATAGTAACTAACACATGAAATCTAGAACTCACTCTTAAAGACTTGAGTGTGTCACCCTAAAATTTTCAAAATTCTGCAATTCAGCTGATGTTTAAATTTTTACATAACGGGTGATTAAAAAAATTTTTTTGCTTGGAATTTGTAAACTCAAATACTATCCAAAAATGTGACCACTTTCCCTGCAGCCTCGACAGAATGTAAAATCCTAAGTCTAGGCAACGATTCTCTACCTCACGGTTAAATACTGTGCTTTGCAGCTGCGACACCAGTTGAGGAGCTGGAAACTGGATCGGAGCAAAGAAGAATCGTGGCAATTACAAAACCTCCCTGGTCTATATTGCCAGATTAATAACAGCGTTAGCAGAGCTCAGCTATACCATCAGTGGCGTGAGGAACAGCGGGTTGAGAGCTCCAAGGCTGAGTCAAAACACGGAGCGAAGCACAGAAGCCAGTTACAGGAAAGTCAGCCACGACTGTGAAAGAGATCTGTCCACCAAACAAAATGAGTCAGTATGCCACTCAAACGAACCGCTGATTTTTAGCACAGACTATCTGAGCAGTACATAACGGCTTAGACTGTAAATACAAACATCCAAAGGCAGAGAAGAAGCTTTAAAAATATCCTAATACAGCTGCAGGCTTATTACCACAAGGCAAGCAATGGAACTGTGATTAATACAAACGACAGGTAAGCGATGGCACCTGACCACATATCCACGCTTTGCTCAAATTAACAGGGAGTTTTCGCTCACCCTGTACTTATTCACAGGTTTTGCTTTCCTTTACCGTTTATAATTGCCACAATTCTTCTTTGCTCCGATCCAGTTTCCAGCTCCTCAACTGGTGTCGCAGCTGCAAAGCACAGTATTTAACCGTGAGGTAGAGAATCGTTGCCTAGACTTCGGATTTTACATTCTGTCGAGGCTGCAGGGAAAGTGGTCACATTTTCGGATGGTATTTAAGTTTACAAATTCCAAGCAAAAAAAATTTTTTTATCACCCGTTATGTAAAATTTAAACATCAGGTGAATTGCAGAATTTTGAAAATTTTAAGGTGGCACACTCAAGTCTTTAGGAGTGAGTTCCAGATTTCATGTTTTAGTTACATGAAGAGGTGTACATGGAGATGAAGCTTAAGAAAAATCAGAGACTCATAGGAAGACTTAAAAAGCATCAGTCAAGATAAAAGAAATTAAAGATGATACAAACAGATGGAGACATGTACCATGTTCTAGGATTGGAAGAATCAATATTGTGAAAATGACTATACTACCCAAAGCAATCTACAGATTCAATGCAACCCCTATCAAATTACCAATGGCATTTTTTTTTTTTTTTTTTTTTTTTTGCGGTACACAGGCCTCTCACTGTTGTGGCCTCTCCTGTTGCGGAGCACAGGCTCTGGACGCGCAGGCTCAGCGGCCATGGCTCACGGGCCCAGCCGCTCCGCGGCATGTGGGATCCTCCTGGACCAGGGAACAAACCCGTGTCCCCCGCATCAGCAGGCAGACTCTCAACCACTGCACCACCAGGGAAGCCCTACCAATGGCATTTTTTACAGAACTAGAACAAAAAATCTTAAAATTTGTACGGGGACACAGAAGACCCTGAATAGCCAAAGCAGTCTTGAGGGAAAAAAACGGAGCTGGAGGAATCAGACTCCCTGACTTCAGACTATACTACAAAGCTACAGTAATCCAGACAATATGGTACTGGCACAAAAACAGAAATATAGATCAATGGAACAGGATAGAAAGCCCAGAGATAAACCCACGCACCTATGGTCAACTAATCTATGACAAAGGAGGCAAGGATATACAATGGAGAAAAGACAGTCTCTTCAATAAGTGGTGTTGGGAAAACTGCACAGCTATATGTAAAAGAATGAAATTAGAACACTCCCTAACACCATACACAAAAATAAACTCAAAATGGATTAGACACTTAAATGTAAGACTCGACACCATAAAACTCTTAGAGGAAAACATAGGAAGAACACTCTTGGACATAAATCACAGCAAGATCTTTTTTGACCTACCTCCTAGAGTAATGGAAATAAAAACAGAAATAAACAAATGGGACCTAATGAAACTTAAAAGCTTGTGCAAAGCAAAGGAAACCACAAACAAGATGAAAAGACAACCCTCAGAATGGGAGAAAATATTTGCAAATGAATCAACAGACAGAGGATTAATCTCCAAAATATATAAACAGCTCGTGCAGCTCAAAATTAAAAAAACAAATAATCCAATCAAAAAATGAGCAGAAGACCTAAATAGACATTTCTCCAAAGAAGACATACAGATGGCCAAGAAGCACATGAAAAGCTGCTGAACATCACTAATTATTACAGAAATACAAATCAAAACTACAGTGAAATATTACCTCACACCAGTTAGAATGGGCATCATCAAAAGATCTACAAACAACAAATGCTGGAGAGGGTGTGGAGAAAAGGGAACCCTCCTGCACTGTTGGTGGGAATGTAAATTGATACAGCCACTATGGAGAACAGTATGGAGGTTCTTTAAAAACTAAAAATAGAACTACCATATGACCCAGCAATCCCACTACTGGGCATATACCCAGAGAAAACCATAATTCAAAAAGACACATGCACCCTAATGTTCATTTCAGCACTATTTACAATAGCCAGGTCATGGAAGCAACCTAAATGCCATCGACAGACGAATGGATAAAGAAGATGTGGTACGTATATACAATGGAATATCACTCAGCCATAAAAAGGAACGAAATTGGGTCATTTGTAGAGATGTGGATGAACCTAGAGACTGTCATACAGAGTGAAGTCAGTCAGAAAGAGAAAAACAAATATCGTGTATTAACGCATATATGTGGAACCTAGAAAAATGGTACAGATGAACTGGTTTGCAGGGCAGAAATAGAAACCCAGATGTAGAGAACAAACGTATGGACACCAAGGGGGGAAAATGGCAGGGGGTGGGGTGGTGTGATGAATTGGGAGATTGGGATTGACATATATACACTAAAATGTATAAAATGGATAATTAATAAGAACTTGCTATATAAAAAAATAAAATACACTTCAAAAAAATTTTTTAAAGCATCAGTCAAGATAGCGAATGCCATCTTTAACTTACAAGAACCTATTTGGTGATTCGTTTGCAGATGTCTTCTCAAGAATTAAACAAAAAGGCTTTAGTATCCTGTACTTTTAAATACAAAAAGAATAGAGACATAGAGGTAGAGAACAAATGTATGGATACCAAAGGGGAAAGGGGGGTTGGGATGAATTGGGAGATTGGGATTGACACACATACACTATTGATACTATGTATAAAATAGACAACTGATGGGAACATACTGTATAGCACAGGGAACTCTACTTAATACACTGTGGTGACCTAAATGGGAAGGAAATCCAAAAAGGGAGGATATACGTATACGTATAGCTGATTCACTTTGCTGTACGGTAGAAACTAACACAACATTGTAAAGCAACTATACTCCAGTAAAAATTAATAAAAAAATAAAAATAAATACAAACAGAAACACAGAAATAATTATAAACTGCCCAGAGGCATCCATGTGTACAGGGAAATGTATGGTTAAAAAAAAAATTATACCATAAAGCAAATAAATGTAAACATTCTCTAAAAGCACAAAGATCAAGTGGCTGACATTTTGGTTCGTTTGTAGCTCCAAAGGGGGAAGTATCCTGTCTGCTTCAACGCTGAAGAGTTGGCACCTAGTTCTCAATGTGTGTTGACTACACAAATGATGGAATTAAGGGTGTGTCTGTGCCTACGATCCAGCCAGCTCTCTCTCCACACAGCCCTCATCCCAGACACTAAACCAGGGTTCTCGACTCAAGAATCCACACAGACCAGGCAGGTAACAGGACACAGTCATGGCAAACAGCTTTGCCTAACGGCAGGGAAACAGCCTCAGTGCAATTCTGCTTGCTGGGAACAGGGCCCAGTGTTGCCAGCTCTTCTGATTTTTTTGAGTCAGAAATCAGGATTAGGGCTTCCCTGGAGGCAGAGTCGTTAAGAATCCGCCTGCCAATGCAGGGGACAAGGGTTCGAGCCCTGGTCCGGGAAGATCCCACATGCCACAGAGCAACTAAGCCCATGAGCCACAACTACTGAGCCTGCGCTCTAGAGCCCGCGAGCCACAACTACTGAGCCCGTGTTGAACAACTACTGAAGCCTGTGTGCCTAGAGCCTGTGCTCCGCAACAAGAGAAGCCACCGCAATGAGAAGCCCACGCACCGCAACAAAGAGCAGCCCCGGCTCGCCGCTACTAGAGAAAGCCCGCGTGCAGCAACAAAGACCCAATGCAGCCAAAAATAAATAAATAAAATTAAAAAAAAAAGAAAATCAAGATTACTTTTAAGTAAACGCTCTTGATTTTAACATGTTGGCAGTTAATCTAAAGCAAAACAGAAACCACCACAGGTCATTTCTGCGCAGACCAAACAAATCACCTGGAGGCCAGATCCAGGCTACAGACCCCAGTTTCCCCTGTGTCCTGATTGGGAGCCTCTACTCTTGAGCAAATGGCCCCCAGCTAGGGGAATGAGCAAGTGTGAGATGGTCCCCCTCCCTTAATCACTGTCACGGGATATGAAGTCACTCAGCAGCACTACAGTGAGGCCCGGACATTTAGACACCATCCTGTTTCGGACAAACCCCGACTGGAGGACAAGAGGCATCGTACGGCTGCTCCCAAACTCAGAAAGCCAAGGCACAGGACCAGACTTTTTCTAGAAAAAAAAAAATCACCCAGCCCAAAGAAACGGTTAGGTAGGGGAGAGGTGGGGTGGGGACAGAGACTTCAATGCTGCAGGTGAAGAGTCCTTAGAGATAATCCATCACCTTCTGAGGTTCCTGAGGAGTGGCCCCCAAAGATGCCCACATCCGAGTCCCTAGAACCTGTGAATGTCACCCTACATGGTAGGGGGGGACTCTGCAAATGTGATGAAGGTCTTGAGATGGGGAGATTACGCTGGCTGATCCCAGTGGACCCCAGGTGATGAAAACTGTTGTCGTAAGAGGGAGACTTGTCTGCACAAGAGGAGAAGGTGGTGTGACGGGGAGTGACACGCTTCGAAGGTCGAGGAAACATCCACAGGCCAAGCTTCTAAAAAGGTGAGGAAACAGACTCTCCCCCGAGAGCCTCCAGAAGGAGCCGACCCTGCCAACGACCTGACTTCAGCCAGTAAGACTGATTTTTCGGACTTCTGACCTCCAGAATGGCAAGCAAGCAAGTTGCTGCTGTTTTTAATAACTAAGTAAATGGGTAAGGAACGTAACGATAGATGCACATGTGTGCCCTCAGGTAAGTGTAAGAGCCCCACGATGATGACACATAAACACCACTGGTTTCCTCTGGTCAAGTCCCTCCCCAGTCAGGCCAACGGGCAATAAAACAGAAACACGGGGCAAGCGGCCACAGCCAGGCTCCGCAGAGAAAGGCCCTCAGGCACAGACCGGCGGCTCCCAACTCAGCTTTTTAGGCTGCAAGGAGGGTATCGTTTGCCAAAAATCTGACTGTGCTCCCTGACTGAGACGTTTCCCCAGATGGATCTGTTAACACTGCGCGCTACCTTGCCAAACACTCAATCTGGTAACTGTACACGGACTTGGAATGGAAACTTCCTTTGCTAATAGATAAAGTTGTAATGGCATTTCTTTTCCATTTTTTTTTCCTTCCGGTAATGCCACTTGGAATACAGTGTTGATCTCTCAGCTGACAGAAGCTTCTCAAACCCAGCTGCTGAATGGAGAAGCCACAGCTGCCCTCCTGTACGACACTCCAGACAGAAAAACTGAAGGCACTCAGCAGACCTTATACTGAGAGATGCAAAAAGTGTTGAGATTCATCCTTACAGCCATCCGTGGCTAACACAGTAGAATCTCTCCGTTTGAAAGAGATTATTTTCACTCTCTTGCTTCGTGCGATCACAAGGAAAACAGCTTCCAGAATGGAGATGCTACTGGAAAGTCTGTTAATGTTCCATAAGCCAAGAGCACCCAGTTCGCTCTCCCCGTGTACATCTGTATTCACTCGGCACTGCCAACAGAGGTGAGGAAAGGCCTGGGCAACTGAAGTAGAAGGCAATCAGAAAATGAGCTGTCCAAGAGCCAACAACATTTTCAGCTATGGAAACTCAGCAGGACTGCAGCCCGTGGCCATTTCTGCCTCCGCAGAGATGCCCTTCTGGTTACCCCAGGTTTCCGCTCCTGAGGAGCTGGCCAGCGTCACACCCTGTCAACCCCGGGTGGGACAGCATCCGTTAATATTTCCTAGTCGGACTTCCCTGGCGGTCCAGTGGTTGGGACTCCACGCTTCCACTGCAGGGGACACGGGTTCGATCCCTGGTCGGGGAACTAAGACCCCGCATGCCACGTGGTGTGGCCAAAAAACACAACAAAAAATTTCCTAGGCATCACCACCAAATCGAGGGTCCAAGACTCGACAAACGTACTTGAAGTCTGGTTACCTTTCTGAACCCTGGGGAATATATTTGCTGATACCTCTCAGCGGGTCCTAACAAAAAAAGATCAAGAGACCCTATTTTATTCCATCCGTCATGGAATTAAATCACTCTCCTTCCTCCTCCATCTTCCAAACCTTAAGTTTCGTCCTGCAGGACGGCCTTTTCTGACAAGCGTTAGGTGATTTTTTTCCCCCAACTGCAAGCAACCACATAAGGTCTACTGGACTCTTCACTACTGCATGTGCACGTTGCGTTGTTTTATTTTATCCTGACAAAAGAGTGGGTGACAGCACCCCAGTGTTCACTGCAGCACCATTTACAACAGCCCAGACATGGGAGCAACCTACACGTCCACCGACAGAGGAACGGATACAGACGACGTGGTACATAGATACCATGGAATGTTACTCAGCCGTAGAAGAATGAAATAATGCCATTTGCAGCAACGTAGATGCACCTAGAGATGATCATACAAAGCGAAGTCAGAGAAAGACAAATGTCATAGGATATCACTTACTTGTGGAATCTAAAAATGGTACAAATGAACTGATTTACAAAACAGAAACAGTCACAGATGTAGAAAACAAACATGGTTACCAAAGGCGAAAGGGGCGGGGATAAATTAGGAGATTGGGATTGACATATACACACGACTATACATAGAACAGATAACTAATAAGGACCTACTGTATAGCACACGGAACTCTACTCAATATTGTGTCGTAACCTATATGGGAAAAGAATCTAAAAAAGAATAGATATATGTATATGTGTAAGTATAACTGATTCCCTTTGCTGTACACCTGAAACAATGTTGTAAATCAGCTATCTTCCAATATCAAATAAATAAAGAGTGGGTGACAAAGTATGAGTCTCTTTATTTTACAGATGAGGAAAGGGAGGCTCGAGATAGCTAAGTGACAGGCCTTAGGTCACAAAAGTTAACGTCCACCTGACTCGCAGCCAATTCTCCTCCTAACATGTTCCCGTGGTCTCCAATAAAACCCATCATACCTTTTGAAGTGCTGATAAAATTCTATTCACACACTGAGATGTTCTTCGGTAGTCTCAAGTGAAAGGGACAGCTAAGCTGGACATTTATACTTAATATTCCAGGCAGTCCTATAAACCATCACAAACTCAAGTGAACCAGAGCTCTGATGCCAGACTCTTGGAATAAAGATGTTACTATGATGCATTCATTTAAGGTTTAATAGTTTTCCTTCCTTTCTTCCCCCCAAGTTTAATAGATCTTTTTTTCCTCCTTGACTGCAAGAAAAATAACCTTTTTTTTCCCCTTTCTTTCTTTCACTTGATTCTTTTTCCTGGATGCAGCTACCATCTGACCTCCAACCAAAAAATATCTAAAATGTTTCCTTTCATACCAAAGACAAGTAGACGCCTAAAACAGTTATTGAGAAAGGTCGTTTTAGGACAAACTCGCAGATATGACGGCAGCCTTTTGAGGATCCAAGAACCAGGAAGCTAGGAAAATAACAAACTAATGTCAGTAACTTGATCGTCTTGCCTCCCATTCCCGAAATGACTACAGTTTACTAACTGCCTGCAGTGTGCGGCAGACAATTCCCTGGGCGTTCTGGAGTTCCCATCTTTAACAACTGTGCAGGGACTTCCCTGGTGGCGCAGTGGTTAAGCATCTGCCTGCCAATACAGGGGACACAGGTTCGAGCCCTGGTCCGGGAAGATCCCACGTGCCGCGGAGCAATGAAGCCCATGCGCCACAACTACTGAGCCTGCGAGCCACAACTACTGAGCCCACGTGCCACAGCTACTGAAGCCCACACGTCTAGAGCCCGTGCTCCACAAGAGAAGCCACTGCGATGAGAT
Organism: Mesoplodon mirus; assembly: GCF_964341445.2. Classification (NCBI taxonomy): domain Eukaryota; kingdom Metazoa; phylum Chordata; class Mammalia; order Artiodactyla; family Ziphiidae; genus Mesoplodon; species Mesoplodon mirus. The sequence goes on from NC_138995.1 coordinate 10,151,687, forward strand.
GTCCGCTCACTGCAATGAACAAGGAGTAGCTCCCATTCGCTGCAACTAGAGAAAGCCTGCTGAGAGCAATAAAGACCCAACACAGCCAAAAATAAATAAATATTTTTAAAAATTTTTTTAAATAAAAAAGTATTTACAAAAATATTTTTTTAAATTTTTTAAATAAAAAAGTATCTATAAAAAAAAACTGTTCAAAGTACAAATAGTGTCCATGTTTCACAGATGCAAAACGAGCGCTCAGAGAAGGAAAGTAACGGGGCCCAAGTCACCCGATGAGTCGCGGTGGGGCCAGGTGTGGAAACTAGGTCACGTCTGCTTCCTGAGTCCTGATCCCTTCCTCTGCACCCTGCTGCTTCTCCAGACAGAAACTACCTATCAAGCTTTCCCCTGTCAGCAGAGCTATTTTCAGCAGTGGTACAATTTCGCCACGCGGGAGCCAGGCTCATCAAATGAGATAATGCAGAGAAAAGCTCTGAAGAGGGGTTACTACCATTAATAGAAGATCTGGGGGGAAATCTGCAAAACCCAAAGAACTGATTGTCGCCTACTGCATTATCTTGAGACTCAACCTCCATCGTAAGCTGGCCGATTTTGAGTTTCCTGGGGTGCTCCCTCCTTAAATGCAGGGATGAAGCAGCGGTGCCCATGATTTGTAGCTGGTGTAAGAGATAAGATATAGACTTAGAAGTTTGTAGTGAAGCAGACTGGGGAGTGAGGCCAACTTTCTTCTCACGAATTGCCTCTGGGTCACAAGATTGAATGTGTACTTAAAGTAATAGACACTTTGAGATAAATTAACTTCGGAGACAAAGGGACATTTTGAAAATTAAATCTTGCCACATGAATCAAGCAATCAATTAGCAATCGATACATATCCAATAGTTACGCATGTACGACGGAAAGGCGACTCATAAAAGAATAAACACAAATGGCCAAACATCGGAAGAGCTGATCAATCTAATCATCAGAGAGACATGCAAATTTAAGGGATACTGTTTAAAAAATGTTAAATGCCAAGACTGGCAAGGATGCAGGGCAAATGGGCGTTTAAATTGGTACAAGCTTCCAGGGGTGTGGTTTGACAAAACAAACCAAGATTTTAAGATTAGGAAACAAATGCCCTGACGCAGCAATTCCAGTTCCAGAAAATAAAACTACAGAATAGTCATGAATGGGTACAAACATTTAATTACAAAATGTTCATCTCCATTCCATGGCTATCAAAAAACTGAAATCCACCCAAATGTGCTACAGAGGGAGAATGGTTAGAACCATCCAAGGCTATGCAACCACTTAAGCTGTTGTAGAATATTCTACGACAGGCAAAGATGCTCATAACCACAGTTAAATAGAAAAATCACAATAGAAGGGAAGGGGAAAATGTTGAGAATCATATATGCGATCTACTGACAGTTAATTCTGGCTGGTAATAATTTGGGGTGATTTTTTTTCCTTATCTGCATTTATGTTTCTTTTTACTTTTCTGCATTTTCTAAGTTTTCCATAAGGAATACATGTTTTATAACAATAATAAATAATTCTAGCCTAACACCTGGAATTTATGTGAGTTTGACAAATGCCAGCTTCCATTCCCCGTAATTCTTTCCCCAAACTTATTTTAAACTAACACCAAAGGGGAACTCAAGAGAGAAAGTGTCCGTGTACTAATCTAGGATCACCCAGCAGTTCAGAGATCACATCAGCCTCACCCCTCCCAACAGGCACGACACTCAGCACACAGGCTGGCCCAGAGCAGGCTTTCGGAGATTCATTAAGATAAATGTGTTGATTTCAGACAGACTGGCTAAGCTGCTTGGGAAGAGCCTGGGCAGGACTGAGCACTGCTCCTTGGAGCAAGGCAGCAGCAAGCAGAAGGGAGAGGGCCCCGGGCATGGAGTCTGAAGTTCTCTGCTCTAGTTCGGTAGGCTCAAGAGCTGTGTGACCTCGGGCAAGTTACCTCACCTCTCTGTGCTTTCACCCTAACTGGAGGTCAGGGTACCTGTGAGCACGGTGGCGAGAATTAAATAAGACACCAGGTACAGAATACTCGTAAAATCTAAAAAGCTATCAATATGAGACAAGATTACAGTGATCAATAAATAGTAATCTGGAATCATTAAGTACATTTCAGAGGTAAGGGTGAAAATGAACAATATTTTATTCGTTTTAACTTCAGTTTCCATACAACTACACAAGAAAGTTCTTTGATTCTGATTCTGCCCCTCTTTCCAGGGGATCATTTGTTCCAGCAAAAGGCCTGGTTCCACCCACCTTGCTAGTCCTCCCATCCTACCCTAGGGAGGAATATTAAAAACACTGCAGTGAGTCTCCCACACCCCATCTCACACACACGGACACTCTCCACACACACCCCACCCCCTGCTCGAGCACACTGTCTTAGTTTTCCTTTCAGAGTCCAGGGAGGAGACCTTGACTTGCTTTCAGAGACAGCACCATCTCAGTGTGGTTTCTAACAAGAAGGATCCAGAAAACCAAGCAGCACAGCCTGGTAAACAAGTAACACAGATTTGAAACAATTAGATCCCAGCCCTGTCACACAAGTCATTAAATAGAAGGCCACTTCCCATTGGGCTCATTTGCGGGGGGGGGAGGGGGGAGAGGTGCAGATAAAGACAGGCCCTTCAAGAAATGCAGTGTTACATATTAAGCCAAAGGAAGATCATAAATTCAGGCAAGAAACTCTGATTTTTGGAATTTACTTTTGATCAATCTATCGGAGACTTCATTTAAGAGATCTTTGCAAGAACGTCCTTCTACTGACCCCCCCCCCATGTTATTCTGGAAAAGGCTGAGGACTCGGATCTGAACAGTTTGTGTATATACTGCAGAAAATGAAGAAAGGACGTGGGCTGTGTCACTGTAAATGAGAGATGGTCAAGGGGGTTCCAACAGCTGGCACGCCCTTCATCACCAAGTCTGGAATAATTCCCACAATAGCCATCTAGTTTTAACCCTCTTCATTGGAGAGACAAAGAACACATCTGTAAACAAACGAGCAAAATATGTTAACTCTGGTGAAGGAGTTTTTGCACTGTTACAAAAGTATATTCACGGTGCTTGCTGGTTCTTTCATTTTAAAGAGAGAAAAAAGTAAGTTGCTGAGAAAAAGAAGAATATATAATACATAAGAGTATGTAATAAGGTGTATTCATTTTGTCCCCATTTTAAAATAAGGAGTTTTATACAGCCAAAACGGTTTTCCTTCTCTGGGCCAAATTTCTGTTTGAAAGCTGAAGCATACAATTAATGGGTGGCCTCAAACTTTGGTTATAGAGCCAAAATGCAAACTGCCCTCCTTAAGATCTTGTACGTGCAGATACTGGCTGTTTGCTTCATGTTAAGTATTTGTTTTAATATGGTCTCTTAGTTAAGAAACATACACTAAGCCCAAAAGGACACATTCTTTTCTATTACAAAAACATATTATTAAACAATCTAATTACAATAAATTATATAACATTGGGTAGGCTGGGGGGGCAGGGGAACGCTATGTTCTAAGAAAAAACTATTAGACCACCAAGGCCTTCTAAATGAACCTTAAACAGAGGCATTAATATTTAAATATAACAATTTCCACTTAGAAAAAGAAAAATCACATTATTGATAGGCCAGCACACCCAAAACCAATAATGTCATGAAAACACATGCCCTTGTGTAGTCTGGCAGAACAGGCTGCTCCCTGAATACAATGGACCTTTTTATTAAATGGATCTCTTCATCCCTGGTATTTCATACCAGGAAAAAAAAAAAATGGGGCGGGAGGCGGGGGAGGAGGGAGAGAAGGAAGAAAGAAACAAACATGACACTGGTAACGGTCTTCAGTTTGAACTCTTTCACCAAGAAGTACAAGACCTAAAAGATACGTTAGAAAAGTAAAAGGCATTATTTAACAAAAATGAAAGCAAGACCGGCTGAGAGGTAGAAAACTGCATTGAGATGCTACCGCTTTTGTTTAACTGTATCAAAGGGCAACAGAGCCCTCTAGTGGACGAAAAATATAAATATATATGAAGACTTCTCTTTTAAGTAATTTACATAAAATACATAGGACCCTTTCTTTCCTGACAATTGCTATGTCACCGTATTACGTAAAAGCAAAAAATCAAATTTTTTAAATTGGGTATTAAGTAAAATAACTGCCAATTATTCAAACCTGATAAAACACTTGTAATCTCAATTAGGGCAGAAATATTTTTAAATTATGATTTTTGAACCACTTTGGCAATGAATAGCAGCTTGTATGAGCCTCATTTGTATGCTGACACTATAACAAATAAATTAAAATCTCAATCTACATGCAAGTATGAAATCAACTGACCTCATGTGACAAAAATGTTTCAGTTGGTATCTAGTGAGGTACTCATATTATTTATATATTATTATATATTACATACTTTTTAAAATAAATTTATTTATTTTATTTATTCATTTTTGGCTGTGTTGGGTCTTCGTTGCTGCACACAGGCTTTCTCTAGTTGCGGTGAGCAGGGGCTACTCTTCATTGTGGTGTGCGGGCTTCTCACTGCGGTGGCTTCTCTTATTGTGGAGCACGGGCTCTAGGCACACGGGCTTCAGTAGTTGTGGGACATGGGCTCTAGAGTGCAGGCTCAGTAGTTGTGGCACACGGGCTTATTTGTTGCTCTGCAGCATGTGGGATCTTCCTGGACCAGGGCTCGAACCCATGTCCCCTGCAATGGCAGGCGGATTCTTAACCACTGCGCCACCAGGGAAGCCCTACATTTTTTTTTAACATCTTTATTGGAGTATAATTGCTTTACAATGGTGTGTTAGTTTCTGCTGTATAACAAAGTGAATCAGCTATACATATACATATATTCCCATATCTCCTCCCTCTTGCATCTCCCTCCCACCCTCCCTATCCCACCTCTCTCAGTGATCACAAAGCACCGAGCTGATCTCCCTGTTCTACTACATACGTTTTTTTTTTTTTTTTTTTTTTTTTTTTTTTTTTGCGGTATGCGGGCCTCTCACTGCTGTGGCCTCCCCCGTTGCGGAGCACAGGCTCCGGACGCGCAGGCCCAGCGGCCATGGCTCACGGGCCCAGCCGCTCCGCGGCATATGGGATCCTCCCAGACCGGGGCACGAACCCGTATCCCCTGCATCGGCAGGCGGACTCCCAACCACTGCGCCACCAGGGAGGCCCCTACATACGTTTTTAAATAAGCTTTTTAGATGTGATTAACAAATTATGAGATGAGGCTCATTAGAATATTTCAATTGATCTCTTCCTTTAGATATATAGCTTCTCAAATACTCTGATCATGTGATTCCCATATATATTCAATGTCTAAGAATATTTAAATGTAAAAAAGGTTGTTTAATTCATAAGGTACTAATGCTCATTTTTTTTTTTTTTTTTTTTTTTTTTTTTTTTTTGCAGTACGCAGGTCTCTCACTGTTGCGGCCTCTCACATTGCGGAGCACAGGTTTCGGACGTGCAGGCTCAGCGGCCAAGGCCCACGGACCCAGCCGCTCCGCGGCATGTGGGATCCTCCCGGACCAGGGCATGACCCCCTGTCCCCTGCATCGGCAGGTGGACTCTCAACCACTGCGCCACCAGGGAAGTCCCAATTCTCAATTTTTATGTAATATTATTCAATGACTTTTTCCAGTATCAAAAACCTCAATAGTTTCTCAGAACAGAATCATTTTACTTACAATATATGGGTTTATTTTAGCATAAAAAAGAAATGGTCACAAATGCTTTTAATTTAAAATGGGAGTCTGGCGACTTCCCTGGTGACACAGTGGTTAAGAATCCGCCTGCCAATGCAGGGGACATGGGTTCGAGCCCTGGTCCAGGAAGATCCCACATGCCGCAGAACAACTAAGCCCGTGTGCCACAAGTACCGAGCCTACGCTCTAGAGCCCGCGAGCCACAACTACTGAAGCCCACGCGCCTAGAGCCCATGCTCCACAACAAGAGAAGCTACCACAATGAGAAGCCCATGCACTGCAAGGAAGAGTAGCCCCCGCTCACCACAACTGGAGAAAGCCCGTGCACAGCAACAAAGACCCAATGCAGCCAAAAAATAAATAATTTTTTTTTAATTTTAGTATATTAACGCATAGATGTGTAATCTAGAAAAATGGTACAGATGAACCGGTTTGCAAGGCAGAAACAGACACACATGTAGAGACACCAAGGGGGGAAACCATGAGGTGGGAGACTGGTATTGACATACATACACTAATATGTATAAAATAATTAATAAGAATGTGCTGTATAAAAAAATAAGAAAATAAAATCTAAAAAAATTTTTTAATAAATAAAATGGAAGTCTGAATTCCCAAAAGGTTACTTAGATTATTTCAGAAAATTTTCCTCTACTTAATGAGCACCAGGTTCTTAAAAAGAAGATAAATGTCAAAATCCCACTAGTTTAAGTCTTGTTGACAACCGGAAAGGAAACTGTAATCAGGCATTTCAAGATCCCCAGTGTAATGACCCCATATGAGTAACTTTTAACCAAGAAAATGACTCTAAGGTGGCCTATGGCCTCGAATTTATGGGATCTTTTGGAATAACGGAGGAAAAAAAGTCAAAGGCATGATTTAGGCTAGAAGGCAAAATTTAGTAACACTAGGTGTGGAAAAGAAAACAAAGATTTGAGGGTGGAGAGGAAGAGAGTCTGGTTCATTACTGTCAAAGTGTGGGTTTAAAATGTTAACAATGAATACACTTTTCTACATGAAGAAAAGCACTTCTCTTGTATTACCGTAGAACTGGTAGAATCTACACCAGATATGAACTCATTGCGGTGATGATTTGTAGGATAAAACAATATGGCAACTCCACTTCACACTGTAATTTCAACACATGATTTTGCAACAAGACCCCAAGCTCTAAAAAACAGGCTCTCTAAGCCAAAACAACCAATTTCAACATTAAACTACAGCATTTTGGGATTCCCACATGGAAATCCAATACCTTCATTTTGTTTCAAGAACAAATTTGGGGTTGACTTTGATAGCTTGAGCAAATACTTTTTATATCTCAAAGTATATAAATTTTGGTATATAAGTGTGTGTATACACGTACACACATTGTTAGAATCCCTGTAATGAACCTTAGGGAGGTTTATTATATATAACATAAATACCAATAGAAAATTAAAGTGTCAGTCCCAAAATACATTTTCCTGGTGTATACTAAGATGGCCAGCTTGTATATGTTCAGGCAAAAAAACAGTTTTGTTCTTGTTAACAGGTCCTCTGACTCACAAATCGAAACCAGGCCAGGCTATTCCAAATTTCAAGTCACAACATTTGAAACAGCCCAGTGTTATGAAAGTTCAAAGGGTCGAAGAAACTTTTCATCCTGGCTATACTCGGAGAGGGATTCAAAGACCAAATTTTAACCACTACTGGTTTAAGACTGGAAGTTAGGAAGAAAGCTTTATCATTCATCATTGCCAGTGAACAGGAGACTGAAAATAGCTAAGCTGTGCATACTTGTTAATATTTTTTCAATGGTTGTTTGACAGAACCTGGATTTCACTCCGTAGGTGCCATGATGATCAATCCGCTCCCTGCAACTATCTGCACGATTTCCAACAAACATCCCCGCTCCCAGGGCTGCCCCATATTTAGGCATTCAGGTAACCCCTCGTGAGAAGGGTGCGGCCTTTGAGGAGCACATGTCAGCCCTCAGATTTGAGAAGGCAGCATTTTGTACTGAGCTATTTATAGGCAGAGCCAAATCCGCTCCATTGACAGGCTGAGTCTAGAGAAGCATCTACGGGATCTTCCGCAACAGGAAGCCTCCAAGACCCCCTCTCCGGAGACTTCGCATTAAGGTCTATATTTAACGATCACCATGTTGAAGCCATTTCCATTCGTTTTTTTTTTTTTTTTAATTCATTCGTTTTTTTGTTTTCGTTTTTTTACCAAATCAGAGACACCGAACCACTAACTCCAGGTCGCCGTGGACACCCACCCCTTCCTGCCTAGCGCTACGCTGAGCACAAAGATGTGGCACATATATACAATGGAATATTACTCAGCCATAAAAAGAAACGAAATTGAGCTATTTGTAATGAGGTGGATAGACCTAGAGTCTGTCATACAGAGTGAAGTAAGTCAGAAAGAGAAAGACAAATACCGTATGCTAACACATATATATGGAATCTAAGAAAAAAAAAATTATCAAGAACCTAGGGGTAAGACAGGAATAAAGACAGACCTACTAGAGAATGGACTTGAGGATATGGGGAGGGGGAAGGGTAAGCTGTGACAAAGCGAGAGAGAGGCATGGACATATATACACTACCAAACGTAAGGTAGCTAGCTAGTGGGAAGCAGCCGCATAGCACAGGGAGATCAGCTCCGTGCTTTGTGGCCACCTAGAGGGGTGGGATAGGGAGAGTGGGAGGGAGACGCAAGAGGGAAGAGAGATGAGAACATATGTATATGTATAACTGATTCACTTTGTTATAAAGCAGAAACTAACACACCACTGTAAAGCAATTATACTCCAATAAAGATGTAAAAAAAAAAAAAGAAATGAACTCCTCCCTCGCCTCTGCTGCTTAGCCGTTGGGACTGGGGCTCCCGGCCTCGAGGTCTACTGGCAGAAGCTCTGGGTGCACAGGTGACTTCCCCGTGGACACTGAGAGGCTAAGCTCCACCGAGACAGGTCCACAAGCTACAGCGCTCAATCTACACAAAGTTCTTAGGGTTCAGAACGCTCATTAAACAAAGGTCGATGAGAGAAGAGTGTCAGTTTCAGAGGCGGCAACGTCCTAAGGCCTGCAGCTCCCTGAAGCTGGGGACAGAGGTGAGGCAGGAGGCACAGGCACTGGCGGGGCATCCCCAACAGACACGTATAATGTGTTGCCACCATCTTCCTTGTGGCCTGGGGCATCCACTTTATCTAAATTTTACCTAACTTGTGGCTGACTCACAGCATGCTGGGGTGATCTTATTTTGAAAGGGATTAGACCATCTGATGCAGGGGGAGGCAAACGTTTTCCATTAAGGGCCAGACAGTAAATATTTTAGGCTGTGCAGGCCACAGGGTCTCTGCCGTATTTATGCAACTCTGCTGGTCACATGAAAACAGGCACAGACAAAACGGAAATAAACAGGCGGGGCCATGGTCCAGTAAAACTTTACTTGCGAGATCAGGCGGCAGTCAGACTTAGCCCGCGGGCTGTAGTTTGCCGACTCCCCATCTGGACAGCTGAACTCAGTCAACCGCAGTATCTGCCTACAAACTTCCAAGAATTCAAAACGCTTTACTGTGGCATTTCCTGCGAATCCTTCTACCGACCAGAACCACCCTGATCTTTACAAGCTGAATTAATAAGGAGTCCCTCCAATTGCCTTCAGAACATAAAATATCCAAAGTTCAAAATACAGTTCTGTATCACTTACAGCCGGGGTGGAGGGGGGCGAGGTACCCAACACGGACGACAAGAGAGAATCTGCATAGAGGCCACGTCAAAGGGGGCAGTGTCTTGGCACATCCCTGCCGTCCACCAGGGAAGGAGTCCCCTCTCACCGCCCGAGTATCCCCTTCCACAACAGAGAGCCCCCTCCCAGTGGCAAGTCCAAAAGAGAGGTGCCTTGCAGGGAACTGAAAAACATGAACAAAAAGAGTCACTGGGCCGGTCCGGGAAGATCCCACATGCCGCGGAGCGGCTGGGCCCGTGAGCCATGGCCGCTGAGCCTGCGCGTCCGGAGCCTGTGCTCCGCAACGGGAGGGGCCACAACAGGGAGAGGCCCGCGTACCGCAAAATAAATAAATAAATAAATAATTTAAAAAAAAAAAAAAGAATCACTGGGAACACCAGATTTGTAAACCAACCTTTGTAAAGCCAATTAGGTTACCTGTGTTTTTAGCTGTGGAATCACCACTCTCAAAATAAAGACCGGTATGTTCTGTTAACAGCCCACTCTGCTCCCAAGAGCACAGACATCCATGAGGCTAAAGACTGGACAGTTCACACATAGGAACCGGGCTCCCCTAAGCAGCAAGAGGAAAAGTGCAGGCCAACACTATTCAAGCTTCAAGAGGAGGTGACTCCTGAACGCCGAGGAGTGCTGGAAGTGAAGATGCCTGATTCACTCTGCACTCAGCTGTTCCATTTGAAAGGGGCAGAAACAGTGGTGATAGCGATTTCTAAATCGGCGTGTTTCATAGTTCAAGAGAAGGAAGACATTTATCTGGAAGGCACAGCCTACTTGGACAAGGACACTCTCTAAGGCAGCCGCGTGGGATATAAAAGCTGCCTAAGTGATGACGGAAAAGCCACGGGCTTGCCTTCGGCTCTTTTCTTTAAGCCTGATGCCACGGCTGCAGTGCCAGAGTTCTTTGCAAGGATTTGATTGCCTGGAATGTTCGGTCTGATATTATTTCAAATATTAAGCACACAAATCTCCAGCACTCCCCTAGACTCGGGCTTCTCGAGACTGGAGGGGTCACGGGGAGACCAGGCAGAGCTGAAGACAATGAAGGTTCGAGCTGGGGAAATGGGGATGGGGGGCGCGCTCTGAGACCTTCCCCAACCTCCCTTCCAGCCTGAGCTGTACAACTTACCATCACATGTGACTGGACCACGGGCACCTACTTGCAGGGCCCACAAAAAAGATCAGGGACCTCAGGAAGGGGAAGTGGCAGCTGTGAAGAGGCACAGAGCTTGCCTCCGAGAGGTCCAAGGTCCACTCTGACCAATGATACGTTTCTTCTCAATGCTTCAGAACCTCCTCCTCCCTTCTGAGCGTGATTCAATACCCAACTACACATAGCTCTTCGTATATCCTGGACCAGTGCCTTTAGTCCTGGATTATGCTGTCATAGGCCTGGCATGGCAAATCTTCAGCAGAGCTTCAGAAAGCCTGCCACCTAACGTCAGACAGAGCCAAGTTTGAACACTTACACACAAACCATCAGTAGTCACTTATCTTACTAATCAAAGGAAAAGACTGTCTAGCCACGAGATTAAGAGAATGAGATCTTTTAGTTAATTCTCTGGTTAATTGAGTGTTAAATAAAAAGAGGTATTTTACTTAAGTCCTTGTTTTTTCTTAATTATTCTACACTGTCTTGGTCCACACCCTCACGTAACAGTAGTCAACGCAATCAACACAACATACTGTTTCCTGGATGACTGAGGATCCAGCTGTTATTTTTAATATAGCATCATCAGCTTTTCCTATCAATGACAATTAAATAGAATTAACCCTGATGTGATTCAGAAAACCAAACTGAACATATTCTGAGCCCAGGATGAGGTCTGAGAGTTGATTTTAAATAAATCCCTTTCAATTAAAAAAAAAAATTCCATGTGCTTCTTTGCCTTAATGGACAGGTACAGTCAAAAGTTCTGCTCTGGGACCGTAGCTTGTTAGATTTTCAACCCTGTACTATATAACAATTGATCCTCAAAGAATGTATGTCACTTCCTGTACTTGCCCTGATGATACCAGGGAATGCTTCTGCAAGTTCAAGAAGAGGTCACCGAAAATTAAGCAAGACAGAGAAAGAAGTGCAGGGGATACACAAACCGGTGAGGAGACAAAGCTGATGAGAGAGAAGGCCAGTGATGGGCGAGCGCCATGAAGGGTGAAAAGGAGAGAACTTGCTAGAAGACAGATGAACGCAATTCCATGTTTTGTCTCTGTAAATTAACCTGAGGATGCATATCCTTACTCAAAGCAGCTGGTTCTTACAGATACAGATATTCATGTCAATGGACCAAAGCATAAATAAGAATAAAATCATCTGGAGAGTGAACGCAGGAGCATCTGCTTTGCTGCAGCTTCTCCACCAGCCCATGAGGCTAAGGGGAGGACACCCCCGGAGCCCCGCCCTCATGACCATCACCGCAGTTAAACGCGGGCAACCAAGAGGTTAAGATAGAGACTAATTCTCTGACTCTGCAAAGAAATAAGATCCTGTTCTCCAAAGAAAATCATATTCTCCATAACCAACGGACACCTGCAGTGTCCTTTGTCCCAAAGCCCTGACACGCCACGGTTCCTGATATTCCATTACCGGTCAGCGTTGGGCTGAAGAACCCAGGTAACTGGCCTATGTCCGCACACCACGCAGACCAGGTCAGAAACTCCTAGACAGAGCCAGCTGTCTCTCATCCTTAAGAACCAAAATAGCCGCCATCTTCCGCTGAGTGGTCAGCTTTCAGAGAATTCAAGGTCGGCCCTGACACGGCCCTCCTTCCATGGAAACACTGGGACTGAAAAAGGGCCCAGAACTTTAATGACACGATAGCTGAAAAGGCTATAAATACCTTTTAAATTAGAGAACCACCAAACAAAGTTTCCTTATGGTTAGACTAAAGCAGATTTCATCACAGCAGTGACAAAACAATAATAATAACGACAACCATCGCTGTCAGTTAACAACCTACCTATTCCCGAATTCGCTCCGGTAACCACGACCACTTTGCCACTGAAATCCCGGCCCTGGAGGATTTCCATGGCGGTTGTGTTGCTGTCGTATCTCTGTCTGGTGGTTGGCTTTGTAGGATTATCGTCCACGGTAAATGCCAGTCTTGGGTCCAAGTAGGTAGTTCTTTTATTTATGTGGCTGCAAAGAAAAAGAGAAAGCAGTGAACCTACAGTAGTGAACGCAGGCATTTATAATTACAAGATAATCTTATAGTTTAGGCTAGGCAAACCCCATTTTTCATGGACTAAAAAAGGCTTATTCTTAACCCCGGAAAGACACGGGTCCATTTAATCTATCTTCTGGCCTCCAGAAGGATTACATTCCTGCCTAGAAAGACAGACATCGAAGCCTTTTCTTCAGAACGGCCCATCAAATAGGCTGTAACATACGAAGCACTGCCTTGTACCCTCAGATCTCAAACATGGAGTAGGCTTTGGGGTTTTTTTCTCTTAATTCATGTAAATGTGGCTATAAGATCCATCAGGCACTCTTGTCAGTAGATTTCAATTAAATCTCTTATGTGCAAGGGCCTAAGAAGATTGGTAAAGAAGTAGAGAACTCAAAATGATAAAAAGACAGTAAATATGAAACCAGCCAACTACTAAAATTCTAATAATTTTCATTATAAGGCTGTACTCACTCTAGTTTTGATTTTGGAGTTGATTGAAATCTTGTAGAAAGAATATTAAACTATACTGGTAGTATAAACAATATATTAAAATACATCAGTACAACCTGTTCATACAGATGAATAGCTTGCTCCTTAACAGAATAGGTTTATTTTTTACATTTTAAATGTGATCTTGGGGTTTGAGATAGACCTCAAAATATCTTGAAAACTATTAAGCACTCTCCAGAAAGAAAGATTTCATGATTTAAAATGCATTTGTGGGAATTCCCTGGTAGTCCAGTTGTTCGGACTCAGCACTTTCACTGCCGAGGGCCCAGGTTCGATCCCTGGTCGGGGAACTAAGATCTCGCAAGCCCCACGGTGCGGCCAAAAAATAAATAAAAACATTAAAAAAATGTATTTGTAACGTGTATGTGTGTGTAAAATTATATACAGTTTGAAATCAATACTCGTCACCCCATAAATACTAAGACTCAAGAATAACCCAACTTTCATTTTACTTATAACCACAGACGCCAGATAAGCATTTTGACTCCAGTGCCTTACAGAGGACAGAGCAGGGGTGGAGCCGGGTCACCCTGGCTCACAAGAGCCAAATGTGCATCTCTCTTCCCAACTCCTCAGTGACTTTACCTCGGTAGCTGGAAATAAGCTATAGGGGAAGTATTTATACGACGGAAACAAATATGGGCTTTTCCCCCCAGGGAACTGGTTGTTAAGCATTTACCAGCACACCTCTCTAACGGGATCAGAATGGGGAAATGACTGGCCAGGCAGCCTAGCGCTCACCTCCCTTAGGGCATTTCAGGGACTGAATGAGCTAATACTACAGGTATAAGTTGGTTAGAACATGCCTGGCTCATGTTGGGTGCCAGATGCGTGGTTACTGTTGCTGTTTGTTATTGGAATTTATTCCAAAGATAGTTTTACAGAGGAGGATGCTCAAAACATTCTTTATAATTACAGGCATACCTTGGAGATATTGCATTGCAGGGTCAGTTCCAGACCAATGCAATAAAGTCCGTGTCAGGCTTCCCTGGTGGTGCAGTGGTTAAGAATCCACCTGCCAATGCAGGGGACATGGGTTCAAGCCCTGGTCCGGGAAGATCCCACATGCCAAAGAGCAACTAAGCCCATGCGCCACAACTACTGAGCCTATGCTCTAGAGCCTGCAAGCCACAACTACTGAGCCCGCGTGCCACAACTACTGAAGCCCACACGCCTAGAGCCCATGCTTCGCAACAAGAGAAGCCACCGCAGTGAGAAGCCTGCCCACAACGAAGAGTAGCCCCTGCTCGCCCACCAAAACTAGAGAAAGCCCACGTGCAGCAATGAAGACCCAACGCAGCCATAAATAAATAAATTAATTAATTGATTTTTTTAAAAAGTCAGTGGCGCACGCAATAAACCGAGTCACACAAATTGTGTGGTTTCCCAGTGCATATGAAAGTTATGTTTACACTACAGTCTATTAAGTGTGCAACAGCATCATGTCTAAAAAAATATACACACCTTAATTAACAAATACTTGATTGCTAAAAAATGCTAACCATCTCCTGAGCGTTCAGTGAGTCACCAACTTTTTTGCTAGTGGAGGGTCTGAAATATTGCGAAAATTACCAAAACGTGACACAGAGACACGAACTGAGCAACTGCTACTGGAAAAATGGATCCAAAAGACTCCCTTGAGGAGGAGTTGCCACAAACCTTCAATCTGTAAAAAAAATGCAGTATCTGCAAAGTGCAGTAAGACAAGGTCTGCCTGTACAGATGCCAGATCACAGGAATTTAACAACATCAATGCCCAGTAGGTAATTTGATAAATTACAGTATATCTATACAAAATAATACTATATAGCCGTTAAACGTCATTGTCTTGAAAAATTTATAAAGATATGAGAAAATGCTCATAAGAATTATGTGGAAAAAACAGTTTACCAAACAGTTCATGCAATACATTTTCTTTTTTTTTTTAAGCACTTTCTATAGAAAGACTGGAAGAAAAAAATCCAAAAATTGCTAAAAGTAGTTAGTCCTGCTGGCCGGATTACAGTTATACACTATATAATATTTTCCTACAGTCAATGTATATTCCTTGCACAAAAAAGTTCCTATTAAAAAGCAAGATGGGGCTTCGCTGTGTCACAGTGGTTAAGAATCTACCTGCCAATGCAGGGGACACGGGTTCAAGCCCTGGTCCGGGAAGATCCCACATGCCGTGGAGCAACTAAGCTCGTGCACCACAACTACTGAGCATGCGAGCCACAACTACTGAAGCTCGCACGCCTAGAGCCCATGCTCCACAATGAGAAGCCACCGCAATGAGAAGCCCGCGCACCGTGACAAAGAGTAGCGCCGGCTTGCCGCAACTAGAGAAAGCCCGCGTGCAGCAACAAAGACCCAATGCAACCAAAACTAAATAAATAAATGTATTAAAAATAAATAAATTAATTAATTAAATAAAAAGCAAGATGACTGAGAAGTTTCTTTGCAGACACTTACTCGACAAACAACACTTGTCCATTCTCATCAGTTTCTTGTTCCCATCCATAGGGCAAATCTGAAACACAGAAGGACAACAGGTCTGTGTGGGGGTGGGGTGGGGTGAAGTGAAGCCCCTGCCCTTCCAGCCCCAGACCTATCCCACCAGATCAGCAGGTCACGTGCTCCAACTACGGCAGGTACAGAAGGCCCATTACCCCAACCAGACTCTACATTCTGCCTCTTGCTTGGAAGTAACACTATTTCACTCTTCTTTTTTTTTTATTTTATTGAAGTATAGTTGATTTACAGTGTTAACTTCTGCTGTACAGCAGTGACTCAGTTTTACATATATTCTTTTTCATATTCTTTTCCATTATGGTTTATCACAGGATATTGAATACAGTTTCTTGTGCTATACAGTAGGACCTTGTTGTTTACTGATTCTATATATAATAGTTTGTATGAGCTAAACCCAATCTCCCAATCCATCCCTCCCCCAACCCCACCTTCACAACCACAAGCCTGTTCTCTATGTCTGTGAATCTTTTCCTGTTTCGTAGATATGTTCATTTGTGGCAATTTTAGATTCCACATATAAGTGATACCATATGATATTTGTCTTTCTCTTTCTGAGTTACTTCACTTAGTATGATAATCTCTAGGTCCATCCACGTTGCTGCAAATGGTATTATTTCATTCTTTTTTATGGCTGAGTAATACTCGTTTGTACTGGGTTGGCCAAAAAATTTGTTTTTTTCCATAAGATGACTCTATTAGCGCTTAGTTGTCCAACTTCATTCGAAACAATTTTGTTAGATTGTATTGTGACAGCTGTCATAACAGCATGCTTTTTTAAAAAAAAAACTTATCAAAACTGGTGAATTTTTGTGAAGCCATTTTAATATTGAAGATGGAGAAAAAAAGCAACATATTCAGCATATTATCCTTTATTATTTCAAGAAAGGTTAAAACGCAACTGAAACGCAAAAAAAAGATTTGTGCGGTGTATGGAGAAGGTGCTCTGACTGATGGAACGTGTCAAAAGTGGTTTGCGAAGTTTCATGCTGGAGATTTCTCACTGGACAATGCTCCATGGTCGGGTAGACCAGTTGAAGTTGATAGCAATCAACTCAAGACATTGAGAACAATCAACATTATACCATGCAGGAGATAGCCGATATACTCAAAATATCTAAATCAAGTGTTGAAAATCATTTGCACCAGCTTGGTTATGTTAATCGCTTTGATGTTTGGGTTCCACATAAGTTAAGCAAAAAAAACCTTCTTGACCGTATTTCTGTATGCAATTCTCTACTTAAATGTAAGAAAAATATTCTGTTTTTAAAACAAATTGTGACGGGCGATGAAAAATGGATACTGTACAATAATGTGTAACAGAAGAAATCGTGGGGCAAGCAAAATGAACCACCACCAACCACAGCAAAGACCAGTCTTCATCAAAAGAAGGTGATGTTGTGTATATGGTGGGATTGGAAGGGAGTCCTCTATTATGAGCTCCTTCTGGAAAACCAACAAGTAATTCCAACATGTACTGCTCCCAGTTAGACCAACTGAAAGCAGCACTCGACGAAAAGCGTTCGGAATTAGTCAACAGAAAATGCATAATCTTCCATCAGGATAATGCAAGATTGCATGTTTCTTTGATGACCAGGCAAAAACTGTCACAGCTTGGCTGGGAAGTTCTGATTCATCGGCCATATTCACCAGACACTGCACCTTCGGATTTCCATTTGTTTCGGTCTTTACAAAATTCTCTTAATGGAAAATATTTCCATTCCCTGGAAGACAGGAGAAGGTACCTGGAACAGTTCTTTGCTCAAAAAGATAAAAAGTTCTGGGAAGATGGAATTATGAAGTTGCCTGAAAAATGGCAGAAGGTAGTGGAACAAAACAGTGAATACGTTGTTCAATAAAGTTCTTGGGAAAATGAAAAATGTGTCTTATTTTTACTTAAAAACCGAAGGAACTTTTTGGCCAACCCAATACCACATCATCTTTATCCGTTCATCTGTCGATTGATAGTTAAGTTACTTCCATGTCTTGGCTACCATGAATAGTGCTGCTATGAAGATAGGAGTGCGTGTAGCTTTTTGAATTACGGTTTTTTCTGGATATATGCCCAGGAGCAGGATTGCTGGATCATATGGCAACTCTATTTTTAAGACTATTTCATTCTTGGGAATTCCCTGGCAGTCCAGTGGTTAGGAGTCCACACGTTCACTGCTGGGCCTGGGTTGAATCCCTGGTCGGGGAACTAAGATCCTGAAAGCCATGTGGCCAAAAAATAAAATAAAATAAAATACTGTTTCATTCTTGATCATTCTTCAACACTCCATTCAGCTTCTGCTTTTCACAAAACCCTTACTGGTTGCTCCAATCAACATGAATTCTCCTTTGAATGAATTCCCAGAACGTATCTACACTATAGCAGGCACCCAATACCATTCATATGCTGACGTGTGAAGATTCATATTATAGACCAGTTGCATTTTTTTCCCAAGGGCACATGTTGTCTTTTCAAATGGACCCTCAACCTCTTGAAAGCAGGGACCTTCTTATACTTCTATTCCATGCATGACACACTTACTCAGAAGCACCTACGAGTCAAGGCAAGCTTTACGGAATTCTATCAAACACTGATATATTTAATTCCAGGATAGGAACCAAGACCAATTTTACAAACAGTGCAACTACGGAAAAACCTAATGAACTGTGAATTCAAGGCCCCTATTATTTTAATACGTTCTTATTTAAGAAATCATTCTAAGCACTCCACCCCAAGAGCTCATCACTTCCTTCTACCAAATCCTACAAACTCCCCAGAGGGAGAGTCCAGCTCCTGTGACAGTTTTCCCATCTGATTAATGCTTTAAATACAAGGGTCTCTGCTTTATGACAACAACATACGAACCTCCTGCTATTCGCTTTCTTTTTCCAGTTTTCGGATGTTCCCACTGAGTCTTCTCTTCCGTGTGACTGTTAAAAAAAAAAAAAATCCATGGAATACGTAGTAAGTAAAAGTTA
Source organism: Mesoplodon mirus (assembly GCF_964341445.2). Classification (NCBI taxonomy): domain Eukaryota; kingdom Metazoa; phylum Chordata; class Mammalia; order Artiodactyla; family Ziphiidae; genus Mesoplodon; species Mesoplodon mirus. The sequence goes on from NC_138995.1 coordinate 10,170,304, forward strand.
CACTTCTAAAAATTAATCAATGGCATTAAATTTTTTTCTCCCCCACGTGATACTCTGTCAAGAGTACTCAAGGGCTTCCCTGGTGGCACAGTGGTTGGGAGTCCGCCTGCCGATGCAGGGGACATGGGTTCGTGCCCCGGTCTGGGAAGATCCCACATGCCGCGGAGCGGGTGGGCCCGTGAGCCATGGCCGGTGAGCCTGTGCGTCCGGAGCCTGTGCTCCTCAACGGGAGAGGCCACAGCAGTGGAAGGCCCAAGTAACGCCAAAAAAAAAAAAAAAAAAAAGAGTACTCAAGTCAGACACTCAGAAAGAAATATTCAGATTATAAATGTTACTGTTTGCATCAGGTCAAATTCTCTAGGTTGGAAGCAGCAGCAGACTGGGAAAAATCTCCTGAAAACCTGTATCTGTTAGCTGGTGGTGAAGCCAGAGGAAGAGGACTTGACCCCAACTGGGGGTCAACTCTAGGAATCTCGCTGAATCACTCAAAATACCTAGAGAGGTGTTTTGTTTTGTACTTGTTTTAGTTTTTGTTTTAGTTTTATTCCAGGATAGATTGAAAAATTTCAGTCAAATTTATAATGCTGATATGCAGGTATCATTTAGATATAACCTTAATCTTCTTAAATGTTTATTCTTTCCACAGATTTAACTTCAAAGTGTTTTTTAAGCACTGATTCCTCATTTCATCCAAGAGGGTAAGGCAGCTCCGTAGGCCAGTCACTCTCCTTTGGAGCCTCAATTTCCTCATGTGCAAAAGGGAAATAATCCTAGTATTCATCTGAGGAGAATGCTACGAGGATACTGTAAATAAAGGGTTGAACACAGTACTTGGCATAAAAAGCTCTCAAAAGTTCTATTATTTTGAACAAATCAAATATACAAACTAGTCTGATTTCTGTGCCAAAGTAGCATTTCATCTTGGAAGAGCACACACAGTTATCAGTGAAGCCATGGGCCAATAACAGACTAGCAACACCTGTCAACAGCTGATCCAGTATGGAGAAAAACATAAAATTACTTAATCAAGGAAACAGCTGCATGTTGCAAGAGGCATTCAAAGTTCAAATGCTCAGGCCAAAGTAGAAAATAATACTTAATCACTGACAACCAGATGATAGAATATTCCTTCCCTATCCATGATTTTAAAGAGAATAAATACAGAGAGCTTGTGAACACTCCGGAAAGACGTTGCGCATCAAAAGCAGGGTCTTTCCAGGAACTGCTGGCTTCTGGTGTTTTGGCAAACTATCGGTGGCCAGTACAAGGACACAGTGGACACTGGACTCAAAAGGCCAAAGACCTGAGCTCCTGCACTGCCTGCACCCAGTGAGTCAGTCTCCCTAGAAGCACATCCACCTCACAGAGCTGCTGGAAAGGTAAGAGACACCATACCTGGGACAGCAACTGATGAACAATTAGATCACTGTACAAACAGAGGGTATCAGCAAGGACCATCTCCCACCTGTGTATCCCCCCACCATCAAACCCTGACTGCAGAAAGGAAGCCCAAACAGGAGTAAGAACCAGGTTACATTTGGTAATTCGGATCCCTTGGAGAAGTTTTTCAACTTCCCTGTGCCTCAGTTTCCCCATCAGTACAAAGGGGATAATAATGGCCCTACTTCCTGGGGTCATAGAGGACTCGGTGAGTAACGTGTGAAGAACTATGAATGGTGCCTTTGACAGAAAAGGATTATTTTCAATAAACTTTTATATAAAATTAATTAAAGGGTGTTCCTTTTTCATTGTAATCTAAAATGACTTTTTTTTTTTTTTTTTTTTTTTTGCGGTACGCGGGCCTCTCACTGTTGTGGCCTCTCCCGTTGCGGAGCACAGGCTCCGGACGCGCAGGCTCAGCGGCCATGGCTCACGGGCCCAGCCGCTCCGCAGCATGTGGGATCTTCCCGGACTGGGGCACGAATCTGTGTCCCCTGCATAGGCAGGCGGACTCCCAACCACTGCGCCACCAGGGAAGCCCTAAAATGACTTTTTAATGAACAGAAAATTAAAACACATGTCCCCAAATTATCTTATTCTCCTTTAAACAGAAGCCCTTTTTTTCTTTTCTTTCAGTAAGCTTTTTGTCATTTAAAACGATAATTAACAGTGATCTTAATTTAAAACAAAGGGATCAAAATTAAATTCACACCACATTACATGGCTATCACTTTCAAGTAGGCTCCTCTAAGTTTTTTTTTTTCCTTCCTTAAGCATAGTTTCTTTTTTTTTTTTTTTTTTTTCTTTTTGCGGTATGCGGGCCTCTCACTGTTGTGGCCTCCCCCGTTGCGGAGCACAGGCTCCGGATGCGCAGGCCCAGCGGCCATGGCTCACGGGCCCAGCCGCTCCGCGGCATATGAGATCCTCCCAGACCGGGGCACGAACCCGTATCCCCTGCATCGGCAGGCGGACTCTCAACCACTGCGCCACCAGGGAGGCCCCAAGCATAGTTTCTTGAAGTTAACTGGGAGACCCAGAGCCACCTGTGGACAGGGACCCGCCTCCCATAGGGGCAGGCCAGCCATCCCTCTGCTGCCAAAAGGCCCGGGCTTCAGAATAAAAGGGGGGCAGGAGTGGAGGACCCAGGACGGCCCAGGCGACAGGAGCCACAGCCCCCAGCATCGAGACCTCGTCCTTCGGTGCCCCCGCCCTTTGGTTAAGGCATAGGGGCTTCTCTGGACCGTGCTAGGGAAGGGAGAAAGGCTCATCAGCTCTCTCTGGTAACAGGTCTGTCCTCAGCAGCATGAATGTCCCCTCCATGGGAGCCCAGCCTGGAGGGGCCTTGAGCCAGGGGACACATGTGTCTTTGAGGTCTGAGTGCACCCTGGGGAGTGTGAGGGAGCCTGAGGGGTTGACAGAACCCACACAACAGAAGAGGGGCGAGACTATGAGGGGGTTTCCCACAAGACCCCAGAGGCCTGGTTGAGAGCTACAGCCTCTGCCCTTGGGCACAACCCTGCCGCAGTGGGATGAAGACCATGGGAAAAAGGAACGACTGCAAGGGCAATCTTCTGGTACCCGATCAGCCAAGCTGCCCAGACCCCAGTGGACAAGTGACCTTCGAGAATTAGGAGTGAAAAGAAGGATCAGGATGCTTGCAGGTCAGGAGAGATCAAGGGGGACTGCTGGGAATCCAGGGTCAGGATGGGTCAGGGGCATCCTTCAACTCCAAGCCAAAGAAAAGAAGGCCGGTAGGACAGGAGAGAGAGAGTCTGGAGAGAGGTACTCCCACCCCCCCGCTGGGAGCCCACCAAGCCTTGTCACCACAGTCAGTGTAAACAACAGGGCCAGATACCGGTGTGTGTGTTGGGCGAGGGCGGGAGGCAGAGAGGGGCGTAGTTTTCAGAGACCGCATAGGCGCCACGGAGTCCCCTGGCCGTGGGCTCCCCGGAAGCTGTGAGCAGAGCTGGCTGGGGCGTGTAGGTCTTACCGAGTGAAAGAAGAGCCCCAAGCCCAGATGGTGGATGCCACCCAGGAAGGCAGCAGATGGGAAAGGCCACCCAACACAAGGTGAGGTGCAGGAGGCAGGGTGAGCGAAGGAGCCTCCAGACCCAACGCGAAGTTCCAGGCAAACTTGAAAGGAAGCCAGGGAGCTCTGGGGGCAGCGGCCAGAACCGGGACAGGCCCCACCCAGAGCACGAGCAAAGGAGGTCCCCGAAGCCGGGAGGCAGGCCGTGTGCATCCTCGCGTTCCCAGGGCCTAGAACGCCACCTGCCCAGGGAGGCCCGCAGGAAACCTTCCCTAGATGAGCTGACTGACTCGTTCCCTGGCTTTACTTTACGGCGCCAGGATGCTACGCATGGGGGATACAGAGGGGAAGGAGAAAAGGTCCCCGCCCTCACGAAGTTGACAACCTGGGGAGGGACAGAGAGCAAAACAGGGCCGAGTAGAGCGTAGAAAACTACGGACAAGGGAGAGCAAAGTGGTGGCAGGCAGGCGCAGGGCCGATGCAAGGGAACGCTCTCGTGGGCAGTGACGTTTAAGCTCAGCTCCGAGGGATGAAAGAGCGCTTCAGGCAAAGGCTGAGGCAACGGCAAATGCCCATTCAGGAGTTGCCCGGAGCCCGCCAACTGCCCCCTGGCTCCCTGCTGCTAGAAATGCCCCTTCAATTCTCCACAGCAGAAATCATCCTTCTAAAGACACAGTCCGCCTGCCGATGTAGGGGACGCGGGTTCGTGCCCCGGTCCGGGAAGATCCCACATGCCGCGGAGCGGCTGGGCCCGTGAGCCATGGCCGCCGAGCCTGTGCGTCAGAGCCTGTGCTCCGCAACAGGAGAGGCCACAACAGTGAGAGGCCTGCGTGCCACACACACACACAAAAAATCATAAAGACACAAACCCGAGGTCACTCCCTGGCTCCAAGCCTTCAGTGGACACATGGGTCCTGCTGACAGAGCCCAGATCCTCCGAGGCACAGAAAGGCCTCCATCAATCAACTGTGGCCTTCCTTCCCACCTCAATTTTCAGGTTCCTGCACCACCGCACAGGCCGGGCCTCTGTTTCTTCTACCTGAGCTGCCCTCCTGCCCCTGGACCTGCCCACTTCTACCTGTATTCTAAGGCACAGCTCAGCTGCCCACTGCCCTAGACACCTCACCACCTACCCACACAGCTCATGCTGGGCAGGCTGCCACTCACTACACACACTGCGTGGGGACCACGTCACTGCACGTCGCTCTGTCCTATACGACTGGGCACTCATGAAAGTGACAAGCGGTCTTATTTTTTACTTTTTTTTTTTTTGCCGCGACGTGTGGCATGTGGGATCTTAGTTCCCCGACGAGGGATCGATCCTGGGATCCCTGCAGTGAGGATGCGGAGTCTTAACCACTGAACAGCCAGGGAAATCCCAACGAGCGGTCTTATTTACCTCAGTAAAACCAATGCCCAGCAAAGAGCCTGGCACAGGATACATTCCCAGTGTGTCATGAATGAACTCACCAAGGTCGTTTCCTCCTGTTTTTCTTTCTAGCAAGCCACCGAAGGCAGCAGAGGCTCACAACCTGGGGCAGATTAGAATCACGTGGGAAGATTTCACAACCTACCACTAGGGGCGGGAGGCGGGGCAAGAAAATTAAATGAGAATCCCTGGAGGTGGGAGCCAGGAAAAGAGAGTTTGTTTCCCAGGTGTTGAAAATCACCAATTTACATCCATGTTTCTCAAAGCCGTAACCTGCCTCAGCTGGAAAGCTTAATAAATAAAGAGTCCCTATGTTGGCTGCCTGCTGCATGAGGCTCTCTGTGAAGACCCCAAATCTACAGCTATGATGGTCCCCAGGTGATTCTAATATCAGGCCTAGAAGGTGTTGTCACAGCTGCAGAAATCAGGAAAGGCTAAGAGTTATCCAGCATTGAGTATGTTTAGGCCTGTGCTAAGCCTTCACGTACAGGGGCTCAACTAAAACTCTCCAACCAACGTATTTAGCAGAAAAGAAACCCGTGACTGAGAGTTATTCCAATGGCCCAAGGTCACACAGTAAGTGGTGGGAGAGAGGGTCTCCTGGTGTTTCCCAAACTTTCCCGAGAACCACAGTAAAGCTATATTAGCCATTTTATATGTATACATATATATATATATACACACACACATAGTTATACTAGGACACTTGTTAAAAATACACACTCCTAGGTCGTCAACCCAGACCCCCCAGAAAGGAGGGGGCATCGGCATTTTTTTCTTATTTTGGGGGGGAAAGGGAATGAGGCCGGTCTCCCATCCTTGCACCGTGCAGCGCTGCCTACTGGGCAGCAGAGAGCGCGCCTGAGCGCCGCCAGGTGACCCCCGCTGGACCCAGGGCCAGAGAGGGGGATGGCCCGTCCTCAGGACCCCGGCAGCCTTCCCTCTGAAGCCCTTCAACCATGACTGCCACTTCGCCCTCCCAGGCCAAGCCTGAGCGCGAGCCCGCGGCCCTCCCCGCGCAAGTGGCATTCGAAGGCAGCGCGGAGTCCCGGGCAGGTGAGCGGCAGGGTTCCAGCTGCGTCCCAAACCCGGCGGCCCCCCGGCGGCCCCCTTACTTGGCATAGTAAACCCAGCCGTCCTTGGTGGTTCTCTGCTCCCAGCCCGGGGGCAGCTCGTCCTCGCTGTCCGTGTCGTCCAGGCCCGCGTAGCGCAGGGCTGCCATGGCTGCAGAGCAGGCGCCCGGTCACCCGCTCACCCGCTCGCTCGCTCGCCCGCTGCCGGGTCTCCGCGCCCAGAACTCACTCCCGCTTCAACCGAGCGCCGCGCGCCGCGAGCCCCGAACGCTCGCGCCTGCGCACTGTGCCGCCCGGCGCCCCTCCGCCGACTCGGCAGGTGAATCCAGTCTCCGCAATTGCGCAGCTGCTGGAGTAAAAGGAGGCGGGGTCTGAGAAGACCTACGGGGAAAGCACCCACGAGCTCCCACGCCCCCTCGGCTGGAAGTAAAAGCCGGTTGAGAGCTATGTGGCTCTGGAGGTGGAGTCGAGCTTCGACACCTCCCGGCCGCAGGCAAGGGGGCGTGGGCAACCAGTCACGGTCCAGGACTCCGCCCGTTGCTGGGCGACCCGTAATCACTTCCGCGTTGTTCTAGCCAATCATGCAGGAGCTCCAGCAATTGGGCATCCTGGGAAATGTAGTCCAGACCCTGCCGGAATAGAGCGTGGCGCGGAAAGAAAGGAGGTAGGTGCCGGCTTTCTGGGCTATAGCCTCTCCTTTTTTTAGGGCATTAGGAAGAATGAATGGTCCTGCTCAGAAACCTTCCAGAGCTTTCCATGACTAGGCTGATTCACAAACTTTGTTGTGCATGTAAACTCAACGCTGTAAACCGTGGGAAACATTAAAAACACAAACTCCTGCCCCTTCTGATGCCCAGTCCTGGAGAAGTTTCTTCTAGCCACAGCATGGTTCTGTTGATAATAAATGGCCAACGTTTATGGAATTTTCCAGAACATTCCCTGCTTGGAACTTGCTGCCCAGCTCAGCGTTACAGAGAAATCTACTGACCGTGATCTCTCTGGCCTAGATTTCAGAAGAATGCAAGCCTCCGTGGAGGAATTATGTGTTTCAAAGGGATGAAAACGGGGAGAAGGGATTAGCTTTTTATTTTCTTCAAGTCTTGAGACTGATATTGCTTTGGGATTCCTGCTCTGCATGCTCTTTAGGGGAGACACTTGCTTTCCTTTGAAGTTGCCCAACCAAAAGCTAACTTAACGAAACCATATTTCCGTTTTAACAGACCCAGTATCCCAACTCAGATCTATCACATCACTCTTTCCAAATCCATGTACATTTAAGTGAGCTACTATTAATCTGCTGCCTTTCTGCTTATCCCAATTTAACCCCTTGCCCCTGTCACCCAAGCCAAATTATTCCTTTGATATGAATAGGAAATTAGGTCACAAAATCCCCTAATAGTGGAGAGGGGGATGAATACAGTCAAACTGCTTAGACTCAGTTTCTCCAATGAATATCTTTAGCCTGTGCTCTGCTTCTCAAGGACCTACTGCTTAGATTTATCTTGGAGCCTTAGATTTATCGCCAGAGCCTCAACTGGCACCTGTTGCCTATGACTTGGCATCATTCCACAGGTGGTGATACAGTATGGTGTCTTCCCCAAGCTGGGTAGTGCTCCCCTTGGCAGGATTCTCAACTTCTTGTTCAACCCTCTGCTCTTCCTACCACTTTAAAAGTTCCTCTAGGCTTCTCCTGCCGTGGACACAGGGCTCCTCAACTTCAACACTACTGACATTTGGGGCCACTTAATTCTTTGTTGTGGGGGACTGTCCTGTGCTCTGTTGGATGTTTAGCAGCATCTCCGTCCTCTACACACTAGATCCGGTAGCGTCCCCTTTCCTGCAGCTGCAACAACCAAAAATGTCTCCAGGCGTTGCCAATTGTGCCCCCAGTTAAGAACCACTGATCTACACTGAAGGTAAATCAGGAAATTACTAGCATGTGAATCAAATGCTGAGATTTATTGAAGGCATTGAAGAGCCCATTTCTGGCCAGAGATTCACAAGATGGTACTCAGATCCTGCTGGTTCTGTTCGCTGAGTTCTCTAGCATTATCTGAGGGCATCTGTCTCTCTAATTCCTAGTCCATCCGCAGGTGAGAGACATGGGCTTACAAGTCTGGCTGGGTGGCCTGGACACCAATCATGGTCCCAAGTGGTTATGATGACCTCATTTTATTCCTCTCTTCCTACGTCTTACCTGTGGCCTCTATCAGAAGGTCAAAGAAGAAAGACATTCAGGCATTTGGGGATTTGTGTGAGTAAGCATGCCAGATTTTAGGATTTATAGTCTTTTGGCTTCACTGAAACTAATATTGTTTTAGTTACATTTATTCGATGGCAAGCAACAGAGACTCACTCAAAAGTTTATGATCAGGATGCAAATGAGCTCAATTAGATTGTTGTCACAACCTGTGGGAGCCCAGGGACAGGCCTGTTTTTTTTCTGTCTTGGGTTTCATGGTCTCTTGCTCCTGCTCTGTGTTCATGGGCTACTTTTTTTTTTTTTTTTACTCTTTCCTTACCGGCTTCCTCTATTCATAGTTCCTGCTTCACTTGGACTTCAGCTTGGATGCAGTTTTGACTTTGGATCTATCAGAGGGTGAACCCCGTTTAGCTTGTAAGATTATTATGGGTTTGAGGAGTCTTAAGTTTGGGAATGAGCCAAGGTCCTCGACATGTGCTTACGAAAGCCTAAAGAATGGTTTCTTATTGTAAAGCCAACTGAACCACATTGATTATTAGATAGGAGGTTAATAAAAAAAAAAAAAGTCAACATGTGGTTATAAAACTACACACCAGATGGTGCTATGTACGCACAATTTTAAGGCTAAAGCCCAATTGCCGACAGGGATTTCTACATTTGAACGTTTCTTTTTGATCACTTCTGAAATAACTGATAATTTATGAACAAAAGACTGATCACTTTTCTTCTGAAAGCAGTTTGGTATCACTCATGCAGTGGGCACAAGTTTTCATGTAACACTCCTGAGACCACGTTTCTTTAGTTCATTGTCATGACCGGGATGGTAGTCATTTCCTCCCCCTTCAGACACACAAACGCCCCAACAGTTCTGCAAACCTGCTTTAACTTAAGCCACCATTCCTTAGGAAATTAAGTTTTGGTGCCAAACTCAACATGTTAATGAAACCTGGGAAGCATCCTGGCTCTTCTGATAAACTTCTCATGCAAGATAACCAATAAGCAAAATTATTGAACAGGATTCTTAGGGAAAACTCTCCTGGTTCATGTGGACTTAGTAAGAAGGCGTTTTTGTATTTCACTTATTCAGTCAAACACACAATGAGTGAAAAATAAAAATATGCTATGTTTCTAAGAAAAGCCGAGGAAAATGAAACACCTCCTGCATCCAGAAATCAGTCAGAATAAAACCAACAGGCACACAAAGAACCATGGCTTAAGGGTTCTGAAAGCAGTTCCAACCAAGACCTATAGGTCTGCAGAGACGGGGAGAGTCCTGGTGATAGGGTTTCCTATCATTTTTCTTGGGAACCAAACTCAGCTACTGTCACAAGCTGTGTGTGACAGAGGCCAAGTCACTTACCTTAGTCCATTATTATCGGCCCAGTTGTTACAGATGAGGAAAGGGAGGCACAAGGAATTGAAGTAGCTTGCCCAAGGTCACTCAGTGAGCAAAAGCCAGCAGGATCTGGGATAGAACCCAAACAAGGGCACTTGCCCCAAACTCATCCTCTCAACCCACTGCCCCACATGCTGCCTTTCCAGAGCAGAGCTCCCCAGTGCTGGTCCTCGGGTAGATGCCCAGGGGTTTTCAGTCCTCCATGAGCAAGTGAGAAAAATAAGTAAAAGAAGTGAATTTTTCATAAAGCTAAATATATTCCACTTAAACTCCTGGCGGGGTTTCCTATGAGATTACATCTGTTCCTTTACTTTCTGGTATTCTATTCTTTTCCTTTTTCCCAACATGTTTTATTATGACATTTTTCAAACATCCAGAAAAGTTGAGAGATGAGTATAATGAACATCCATAGTATCCCACCTCCAGCACACACACTTAGATATGGTCATGTTTCACCTTCTGCCATATGGGCTTTAAAGAGACGAAGCTTGATTGCCTGAAATATTAGGAGAGAGTGATTTTGTTTCATTTTGAAAGTCCTTGAGACTGAGTACGAATGCTCATTTTTCTCCTGGGCCACCAGTAGGCAGTCTCCCCTGGTGAGCTCATCCCATCCATTGCAGCAACTTCCGGAAATTAGACCCTTCCATTTGGAGACTTCATTCGTTTAATTTATGTGTAAAGGCCCCACGCTTCAATGTAGCTTTCTGGTATACTTGCTAACTTGCCGACATTCACAAAATTCTATTTCAGCCTGACTTCATTACCGTTTCCTTTCTGTCTTGCAGGGAAACAATCCCCATCCAGGGGGTAGTCACGTTGCCATGAGGAGTCCATTCTATTTAAAATCTTCCACCTCCTGTTTAGAATGTCTTATTTTAGCAGTCAAAGCTTCCAAGACGTTGCTCTGAGCCACACCCGTCACAATCTTACAAATGAATTCTTCCAAAGACTCCAGGTCCTGGAGCCCAAGATTCACCCCAGATCCTTCCAGACATGCACGTGTAAATATACCAGGGGTTGGGGGAGCAGCACAAAGAAAAAGAAAAAGAAAAGAGACAGAGAAATGCAGATCAAAACTGCAGTGAGGTCCTACCTCACACCGGTCGGAATGGCCATCATTAAAAAGTCTAGGGGCTTCTCTGGTGGTCCAGTGGTCAACACACCAAGCTTCCACTGTAGGGGGCATGGGTTTGATCCTTGATCTGGGACTAAGATTCCACATGCCGTGGGGTGTGGCAATAAATAAATAAATAAATAAATAAATAAATAAAAAGTCTACAAAAAACAAATGCTGGAGAGGGTGTGGAGAAAAGAGAACCCTCCTACACTGTTGGTGGGAATGTAAATTGGTGCAGCCACTATGGAGAACAGTGTAGATGTTCCTCAAAAAACTAAAAATAGAGTTACCATATGATCCAGCAATCTTACTCCTGGCCATGTATCTGGAAAAAAACTGTAATTGGAAAAGATACATGCACCCCAATGTTCATAGAAGCACTACTCACAATAGCCAAGACATGGAAACAACCTAACTTTCCATCAACAGAGAAATGGATAAAGAAGATGTGGTATATATATATAATGGAATATTACTCAGCCATAAAAAAGAATAAAATAGTGCCATTTGCAGCAACATGGGTGCAGCTAGAGATTATCACACTAAGTGAAGTCAATCAGAAAAAAAAAGACATGAGGATGCTCAAGCAGCCCTGTGGAGAGGCCCACAGAGTGCAGAACTGAGGTATCCTGCCGGTAGCCAGCATCTCCTCACTAAGCCACAAATGAACCACCTTAGAAGCAAATCCTTCAGCCCTAATCAAACCCTCAGGGGCCTGCAGTCTTGGCTGACATCTTGATGTAACTCCGTAAGTGACACTGAGCCACAGCCAGCCTACTAAGCCACTCCTGTACTCCTGACCTTCAGAAACCATGTGAGATGATAGACATTTATTGTTGGTTTTAATTGTTGGGGTAATTTGTTAAGCAGCAGTAACTAATAACTCGAATTAATACACCCTCCTTTTGCTTTTGCATAGGTGGAATCACATACTTCCCTCTAGGATAGCATTCAGTAACATTGAAATTGTCTGGTTATATTTTTCTATCTCCTCCATGTCTGTAAGAACCATTAGATTAAACACAATGTCCAAGTCACTCGTCTGGGAGTCCTTAGCAGCCAGCAGGAAGTCCAGCATAGAGCTTTGCCCACATAGACATTAGTCAAAGTTTCTTAAACATCAAAGGACTGGCAGCCTGTTTTCCCCCTTCCACATCTCAACGTGCGTAATTACATTAGACCTCAGTTTCCCCATCAGGAAAATGGGGGTAAGGTTAATGCCTGCCTCTTAGGGGTGAGGTAAAGATCACATGAGATAATGCACATAATAAGGTCTCATTCAACCATTCTTGCTATTATGAATCGTTAATATAGTCATTGAAGATTCCCCAAACCTCAGTTTTTTCATCTAATGGGGCTAATAGTCCCCATTGAATAATAAGAGCTAATGTTCACTGGGCATTTACTATGTTCCAAGCACTGTGCTAAGCACTTACCAGGAATGATGTAACTCTACCAGCCCCACTGTGAGGTAGGTATAATTATTATTCCCACTTTACAGATGAAGAAATTGAGGATTAGGAAGGTAAAAGTTGCTTCCAAATCAGAGAAGCAGTAGTGTTGCCCTAGAACCTAGTTTTCTCTTGACTATTCACAGTGGCATTATATACATCATAGGGTCCAGAAGAGATCATAGTTATGAACCTGTGAATTGTAAAAGACTGTTTTCAAACAAAGGGTCCTTACTGCTCTTGACCAACATGCTGTACTCCTAGGGACCCCTTCAGAGGGTGACGGAATGAAAGGAGGTTGACGACTGGGAGCCACTGAGTAGAGAAGGCTCTCCCTCCTCTATTATGCTGATTAAGGAGCATAAAATTAGTGGCCAAGACTAAGGAAATAAAATCTCATGGCTAGGGCTTCCCTGGTGGCGCAGTGGTTGAGAGTCCACCTGCCGATGCAGGGGACACGGGTTCGTGCCCTGGTCCAGGAAGATCCCACGTGCCGCGGAGCGGCTGGGCCTGTGAGCCATGGCCACTGAGCCTGCGCGTCCGGGAGCCTGTGCTCCGCAACGGGAGAGGCCACGACAGTGAGAGGCCTGCATACCGCAAAATAAATAAATAAATAAAATAAAATAAAATACAATCGCATGGCTATGGTTCTGCCCACAACTATTCCTGGATCCCTCATTCCTAACAACTCCTTAGCACAGGGTGTTTCATCCTCCAAAGTTGTACTCAAGTACAGTATTTGTTTAATAAATGTCAGTTCATTAGACTTCGGTTAATCATAAAGATAGATATTAAAATAGCTTTCTAAACCTAGATAAAATCTATCTCTAATAGAGATTGGTATTGTGGGTGAAAGACATGATAACAACCTAAAAGAAGTATCTTTAAATTGAGGCACATAACTGCTCCACCCACTTTTCCTCCTTACAGCCAGCTGGAAAAAGGACGTGATGCGTGGAGCTCAAGCAGCCTCATTGGACCATGAGATGAGGGTCGCACTCAGAGAAGTGAAAAAAAAAAAAAAGCTACAAAGAGGCTAGGTCCCTGCCAACTTCATGGAACACTCATGTTTACTCTTTACTCCCCCAGTTCCATACATTTCTACATTTCAGTTACCCATGTTATTCCTGCGTCACTTTAAACTTGATAAAAGAGAAAATGTTAGTTAAAACGCCCTTCTGCAGAAAGGCACTCCCTTATTGGAAAGAGTTCTTGCAGTCAGATTTCTAGAGAGGCTCCCTTCTTTTCTGAGACATTTCAGAGCTGGAAAACTAGAGGTAAAATGGGAAAAATAACAACTAACATTTTTGACGATTTGCCTGTCTCTGTGTCTTGCCCTTTATAAGCAATGGCTCTAGCTCATTCAATTCTGGAAAGAACAATCATGAAGGAGATAGTGAGGTGCTGAATATACAAATAGACAATGGCCAGACCATACATGACAATAGAACTCTGACCTACAATCTCTGCAGCAGCCAGTCTGGGAAGCCAAACTACTATGTCTGCAGCAGTTGGCTCAGAATGGTCAGCACTTGATGAACGACAGCCATGTTCCCTATATTTTGTTCCTACTTGCAACTCAGGACCAACCAGAGAAAGCCAAATACGATCCCCAAACCCACGGCAAGGTATGCCCCAATTCTAGTTAGCCCACTTCCAATTTCCCAGCCAATGTCCTCCAATCAGGGCACACCTGACTCTCTTTTCTTACTGGAGAGTTCTTCCACTCCCCTGCCAGCTTTGAGTCCCTGGCCAACGCAAGCGGTGGTGGCTGATTCCCCTGCAGTAGCAAGCTCTGACTCAGTCACTCTGCTGATTCTCACGGGGATGGTCTTTGTTCATTTCTATAGTAGGACTGTTTAGGGCCCTTTTACAGAAGACATGGAGGCACCGAGAGGCTGGGAAGCAAATACCTGAGGTCACACAGATGGTCATTATCGGTGCTGGGATCCCAGCCCTGGCAGCAGACTTCACTGGAATTCTACCTGCTGACCAAGGGCAGCCCTGGAAGCCTGGGACTGGAAGCAGGTATCATCAGAAGTGCTGTGTGATGGGCAAATTACGCCAGTACGTTTACATATGGGCTACACTGAGTTGTTGCTGTTACTGTTCTCAAGGAATCAATCTGATCCTTTAAAGAGACTAAGTGATTCCCAAGTTACTGGAGCATAAGGATCACAGTGGGTGAGGGTGTGCACAGATCCCAGGCTCCGCTCCAATTTAAAGGGATCAGAATCTCCGGGGAGTGTCTGAGAGGTTAAAAAGGGGCTATTACTTTAAGAGGTACTGACTGAAATCTGGGAAAGGGAGAGCTCCCTGCCCTCAGGCCTCCGGTATGTACAAGGTAATTTACAGGCAATTGCTTTATACAACTCTAAATAGAAAGGAAAGGAGGGGGTTGGAGGGGGTAGTTTACTGGGATGCACTGCAGAGGGAGATGTATTTTGCCTCCAGGTTATTCGTAAAATCTGAGAGAGGACACCTGACTTTTAAATACTGTCAAGGAAATATAGTAGTCCCCTACCCCTTATTTGAGGGGGATACATTCCAAGACCTCCAGTGGATGCCTGAAACGGCATATAGTACCAAGTCCTATACAGTCTGCCTTGGTATCCACGGGGGATTGGTCCAGGATTCCCACCCCCCAATCCCAAAATCTGCCGATGCTCAAGTCTCTCATATAAAATGGTGTAGTGTTTTTTTGCACATAACCAACTCACATCAACCCGTATAGTTTACATCATCTCTAGATTACTTTTAATACGTAATATGATGTAAATACTGTGTAAATAATTGCAAGTACAATGTAAATGATATGTAAACAGTTGCTGGTGCATGGCAAATTCAAGTTTTGCTTTTTGGAACTTTACTGGATTTTTTCTTTCCAGAATATTTTGGATCTGAGGTTGATTGAAACCAAGGATGCAGAGCCCATGGATACAGAAGGCCTACTGTATACACTGTTTTTTCCTGTACTAATGGGTGGGTAGCGTGTACAGCACAGATATGAAACCGTACAACACAAATTGGGACTTGAATCCACTGTCTTTTGATTAAAATCATACATCTGGTCACAGGACTTAACGAAGCTCATATTCTTTATGTCTAGAGAGAAAAGAATTCAGTGAGAGCCAAAGTGATAGGTAAGAAGTGGATTTATTGGGACGTCCCTGGTGGTCCAGTGGTTGGTAAGCCGTGCTTCCACTACAGGGGACATGGGTTCTAACCCTGGTCGGGGAAGTAGGATCCCACATGCCGCTCGGCTGACCAAAAACAAACAAACAACAACAAAAAACAGAGGTGGATTTATTTAGAGAGATCCACACGTCATGGATAGAATGTGGTCCATCTCAGAAGGCGAGAGCGGCCCTGGGAGAAGCACATTCCACGGAGCGTGGGCGTTCTCAGAAGGAGAGAAGCCCCGGGTCACGGGGAGGGTGTGTGTGTTAGATTTTATGTGCTGCGTGCGTAATTTCATAGGCTAATGAGCGGGAGGATTATTCCAACTATCTTAGGGAAGGGGCGGGGATTTCCAGGAATTGGCCCACGCCCACTTTTCGGCGTTTTACTGTCGGCCTCGGAACTGTCGCGGCGCCTGTGGGCGTGTTCTTTAGCATATGCTAATGTATTACAATGAGCTGATAATGAGGCTCAAGGTCCACTGGGAGTCGAATCTACCGCCATCTTGGGCCTAGTGGGTTCTAACCAGTTTTTGTCGCCACCAAGGGCTCTGTCATTTTTTTAAGGGTTGAGCCCTGCCCTCTTCCCTCCTGTTTCACACATGCTGGACAAAGGGATGACTCACGACCCAGGACAGAGGGAGCCGGTGCGAGGTTTCATCACGCTGCTCAGAACGGCACTCAAAACGTACGAAATGTTTATTTCTGGAATTTTCCGTCTCATATTTTTGGACTGAGTTTGACTGCGGGTAACTGAAATCTTGGAAATCGAAATCGAGGATAGGAGGGGATGACTAGAATAGTGTGAAACTATGAACTACCTGTTTACAAACGGCTCTGAGGAAGTTCTGCCACAGAAGGTAAATGTTAATTTGCAGCAGGTGAAATAAGGGCAAGGAGAGTTTAGGGGCGTAGAAAAGGCTTGGTGTTTTCTTTGCGCTTTTGACTTGTTTTTTTTTTTTTTTTTTTTTTTTTGCGGTACGCGGGCCTCTCACTGCTGCGGCTTCTCCCGTTGCGGAGCACAGGCTCCAGACGCGCAGGCTCAGCGGCCATGGCTCACGGGCCCAGCCGCTCCGCGGCACGTGGGATTCTCCCGGACCGGGGCACGAACCCGTGTCCCCTGCATCGGCAGGCGGACTCTCAAGCACTGCGCCACCAGGGAAGCCCTTGACTTGTTCTTTAGTTGGTTGTTATTGGGCAAATTTGAATTTTTCTCCCTCCGTCTTCCTCCAACTTCTCTTCCTCTCTCCTCTCTCTCTCCACCCCGTTGTCTACTTGTGCATCCTTGTAGGCGAATTTCCTATTTCCTCTGAGCCAATTGGTCCCATATGTAAAAAAAAAGATTCACAACTGTTACTTACCTTTTAGGATCATCAGGATAATTAATTACCTACTACTAGTCCAGGAGTAGGTAACCAACCAATACAGAGTTTATTTTACCATATTTCTCCACTTTTTTTCTGAAGGAGTTTCCCCCCCCCCCCCCTTGGCTGCGCGGCTTGCGGGATCTTAGTTCCCCCACCAGGGATTGAACCTGGGCCCTGGCAGTGAGAGTGCCGAGTCCTAACCACTGGACTGCCAGGGAATTCCTGATTTCTAAAGTTTTAAAATTGCCCAAACTTACAAAGGTGTGCCAGCTACACCTAAATTCTGAGCAGTACACAGTTACCTGGCAGCAGCATGAAGCTGTCGATGAAAAATTAATCAGTCGATCTAAGAAAGAATTGGAAAATTTTATTCAAGCCAAGTGTGATGAGTATAACCCGGGAAAAGCATCTCATAAAGCTCTGGGAACTGTTCTGCTCATTAGAAGCCAAGACACAGGGTCATTTGAGACAGAGGGCTGTACATTAAATGATGTATTCTTCGCGCCCCGCCCCCCTCCGCGGCCGAACTTCCAGGCTTGCAGCTTGCGGGATCTATCTTAGTTCCCCAACCAGGGACTGAACCCAGGCAGTGAAAGTGCAGAGCGCTAACTACTGGACTGCCAGGGAATTCCCAAAATGACTTTTTTTGTTTGTTTTTTTGTTTTGTTTTTATTTTTGCCCGTGCCGCGAGGCATGTGGGAACGAACCCGCACCCCCTGCAGTGGAAGCACGGAGTCTTAACCACTGGACCACCAGAGAAGTCCTGAAATGACGTATTCTTGACAGTTTACATAATCCAGATTTACAAAATCAAGAAGGAATGTTATCTTTTAAGAAGTCTTCTCGTTGATGCTAGGAGAATGTTGCTGTTTATGGTTGAGCAGGTATTCCTGCTGATGGGGGAGTTTTGGTCAATGCATAGTGTGGATACACAATGCACAGTGGGGGGAGAAGGGAGGCCAAAGGGCAGAGAAGAATTTTTATGTTTAAATTTTTCTTGTCTTGACATAAAATATGAATTTTATTTCACAAGGGGAAAAGGGCATATTCCAAGAGAACTCCAGAAAATGAGCCAACCTTCTCAACTTCAGCCAAAAGATGAGAGGGGAAGGAATCTTATTTGAAATGGTGCCTCTGATGACGTGTTTAATTTAAGAAGGGTGCCTATAGCCTCTATTCAGCATGGTCAGGGAGAGATAATTAGAAATGCAAAATCTCAGGCCCCATCCCAAATCAGAATCTGAATTTTAACAGGATGCCAGGTGATTTGTTTGAACTTTAAAGTTTGAGGGCCGCTGCCTTAGCATACATCTTCCTAGAAATCAGTCCACTCTAGATGTTTATAAATAAACTTTTAATTATAAAATAGTTTTAGATTTACAGAAAAATTGGGACGAGTTTTCATATGCCCAACACCCCGTTTCCCCCGTTAACATCTTATGTTACTATAGTACATTTGTTACAATTAACAAATCAATATTGATACAATATTAACGAAAGTCCAGAGTTTATTCATATTTCCTCACTGTTCCCCAATGTCCTTTCTCTGTCCTGTGACCCATGGAGCACACCACATTACACTTAGTCATCATGCCTCTTTAGATCCTTTAGACTGTGACTTTCCTTGTTTCAGTGACCTTGATGGTTTTGAGGAATGCTGGCCAAATATTTTGCAGAATGTCCCTCGATTGGGATTTCCCTGCTATCTTTCTCATGGTTAGTCCGGGGTTATGAGTGTTTGGGAAAAAGACTACAGAGACAGTGCCATTCTCATCACATCATATTAAAGGTATCCACTATCACCATGACTTAGCAGCATTGATGTTGACCTTGATCACCTGACTGAGGCACTGTTCATCAGTTTTCTCCACTGTAGAGTTACCTCCCCTCCCCCTTTCCAAACTGTCCTCTCTGGAAAGAAGTCATTGTGTGCAGCCCACACTTAAGGAGTGGCAGTGATGCTCCATCTCCTTAAAGGTGGAGCATCTGTGGACGTTATCTGGAACCACTCTAGTATATATTTTTTAAATTAATTAATTAATTTTATTTTTTGGCTGCGTTGGGTCTTTGTTGTTGCTGTGTGCGGGCTTTCTCTAGTTGCAGCGAGTGCAGGGTACTCTTTGTTGCCGAGCGTGGGCTTCTCATTGCGGTGGCTTCTCTTGTTGCAGAGCATGGGCTCTAGGTGCACGGGCTTCAGTAGTTGTGGTACATGGGCTCAGTAGTTGTGGCACGCGGGCTCAGTAGTTGTGGCACATGGGCTTAGTTGCTCCGCGGCATGTGGGATCTTCCCGGACCAGGGCTCGAACCCGTGTCCCCTGGATTGGCAGGCAGGTTCTTAACCACTGCGCCACCAGGGAGTCCCTGATATTTTTAAATAAACTTTTGTTTCCCTTACCATTCCTTGAATGTAATAAAGGAATAAGTGTTTTTGAATCAAAGAATAAGGAACTACAATTAGGGCTATTATTTCCCCCACTTCTTCATTTCTCCTGAACCAGAAGTACAGAAGAGACTCTTTTCTCTTGGACGCCGTATGGGGCTATAAGGGTGCAGGGGCAGAAACCAGGCTTAGCTGTTTTTTGGGGGTTAGGGTCTGGCAAATCGAAAATGTGGAGTCTGCCAACATTTTAAAATTTGTATGTTTTTTGGCATCTCCACACAAATTTGATCATTGTTCAATTTTCTGGTTTGAACTGTAATTACAGTTTGGTACTGTAATTAAGTAAGTTATTACCATGGGAGAAACTGGGTGAAGGTTACACCGTGGAGGGGGTGTTGCAATCAGGAAAAAAAAATGTCTGAAAAGACCCCTTAGGGGGTTGATAATGAAAAAACAAAGTTGAGAAACACTGTTCCCAGATGATGTTCGGTAGCTAATCGAAGAGGGCCTCTCTGAGAGTTGGGTAGAGTATATTGCTAAAACAGGTGCTTGAGCAATATCTGAGATCTGGTCCTGTTTGCCCACTTGAGGGATGAGGCAATTGAGACCGAGAAAGACGTGGCTTGTCCTGAGCCATTCAGTGATAACGCTGTGTCAGGCCCAGGACAAGAACTGAGCACTTCTGAGACCCAGACTAACTGTCCTTCCAATTTACCCTAAGCTTCAAACAAGTGCTTATCAAATGGCTGTAATGCACCTGCTTTCTTGGTCATGTTCTCAGTCAGTCTCCACAACATTCCTCAGAAGTACAGACATACTAGCCCACGTTGGCAAAAAGAAGCACCAGAATCCATCACAGCTCAGAGCATGTGGCCCACTTCTTTTTTTTTCTTTTTAAGTCATTTTGTCACCATTTTTCTTAATATAAATGTATTTATTTATTTATTTTTGGCTGCATTGGGTCTTTGTTGCTGTGCGCGGGCTTTCTCTCGTTGCGGTGAGCGGGGGCTACTCTTTGTTGTGGTGTGCAGGCTTCTCATTGCGGTGGCTTCTCTTGTCGCGGAGCACAGGCTCTAGGGACGCGGGCTCAGTAGTTGTGGCACATGGGCTCACCAGTTGTGGCACGAGGGCTCAGTAGTTGTGAATTGTGGCTCTAGAGCTCAGCCTCAGTAGTGGCACACAGGCTTAGTTGCTCCGTGGCACGTGGGATCTTCCTAGACTAGGGCTTGAACCTATGTCCCCTGCATTGGCAGGTGGATTCTTACTGTGCCACCAGGTAAGTCCTGTGGCCCACTTCTGAGGGACTTCAGGGCACAAGACTTAGCTAAGAATTCGATAAATGTTTAAATGGCTTGTGAACAGAAAAAAGGTCCTAAAAAGTTTGAGTTATACACTGACTTGCTTTAAGAGATATTTTCTAGAAGTACTCATCAAAAAGCGATCTTCTTTATATTCTGAAATTACAAAGAATGGAATTTTAAAATGTTGTTACCCCTGATGGAAACCTATTACGTTCATGTGATTACCAGTGATTCCAGAGAAGTTCTAAGTATACATGTATAGGATCTGCTTACTAGAAGGAGGACAATCATTAAGAATAGCCAATTCCCTCCCCCCTTTTTTTCTTGTCATATTAGAACTGTGATGCTAATAAACTCAAATAGTGAGAGACTAAGAAAATAAATATCTTTTTTTTTGGTGCCAATGTACAAATCATGCAATAGAGCAAACAGACATATAAGGGCAGAGGAAGAAAAACAGAATTCAGTAGATACATAAAATTTTAACTGAGCAGTATTATGACAAATATGCAGCGTGTTCAATTAAATTAAGTAAAAATGGAGGAAGCCCCAGACATCCCTTAATAATACTCAAAATGGCACAAAGGCAGTCATTTGGGCTTCTGTGTAGATCCGAGGCCTGCAGTCTCCAGTCTGCAAGTCAAATCTGCCAGCTGCCTGTTTTCATAAAAAATATTTTACTGGAACTCAGTCCCTCCCATTTGCTTATATATTGCCTCTGGCTGTTTCAGCACAACTCTTTTTTTTTTTTTTTTTTTGGAAGGAGATAGTAGCCTCTTTTGCTTGAGAAAGGGAATGTATTCAGACGCTCTGTGATTTGAGGATTTAAAAAGGAGAAGCTGGACTTCCCAGGTGGTCCAGTAGTTAAGACTCTGCCCTTCCACTGCAGGGGCATGGGTTCGACTCCTGGTCAGGGAAATTCCGCATGCTGCACGGTTCCCGCACAAAAAAAAAAAAAAAAGGAAAAGCTGCCCAATTCTTAAGTGTGGATCCACTGAGAAAGAAGAGGGGTGGGACCTGATTTGAAGGAGCTGGATGCTCAAACCAGTCCAGCTCCAGGGTGTTACTGGTAGGTGGTACTGAATGAGGATTGAAAGAATTGAGCACCGCAAACTGCAAACCAGGGTGTGCTCGGAGAGGCTTAGGCTGACGGGTCACACTGCCACGCCCCCCCAGAGGAGCCCCTGCGGGATCTGCCCCGGATGCTCAGTCTCCTTGTCGGTGGCAGCGGGTAACCCCCTCCACCTGCCTGTCTCTGCACACATCTTGCCCATAGCAACCTCACTGGCCAACAAGAAAGAACTTACATCCCCATTTCTCCCTGTGCCTGTGGTTGTATCAATTTTGCGATCACTTTCTATTCCAGAACTGAAGCTGAAAAGATTCTTTTTCCTGTTAAATGAGTGGAGTTCAGAGAACTCAACCTGTGTGGTCACACACGTGCCATCTGGAATACCACCTTTCCTCCTCCTGAGACCCAGCAGGGAAGAAAAGGAAGAGCCTCAGACAAAGGCGAACAATCCAGACAGAGAACAGGGGACCCTCGGAGAGGGGAAGAGGGCTAGGCAGCTCTGACAGCTGTAGACTTCTCTCTGAGGCGTTTCCAACACCAACTGGAACAATTCAACTCAACTCTGACACTAAGTACCCAGAATTCACTCAGACCCCGTAACTTATGGGCTCAGTTCCACAAGACTGTGCCCACTTCAGACACCGGCTGTGAATGGGGTGCCCAGGCTACTCCCACTTCTTCCCAACCAGCTACACGTTTGAGGTTTCCCATGGTCCCCTCTCAAGTTCAATATTTACTAGAATGACTCACAGAACTCTGGAAAACATTTTGCTTCCTATGGTTAAATTATAGTTAAACAAGGAAGCCATTAGACTGATGTGGCTTATCTAAGCGACCCAAAATGTAAGCCTGCAAACGCCTCAAGAGAATGAAATCTACACGCTAAGGACAACCAATCAGAAACAGCCAACTAGGCTTTAAGCTATAGCCAATCACACTTGCCTTACTTTGCTTCTGCCTTTTCTCTGTAAGTCTCTCCCCAGCTCCCAACCATTTCTGATTTGGTGCTGCCTAATTCAAATTGATTTTTGCTCAAACTCTTAAAAATTTTAATATGCCCCGGTTTAGTTCTGGTGTCAAGAGAGGGAACCAAAGGCAACCCCCGACAGCCCCCAAGAGCACTGAGCAACCAGGGAAGGTACCTGCTGAGTCCCTGCAGCTGGCTGTTTTTTCGCTGCCTCTGGAGGTGCTGGGCAAGTCCTCTCGGTCCTGGATCCTGGACCCGCAGCTCTTGCCTCACAAGCTTTCCGACCATCTGAGCATTTCTTTTTCTGGTCTGGATCTGGAAACCTGCTGGAGGCTGACTGGGTCCAGAAATTGGATTGGGTCTGGGGCCAGACTGGGTCCCATTTAGAAACTGGAGTGGGTCTGAGTTAAACTGGAGTGGAGCTAGTGTGAGCCCTCACGTGAATAAAAATTTGTTTTAAGGCTGAACTAGTAGGTTTAACCACACCAAAGATAATCTTGAATTACAGTGGCCTCAGTGGAATCACTGAACCATCTTAGATAAGCTTATCCGTTCATGAGGTGCCCTAGAGAGGGTGTTCTCAAGCAGGCACTCATTATAAAGGGCAGAGGGATAATAACTTTACCTCCTTTACAGCTTCTGGTGACCAGGATGAGACCCCCTGGGACAGTCCCCTCACTCCAGAGCCAGCAGACGGCATCCTGGGAAAAGTGGCAGAAGCCGGCGAAGGGGGACCGTTGTTGCCCAAGTTGGCTCTGCAGATCTGTCTCCGTGGTGCCTGGTCGGGAGAGGAAGGTAAAATTTCACGTTCCTTCCTTTCCAAATTCAGATTGGCAGGAAAAACACTGGTTATCGTTTCGTTCTTTCCCAGGACAGCTATTGCCTTCTTGTTTGTCTCATCTTGTGTCCTGAGAACTTGGCTTGGCAACCATCTGGGGTTGGGTGTCCCCCAGTTATAGCCAGACAGAAGTCTGGGTTGCACCTCATTTGTGGCTGGGGTCCTACTGACTGTTGCCCCTTCTCAGGGGGATTGTCTAAGTCTCGCTTCCTTTTGGCTGTCTTTGGGAGTGACTCTGGATCTTGGGAGGGCGGTATCTTTTGCACCCTCTTTGGGGACATCTCTTATATCTAAGCAGTTATTCATTCAGTATTGCCAGGAGTATTTACTGTTGTCCTGGCTGAAACCTGACAACGTATTTGAAAAGATTTTTTTTTAAAGTAACTCTGTGGTCACGTAGGGGTGGAAGACTTTTCCTTTCTTTCCTTCTAGGTTGTTTGGCTGGTCTAGTAATTAAATTGACGTAAGACGGATTAACAGGAGAAAAGCAATTTTTGTACATAAGGAAGTCCCATAAAAATATGAGACTCCCTGGCAGTCAGGTAGTCGAGGCTTACATAGCTAACTAAGGAGAAGGGGTTAGGAGTCTGGGGCTTCAAAGGGGAGGAAGACATTTCACAAGAAGATGAGAAGAACAAATGTTTGGTAAACAAATGTTTGCCTTGCCATGCAGATAAGTCTTTTTAAAAAAAAAACAAAAAACAGAGAACAGGAGTATTTATTTATTTATTTATTTTAAAATTTATTTATTTCTTTTTAATTCTGGCTATGTTGGGTCTTCGTTTCTGTGTGAGGGCTTTCTCCAGTTGCGGCAAGTGGGGGCCACTCTTCATTGCGGTACGCGGGCCTCTCACTATCGCGGCCTCTCTTGTTGTGGAGCACAGGCTCCAGACGCGCAGGCTCAGTAGCTGTGGCTCATGGGCCTAGTTGCTCCGCGGCCTGTGGGATCTTCCCAGACCAGGGCTCGAACCCGTGTCCCCTGCATTAGCAGGCAGACTCTCAACCACTGCGCCACCAGGGAAGCCCCAGATAAGTCTTGCTGTTATAAAAAGTTATCTTTGGCAGTAGCTGTCTTTCTGGTATGGACCCCCTATCTAAATTCTTTTTAGGCAGTTGAGAGGGAGGGAAAAAGCTCTTCTTGGGTCTGCTGGGCTCTAATCCGTCTTAGCTCAAAATCACCCACATGCCACAGTGGCACATTCTGGGGCAGTGTGTTCTGCTCCCCTTTGTCAGAAGTTGGCCAAATTGGAAGCTGATATTCTGACCCATAGAAACTTATTTAAGGCCTTCTCTCCTAAACTAAAGTGAAACTATGACCCAGAGAGAAAGAAAAACATTCTGAAGCCTTTGTGGAAGGATTTACTAAAACATTCCAAAGACAAACAGCTCTAAGTCTAGAACGTAGGAATCTTTTGATTTCCATCTTAGCGGAAGATCTACTTCCTGATAAGAAAAAGCAAATTGAGGGTAATGTAGTTGAATGGCTGGGTCAGCATCTTGACATGGTATCATTCAGGTTGCAGCCCAGTTCTCCGAGGAATTAAAAACAACTGTACTTGTCATACAAATTGAGTTTTTACAAGAACAAAACTATGGCACTAGAAACAAATTCAAAGCCCACCTGTTATTTTACCAATACCAAAACCTTCCCTGTTCATCTCAGAAGTCTTGCAGATATTTATTTATTTATTTTTTCTTTTGCGGTACGCAGGCCTCTCACTGTTGTGGCCTCTCCCGTTGTGGAGCACAGGCTCCGGACGCGCAGGCCCAGAGGCCATGGCTCACGGGCCCAGCTGCTCCGCGGCATGTGGGATCTTCCTGGACCGGGGCACGAACCAGTGTCCCCTGCATCGGCAGGAGGACTTTCAACCACTGCGCCACCAGGGAAGCCCAGTCTTGCAGATATTAAAAGATACCTATTTAAAAAACAAAAGCCCTTCTTGGGGAAACTTACATCCTTTCTCTGTTTCTCTAAGATGTAAATGTTCCCCCAGAATTAAGGCAAGGGGCCAGGTCTTTGTGTCTCATCATCAGTGTAGGCTGCCCCGGGACAGGGCATAAACTTGAGTGAAACAGTTCCCTTTAGTCAAGGGCAATTCCTCAGGAGGGCTTCATCTGTGAGCAGCTGTGAGCAACAGTTCCAGCAGCTGGGATGAGTACCTACATCCCAGAAGGGCATCTGTTTGCACCACCACATCTACTACAAGGCTGTTATCACTTGCCCTAGGCCATAGTAAATGGCAAAGGGTGACATCGGAGCCCTGCCAGCCTCACTCCATCCTGTTAACTGGAGTGGAGACTTTTTTTTCCCCACATATATTAAAATGTACTAATATTATTTTGATTTCATAATCAATCCAGTTAACATATAGTTTGGACATAAGAATGTAAGTAGATTTATTTTATAAAAAGCAATTTAACTCAAAAATTAAAACATTATTTGAGATTGTTTTCTCACAGTGTTTAATACATCATGTTAACTAAGAATCCTACAGTGGTCTGAGAATCCTAACATGTTCTGAACTGATCTGAATACTTTTTAATACTTGAAGACTTTGAGGACCTTTTTTTATTTTTTATTTTATTTTTTTAAATTTTTTAAATTAATTAATTAATTAATTAATTTTTGGCTGTGTTGGGTCTTCGTTTCTGTGTGAGGGCTTTCTCTAGTTGCGGCAAGCGGGGGCCACTCTTCATCGCGGTGCGCGGGTCTCTCACTGTCGCAGCCTCTCTTGTTGCGGAGCACAGGCTCCAGACGCACAGGCTCAGTAGTTGTGGCTCACGGGCACAGTTGCTCCGTGGCATGTGGGATCTTCCCAGACCAGGGCTCGAACCTGTGTCCCCTGCATTGGCAGGCAGATTCTCAACCACTGCACCACCAGGGAAGCCCTGAGGACCTTTTTTTAAAAAAAATATTCCAACCTGATAGAGACAGGGCCTTGTCCTCACTAAGCTCATAATTAAATTCTATCTAAAAGGCATTGTGGGGATTCCTCCTGCTGTTTTTTTTTCTTAATTTTATTTACTTATTTATTTTTGGCTGCGTTGGGTCCTTGTTGCTGTGCGCCGGCTTTCTCTAGTTGCAGCGAGCAGGGGCTACTCTTCGTTGAGGTGCACAGGCTTCTCATCGTAGTGGCTTCTCTTGTTGCGGAGCACACTCTAGGCGCACGGGCTTCAGTAGTTGTGGCACACAGGCTTCAGTAGTTGTAGCTTGTGAGCTCTAGAGCGCAGGCTCAGTAGTTGTGGCGCACGGGCTTAGTTGCTCCGCGGCATGAGAGATCTTCCTGGACCAGGGCTTGAACCCGTGTCTCCTGCATTAGCTGCACCACCAGAGGAGTCCCTAAAGCTTCCCTGTCTTAACTCTGCTTAATGAGAAGGGTGGACTCTGTCTGGTGACCTGGGCTTACAGGGGTAGAGTCTTTCTGATGACCCTCCCTGGCGCCTCAGCTTACCTCACTGCCAGGAGAAACATCTCTAAACTCTCTTCACCAGCAGTTGAGCTGTAAAGTGCAAAGGATCTTCTGAGCAGTTTAGTAAGAACTTTCCTAGATTGTCAACATGGCTAGTGTACAAATCTTATACTCTGAGAGCTTCAAGCTGCTTTTTAGGGCACAGCTGAGTCTCCAAAATCAATGCAATTTAACTGTTTGCACATGCGTTGCCAGATGTCCATAATGGCTTGACAAACATCTGGTATGGCTACAAAGTTTGGATTTAGAGTCTAAACAGGTTGAAGTAGAGGATTCTAAAGTGGCGCTCACGAGGCCCCGACACTGTGTTCCAAGTGGCTGTGTATGTGCACACATGTGTTTTATGGGAGAAGGGCTCACACTTCCTTGATGGGCTTTGTAAACCCCACAAAATACAGGACGACTGGTTTAGAAAACAACAACAACAAAACCAAGACTCTCTTTTTTTCCTATTTTGTCACTCAGATGTCCACTACTTTTTTTTTTTCCTGATTTTGCTAAAAATTGGTCCTGGGTTGATACTTAATATGAGTCCAGGGACTGTGGTGTGTCATGTGGGTGACAAAATGGAAAGTCTTGATCCATCATAACAGCATGCCTCTGGCAATTGGACCACACCTTCGTGGCCCAACTCAGTTCTTCTTTACTCGTCTGAGAGTTGGGCATCATGCTGAGAGCTTTTGCCCTGTTTTAAAATATCAGTTTGTGTTTCAAACCATCCTGCAAATATTTCTATAATGTATTATACTAGGCTATGTGCAAGGTCTACAGGGTATATAAAAAATGATTTATCTGTAATCTCAATAGGCCTCTAGTCCCTTTGAGGCTTAAATTAAAGGCAGCGGATGGGAATTCCACGGTGGTCCAGTTGTTAGGACGTGGCATTTTCACTGCCATGAGCCCGGGTTTGACCCCTGGTTGGGGAACTAAGATCCCACAAGCTATGCCGTGTGGCCAAAAAAAATAATAAGAATAAAAATAAATAAAGGCAGCGGAAGTGAACACTTACTGGGCAATTTCTTTGTGTCAGGCTATTAAGAACATATATCATCCTTTTTACCTCTCAGCACTCTGAGGTAGCTATCGTCCATTCCCTCAGATGACTTTTTTTGTTGTTAGTAAAACCAGAAAACGGAAGCTCAGAGACTTTGAGGAACTTCTCCTTGGTCACATAGAAAACAAGTGGTAAAGTATATTTAATAAAGTCCACTGATGCACTTGTTCTTGTTTATACTGTAGGGCCCTTCCTCACTCCTTTCTTAAGGAATTCTCTGAATGGTGAAGGAAGACCCTGGAAATTCCTTTTAACTTTAAGCCTGGGAGAGGGGGACTGTTCATATCTAGGGGAATAAATATCAGAGGAGGATGAGGGAGAGAAGAGAGGGCTGAAGAGGCTCTCTGCTCCCTCCCCCAAGCCCACGCCATTGACTTGGAAAGGAAAGGTCAAGGGCAGAATTTGAGAGTTGAAAGATCTGGGAAGAATACTCCAGTCAGATTTCCTTCTTTTTTCTAGGAAGGAAAATGAAGCTGGGAGAAAGGGACTGACAATCAGTGCCACTCGGATAATTTAATAATCAACGTATCCCCTCCCCATTATCTTTTCAGCCTGCCCTCATATATTGACACATGTCCAAAGCATCTTTATGCCCATGCTGCCTCTTTAGTCCTACACTTTCAAGCCTACCACTCTATGACTGCACAATTATTTGCTGTGTAATAAGCACACATACTATGTTTGTGGGAATAAAATGACTACCTTCTGCATAGGTTTCCACTTACTGGATTATCCTAGGAGTACCCCAAAGGTTCACAGTCTGGATCGGGAGCGCTCAGAATAGGACTGCCCCAAAACTCAGTGCCAGGAAGCAAACTGGTGCAAAGTAAACCTTTCCTTTGTGCCACACACACTGTGCTTGACACATCCACACGTCTCATCCCATCTAAACCTCCGACAATACTCCTTTGAGCTTGGTACAAGTATACCCAGTGTTCACAGGTGTCTGAAACTTAGTATCTGAGAAGTTAAGAAATTTGCTTCATTTCACCTGGCTATTAGTCATTGGTAGAGCTCCTTAGGTGAACTCAGGTTGACTAATTCCTCCTCTTTTCCCCTGCATTAGGCTACTTTCCAGTGTTTGTCATAGTGGGTGAGCACACAGGATTTGGGATCTGAGAAAGCCCACGTGCAGCAACGAAGACCCAAAGCAGCCAAAAAAAAAAAAAAAAAAAAAGTAGTAGATGCTCATTTTATTTTTTATTTATTTTATTTATTTATTATTTTTTTTCTGTGGTACGCGGGCCTCTCACTGTTGTGGCCTCTCCCGTTGCGGAGCACAGGCTCCAGACGCGCAGGCTCAGCGGCCATGGATCACGGGCCCAGCCGCTCCGCGGCATGTGGGATCTTCCCGGACCGGGGCACGAACCCGTGTCCCTTGTATCGGCAAGGGGACTCTCAACCACTGCGCTACCAGGGAAGCCCCCTATTTTTTAATTTTTAATTAAAAAATGTTTTATTGAGGTATAGTTGATTTACAACATTTTGTTAGTTTCAGGTGTACAGCACAGTGATTCAGCATTATATATATTCTTTTTCAGATTCTTTTCCCTTATAGGTTATTACAAAATATTGAGTATAGCTCCCTGTGCTATATAGTAGGTCCTTGCTGGTTATTTATCTTACATATACCAGTGTATGTATATTAATCCCAAACTCCTAATTTATCCCTCCCCTCCTTTTCCCTTTGGTAACCATAAGTTTGTTTTGTATGGCTGTGGGTCTATTAATAGATGCTCATTTTACACAGCATGCAAAATAACTAAAACAAAGAAGAAAGTAAAATTCACACATAAAATCCTGTCACCCAGCGGTAACAGCTATTAGCAATTTAATGTATTCCCTTTCAATCATGTGTTTTTGGTAATGGCTGCATGTCTAAAAATCTAGACCAGGGGCTGATCTGTTGTAAATTTAATAAATATTTGTCTTATGTGGACAAAATGATTTGTGCATTTCATGTGACCAGAGTCTGTTGTGTTTTTGACTTCTGTGAAAATTCTGTCAGTTACAGCTATAAACAACATTAATCTGTTGTAAATTACTCCTGCTTGATTTCCTTGTGTGTTTGACCTTGAAAGCCTGCTCTCTGGATTTATCTACATAAATCTGAGAGTACATGTTAATAGTACTAATAGATTAATTAGATAATATAGCCACATGTTAATATTAATTTTAATCTGTGGCATGCCACCAGAAGGGAGTGGCAGCATGCATTGTTAGGAAGAACACTGGCCCTGGAGTCATCCAGATATGGATTTTAACTCTGGCTCTGCAACTTCCAACCTTTGTAGCCTTAAGAAGTTACTTCATCTCTTGAGCCTTAATTTCCTCATTGCTAAAATGACATAGTAGGAAATTCCCTAGCAGTCCAGTGGTTAGGACTCGGTGTTTTCACTGACATTGCCCCTGGGTTGAGTCCCTGGTCAGGGAATTAAGATCCTGCAAGCTGCTCGGCGCAGCCAAAAAATGAAATGAAATAAAATAAAACAAAATAAAATATTTGAGTTATCACACAGTGGGACTCAAAGAATTTTTAAAAAAAAAATCATGGTGGGCCTCCCTGGTGGCGCAGTGGTTGAGAGTCCGCCTGCCGATGCAGGGGATACGGGTTCGTGCCCCGGTCTGGGAGGATCCCATATGCCGCGGAGCGGCTGGGCCCGTGAGCCATGGCCGCTGGGCCTGCGCGTCCGGAGCCTGTGCTCCGCAACGGGAGAGGCCACAGCAGTGAGAGGCCCGCGTAAGGAAAAAAAAAAAAAAAAAAAAAAAAAAAAATCATGGCTTGTCATGCCATGTAAGTTTTTTTAAAATATTTATTTATTTATTTATTATTTATTTGGCTGCCTCAGGTCTTAGTTGTGGCACTCGGGATCTTCATTGTGGTGCTCAGGCTTCTCTCTAGTTGTGACGCACTGGCTCTAGAGGGCACAGGCTCAGTAGTTGCTGCGTGCAGGCTTAGTTGCCCGGTGGCATGTCGGATCTTAGTTCCCAGACCAGGGATCGAACCTGTGTCCCCTGCATTGGAAGGTGGATTCTTAACCACAGGACCACCAGGGAAGTCCCTGCCATATACGTTTTTATTACTGAAAAAACCATACTGTTATAAGGTTAAATAGTACCCTGGCATTTTCCCCCCAAATGATATCATGCTAAAAGACAACAAATATTAAAATTGAGTGTTCACTCTTCAAAGGGGAACCCTAGGGCTGATTTTGGTTGCTTATTCTGGCTAAATCTACACCTTGGAAAAAACTTCTGTCATTTTAATCTTCATCTCATTGTTCTCTGAATACTCAGGAAATTTCTTTTCTCAGAGCCACCTGATATTTGATTTTTGAGCACTTGCTTCTAAAAACATGAGAGCCCTTCTCTCCCTAGTTCTTGGAACTCAGTTTGCAGCTGATGATAATTTTCATTTTCTAAGCATCTCCTATGAGCAACAGACTGTGCAGTGCCTTTCTGCCTGCACTGTCTCATGAAATGATCACAAGAACTTTAAGTGGGAATATTATTCCATTTCTAGATGTTATGAAATATTATCTGCATTTTACAGATGAGGAAACTGAGTCAGCTTGTGGGTTGCTTGCTCCCTGTCGTAAACCTGGTTTGATAATTAGCTTTTCCATTACAAGGCGAGGAGAGAAGGCAGTCTTGTCTGTCAGTTGTCACTAGATCCCTGTGGTCAGTTGGTGTTGGGGGTCGAGAGGCTAAGGCAGGGAGCAGTCGACTTTCCCAAACCCTTCCTCAGCTTGGTGCCCAGAGAAGGCGGAAGCCAGACCGCTGCCCCTTTCTCTCCAGGAAGCTGAGCAGGTGCTCCTGGAAGACGCCAAGCCCGATGAAAAAGTGGCCTGGCGGTTGCGCCAGCAGCCCTCCCTGTTATCGAAACCCACTCCCAGTGGCGGGAGGAAGCGGACCCTTCGGAAGTCCAGAGCAATCTGCTGTGGGTGCGCGTGCGTCCTGCCTGGTCAGCTTCAGCACCCGGCCCGAGTGGACAGCGACGAGCGCTGCAGCCAGTCCCACCCTCCCGGCGCCCCCACTCGGTACCGGGTACTGCCGGTGGGCGCTTCGCCGCAGCCCGTACACAGCCACCTTGACCGCCACCTGAAGCAGCATGGCTAGTAGCGTGCCCAGGCACCCTGCACCTTCTTCCCCAGGACTTCCCCGGGCCTGTCTCCGCGCATCCTTAGCTGCAGCCACTCCCCAGCGCAGGGCCCCATCCCTCCCTCAGTCCTCTACACGCGCCTCTCTCAACGCTCTTGTCGCCTCTCTCGAGGCTCCTAGGGATGTCAGCGGGGAGGCAACCCAAACACAAAACGTTCCAGAAGAGGGTGCTGATAAGTATACCCCTTCATCAGGCTAAGGGCTCTAGTCACCCTCGGAGTCTGTCCTTCTGATGTCACTTCTTGAGACTTTCTAAAACTCCTTTGTTGTAACACCTACTTTATTTTATTTATTTTTATTTTTATTTTTTTGGCTGTATGGGGTCTTCATTCCTGCGCCTGGGCTTTCTCTAGTTGTGGCGAGTGGAGGCTACTCTTTGTCACGGTGCGCGGGCTTCTCATTGCAGTGGCTTATCTTGTTGAGGAGCACGGGCTCTAGGCACGCGAGCTTCAGTAGTTGTGGCACGCAGGCTCAGTAGCTGTGGCGCGCGGGCTCTAGAGCGCAGGCTAAGTAGCTGTGGCACACAAGCTTAGTTGCTCCGCGGCATGTAGGATCTTCCCAGACCAGGGCTCGAACCTGTGTCCCCTGAATTGGCAGACGGATTCTTAACCACTGCGCCACCAAGGAAGCTTTCACCTACTTTATTTTAAAATATGTTCATCCTGGTTTTTTAAGTATATGTATTTTTGGTAACTTTTTATTTAACGCTGGTCTCTATTCCAAGTTCTTAGTGCAGCTTGAATTTGTGTAACCCAAATGCATATACCAAATGTCACAATAACATTACGTGCTACCTGTGAGGCTTCTTCCAGGCACCTCTCTTACCCCCACAGTCCCATTCTTTGTCTTAGCTTAGTTGAATAATTAATATTTCTGAAATCAACTATTACCAAAAAAGAAAAATTAACTCTGTTTATTTTTTAATTAATTAATTACTTTTTATTTATTTGTTTATTTTGGCTGTATCAGGGTCTCAGTTGCGGGCTCCAGAGCGCATGGGCTTTGTAGTTTGGGCACCCAGGCTCTCTAGTTGAGACACGCAGGGCTGAGTTGCCCTGTGGCATGTGGGATCCTAGTTCCCCAGCCAGGGATCGAACCTGCATCCCCTGCATTGGAAGGCGGACTCTTAACCACTGGACTACCAGGGAAGTCCCCTAACTCTGTTTATTTTTAATCCTAACAATTTTCTAAGTTAAATACGATGAACCCCTTCACATTATTGTTTTACTTTTATTGTGTATTTACAAATTGGGAAGGTATTCAGCAAGGTAAAATGACTTCTTCCAGGTCACAGAGCATGGATGCTGGTATACAAACGCAGGACCAACTGACTCCAAAGTTAGTGGCATTACAGGGCATGCTGCCTCTTCAGTTTGCACGATCCATTTGGAAAGCAATTTCACGCCATGATGCAAAGTGGGTACAGTTACTCCTACCCTTTTATTTAATAATTCCACTTCTGGAATTTTTTTTCTTCTTTTTGCCACTCTGTGTGGTATGCGGAGATCTTAGCTCCCCGACCAGGGATCCAACCCGAGTCCTCTGCAGTGGAAGCACGGAGTCTTAAACACTGGACCTCCAGGGAATTCCCTGGAACTCTATCTTAACAGGGGAGAAAAACCTACAGTCAAAAAGAAAGAAAATTGCCACAAAATGTTCATTACAGCATTATTTACAGGAGAAAAATGAAAAGCAAAATTTCCATTTATTTATATAAAGACTAAATGTTTATATTTAGATGTTTAAGTAAAATTCCATTTGTAAATGTATTAAAAATTGCAGTCATATATGTGCTCAATTAATAACACATTGGAATATTATGGAACCATAGGAAGTACATTATGGAAAAGCTAGGAAAATGGTTAAGTAAAATAAAGCAGGATATAACATTGCCTAATGATGTAACCTCTACAACTTTGCATGGGTGGTGGTAAAATTAGATGCTGCTGGATACACATGCTTAATAAATATTAACTGGATAAATGAGTGAAAAAGACCAAGATGCAGGATAATTTCTAAATGTTTTTTCTTACTCTGCAAATTTTTCTATCGTGAGATGTTTGGTTATTTTACGGAACAAAACTGTTCTTTCTTGAAGGTGTCATATCCAGAGTGTTTGCTTGCTCAGAAATTGTATTTTCAAATTTCAACTCACAGTTCTGTGGATGATCTGTCATTTCTACTAGTAGATGAGGAAGTAGAGGCCCAAAAGTTTAGTCTTGCCTAAAATCACACATGTAGCAAGTGTGGAGTCTAGGTCTTCTGACTCCAAGTCCCTTGACCTTAAATGACCTTGAACTGGGCTGGCAAGATACAGCCTCTGCGTTGGGAGACAGGAAATTGAATTCCAGTCCCTGCCCTGTCCCCAGCTTGCTGGGAGATTTGGGGTAAGTCACTTGTCTCAGGGTCTCTCTTGGACTTTTGCCCTGATGATTCCTAGGTCACTTTCTCTTCCATTCTCTCTCTCACTGGAGAGAGGGGTGTATTAAAAGAGTTGTTCACCGTGTCTGGCATCTCTCTCTCTAGTCACTCCATCTTTCATCTCCTTGTTTTAATTTCTTCTTTTGTCATTTTAATTGTGTCATTTGTTATGCCATTTTGTCATGTCAGTCTTTTGACATTTTGTCATATTTTCTGAAATGATCTTGTTTTTTCTTTGTTTATTGTATGTTTGCCTATCTAGATATAAGCTCTGTGAGGTCATAACCTAGGCTATCCTGGCTGATACACAAACTCCAGCTAGCTCAAATTCTCATAGAATTTACAGAAATAAAAACCAGGGCCTTAAGAATGAGGGCTTCCCTAGTGGCGCAGTGGTTGAGAGTCCACCTGCCGATGCAGGGGACGCACGTTCGTGCCCTGGTCCGGGAAGATCCCACATGCTGCGGAGCGGCTGGGCCCATGAGCCATGGCCGCTGGTCCGGAGCCTGTGCTCTGCAACGGGAGAGGCCACAGCAGTGAGAGGCCCGTGTACCGCAAAAAAAAAAAAAAAAGAATGATAAACTCAGCATTATGTGAAAACACACACACATACACACACACACACACACACATATTTCCTCCCTTTCTCTCTCTCTTTCTCTCTCTCCCTCTCCCCCTTTTCCCTTCCTGCCCTATCATTGCTCATCACTGCTTATATTTGTTATAATTCATTCTGCATATTGCATCCAACTGGAAGGGAAGTCTTCTATCAGAGCCCTAAATTCACTTTGTCCCAATTTAGTGTCTCCAGCAAAAAAAAAAAAAAAAAAGTTTCATTACTCCCAGTGTCCATTGGCAACCACTGGAAAAGGTTCTGATTGGGTTTGCCTGGGCTCTGTATGTCTCCCTGAACCAGTAGAAGTGTCAGCTATGCTTGTTTGAGTGTGTGCACAATTTTTTTTTATTAGTGTATATTCAACTTGGTGTTCATTTCCAGGAGTTTATTTAAATCCGTGCCCACTTTGTGGGTTTCAGTTTAGGTTAAACTAGATAGTAATAATCTGTAAACTCATAACTTTCATATGTAATTAGAGCTACTAGTGGTTTCTTCTCAGACTCCAGTGGAGAGTCTTGCTCTCCTCCTGTAGGCTAGGTTGTAATATCCTGGAGTGCAGATACCATAACTTACTTCCTTTCTGTCCTTCCATATTACCTAGCACGATGCTTTATAGTTAGTAGGCGCCCTTTGAATCTCTTACAACAGATTAAATTAGTTACTTAAGTAGCTAAAATTGGTGGGCTTCTTCATTCGTTAGATGTGCTTTATTTGGTGACGATTATGGAAGTTCTCACTAATGTAAGAACAGGAAAAAATTTCTATCTTAATTTTAATTTCAGAAATGTTATTCAGCATTGTTAGAGAAGAGAAAGGACCCATTGAACCTTGAGATATGTTCTCCTTCGAATCCCTAATTTGAATCTCAACTATTACTTCCTTTAACTAATGGATTTTTACTTTGTACCTCACTTAACAATATGGATGGAAGCATCTGTGATGGGTAGAGAAATTGCTCTTAGTATTGTTCTTCACACAGATGAATTGTAGATCCTACCCTTGACTTGAGTTAAAGGGAAACAAAACTGCTGGAATCAGCAGAGACTGTCTCTGGGCAAGTAGCTACAGCTTTAGACACTTGCTCTCAGACTGTGGTGTGTGGTCCAGCCCTGTTGGCTTGCACTAGATGCTTTTAGAAATGAAGAATCTGGGGGGCTTCCCTGGTGGCGAGCCACAGCTACTGAAGCCCGCGCGCCACATCTAGTGAAGTCCGCACACCGCAACAAAGAGTAGCCCCCGCTCGCCGCAACTAGAGAAAGCCCGCACACAGCAACGAAGAGCCAATGCAGCCATAAATAAATAAATAAATAAATAATATATATTAAAACAAACAAAAAAAAGGAAATGAAGAATCTGGGGCCTCAGTCCAGATCTGTCAGGTCTGCAAGTTGATAAGTTTCCCATGCGATTTTTAAGCACAAGAATGCTTGAGAAACACTTCTTTAGAGATTAGAATCCGCTTTCTGGTAAATCTTGTAGGGACTTGACTACTTTAAATATAACTGCAGGAAGCCAAGGGTTTATACTAGGGATGACAATTATGTAGTATAAATGTTGGTGTCCTCCTATCATGAACTTGTGAGACGTTGCTAATTGCTCATGGCACTCTTTCTACCAAGTTTCAGAATTCTCTATGCTGTAGTCCAGGCAGCTTCCAAGGAGTGGGTGTGGCTTCTGGTTGATATGTTGGCTAAGTCATAAAGTCAAGGTCACGAGTCTGACCCTGGGCAAACCAGATAATCTCTTAATCTACTCCTTCCAATCTTGCTGTCTCCCATCCATCTGCCCCTTGTCTTGGTAACTCATCTTGATTTGCCCTCACCAACTAACCTTCCTCTGTTCCTTTGAATTAAGCTTCTCTTGAGCTTTCTGGTTGGGGCATTTGGGGGAAGATGACCTTATCTATCACCATCTCCTAGGTACGCCAACTCCGACAC
Source organism: Mesoplodon mirus (assembly GCF_964341445.2). Lineage (NCBI taxonomy): Eukaryota > Metazoa > Chordata > Mammalia > Artiodactyla > Ziphiidae > Mesoplodon > Mesoplodon mirus. Next base: position 10,207,207 of record NC_138995.1, read on the forward strand.
TGACTTGTGTGAACCGGAGCTGTCTTTATTTACCCCTTTTGAAGCAGATTCAGACTGAACGCCTCATCAAGGTCAGGTGTCAGTCAGCCCAAACTGTTACCCCACATGAGGGAACAGGGAGGTGGATTAGAGTCCACTTCCATGGCCTGTTTGAACAGGCTTGACCTTGTCACAGCTCCTTCTGAGTTGCTAAGGATGTAGAATCTGAGTCAACTTGTTGGCTTCTGGTCACAACTTCACTAATCCTGGGGGTGATTTAGGGCAAATCCACGCCTCTCTTCTTCAGTTTATTCTTCTGTGAAATGAAATAATTCTAGAGCCTAAATCCCTAGATTGTTCCAAAGATAAATGAGAATTATGTAAAATGGAGCCCAGTGTCTGAAACATGCTACTCACACTATCTATGCATCTCATCATTGTCATTATCTTTAAGGAGACTGTGCTTCTGTTGGCTTAGGAAGTTGGCCAGCATCAACCAAAACCAATTGCAGATACAAATTTTGTTTTTAAGTCTCCTCCTCCCCCTGGACTTTTTTTTTTTTTGGCCGCGCTGTGCCGCTTCTGGGATCTTAGTTCCCTGACCAGGGATGGAACCCAGGCTCCGGCAGTGAAAGCACTGAATCCTAACCACTGGACCACCAGGGAATTTCATGGACTTTACTTCTTTATTGTCAAGTAAAACTATCCTTGTAGTACATCTTAATCACCGGTTTGATTAAATCCAGGGTATTTCCCCCTGAATTTTGCCAAGTCTGATATAAACCAACATAGTTTAAATAACTGTAATCAATACCCAGATACATCCACATTGATCAGAATTCAGGCTTTATTATTGTGCAACGTAAAGAACTAAAACTTAATTCTAAGCATACATAATTAAAGTTTGTAGAGAAGGATTTTGCTCCCAAAACACAATCAGCATTTAAAGAAAAAAAAAAGACATTTATTTGAAAAACAGAATATACTTAGAATTGTTTGCTTCTAAGAAGCCCATTTCCCCCAAGTCTTAACTTCGTAATTTCATATTAAGCAATGGCGTTACTTTATACAATCTAGTAAAACAATTTACTTGGAATAGCAGAATAATAAAAAATAACATAGACATGTGACTCAAATAATATTATTTAAATCCAGCTTTCAACCTCCAAATATAGATTGCTCATAATAGACTTAAATATATGATTGTTAAATATATATAACTATGTAAAATATGTTTTAAAAAAAAGGAAACTAACATGTAATATCCACCCTTGATTTCATAAAGTCAGGTAAAGATGTTAATGCAGGGAAAAAGTAGACTTTTCAAAACTTTCTTTTTCTATACAATCTGCTACTCTGTTCTGTCTTACGGTTACCGATACTGCCTTAATATTTCCTTCCAGATCTTTACTTGGAACTTCCAAAAAAACCCCAAAAAGATGTGTATATGGCTGGAGGGCTGGGGGGAGTAGGATGGGTTTGAAGAAAACGGAATTAAATCAGAGCCTCTCTGAGACGTTCATGTTTTGATGTGGCAGAGAAGATACTAGTCCCACCAGGGGATGCTGCAACTCAAAGAAAGAGTGATGGACTAATACGATACAATCATTAGGATGGAAAAGATTGAACACCAGACTGAAAAGTTTTTGGATTATGTAGCACCTCATCAATCAAATATATACTAAACTTTTAAGAGAAAATCTTCCAGGTAGTCTAAGCTTGCTTTTCTGGCTATTGTATTTTTAACACTAATCTGGTCGATATAAGCAAGAGGGACCAGGAGTGAGAAAGGTCTGATAGCCCATTTTGCAGAAGCCACTTGAACAGTGTGTACATGGCTAGATCATTATTTTCTGCTCCCCCGTACCCCAGGGAGGGCAAAATCACAATACAATGTGGTAGAAAAATTGGCTGACTCTTGTATTCCTGTGGACACAGAGTCCCATGAGGGACCCCATGAGGGAGGACAATTTCGACTTATTCTTGGGATCCATCAGCCTGTAAATCATGACCGATCTTGCTTGGAAGACACATTCAAGAAGGGTCTATTAGGGGATGGTGAACTCACATATGTACCTCTTGCTGCTACGACAGACCTCGTCACTCCATTTACCCTGAGCTGACTGCGAGAAGAGGACACAGTTTTCCCGCTTGCCACCATTAGGCTGTGCGTGGTCCCAGTTGAGGAAGGAGAGGGCGACTCCGTTGATATCGACAAACTTGCCTTCTGTGGCCATGTCGTTGATGCCCAGCCAAAAGTCATTGACCCCCGGCAGGCTCCTCTTACCATAGTCTCGGACGGCATTGATTTCATCGGTGCTTCTGGGGACAACCAGCGTCCCTCCCTTGGAAATGCAGTCTTCGTTGGCTTCGTGGAAGTGCTTCAAGCCTTCCAAGGCAAGGTAGCACTTCTTGTGAAATTTTGTGCCTCGGAGACAGACTGTAAAGATGTGAAATTGGACATATTAAGATGCTTTTGTAGTATAATAATCCAGGACTGGATCTGGCCAATAGCAATAAATAGTTGTGGAATGAATGATGCGCAGTGACAATGGTGAGTTAGCATGTACTGGAGACTTTGTATGAGTCAGACACTGTGCCAAGTACTTACATACATGAACTCATAATCACAACCATCCCATGAAGTGAGATTTTATTATGCTCATCTTTACGTATCAGGATAGTGAAGCTTAAAGAAGTTGTTACTTATTAACAACTTAGCCTATAAAAAGGCGACTTAACCTGTCACATAAAATCACAACTACGGAAACCCAGATCTGCCTCACCCCTAAACCCTGGCCTTCAACCTCCTGCTGCTTGGATATACACATGTTCACTAGTTTGTGTAGCTCCATTATCTGCTGAATTTCCTTGGGACTTGTGGAACTGGTTGGTTTGCCACAATTATTAAAAAACAAACAAAAACAAAAGTCTGAGTTTGCATGTGGAGAGATAGGGCTTTTCTTATGCAGATAACTGAGCCCTGGTAATATTGTTTATCTTACCCAGGATAAAACAAATAGAAAGATAGTTTCAAGGCATAACGTTGGAGAGTCAGGCTCCAGGGCTGTAGTGCCTGGACTTAGGTGTCAGTTCTGACATTTACTAGCTGTGTAAGCTTTGGAAAAATTATTTAATTTCTCTGTGCCTCAGTTTCCTCATCTGTAAAATGAGGATAATCATAGCAGCGTCTATCTCATGAATTGTTGGAGGATTAATGTGTTAATGTTTATAAAGTATTATTATAGTCCCCAACTGGTTAGAGGGCTAACAAAACTCTCCCCTTCTGCAAACACATTCGGCCATCCTTTAACTTTCTAATTCTGTTCCCCTGGGAACCTGATAAAGGGCCCTGTCACCAGTGTTACTAGGCAATGTTGCTTATGGTAAAAATGACTCAGGATCAGTAACATACAGCTGGCCTGGGAGTTATAAATACTTGATGGAAAAGCTGTAACTTCAGTCTTCCTTGAAGGTAGTAAGTCTTATAATTGGGCAGTTCTCTTGTGAGACCCTCAAAGCTCTGCTTTTGGAGTTGCTATGAGAGTATTCATTCCTGAGGGTGTGAACCTTACAAGCCAGGGATGTTCCTGAACTTACCTAGTGTGGCTCCCATTTCCTTGCCCTGGGGGCCAGCAGAGTAGCTCCTGGACAGCAGTGGGTACAGCTGCCTAGGCTGCCAGGAGCGCTACTCCGTGAAAAAGGAGCACTGGATGCTGCCCTCTGCTGGCAAGCTGTGGCTCTAACCACTGGTCTTCTCTGCACGTGTTGCCCTGCTTGTCGGGAGTGAGTCCTCTGATCCTGTGTTTGGTTCAACCTCGGCGATCTCCCAGTGGGCACTTAGTAAACATCTAAATAATGCTGATTATTTTAGCTAGTTAATACTTCTTCAGTTTTCTTTCATTGCCCATTAAAGAAGAATTATGGACGGACTTTTAAAATGTATTATTGAAATGCCTGGTTTTATCTCTATACCACCCATTTACAGGAGTAGGGAGTGGAAAATCAAGCTAATTTCCCCAAACAATCATCTCCCCAGCTTTCAGATCCTTTCTCCCGGACGCGTCTCTGGCTTGTCAATGTCTCTTTAAAAAAAATGTCGCTTACAACTCAACGTGTACTCTCTATATGGTTTGAATTGCTGACAAATCACAATTTCTTTTTCTGTCTCCTTTGAGACGAGATGGGATCTCACCTGTCTGCAGGGCTTGCATTTCCTTCAGGGCATTGACTTCTCTCCAGAGCTTTTCCACTTGAGTCTTCAGGTCTCCATCCTTTTCTGAGGATATTTTAGGGTAGGGCGGAATAGGAGGAATGAAAAGCATATGATTAAAATAAGATACAAATAAAACAAAATAAAATAAAGCTTTGGAATCCAGAATCTAAGGCGAGGGTGATTTTGATGAAACTGAGCCCGGTGTACATGGAAAATAATGCATGAAAATAAGTTAGCCAGGAAGATGTATAAGGGCTTGGTGGGAGTAATAATATTAGAAGGTCCTTCTTGGGGATGGGGCTCCTGTCTGTCTCTCCAGCCCCACCCTGTGGGACTCGCCTTCCATCACCGGACTTCAGACTTGTTGATTTCGGATGCATCCTAGAGCAAGCTGCCTCATCTCAGGATGCTTCTTTTGTGTTCCTTCTGCCTGGAACACTCTTGCCCAGCTCTTGTCCATCTCCTTATCAAGATTAAAGTTCTCCTCTTTTTTTTTTTTTAACATGTTTATTGGAGTATAATTGCTTTACAATGGTGTGTTAGTTTCTGCTTTATAACAAAGTGAATCAGTTATACATATACATATATCCCCATACCCCCTCCGTCTTGAGCCTCCCTCCCACCCTCCCTATCCCACTCCTCTAGGTGGTCACAAAGCACCGAGCTGATCTCCCTGTGCTATTCGAGCTGATATCCCTGTGCTATGCGGCTGCTTCCCACTAGCTAGCTATTTTACATTTGGTAGTGTGTATATGTCTGTGCCACTCTCTCACTTAGTCCCATCTTACCCTTCCCCCTCCCCTTGTCCTCAAGTCCATTCTCTACGTCTGCATCTTTATTCCTGTCCTTCCTCTTCCTCTTCTGAGAAGACTTTCTGATCATCCTCTCTACATTAGCATCCCTCTGGCTGATCTCTTTCCTTGAACCTTTATTTTTCTTCCACACAATTTCTCCAATCTATAATCATCTTCCTTTACTTACTTAACTTCATCTCTCTGGTTGCCCATGGTATTCCCGATGTTTAATGTGATGCTTGGCACATAATCAGTCTCATAATGTTTGCTGAGTGAACAAACACTTTATGGCATACAAAATACTTTTGTGTTATTTTCATTTACTCTTCAAAAATAGTTAGGAGTGGAGGAAAATGAGATTCCCATTGAAGAATGAGAATGAACTCAACGAGCTAATTGGCAGATAAGTGGTAGAACTCACACTCAGACTTAGTTGGGTTCCCCAAGTCCCCTGGCCCCAATATCCCTACTCAACTGATGTTCCAGGTATAGTGGCTCCTAGCAGGGTTAAGTGATTTTCATGGAGAAACAGGGAAAAGCAGTGATAAAAAGCCCTCTAAAAGTGCTTCTGTATTAGGGATTAGCAGTTTACTTAGTCTTGAATGTCCCTGGATGAGGTTAATCTTCGTGGCTGTCCTTTACCAACCTTGGGTATAAGTAAGTAGTAGAAAATGAGCAACCTTAACTAAATAAAAAACCCAGACCTGATGGGGACTGTCTTAGAAATTGACAGCTTGTGAGCTCCTCAAAGGCAGGAATTATAATAAATCTCAATAAATATTAAAAGCCACCATATACTGTGCACTGGGAGCTTAATTCTTTCAGTATTACTATGAGATGGACGCTATCATTTCACAAAAGGAGAAAGAGAGGCACAGAAATCTGAATTAACCTGTCAAAGGTCACCCAGCTAGTAAGGTGCAGAGTTGGGATTTGAATCTCGCTGACTTCAAGTCTGTTCTCTTCCCACCCCTCCCATCTGCTTCTGCACAGTGATCACCTTTACCTGGTTGGTTCCTAGTACATGGCCCCGAATAGATAAGATGCTTAAAGCTTGATATGGCTGTTCCTAGCTGCCTTTTTGTGGGGATACCACACAGGGAATCTGTGTTCTATCCTGGGTTTTTCAGGACAGTACCAAATCCAAATATGCTGATTAACTTTACCCCCCCCACCCCTTTTCTTTTTTTGGCCACACCGCACCGCAAGCAGGATCTTAGTTCCCTGACCAGGGATCGAACCTGTGCCCCCTGCAGTGGAAGTGGGGAGTCTTAACCACTGGACCACCAGGGAAGTCCCTCATTTTCCCCTTAAACATATGCTTTGCAAGCCAGGTGTTTCCACATTTGGGTTAGGAAATGCCTTCTGGGGTATCCAGGGATGGACATCAATTCTCAAAGCGTCCAGTAGCTCAGCTGAGAAGGACAATAGCTCAAGGGTTTCCTCAACGGGACCACAGAATCCAGAATAAATATAAGGGTACATTCAGGATGCAAAGCCATCGCCTGTTGGAGGCCAGACTTGCAAAGACTGCTGAAGTTTTCTCCCAAGTTACAAGTTGTAAACCATACAGATGTCACCCCCAGTCCCTCTTGGCTTCCTGCTCCATGCTATTTAAATAAAGGGCCTCCGTCGGGAAGCTGTAAACATTGTAATTAACATGAAGACACATGAATTAATATTAGGCTCTTGGGAGATCACCATGGAAGTCGTTATCCAGGTGGCTTGGCTTCTGCTTCTGTCCTTTGTGAGAAATGTGGATGTGTTTCGTTGACAATGTATACAGGGAGCAACTATTTCACAATCAAAAAATTTATTTTTGATTCATAACTACAACATAATTTGCATTGCTCCAACTAATTTGTTGAGACCTATGAAGTAAGTAGCAGTGAAAACTTGGTTTTGGAGCTAAATCACTCAGCTGCCATTTCGAGTTTTTAAAAAAGGCTCCCTTTAATTTTATTATTGTTGTTCTCCATAAGTAGGTACAGTGTAGGAATGCAAAAATAATTCCTGGAATAAATGACCAGTAAACGTATGAAGAATACCTCAACTTTGTTAACCATCAAAGAGATGCAAATTAAAAGAAGGTTTTGGGGTTTTGTTAGGCTGGCACAGCTTAACCTGATGATAGGATGTCAGGTTGTCAAGGTGTGAATGGGTGCTCTCATATGCTGAAGATGAGAGCATGGGTTCATGCTACCATTTTGAGAGACGGTGTAATTAACCTACAATTTTACTTCTAGAAGTGTATCATCACAATATTCTAGCATGGGGATCAATATCTGTTTACAAAGCAGTTCACTGAGGCATTGGATCATAAAGGGATGGATTTGATGAACACAAAAGTTCACCAGGAGAGAACAGATTAAATAAGTCATGACCCATCCATAAGGGAATATTATGCAGCTGTTAAAAGGGCTGATGTATTCCTTATATTTAAGGTTATCCAAGATTCAATAGATAAAGTCAATTAATTTGTCTGCCAAGTACTTTGGATAGCCAACTCTTATTTTGTTAAAAGTATCAATTTTTAATCGGACGTTAAAGAAAACTCTGGAGATACTATCTCCTAACAGTTAATAGGGGGTAATTCTGTGGAAAGGATCGAGAGAGAAAAAATGGCTTTCACAAACCTTGGTATTCTTTCCAGGTGCTTAAAATATTTTTAAAATGTGTGGGGGAAAGAAATGTTTAGCAAGTTTAGGCTAATGGTTTCACTTACTGTAGAATGTACTTTCTCGGATCTCATGGCAAAAATGAGCAAAACTGCTTTGGGAGGATGATACTTAAAATGTGGACCCAGTCTGTTAAAAAATAAACAAAAGCATGTGTGCGTGCTTGTGTGTGTGTCTTGGAGGGTAGGGCGTAATAACCTGAACTACAACTGAGAAACACCCACACAGCACGGACACACACACTCACACATTCAGACACCTCCCTGCATCCTTACTGGGTGGTCACCACTTTGCTAGGCCTTCTTTACAGTAAAGAAATGCTGGCAACAAAAGTATGCCACATCTTCTCTCCCTCCTTTTCCTGTCTTCATCACTCATGAGAAATATTTTAATCTATCATTAAAAGGAGTAACAGGGAAGTGTAATATTTTATAAGGAAAAAAGATTCCACTTAAGAAACTTTGCATCAGACCTAAAGTGTATAAATAAATATTCCTAGAAAAGGGCACTGTGTAATCTTAAAAACACGGCACAAGATAAGCTCCCTTTTACCCACCAGCCGTTCATGTAGTGTTAAATCAAGACTTTAATGTTATTTGTATCTTTGATGTGTTTTGTTACTAATGAAGTGAAATTGATAAGGAAATAGTGTCCTAATATTTACCTTGAAATAGCCTGATATGAAAATGACTCAGGATGAGATAAAACATCACCCCACACTTTTCTTGGTGCTTTTCCTTCTGATTTGGTTTTAGCATATTGAAAATACATTGCCATCATCATTGTTCCTTGCAGGATTTTTTTTTCAATCTCTTAACCCAATTCAAGCCACCCCAAATTTGGGTTTGCTTGGAGATTGTTTTGCATTAAAATGTCTTCAAATGCTATATGACTTTGTTTGTTGAAATATTTTTAAGTGAAAGAGTTTCACCTTCTCTATGACATTAAAATCTTAAATATATATTATAGTATAGACTGTCCTTATATTGCCAGGGATATGAAAATATACCTACATGATAACTAATGATGAAACGGAAGTCACATTACCAATAGCGTTATCCTCTACTGCGCATTTAATAAGATTATAGTTATCTTACAGATATATGTGGACACCATACAATATCTACGAGTGGAATGGTTTACCCTGTTAATCAGTCTCTTCTACTTGATCCCTCATTCCAAATATCTGATGTTGTATCCAGGTTATCACCCTCCAAAGAACATTCTCATGCCTAAGCTCACCTGACAAAGGGTATACAATATAGAATACAATACAGATATACAATACAGCCTACCACTTGATTCCTTTAAATATCAAACTGTCCCAGAAAATTAAGAGGTCACTCAGGCCCCTGAAAATGCCATATCCACCTGAAGCCACAGTACCGTCACCAGAGCTGGTCTCCTTGAAGAGTCTGGAAATGAGCATTGTCCAGCTCCTCCCCGCCCTGAGCTAGCCTAGAGTTTTGCAGGACGGAGAAACCCCGTTACCTTTCACTCGGCGTTTGCTGTGCTTCCTGGCTTTGAACTTGGACGTGTGGCTGGTGGTCTGGTCCAGGAGTAAGGTGATAACCAGGATGTAAATTACAAGTCCATTCTTTGCCATGGCTCTCGGCAAGTCTCACAGCCACTGTGCCAGCTCCTCTGAAGTGCGAAGGGACAGGTAGACTTCACAGCCACATCTTGCCCTGAAATGCCTGGGGCCACCTTTATAAAAGCACACTGTGCAGCTTGGCTGGAATCCTGCTGACGGAATGTTGGAATGCCTCTGCTGGCTGCAGCATAAGGTGGCCCCTGTTCTCATGTCTTCTTTAGTCTTTGAAAAAAATTTTCCTGCTAGGAAAATTTTTCCTACTTGACTTGCCTTTTCAGAGCCTATCAGGGTTTATTAAGGGACTAAGGGTTTTGTTTTTGTCTTTTTTTCCTTTCTTTCTTTCTTTTTTTTTAAAATTTAAAGTCCAGGAAGCATGGGGTCTGTCTGTGAAGACCCCAATATTTAAGTCTTTGGTTTGGAGGTCTGAAGTTCACTTAAATGTTCTGGGAAATGTATTCAATGAAACACACACAAATCTAGGAAAGGTATTGTGTGCGTGTGTGTGTGTGTGTGATGCCAGAGCACCACCTGTGTCTATTCACACTCACGTGACTACACAGCTCATGTGGAACTTGGGAAGGGTTTGCTCGCAGGGAGTAATGAAGGCGGTCGAAGGGGATAGTCCATGATCAAGGATAAGGCCTTCTATTAGGATTTTGTAGATTCACCAGGAACTAGGTTCTTGGGAAAACACACCTTAGAAAGAAAAGAAAAGAAAGACGGTGAATTTTTTCCATAAGAATTAAAGTAAAATATAAACTATTGTTATCTTGCATATCTCCACCAACCAACACTTTTTTTCTTTGAAATTATTCCAAAAACCTAAAAAACACTTTCAAAGGAAGTGCAGAAATAATGGAGAAACATAATGAAAGACGTGGTATAATTATTCTTACCCGAACAATGGGCTTTAAGGAAAAGTACTGAGAACCAGGCAGGCTTTTTGTGACATAAGCAAGGGACCTCCATGGGTGCGACCAAGACGGAGTGAATTAGACCCTGGGAAAGACCTCTGCCCTAACTGACTCCGTTCATATCACTGTTGGGTGACCAGGTGCAGATGGAGGCCAGGGTTTGCAGATTTTGGAAGGTCTGAAGGACCAAATCCATTTTATCTTTTTTTTTGAGACGATACAGGAAGAATCAACGGGTGACTGATTCCTTCTGAACCTTAGTGAGGAAAATGAGTCTAATCCATCTTCATTTCCTTCCTGCTAAAGCCACTTTGTAAACTACCTATGTACTGACATCAAAGGAAGACCACTGATGTAGGAAAGTCTAACATAATGTAGAGATGTACGTGTGAAATGAAAAATGAAGATTTTACTTGTAATGTAAACTCCTTGTACCGATGTGGGCAATCTACGTGTAGGCATTTGAGAGCGTTGTGGAAACAGGCTGAGCTAGGTTCACATCCTTCTTTCATCTGTTTAGCAGCTGTGGGATCTTGGGCAAGTCACTGAACCTCTCTGAATCTTTTCTCATCTTAATAATGGGACTAGGGGTACTTACTTTACAGGGCTGTTGGAAAGGTTAAACGAGACAGTGACTACAAGCACTTAGCACAATGTCCAGTGGTTAATAATTATAGTGATGATGATAATAGCAATAATATCTGAATATCCTTACCATAAATTATAATAGTATGGTAATGGCAGATATTTCTGGTCTTTACAGCGAGCCTACGGGATACGCATTCTCTCTATTTTTTAAAAAATTTTTTATTGGAGTATAGTTGATTTACAATGCTGTGTTAGTTTCTCCTGTACAGCAAAGTGAATCAGTTATACATATACCTACTCTTTTTTGCATTCTCTCCATTTTATAGATGATTGAAACTGAGCCTCAGAAAAATTAAGTGGATTTGTTTAGTGTCACTCAGGTCCCAAGGGTGGGAGTAGAATTTAAAATCTAGTTCTGATTGACTGATTTTATCTGGGAAACATGTGCTTTGATTTGAAAAGGGAAAAGGATCAATGTTTTACATTTATCTTGCGATTGATCCAGAAAGCTTTCTGACAGCTTCTCAGATCCTTTACTCTGAGATTGCAAGTTATAGAACAGTGGTGGAAAGCTAATGATTCCTCTTAGATATTTGATCTGTGCTATGTTCAAACTAGGCTTATAAGAACATGGTCTTTTTTCTTCAAAATAAATCTATACTGTTTTAAGCTCTTTTCTCTTTCCAGGAAAGCCTCTGACACTTTTTTTGATTGTTTTCTGTTTGCCAGATCTGAAAGCCCATGCTTTCTTCTTTTTAAATTAATAAACTATTTTTTAGAGCAGTTTTATTTTTTTCCATAAATAAATCCAGGTTTATTTTTTATCAGTGACCTCTTCTTTTAATTGAAGTATAATTAATTTACAAGGCTGTGTTAGTTTCAAGTGTACAGCAAAGTGGTTCAGTTATACATATATATATTTCTTCAGATTCTTTTCCATTATAGGTTATTACAAGTATTGAGTACAGTTCCCTGTGCTATACAGTAGGTTCTTGTTGTTTACCTATTTTATAAATAGTAGTATGTGTATGTTAACCCCAAACTCCTAATTTATCGCCCCCATCCCCCCTTTCCCCTTTGGTAACCGTAAGTTTGTTTTCTATGTTTGTGAGTCTATTTCTGTTTTGTAAATAAGTTCATTTGTATCTGGAACAGTTTTAGATTTGTAGAAAAACTGAGCCGAGAGTACTGAGAGCTCCCGTAAACCTCCTCTTCACTCCCTGCCCCCCAGTTTCTCTTATCATTACCATCTTGCATGTGTGTGGCATATTTGTTATAATTGATGAATGAATATTGATATATTATTATTAACTGAAGTCTATAGCTTATATTAGGTTTCACTTTTCGTGTTGGATAGCTCTGCGGATTTGGGCAAATAAATATAATGTCATGTATCCACCATTACAGTAGCATATAGGACAATTTCACTAAAGCCCACATTTTTTGTTTTAATTAAATAATTGAGTATTCACCTCTTTCTCACTGCTATTGCCTGGTCCTCCTTAGGACTCCCTCCCGGATGCTCTAATCTTCTACATGCTCTCCTTAGGTGGACCTTATTCCTCCGTCTCAAGGCTTCAAGTTCTCTGTCTGGGACTCTCCCACACTTACCTCATGACTTGGATCTCCTCCTTTAGGCTCACAGCTCCAGTTGCCCATGTGATGCTTCCAATTGTATTTCAAAAGACATCTCAAACTCGTGATGCTTTAAATTCAGTTCTGGATTCTTCCCCTGTTAATGTCCCATGAATTTTTTTTTTTTTTTTTTTTTGGCCGCATGGTGCGGCTTATGAGATCTTAGTTCCCCTATCAGGGATTGAACCCAGGCCACCACAGTGAAAGCGCTGAGTCTTCTTAACACTGGACCGCCAGGGAATTCCCCAATGAATTTTAAAAAGGCCCATTCGTCCTGAGTCTTCCCCATCATAGTCAGTGTTCCATCATCCACTCAGTGGGCTAATTCTAAAACCTGGGGGCCACTTGGAGCCTTTGGCACCCACCTTTGCCCTCAACACCCCTCTCGACAACCTTGTCAGCAGCCAATGCTGCTGTGAATTCTACCTCAACATACATTTGACCTCTCTCCTGCCATCATCCCACGTTGCATCACCAAGAGCTCTCATCCTAACCCATCTCATCCTTGAGATGGAGTTGGGCTCCTGCCCAACTCATGGGAAAGATACACATGTCACTGATGTGATTGTCCCTGTCCCATGTAAAACCCTCCAAATCTTTCCACTGTACTTAAAATGAAGCCCGGACTTCTTCTTCTGGTTTTTTTTTTTTGGCTGGGCCACGTGGCTTGTGGGATCTTAGTTCCCCAACCGGGATCGAGCCTGGGCCCTCGGCAGCGAAAGCACTGAGTCCTAACCACTGGACCGCCAGGGAACTCCCAGCCCAGACTTCTTGCCATGATGTCCAAGGCCCTCTTACCTGGTGAGACCTTACCTGCTTCTTCCTGGTGACTTTCTCCAATTGTGGAGAAGTTTTATCAGGTTTGACTCATCTTCACATTCTCCATCCACCCCCACTGTGCTTTTCCACATGCTTTTTTTCTGTCACTATAGCCCACCCCTTCTTAAACTTGGTGTGTGCCCAAATTAGTGCCCTTTAGTATATGGCTTATCCTCCAGGTCTGAACTCAGAGATCGCCTTCTCAGACATATCTTCTCTAACTGCATAATCTAGGAAGGTCCTGCTCTCTTTTCTCCATCGAAGTACTCTGCTTCCTTTATAGCCCTTATCACAATTTGTTACTTATTTTTAAATGTTTTTATTTGATTTACTTGCTGGATATCAGTCTCTCCGGCTAGGCTATAAGCTCCCAGAGGGCAGGGGCTGTGTCAGATTAGCTCGACTTTGCATGTAGTATAATACTTGGCACGTAGTATTTGCTCAATAAAATATTTACTCATGCAGGGCAGGGAAGTTTTGCTTTGCTTCCTTTCCTTCCCACCTCCCCTCTGAGGTTCTAGCAACAAGGCTCTTGACCCAGGAAACAGCATCTCAACTCATGGAAGAGTAAAGAGCCCAAGTCTCATTTGGATGAATAACACTGGGAGCCATGCGAAGAAAGCATCCCTCTCAGATCTGGGGAAGTTGTAGGTGCTTGGCCCTGAGCCCAGACAGGGATGGGAACTTTCCTTTCCTCCTGGAGAGATTCCCAGTCCAGGTCATCCTCCTTCAGGGGAAAACACTGGAAACTCAAGGCCTGCATGATTGGCTAGAAGAAGAGGAGGGATGGGAGTCAGGGGGTAGAGCTGAATCTGAGAATATTCTCAAGGTGAGGATTTTTGTCCCTGTCCCAAATGCTGATTGACGTCGGACATGGCCTAACCCTTTTGGGTGGACCCCCACCCCCAAAACCTCAACAGGAAAAGCCCGAAGAGAAATGGCAGCGATCTGAAAAAAACACGTCATGAGCCACACACACATCACAGATAAAGAGGGCAGATGGCCCTTTCCCCACCTGGTCCTTGGGGAAGGCAGGCCTCACTCAGTTTTCTTGGAGGTGGAACAATTCCTTTTTTGTGGAGCCGCATGATGTCACCAGCTTGTCCCCTGGGCTGGACCTGGGCTTCTGAAAGGGCTATTTAAGAAGCCCACATTTATAGCCAGGGAATAGGAGCTATAAAAATATTGCCTTTAATCCAAAAGTGTTCAGTGAGGATTTTAAAACAGTCACCAGGGTTTTACTTTCTTTATTAAATTGCTGTTTACAACACATCCCCTGGCCACCCAGAGTCACTGGTGTGTTTATTCCACCAGTTGCTATTTTAAAGTTGCTCCAGGCTGTTTTCCGGAGTGTCAAATTCTAACAGACGCATTCATCTGGCCTCATGGCTGTTTGTCTGTTAATACTAAAGGCGGGACACATTTGAAGGCTGTGTTCAGAAGTTCTGGGGAAGCATTCAGGGGAAGTGATAGGAATGAACTTGGAAACAGCACGAGCAATGTTGAAATGTTTGGAGGGAAGATTAGTGATGGTAGATGTGCAAGTTGCCTTCTTTCTACTTAGGTCTCCCACCTGTAGCTGTGACTGGTGGACAATGAATTTGAAGAGAAGGCTGGGGACAGGTTTTGAGACCATAAAGACTCTGCTAAGATGGGGCAGTATTGAATAGAGGTAAAGAGTAAGGGTGCCGATAGTTTGGGGGTTAAAACTTCAGATCTGGGACTTGCCTGGGGGGTCACCTGGCTTCCAATGCAGGGGACACAGGTTTGATCCCATGTGCCACACGGCACTGCCAGAAGAGAAAACAAAAAACAAAAACTTCAGATCTGTCACTTATGAGTTATATGAGAACGGCCTGACTTTGTCAACTCTCTGAACCTTGGTTTCTTCATCTGTCTTGCAGAATGGTTGAGAAAACTAGAGCATGTGTATAAAACATGCAAGCCACATCTTGTCACAATAGGTGATCAATCAAAGGGCTTCCCTCACTACCATGATATAGATGCATGACACATCATCCCTGCCCTGACCCCAACCCCACAGATTTGGTCCCATTTATACTTACATTGAATATACTTCTATTACAGAACTTCTACATACTTTATACTTATTTTGTATTTGCCTCCCCCACATTCATTATCTTGGACACGGCTCTTGTCCTATTCTCTTCTGATTTCCTAGACCAGCGCTATCTGATGGAAGTGTTCAATAGCCACTTGTGGCTAGTGGCCGCCATGTTGGATTGTACAATTTTGGTGCCTAAAAAATGGCTACTGTTGAGTGGACACTTATAAATGTGTATTACATGAAATGATCCAATCAAGAGGGTTTAGAGTAAAGAGATTACTGATTTAGATTCATTTAATCTTATCTGAACTACTGTGCTAAGATTTTTTTTATCTAAATATATTGATAGTAAGGAAGGCATTGTTATCCCTGTTTTGTAGAAGATGAGACCTAACCTTAGAGAGTGAAGTGGGTTTTCTTAGAATCCTCAACTTCTAAGCTTCCATCAAACTGGGGTCTCCCACTCAGGGCTCAGCTGAGGGATGAGGTCCACCCGGCAGTGAAGAGGGGTCTGAGGCTCCGTGTGGAAGCCCTAGGAGGTCAGTGTGAAAATTTCTGGTAAAGTCAGGGCAGTGGAACCTCAAGTTTAGGAGAGACATGCAGTCCTCCATTTGAACTTGATACTTAAGTCTCCGATGTTGTTTCCCTGTCAAATCTACTTTGAATGCTTCTTATGATGGAGAACTCACTACCCAGCAAGGCAGCCAGTTCTACTGCTAGAAAGTCTTGCGGTTCTTTCCTCCTTCTCCTCCATGTCTTCTCCAATCTATTGTGACCAGCTTTCTTTCTTGGAAACCTGTAAGGCACGGCTCCAGCCCCAGTTTAATTCATGATGGCCCCCCTGGGGTTGCTGTGTCTGTCTTGCCCGTTTGACACTATTCCGCCATTGCTCCAAGTTCCTTGGGTTCCCCCTGACATTGATCACATCAGCTTCTGCCTGAGTCCCTTTGCTCCGCTCCAGGCCTGTGGGAGTTACTCCTCTGAGCCAGTGTCTAGTGTGTGATCTCCTCTGGAACCAGCTCCCTCCACTGTTCTAGAACCAAGTGTTCTTCGGGCTCCATCCCACCCTGCCTTCATGTGGGGCCTCTCAGACAGTGGCTGAGACCACTGCATCCTTGGCCCGAACAATCAGACACCTCACTGTGTCCTTGCTTCCCACAGCAACATGCGGTCGTGGAAAGTGCACAGATGACATCATCCAGACCTGGGGGGTGAATCGGGGCTCGCTCGTTTGCCAGCTCTGTGATTTGGGCAAGCTCATTAACCTCTCTGATCCTCATGTTCCTGTAAATTGGGGACCATGATGACTATCTGCCAGCGTGATTGGGAAGATTAAAAAGATGCCCTAAAAGCGATCAATATAGTGGCTGATACAGAAGAGAGTTTTCATATGTGGACCTGCTATGAATAAATTATGCATCATTATCACCATCATCATTATAATATTGTCCCAGCTCTTAATGACTTTGCCCACCGTGCCCCGACCTGACCACCCCCTCCGCCCCATCCTCCAAGCACTCGCTATACCAAGCAGTGCATTTTTCGTGGAAGGCAAACATTCTGTTGGTCTGTTTTTCCTAGGTGTACCGATGTTTCAAATTTATCGTGAGTTGTGTCTGGCCCTCCTGCCAAGATAGTTTGAGAATATAAATAAGTCAGTATTTACCTCCCGTCCACTGAGAACAAGGTCAGTCCATAGTGGGAAAACCTTCACAATTCCTCTCTGTGGGCCTCCCAAGGTTAGACTTGGTGGAAATAGAGTTCAGCCTTCGGGTGACAACAGTGAGGTCTTTGTTCTTCCTCGTAATTCAGAGGCTTGTGACTCTGCCTGTGCTCCAAGCAAGATGACAGTAGGTTGCAGAGTGAACCTTTGAGACGGTTTGCCTTTCTGGGTATTAACTAATTTTCCAACTTTAAATCCGTGACCATCTTACTGGTGGAAAGTTAGTGAGAGAATTCCAGTCACCTTATGTTCCCCCTGAGTGGGCTGGAGTAAACAGTCAAGCTATTCCTTTTGGTTGAGATGACATTAAAAAGATGGCCTTTTGGTCACCTTTCCAGCATGTGCTTCCTGAGACTGAAACCCTAAATGGGTAAACTGAGGAAACTGTGTCCATGAGATCTGTTTCTCAGAAAGAATAGGAAAAGGAACCAAATAGGTGGATGAATTGTATGTACAAGGCATTACTTATACTTCTTTTGCTTCTGATTAATAATGAGAAAGAGGAAGAGAAGCAGCAGATGGAGAGGATGGAGGGGTTGAAACCAGTTTGATACTGGACAAGTCGGTCTTAAGGTTTTCAGGGTACACTCAGCTGTGTCTGCCTCGTTGATGATTGAAAATAATGGCTGGATATGTAAATGAGGTAGAAAAAGAGAGTTCCATGAGAGAATCAATTATTTGTTAGTAGAGAATCAGTGACGGTTAATAGTGGGAATCTGATGACGGGGGTGAATCCAGGATACTTTGATGGTTAAAAGAAGAGAATCAGAGACAAATCCATGGGGTCCTGGATATTGAAGGGGTGGGAAGAGACAGGAAAGGGCTTCCATGGCCACAAAGGCCAGAGAAAACCTGCATTTCCCTTTACCGAGTCAACAAACATTAAAAAAAAATCTAAGACAAAGTTTCTTAGGAAGGAGAGAGAAAGAACTGGTCAAAGAAGTAAAATAGGGGAAAAAAGACTAAACTAAACAGTTGTCTTGGGAGTTAGAAAATGATTTGAAGCAATTTCTGTAATGCATTAGACATTGAGGGTGGATTGCAGTAAAATGAGATTAATAAGTTAATTTTTTTAATAGACTTTTTTTTTTAAAGAATAGTTTTAAGTTCACAGAAAAATGAACTGAAAGGTACAGAGATTTTCTGTATACCCTCCACCCCTAGGTCTCTGCCTGTGCGTTGGGTCACATGGGTAAGAGGTGTGTGTGTTCAAGAGGGTGGGGGACCTGTCCCTCCCTCCGCAGCCTCCCGCCCCGGGCCCTGCTTCACCCCCGTCCCCTGTGCCACCGGGATCCAGCCCCACGGTCTTGCGTGGACCTCACTCTCAGTGCAGGAATGTGCTGGCCGCAGGGCCACACACATCCGTGCCCACAGGCTGGTGGGCAGGAGGTGGCTCCCACCACAGGCTCTGTGCTGGAATGGCTGTGTGGGGTGCTGGTTAAGGCCGAAGACTGTGGAACCAGAGGGCCTTGGTTTGAATCCTGGCTTGGACTTTTCAATTGTGTGTGTTTGCTGCAAGAGAAGATGTAACAGCAGTGTCTACCTCATAGGTAGCGACAGATTAGCGACTACACACAAAATGCTTAGAATGGTGCCTTCCCAATAGCAAGTGCTAACAATTCTTATTAAACAGATGGTAACGTTGAGTGGTTCTAACCCTGGGCTGAAGCTCTTGTCTGTCAGAGAGAGGCTAGTTGTCCATTTAGTGAGTTGTCTCAGAGCCTCTGCAGGAACCTGGTCTCCTGATCCTCCCCTAATATTATAGGGGCAGGAGGAGGCTGCCTGACGGCTCAGAGAAACCCTGTATCATGTATTGATAGAAGCCTCGGGTAGGTCTGCAACAACCCAGCAACCCAAGTTATTACACACTGTTATAATGGATATATAATATTTCATATACCCTACTTTAACTAAATCTTCTTCAGTTTTAATTTCCATTTTTTCCTTTATTGTAAATAACGATGAGATGAACATCTTTGTGTGTTAATCTTTTTTCTATACTCAATTCTTGTCTTAGGACACACAATTCTATAAGTGATTTTAGTGAAATGCAGCAGAGTTTAATGCTTAACAACACAGACTGGAGCCTGATTGCCTGGGATCGCAGCTAGGCTCTGCCACCAGCTCTCAGGTCATGGGCAGTTTTCTGAGCCTTTCCATGCCTTGGTTTCCCCATCTTTAAAACAGGGGACAGGGACTTCCCTGGCAGCTCAGTGGTTAAGACTCCGAGCTTCCAATGCAAGGGGCATGGGTTCGATCCCTGGTTGGGGAACTAAGATCACATATGCCATGAGGCCAAAAAAAAAAAAAAAAAAAAAAAAAAAACGGGACAAATAGTAGTACTTAAAATACAGGGTTATTAATGCTGGCTTAAATACATTAATGCTTTTAAAGCACTTACTTAGAACAATATTAAATCCATAGTAAGCAATGATAAATGATAATTAATATCACTGGGCCAAAGGGAATGAATATTTTAATATTCTTGATACATGTTGCTAATTATATCCCATGGGAAAGAGGAGAAGGTTTTAGTTTCTCTCCTTCCCAGGAGGAGGGAACTGTGATTGGATTGGGTCAGTTTTAGGATACAGATTGGGCCTTGTGGATCAGCAGTCAGGGTCACTGATTCTTGGAAGGGTCCCACATGGAAACAGCTAGCTCTTTCTTTTTGCCTCTTCCCATGAGCATTCCTTCTCACGGTGGTAAAGTGCTGAGATATGAGTCTAGGCAAAGGAAGATACAGAGGTTGCTAAACTGGGGGCAAGTTTCTGTGTTCCAGCCCAGTACACTGTGGAGTACTCTGTAGTGGAGTTTAAGACACAAGCTCTGCACTAAGTTGGTTCTTGTGTCCATTCACCACTGTCCCTCACGCATGGGGGAGGAGGGTTGGGTGGGCCAAGGCAGGATTCAGGTATTTCCATGCTGTCTGACCATAATATCATCTAATAATGCCGCAAATGCCATCATCCTGCATATTTTAAAGGGATGCGCCCATTTTCCCACTAGGAAAAAAAATCTGTAAGAGGCCGATTTCAATTTTATATTTTTTCTCAGAGGTGTGGAGGGGTCGTTCAGATCAGGGAGCAAGGTGGCGGCGTGATGAAGGCCTGTGTGGGCCTGTAGGAAGCGCTGGCCTTTTCCTCAGAGTCAGAGCCTTGAGGGCTTCAGGATCGGAACCAGCTTTTCATTCCTTTCAGGAAAGCACTCTCATGTCCATATTGAATGTCTGGTAAACAGTGAAGGAGTTAGTGCTTTATGAGCATCTAGTTTTCATCTCAGGAGTCTTTTTCAGCTTCTGCTTTCGCCTGAGGGGCAGAGGGGCCATCCAGTTTGCATTGGACTCCGTTTCTTGTGAAGGGCTCCTCCCAGTGGAAACCAAACAGGAAATATTCCCAGAGCTTGGCTGCCTGGGTGTGGAGACAGCAAGTCCAGGGGACAGGCTGATGTCTTTGAAAGACCCACATTCACCACGCCTGCTTCCTTCTGTAATTTATTTCTGCCCAAGGCGACTAGGCCATCCTCCAAAATATATACCAGATAGCTGGGATTGTTGTTGAAAAACCCAGTACTTGCCTTGAGTATCCCTTATTGGAAATAAAGGAGCAAACAGTCTCTGGCTTAGGTCTATTCACAGTAGTTTAGAAGGAGTAAACAAAACAATTTTTTCTAATGACCAAAAGTTGAAAGAGGATTACTCAAAGGGGATTAATCTATTGGACTTTTTAGACATCATTAAAATTCTGCTGTAAAAGAATATTGATCAGGCTTCCCTGGTGGCGCAGTGGTTAAGAATCCGCCTGCCAAAGCAGGGAACACGGGTTCAAGCCATGGTCCGGGAAGATCCCACATGCCACGGAGCAACAAATCCCGTGCACCACAGCTACTGAGTCTGCGCTCTAGAGCCGGCGAGCCACAACTACTGAGCCCGTGCTCTACAGCCCATGAGCCACAACTACTGAGCCCGCGAGCCACAACTACTGAAGCCTGCGCGCCTAGAGCCTGTGCTCCACAAGAAGAGAAGCCACCGCAAAGAGAAGCCTGTGCACTGAAACAAAGAGTAGCCCCCGCTCGCCACAACTAGAGAAAAGCAGCAACGAAGACCGAATGCAGCCAAAACTAAAATAAATAAATTAAAAAAAAAGAATATTGATCTACATGGAAAATTCCCATAGTGTGTGTGTGTATATATATATATATATATATATATATTTTTTTTTTTTTTTTTTTTTTTTTTTTTTTTTTTTTGGCGGTACGCGGGCCTCTCACTGTTGTGGCCTCTTCCGTTGTGGAGTGCAGGCTCCGGACGCGCAGGCTCAGCGGACATAGCTCACGGGCCCAGCTGCTCCGCAGCATGTGGGATCTTCCCGGACCGGGGCACGAACCCGTGTCCCCTGCATCGGCAGGCAGACGCTCAACCACTGTGCCACCAGGGAAACCCCCCATAGTATATTTTTGAAGGGGAAAAAGCAGTTATAAAACAGAACTTATGGGCTGGGTAGTAACAGGTCAAGAGATGCTTGTATATATCTGCATAGATTAGGAATAGGTCAAAATAATGGTTACTTGTGGGTGCTGAGATTGGTTTTTTTCCTCTTTGGTTTCCTAAGTCTTCTGCATAAAACATGTATCAGTATTTTAAATGTAAACATTTTATTGAAGTATAACATACTTACAGAAACATGCCCAAATTATAAGTATTACAGCTTTATGATTCTTCATAAAAATTAAATATGACTGTGCTACTGGTACCTAGATAAAGCCAGCAGAACATTCCCAGCACCCCAAATGCTTCTTTGTGCCCAGTCCTCGTCACTATTCCTTAGAGGGTTAACAACTGCAGTGGCTTTGGAAGATGTCACCTCAGTCTGGCTCAGCTGTGTTTCCCAGAATTCCCTTCCCTGCATGTTTTGGGATATGATGGGGCACCAGCTTTCCCTGCAAGACACCCACATCACCCAGGTAGGAGGGAGTGAGAGATTGATAGGGATTCTGGGTCATGCCCATGGCGTCTAGCTGGTCCTCCTTCTCTTCCACTTTACTTCCATCTTCCCTTCTGCATGGCCAGCCCTGTGGACCTCAAGCTCCAGCCTCAGACATGAAGATGACAGCCTTATTAACAGAGACTGTGTAACCAGTTTCCACAATTGCATGAGGTTGAATCCTGGTAATAAATCCTTTAATATGTGTGTGTGCGCACACATGTGTATCTCCTAATTAATGGCTTTGCTTCTCTGCTTGGACCCTGCCTGATAATAGATTGAGAAGGTGGAGGACGGGGGCCAGTCTTCAAGACGGCTCCCAGCGATTGGTCCTCACTTCACACACTTGTGTAGCCCCCTCCCACCCCTGAGCAGGGCTGACCTGTGTCACCGGGAGGGTGTTCTGGAAATGGTGATGTGCGCCTTCCTGGATTTGGTCATAAAAGACATTCCACCTTCCCCTTCTCTCCCTCGGGTTTCTTGCTCTGGGAGAAGCCAGCTGTCATGTCATGAAGACGTTCAGCCAGCCCTGTGAAGAGGTCCAGAACCCCCAGAGCCACCCAGCTGAACTGCCCCCAAATTCCTAACTCACAGAAGCTAACTGAGTTACTAAACCTGTGTTCTTTTTTTGAGTTGCTGAATTTTGGGGTACGTAAGTTTTGGCGTGGTTTGTACCTATAAATAGATATAAAAATCCTTTCAAAAATTCTGACAGTCTTGCTACAAATCGGAATCAGTCAGAGGCTGATTATAGTTACAGTTATATTTCTGCTATAAGGAACAGTGTCTTGAAGAAATGGGTATGTTTTTCTCACATTAAGACATCTAGAGGGAGACAGTTCCAGCATGGGCTTAGGGGCTCCACATTTGGGTATCAGTTCAGTGTCTTTGCAGCCCTCTGGGCCTCCTCCTCAGGTAGAAGATGGCTATAGTGGCTCCAAGCATCACATCTTTACAGACCACTTTGTAAAAAAAATTATTTTCATTTTGTTATTTTTATACAATTTTAAAGGTTATTTTTCATTTACAGTTATTACAAAATATTGCTTATGTCCCCCGTGTCGTACAGTATATCCTTGAGCCTATCTTACACCCAAGAGTTTGTACCTTCCACTCCCCCCCGACCCTAGTAGCCCCCCACGGACCCTGGGCAATCACTCGCTTGTTCTCTATATCTGTGAGTTACAGCATCACTTTGAAAGCATTGGGGGCGGGGGGGTGGCGAGGAGGGGGCTTTGTGGGATGGAAAGATGGTCTTCACATGCTCCCTTTTATCAGGGAAGGAAACTTGCTCTTAGGCATCTCCTTGCAGATTTCCCGTTAATGTTTCATTGACCAGAGGAGACGGGACCAAGGGTCGTCCCTAGACAGGGGCCGAACCTACTTTCTCTGACATGAAGGGCACTCTGCAAGATTCTTGGACAAAACAAGGGTTCTGTTAGCAAGGAAAAGGGTAGGGGCGATGGCTTTTGGATAGGCAACCAATGGGGTTTGCCACGCGTTCTACCTGCCAAAATCCTATTTATCTGTCAGATTTCCATCCTTTCAGGAAGGGCTTCTCTGACTGTGTCAGAACCTTCTTTTAAACTTTCTGGGTGTGCAACGTTGGGTTCTTTATCTTTGGAACACTAATCGATGTAATGTGGGTAGTTTGTTACTTAACGACACGTGTATCTCTTGTTAGACCTCACATCTCATGGGTCGTGCTCAAGGACGCAGGGTCTGGCACACATGACTCCAAGAAGTTCATTCTCTTCCCCAACTCTGCCTCTCTTGTTCTTTTTTTGTTGCTATTTCTGAACAGTAGAAATCATTGTAAGAGGTAAGATTTTTCAGTTTTCCACTGACTTTTATTTGTAAATCTGTCCCAGGGATGTTCAGTTGACTTGCTGGGAATGAGTGTTTAATGAAGCAAGATGTTGGATATTTAGCAAGTGGAATGTTCCACTATGAATGAGAAGCCCCACGACAGGGGAATTGGATTTCTCCTTTCCTTTATTTAACTGACAGGGCTTGATTAAATATTAACTGGACTCTCCTGGAAACAGGCCCTGAGATTAGTGATATAATGGAGGCTCATCTTCGTAACTTAGGGTTCATGATCCTTACTGTTTCCTCCAGAATAATAATGCCACTTCCCCCAAGGCTTGTCAAGTCAGGGAGGATAGATAGAGGGGGTGGGAAGTTGACACAGTCACACCTGGTTTGCTGGACAGAGAATGGGGGAGACCACTGATTAGTTTTGACTGGAATATGGCACTTGTCTGGATACCTATTTCAGATTTGTCCATTTGTTAAGCATTGGTTGGGTCCTGCTGTCTGCTGGGAAGTGTTCTAGGTGCAAGGATACCACAGTAAACCACACAGACAAAACCTCTGCCCACACAGAACTTAAATTCTAATGTTTCTTGATGCCCACTATTTTGAGAACTATTACATGTGTTCTCAAATAATGCTCACAATTACCTGTGAGATATAATTTATTATCCCCCACGATGGACATAGACAGATAGTTTTCCTGCCCGGCATGCATTTATTCTCTTAATTATAAAACCTCTGTTGTAAGAAACAAATTCTTTGTGGTTTGGGTGGAGATGAACAGCTCCCATTCCTGTATTCCAGAATTGAATCAGTTAACCAGATATGACCAACCAGAAAATCTTATCTCCAGGCCAAGCTAGAGTTCTCTCTGGGGCTTAACACCAGAATTCTTGGCAAGGCTGATTTCCCCCTGCGGAGATTACTAAAGAGACAGTCAGTGGCAGACAATGATTCACATGCTGTTCTTCCTCCTCCATCCCATCCTGCCCTGCCACTACACACACACACACACACACACGGGAGTGAAAAGTCTTACTGACATCTTTTGAGGTCCTGGATTCAGTTGTGCTAAAGTCAAGTATCTTCCAGACTGACCTGCCTACTTACTGTTTCTGTCTTTCATTTCCTTTCCTTTCTACTTCTCTCTCTCATTTCTCTAGTTTTCAATAAATATTTACTGAATACTGTTTTAGTTTCCTATTGCTGTGGAACAAATGACCCCAAACTTAGAGTCTTGTTTATTATCAACCTAAGTTTATCTCAGTTTCTTTGGGTCAGGAGCCTGGGCTTGGCTAGTCCTCTGCTCAGGGTCTCACAAGGCTGCAATCAAGGTATCATCTGGGCTGTGTGCTCATCTGGAGGCTTGACTGGGGATGAATCATCTTCCAAGCTCATTCAGGTTATTGGCAAAATTCACTTCCTCGGAGCTATAGGACCACGGCCCCATTTTAGTGCTGACTTTGAGCCAGAGGCCACTCTCAGCTTCCAGAGGCCACCCACAGCTCCCAGCCCTGTGGTCTACTCACAGGCCTTCTCTCGGCATGGTAGCTACTTCTTCTAAGCCAGCAAAGGGAAATCTCTTGCTGCAGTTTGCTAACCTAATCTAGGGAATGATGTCATCACATTTGCCACATTCCACTGGTTGGAAACAAGTCCCACTCAAGGGGAAGGGGTTATACAAGGGTTTGACTCATTGGGGGTTACCAGTGAGTGTGTGTCTGCCACAAGTACCTACTTTGTGTGCCAGGCACAATGCACCATACTGGGGAATAGCAGAGTGCAGAGAGAAAAAACAGTGTTCCTGCCTTCTTGGAGCTTCATTCTTATAAAATTGGAGTTTGTAAACTATATAAGTCAGTGAGATGGTCCTTATCCCCCAGTTTGTTTGTTTTTCTCTTAACGCTGGCTTGAGCTTTGGGCAGCAGGAAGAGTCCCGACCGATCCATCTCCATTTGTAGATGGGACGTATGTGTAGGTTGTAGAAGTCCAGGATCCTATTACCGGCCTCTTTCCCTGGGCCCCTAATCATGGACAGGGGTGAGACCCTGGGGTGAGTTTTTGAGGTTAATTGTCTCCTGTCTTGGCTGCACTGTTTGGAAACTATCTGACCTTAGGCGGACACTTCACCTCTTTGAATCCCAGCTTCCTCGTCTTTGAAATGAACACAGTACCTGTCCATTATCGGCCTTTTTGTATGGTTCATGTGTGAAAATGTTTCTGGGAATAGTTGTAGGCCTAGGTAAATACTGCTGGTGGTACTTGGAGACCAGCACCAAGATCACAGCCCTATAGGATGTTTCTGTGCCAGCTGGCGGTTTACCTGGATATTCCCAGAGCAAGCAGCTTGAGAGTGGGGACTCTGCCCTTCTAGAGCATCTTTGCTTCTTCAGAGCCTAAAGCGCAGAATGTGCTAAAGAAGTGCTGTGTCTTCTGGGATCTTGTACATTCTTTCATCAAAGTGATTGTGGTAGATAGAACAATGGCCCCTCAAAGATGCCCACGTTCTAATCCCCGGAAACTGTGACTGTGTCAGGTGCCATGGCAGAAGAGACTTTCCAGATGTGATAAAGTTAAGGACACTGAGACAGAGAGAGTGTCCTGGGTGATCTGGTGGGTCCGATGGAGTCACTAGGGTGCTTATAAAGAGGGAGGCAGGAGGGTCAGGGTTAGAAGGAAGGCGACGTGATGACGGAAGCCGAAGCCTGAGTGACGCCGTGGCTGGGAGGGACCACAAGCTAAGGAATATGGGCAGCCTCCGGAAGGCATGCAGCCCTGCTGACACCTTGATTTGGGGCCCTAAGACTCATTTTCAAACTTTCTGACCTCCAGAACTATACGAGAATATATGTTTGTTGTTTTAAGATCCTAAATTTGTGGTAATTTTTTATAGCAGTAATTGGAAAGTAATACCATACTATTGTGATGCGGGGTGGTATTGCGTTATATGTATGGCCCTAATATATGCAGGAATCACTTCCTAACAGCACCCCAGAATGCATTTTCAAATTTGGAAATTTTGCAAGCTTACCATCAAACTCTTGATAGCATGAAATTGACCATGTTGGTATTAGTTACAGAAATCAGCAGCTACAAATTAGAACTTTAAAAAACTTCTGGAAAGCTAGCTGGCCAGAACACCACTGTGGGTGGGTGTTTGTGTATTATGGGGGAAAGGCTGGGACTAATCGAAGATATACATGACAGTGATTCCAGGGGACCCTAAGGACCTTGAAAGCGGGGGTCATGCCTTGTTCATCTCTAAAACTGTTCCTTCCCTATGCTTTGCACTTTGTGGGTTCCCAAAATATTTACTAAATAAAAAATTTAAATATGTTAGTTAATAACTGGCCTAGACAAGGACCAGTCTTCCAGTCTTGGCTTCATGCATCCTATTGTCCAACCAGCTGTCCAGGGGCAGCCTAATATAGCATAAAACTATGGGATTTGCAATCAGTCAGAACCTGGATTTGGGGCTCCGCCTTATCACTGATGAGTTATGTGACCCTGGAGAGTTAACCTGCTGAGCCCAATTTCCTCATCTGCAAGATGGAGATTATCCTTGCACCTTGTTGTGTGATGGTCAAAGGCTATAATCGATTTGAAGGGAGTTTATAAACTGTAAAGTGCCACATAAATAGTGATCCTCATCACACAAAAAACTGGGTAAGAGCCTCGTGATTTAAAAATGTTGTTTTCGACTTGGTGTGTGTGTGTGTGTACACATAAGAAATTATTATCTGTGGAGTTTACAAAATATATTCACCATGAGGGAGCCCATGCTAGGCTTTCTGAATATGAAACTCCAGGAGTGGGCCCCTCCCTGGACAGGTGTATTGTGAAAAAGCTGCACAGGTGTTTCTGACTTACACCCCCTATTGTGTAGAGGAAAAGAATGTTTGAGATGAGTTATAAGAGGAGTTGACACGGGGTCTTGTGTAAGATACTCCCCTGCTTCTGGGCTTCAGTTTCACCATTGGGAATGACCGAAGGAAATGATTTCTAGGGTTCCTTCCAGCTCTGCAAGACAGAGTCTTACTTACCTCCAGAGCCTAGCAAGGTCCTACAACACCATAGGTGCCTGACAAAGGGATTCTGGATCAATGAATCAGAGCCAAGTGGAGGTTGAGATAAATTAGCTGCACGTCTTTGACTGACCACTAGGTGGCAGGAGCATCACGCCAAGTCCAAGCTCCGGTGCTGATTGCTCTGGGTGGGGCGGAGGTTGGGGGCTGACTGGGAGGCTTCCTTGAGGACCCTAGGCTAAGACTTGTTATGGGGTAGGGAGTGGGGAGAGATGGAGGAGGCCTCTTTCACAAAAGATCTTGCACTTAGATTTTCACCTTATCTTCAAATGCATGTATTTCCATTGTCATAGAAATTCATAGATAGGACTGAAAAAATTCATGCAACTGTAGATCTGTATATTTTTGTAAATTTAGCATTTCTTACATTCTTTCATATATGGACAGTCTCAAAACCAGAAGTGCCAAGCTTTCCTTCCTCTTTTCCTGCACCCCTTCCCAGCCACCACACTTGAGAGATCCCGCACCCCTGACCTACAGAGCCAGGTGTGGACAGGGCTTCCTGATGGTGAAATGACACTGGATGGTCGAGCCTCAGAGCTCGCTTCCATTGCAGGAGGAGCCTGGCTCCCAAGCAAGGTTTTTTAAAATGTAGCAGAATCACCTGGGGTTGGCACATTTAAAAATGCACATGCTCAGGGACCACCAGACTCTAAACTGGCATCCCTGGAAGTAGTTTAGTCTGCAACTGCCTCGGCTTTTAATAAGCTCCTTGTGGTTCTCATGTATAACGGAAGCGTGAGAACCACTCGCTTAGGCTTTCTCGGGAGGCTTCCTGGGGCTCCCACCAGCACTCTCAGAGGTCCAGAGATGCTGCAGCGACCTCCAGCTTCACACACACACACACACGCACAGGTTATTTGTTTCTGGATTCCATGCACAATGACGCACATTAAATCCACAGATTAATTAAAAATAAATAACAGGAAGTAGAAATCCTCTGTAATGTAGATCAGAGAGAGCTGCCGTTAGTAGTTGGTACTTTACTATCTTAAGTCTTGCTCCCTGCTCCCCATGTAGGTACTAAAATTTAGCAGTTTTTTTTTT
The DNA here is from genome assembly GCF_964341445.2 of Mesoplodon mirus. Lineage (NCBI taxonomy): Eukaryota > Metazoa > Chordata > Mammalia > Artiodactyla > Ziphiidae > Mesoplodon > Mesoplodon mirus. Next base: position 10,236,147 of record NC_138995.1, read on the forward strand.
CTTTAACCGAAAAGCTTCATAAAAGCTAATAGGATGCCTAACCCCAGCGAGAAACATAATCTGTGTTTTTATGTAGCAAATATCTCCTGGCTTCTTTACAACCAAATGTCCTCCAAGCTCCCCTGGAGAAATCTAGCTTGGGTGAGCCCCACTGTTGATCTGCAGCACTGCAAAGTCAAATCCTCACCTTCTGAAGCCAAAGGGTAGAAAGGTCTCCTTTACTTGTTCCAGGACCTTCAGAGATGTGCAACAGGACTCTGCAATGCAGGCCATACGACCTGGTTTTCACATTAGCATTTGTCATCGGGAAACACTCCAGAGTCCAAGTTCAAGGACATCTTAGAACAAGATTTTTTTGCTGTGGAGTGAAGTTTAAAGTTTGTGAAATGTGTACTTGTCCCCACACTCTTTTGAGATTTCCTTCCCTTGTTGAGGCTGAAATGGTCCAGCTGTGCTCAGGAGTGGATGCTGTTTGAGCCCATCCTGTGAGCCATGCACGGAACTAAGTGCTTTATGTACCTGACCCCATTTAATTCTCATGACAACTCAAAGGGCTGGTGGCTATTTTCATCCTCATTCTACATATAAGGAAAGTGGTGTGGTTACGTGAAGTTATGGCAAGACGGATCCAAGGACTCACAGGTAATAAATTAGTAGCAGGGCCAGGATTTCTGGAATCCATGTGGTCTGACTCTAGAGCCATACCCTTATTCACTACAGTAGAGTGGGTCGTTCAACTGTTTCCATCACCTGCCCAAGGAGAATCAGGGTCAGCATTTGCTATTCTTCCTAAGGGGATGCTCACTACATAGGATTTCTCATTTAATTCTCTCAACAATACTACAAGATGAGTGATGTTTTTCCCATTTTTCAGATAATGGAACTGACACTTAGAGAATAGGCACAATTCTAAGTAATGATTCCCCCAAATCTCCCCCCATGATTCCCACCCCCTGGTCTCCACACTCATGTATAATCTCTCCTCTACTAGAATGTGGGAAGAGCCTGTGACTTGCTTTCAATTAATAGAATATGACAAAGGTGAAGAGATTTTGCAGATGTAGTTCGGGTCCCTGAGCAGTTGATTCTGAGTTAAGTGGGAGATTATCCTGGGTGGGCCTGGCCTAATCAGTCCAGTCTATAAAAGAGGGTCCAGGCCTTCCCTGAAGCTAGAGAGATTGTTGTATTGACCTTGAAGAAATGGGCTGCCTGCTGTGAGAGGCCTGTGAGCACATGAGCGAGGTAGAGAGCTCTGGGGACAGCAGGGAAGACCACATGCTGATACCTTGATTATATCCTGTGCAAAGGACCCGTATAAGCCACATCCAGATTCCTGACCTACAGAAACTAGGAGATAATACAAGTATGTTGCTTTAAACTCCTAAAGTTGTGGTGATTTTTTTAAGGCAGCAATAGAAGACTAATACGGAGACATTCTGCAAATTCCCCAAGGTCACATCACACAGCTTAAGAAGCAGATTCTAGACCAACACTCAGAGAGCATCAGAAAAGTTGAGGGTTAGACCCACCATACCCGCACCTGGTTTAGTGCCTGGCACACGACTGGAACTCAGTCCACGTGAAGCCAGGGTTTGAACCCAGGTTTGACCTCTTCTGTTATTCCATGCTTTCTTCTTCTGCCCTAATATATGGGCATGTCCTGCCCTGGAGCTGTGTGTCTGTGAGGCAAGCACCTCTTACCTTTGAACTTGATCTTCAATTAGACAATGAATCTGCACATATTTACTGACTGAGGCTAAATTCTCTGCCTGACTTGATAAAATAGGGTGGGAAATGTACAGCTCTTGTCCTGAAGCAGATACATTTTTTTTGAAAAAGAGGAGACAGATGCCCATAATGCAGTTATGATTACGCGATGCAGGTATTGGTAGGTGATTCAGTGCAGGAGACCACTTCCCCAGCTGGGGGCTGTGGTGTTAGTGCAGGGGTCCCCCCAGTCTGTACACCCACCTGATGGTGGACTGTGAACCGAGGAAATGCAGTGACACGTGTGTATCCACCTACATTTGGCCATTTCATCCATATTTGTTCATGTGTTCCTTAGGATGAAGGGAGGTGCAGGCGTTGCTGGGCTAAAGATGTTCTTTCTTCTAATGACATAAGCTTTCTCCTCTAGCTGCCCTGTGGCCTTCTGGGAAGTGTTTTTAGTTCCCATGGAGGCTTTTAACAGAGAATTCCGGGGGGGGGCACACTCTGGAGAATGCTGATCTAGGGTCACCTAGTCCAGCTGCTTTTTTTTTTTTTGCGTTACGCGGGCCTCTCACTGCTGTGGCCTCTCCTGTTGTGGAGCACAGGCTCCAGACGCACAGGCTCAGCGGCCATGGCTCACGGGCCCAGCCACTCCGGCATGTGGGATCCTCCCGGACCGGGGCATGAACCCGTGTCCCCTGCACCAGCAGGCGGGCTCTCAACCACTGCGCCACCAGGGAAGCCCCTCCAGCTGCTTTTTAAAATTACCATTTAAAATTTAGTATATTTCTAAATTGAATGTAATTCACATATCATAAAATTTGCCATTTAAAAGAATAGCTCAGTGGCTTTTAGCATGTTCACACGGCTGTTCAACCAACACCACTATCAAATTCCAGAACATTTTCATTGTCCCCAAAGGAAACTCCATCCATTCCACATGAGGGAGCTTGTCTGTTGCTGGCTGTGAAATGGAGGCGGCCCATTTGCAGGTACCTTCGAGCAGCTTCTGTGAGCTGAGGGCCCTCCCAGCCCACAGCCAGCCAGAAAACAGGACATCGGGTAACACAGCCTCAGGGAATTCTGCCAACAACAAGAAAGAGCTCAGAAGTGGATTTTTCCCCAGAGCCTCCAAAAGAGAACCCCACTGGCCTGACATCTCCAGTGAGGCCTTGAATAAAGAACTGAGATTAGCCAGCATGGACTTTTGACTAACAGACTGTGTGATGACACATGGCTATTATTTTAAGCTGCTAAAAAAAAAAAAGGAGTCACTCCTTATTCCCTCCCCCACCTCCCATACCCTAATCTACTTTTTGTTTCTATAGATTAGTCTATTCCAGAAATTCATGTGAATGGAATTGTCTAACATGTGGCCTTTTGTGTTTGACTTCTTTCAATTAGCATAATGTTTCCAAAGTTCATTAGTCCAGTTGGTTTTAAACTGCAGGCTGCCTCAGAATACCCTGGAGATCTTACTAAAATGCAGTTTTCCTGGCTCTTCCTCTAAGATTTCTGGTTCAGGTGGCCTGTAGGGACCAAGAATCTACCCATCTGACAAGTTCTCTGGGTGGTTCTAGTTCAGGCAGCCTGGGGGCTACACTTTGAGAATGCCCTGCCTGGGCTGAGGCTTTCACTCTGGGTATGAGAGGTCAAGGGTCAGGAAGGGAGAGTGACAGCCGGGAGGTCACCCAGCTGACAAAGCCGGATCCAGGTCTTGACCTGAGGCCTTCAGGCATCTCTGTCTCACTCACCAGACCCAGGACTCTGGGTTCAGCCCACAGGTGACCCTGAGTTTTTTTTTTAAATAATCATTATCTGTAGGATTCTTTGGCATCTTTCTAGAACTCACATATCACCCCCTTACCACCCTCCAAAAAGTTCTGAAGTGACTGGAAGGGCATTGGGCATGTAGACTTTTGTGAAAGATTCCAGCAGATCCAGATCCCACTGGTGTAGCTGAGGCCTGTGGCCTAATGGTGAAGCCACCTGTCTTCTGAGCCAGGGGTTGGGGGTTTGAGTCTTACCAGATTTAGGCTTTCCAGATTCAGCAGATAAAAATGCAGGATGAATGCAATATGAATGCATTTCAATTTCCTTTTAGTATGTCTCGTGCGATATTACCTTTGAGTATGTCTCGTGCAATATTTGGGACATATACTAAAAAGTTATTCATTGTCTAAAATTCAGATTTACTTGGGCATCCTGTATGTTAGCTGGCAACCCACCAGCAAGGTGCCTCTTTAGTTCCCTGAGGGACAGCTTAGCTTATTGGTTGATGGTGGTTGAGCACATGGACTCTGGGAGGTGACCTGGCTTGGGTCTGAATTCTGGCAGCGCATGGCTGGCCATGGCACCAGGGCGAGTTACTGAACTTCTTTTAGCCTCACCTTCTTCATCTGTAAAATGAGAGCATATAGTGAGAGGGTTAAACGAAATGATCCATGCAGAGTGCTTAGTGGAGTCTGCCTTGTGGAAAATGACAAATAAGTATTATTGGGGATGATGTTGAGAATCCCTGAGACTCTTCCCAGCACCACAGTCAAAACTTGGATGGGGATCCTCGTGGTTTCCTTTCTGGCACTCTTTGGTACTTCTAAAATTTAGCCCCTTCAGAATGGTGGGGCCATGTTGGGGGGGGCTATTTGGGGGATTCTATCTTGTTTCGGGATTGTAGATGCTTGGCAGTGAGAAATGGGCTGTCGAAGTGGCTGATGGTTTCTGTTTCCATCTGAGTTTCCTGGTGTGGAGGAAACAAAACTTCTGTTGATGATTCATTGTTGAAGCTGGCTTTAGCCAGCATTTAAATAGAAACGACTGGCTGTAGAAAATATTGTCACCATCCAGAAGCGAGATCTGTTTCACAGCTGTTGTGAGCACAATGGATTTCTTACAGGCGAAACCAGGGCATTCGGTTACCTGCACTGGTGTGGCTTCTCAGCCAAGCACTTGCCAGAAAGTCCGACCACACTGGCCTCCAGCCTCCCTGACAGATCACAGCTTCTACAGACCCTGTTTGCTGAGAGCAGGCTTCCCTGAAGTTTGGTATTCATAGCACTGGGGCACGTACATTAAAGAACATTGGATGACAGAGCGAGATGGCTACCCCCTTGCCAACTCGCTTTCAGTCTTGATGATGGTGTGCAGGAGGCAGTTTGAATTTCATGTTGCTATGTCAGAAAATCTTTCAAAAACTTGTTCATCTTTTTTTATTAACAAGAAACTGGCCTCAAGCTCAGAGATTTCAATGGGCAATAGTTTTCAACCAGACTCTATTAATATATTTTATTATATTAATTTTGTATTGTTCTTTCAGTGTATTTTTATTTTGATATAGTTTCCAACTAGAGAAAAGTTGCAAACCTAGTGTGGGAATTCCTTGGCCATCCAGTGGTTAGGACTCAGCACTTTTACTGCCGAGAGCCTGGGTTTGATCCCTGGTTGGGGAACTAAGATCCTACAAGCCCTGAGGCATGGCCAAAAAAAAAAAAAGTTGCAAAAATAGTGTAAGGAACTCCTTTCTACCCACGACCCAGATTCACCTACTGGTTACATTTTGCCCCATTGACTTTATAATTTTTTTTCTCTCTGCATATTTTTTTGGAACCATTGGAGAGAATTTTAGAGACATCATTCCCCTTTACACCTAAGTCTTTAGGTGTGTTTTTCCTAAGAACCAGGACGCTCTTTTACATAGATAAAATACAATTATCAGACAAATAAAATGAGACAATGCGATATTGATGCAATGCTATTCTCTAACCTGCAGTTCGTATTCAGTTTCATCAAAAGTCCCAGTAACGTCCTTTATGGCTCCTCCTCCCACTGCCACCCACAGGGTCCAGTCCAGGGTCCCCCACTGTCTTTAGCTGTTCTGTTTATCATCTCCTTAGTCTCTTAATCTGTAATGGTTCTTCAGCCTTTCGTTGACTTCTTGCCAGTTTTGAAGAGTCCAGGACATTTGTTTCTTTTTTTAGAACATTCTTCAGTTTGGGTTTGTCTGATATTTCCTCCTAAATAAATTCAGTTTGCATATTTTGTCGGGAATTTCACAGAAGTGATATTGTGTCCTTCTCTGTCCATCCGATCAGGAAGCACTTATTGTCAATCTGTCCATATTGGTGAGAATGCCTTTGATCACTTGGTTAAGGTATTGCCTGCCAGGTTTCTCCACTACAAAGTTACCATTTTTCCCTTTGTAATTAATAAGTAATTTGTGGGAAAATATTTTGAGACTAGGTAAATAAACTGTTCCGCATCAAATTTTCATGAACTAGTTACTTTTCTAACTCTATCTTTTTTTTTGTATTTATTTGTTGGCATTCTACTGTAATTGTCTATTATTTATTGGTGGACTCATAGATTTTTATTTTATTCATGGTTTATATTGAATTACTATCATTATTTATTTTGAAGCTCAAATTTCTTGATATTTGGGCAGTGGGAGTCCCTAACCTGGCTCCATTTATTAATGTTTATGACTACTCTCTATTTTCTATTCTTGGCAAACGGTTATTGATTTTCCATTTATGGTAGTAATTGAATTTTTAAAATATGTATTTATATTTTTTAATTGATTTTATTTAAACAAAAATATTAATTATATAATGATATATATAAATAATATTAAGAAAAATATTAATGATACTTACAGTCCAGGTTTGACAAAACTCATGAAAAAGTTGGTATGCAAACAGCTGAAATTTGGGAAATACTGCTCTTGTATTATGGGGTATGTTGGTTCTATTTTTTTTTTTTTTTGGTACTTCAAATAGTTGGCCATTGTGTCCCAATTAAGAACTTGAAATGTTTCCAAAGTGCCTACATTTGGACACGCACACACTGTCCCTTGTTGCTGCCTCCTGTCCCTGATGTGAAATCAATCCTTTGCCAGGCTATACATCCTGGCCTTCCTTTGGGAAATAAAGATGCTTATACACGGATACAGTCAGAAGATGAGCTACCTCAGTTACAACCCACCAGGTTATTCAAGGCCCAGTTCAAAAACCCTCTTTTTATCAGGTAGGATTCTTTAGCTGCATGCAATAGAAATCAGGTCTGGCTAGCTTAAGCTATTTGTGTGGGATTGCTCACAGAATCCAAGACAAGTCTGAGGACCTAGGCTTGGGAAAAAGTAGAAACACAGGTGGCTTTGGGGATCTGGCTAGCAAGGAATCATGGGCACCGCTGTCAGGATGAACAGGCTCCATTCATTTTCTGTGTTTGCATCTTTCTTCTTAAGCTTCAAATTACTTACTTGGAGGGACTTCCCTGGTGGTCCAGTGGTAAAGAATCTGCCTTCCAATGCAAGGGGACACGGGTTCGATCCCTGGTCAAGGAACTAAGATCCCACATGCTGTGGGGCAGCTAAGCACACACACCACAACTACTGAGCCCACGCACCTCAACAAGAGAGCCCGTGTGCCGCAAACTACAGAGCCCAGCACTCTGGAGCCCATGCGCCACAACTACAGATCCCTCGTGCCAAACTAGAGAGAAACCCGTGTGCCATAAATAGAGAGAAGCCTGTGTGCCACAACAAAGAGCCTGCATGCCACAACTGAGACCCAATGCAGCCAAAAATAAATAAATAAATAAATAAATAAATAAAATAAGTTAAATACATAAATATTTTTAAAACTTACTTACTTAGGGGCTTCCCTGATGGCGCAGTGGTTGAGAGTCTGCCTGCTGATGCAGGGGACACGGGTTTGTGCCCTGGTCCGGGAGGATCCCGCATGCCACGGAGTGGCTGGACCCGTGAGCCGTGGCCACTGAGCTTGTGTGTCCGGAGCCTGTGCTCCGCAACGGGAGAGGCCACATCAGTGAGAGGCCCGCGTACCGCAAAAAAAAAAAAAAAAAAAAAAAAAACTTACTTGGACAGCATCCATTTGGCCTTCCCTGAGTCATGAATCCCATTGGCTAGAGGAGAACAGGACACCTTTCTTTTTTTTTCCTTTAATTTTACTTTTGGCTGCGTTGGGTCTTCGTTGCTGCGCGTGGGGCTTTCTCTAATTGCGGCGAGCGGGGGCTGCTCTTCGTTGCGGTGCATGGGCTTCTCATCGCAGTGGCTTCTCTTGTTGCGGAGCATGGGCTCTAGGTGCGTGGACTTCAGTAGTTGTGGCACGTGGGCTCAGTAGTTGTAGCTCGTGGGCTGTAGAGCACAGGCTCAGTAGTTGTGGTGCACGGGCTTAGTTGCTCTGTGGCATGTGAGATTTTCCCAGACCTGGGCTCAAACCTGTGTCCCCTGCATGGGCAGGCGGATTCTTAACCACTGTGCCACCAGGGAAGTCTGAGAACAGGGCACCTTGATTCACAGGACCCTCAACACAACATATAAAGGGCGTTGTCATTCCCCAAAGGAAAATTCGGTGCCACTGACAATTGCATTTTGCACCTATTGACTCCTTCAATACATACCACAACGTGATAACATCTTAATGTTATCATTCCCCTTTTACAGAGGAGGCAACAGAGGCCTAGAGATTGAATCACTTGTTCAAGGTCATGCAGCTGTAAGAGTCAGGATTCAAACTCAGGCCATCTGTCTTAAGAGTCCCTGATTTTGACCACCATGCTACAAGTAGGGTGCAGTCAATTATTGCCAGGCAAAACCTGAAGTGTCCCTTTACTTCCATCCCATAGAAACTGTCTTAGCCCTGGCCTAAATATCACCTCTCCCAGTTTTGCACCCTAGAGCCCCCTGCATCTCTCCCTTTTAGGCTGCTAGCCTTTCCTGGCTATTGGTGTCCCTGTCTCACTGGGCTCTTTGCTAGCAGTGGCCAGGCTGCATTTATCTCTGAATCCTTCACAATACATAGAACAGGGCCATGCACATAGGCAAAGCTTAGTAAATATTTGTACAATTTAATTGAGTCGCCTTAATATTATTTACCTTACTAGAGATAGATAGATAGATAGAGATAGAGATCCTCAGTGAGAATGGGAGCGTTTGATATACTCTTAATTCATCTAGTTAATAATTAAACACTCAGTGTCGATTTGATGGTGCATTGACTTCCTGCCTTGTTTATTGATTAATCTTGAAGGATCATTGGGATATTCCGACTTCTGCCCCCAAAGACAATAGACAAACCAGCTCTTACCATCAGCAGTCAACCTGAGCCTGGGCTCAGTAAATAGGTATTTGTGCTGTTTTTGCAAAGGATGAAGAGATCAGCTTTACTGCAATTGTGTGATGGTCTTTCCCCTCCTTCACAGCACAGTCCTTTAACTCATCAGGGTTGCTGGGCCCCATCCTGCTGGCCTTGGATAGAAGGCTCCAGAGTCAGCAAAACAGCAATAATCCCTTCTTACTCCCTGGGCAGGCTTTTAAAAAGCTAGGAAGGGCTAGCCCCAGAAGTCATTTTAATTGACTCTAGCTTAGCTTTTGAATAATTTTTTCCAACTGGTTAAGTGATATTGTGCATTTTCAGTGACTTGGGCATTAGAGAGAGTTTAGCTTGATGTTTGGCCCCAAATTCTGGAAGCTCAGTGCTATGTGTAGTTTGGAGCACTTTATTTAACTTCTCTGGCTCTCTCTATATAGTTTTTGTTTGTTTGTTTGGCTGCGCTGTGTGGCTTGTGGGATCTTACTGCCCTGACCAGGGATTGAACCCAGGCCCCTGGCAGTAAAAACGCCAAGTCTTAACCACTGGACCAACAGGGAAATCCCTGGCTTTGTTTTTCATCAGTAAAGTAAGGATAGTATCACTTACTTTATAGGGTTGTTATGAGTCTTTGACAAGTTAATACATGCAGAATGCTGTCTTCATTTGGGTTCCCCTGAGGTAGCCCCCCCAGATGAGGACTTGGGTGCAGGTAGTTTATTTGGAAGGTGATCTCAAGAAGCAGGAGTCGGGGGTGTAGGGAGAATGAGGTAAGGAGGGAAGAAAAGCCAGTGGACTTGCTAATGAGTAAGTCACCATTGTGGGCACCTTGGGCTTGACCCCACTGAGGGGACCCTTCAGATACCGTGTGGAACATGGACAGGGAATCCGGGCATTTATCCACCATCTCCCATCCTCCATGGCTGAGGCTGCCTGGGGAGTGTTACTCCCCCTGCCCCCAGTCCCCGCCGCAGTAGTTCTGCGTTACCTTGGCACACTTGTGCCCTGTGGTACTGGAGGCGGGAAGCAGTCAGCTTGCCAGGAACTGTCTACAGCTGCAGTGGACTCTGGTGTCAGGTGAACCAAGACAAAGTGTGGGGAGGTGTCAGTGGTGACTCCCACAGTGTCCAGAAAATAAAACTAAAAACAAAAGAAAAAAACAAACCAAACCAGACAGACAAAAAAAGCAGTGTCCAGTGCACAATAAGTACTCAGTAGACTGTATCTACAGTGGACACAGTTTTAACTGTGCAGCATACTGTCCTATGGGGATCTACGTCTCTGTCACCTGATGAGGTTCAGGTAGGGATATCAATCAGGTTGCCTGCACCTACCATGACCAGTCACAGGGGTGGGCACATGACCCAGGCTGGCCAATCAGAATAGCCATGCCTCTGCTTCAATGATTGGTTGGTGGATGTGCATGTGACCCAAGCTGGCCAATCAGAGCCTTCCTGAGAGTACCTTGATTCACATCAGAGCTAATGGAGAGGAAGGTCTTTGTCCTTGGGAGGGGGTGATGAGGAGAGAGGAGAGGAGAGGAGGGAACACCTCACCAGGAGGGTGTTAGGTTGGAACTGCTAGTCCCTGTCTTCCCCAGCTTCTGGGAAGAAACCTTTCTATTATATGGAGTCCTGGGTTCTAGACCGAACTCTACTTTGCGACTGAGTGAATATGAGCAGGCTACCTAACCTCTCTGGAATTTAATGTCCTTAATCTGTAAGCAGGGATGATATCTACTTTTCAGGGTATTGTTTCGATTCAGTAAGAGTACGTGTAAAATGCCTGGCAAATAGCAAATCCTCAGTAAATGTTAGTTTTGTTGTCATGCTTTGCCTTGACTCGATTTCACTCTGTGGAAATCTCCAAACTCTAAGCTGAGACAAGTTTTTGAAAATGATTCCAAGGTTTTTGAGCATGGATGTTTGTGAATATGGCCCATGGGTCGTTGTCCTATGTTGGTTTTGACTCCCAGCTCCAGAAGGTAGTGATTTACTTTTTGGGGGCCTCCCATGGACATGTCCCCATTTCTCCAGAAAAAGCCTGCTTCGCCAGGCCCTCATTGTTTCACTCCTGGAAGGGAGAGGTGTTCTTTTTCTCCCACTCATGCCAGTTTAGTGGCCACTTGACCAGATAGACTACGGATAGGCTTTGGGGGACTAGCTAAAGAACCGTGATTCCAACATGCCCCCTGCATCTGATCTGCCTCCCCAAACTGGACCAAGTAAAATAATGATGTTCATTTGGGGGAGATTTCCCATGGTCTCCTCTTACTTGAGCACATTCTCCAGTAATCCCTGGATTAATCCCTTTGCTTTTCGTACAAAATCCAGAACCTTTGAAGGGGTATTAGTAGATTTCTGTAATCCAGTCTTATTGATCTTTTGTCTCTTCTCTTGATGCACGCAACAGCTAAATGGACCATTCCATGGTCCTGCCCTGCACTTACCCTCTAATGTGCCTAAAGATGGTTTCTTCTCCTGGACCGCTTCCCCCCCTGCTCCTGGTGGACGGACGTTGTTCATCAGATACAGCGCTGTTCACTGCTCAGCCCACACCAACTCTCAGTGCCAAGGCAGGCTCTACAGATAAATGGCCATTTGCATGCAAGATAAAACTTACTGTTGTTACATCCTTCAGTGGTAAACTCCTGAATGGCTGGAAGAGACTCTGTATTTATTCTTCCTGCTAAAACACTAAAACTATTGTGTTGAGAACACACTAGGTATTTGATTAGTGTTTGATGTGAATGAAAAACCATGTTTTGAAAGCGTCTGCCATCTGAATTTTAGACTGGAACTTGTAGGTCATGGTTTCAATCTGGTTACACACTTTCACATTTGGTTTTCACAATGATTCTAGGACATAGACAATATGATCCTCCCCATTTCAGTATGGGAAAGCTCAAATGCCAAGCAATTTGCCCAAATTTGATTCCGAGTTTGCAAGACTCAAGAGCTTGTGCTCTCAGTCTCTGCACATGTGGGTGCATATGCCCATGGTATGTTGGGGCTTCACTCGCCCCTGTCTGAGCCACTCTCATGTTTGGGTGTTTGGGAGCCAATTTGAATAACCCAGAGGACATGTTTCCCAGCATCTTTGCTTGGCTGGTTATAGGAACTCTGCTCATTCTGCTCAAGGCAGAGAATGCAAAAACATTTATGTCTTAGACAGTTTAGGCTGCCCTAACAAAGTATCATAGACTGGGTGGCTTATAAACCACAAAACGTTATTTCCCAGTCTGGAGGCAGGAATTCCAAGATCAGAGTGCCAGCGTGATCAACTTCTTGAGACAGCCTCTTCTGGGTGGCAGACTGCCAATATCTTTTTATCCACACAGGAGAGAGAGAGAGAGAAGCAAGCTGTCTCTCATGACCTTATAAGGGCACTAATCCCATTCATGAGGGTGCCACCCTCATGACTTCACCTAATCCTGATTACCTCCCAAAGGCCCACCTTCTAATGCCTTCATGTGGGGTAGGGGGAGGGTTTCAGCCTATGAATTTTGGAGGGGCACATTTAGTCCATAACAACTTATTTCTTTTCCCACAAGCAAACCTGGAAATGAAATATTGAGGTCTGTATATTATCTGTTTTTTTTTTTTTTAAAGGAAGCTACTGAATATTTTCTAAGCATCCCATTTTCCCAGCCCTGGCAAACAGGAGCAAGGAAAGGAAGCTAACGTTTATCGTGCTCACTAGGTACCAGGCACTATGCTGTGTGCTTTCATTCTCATGAACAACACCCACTCAGCTTAAAAGACTGCACTCAGGCATCACCTCCTCCACGAACACTTTCCTGGACATCATCTTCCATCACGGAGTTGGCCCCTCCACACTTTGCACCCCACTCTGCCTCCTAACATTGCCTCTCTGAATCCTTGTGACATATCTTGGTGTCCATTTCTGCCCTTCCTCTAGACCTGCTCTACAAGATGGAAGAGCATCAGGGAACCAGCATGCTTGTTAGGAGTCACTTTCATCCAGTGATGCTTGGAACTTAATGGAGAAATACACCTTCCTCACCAAGTGGGACAGCTCCATGGTCTCCCACAGAGGTCACCTACTCACCAACCCACGCTGAAGTGGCTCCTTCCCTTCCTGTTTTACATTCCCTCTCCCCAATCCGTGCTTCCTGGGATCACCTCCCAGTACTGCTGATTTTCAAATCCTTGTTTCAGTGTCTGATTCTGGAGGACCCAAACCGGTGCAGAGGAATCAAGGAACTTGACGTCTATCTCTGCACCCCCTTCAGGCTCATCTTATAATCCCTCCTCCCACTGAACCCTACATTTACTCTTTGTCATCACCTGCCACCACACCCGCAAGCTGTCATGTCACACCATTGCACATCCTTGTTCCCTCCCATGGAAATCCAAGATTATTCATTTGTCATTCAGAGACCTCCATGCCCGGTTGGGACTTCCCATCATGCCTTTCTCCAGCTCCGCTGCACTTCCACGTGCGTGTATTTCACCTACTGTTCTACTCTCCTGTCTTCCTATGTGCCCTTCAACGTTCCCACCTCCTTGCTTTCACACTAATGTTTCCTTCTGCCCCAGATGGCTTTTGAAAGGTTTACCTCCATTTCTGCTCTAACCTCACCCACATGGCTGAAAAGAATTTTGTTCCCAACTGCAAGACCTCTTCCCCACTCTCAGAGTTATAAGGGAAGATGTGGATTTTAGTTTAGATTCCAGTTTTTCTTGCTGGACTGTGTTTACATGCCTTACACGGAGCACGTGAGCATTAAATGAGAGCGTAATGGGAAGATCCTTTGCACAGTGATCTTATAAGAATTTCACTGACAAGGGGACTAACCGTTCTACCTTGTAAATTCAGGTTTATGTATGTGGTGTTTTATTGACATGGGACCTAGCTCTAATTGTTTTGGCTTCCTGCTGAGAAATATAGTAAATACAGCCAAGCCTCCCTAATCATGAATTCCTCCTTCATGAAATCTTTGCCCTTGGAGATTCACTTTTGTGCATCTCTTTGATAACCTTGAGGATGTTGGGTCATGAAAAGGAAAATGGTTGAGGTGTGTGAGTTTTGAAATCAGCACTTCACTGAGCACTTGGATCGAGGGCCAGACAAAAAAATGCTTCTTGATGTGCATATTATTTGCTACAAAGCAAAACAAATGGATAAACATATCCTTGAAATCAGAGGAAAGAGAATCCCTGAACAGTTTGTAGTGAGAAGGGTTGGTAATTGAAATGCATTGTATTTTACCCTTATTTAAGCCAAGAAGCATGGTGGGGTGGTTAAGAGCATGGATTCTACCTTGGCTCCAGATCCTGGCTCCATCACTTCCTAGCTGTGTGGTCTTAGTGCAGAACCTCAGTCTTCAGTTTTTTCACCTATAAGATGGGCGTAATGGTAAACCTCACCTCTCAGGGCTGTTGGGAGGGTAAGAGAGTATACATACACACACACACACACACACACACACATATATAATATGTATATACACATATATATCTTTTAGTAGCATATAGTAGGTATCATAAATACTATTATAATTATTGTTATTCTTATCATTACTATTATTACATGATGCCTTTAATAGTTCTTTTATTTAGTGGTGTCTTATTTTCTTGCTTGAGGGAAGCTGAATGTATTTTTAAAGGCTTCTTTCATCTTGACTCCTGTTTTCTGTATATAGCCTTTAGTTTCTCATCTGAAGATTCTTCTATGACATGTTTTTTATATTTTCTTTTTCATTCACCCATGCCTTGCGTTTTAATAGTGGGACCATTTTTGCAACAACTATGTATGTGGAGTAACACATGCCAGGCGAGGTTATGCTATGCTGAATACTTTATTTATATTTTTTTATGTAAACATAATTTGCTTTGTAGGCACAATATAACAGAAGCTCTAAAGCCACAAATACGTTAGACAATGTTTCAGTTCCCTCCGATCAAACGTAAATTACTGAGAAGCCTTCACAGTTCCTTTAAGGCAACCTGAGACGTTCTATGTACTTCCTTCAGAAAAACAGTCAAGTGACAGCAAACAAGACGCTTCGAACGAGAGTGTGTTAAACAGTTAATTTTGATACTTTAATTTTTTTCCCCTATTCTTCATGGCATAAGTTGGTCTTATTGGTCAAACACTAGTTTTCTCTTCTCATTCTGTATCCCAAGGAGACAAAAGGGTTTTCTTTAACTAACCAGCATAATTTGTGATTATTGTCTAAACCTTATAGTTGGGGAAGATTTGGGGAAGAATGTCTTTTCATGCTAATCCTCTGGACATAACAAAGGCCGCTTGGATTCTGAATGGAGAGTTCCATCTCCCCTGGCAAATAAAAGGCCTGATATGGCCAGTGGGTCTCTGCTCCTCCAGCCCTAAAAAATGCCATCTTTGGCCAGCTCACCAGGAATGTCATTTGGGTAACGGTTCCTCTTAAGACCTCACTAAAGGCTTGGTTATGGGAAAAACATGACCAATAGTACTGCATTTAGCAAACCTGTTGGGGGGATACAACCTCTATGTTATCTTTCTAAATGACCCCTAGAAGAGAAGTTGATGTTGGCGTCTTCTTTTGAGATGCTCTCATCCCTCTGCTCATCAGATGGCACCACCCTTTCTCATCTTCATAGCTTACATGTACATTCATAATGAGGAGACACTTCCTTCAGATAAATACTTGGCATAAATAAGTCATCATCACAAGCTTAGGATAGGAAAAAAAGAGCATGATTAATGAGGTGACCTTTGTTACCAGTGGACTTAGGGAATAAAACAGGTAGTTGCTGAAATGCATTCCTTGACATCACTTGGGGGAAGTGTGGGGTGTACCCTGAGGCTCATTGGTGGAGAGGTTGGGCAATGCAGGAGCCCTCGGAAGTCTTCCAGAACGCAAGTGGGTTGGGCTGCTAACCCTGCGGGCTCCTTGTGTCTCCTGTTTGGTCTGTGAGCGACGGAGTCCACCCTCTGGGCCAACAGGACTGGGAAGAGGTGGTGAGGCGCACCCCCCCTGCCCCGTGGAGACACTGGGCCTCTTGTCCCCCCTCCAGAGCAACTGTTCACCTCAAGCCATGTCAAGTGCGGTGGGGCGGGGGGTGGGCTTCTTAGGAGTCTGGGAACTGGGAAATTAATCAAGGGTGTGCAGTCAAGTAATTTGGTACCGGATTTCCAAAAAGCAGGGCCTTGCAAAGAGTCTGCACCATAATTTTATATTTCAGAGGAGAGGAACACATATTTGGCGTCAGGTACTAAACACCGACTTTTGTATCGCTAGAGTTTGTGACACGTTGGAACACGCTTTGGCCAGAAGAAAGATACTCGTTGATTTTTTTCCCCCAAATATGGTCTACAAAGGAGATCTTTCTTGGGGGATCCAAGGT
The DNA here is from genome assembly GCF_964341445.2 of Mesoplodon mirus. NCBI lineage: Eukaryota > Metazoa > Chordata > Mammalia > Artiodactyla > Ziphiidae > Mesoplodon > Mesoplodon mirus. The sequence continues at coordinate 10,252,324 of NC_138995.1, forward strand.
AAAGGCTGCTATTCAGTACCAGGAAATGAAAAGAGCAAAATCGGTAATGCCAATGGCCAGTGTGCAAACATAGGCGAGTCTCAGTAATGACTTTGAAATAGTCCCACACCTGGTGAGTTTTCTTAAAATTAAATATATATGGCGGGGAGAGGATTTTGCTCATGAGATGTGGTTTCAGAGGAGGGATCTCTGTGGCTGGTCCTCATACTTTGGCTGTTGACCCATCTTCTATCCTGAAATAACCACATCTATTTCCCTATGTTTATGGTTAAGAACCGGTGAAGGAATCAAGCATCAGAGGGTGAGGGGAGGTTGGTTTAACCTTCTGACCGTGAAACACCTGATCGAATGTAAGGAGGTTGCCTCTTCAGTGGGAAGTAGGACAGTACAGCTTGGAGAGATCCTAACTTACGGGCTTATGAAAACATCTCCTGGCCTACCCTCTTGCTGCCAGCCAACTTGGCAAGCGCTCTTGTCGGAAGCATGGGCGGCTGGCAGCAAAAAGTGTCATTGGCCTGAAGAATTCTAGGACAGGGCTCTGTGATAACCCCTTTCAATCCAAACTCGTCTTTGCCCATGTCTGGTCTCTTAAGCAATGGACCTGTGGACTTGTATCATTTTGCAAGGCTGTTCTAGAACTGTCGAGAAGGACCCAAAGGTGGATGGTTTTGAAACAGGGGAGTGGGGAGAGTGTAAGACACAGATGGGGGAAGGACGTAATACTGCATGGAGTGGGATTGGCACTTAATTTCAAAAACAACAGTGATCAACAGCTTTTTAGCTCAGCTGACAGCAGACAGACACAGCACACAGTGTACTACAGCATTTGTTCACTGGGGCACAGAAGAGTCTTCTCAGCCGGCTCCTCTTTCTCCAGAGCATCCTTCACATCCTCCTGCCTGGGTCCCGGGTTACTGGATAAAGGGCATCCTCTCCTTGTTCTCACTGTCACCCTCGTGGTCCTCCTCCTCTTCGCCCGCCTCGCTGGTCTCTGTGCTGTCATTGGCCATCTGTAATTCAACAGGGGACTTTTTAGAGGGTTCTGCAATCTGTCTCCTGCCTTCTTCGAGCATCTGATGAAGGCCCTTGGGAAAGATTTCTCTGAGGGCTGAACACTAGGGTCACCTGATTCCTCAGGAAGGCAGTGTGGTGCCAGGTGGCTTGTGTTGGGTGCCCTAAGAGGCAGACTCTGAGGAAGCATTTGACTGCAAGTGCTTGGAACTGGGGAGATGATCCCAGGAAGCACAGGTCGGAGTGAGGAAAGGAGACAGAAAAGGCAAGGAAGCTGGCACGGGATATGTTAATAGGTCCTGCCATGGGCAGCTGGGCTCAGTCCTGCTGGGGACCACTGGGGGGCAGTGGGGGACACATGAGCAGGGGAGAAGCCAGGGAGGTCCGATTTTGTGCATAACCCAAACCGCTGCCATGGCCAGAGCACGCTCTCAGGCAGAGAGGGGCAGCGGCCAGCAGGAGGACGGCGCCGGCACGCAGGGGAATCATGAGTGCCGGGGGCATGGGTGGGCACTGACAGCGTCCACTGCACCGGCCGGCCAGGGTTCAAATCCTGATGCTATCACTTTGTACGAGCCAGAAGAACACTATTAACAAATGTGGGTTTATCCACTTTGTTGTCTATTCCCCCATGGGAATGTCCTTTCTGTGAAGATGTGGACTCTTTCTGGTCCTGTCTATCCATCCATCCGTCCATCCATCTACCATCTATCTACCTACCCACCTGCCTTCTTGTCATTGCTAGTACCCGGCACACTTGTCACACCTCTCTAAGCCTCCATTTCCTCCATCATTAGGACGAGGATAAACCCACCTGCCTTATAAAGTTGTCACGGGAGCCAAGTGAAACAAAGGGAAATGATGTATTTGAAGCATCTGGCAAATTGCTGAGCACACGACAGATGCTCAGAACATCCCAATCCTGTCCATTTACAGCCCCCTTCATGAACGGTGCCTCGGATTACTCTTCTTGCTCCTAGACCCGAGCTAGGTAATTTCCCTCGAGCCCCCGAACCTCTGCTCTCCCCACTTATTCTTACAAACAGGAATTATCTCCTGAATCTCAGTCCCCCGCCCGTACCACATGGCTGACCTGGAGCCAGACTTCCCTCTCGGCCACAGCACATGCAGCGTCGTCCCTCCACCCTCCTGTCTACTCAATGCTCTTCCTTTTGTGCTCAGCCCGCTTCCTCAAGGAAGCCTTCCCAGACTTCCCTAATGGGAACAGACCCCCTACTGCGAGCCCTTCTTTGTGGCCCGGATCCGTAGCTGCAGTGTCCCATTTCTACGTATGGCCTGTGGATGGATGTCCACCTGCCCCACCTCTGGATCTGTGCAGGCTGGTGGCAGTCTCTGTGTCGACCGCCACACTGCAGAGCCCCTCAAGGGACCCTTGCAAGAGTGTCTGGGATGTGAGTGTGACATGCTTCACTCCTCGTGGGGTCCCTGCGTGTAAGGGTATTGTCCTGGTAAGAGAAAAGAAAAGCCATGGACCCATCAGGAGGCATTTCGGAGGCAGTTGGCGTCATCCTGCTGGGCATCTGAATGTGAATTTATTAAATTTTACCAGGAATTCCTCCCACTCGTGCAGCCAAGAGTGAGCAGGTGTACTCGACACGGGTGTGGTCTTGTCCTCTCCTGACCTCAGATTGCTCTTGAAACGTTCTCACCAAAGCGTTTTCCTTTCTTTATTAGCGTTCACCCCATTTGTGACTAATCCCTCACTTGCACACGCGTTTCATTACCTCTGGTCTCCCCCCACCAGCCCCAGCCCGGCAGAGGGCTTCCTGTGCTTCCCTCCATCCCACCTGTGCCTGCACCGGATAAAACTTCTGGTGTTGAACTGAACGGATCCCTCTGCTTTTGACTCACCAGCGGAGTCGGGGTCTTTTCTACATCCAGAATTAACTTTCCAATGTTCCCTCGGTCGTGGATCCGCTGCATGGCCTCCTTCACCTGAGAGACAGGCAGAGAAAGTGCCGGTTAGATGAGATGTCGCCCAGGTGGCAACAGGGCCTGGAAAAACCAAACCACGCTCTGTCCACCAGGGGGCGCGGCGGTTCAAGTTTAGCAGCTAAACTAGCCATGGTTTCCAAAAGCGCGTGCAAATAAATTCTGGTTGTCACTCACACTCTCTGCTCTTATGCAAGCGACTCGGTTTCCTAAGTCTAAAAAATGAGAGTGATAGCTCCAGAAATAAAAAGATGAACATTTCTTTAAAAAAGAAAAAAGGCTGGGGGAGGAGGGTCCTATAGAATTCCAAGAGTTAACATGCTGCCCAGGGGCCAGGAACAGTAGCCAGAGTAAATTTTGACCAATTAAATTACTTTTCAAGGGTCATTTTCGCCCTGCTTACCTCAATGTTATATAACTCTGATTCGTAGTTTGGCTAAAATGACCCATCACCGAGGCTGAACTACATTCAGGAAAATTCCCATGGTTCCTGGTTATTGAGTGGAAATTTTGTTTCCACCTAAGCAGAGGTTTCCCCAGAACTAGTATTATCCCCAGTGAAGAGGACCTTCTGTTTCTTTTCAAGTGATGGGAGCTTGTCAGACAAATATCAGTACATAGACACCTCCTGGGACCCTCTGAGAAAAGCAGGTGTGTGATGTAATCTGATGTAGCCTTTGAGCGTTTCATTCTGTTGCTGTATGGAAAATGAACTCTAGGGGGTGCTGTGAGGATAAAATAAAATAAGGAAAGGACAACAGAATGCCAGCACTTGGCATGGGTAAGTCCTCCACATCTCTTAGTGAAATCTAAATGGAAATGCAACATCTCTTGATTTTAAAAAAAGCGATAGATCTAGTTGACATATTTTTCCTTAAGTCTCGGATTTTTAAGTATTTTTGTTCATGCATTCATTCAGTGCACAAATATTCACTACGTGTTGCTTATAGGCTAGATGCTACGGTTTATTTTAGGCATATCTTTTATTATAGCATATGTTTTCATTTAGTTTTTTTTAATATAAATTTATTTATTTACTTATGGCTGCGTTGGGTCTTTGTTGCGGTGCGTGGGCTTTCTCTAGTTGCGGCGACCAGGGGCTACTCTTCATTGCGGTGCGCAGGCTTCTCACTGTGGTGGCTTCTCTTGTTGCGGAGCATGGGCTCTAGGTGTGCGGGCTTCAGTAGCTGCGGTGCATGGGCTTAGCTGCTCCGCGGCACGTGGGATCTTCCCGGACCAGGGCTCGAACCCGTGTCCCCTGCATTGGCAGGCGGATTCTTAACCACTGCACCACCAGGGAAGTCCGTTTAGTTTTTTTAAACTATATCTGAAAGTATTTTCTTTTAGTTGGCAAGTTTCTCCCATTCAATTATTGTTATGCAGATAGATTTAGTTATGTCATCTTTTACAGAGTCAGATTGCTTTTTTTAAATTTATTTTTTATTGACGTACAGTCGAATTATAGATGCTATGGTTAAAAAAATTTTTTTTCTAAAGTAAGCTAGGGTGTCTGCCTTTGAGGAACTCAGTCTGGGGCTGATGGAGCAGTGTTTGCTTATATAAAAACCAAAGCCATTTTCCCATTTGAATAAAAACTTGACGGAGCCATTAAAATGTGCGTATTCGAATTGCTTTTCTGGGACTTTATCCTAAAGACACAATTCAAATTATGGGGAAAAAACACCACGCAAAAGATACTCGATTGCTTTCAATGGCAAAACATTGAAGCAACTTATATGTCACAGAATAAGGGAATGGTTAAGTAAACCATGGCTCTGACATTTATCTACCGAATGGAAATGATTTGTAGCTGTTAGAGTGCTAATTATAAAGAATGTACAGCAGGATTAAATGTCTTTATAATATTGTTAAATGAGAAAATCGAGGTGCATATTTTTATTTACATCCCCATAAAAACACGGGCATTCTAAAATAACTAGAAAGGGATTTGGATATATGATAAAACATTATGTAGGGGGAATGGGTGCTTTTTAATTCTAATGTCCAAACATTGTTATCTGGTAGCGTATTATCAAACTGCTGTTTGATATAAATTAAATGTATCTTTATTTCTTTAATTTTTAAAAATATGTATTATTTATTTGGTTGTGCTGGGTCTTAGTTGTGGCAGGCGGGCTCCTTAGTTGCAGCACGTGGACTCCTTAGTTGCGGCATGTGAACTCTTTTAGTTGCTGCAAGCATGTGGGATCTAGTTCCCCGGCCAGGGAATGAACCCGGGTCCCCTGCATTGGGAACGCGGAGTCTTAACCACTGCACCACCAGGGAAGTCCCTAAATGTATCTTTAAATGCAGTCTTTGGATAAGCGAGCATTGGTTAGAATCAACCTCTTTTATAGACTGACAATGTCATGTGATTGTTGAATTTCCTCACCCTAATACATAATCCAGATTTCTCCTATTTCTGTGATGAACGTTGCTTTCCAAGTGCTTTTGTATTCAGTCTTAACAACAGCTACTATTTACTGAGAATCTTTAAATCTCGTGACAGACAGCTTCTAAAACAGCTCCCACCCACCTCCTGGGACTTACAGTCCTGTGTAGTCCCCTCCCCTTAAATGTGAGCAGGACCCAGCTACTTGCTTGTAACCAACCGAATACAGCAAAAGTGACAAAATGTCACTTCCAAGACGAAAAGACAACCCTCAGAATGGGAGAAAATATTTGCAAATGAAGCAACTGACAAAGGATTAATCTCCAAAATATACAAGCAGCTCATGCAGCTCAATATCAAAAAAACAAACAACCCAATCCAGAAATGGGCAGAAGACCTAAATAGACATTTCTCCAAAGAAGATATACAGATGGCCAACAAACACATGAAAGGATGCTCAACATCACTAATCATTAGAGAAATGCAAATCAAAACTACAATGAGGGGACTTCCCTGGTGGCGCAGTGGTTAAGAATCTGCCTGCCAGTGCAGGGGACACGGGTTCGAGCCCTGGTCCGGGAAGATCCCACATGCCACAGAGCAACTAAGCCCGTGCACCACAACTACTGAGCCTGCGCTCTAGAGCCCGCGAGCCACAACTATTGAGCCCACGTGTCACAACTACTGAAGCCCATGCGTCAAGAGCCCATGCTTCGCAAGAAGAGAAGCCACCACAATGAGAAGCCCGAGCACCACAACAAAGAGTATCCCCCGCTCGCCACAACTAGAGGAAGCCTGCGCGCAGCAACGAAGACCCAACGCAGCCAAAAATGAAAATAAATAAATAATTAAAAACAAACAAAACTAACCTACAATGAGGTATCACCTAACACCGGTAAGAATGGCCATCATCAAAAAATCAGTTTCTTACCAGTTAAAAATAAAAGGCTGTGACTTCTGTCTTCCAGTCTCTCTCTTTCTCTGACTCTTCTTGCCTTCTTTTTCTTTTTTTTTTAAAAGTCTGACATGTTTTTATTTATTTTATTTTTTTAACATCTTTATTGGAGTATAATTGCTTTACAATGGTGTGTTATACATATACATATGTCTCCATATCTCTTCCTTCTTGTGTCTCCCTCCCACCCTCCGTATCCCACCCCTCTATGTGGTCACAAAGCACAGAGCTGATCTCCCTGTGCTATGATTGCCTTCTTGTTCTGATGACACAAATTGCCATGTTGTGTGCTGCCCTATGGAGAAGCCCACATGGCAAGGAATGGAGGGAGAACTCCAGCCAACAGCCAGTGAGGAACTGACACCGTCAGTTCAAAAGCCTATGAGGCCCTGGATCCTGCCAACAGGCAACGAGAGAGCTTGGAAGCAGATCCTTACTCAATTGAGCCTTGAAATGATATCACAGCCTGGGCTGACACCTTGATTGCAGCCTTGGGAAAGACCCTGAGCCAAAGGACCCAGCTAAGCCCTACCCAGATTCCTCACCCACAGAAACTGAGATCATAAGTTGGTTTAAGCCAATAAGTCTTAGGGACAATTTGTCATGCAGTGATAGATAATTAATACATTGTTACCTTGAATGTATAATTCTTATCTTGCAAGATACATATTATACCCATTTTACAGACAAGTACCTTAGTTCTCAAAGACATAAGCAATTTGTCCAAAGACTACATGACTATTGGCGACAGAAATGGGCTTCACACTCAGATTTGGCAGACTTCAAAAACCAATGCTTTTTCCCAGTTGTGCCCAGATCATGCTGCTTCCTTTGATTCTCACATAATGGTTTCCCAGAATTCAGTTGTTTCTTACCCTGGCAAGTCATTAAGCACCTGGAAACTCCTTGGAGATTAGGAACAGTTTTTAAACTGCTTCTCCAATAAGGTAGAGCCCAGGGAAACTGAAAAGCTGTTTTTTTACCAGTTAAAGCTGACGAAGAGGCTCGAAAAAAGTTCCCAGCTGGGCTGTCTGTAACCTGCATATTTTGGGGACATTTCTTTCTGAAAGGGACTGACTCCTTGAACTTCGTTATATGGGGGTTGGAGAAAGGATTAGGAGTCTGATCCCCAGTCATGCTGTTTGAGTTTACATCCTCTTGGGCTGCTCTTGGGGATGTGAAGAGTCTTTTATGTCAACTCTCAGAGGGAAAGAAACTACCATTTTTTGATCAATTCTTTATGAAGCACAGTGTGAGGCATTTTACATATCTTGCTTCATTTTATCTGCACCTATACTCTTAGGTGAGTATAGGCATCAGAGTTTCAACAGAGGAGAAACTCAATGAAAGATTGCAGGGATCTGTTGCAGGTCGCCCTCTGAATGGTGTGGGAACCACGTAGGAATTGAGAGAGGGAAAGTTGCCCTTTTCAGGACTCTGGAAAAACCCAAGATGGGGCTCTGCTGTCTGCATCCCTAAACTTCCCTCCAATAACATCATCAAAGGGTAAAGTCTGCAAAGAGAGATTTTGCTCCCAAGTTAACAGTTTATGAACTGAGGTGCCTGGGTAGGTGACAGGGTACAGAAGATGGTCGTGACAGCCTCCAGAAAACTACTGGTCTCCCTTATGGCTGGCAGGGAGATTTGTCTAAGGCACCCTTCTGCTTAGAACCTCTCCCCACTGCATTCAAGAGAAAAGTCTAGCGGATGTGGCATTGCCTATTACAGTCGCCACTAGCCGCGTGTGGCACTGAGCACTTGAACTGTGGCTGGTCCAAACTGTGGTGTGCTGGGAAATACACAGCACACTTCAAAGACAATCATAATGAAAAAGAGTGCAAACTCTCTCCTTGACATTGATTAAATATTGAAACAATAGCCTTTTTAATAGCCTGGGTTAAAGAAAACATATAATTAAAATTAATTTCACCTGTTTCTACTTTTCTGCCCGTGGCTGCTACAAAATTTAAAACTTTGCGTGTGGCTCACATTATAATTCTGCCGGACAGCCCTGGACTCAGTTTCTGAGAGCTGATGTCTGTTGCCCTTTCTGGCTTTGTTGCTTCCTCTTCCCCTTGTCTGCCCCCCTCACTCCCATCACTGGAGACACATCTGGACTTCTCAGCTTTGTGCCGATGTATAAACCCAGTTCCTTCCCACAGTGCCCTGGTCCTGGAACTAACTCAGATTTGTCTGTTGATTTAGATGCAGCTTCCTCTTCTAGGAAGCTGCTCTCACCGCCCACCCCCGCCCCTCACAGTCTGGGCTAAGTGTCCTTTGGGCTCCCTTGGCACCTGGACCAGCTAGTAACGTCACCCTCACCTCCAGCTTAGAACTTGCCCATCAGCCTCTCCTGTACGTTGCTGTCCAATAGAAATATGAAGTGAACCGTGGATGAAATGAACATTTCTCTAATTAGTCACAGTAAGAAGTGTACAAAGACGCTGCTGAGATTCATTTTTTTTTCCAGTTTTTTTTTTTAATTTTTTGCTTTACAACAAATTTAATCAGTTATACATATACATATGTTTCCATATCCCCTCCCTTTTGCGTCTCCCTCCTGAGATTCATTTTAAAAATATATTTTCTTTAACCAGATCTATCCCAAATATCATCATTTCAGTATATGCTCAATACAATAAAAAGTATGAATGAAATATTTTATGTTCCTTTTTTGGTACTAAGGTTTTGGAATCCGTGATGTATTTTACACTTCGAGCGTGTCTCAGTTTAGACCAGCCACACTTCAGATGCTCAGGTCTACCGTATTGGAGAGTGCAGCCATAGACGGCAGGAAAATAGCACCAACCTCAGGGACCCCAGCGCAAAGGCGTGTTTGGCATATGACAGCCTCTGGAATGAATGAATGAATGAACGAGGAAGTTGATTTGAGGGGAGAGTGAGACTCACGTGGCTGAGCCATGCCCAGAGGTTTCTGTCAGGTCTATCCCTGGTCCCAGTGCCCTTGGCCCAGGCAGCTGTATCTTGGTGGCCTGCTTGGTGCTGCCTGGATGGCCCAGTGGAGTCTGTTCATAAACAGGGTCATGGTCCCCCACACCCAGTCTGAGACGCCAGTGCCAGCTGCGTGGCTGGCCAGAGGCTGGATTTCCCAGGGCTAGGGATTCTGGCCACAGTCAGTCCATCTCTTCTAGAGCTGGTTTCCCATCCAGACAGCGGGAGGAAATTTGAGTCATGTCATTCAAACGCTTCAAGAGGCCAAGATCCTGAGCACAGAGGCCATCTCAGTCTTTTCTGACACTTCTTGTCCCTGGGAGGCTGCCTTGATAAACCATCCCAAGCGGATGGGGGCAGGAGGCAGTGGGAACATCCCTGATTCCGGCTCTGTTTTGGCTCACTGATGTCATTCCAGCAAGTCACTTCACCTCTTTGCCCCTCATCTTCTTAATATCTTAAATGATAACTCTTCTATCCATCCATTCATTCTGTCTGTCACTCATCCAACAGTGCCAAAGCCCTTTTCTAGGAGTTGTGTGCGGAGTAATGATCGAAACAGACACGCTCTCTCTGCCCTGAGGGAATCACTGTTTTGCTTATTAAATAGGCTAATCATCATAATGAGTTTCACAGTCTAAAAAATGTGTTCCCGATTTGTTTATTTCACCCCAATGGACCGCAGCCCATCAGAGTTGATCTTGTACCATTGGTTGGTGCTTCAACCAAGTCCAGTAGCATTTAAGTTGGTGTTCAAGCATGACCCCTGGGGACAATGTGACTGGCTCAGACCATGTTCACAGAGGAACACTAGTTGTGGTCATTCTTATTTCTTTCTGCCGTGGATCTAGGAGAGGTGGTTTTCTGGAAGTCTGGGAAGATGATGGTGAGCAAACACCTACAAGATCCTCTGCGTTCATGAAACTTATGGTCTTACAGAGACACAGACTTAAACAATCAAAGTGACTCAAATGAATGTAAGATTGCCATTGGATAATTCCAAGATGGTGATATGAGAACGTGGATAGGGGAACTGACCTGGTTGGGAAGATCAAGAAAAACTCCTCTGAAGAAGTGATAATTGAGCTGGATTTTAAAGGATGAGTAGAACATAACTAGGAAAAGAGGGGAGAGAGGACCATTCCAAGCAGAGGGAGCTGAGTATGAAAGCAGTGACTGCAAAGAGGCCAGAGGGCATGAGGACAGAGAATAAAAGTGAACCTGGGACGAGATGCTGGGAAGGTTGCCTGGGGCCGATGGCACTACATCCCAAAGAGTCTGCAAGGGTGCGGTTGCCCACAGCAGATCCTGTGCATCTACACTATCCAGTCACCTTCTGAGTGGTCAGTTCCTTCACACTTGAGCAATGAGGGTTAACACTGCTCCGTCTTTGTTTGGGGTTTCCTTTAATGTTTCACGATATTCCATTTCCCTTTCAATGGTGTGAAAGGCGTAAATTCATTAGGGTACAAATGATACCACTTAATAACCAAAGCATTTGGCTTGTGCTGTGAATAGTAATAAGGCTAGCCATCTAAAAGAGGAAAAAAATTAAGATGGATTATTCCACGGATCACTGTGCCTATTAGATGATAAATTAAAAGCTTTGAAAAAGAAGAAATGAGTCATACTCTAATTAAGGAACACATCTACCCACCTCTTCTCTGGAAGATGACTCATATTAATGACGTCCATCTTTGGGAGGGATTGAGGATTGCTTAAAACCCAAAGTGGGTATTGAAAAGTAACATGTTCATTGCAGGTAGACTTGAAATCTGGAATCTGTGTTCTGTCAGGTAGCTGCGAGAGTCTAAAGAGAGTGAGCCCCGAGATCTTGACCTACGTGGAAGAGTGACTGAAAAAATAAAATGTCAGGGACCATGGACTGATCCACTGGGAAGGCAGAGAAAAGATTCAAACACAACTTTTTGGGTTAGTTGCAAGTGGGTCTTTGCCATAATGCAGGGCGTGGGGAAGGGCGGGGCATTTAAGAAGCCGCTCACTCCCAGGGTCATTCGAGCGGTGGTTCAGCACCTGAGACTGAGTGCCTCCTTAAATTCTGCACGCTAGTCATCTCTCTTGCCCCTTCCCAGTTCTGGCGCCACAGAATGGCCAATGTGGATGATCCTAGAGGATTTTTTAAGGGGCCACTGGTAGGAGTACCGGCTTAGAAGAGGTAAAGAATGTTCTGAGAATGAGGAAGAGGGAAGGCAAAAAAGCAAGACAGTAGAATTGGGATGAAGTAACTGGTCCTTTTTCCCTGGGAACTTGGATGGCCCTGACACTGATGACCAGATATGTATCATGGTCACTAGGAGTTCAAATGAAATAAACATTGAGTTAAAAGCCAGAACTGTTGTGCGGAAATCTACAGTCCATAATCAAGCCAGACTATATATTCTTGTCCAGCTGTATTCCAAACTAAAGCGAAAGATGAAAAAAAATCTAGTGAATTGCCTCCAACATTTGTTTGGTCTTACTTAACAATGTTCCCCAGTGTCGAATTTGGATGGTGGAGTAGAATTGAAGTGGACACTTGTGGATGCTTATTCCAACACGTAAGTGAGGTCTGGGGATGGGGATAAAATATGCATGAGATGGTTCCTGTCCCCTGCGGAAAATTATCTGTTGTACAGTTTGTCAGAGAGATGTTTGAAGTGTGATGGGCATAGAAGAGGCAGCAATTAGGGTTGGGAGAAGGATGAAAACCTGGGGAAAACTCTTGGCAGAAAGGAACTATTAGACTGAGACTTGAAGGTCAGGGAGAAGTTTGTCACTCAGCCAAAGAGAAAGACATAGAAATAGTCTAAGGAAGTATTACTCTATGCAGAGAATGAGTCATCATGGCCACCAGAGCACTGAGGGTGATGCTGGCGATTATGCTTTGAAAATCCTCTTGAATTACTTAAGATCCTCAAGTCTGCTGGGAATGGGTTACATCATAACAAGCTCCTGCCACTCCTGAAATCCCACGTGACAATGGCAGAACTTACAAAATGTAGTTTCAACTGGTTCTTGCTTCAGATCCTTTAGCAAAATCCTCCAACCAGTTAGAGAAGCACTTTTTTCTGCTTGGAGGACTCTAGTTCCTTACTAATGATGTACCCCTTTGCTTTCAGATAATACTGGTTTTATTAATTCCCAGATGGATACTGATTCCATCCCACGGCACCTGAAAGTTTTCCCCTGGAACAGTCAAATGTGAGAGTTATGGAAAAGGGTCAGAACTGTAAGGAGGCCAAAGACCTTTCAAACTCTTGAAAAAGGTCTCATCTTTTCAAAGGGATGACAGCCAGACCTGCTAACATTTAGGAGAGTACAGTTTAGAAGGCCCTTTCCTTAGGCCTGAAGGGAAAGGGCTTGTTTGCAGGTGTTTGGGGGCATTTTAGTACCTAAGGGAATTGAGATAGCATTGACTATGTCATCTAGACATGGCTGTCATTTAGATGAGTGCTGGGGTACCCAGGGTGCAAAATCAGAGGTGGCCAACCGAGGCAGGTATGACTGGCACAAGTTGTTTGGGGACCGTGGGTTGCCCTAAAGTAAGGAGTGAAATAAAAGAGTGATTGTGCAAGAGGCGTTTGCAAACAAAGAGCTCTTGTAGAAAGCTGGTTCTCCACCACTTGGAAGGGGGGTTTCTTGTGGATCCCCTCCACCACTTAGACAGGAAGGAAAGGGAGGGCTATAGGTTTTGGGCCGTAGTGATTTAAGAGTCACCACCTGCCCGTAGGTTATATTAGGAGAAGGTAAGGGTCTCAAGAAAAGAGCTGAATCTAAAAATCAGGTAAATGTAAAGGACGAGGCAGAGGTGGTACGTCCATGGGGTGGTGGGGGACAGTGCTCATTCTCATCACAGCAGCTGACATACGACGAATGCTTAGCAGGTGCTGTCACCAAGCAAAGCACTTCTGTGCTTGATCTCCTTTCCTTGCACCAGCCCTGTGAGGTGAGGGGGCAATTTGTCAGACTGTCAATCAGGTATACATACAAATATTCTCCCTTTTCTCCTTGAGTCCCTGTTGCTCACAGAGTTTCATCTGCTTGTGGTTCGAGGGGAAGATCTCTGTGGAAGTGGGGTCACAGGGTGTGTGTGCAGAAGTGCGAATCAGCGTGTTACTCAGGCGACCCATGGCCCACGGTGCAATGAGCCTGATCTGATTGTGATGTGAGCAGAAAAAAATTAGAAGCAGAGTTACATGCTGGAAATGCAGTGGAAGGCTGGTTTCATTTTGGCAAAGGAAACGTCACGATGTAGTGTGACCCAATGGCTGGTGGTGATGCGTATCCTTGAATTAAATCGCAAACCTGTCAGGTGAAGAGAGAGCCCAGAGATTAAACTGTATCTGGCTATCACTACAACCAAGTAAATAACAGTTTGCCTATGGACAAGAACCTGGAAATCCTACCTTGAAAAACCACACCCGGTCTACAGCAAAGCTAACCAATGTTTTCATTTTTTCAAAAATTATGAACGCATGGTAGTGTTTGGGTATTGTATTGGTTTCCTAGGGCTGCAGTAACAAAGGACAACCAGCTGGGTGGCTTCAAATAATAGAAGTTTATTCTTGCACAGTTCTGGAGGCTCAATGTCCAAAGTCAAGGTGTCAGAAGGATTGGTTCCTACCAAAGGCTCTGGAACAATCTTTTCCATGCTTCTCTCCTAGCTTCTGCGGGTTGTTGGCAGTGCTTGGTGTCCTTGGCTTGTAATCACAGCACTCCAATCTCTGCCTCTGTCTTCACGCGCCATTCTTCCCTGTGTTCCTGTGTCTCTTCTTTTCTTATACGGACACCTTTATCTTGCCCATTTAAAAAATGGACAAGTCCTTTTAACTCTATTTCTTCTGGTTTTTTGTTGCTGTTCCTTGCAAGGTGAAGAGTCCAGGTTGTTTGGTGGTGGTTTCCTTCGCACTGTCTGGATTCTGTGGATTGCAGATAGTTGGTGTTGTCCAGCACGGCCCCTGTGATCTGTATTTCCTCCAAGTCGGTAGGAGGTTTGATCAGACCAAGACTGTAGGTACTGTTGTGTCCTCTGGGAGACACACAATGGCTGGTTGACCCTCTTTTCCTGATAATCAATGCCTAGACCCATTAATTTACTGGGGGTTGTGAAACAGTGATATTCTGATTCTAACACTCTGTTCATTTATTAGCTGCCATAATTTTTTAAAGAGACACGTCCCTTCATCTATTAGTTGCTTACGAGTGATAAACATCTCATATAAGAAAGGGAGAATAAATAATTGATTCTTTCCTTATTTTTATTGGAGCAGCAGCCTTTTAAAAGGAGCAAAATTAAGGAAACTGAATAAAGCTTTATGGGTAAACCATTCACTAATTGAATAGTTAATATTTCTTATTTGATATTTAAAAGGAAAAAGTTGGAGCAAAACATGTCCATCAGGGCTTCCCTGGTAGCGCAGTGGTTAAGAATCCGCCTGCCAGTGCAGGGGACACAGGTTTGAGCCCTGGTCTGGGAAGATCCCACATGCTGCAGAGCAACTTAGCCCGTGTGCCACAACTACTGAAGCCTGTGCGCCTAGAGCCCGTGCTCTGCAACAAGAGAAGCCACCGGAGTGAGAAGCCTGCTCACGGCAACAAAGAGTATCCCCCGCTCGCCGCAACTAGAAAGAAAGCTCGCGCACAGCATGAAGACCCAACTCAGCCAAAAATAAATTAAAAAAAAAAATCTAAAACAAAAACAAAAACATGTCCATCAGGAGTAGGGTGGTTGAGGGAATTGCAGGATATCCCTGAAAGGTCACCTCATCCCATTTCTTACCGATGTGATAAGGAGAAAAAGTAATTGTATATTCAGTGTGATCACACCTCTGTAGAATATATATTAATATAAAGAATAAACAAGAGCTTGTATCAACCCAACTACCCTGGGTATATCTGTGGTAAGGCTAGTTTTCATTTTCTCTATTATACTTTTTGTGTTTTTTCTGTTTGTTTATTATTATTTTTTTTTTTTGTGGTACGTGGGCCTCTCACTGTTGTGGCCTCTCCCGTTGCGGAGCACAGGCTCCAGACGCGCAGGCTCAGCGGCCATGGCTTACGGGCCCAGCCGCTCCGCGGCAGGTGGGATCTTCCCAGACCGGGGCACGAACCCATGTCCCCTGCATCGGCAGGCGGACTCTCAACCACTGCGCCACCAGGGAAGCCCTATTTATTTATTTTTAAAACCACTTTATTAAGGTATAATTGGTACATAAAAAGCTGTATGTAATTAATGGTTACAGCTGAATGAGTTTGGGGATAAGCGTACACCCATGAAACCATCACCACCATCAAAGCCATAAACATACCCATCACCTCCCAAAGTTTTCTCTCACCCTTTTTATTATAGTTAGTATTTTGAGGTAAGAACACTTAACATAAGCTCTACCCTCTTAGCTAATGTTAAGTACACAATACAGTATTGTTAGCTATGGGTACTATGCTGTATAGCAGATCTCCAGAACTTACTTATCTTACATAAAACTTTGTTCCCTTTGACTGTCACATCCCATTCCCCCTCCCCCCAGCCCCTGGTAACCACCCTTCTACTCTCTGCTTCTGTGAGTTTGACAGTTTAGATTCCACATATGTGACATCATATTGTCTGTGTTTTTTAAAATGTCCACAGTGAGCATGTGTTCATGCAGAGTAAGTTTTAAAAGCAGTGGTGGGTAAAGCACCAACTCCACTTTGATCATCACGATAGTGAAGGGAGGTTACAGAGCAGGAATAGAAGGAAGCTCATCAGGGCGGGCGTCTGGAGCCTTTCACAGGGAGGTGTAAATAACTCCAAAGCAAAATGAACCACCAGCTATGCAAGAGAAGCCATGTGCTGTCATTTTTCCAGGATGTCCCATCAGAGGAAGCTCCATCAGAGCTTGTCCCATCAGAGGTTGTCCAATCAGAGGAAGCCCCATCAGAGGTTGCCCCATTAAAGGATGTCCCATCAGTACTGCAAGGACAAAGCCTCTAAGAGGAAACTCATTATCTCACACCTTCTCCTCTCCCTTAATTTACTTTCTCCAGGCCATCAGAATCTAAACTTGACCTTTAATTGCAGCAAGCACCTCCCCTGCTGCAGCTAGTCAGTCAGAGGTCTTTGTTCTCATCTCCCTGTGTGTCCTATCTCCACTCTCCATCACTGTGTAGCTCAAGGCCCCATCACCTCCCTCCAGGATGATTTTTCCAGCCTCCTATTTGGTCTCTGAGGCTCCAGTTTCTCCAGTCTGCTCTCCTTCTACTGCCAGAGCTATGATTAGTGATCGATACAGCTGTGTGTCTTTCATGTCCCAAATGCTTGGGACTGGGCTATAAATTCAGTAAGGATAATGATAATAATAGTGATTTTCATGGCTAACACCGACCACTTAGCACACAAGCTGGACAGATGCCGAGTGTCAAGTGTTTTTTGCGGAATAGTCCGTTTGCCCCCCATTATAACCCTATGATGAACGTGCCGTAATTATTCTCATTTTACATATACAGAATGCAAGGATCGGGACGGTCAATCTGCCCA
This sequence comes from Mesoplodon mirus, assembly GCF_964341445.2. Lineage (NCBI taxonomy): Eukaryota > Metazoa > Chordata > Mammalia > Artiodactyla > Ziphiidae > Mesoplodon > Mesoplodon mirus. The sequence goes on from NC_138995.1 coordinate 10,269,103, forward strand.
AGATCACAGACCTAGGAGGTAGAAGAGCTAGGATTTTCACCTAGACTGCTTATGAAATACTAGCAGATGCAATGACATCATGTCTGGGATTTGCCTTAAAATACTCCAGAAAAATAATGGAGGAGGGGAGGCACCAGAGGAAACAAATTGGCCAAATGTTCATCATTGTGGAGGCTGCCTTGATGGGTACATGGCTGGTGGGGGTGGGAGGTGGGTCAGTATTTGCTACTTTTGAATATGTTTGGAATTTCCCAAAAAGGTTATAAAATATGAACGTTGACTTTGTTCCCCCAAACAATAACTATAACAGCAATTTCAGCACCCAAATGCTCAACTGTATACGTTGGATACTGATGTTATAAATGAGGGGTTTGGGCTCCTTAGAAGCTTGGTGCTGGAGAAGGTCAAGGTCTTACCCCATTCCCCCAGATAGAATAATGTATCCTTTTCAGCAAATCACCCAGCTTTGCCAGGGTAATAAATTCCAATATTGAACGCCTACCACAGGCCAGGCAGCATTCAGGGAGATGATCGCACATGGCCCCTTCCCCAGACAAGCCCCCAGGCTGCCGAGGTGGGGACACCATCCGTGCACTCCGTCCAGGAGAGCGTGGGAAGAGCTGTATTCTAGGTATGCATCAAGAGGTGTGCAAGTCCAGGGGCAGGAAATGACTCAGTTTAGAGAAAAATGGCATTTGCTCGGGGCGTTTAGGGGTGGGAGGCCTTTTCCAGGAAGAGAAAATGCATGTACAGAGTCCTGAAAGGGGAAGGATGGCTCACACGGGGACCTGAGAGTTCGTGAGGGGACACTGTGCCGAGCTGTGCCAGCTGGGGGCTGGAGGTGGGGCTTGGAGACATCTTCACTTGGACCTGATCGGAGGTGTGTCTTGAGAAGATGGCCTGAGAGGGATGCCGGCAGGTGGGGCAGGGGACGAGGAGAAATGGGAATTAGGGGGGCTGTGAGGTGGAATTGACAAATTTGATGGTGGGATATCTCAGTAGGCTGCCCATCCCACCTGGCCTTTGGGATCATTTCAGGCTGTTTGAAAGTCATGTAATTCCCCAAAGGGGAGAAAGATCCTCTAAAAAGACCTATGTTTTGAAAGATTCTCCGTCAAGCAGAGAGGAGATCTGAGGTAATTTGATATATCTTCGTCCATTTTTTTTTTTTTTTCCTGCGGTATGCGGGCCTCTCACTGTTGTGGCCTCTCCCGTCGCGGAGCACAGGCTCCGGATGCGCAGGCTCAGCGGCCATGGCCCATGGGCCCAGCTGCTCCGCGGCATGTGGGATCTTCCCGGACCGGGGCACGAACCCGCGTCCCCTGCCTCGGCAGGCGGACTCTCAGCCACTGCGCCACCGGGGAAGCCCTCTTCGTCCATTTTAATTAGCGTTGCGAACAGGTGACTTTGCTAGGTCTGGAACCTCCCCTCTGTCGGCCCCTGTGTGATTCTAAAGTCAAGTTCTTAATTATCTCTGCCCGTTTGCCGAGGCACAGAGGGTCATGGGGGCTAACCTTTTCCTTCCTGCATCTTCCTCGCTTAGTTTTTCCCTCTAAGCACCAAGGAGTATCTATTAGCCTTGAGGTTGTGTTGCCACGGCGACGAGATGGAAAAATACACAGGCTTAATACACAGGGTAAAAAAGTCAACGGTTGAGGGAGGTTTTGTCTTCCAGCCACTTTCCTTTCCTGCTCAGGGGCCCACTGCTTCAGGTGACAGGGCCACACATTGGGGACCGGGTGGACGGGCCACTCGGGTTACAGGGTGGTCACACTGATCCCCGAGGAACAGCTTTTGCACAACAGTCAGACCCCTCTGGAGTCATAGGGGAGGGTGGATCTGGGAAGGTCCCCATAGCAGACAAAGAGTTTGGTAGAAGTTGGAGAGGTGGGTGGCAATTCACCCACACTAATACAAAACTGAAGTCACATCCACACCAAGCAGTGTAGGAAATGCTTGCAGAGTCTTTACACGGTCTTTAAAACACCTTGTAATGTCTTTAAAATTATCTGACCTAGCAATTCCACTTTTGAGAATATATCCTAAGGAAATAATGCTACATTTGGAATAACAGGAGAAAAAGCTTTATATCAAAAATATTCATTGCAGCTACAACAATAAAAATAAAAAATAACCTAGATGTCCAGGAGCAGGGGAACAGTTGAGTAAACCCTGAGCTGCTCATTTGTTGGAATAATATGTGACCATGAGAGTTAAAAATGCTGAAAGAGTCTATCAGAGGGGAAAAGAAAGCAGTCTGCAGAATTTTTTACTGTGTGATTATAACTTCTAAAAAATGTCAAACCCCCGAACAAAAGAAAATCAAAACAAACCCCCAAATGCACAAAAAGAAAATTTTGGAAGGAATAAACCCCACACAATATATACAAGGGTTATTGTTGGGTGATGGGATATAGATGGTTTTTTCTGCCTTTATTCTTTTTTCTTTGAAGGGGTATATTTTTAAATGTCTCCATTGAATATGACATTTTTCCTATTGGAATAAAAATTTTTTAATGGTTTTAGTGCTTTTCTTTTTTTAAATTTATTTTTTATTGAAGTATAGTAGATTTACCACATTGTGTTAGTTTCCAGTATACAGCAAAGTGATTCAGTTATATATATATATGTATGTATATACTTTTTCATATTCTTTTCCATTATGGTTTATTACAGGATACTGAATATAGTTCCCTGTGCTATACTGTAGGTCCTTGCTGTTTATCTATTTTATATATAGTAGGGTGTATCTGTTAATCCCAACCTTCTAATTTATCCCTCCCCTGCCCCGCCCTTGGCAACCACAAGTCTGTTCTCTATGTCTGTGATTCTGTTTCTATTTCATAGATAAGTTCATTTGTGTCATATTTTAGATTCCACATATAAGGGATATCATACGGTATTTATCTTTCTCTTTCTGACTTACTTTACTTAGTATGATAATCTCTGGGTCCATCCATGTTGTTGTATATATATATATATATATATATATACACCACATCTTCTTTATCCCTTCATCTGTCAATGGACAACTGGATTGTTTCCGTGACTTGGCTATTGTACATAGTGCTGCAGTGAACACTGGGGTGCATGTGTCTTTTCTAATTATAGTTTTGTCCAGATATATTCCTAGGGGTGGGATTGCTGGATCATATGATAACCCTATTTTTAGTTTTTTAAGGAACCTCCATACTGTTCTCCATAGTGGATGTAGCAATTTACATTCCCACCAACAGTGTAGGAGGGTTCCCTTTTCTCCACACCCTCTCCAGCATTTGTTACTTGTAGACTTTTTAATGATGGTCATTCTGACTGGTGTGAGGTCACTGTAGTTTTGATTTGCACTTCTCTAATAATTAGTGGTGTTGAGCATCTTTTCATCTGCCTATTGGCCATCTGTATGTGGAAGAAAAGAATTTTTTTAAAAGTTCCACAATCTCAAATCAGCCATGTTTCCAAGTGAATAAGTCAATAGTCTCACCAAATACAGGTCCCAGAAGCCAGTTATTACACTATTTTTTGGACTCTTCTATCATCAAAACAATTCTAGGCACTGCAGGAACTGCAAAACCAAATGATACAGCGTCTTGGCCCCCATGGATTTGACAGACTAGGTCTGTTTGCCTCTGGATGTTCCATAACTGAGCACTCTGAACAGACCTCGACTCAACTCAGATCATCTGTATGAAACACAGCAGACAGGCCTCTGTACGATGTGGAGTCTATAATTAGGCTCATCAGTTTTCATTGCTTGGGATTCCACGCAGGTTTTAAAGAAATTATCACATGGATGAAGAAAGCTTGGGAGAGCGTTCAGTTTATCCCTGCATGTGTGCAGGTGGGATTATGAGAAACCTGCCCCCATGGAGGACCCATCTGCCTGCGTTGTCTTCCCCTCCTGCAGTTCATCAGTCTGCAGTCTTGGCACAAAGAAGAGGTAGGTATACATGCCTCTCAGCCGCCCACAGCCATTTAAGAGACTGAAATAGATCTAAATACTAGTGTGGATGAAAACAGCTATTTGAGCTCTGATTACTGTAGGCAATATAATAGTAATAGATGGCAATGATTATAATGGTTACATCTATTGAGTACTTACGACATGCCAGCAGTAACCGGCTAACTGGTTTCCAGGCATCATCTCCCTTAATCTTCACATCAACTTTGTACATGGTGGGTCATTATTTCTACTTTACAGAGGATGAGATTGAGAATCCTAGAACTTAATATGCTCAAGGTGACACAGCTAAAAAAAGTTGAAGAGCTAGGATATAAAGATGGAAACCAGGAGACTTAAAATCTGTTCTGTCATGACCATTTAGACATTTAGTGCTTCTAACAAGTCTGAGAATGAGGCATCATTGCAGTTTTTAAGGATGAGAAAAGTGAAGCTAAGAGAGGTTGAGTAGCTTTCCCAGCATCCTACAGCAAGAAGGCAGCATAGCTGGGATTTGAACCCAGCTAGTGTCCATGTGTCTCTAGAGCCTCTTCCTTCCCAACTGTGACAGCACGGTGGCCCTGTCTCCTAAGCATGACAAAGAATGTTAGGCGAATATTTCATTTCTAACACTTAACATTGGACCCCCTACCGAGCAGATTCTTAAAAAAGATAAAAGGATGAGTACATGACATATAAATGCTGAGAATCTTTAAGCAAGACAAGGTGCCTCCGTCCATCCCAAACAAAACAATCAACCAACAATCAATCATCCTGGAATCACTACTGAAGGATTGTGTCCATCAGTGTGTCCATCCACACCTAGGACTGCAGAGGTAAAAAGAAATACTTCATGCCCCGAGTGATTGGTTTTGCTCTTCCAGAAACTCGGTGCTGCTCCATGGGGCTGCCTTGCTGGGAGGTGTCTTTGACTGTCACATGGGAGGCAGTCACCAGGAGAAAGTGCAGTGGGAGCTATTGTGGGGAGATGAAGGGAGTGCCCTTGTGATCCCAAGAAGATGGTCCCAAGCCCTGCCTGGGGAGCGTAAGATTTAGTTCCAATGCTTGGAGGCTAAGCCATTCCTCCTCAGGATGGGAACTGAAGGGATTTCTCCAGGATTCCAGTAGAATAAACAGAGCTTCCAGAGTGACACAGCTCCCTAGCGCCTTATAGCGGGGTTTTCAACCGCGACACTAGTAACGTTCCGGGCTGGATGCTTCTTTGTTGCGTGGGGCTGTCCTGTGTATTGTGGGACGTTTAGTACCATTCCAACCCTCTGCTCACTAGATGCCAGTAGTGTCCTCCCAGTTGTGAGGACCCAGAATGCCTCCAGACGCTGCCAGAAGTCCCTGGAGGACAAAATCTCGCCCAGGTGAGAACCACTGCCTTAGAGGTAGGCATTAGAAACAGGAGACTGGGGGGGAGCCTGTAAGTCATCCTGGGTCCCCCCTTAACTTGATCCTCCTAAGCTAGGAGGATCATTAATTGGAGAAGGGGAGAAAGAGGGCTGTGGATGCAAGACTTCTGTTCCCCCAAAGAATTATCCCCCCTTCAAAGATGTCACAGGTCACTGCTGCCATTGCCACGCTGACCTGTAGAGGGCGCTGATGTCCTTCACTTTCTGGCCCAAGCGTGACGATGTAATTTTTACTTAATTATTGAACGAGTTGAGAATTGGTTATAACACGTAAATAAGACTGAACGTAAGGCTCGGACATAACCTGCTCCAGTATTTACTCATCCTTCATGACTTCCTCTCTTAGTGTCATGGTAACCCTGCAGTGGTAGAGAATGCAGTACACCAAGCAGGAAATCAGCAGTGAGAGGTGAAGTGACTTGCCTAAGGTCATACAGCTAATAAGTGACAAAGTTTGGATTAAAATCCAAGTGTTTTTTTTTTTTGACTTGAGAAGGAGGCTTGTTCCACTGTTCTTGGATGATTGAAGTCACGTGGTGGCTTCCCATCCAGGCGGGATGACATGATGACATATAAGCCACCATGTACACCATCTCCTCCTGGCCTTAGGAGCTCAGTGTTGGGGAGCAGAGAGGGCCAAATAGATAAACACACATGCAGAACAGCGGGGGCTATATCGGGGGGATGAAGCATGCACTGCTGGCGCCCCAAGAAGATGATCCATGACTCTGTGTGGAGAGCGTGAGGTTTATTTACGACTCCCAGGGGCTCTACCACTCCTCCTCTGGACGGAAATCCAAGGAATCTCTCTAGTGCTGCAGTACGATGAATAGATCCTGGGGTAGCTTTGTCAGTGGGAATCGTGGAGTCTCTGCCGCAAAAGGCCCAGCCTTTATGAGGTCAGAGGCCTCCTCTGCTGCCCTCCTGCCCTGTACCTTGACACAGAAGATTAATTCTGAACTCAGTGTGTCTGGGATCGTGCGGGGCCCTGGGGCAGAGCTAGTTTAATGGAGACATAGTGGGCACTGGAGCTCCAATCCCAGTCTCATCACTTCCAAGCTGGGTGACCTTCCACAGGTCACTCAACCTCTCAGAGCCTCAGTTTTCTCATCTGTAAAGTGGCCTAAGTGCCCACCTCATGGAGTGGTTGTGAGGATAAAATGAGACAATGTGGTAAAGCCACCAGCACAAAGCCAGGCATATAGCAGGAATTCAATAAAGAAGAGGTTCCCCTTCTCCTCTTCACCCTACTGAAGCAGGATGTTCAATGTCATGGCCAACAGGGAGGTGACTGGGGCTTTCTGAGGCTGAATGAGGACCTTATGAAAGACATGGTGGAGAAAATGTGTTTGTTTCTTTTTTTTTTTTTTCCTTGAGTCCTACATGGATAGGCTTGGGGCAGAAGTTGTGTATCGAGAGAGGTAAGATGAGACGGGCTAGATGGACAGAGTTTCAACAGGCAGAAGAAAGGGAGCCACACACCTCGTGCTGGGGGATGATGCACCGGGGGGTGGGTGCCTCCTCCCACGATGAGGGAGCGTGCCCGTGCTGAGAACTGGGTTCAGATCCCAGCTCCGTCCCTCGCCAGCTGTATGACCTTGGGTGTATCCTGTAACCTTTCTGCCCCAAAGTTGCTTATCTGCAAAATGGTGAAAATTGTTATCAGCAACTATAGCCTTGGGGCTTGCATGGGCTGGCATGAGAAACTGCCTGGTCTGGCACCTTGCACTAATCCACAAGCAGCTGTAAGAGGGGGCTGAATCCAGTGTGTGCTGGTCCAGGAAACCTGACTGTGTGCATTTCTTCCCCAGTCTCAGTTCACTGATGTCATGCTGGTTGCTTGAAATCAGCCACGGTGGGAATACTGCACATTTTCCCAGTCCCTAAACTTTCAATGACTTAGCATCTTCCTTCAGAAGACTATAGTTCTATCTCACATCTTTGGGCACATTTTCTTAGGTAATTGTCAGCTCTCTTGACACCTCCAGCGTAACAGCCTCTTTTGAATCCTCACCTGGTAGGGGCTTCGACTTGTCTCTTCAACTTGTGTAAATCTAGAGACCCAACTCGCCTGGTCCAAGAGGTCTTTCTCCAGGTCTCTGGACTTGGCTCCTTCCCTTTGCTGTTGGCTTTTACCTGAAGGTAGGGGGCAGGTACGAGGGGGCAGAAAGAGCTGCTTGCGTGGTGATTTGGGAAGATGCAGGCTCCGCTTACTGAACTTTGCAATCCTGGGCAAATCATGAAGCCCCTCTGAGCCTCGGTTTCTTCAGCTCTAACATGGGCTATATGTCGCTCCAGAGGTATAGAGGGAATTTGGCTACAGAAGTACAAGTGTTCTTTAACATTAAGTCTCAGTATATTACGATAACCAGGAAGGTCCAGAGCTTGGAAGCGCCCACTGTACCCACTAGGTCTTTCCCGCAGCAGGCCAGGGAGTTTGTAAGACAAGCCATCGGTGCTCTGATCTCCCTACGACCTTATCTCATCTCCCACTTTCTCCCTGCCTGCTTTCCCCTCGCCCAGGCATATGTCACTGACCCTTGGAGGAGGAAGTCAGGAGGTGTCAGAAAGAGAGAGGGAGGCAGGCTGCTCTGGAGAATGAACTGAATATTCATTAGGCACCTACTATGCTTTAGACAGTGCCAGGCACTCTAGACACATCATCACATCACAAGTCTCAACAGCCCCGCAAACAGGTATTTCTTCACTTTAACGTTACAACCAGTATTGATTTTACTGAGCAATTCTGTCTCCAGCAGTAATGGCAGGAGACACGATCCAGTAAGTCTAACCCTCTTTCCCATGCTTCCTACTTACCTTTCTTCTTTTAAAAAAAGTTACTTTATTTATTTTCATTTTATTTTATTTATTTTTAAATTGAAGTAGAGTTGATTTACAATGTGTTAGTTTCAGGTGTACAGCACAGTGATTCACTTACTTACACACACACACACACACACACACATTCTTTTTCAGGTTCTCTTCCCTTATCAGTTATTACAAAATCGTGTGTGTAGTTCCCTGTGCTATATAGTAGGTCCTTGCTGTTTCTCTATTTTATATATAGTAGAGTGTATATGTTAATCCCAAACTCCTAATTTATCCCTCCCTGCACTCTCTTCCTCTTTGGTAACCATAAATTTGTTTTCTATGTCTGTGGGTCTATTTCTGTTTTGTAAATAAGTTCATTTGTATCATTTCCCACTTCCCTTTCTGATCCTCATTCTCTCCCTCTCTCTCTCTCTCTCAGATTTGGGGTAAGGGTAAAGTTTTCTCTTAAACATTATTGAAAGGACAGTGGAGGAAGGACTGGGTACAAGGTTCCTTCTGATTGGAAAGTGTTAAAAAAAATTCCCGATGCCCCGAAGAGGTGGCTTTCCTTTGATTTCCCAAACAGTTGTAATTCTATAGAATATCAGTTCTGTTCCCTGCACTGCCAATTTATTTCATTATCTGTAATGAGCAGTGATGACATTTCTTAATAACATTCCATAAAAATCTCAGTTATCACTTTAGAATTACATCAGGTTACATGAAGAGACATGTCCCACAACCAAAAAGAAATTTCACTCGTTGAATGAAACTTTGATTATTTTTTCAGAGATGTCCTACCCTCTGTGAATCAGTTGGCTGGTTTCAACTGAAAGTAAGAACCAAGTGAAATAAACTACATTCGGTGAGGCGCTAATAAGAGAGAAAAAAAATTTGCATGAAGAAATGTTCTGTGGGGGCTTCCCTGGTGGCACAGTGGTTGAGAGTCTGCCTGCCAATGCAGGGGACGTGGGTTCGTGCCCCAGTCCGGGAAGATCCCACATGCCGCGGAGCGGCTGGGCCCGTGAGCCATGGCCGCTGGGCCTGTGCGTCCGGAGCCTGTGCTCCGCAACGGGAGAGGCCGCAGCAGTGAGAGGCCCGCGTACTGCAAAAAAAAAAAAAAAGAAAAGAAATGTTCCATGTGACCATAAGGGAACAGAGCATCTTGATGCATTTTTCTCTCACTCAGAAATGAAAACTAGATCGGAGTCGCTTTTGGAGGTAGCATAAGAGGCGGGTCATTAAGCTGCCATGAAACTGTTCCCCAGCCTGTGAGTTTTTCCATCAGACCTGGAGACCCGCCTCTTACCCATCCTTACGCCTCCATCGTCTGATGCAGGACCTGCCATAATTGGTACCTCCTGCTTGGCTTTGAAACTCTAAGGTACCACACGGTCAAGTACTTTCCATATTACAATTGAACCGTAAACCCATCCTGCCTCCGTCTGTCCGCTCCGCTGGAATCCCTAATTTTTCATGGTGGTTACTGTTTAGTGTTCTGGTTTTCAAAAGACGGTTCCACACACCACTGCATTCATTTCCTCTTGCTGCTTCTTAGGCCAACTGCCCCAAACTTAGTGGCTAAAACCAATACAGATGTATCATCTTACAGTTCTGAAGGTCAGAAGTCCAAACTGGCTTTCACCGCACTAAAGTCAGGTGTCAGCGGGGCTGTCTTCCTGCTGGGCGTTCTCGGGGAGAATCTGTTTCTTTGGCTTCCACCCTCACTCCTTGGCTCGCGGCCCCTCCTCCATCTTCAAAGCCAGCGGCACCTTCAGGTCTCCATGACTCTCACCCTCCTGCTCCCTGTTCCAGGGACCCTTGTGATCACATTGGGCGGCCTGGACGAATCGGGAAAATCTCCCCAGTTCAAGAACTTTAACTTAGTCACCTCTGTGAAGTTCCTTCTGTTGTATAAAATAACATATTCACAGGTTTCAGGGATTAGGACGTGGACGTGTTTGGCCGCCATTATTCTGTCTACGACAACCACTATTCATCTGTTTTTCAGGCCAAAAATCTGGAGTTTTTCTTGATTCTCTTCTCCCGCCCTTTACCTCCAACCTACCAGAAAGTCTGGTGGATTCTACTCTTACTCCCCTTTTCTCAGAACCATCTATTCTGCACAAAGGAGCCAGAAGGATTTTTCAAAACAAGAAAATCAGACAATGTCAGTCCATTGCTCAGAGGACCCCAGTGGCTCCCTTCCTATCGGAGGTGGAAAACTCCCAGGTTCCGTACGGTGCTTCCCACCCCAGACCGTGCTGCTGCTCTGACCTCCTTTACGCTTCCTTCCCTGTCTTAGTCCTTCTGGGCTATGATAACCAAAATACCAGAGACTGGGTGGCTTACAAACAGCAGAAATTCATTTCTCACAGTTCTGGAGGCTGGAAAGTCCGAGATCATGGTGCTGGCAGATTCGGTGTCTGGTGGGGGCCTGCTTCCTGGTTCAGAGACACTTTTTCATGTGCCCTCACATGGTAGAAGGGACAAGGGAGCTTTTTTTGACCACGCCATGCAGCATGTGAGATCTTACTTCCCCAACCAGGGATTGAATTTGTGCCCCCCTGCAGTGGAGTCCTAACCACTGGACCACCAGGGAATTCCCAAGGGAGCTTTTTTAAAATTTTATTTATTTATTTTTGGCTGCATTGGGTCTTTGTTGCTGCACGCAGGCTTTCTCTAGTTGCTGCGAGCGGGGGCTACTCTTTGTTGCGGTGCACGGGCTTCTCATCGCGGTGCGCGGGCTTCTCATTGCAGTGGCTTCTCTTGTTGTGGAGCACGGGCTCTAGGCACGTGGGCTTCAGTAGTTGTGGCATGCGGGCTCAGCGGTTGTGGCTCACAGGCTCAGTAGTTGTGGCACACGGGCTTAGCTGCTCCGTGGAATGTGGGATCTTCCTGGACCAGGGCTCGAACCTGTGTCCCCTGCATTGGCAGGCGGATTCTTAACCACTGAACCACGAGGGAAGTCCCCCAAGGGAGCTTTTTAGGGCTCCTTTTATAAGGGCTCAATTTTGAGGACCTCATCACCTCCTAAGACCATCATGACCTAATCACCTCCTAAGGCCATCACCTTGGGAGTTAGGTTTCAACATATGAATTCTAGGGGGACACAAACATTCAGACCACAGTGCTTCCTCTCTTAATCCCCTACACCAGCCATGTTTGCCTTATTGCTGTTTCTTCAAATGTGCCCAGGCTATTCCCACCTCAGGGCCTTTGCACTTGGCTGTTTCTTCTTCCTCCAGCTCTGCATAAGACTGCTTTCTCTGTTCCTCAGATAGGTGTTTAATAAATATTTGAATGAATGAGTGGATATCTAATTTAATCAGTCATCACAACAGCCCTGTAAGATACAGTTTTTAGATATGGGTTTGATTCTGGCTTTGTCATTTATGAGCTGAAGAACCTTGGGCAAGTTACTCCACCATTCTGAGCTACAGTTTCACCAATAAAAGAGGAACTAAGATATGCTTCAAATTTACTGTAAGTTCAAATGAGACAGGGCAGTGAAACTGCAGGATGTGATACTTGAAGTATTCTATCACACGAATTTCCTTTTCTTCTCTTGGCCGCTGAAATTATCAAGAACTTAGGGGCTTGAGGTTGGGACACTTGTGCTACCCACATCTGATTTTCCTCTCCTTCCTGGGCACTCAGGAAAACTACATTTCCCAGTCTCCTTGCAGTGAGGTGGGACCACGGGACCAGTTTTAGCCAATGAGATTTGTGTGGGAGACTATCCCCCAAGTCCTTGGAATCCCACGGCTTTGTCCCTCTGCGTGGAGTCCTAGCATGCTTCCCTCCTAACATTCATTCTCCTGTGTGCTAGCTCAGCCCTCCTGGTTAAGAAAGACTCCCCCTTTGTGTTTCCCCTCTGGATGTCTGTGAATTCATGGAGGCAAACAAGAATGCAGGTTTGTGGGCAGAGCAAGAGAGGAGCCTGGGAGTTCACAAGCAGTGTGAGCCGTGACATCTCAGCGATTGCTTCACTGGTAGGAAGCGGCATTCTTCTCCCCGGACACTCTCTGTGTCTACTGTGGGTTCTAAATGATGAAGCGCCATCCTGTTCTTCCCCTGAATTTGCACTATTGCACGGCTAAGATTTGACAATCTGGTGACAGAGACAGAGCTATATGTTCGTAAAGACGTTAGTTTCCCAAGCTGTGTTCCATGGAACAAGCGTGCCTCAGGAAATGGCATTAAGTGAGCTACAAAGCAAAACGTTTCCATAGTCAAATAAGTAGGACAGTGCAGTATATTCTCTAAACAAGGAGTCCTGCAGGAAAGAGACCTGTTGAACTTTGTTTAACTTAGCGTTTCTTAAACCTTATTTCAAAGTTACAGGGTGCATTTCCTGATTTCTCCTCCCCATCTTGCAGCAAAAGAATAAGGATCCCCAAATTGCCTTGCACTAAATGCCCAGGTATGAATGAATGAATGAATGGATGGATGAATGAAACCCAAGGCAAAATAATATATGGTAACTCCCTTATTGGTAAAACAAGCAGCCTAAAAACATCACGGTCAAGATACATTTTTTCCCCACATTTGATCAGAAGTTTTCTTCTCAGAAATAGCAAGTTAAAGTCCACATAGCTGCTAAGGTGTAGAACTTGGGTTTTCTCCCTAATTTCTTTCTCTCTTTTTTTTTTTTTTTGGCTGCATGGTGGTGCAGCTTTGGGGATCCCAGTTCCCTGACGCGGGATGGAACCTGGGTGCCCGCAGTGAAAGCGCGGAGTCACAACCACTGGACTGCCAGGGAATTCCCTCCCTAATATTTTGAATTTAAATGTATTGTTACTAATCCTGCCAGGTGCCAGCATTCACATAGCTGGGTGATTTCCACGTCCCCTCAGGAGTTTGTTAGGTATTACTACATAGCCAGACTTTACGATTTCCAACTAGGATTCCACTATACAACATTCTGCATTTGCATGTATAAAATTTTTCCCGCTATGAAGTCACTTTCTAAAAGGTATGGTGAAAATTACTATTTTGATCAAAATTTATGACATTGCATAGGTCTCATATAACTGGTGAGTTTTGCACACCAGCAAATACAGTATTTGGCCCCAGGACACTTCCCCTTCCTCCCCTTATCTACCTTTTAACATCTCCCAGGCCTGATTCTTCCACAGAATGTATGTTGGAAAATCTGATGTAAAAGTTAATTCTGGGGCTTCCCTGGTGGCGCAGTGGTTGAGAGTCCACCTGCCGATGCAGGGGACACGGGTTCGTGCCCCAGTCTGGGAAGATCCCACATGCCGCGGAGCGGCTGGGCCCGTGAGCCATGGCCGCTGAGCCTGCGCGTCCGGAGCCTGTGCTCCGCAACGGGAGAGGCCACGACAGTGAGAGGCCCGCGTACCGCAAAAAAAAAAAAGTTAATTCTGCATAGGCTACTGTCATTTGTTTCTCAGACAGAAAATCTGTGATCTTGGCCAAGTTACTTCCTCTCTCTGGGCCTCAGTTTCCTTCTCTTTAAAACAGGGAGCTACTGAAATAGTTAAAGCCCAGAACCTTTCACTTCTGACATCTCGTCATCCTGTCCTGTGTGCGCTGATGTCATTTTGTATGAAGCTAAGCTGCTGGATGCCCAGTCACCCCCTCCAATAGAAGAATGTTCTTAAGAGACAATCATTCTGATCTGGGAGGCAGTCTAATACAAGGATTAAGCCGTTGGCCTCTAGACTACAATGATGTCAGTTTGAACTGCACTGGCTATGGGTTCCTGAGCAAGTGACCAGTTTTTTTAGCCTCATCTGTAAAATGGGTAAAACCATTATCCACTCCCTGTGAGGCTGTGAGGTTGAAGTGAGATAGAATTGAAGATCCTTAGCACAGTTCTTGGCACATCTAAGTACTCAGTAAATTATGCTGAATCTTATGTCTTAGGTTGGGTCAGGGTTAAGCCAGATAGAACGAAGTGTCAGGAGACTAGCCCTGCTTTCTCCACCTGCTCCTTCTAGAAGGACAAACACACTGGGGAGGAGAGAGAAGAGCCCTCACCTGTAGGCTCCCTTGGACAATTCTGCACCATTGGGGAGGCCAAGACAAGATATAGTTCTCCTGGGAGCAAGAGTGAAGGGTCGGCTTAACAGTAGAGGCTTCTGATGCCCTGGGAATCACGTCACTGAAGCACCAGAGTGACCCAGGCCGTGTACATGGTATTATTGGGTGTCAGGGAACTCATCCTGAGATGCAAGTGAGGCCAGAGCCCTGGAGCCATTTAAAACACTGGGTCAGAATTAGGGGTGCATGGTTGAGTATGATTCAGCAAAATGTTGTCTGTATGACACCTCCCCACCCCCGACCCCGAACCTGTCTCATGTGCTATGGCAAAGAGGAATTCAAAGGACAGGGTCAGACTCAACTCCTGCTGGCCCCCTCACTGTGCAGAGACACAGAACCAATGAATGGGGTAAAAGGAGGTGGCCCCCAAGAACACCAGCAGTGGTTAACAGTAGGGAAAATCTAGTGGCTGCCACCGAGGCTACGCATGGCCCGGAAACAGCATGAATATAGGCTGGGGGTAGAATTCGGGGGGTCATTCCTAGAATGATGAGGAGTACGGGACTGGGATTAGGTGAGTGATTCATCCCAGGAAGTATGAAAAATAGGAGCTCGGGTATTAGTATTGGTGATCCGTTCCAAGGAAGAGAAGGAATTTGGGCTTGGCAGGGAGGGAGGTGTCTCTGGCTCCTGCCAAGAAGGATAAGAGATGTGGGTTGGAGGAGGGGCTGTGTTGGTGGTTCATTCCAGAAAGGATAAAGCGCATGGGCTATGGACGTGGGCTGGACGTTCATTGGGAAATATGGTGCTTTTTCTGGAAAGACACGCAGGAAGCGGAGTGCATTGTGCTGGATAGGGCAGTGGCTTGGAAGGCAGGTTCTGGACTCATTCTGCTGACTTGAAGTCCCAGTTCTATCACTTCACAGCTGGGTGTCCTCAGATAATCTGCATAACCTCTAAGGGCTTCCTGAACTGTACGGTGGAGGTAATTACACCCCTACCTCACGTCATCTTGTGAGTATGAAAGCGCTTGGTAGGGGTGAGGGTGGCCTGTGCTTCATTCTGTAGGGGTCTCCATCCCGCCAGAGTTCCCTTCCGACTCCCTATCTGCCACCCTCCCCGTTCTGAAAATGTCAGTGGTTTGAGATATGCTGACTGCTTGGGAAAACGGGGCTCTTTTCTTCCATCTGAAATTTACTTTTGTATTTTAAGTGTTCTCTGGAACACATCCACGATTTGCTAGAGCTGAGAATTGCTAAGGCCTTTATTTATGACGTATTAAACACGGACAGAAATTCAGCATGGCTTGAAACTCCTTAGGGAATAATGCAAATAGATGGCCGTAAAAACACATGCACAGAGTGGTCGTGTAACTCCGGTTTCCACCAAAGTAGAAGACATGTTGCTGATCCTTCCCTCACTCACGATCCCTGTCTGGAAGCGCGTGCCCCACTGTCGGGGTGGCCCTGAGCCAAGCAACTAGTTATTGAAGGAGAGGGAAGGGGATTTCTGGAGACAAAGAAGGATGTCATATGCCATCCATCCAGAGAACTCAGAGCTCACATAAAAGGCATTCAAAGTAAGTCAGCACCATGCAGCTTAAAAGTCACAGAGCGTCCTCGTGCAGCAACCTGGAAAGTTCCAAACACTCATTAAAAAAAAGATTCTTACTTCTCTGACTCCTCTGTCCATCAGTATAAGATGTTTTGTGCAATTGGTTTTATAATTGATTTTGGTGACTAATATCCAACAAGTCATTTAAGAGGGGCTTGCTTTCAAATCTGATTACCTTGATCATAACTGTTTCTTTACACGTTGCCATGATGGGGAGAGTGAGGTACACATGCTTTAAGGGGAAAAGGTTGGATGTAATACCCACGATTTTCCAGGTTTCTGAGATGTCAGTTATTGAGCACTTGTACGTGACTTTTGCCTCACACATAATGTGCTGTTGCAAAAAGTCTCAGCACTCGATGGAGGAGCTTTTAGAAGCTGAGAGACAACCTCTCTCCACCCCTGAGTCCTGTCTCATCCATGTTGGAATAATAATAAGAGAGAAATCGTAGCAGTGACAGCAGTGGGATGAGTGAACAGTGAGTTTTCCTAAGTGCCGAGTACTGTACTAGGCGATTATGTCGCTTTTGTCATTGAGAATTATCTGACATTCATTCATCAGAAAGGAGGCTGGTGACCAGAGACACGATGGTTTCCCTGGCATCTCAAGTGTAACAAATGGTCCAGAGTCAGGGCTCACTGTCCTCAAGCCTTCACAAAGGGAGGCCAGCTCTGTGGTCTCTGACTGGACACAGCATTAAAATGGCTTTGCCAATAAGTCCTGCTGTGCCAGTGTTCCACTTGAGCCAGACAGACACCAGAGATATGAAATTTTACTCCATTATTCTGACAGTGCAAAGAAGAGGCACCTCATTGTAAAGGGAAGGACTGAACTAGAGGTCAAAGGACTTTTGATTTTCATGAACAAAGGGAGTCAGAACCATGGGTCAGAAATGCTAAGAATTTAAAAAGAATTTTGAAAACTTGATGGCTGGCAATTTTATTTTCTGAACTGCAGATCAGGACAGATGGCCTGATGTGAATTTGTGGGTGTATCTAGGGCAACCGCAGGGAGACAGCACAGATTTGGGGCAAAGAGTGCAGCCTCTGGAGATGGACTCACTGGTTTTGATCCTGGTTCTACCTCCTACTAGCTGTTTGACCTTCATCACATTATTATTGAACCTTGCTGAGCCTCAGTTTCTCCATCTGTAAAATGGGAACAATAGGAAAACTCACTATATGCGAAGCCCACCAAACCGTGTGATGGGTAGCAAGTTCTCAATAAATAAATAAGACACTCCTAAGCAGACAGGTAGAATATGTAAATGTATAAAGGACTTCAAAACACTGGAGAGAGTGGTTGGTTGATCTCTAACTTCAGGGGCAGCCACGTTGGAGTGACCTACAGAGGCAGAGTCCCTTTCCAGGTCACACGTAGAGGTAGAGGTACCCCCACAGAGGAGACTGCAGGAAGAATGAGACAGGGCTGTGTCTCTGGGATGAAAACAAAGGCTCAGCCTGAGCTCTAGGCTGGGAAATTGCACAGTCAGAGAAGCCATTGGGCGTGGGGGGAGGAGGGGCTGGGGAGGGCTGTGAAGCCAACTTTAGTTTTTATTCTGAGATACTTAAAAAAAATCTGGCCACATTTCCATGCGCTTAATCAGACACCACATCTCTGAGTGTTCTATTTTTTTTGCCATTATTTTTTTATGATGAATCATTGGCAGGAAAGGATCAAATGAACACATACCATTGATCATCAAAGGACCAAATAAAGCATCTAGTCAATTTCATGGTCAAGGACTTTCAAAGAAAGAGGTGGGTGAGGGAATTAAAGATGATGCTTCCGGCTTTTTATATTGTTTTAAAGATTTCTCAAAGGGCACTGTCTTGTGATCCAGCAATGACTCCCTAAGTCCACAATCTATTTTATTCTTTCAATTTCCTTTAGTTTCTCCTCTAGACTTTACATCATTTCCAGTGATGGGGAAAAGACAAAATTGATTTTAGGAAGGGAAACTGTGAAAAATGGTATGGGTTAGTCTCATCTCCCGCTGAGTTCATTTTATTAAATGAAGCAGAGAAAACACCAGAACCTGGGAAGCTGAAATGGTCCCTTTTTCTTAGATTAGTTCTGGGCAGAGAAGAGTAGCATTTCCTGAATGAAGCGCTCTGCATATATGGACCCCTTTAATCCCCTCAACAAGCCTTTACATTAAGGGGTCTGAGCCTGACTTTCTCAAGAGCTCAAGCAACTTGGTCAAGTTCAAATAATAACTATTTGATGAAGCTGGGATCAAATTCACACTTGTCAGATTCAAATAAACATAAGAGGCAGACAGTTCTGTAAGCAGGGCTAGGACCAGGGTAAGTCAAGATTTAAGGAGGAACTCCTGCTCAAGGCTGTATGGACATGAACCCGAGACAGTGAATGTCTCCTTAACTTTTGCACCCTGAGTGCCTCATCGGCCCCACCCCCAGTCCATCCACTGAGTTGTCAGCATTGATTGATGGGGGCGCGGGGCGCGTGAGAGCAAATGGGCTACTAACCTAAGGACCTCCTATGAACTGGACACTGTGCCAGGAGCTTTATGTACATAAAGGACCACCCATCCTCTCCCATGCCTTCAGTGTAAATGATTAGATAGAAACAATTGTATGCACCAGAATTCCTCTTCCAGCAAGAGGGCAATATATTTGCAAAGAAATCCTTTAATAAAAGAAAAGGGACAGGGAACGAGTTGGCCTTCTCCCTGGTCCAGGGCTTAGGTGCTGCTGATACCAAGTCCAAAGGGGAAAAAGCAAATTACTCTGCCAGCCAGAGGGAGAAGGATGTGACAGTCTCGGGAAGGAAGTGAGGGGAGTTGGAAAGAGCGGGGAAGCAGGTGGTGGCTCAGAGGCTGCGGGCTCCTGCCCTTTGATATGGTCCCCGCTCCCATCCTCAGAAGCCCCCGAGGCGCAAGCAAATTTGCTAAAGTTCAAAATGCTTCTCCTGTGTGTGATGGGGCCGTGCGGGGGGGATGGCGGGCGTATTATGGGACTCAGTGAAGGTGCTGAGTTGATGCCTGCGTGATCCCAGGTGAAACAGAGACCCTGCCCATAGTCCCAAGGAAGACCACCGGATCCTAAGCCCCAGGAAATAGCCAGTATTGAAGGAAGAGTTTCAGACTTTGGCAGACCACAGGGTTGGCTGGGGGTCTGAGTCAGTACACCTGGTTACGGGGAAGAGGGGCCCCCAGCGGACATCTGTCTTATGTTCAAATGGGGACAATGAGGTTCAGAAAGGTTGAATCAAGTGCTCAGTGTCCCACAGCTGGTCGGAGGGTGGGCTCCAGCCTCTGGTGTGGCAGCTTCATAGCTGCATAAATGGACATCCTCACCCATGCTGAGAAAAGGGAAGGGGGGAGGGGGGGCCAAACCAGGAGGGAGACATCAGGGCTGGTGGCCAGAGAGCCAGCTTGACAAACGAGCCCAGCACAGGCCAGCATGTGGCCGCTAAGCTCAGAGTTGCTGCCCTGAACAGTTTTCTCTGCAGTCGTTTTTTTTTTTTTTTTTTTTTTTTTTCTCAGTGAAGGCAGTGTGTTTTCAGAAGCTGCGTCCCCAACTTGGGTAGAATCTTAGAGCAAAAAGGAGCCTTGGGGCTTCCCTGGTGGCACAGTGGTTGAGAGTCCGCCTGCCGATGCAGGGGACGCGGGTTCGTGCCCCGGTCCGGGAAGATCCCACATGCCGCGGAGTGGCTGGGCCCGTGAGCCATGGCCGCTGGGCCTGCGCGTCCGGAGCCTGTGCTCCGCAACGGGAGAGGCCACAGCAGTGAGAGGCCCGTGTACCGCAAAAAAAAAAACCTTGCCCATCCACCTCATTTTACACATCGGGACATTGAGGCCCAGAGGAGAAAGCCCTGTGACCAGGCAGGAAGCTGGCTTCTGAAAAATGCCAAAGGAATTCTACAGAACAGAGAGCAGAGAAGGCCTGGCAAGTGAGGAAGTCTGCTTGACTTTGATAAAATTAATCCTCCCAGGGACAAGGATTTGCAGACCTGATTCCGGGCCCCTGCGGGTGCTCCTTTTGGTTGGTGCTCTCGTCCCCCCAGCCAGTCCCCGACCCCCTGCTGGCTGTGAGACTTCCAGCTGCTCCTTCACCACGGCACTGCCCTCTGGAAGCTGAGGTCCTGGGGGTCCTCAGGCCATGCTGCCGGGGGAAGGCATCGTGAGCTGGGGGAGCTTTCCAAAGCCCACATCTGTGACAAGACCGTGCTGGCTTTGAGAGGCCAGCAGGTCTGGTGCGGCGTTCTCAAGACTGAGTGCATGTAGAAATCACTCAAGATCCGAATTGATAGATCTGGGCTGGGGCCCGGGAATCTGCATTACAAAGCTCCCAGGAATGCCCACTCAGGCGGTCCACAGACCACACTGTGCAGGGCACTGGTACCGCGCACACGGGATGGGCCGGGAGGCCGGGTAAAGCCAGGTGGACACCCTGGCTCTGCCTCATGGTAGCTGCATAGCTACGGGGCCGTGAGCGAGGGGCTTGGTCCCTCGGTGCTAAATCGAGCATCTACTACCGCTGCTGCTGCTTCCTCCTCCTCCTCCTCCTCTTCCCCTTTCCCTTCTCCACCTCTTCCTCCCCCTCCCCCCTCCTTCTTCATCTTTCTGATCCAACTGGAAATCCAAATTTATTAAAAGAATTTCAACTACAAAAAGATAAAAGGCCGCTGATTGTGCTTAAGCTTCCTCACCCATCACATGGGAATTGTTTCTGGAAGTGGAATGAGAATTTCGAAAAAGTGCCTGACAGTGCCTGGCACACAGTAGGCACTTCGTAAACGTGAACACCCTTCTCCCTCTTGGCCTCTATTTCAGAGGCTGAATCCCTTCCTGCTTCTCCCACGTAATGACGGTCCCTGCCGGCAGAGGCCACATCACCACTCTCTTGATGACACTCCCAGCTGTGACAAGCCTCCAGTAGCTGCCTGTCTTTTCATCCTAAGGAATGAATCGCCTCTCATTCTGAGGCCAAGGCAGAAAAATGTTCCCTTGCAGCCATTAAAAAGCAGCGGCATTTCTAACAATGGCCCGGGCTCCCTTTGTTCAGTTGAAACCTGTCTAGCTCGGCTGCCTTGATGGAACTGGCCTTGGTAATTACTCTAATTCTGTGGCTCTGAGTAGCTCAGCTTGAAGACTGTGCCTTTTAATTCCCAGACATGATAAGAGCCATGTGTATTTCACACAGACACACACACACACATACAGTTACTCTTTTTAGCAAATACAGTGTTCCACACGCTTGAATTTTCCAGATAGTCACGACTTGTATCAGTAGACGCTAATCTAAAAAAAGGTTTCTCTGAAGTGTCCAAGATTCCCTAATTATTATTTATTCAGTTAGGATTTGAGGGGACTTAGAAAAATGCATATGCCTGAAAGTCTCAAAGTGATCAAATTAGGACAAAGGGAAAATATTAATAGATAAAATTAAGTCGGGGTAAGATGAGCAGGTAAAAAACAGAGAAAAGGGCCTGTACAGGTTTACAGGACAGCCCACATCCAGCTCCCACAGACACTGTAAGACGGAAACATAATTCATTACAGGATTCGTGGTCCCCAGAAGATCAGAGCCAACCAGTTTCTTAAGAGAAACACAGGTCTATCTCCCACTGGATGTATTTCTCCCATGTGTCCTCGTAAAGGGGAATCTGTGGAATGGATCAAGTTCTTCTAACAGCCCTTTGAGATATACAGTGGAATTTCTTCTTATTGCGATATCTCTGGGTACAAGATAGGAAGATGTCAGCACAGTTGAGTAAAAGCAATTCCATGAGGACTTGGAGCAGTAAGGTTTTGATTTACAGTGTTCTCGGGCTCTGACTTGTTCCAACCAGAAAAGAGCAGAAAGCCTGTTACCGCTTGCTTCCCTCCCAAGTCCCATGACACAGATTATCACCTCTAAGTAATAGCCTTTCTTTTTTCTAAGATAAGATTTGGCCTCAGAATCCTTCCTAACAGATTTTCGGGTAGCTACTGGCAACCCACTGAAATTGACGTATGAGATAAAAATTTATTTGCCACTGCTGATCTAGAAGGATGGATATTTGTGTTAACTTCTGATGGATTCACTATGTGTGTGTATGTGTGTATGTGTGTATACACACTATATATACATACATTCATATATACACATATTATATACATGCAATACATACAAAGAAGATACTCAGTCTTCTGAGGACCAAATACACACATTTGGATACAGTATTCAGTCATCTTAGAAGATACAATACAAGGTCATCATTATGATTATCAGGTAATGTGTTCAAGTATAAGTCACTGGGGATTTTCAAGTACTAACGAGGTATCTGGAGTTCCTTTCTTCTTACTATAAGTGGCAGCTGTGTTTGGGGGAGAACTCTGGACCGCTTTTTGCAGGTCTACTCTGCTCTTTCCTGCCCCATTGCTGGGCTACTGGCTATCACTCTGGCAGTTAAGAGGACCTGCCTCCATCAGTTTCCTCCAGCTTTTGAAACTTCAGATCCCGCAATAGACCAAGATGTGTAGCGGTTAGAACTGTGAAAAGTAAAAGTCCCCAGGAGCTGAACTAGGTCTTGCCTGATGAGGCGTATGCTTCTGACACCTCTGTGTGGTCCCAGCAGTGACCACTTTGCCCTTTCTTCTGGACTTACGGCTGTATCCAGATACGGTTGCTTTTTAGATAAATGACATATATTGAGCCTGCCTTAATAGTTCCAGGTATTTCTTGCTTTCTGAACTCTCACTCTGCACACCCAATAGCCAAGGAGATTTCGCTAGTAAGGGATATTTTATAATACCTTCCTCTTTCCGTGTCACAGTGGTCTTTCCTCTTTTTCACAGAGGCACACTTCAGCTCATGCTACCTAAGAGCTACCACTTGAAGAAATGGGATCTGAGAAGGCGGTGCACACCCCCCCAAGAACACTCACGTAGCCCCACATCCTGTTCCCCACATCCCAGCCTGTGAAGCAGGGAACGGGGATGTTCTAGGGGGCCACATATCTGCACCTTGAATTAATTTTAAACTGCCTGCCTGGCAACGCCATTGCTGAACTCTCCTCACCCCAGCTCCAGACTCTATTTCTGTTAATTAGAGAATGTTTTGTTTCAGCTAATCAGCCCAGCGTCCTTTCTAATCAAAACAACATTCTGGTCTAGGTACAACAGCCATCCCCGAAGGGCCTGGTTAGGTTTGCAAATCGGGAAGCACAGGCAGCTTTCTGTTTCCCTCTGTGTACCCCGGTTGCAGGCAAAGCATCCTGACACACAGACACACACACACGCACACGCACACGCACACGCACATTCATTCACCTGGAAGCTCTAAGAGGACTTTGCGCTACCGGCTGGTCGGTTTCAGTGCTCTTTCCTTTCCCCATTGGCATAGCCTGTGCTGTGAGAGGAGATGTGGACGCCTCAGCATCGTTCATCTAGCCAGGTGTCTCTTAAATAAACAAGAAGGTAGGTAGGCACTTAACTCTTAACTAATAGCCATGCTAGACACACACACACACACACACACACAGAGTGAGAGCGAGAGAGAGAGAGAGAGAGAGAGAGAGCGCACACTTATTGCATTGAGCAAACATTTACTGGGAGGCTGTCCTGGGCCAGATATTCTGCTATAAATTTGAACCCAGAGACGACTAAAGGAAGGCTCCTGCTCCAAGCAGCTCAGAGTTGGAGACAAGCAAAGTGGGAATTATGTAGAGTGTGGTGAGAGGTAAGACAGAGGAAACCCAGGGGGTCCTGGGAGCATGACGGTGGGATGGTTGGCTCTTGTTGGGGAGCAAACAAGGAAGGCTCCCTGGAGGAGGTGATGTTTGGTTTGCGGCTGAAAGAATTTCTGGTAGAAGAGGATTTTCTTTCTCTTCTTGTGCCCTTCCTCCTTATCCCTCCTCATCTACTGTGGGGTGTGTGTGTGTGTGTGTGTGTGTGTGTATGTTGTGGGTGGCGTGGCCTCTGGATAAGAGAGTAGAAAGAAACAGGCACCTTATTAGAATAGTAACATGTTGAAGTTGTATTCTGGGGAGGGTGTCAATGTCAATAAGAGGAAATGTGGGTGACCCTTTTGTAGAGTGTGCAAGGCAACATGCCTCTTTGACAAGGGTGGAGACTGGGGTGATATGCAGGGGTGCTACTCCAGGATGGAGCCAGGGCCCTGTAGGGTATCAGGGGAGGATGATGACCCAGGAGACTGTGGGGTGGACAGAAGACAAGGAAGCACTGGAGGTCATACCAAGTAGACCATTTACGGAATGAAAGATCAAGGCACCTTGTTCGCTGTCCTGTGGGAGGCACACTCACGGTCAGCTTGGGAGGGTGGACACACGTCCTCCCCATTTTAAGCCTATATTTTCACAGATGGAACTGGATGTTGAGAAACAATCAGAAGAGGAGGTTTTCTATTTTCCCCACAGCTCCGGTCGCCCAAGTGCACCATGGGTAGCACCTAAACTCCCAGCAGGCATCTGGCCCTGACATTCTCGTGTTGGCCACAGGAGAGCGGGGGTCAAGGGGACAGAGGCAGGGAGACAGGTGGCCAATGAAGTGGTCTATCTGAGGGAAAATGGCAGGTGGGATGATAGCAGTGGCAGTAGGAGTGAAGAGAAAGTACTAGATTCAAGAGAAGTGTAGAGGGAAGAATGGACCAAATACGTGTTTGCATAGGTGTCTGCGGAGGTGGAAAGATTCCCCCCATGGCCACTTGTGTGGATGGTAGTACCGTTAACTAGGATACAATGAGGAAAACATTTCCAAGTGTCTGAATCAGCAACAAGCTTCTTGGACTCACTGTATCACCTTTTCCTGGCCTCTGAGACAACATAGAATAAACAGCTTGCTGGGCCAGCTGCTGTGGGGTCAGCGAGAGAACCTTCCAGCTTCTTCAGCCAATTATCGAATTCCTTAATGCTTCCACTTTGCATCCC
Organism: Mesoplodon mirus; assembly: GCF_964341445.2. NCBI lineage: Eukaryota > Metazoa > Chordata > Mammalia > Artiodactyla > Ziphiidae > Mesoplodon > Mesoplodon mirus. Next base: position 10,293,794 of record NC_138995.1, read on the forward strand.
CGAAACTCCCCATTCACATGCCTACTGGGCCATGAAATTCTTCAAAGTGTGTCTTTTTGGTCTAAAAGATTCAGGCTTCTGTTTCTGCTCTTTATTTATTTCCCTGCCTTGTTGGGTGGCAAATAATTGATCATCTCCTAGGATGATGGGAAGGGGTTGCCTGTTGATCTAGAACTTCAGGGTCTGGCTTCAGTTGATTTCTATTCCTGCAGCTCCCCCAAGTATGAAAATGGGATGTCTGGGAATTCAGAATCCTTGCAACCCACATGTCTCCCACTCAAAGGCAGAACAAATCACATACCTTCCTCATTACTCCTTTGTGTACTTCTGTAATAATGTCTCCTAAATTCCAAGAAATCCATTGGAACCAAAAAAGCAAGGCAACAGAGTAGAAAGACCCTTAGATGAGAGAAAAAGGATCCAAATCCCCCTCCACCCTGTAGCAATCTTTTTGAGCCTCAGTTTTCTCATATCTAGCCTTATAAACTGCCTATTACAGGAAACTACAAACAAAGCAAAACATAAAGAAAACACAGTTAAGTCTCTGAGCTGGATTGAAAAGTGCCTTCTTTGCAATGCAATGATTTCAAGTTGAACAGGGGTCTTTGGGACTGCCTTGGGATGAATTTCATTATCGCTGTTAAATCTGCAGTGGGACCCACCTGAGTTCCTTTAGCAATTTTTATTATCCAATATTACAGATGATACGGTTAAAGGAAATACTTTAATCAAAGGTAATATCTCTGAAATTATAAAGCACAGATATGCCTTTCCCCATAATAGCTGTATCTTAGCGCTCAAGATGGTTTACCCCTCCCTTTTTCATCTCATTCAATTTTTCTCCCCTTCTGATTCCACCTCCCATCTTAACACTTACTAGCAGATGAACCTAGATTTCCTCTAACCACTTCCTTTATTTCCCTCATCCTCCTTCCAAATTGGCCCTTCAGTTAATGAAGTGAGGCTTCCAAGGCGACTCTTTGAGAGTTGGGTTATTTTTCCGAGGCTCCGTTAGGCCAAGGAGACAAATTACTCCAGATTATCTCTTATCTAAATCCTTCAAGTGCTGGTGGATGAATAATAAACTTTGGTTCACTGAAGTAATACATAGAGATGATTTTTTATCAAAACAGCGTCTGTTAGAACTGCTGCTGCCGGGCTCTTAACGGTGATGACTAATGTCACCAGAAATGCCATCACCACGAATCAGAGGGCGCTCTCTGCACAGGACGCCCACAACAAAGTGGAGAAATGGCAGGGGTCACTTTGAAGATATACCTGCCTTTTAAAAAAAAGAACAAAATTCAATATGTCATAAGAAGCATCCCTGTAGGCATAGGTTAAAAAAGGCAAACCTCTGCTAAAGGAGTTTTCCTTATTTCTTTCTTTGAAATTTCTACATGTGAAAACAATATTAAAATAACAATTTACAAACCTCCCTAACATGTATCTTTAATCCTCAGAACAACCTTATGGTGAACATAGGAATATACCCATTCCACAGATGAGGAGACAAGACCCTTCTGAGTTTCATAGTCAGACAGCAACTAAGTGGCACCGAGTAAACTCTGATCTTCTGAACCCAAGCCCCTTGAGTTTTTCTCTGCACCGTGTTGTAGGAGTCACAGGGACCCTAACATAAGGAAAGTTCTTGGGGAGGCACCATTTCCAAAATGCATCTTTGCTCAAAGACCCACAGTGAATCTCTATTGCTGGGTTCACCAAACCCAAACTGGCTTCCGGGGGTAGCAGACGCTGTGGCTGCACTGCTCTCGGCCCCTCATCCTTACTGATCCCACACTGATGCTGGCCCATTTCTCTGTCCGAAGGCTTTCTCTCACTGATACTGCCCGCACAGAGGGCCAGAAGTGCCAGAGTATTCATGTCACCCACCCTCGGAACAGCTTTCAACTAACGACCGTTGGGAGTTGATGCTTAAATATTCCGAACCCCTCGTCCCTCGGGGGGAATGACTGAGGTGGGCGTTTCCTATTGCCTCTCAAAGTTTCCCCATGGGGTCAACCTCCAGTCACCCACCGGTGTTGCTGGCTGGATATGGCACCATGCAGTGACTACCTTTCCTTTCTGATCTCGCTTTCCCACCTCTCCCACTGGCTGTTCTAGATCCAAATAAATATCTTGCTCTTGATCCCCTGTCTCAGGGTCTGCTTGTGGCTTATGAGACCCTCCATTGGCTGCATCTCATCTTTTCCACCCCCACTTGCTATTACTTCTCTGTCTGCTCATCCACTTCCAGGAGCTTGGTCTTGCAATAGACAAAGTGATGAAACACCACCAGCATGTTCTTCCACCTCCAAGGCTTTGTTCACGCTGTTTTCACCCCTGCTCTGCACTCTCATCTTCTATACGTCCTTCAAGGTCTTGCTCAAGTCCAGCTCCTCTGAGAAGTTGTCCCCGATGACTCCTACACGGGTCCCTCCCATCTTCTTCCCAGGCCTTTTGAGACACTGCCCAACATTAAACAATGTACTCCTCTGTCATGTGTTTTCTTGTCCCCTAATCCTTCTTTCATCCATGCCATTGTTCTAACCACTAAATAGACTTTAAGTTCCTATATAGGAACTTGCTCACAGCTAGTGGTGTGCTGGTAAATGTTTAACAACCAACTCTGAAAAAAAATGTATGCCTATATCTACATATATACGTTTATTATAAACTTTACTGACATAAAGAATGTGTAGTCCCCAGTTTTTACGTGATAATAAAAATGATTATTTATAAAATAATAATAAAAGTGATAAATAAAATATGCAATACTCTTTGTTTATGAAGTCCATATAGTGAATTAAGTCCCATAGAACGCTTTCATTGATTTTTGCCCACCTATGGTGGCCTATCTGTAGCCAACCTGTGGCCACAATTCAGTCATGATTTGACAAATTGAGTTGCACCTTAATCCAATCACTCACTACCCAATTTATTTGTTATTGATCCTGATATGTGACTGATCTCTGATTAATCTCTAAACTATTTCTCACCCTCACACAAACTTGTGCTCAATTGTCGGTAACCTCTTTCTGATTCAGCACGAGACATGACACCTTTTAAAAGTTTAATCTGGATTATTCACATTTTCTCCATTCCTTTCTTAAGTTTGGACGATCAACAAAATGCTAACTCAAGCTCTGATGTCTGTGGTGTAAATACTCCAACCAGGGCTGATTTTCAAGCTACGCACGTGATGTCACCGCAGGCAGTTAGGAAGCAATGCGTGCAGCACATCACTGTGCAGTACTTTCCCGGTACAGATAAAATCAATGTAAATAACCCCGAGAGCACTGACGATCAAATGTAGTAAAATTAAGAAGTGATGAGTTTTAAGTATTTATTACCTTTGTCTACAACAGAATTTTTTAAATTGTAAGTTTATATACTTTAATATTTCATACAATAGTTTTGTTGATTGACCGGCTCACAGAATTCCTGAACATTTAACAATAGGCTCTTGTGAGCTGGTAGGAGCCAGCCCCAGCACACCACTGCAACTATTTTGTAATTCAGATTGTCGAGTGTGGCCTGGGTGGCAGTCAAAGCTCTCTGAATACTTGCTGTGTGAGTGAGTGGCTTTAGCTTTCTAAGGGACAGATGACCAAAGAGCTTGAGGAAATGAGGCCACCATCAGACATTTCCTCAGTAAATGTTGCTGAACTGCTCAGGGCACCCAGCCAGAGGAGGGGAGGGTCTTGTCCCTGGGCTGATACTGGGGAGAAGGGTCACGTAGTGGAAGCTGCCCATCACCTCTTGGTTCCTTCCTTCTTATAACCAAGTATCGTGGCTGATTAGCAGTGGGTTCCCCTATTTTCTTCTCAACAGAGACACCGGGCTAGCCAGAGGTATTGTTATGTCTGAGACTGCGGTTATGTTTCTCACTGTCAGTTAATAAACTGGCATTCTGGTTTGGACATCGATCTTACTGGGTGGGTCAGGCTGGGTTAGACACTGGCTGGCCATTGCAAACAAGTTCTGGGGTCCTGTCCCATTGGATGATAGTAAACGAGTGCATGTAACAGTTACAAGCAAGGCTTTGGAGTCAGACTGTTCGGGTTCAGATGCCAACGATTAGCGATGTGCCCCTGGGAAAGTTACTCAATTTCTCTAAGACTGTTTCATCATCTATAACGTGGGGACAGTCATTGCACCTTATAATCTTGTAAGGATTCAATGTGAAATTGCACGTAAAGCTTTTGCACAATGTCTTGCAGATAGTATGTACTCAAATCATGTAAAATGATGATAATAACAGTAATAGCCTAACAACTTTGGGGAATAGAAGCTCAACTAGTATTAATGAGGTTTCTTTAACGCAGGACTCCTAAAAGTCCTCAGGATCTCAGGACGCTTAGGGTATTCCTAAGAAGTGATACCGCGTGCTCAATTTCCAAAACCACTACTATTTGCGTTTGTGAAACTCCCTGAGATGCCCATGTTTAACTTTTTCTGGAAATCTTTCAAATGTCCCTTCAGGAGAAAAGAGCAGCTGCTGTTCCTCAGCTTTTCATGTTCCCTTTCCTTGAAGCAGAATTCTTATTCATGCCTACATCTCAGATACAGGGAGATGAGTGGAGATTTAGGGACCCTCGTTTTTCCTGTGGGAAGAATTCATATGTTTGCGAAGAATATTCCAACTCAAACTGAATTTCACCTTAATGGTCCTTCTTGGTTTCCAAAAGACATCAGAAGAGGAATCTCCTAGGTCTGCCCTCCCCAGCAACTGGGTTGTTGACATATGCTTGATGTGGTTTCCAGTTGTATTCTTCCAAGAGCCTGAGGTGTTCCTGTAAGTGCCGCTCTCAGGAGGAAGGAGGGGAGGGTGAGCGGAGGCCTGGGCTGATGGGCACAAGCAGCATGCAGGCGTGGAAAGATGCAGAGTCCCGGAGATGTGGGTTCAAATCCATCTCCTCCACTACACAAGCAGATGTGTAATCTTAGGCAAGACGCTGACTCTTTCTAAGCCTTTGTCTCCTGAACTGCCAAAGCTGGACTGGTTGTGAGTAGACTGCATGAGAAAATACAGGTAGAGTGCCCAATACTTAGTAGCTCAAGAAGTCTTTACAGTTCTTTCTCGAAGAGAAGCGAGAAAAAGAAGCGCAGAAGGAGGTAAGGATTGGAGGTAACAGACAATTTCAGAATGAACTGTCATCACCTAATTAAAAAAAAAGCCTCTCTAAAAAGAAGTGATTGTCTTAGTTTTCATGTCTTACTGTGTGACCTTGGGCAAGTTACTTTACCTCCTCTGTGCCTCATTTTCCTTCCTGTGGAATAGCGATAAGTAATACCATCTACTTCCTGTGGTTATTGGGAGGATGAAATGAGGTACAGAGCACATAAAGAGCTTAGGATGGTGCCCAGTTTGTAGTATAGGCTCAAAGTGTGTTCATCTTCCTCCTCATCATTATTATATATATATATTTTTTTTAATGTTTATTTTATTTATTTTTTGGCTGTGTTGGGTCTTAGTTGCGGCATGCAGGGTCTTCTTTGAGGTGTGCGGGATCTTTCGCTGTGGTGCGGGCTCTTTGTTGTGGCGTGCGGGCTTCTCTCTAGTTGTGGTGTGTGGGTTTTCTCTCTGTAGTTGTGCTGCATGGGGTCCAGAGTGTGTGGCTCTGTAGTTTGCGGCATGCGGGCTCTCTCATTGAGGTGTGTGAGCTCAGTAGTTGTGGTGCACGGGCTTAGTTGCCCCGCGGCATGTGGGATCTTAGTTCCCTGACCAGGGATCGAACCCACGTCCCCTGCATTGGAAGGCAGATTCTTTAGCACTGGACCACCAGGGAAGTCCCTATTATTATTATTATTATTATTATTATTAGCATCCTTTGCCCAGCTCCTCCTGTTTGCCCTTTCTTCTCCCTCAGCTCTACTTTCCTTTACATCTTTTCAGCCATTAAAAGAGCATCACTGTCAGAAGATGAACGCCCATCCTCCTGCAGGTTCTGTAAGTGTTCTTGGCTTTTTCCAAGCTCCAACAGCTCCTATTATCTGGGCCTTCACATGGAAATTAATCACGGAGAGCCTTATGGTGGTTCTTCTATAGTTATCTGAGCTGTTGTCCCAATCTGTCATTGCACCTTTATGCTTTTATTACCATTCTCTCTACACAGGCACTAAGCAGTGATTCAAGGCCCACACTCTAATTGTTGATGGTGAGAATCACAGCTTTCCATAGACCTAAACTCCCCAGCTTGGGGACCGTACACTACTCAGCACTACTAGTCACTCTTCCTCGAAGGAGAGGAGAGAACAGGGGTTAAGATCAATGAAGTGTTAGGCCCTGTGCTAGTAAATCCAATGCCAGGAATATCCGCTAAACACAGTGTCTGCCCCTGCTTTGGGAGGCTTAGGGTTTGGTGGGGGATCTGGACAATACAAAGACAATGTAGGTTCACGTGGATGAATGGCCCGGGGGAGGGACAGCGCCCCCACCTCTCCAGGGGACTGCAAGACCAGCAGCCGTGGGGCTGACAGGGTCTTGGTGCTCTGGCCGGGTGTCAGGCCTGAGCCTCTGAGGTGGGAGAGCCGAGTTCAGGACACTGGTCCACCAGAGACCTCCCAGCTCCACGTAATATCAAATGGCGAAAGCTCTCCCAGGGATCTCCATCTCATTGCTAAGACCCAGCTCCACTCAACAACCAGCAAGCTACAGTGCTGGATACCCTATGCCAAACAACTAGCAAGACAGGAACACAACCCCACTGATTAGCAGAGACACTGCCTAAAATCATAATAAGGTCACAGACACCCCAAAACAAACCATTGGATGCTGTCCTGCCCACCAGAAAGACACAATCCAGCCTCATCCACCAGAACACAGGCACCAGTCCCCTCCACCAGGAAGCCTACACAAGCCACTGAACCAAGCTTACCCACTTGGGGCACACACCAAAAAACAATGGGAACTACGAACCTGCAGCCTGCAAAGAGGAGACTCCAAACACAGTAAGTTAAGGAAAATGAGAAATACACAGCAGATGAAGGAGCAAGGTAGAAACCCATCAGACCAAACATATGAAGAGGAAATAGTCAGTCTACCTGAAAAAGAATTTAGAGTAATGATAATAAAGATGATCCAAAATCTTGGGAATACAATGGAGAAAATACAAGAAATGTTTAACAGGTACCCAGAAGAACTAAAGAGCAAACAAACAATGATGAACAGCACAGTAAATGAAATAAAAAATTCTCTAGAAGGAATCAATAGCAGAATAACTGAGGTAGAAGAACAGATAAGTGACCTGGAAGATAAAATAGTAGAAATAACTACCACAGAGCAGAATAAAGAAAAAAGAATGAAAAGAACTGAGGACAGTCTCAGAGACCTCTGGGACAACATTAACCACACCAACATTCGAATTATAGGGGTCCCAAGAGAAGAACAGAAAAAAAAAAGGGTCTGAGAAAATATTCAAAGAGATTATGGTTGAAAACTTCCCTAATATGAGAAAGGAAATAGTCAATCAAGTCCAGGAAGCACAGAGAGTCCCATACAGGATAAATCCAAGAAGAAACACACCAAGACACGTATTAATCAGACTATCAAAAATTAAATACAAAGAAAAAATATTAAAAGCAGCAAGAGAGGGCTTCCCTGGTGGTGCAGTGGTTGAGAGTCCGCCTGCCGATGGAGGGGACACGGGTTCATGCCCCGGTCTGGGAAGATCCCGCATGCCATGGAGTGGCTAGACCCATGAGCCATGGCCGCTAGGCCCATGAGCCATGGCCGCTGAGCCTGCGTGTCCGGAGCCTGTGCTCCACAACGGTGAGAGGCCCGCGTAGAGCAAAAAAAAAAAAAAAAAGCAAGAGAAAAGCAACAAATAACATACAAGGGAATCCCCATAAGGTTAACAGCTGATCTTTCAGCAGAAACTCTGCAAGCCAGAAGGGAGTGGCAGGACATATTTAAAGTGATGAAAGGGAAAATCCTACAACCAAGATTACTCTACCCAGCAAGGATCTCATTCAGATTCAACAGAGAAATTAAAACCTTTAGAGACAAGCAAAAGCTAAGAGAATTCAGCACCACCAAACCAGCTTTACAACAAAGGCTAAAGGAATTTCTCTAGGCAGGAAACACAAGAGAAGGAAAAGACCTTCAATAACAAACCCAGAACAATTAAGAAAATGGTAATAGGAACATACATATTGATAATTACCTTAAATGTAAATGGATTAAATGCTGCAGCCAAAAGACATAGACTGGCTAAATGGATACAAAAACAAGACCCTTATATATGCTGTCTACAAGAGACCCACTTCAGACCCATGGACACACACAGACTGAAAGTGAGGGGATGGAAAAAGATATTCCATGCAAATGGAAATCAAAAAAAGCTGGAGTAGCAATTCTCATATCAGACAAAGCAGACTTTAAAATAAAGACTATTACAAGAGACAAAGAAGGACACTACATAATGATCAAGGGAGCAATCCAAGAAGATATAACAATTGTCAACATTTATGCAGCCAACAAAGGAGCACCTCAATACATAAGGCAAATGCTAACAGCCATAAAATGGGAAATCAACAGTAACACAATCATAGTAGGGGACTTTAGCACCCCACTTTCACCAATGGACAGATCATTCAAAATGAAAATAAATAAGGAAACACAAGCTTTAAATGATACATTAAACATGATGGACTTAATTGATATTTATAGGACATTCCATCCAAAAACAACAGAATACACTTTCTTCTCAAGCACTCATGGAACATTCTCCAGGATTGACCATATCTTGGGTCACAAATCAAGCCTTGGTAAATTTAAGAAAATTGAAATCCTATCAAGTATCTTTTCTGACCCTAACGCTATGAGACTAGATAACAATTACAGGAAAAAATCTGTAAAAAATACAAACACATGGAGGCTAAACAATACACTACTAAATAACCAAGAGATCACTGAAGAAATCAAAGAGGAAATCAAAAAATACCTAGAAACAAATGGCAATGAAAACACGACGACCCAAAACCTATGGGATGCAGCAAAAGCAGTTCTAAGAGGGAAGTTTATAGCAATACAATCCTGCCTCAAGAAGCAAGAAACATCTCAAACAACCTAACCTTACACCTAAAGTAATTAGAGAAAGAACAAAAAAACCCCAAAGTTAGCAGAAGGAAAGAAATCATAAATATCAGATCAGAAATAAATGAAAAAGAAATGAAGGAAACGATAGTAAAGATCAATAAAACTCAAAGCTGGTTCTTTGAGAAGATAAACAAAATTGATAAACCATTAGCCAGACTCATTAAGAAAAAAAGGGAGAAGACTCAAATCAATAGAATTGGAAATGAAAAAGGAGAAATAATAACTGACACTGCAGAAATACAAAGGATCATGAGAGATTACTACAAGCAACTCTATGCCAATAAAATGGACAACCTGGAAGAAATGGACAAATTCTTAGAAAAGCACAACCCTCCGAGACTGAACTGGGAAGAAATAGAAAAATATAAACAGACCAATCACAAGAACTGAAATTGAAACTGTGATTAAAAATCTTCCAACAAACAAAAGCCCAGGACCTGATGGCTTCACAGGCAAATTCTATCAAACATTTAGAGAAGAGCTAACACCTATCCTTCTCAAACTCTTCCAAAATATAGCAGAGGGAGGAACACTCCCAAATTCATTCTACAAGGCCACCATCACCCTGATACCAAAACCAGACAAAGATGTCACAAAAAAAGAAAACTACAGGCCAATATCACTGATGAACATAGATGCAAAAGTCCTCAACAAAACACTAGCAAAAAGAATCCAATAGCATATTAAAAGGATCATACACCATGATCAAATGGCATTTATCCCAGGAATGCAAGGTTTCTTTAATATGTGCAAATCAATCAATGTAATACACCATATTAAAATACTGAAGGATAAAAACCATATGATTATCTCAATAGATGCAGAAAAAGCTTTCGACAAAATTCAAGACCCATTTATGACAAAAACCCTCCAGAATTTAGGCACAGAAGGAACTTACCTCAACATAATAAAGGCCATATATGACGGTCACAAGCCAACACTGTTCTCAATGGTGAAAAACTGAAACCATTTCCACTAAGATCAGGAAAAAGACAAGGTTGCCCACTCTCTTCACTGTTATCCTACATAGTTTTGGAAGTTTTAGCCACAGCAATCAGAGAAGAAAAAGAAATAAAAGGAATCCAAATCAGAAAAGAAGTGAAACTGTCTCTGTTTGCAGATGACATGGTACTATACATAGAGAATCCTAAAGATGCTACCAGAAAACTACTAGGGCTAATCAATGAATTTGGTAAAGTAGCAGGATACAAAATTAATGCACAGAAATCTCTTGCATTCCTATACACTAATGATGAAAAATCTGAAAGAGAAATCAAGGAAACACTCCCATTTAACATTGCAACAGAAAGAATAAAATACCTAGGAATAAACCTACTTAAGGAGACAAAATACCTGTATGCAGAAAACTATAAGACACTGATGAAAGAAACTGAAGATGATACAAACAGATGGAAAGATATACCATGTTCTTGGACTGGAAGAATCAACATTGTGAAAATGACTAAACTACCCAAAGCAACCTACAGATTCAATGCAATCCCTATCAAACTACCAATGGTATTTTTCACAGAACTAGAACAAAAAAATTTCAGTTTGTATGGAAACACAAAAGACCTGGAAGAGCCAAAGCAATCTTGAGAAAGAAAAACAGAACTGGAGGAATCAGGCTCCCTGACTTCAGACTGTGCTACAAAGCTACAGTAATCAAGACAATATGGTACTGGCACAAAAACAGAGATATAGATCAATGGAACAGGAGAGAAAGCCCAGAGATAAAGTGAAGCACATATGGTCACCTTATTTTTGATAAAGAAGGCAAGAATATACAATGGATAAAAGACAGCTTCTTCAGTAAATTGTGCTGGGAAAACTGGACAGCTACATGTAAAAGAATGAAATTAGAACACTCCCTAACTCCATACAGAAAAATAAACTCAAAATGGATTAAAGACCTAAATGTAAGGCCAGACACTATCAAACTCTTAGAGGAAAACATAGGCAGAACACTCTATGACATAAATCACAGCAAGATCCTTTTGACCCACCTCCTAGAGAAATGGAAATAAAAACAAAAATAAACTAATGGGACCTAATGAAACTTAAAAGCTTCTGCACAGCAAAGGAAACCATAAACAAGATGAAAAGACAACCCTCAGAATGGGAGAAAATATTTGCAAATGAAGCAACTGACAGAGGATTAATCTCTAATACTTACAAGCAGCTCATGCAGCTCAATATCAAAAAAAACAAACAACCCAATCCAAAAATGGGCAGAAGAACTAAATAAACATTTCTCCAAAGAACATATACAGATTGCCAACAAACACATGAAAGGATGCTCAACATCACTAATCTTTAGTGAAATGCACATCAAAACTACAATGAGGTATCATGTCACACCAGTCAGAATGGCCACCATCAAAAAATCTACAAACAATAAATGCTGGAGAGGATGTGGAGAAAGGGGAGTCTTCCTGCACTGTTGGTGGGAATGTAAATTGATACAGCCACTATGGAGGACAGTATGGAGGTTCCTTAAAAAAATAAAAATAGAACTACTATACGACCCAGCAATCCCACTACTGGGCATATACCCTGAGAAAACCGTAATTCAAAAAGAGTCGTGTACCACTATGTTCATTGCAGCTCTGTTTACAATAGCCAGGACATGGAAGCAACCTAAGTGTCCATCAACAGATGAATGGATAAAGAAGATGTGGCACATATATACAATGGAATATTACTCAGCAATAAAAAGAAATGAAATTGAGTTATTTGTAATGAGGTGGATGGACCTAGAGTCTGTCATACAGAGTGAAGTAAGTCAGAAAGAGAAAAACAAATACCGTATGCTAACACATATATATGAAATCTAAAAAAAAAATTAAAAAGGTTCTGAAGAACCTAAGGGCAGGACAGGAATAAAGATGCAGATGTAGAGAATGGACTTGACACGGGGAGGGGGAAGGGTAAGCTGGGATGAAGTGAGAGAGTGGCATGGACATATATACACTACCAAATGTAAAATAGCTAGCTAGTGGGAAGCAGCCGCATAGTACAGGGAGATCAGCTCGGTGCTTTGTGACCACCTAGAGGGGTGGGATAGGGAGGGTGGGAGGGAGGGAGATGCAAGAAGGGAGAAATGTGGGAACATATGTATATGTGTAGCTGATTCACTTTGTTATACAGCAGAAACTAACACACCATTGTAAAGCAATTATACTCCAGTAAAGATGTTAAAAACAAAAAACACAACAAAAGACAATGTATTTCAGTGTTGGAAACACAGGAGGAACGTGAGCTGGGGATGAATGTCCAAGTAAGGAGAGCTTAACAGAGGCCTAAAGAACAAGGCAGAAATGGTCTGAGGCCTGGCGTTGCTGAGGGAGGGAGCTGCTGCCTGGATATTGACTTTTTAAAAATATTTATGTATTTATTTATTTTTATTTTTTTAAGTTGAAGCATAGTTGCTCTACAATGTTGTGTTAGTTTCAGGTGTGCAGCACAGTGATTCAGTTATACTATATATATATATATATATATATATATATATATGTCTATATATCTTCTTTTTCAGATTCTTTTCCCTTGTAGGGTATTACAAAATATTGTGCATAGTTCCCTGTGCTATACAGTAGGTCCTTGTTGGTTGGATATTGATTTTTTTTACAGCATCTCATAGTAAATATTCTGAAATTTTCTGATATGGTTTCCCCCAGTTGTACTGCACGAGCTGGGCAAGCTGACACGGAGCCAGGGTTTCTCCACACAGGAGACCAGCAAAAATGAGCGCTCCGCCTGATGGTTCCTGAGGGAATCTACCCTCCAAGCCGTATCCTATCATTGGCCAACCCCGGGAACTTGCCCCCAGGAGACATGTCCCAGAAAAGGTAGCTCTGACAGCTGATGGTGTGTGTCCCTTCCCAGCTGTGCACTCATGATGGTAACTTGATACTGGTCCTGATGGAGAGTACTTACAACACAGAAATTGGCAAATGCTACCCATCAGGGCGTTCTTTGCCAAGGCCAGTTGTTAAACATTTCCCAGCGCACCACTGTGTGTACCTCCACTTGGGGAGCTTTCTGTGCTACCTGTTGCAGGACCTACCACTTTCCAGGTCTCTATATCTCATTTCGCTATAGAAACTTTACACCCGTTGTATTGGTCCCCTCTTGCACAGCACTTGGAATCTTCTGGGTCCCTTTCATTCTCTAGCTACTGCTGCTGGGACCTGTACCATGCAGGTGTTGAGTACCCTGCATGTGCCTTGGGCCCTGCGTGTACCTGGGCTTCACCCTGCGGTGTCCTTGATGTGTGAGCGGGGGAGCCCATCCTCATGCATGCACAGCTTGGTGCACTGGGGACTTGGTACCTGTGGGGCCACCTGGACGAATGGGTAGTAACAGTCAGTGACAATGCATCCTTCTTTGGTTTCCCAGGAAGACGGTTCTGAGATGCATTTCCCAAGTCTCCCCAAGAACCGAACCTTGTACCTGTGTCTTCTGCAGTCCACTGACAGCCAGTCCGACTAAGACAGGTAAGGAGATGAAGGCTCCGAGAGAGTCAGTGACTTGCCTAAGATCGCGCATCTTGGTGGTGGAGGAGGTGGGATGTGGACCCACGTCACAGGGCCAGTGTGTCTTTCCATGCCCGTGTATTGTCTCTGCCTGTCAAGCCAGCTCACCAGCTCACCCCCCCTTTCCTCCTCCTAAGAGTGGTTCCCATGGGAACATCTCAGGTTCTTGGAATTAAACAGTTGGAAAGCACTCATCATAGCAATAGCTGCCTCTGATAACAATCCTTTCTTCATGTCCTGAGTGTTCTCCATGTCTTTTACTTTTCCTCCCTGGGATCATTTCTCACATCAATTCTTGCACCCAAGCCTGTATCCCAGGCCCTGCTTTGAAGGGATCTCAGCCTAAGACGTCCTCAGAGTCTGTTGACGTCTGTCCATCACTCACATGACTCTCCTGATAACAGTAACAAGCAGGAAGGGGCCTCGTGATGGGGAAGCAGGTCAAGTGTGACTGACCTCCTCTTTGAAGGAAGTCTTACCTGGTTCCCCTCAGACCTGGTCGTGCTTTGCCCCTCTGGGAACTGCACTGCACTGGAATTGATGGGTTTATACCTCAGACCTCTCTCCCTCCCGACTCTGGAACAGGAGACAGTGGGACATGAGTTTCTTCATCTTACAACATCCTCTAGCACAGAGTAGGTATCAGTAAACTTCTTGAAGAGTGAATGCAGACAGCATTCTTTTTCAAAAGTTTACTGTTTAGCACAACTGGGAAAAGTCATTCATTCAGCGCTCATTGTGGGTAGAAGGTGGGGAAGGATGTTCCTGACGTGAGCCCAGGCCATCCCCAAACCACAGAGCGATGGCGAGAAGAAACTCGAACAACAGACAAGGAAAAGTAAAAATTTAAACCTGTAGCAAATAAGTAAATATTAAGCCTGAACCTCCTAAAGCAAATAAAACGCTTGGAATGTCAGTGAGAGAAGCAGAAGCCACTGCTGTTGACCAAGTTTTAGGACTATTTTTTAAAAGCCATGTTTCTTAACACTGCAGGTCTGTGATAAGTTTATCAACACTTTAGAGGAAGCACAAACATAGGTGATGAAAGTTACAGCGAGTGAGTCATATTTGCGGCGCGTTGAGGATGATCCTGTCACACAACAAGGCTAAATTGCAGCTAATGATATAAACAGAGGATAATGATGTGGGGAAGCCTGGCTGCCTAGAAACAAGAAGAAAGTCAACTTGTGGGTAGATAATAAAGCGGCAGAGGACACTGAAAAATGGCAGCCAAGTGGAAGCCAGGAGCAGAAAAACAACAGAAAAATGGATCCAGGCACAGTCGTAGAGAATGGACTTGAGGACACAGGGAGGGGGAAGGGTAAGCTGTGACAAAGTGAGAGAGTGGCATGGACATATATACACTACCAAATGTAAAATAGATAGCTAGTGGGAAGCAGCGGCATAGAACAGGGAGATCAGCTCGGTGCTATGTGACCACCTAGAGGGGTGGGATAGGGAGGGTGGGAGGGAGACACAAGAGGGAGGAGATATGGGGATATATGTACACATATAGCTGATTCACTTTGTTATACAGCAGAAACTAACACAACATTGTAAAGCAATTATACTCCAATAATGATGTTAAAAAAAAAAAAGGATCCAGGGACTTCCCTGGTGGGGCAGTGGTTAAGAATCTGCCTGCCAACACAGGGAACACAGGTTTGATCCCTGGTTCGGGAAGATCCCACATGCCATAGAGCACCTAAGCCCATGTGCCACAACTACTGAACCTGTGCTCCAGAGCCCACGCACTGCAACTACTGAGCCCACGCACTGCAACTACTGAAGCTCACATGCCTAGAGCCCGTGCTCCGCAACAAGAGAAGCCACCACAATGAGAAGCCCAAGCACCGCAAGGAAGAGTAGCCCCCTCTTGCCACAACTAGAGAGAGCCCGCGCACAGCAACAAAGACCTAGAGCAGCCAAAAATAATAAAATTTTAAAAAATAT
This sequence comes from Mesoplodon mirus, assembly GCF_964341445.2. Taxonomy (NCBI): domain Eukaryota; kingdom Metazoa; phylum Chordata; class Mammalia; order Artiodactyla; family Ziphiidae; genus Mesoplodon; species Mesoplodon mirus. Next base: position 10,309,388 of record NC_138995.1, read on the forward strand.
GGATCCAAACAGAAAAATGATCCCAGTGGGTGTGGCAGGGACTATTCCATATTTGCTCTCAGAAGCATCCTCCAAGGAAGAGCTGAAGAAACCTTGTCAAATTTTTAAACACAGAAAATAAAGTTAGCCTCTTGGCCAAAACAAAGGACAGTGAGCAAAATTTCAGGTGTCTCCTTTTAGCTCTTACTTCTGCTGTACTGATCCTGCCTTAGGTTTTTTCTTCTCTAAAGACAATGAAGATCTGCCAACACATTGAACGCTCCCTTTCTTTTTTTAACCATCAGGAAATTATTATACTTCAAAATTTAGAGCACCCAAGCATTCCGCTGTCTTACAAGTTGCTCACAAGAGGCAGACAAGTAAAGCCCGAAACTGTCATGGGGAGGGCGTGGTTTATAAACGTCTTTCACAACCACAGGGACGCTCAAGCAGAGTTGAATTCCTGCCGTTTACCATCAGTATTTCTTATGAACGTGCCGCCCATTAATGAGCTCGCAACACGATATTTTAATTATCTGTTTACATGTCTACCACTGGTGTGCTCCTTGAGAGTACTTTGCTTTTCTGTCCCTCCAGGGCCTAGCTCTGGGCTTGGTAAATAGTAGATGCTCAATAAATGCAAGGTGGTTTTGAAAAACTATTATGTGCAACTACATGGAAATTGAAAAAAAAAAGTTAAAAAAACAGGTCAAGGAAAGAATCCATAGGCAGCCCAAACACTATTGGAAGTACACTTCTTTACCCCAAGTTTTTACATTAGTTAGAAAGAAAAGAAAAGAAGGAATGAGCTAAGTCTCTCTAGGGAATTTAGGGAGTGTTATGAACTGAATGTTTGTGTCCCTGCAAAATTCCTGTGTTGAAGCCCTAACCCTGCAATGTTCCAAAGCAAGCACTTCCTCCATTTTGTTGTGGTTCCACATCCCTCCTTAAACAAGCATCATAATATACTCCTAACGTGCTCACACAGGCTCAGGAGCCAATCTGGGCCGCTTAACAACTGTCAGGGGTGGTGGGGGAGAAGATGTATAGGAATAAAGCCGGGAATGGGGTACATTGAGACAATAACAGTAGTTCTGTTTAGGGTGGCACAATTATGGGTGACCTTTATTTTTTTTCCTGTTTTCTAAATTTATATTGTGGTCATATGATACTTATATCATTTAATCTTTTACTTGTGAGAAAAAAGTATGCTGGGGAAATAGGCAAAACAAACACATAAGCACAGCAGACACACAAACACATATATACAAACACACACACCTATTCACACATACACGCAAAGACACACGTATTCACAAGCACACTTACAAACACACATACTCACAAACACACATGAGCTCCATAATAAGAAACCTTGCTTGGATTCCTGGTTCTACCTCCTTGTATAAATTACCTTGCTCAGGCCCTCTTTTTAAAAATCTGTATAATGGGCATAACAGCTGACCTGCCTTTCTCTGTGGGTTTTCTGTGGGTTTACTGTGGGGCTCGATTCCTACAAGGCAAGTAAAATGCTGTGCTGATGGGGGGTGGGTGCAGCTCACCCCTACACTTCCCACCATAGCCTTGGATACAGTGACTTGGATGGTAAAGATGGTCGTTTGGAACATGTTCACTTGCCAAGAATAAAAGTGCAATGAAAATAGCCCAGCTAGCTCATAATTTGTAGCCACTGTGGCCGGCAGAGAGGGAGGAGGTGAGACTCAAGTATTGGCCTGGGAGTCGAGGGAATTTGTGCTGTCCTTTATGTCCCATGTCTTGGAGAAGGATCAGCTCTCCTCACCTGAGTAAAACCCACCCCAGAGGGCTGAGGTGAGCATCTGACTACTGAGGCTGTCAGCTGACTCACCACGGCCCCATCCTCACCCAAGTGCTGTTTGACAATGCGTGTGAGTGTGCCAGGGAGTGATGAAAGTGACGCGCGTTGGGGAAGAGACAGGGAAAGGAAGAAACAAACGAAAATTGTATTCAGTGCCCACTCTGAGACATTTGTACACAGCACACGGTTTATAGCTGACACGTGGTTGCCCCAGACTTTAACATGGAAGGAAGAGCAAGGGTCATCAGCCCCATTTTACAGAGGCAGAAAACCAAGGCTTGTGCTTCAGAGTCACCTGTCTGCACTCACAGAAGTTAGGGACAGAGGCACCGGGGTTTCGAACACCAGTCTTCCCTCCTGACCCAGGAGGGTGATGGGGCAAGCAGGGTGTAGGGCCGGGGACAGTCATCCCTGTTCCCAGAGGGGCTGACACTTGGTTACGAGCTCAGCTTTAGGAGAGAGCCAGCCGGAGAGTCAAGGTTCGGCTCCACCACTTCTTGGCTATGTGACCTCGTCCACAAAGCCACTTAGCCCTCTCTCCAAGCCTCAGTCTCCCCATCTGTAAAATGGGGAAATAATGGCTCCTGACGGGATGGCTATGAATCTAGAGGAGCCCGTGCCCGTGAAGTGCTCAGGACAGTGCCTGGCTCAGTGTAAATGGCAACCTTCAGCTGCCACTACTACTTTGTCACTTGTCCAGGACCCACAGCTGCTCATTTAGAGTTTATTAAATGACTAACCAGAGCACGGCACTCTCCTGGCAGCGCCTCCCCAAACCAGCTGACAGTTTATAGAAATCTGAGGTGAGATGGGCGGAGGCTCAGAGGATCCAAACAGCAGCATGTATTTATCGTTTGTGCTGCTCTGCGCTTCTGTTCCATGAAGCAGCTCCTACTGATGCCTTCAGGAAGGAAGGGGAGCCTAAGACCCCAGTTAGCCTGCCTGCCTGCATCACACAGCAGCAAATCAGGGAGGAAATGGGTCCTGGGGGCATTCACCTGCCAGAGGACAGAAAGACAGGGCCCACCCGTCCCACCCCTCAGAGTGATGACAGAGGCTGACTTTTACCATGGGCCCGGCCGTGCCCGCCCCCCGCATTGCCCCTGACATTTTCACAATGACCCCATAGAGGAGGCACTGCTGTTATCCCATCTCACAGATGGAGAAAGAAGAGAAGAAGCAAAGTACCTTTCCCAAGGACTCACAGCTATGATTGGAGGGCTTGGACGATTCTGGAGCCTGCCCTTTGAGCCTTATGGGAAATCTTGTCTCTGCAGCCCCTTATAGCTCACAAAATATTTTCCCTTTTGATCTTATCTGACTCGCCATTTGTTATGGACTGAATCGTGTCCTGTCCTCTCCCACCCCCTGCGAATTCATATATTGAAGTCCTAACCTCCAGCACCTCAGAATGGGACCTTGTTTGGAAATAGTGTCACTGAAGTTAGTTGAGTTCACACTGGAGCAGGGTGGGCCTTCATCCAATATGACTGGTGTCCTTAGAGGAGGGGGAAATTTGGAGACACACACACACACACACACACACACACACAACACCATGTGAAAACGGAGGCAGAGAGAGACAGTGGTGCTTCTGTGAGCCAAGGATTGCTGAAGACGGCCAGCAAACCACTGGAAGCTGGGGGAGAGGCCTGGAAGAGATTCTCCCTAACGACCCTCAGAGAAACTAACCCCGCTGACACCTTGATTTCTGACTTCTGGCCTCCGGAGCTGGGAGACAATCGATGTCTGTTGTTTAAAGCCATTCAGTTTGGGATACTCTGTTACGTCAGCCCTAGGAACAAATATACAACTGTTGCGGGAAACAGGGTCGGTTGCTCCTATTTTATAGGCGAGGAAGAGGAGACTCAGAGAAATGAAGTGTTACAGGCCATACAGCCAAGAAGTGGGTGGGTTAAGAAACCCAGTATGTTTGCTTCCTGTTCCAAAGCTTATCCCACCTGATTGGAGCTGCTCTAGCCTATTACCGTACGCCACATATTGGCAGAGGGCTTTACAGTTTGCAAGGGTTCAACACATATCGGCTCAAGTGATGGCACAATAAACATAAAATCCTTTGCAATAACAGGGAACGTGGTAGTAGCTCCATTTTCAGTGGATGAAAGGGGTGCTCAGGAAGGAGGAGGGTTCCGGAAGGTGAAAGTGAAGGCGACACCCACAGTGCGTTTCCCTGCCGGGACATGACCTCTATTCATGTGTTCTCTGATTGAAATTATGTTCTCCTATTCGAATGATCTTGGCCTGCAGGAGAGTTATTTATCCCTCTTCTCGGGCCTAGCGAATAGGCCAGAATCTGTGATGAACACATCAGGACAGATACCTCGGAAAATATTTGAAAACAGTCCTTCTGATGCCACCGTGGAAATAAGACATATAAAGTGATTCCTCCAACACCTAGGAAGGCAAACGGAAGCAAACAGACATGTCCATTTCCAGCCTTTGGAAGCAGCAGAATCTCATCTGGGTCGTGTGAAAACACAGCCAAGAGCAGTCTGCACTGACCCTGTCCCTGGCTCACAAGGAAACCCAGTTTTGTGATGTGTTTTCAGCCAAATGACAGGTGTAAAAGCAAGAGTGATCATTTTCTTCGTACCAGATGTGTATTCAGAGCTGAGCTCCCAGACCTCTTAACAAGGAGCGCAAGTACCTGTCCTGAGGCCCCAGGAACCTTCTGCCCAGAGCATCCCGTGTTCTCCTTGCTTGGTACCTTGCCTAAGAGTCCCTGACCCCAAAGACCTCAACTCCCTGGCGGACACATTTGCGATGCGCTGGAAGAGCAGCCTGCCAGTTCATACTATCCGGTCAGCTTTGGGTTCAGCACATTTTAGTTCCTCCAAACTGATGGAAGGTACAATTATCTTCTCCATTTTCACAGGTACCTGTCAGTGAACATGTCAGTGGGGGCGGCAAACCCTTGGGACCTGAAAGCAGGGGTTCCTAACCAGGGGTGGGCGTCATGGCAAGACTGGGGGATGTTGGGAATGTTATGGCAGAAGAGTCAACACCGTCCCTACGTCTTGGCAGGTGGGCAGGAATTTTGCAGGAGGACAAGGACGAGGGAAGGGCATGAGAGGTGGAGATAAGAGCACAGATCGAGGCGAGGAGGCAACAGACTCAGGTTTCTGAAGAACCACAGTGGTCCAGTGCGGCCGGAGGGATGGGGACAGTGGGCAATGGGTGGGGGCTTCCACCCATCCCACCTCCTCCCAGGGCCGGCCTTCCTGGCCTCCCCATCACTCTGTGTTCAGCCTCATGTGTGTTTTTTTGAGGCTTGGATGCTCCAACCCCCATCTCTCTCCAGCTTCCAGGCCTTTCCCTGGGATGTGGTGCATGCTTGGGTGGGTGACACCCCCACCCAGCTACCCTCCTCCAGGGCTCATTTCCCACTGGTGTATTGTCTGATTGCTCCTTGTTGAATGGATGGCATATTAATTTCCAATTGCTGCTATGGCAAAGTACCACAAACTTAGTAGCTTAACACATCGCAAATGTACTCTTACAGTTCTGCAGGTCAGAAGCTTGAAATGGGCCTATCTGGGTTAAAATCAAGGTGTCCCCAGGACTGTTTCCTTCTGGAGGCTTCTGCTTCCTCGTCCTTTCCGGCTTCTAGAGACCACCTGCATTCCTTGGCTTGTGGTCCTGCATCACATCGCCTTCCCTCTGCTGCCTTTGCCACATCTCCTCTGACCCTAGCTCTCCTGATGCTCTTGTAAAGGCTCTTGTGATTACATCAGCCCCACCCACACAGTCCAGGGTAATCTCCTCATCGTAAAATCCTTAATTTAATCACATTTGCAAGGTTCCTTTTGCTATATGAGGTAACATATTCGAAGACTTTGGGGATTAGGTTGTGGACATCTTGAGGGGCTGTTATTCAGCCTGCGCAGATGAATATGCTGACCCAGAGCTTTGACTCACTGTGCTCGATCTGTTGGACAGTTAGAGCACGGTGAGTGCTGGTGCATGGCAGGGTTGGGGGCGTGACTGAATTGCAGAAAACACGTGAGCAGGGCATGCTGGGAGAATGTGCGTGGAAACTGGGAATGTGTGCGCGAGCCGAGGGTGATTATGTTGAAAGGGGGACATGCAGCAAAAAATAAAAATAAAAGGGACATAAAGCAAACATAGTGGTTACTTCTGCAGTCTCAGTTTCCTTATCTGAAAACTGGGAGGATGGACCAGGCTGAACGTGCGGCTTTATAAGGCCATGCAGCTAGAATATTACTAAGGACTGAGGCCAGCAATCTGACTTCCCAAGCTGTACCTCTTTCCCGTCTCCCATGTCCCCTTATCCCAACCTTAAATAGCCCTTCTCTCTCTCCCTCTGTGTGTGTGTGTGTATAATTTATTGAGATACAATTTGCATACCATACAACCCATTCATTTAAAGTGCACAGCACAATGTTTTTTAGTGTATTCACAGAGTTATACAACTGTCATTAATTTTAGAACATTTTAATCTCTCTAAACAGAAATGCCCCCAGCCCTAGGCAACCCCTAACCTACTTTCTAAACAGCCCTTCTTTGGACCCAGCACCCCCTGGCTATTCGCCAGCCCTTTTCTCTGCTCAGTGCCAAATAGGAGGCTTATGCTGGCTGTCAGACTGTCCTACCCATGCATTCTCTTCCTGACCCTCTGCCTTCAGACTTCTGCCCTCATCATTCGACTGAAAGGCTTTCTGAAAGGTCAACAATGACCCCGGGGCCAAATTCAAAGGCTTTTCCGCTCCGTACTTCCTGACTTGTCAGCAGTCCCTGACTTTAAGACCCGTCATGGTGGTCCCTTTACCACTGCCCTGCCCGGGACGCCTCACCTTCTCCCTGCTGTGTGAATGGTGGGGGATGCTAGGGTTCTCTCCTCACTCTCTACCTTCTACAGTGGAGAAGTTAATGCCCACGGTCTGAATGCCAGCTTCGCCATGCACCAGCCGTGTGAGCTTGGGCAGCTGACTTCATCTAAGTCCACTTTCCTTTTTTATATCTCAGGAAGAGTAACAGTACCCATCCCTCGGGGTTATTGTGGGGACTAAATGAGTTAATTCATAGGAAGTGCTTGCTCGGAGAACTACTTGGCACATATAAACAGGCTACGATAAGTGTTTGCTAATATGATTATGTTGCTCCTTCTTTTGTTCAATTGAGTTTATTCATAGCCATGTTTTTTCAGTGACTTCTATGCATCACACTTCGCTGGGGTTCAAATTTCCATTAAATTCAATTATAAGCAGGGGCTTTGGGCAAGTATAGCTTCCCCCAAAGCCTCACTTTTGTGACCTGTAAGACGGGGGTAATAGTAGCTGGGTCTTAGGGTTGTTGGAGAGGTTAAATAAGTTAATACATGCAAACCATTTAGAACAATGCCTGCCACGTAGTAAATCCTCTAGAAATGTCGGTAGCAGCAGTAGTTGTAATTATCCAGCCTTCATCTTTCACCTCCATGTGATGGTGGGTTTGACTGGACCGTGGACATCACTTGCGTGTTCTACCATCATCTTAAACCAAAATCACATCTGAGCTCATCAGTTTTTCACGGCAGCTTCTATCACTGCTAACTCAAATCACATGGTTGGCACCCCCAGTCCTGGTTTCCCAGGTCGAAAGACCATTGGTCATCTTGCATCTCCTTTGTCCTTTCTATCCAGTTTTCATCCTTCCCAGTGACTCACATTTGCTCATTCCCTCCCATTCACTGCCCCCACTTTTGGCTGGGTCTTGCCTACCCAGGTCTGAAAGTCTGCAATGACCTCTTGCCTGCCCCCAGTCCATCCACCAAACCAAAGTACACATGAGACAAAATACATTGCCCACTTCTGGATGATGCTTCTAAGTACTCTCCCTACCCCCAACTCTGCCCCTGAAAGAGTTTCTCAATCTTTAAAAAGGGTCTCCACGAGCCAGTCGCCAACTGCCATAATTAAGTGGGACTTTCCATGGTTTCTCCTCGAGTCTTTGCCTCTTAGTTTTGGTTTGGGTATATGTTTCAGATGCTTGGCTTCATCCTTTCTTTTCAGTCTGGTGTTGGAGGTGAAGCCTGTGGCTTCTTTAAAACTGAAAATCACACCTCCACCCATCCTTCTCTCTTGAGTCATCCCACCCTCCCTGTTTCTCTTTCAACATTAATCTGCCTTTTATCCAGTCAGCCTCTTGCTCTGTGTCAGACAAGGGTCCCTATCAAGCTCAGCACCACATTATTTTTCCTTAATTTATTCTTTTAGGCAGACCCATCTCTGTATAGGTTTTCTGATGTCATAGAATGAAAGACACGTTATAATTAAGCCACAACTATTAACATGAAAGGAAAAATGTGGGGGGGCACATAACGAGGGATTGGAGCACTTAAATAAGTGACTGCATTTGGTCAATGAACTTCACTACAGCCAAGGCAAAGAGCAATATACAAAGAAGGGGAAAATTAACGTAATTTACTAAAGGTAATCATGCCAGATTGCTGGGGAGACAAATTTACCTTCAAACAGGATGAAATCATCTCATAGACCAGCTCTAGGAGAATTTCTGCAGTGATGGGGACATTCTTCCATCTCTCCATGGTCCAGTATGGCAGCCACTAGCCACATGCAGCTACTGACCACTTGAAATGTGGCTGGTATACCCAAGGAACTGAATTTTTGATTTGACTTAATCTTAATTAAATTTGAATAGCCACATGTGGCTAATGGTACCATAATTGGAGAGTGTAATCACAGACTTTTATGTAAATTATGTTGTAAAATATCTTTATAGAGTATTTCAAAATTGCCAAGATCTCTCTGCAACCCTGTATCCGTTTGCTAGGGCTGCCATAACGAAATACCACAGGCTGGAAGGCTTAAATAACAGAAATTTATTTTCTCACAATCCTGTAGGCTAGACGTCCAAGATCAAGGTGTCAGTGAGGTTGGTTTCATTCTGGGGCTCTCTCCTGGGCTTGCAGATGGCCCTCTTTTCACTGTGTCCTCACATGGTCTTTATGCAAACATCCCTGGTGCCTCTTTTTGTCCTAATCTCTCTTCTTATAAGGACACCAATCAGATTGGATAAGCGTTGCCCAAAGGCCTCATTTTAACTTAATTATTTCTTTAAAGGCCCTATCTCTAAATATAGTCAGATTCTGTGGTATTGGGGGTTAGGGCTTCAACATATGAGTTTGAGGGGGGACACAATTCAGCTCATAACAGAGCCCTCTGTGCACTATTAAACAGCAGACAGGTAAAGGCACTTTTGATCAGAGGTCACAACTGGATAGTTCAGGTGTGTATCTTTCTAGCGACATACTTGGGACTAGGATGGGCTTCTGGGAATTGGGAAATCAAAGGGTGTCATATTCCTTAGGCCACAGTCTCTAATAGCAATCCCCTCACCCAGAATGTCAACTCACACTCCTCTGCCTGGCAGTGAAGGCCCCCAAGGTTTGACTCCATTGACTGAACCAGCCTTCTTTCCTCTCTTCCTTTGTTCCTGTTCCTCTGCTTTTTTTCCAGACCTCTCTACCCCATGTACCTCATACTCACTCCTGCGTCTCTGATTGTGTTCACACTGTCCCTCCTGATAATACCTTGTTTTTTAACTCCAACATCATCCTAAGAATTTATATCCTGCTAATCTCAGCCAAGACCCACCTCATTCTCAAAACCATCTCTGAACATTCAGTCTTCCTTAACATCATTCTCTCTTGTTTTCAAATCCAGTCACACTTGAAACAAACACCCCATGATTGAAAACGAAGTTCTTCTCTAATTGTTTCTAGGTCTTAGTGTTGTCTCTGAAACAAAATCATAAACGCAAGGGTCAGGGAACAAGTGACCTATCCCTTCTGTAGACTTGACATCCTAACATAGTACAAGCACATAGCAGGTGCTCAATAATGTGTCTGCTGCTTGGTTGACAGATGTCAGTAATTTTTGTCCCCTTCCCACCTTTGAGCTCTTTTTCCAGCTTTATGTACAGCTGCACATTTAGTATCTGGAGCAAACCTGAGGCTGCAGCGTATCACTCACTCTGTGTATTACATTTACAATAAAGTCAAAGATAGATGGCTAAAAAGAAACTCTAATCACCTCTGATATTATTAAATCTTCTAGTCTGAGTTCTCAGAGAGCCTAAGAAAAATTTCTTTTAATCCCTATGGTCTTTCTATTCCATAGATGAAGTTATAGAGCTGGCCTGAGAAGCAATTTTGTGAAATCATTTACCAGAGGGGAGAGGGAAAAATCATTACAGTCCTCCTTTGGAGGTTTGCAAGTAATAAGCATGCTCTATTCTCTTCAAGCCCAGAGGAGCTGCGTGGGCTTGATAAATAGCTAAGCTTGGCCCACCGGCAGCTCTAAAAAGATGTCTGTAAACATTACAGAACAGAACCATCAGAAAGTTGGTGGGTGTTACTGATGAGTGGCCGTGGGTGCTTTTGTTGGCCAACAGGGCAGCAGCCTTCTTCCTCTCCTCTGTGAATGACTAGTGACCTATAATTCCTTTGTTTTCCTGGTGACTGTCTTAACCAATATGGCTTCTTTTAAAGCAGTGGTTTTCAACCAGGGAAGATTCTGCCTCTGTCCCCATCCCACCTGGGGGACATTTGACAATGTCTGGAAACATTTTATGTTGTCACAGCTGGCAGTGGGAGGTGCTGCAGGCATCTCCTGGGTAGAGACCAGAGATGCTGCTAAACATCTATCTTCCCTTGTCCCTTTGCTTTTGAGGGTCTCTCTGCCTTGCATACTCTTCTTCCAGTTTTTTCCTCTTTCATGTCCCAGTTCAGACAACACCTAGCCTTCCTTATCGAAAGCCACTCTACAGCATGCACTCTCAGTGGGAGCAAGACCACCCCCAAAGGGGTAAAAATGGATTCTTGGAGGATTTTTTAAAATCTTACTCTTTTAATGTATGTAAAGCACAAATACACATACAGGACATAAACAGATAGATGATAGGTAGATAGGTAGATGGCTGGTGTATCTATGGTACTAAAATTTCATAGAGGTGGTCGATTAAGAAAAAAAAAAGTCTGAAAAAGCTCCTTAGGGGGCAATAATGAAAAAAAGTTTGAAAAATATTGCTCTGTGGAAACTGTCTCCCCCCTCCACTTACTCGCCAACATATACCCTAATTTACCTCCTTCCAGAACTTACTGCAATTGGAGAATACCCTACTTATTTTTAGTTCACTTGAGTATTTTCTGCCCCTCCCCACCCCTCTGAAAGCGAGCTCCTTGAAACCCAGGGATCTTGGCCATCTGTTTGCCACTGTACCCCCAACACCTGCACATTGTTGGGCATGTATTAGATATTCAATCCATATTTGGTGATTCAATTGCATTGTAACCAAGGAGTGATTTCCAGTACTAAACCAAGGACCCCCTGGGCCAACCAGACCCCTCTTCGATTTCAACCCTCACTTAAATGCTCCCAGATTCGTTGGGTCCCTTTTGGGCAGTGAGCTTAAGTCCCCTTCTTTCCTCCATGGTCAAGTTAATCTCTTAGCCCTGGTCTCAAGTAGCTCAAATTTTCTCTCCTCCCTGACCTCTGAGACCCAGCCACTCTGCAGTCCAGCCCTTCTCTATTCCACTGACATACCATAGCGAATACCATATGGATGTTTGACCCATTGAATTAAAACAATTGATCCATTAAATTAAAACATTTTGACCCATTAAATTAAAACATTTTCAAGTATAACGATAGGTTAACCATCTTAGAAATTACACAACAGAAGGAATGTATGATTATCTGATTTGATTTAGTAACAAATTGAATTACAGTGAGCATATGCTGTCGAAAAAAGACTGGAAGGAAGCAAACCAAAATAGTAACAATGTTATCTATCTCTGGAATGTGGACTTGCAGTTTATTTTCTCCTTATGTTTTTGGCTAATTTAGGAATTTCCTATAATAAGCATGTATTTCTTTTATCATAAGAAACAAGGGGTTTTGGTGGTCGGGTTTTTAAAGTATCATTCATGATATTGCAGTATCGGAGAGGCATATATAGGCCTGATCCAGGACCAGGCCTCTCTGATTACATGGTGACTCCCACAAAGCTTTTTTTGGGGGGATTTCTGTGCTTAGGAAAGCCATTAGATTTTGGCCAACCTAGTCCATTAAGCAAATAACACCAGCTTTCTTGCCAGGATGACAGCTACTATCTGTTCCATGGAATTTTATATTTACTAAGTTTTTCAAAGGTGTCCGTGACTCCCCAAAGTACAAAAATGTACTTGTACTGTAAGACACTCACCCATGCAAAATGCAAACACCAGCCAAACGAACAAAAAACACACTCCCACATCTTTCTCAGGGGCTTCATGGCTCCCTGAAGCCAAGGTCATGACATCCTGACCTCGGAAGATTTCTTAGTGGAATGCCTCTTGAAACCTAGACCACATTTCTTCATTTTCTCCTCACGGGCAGCTACCGTGACTGGCTTCCCAAATGTCCAAAACTTCCCTTGTCCTGAAGAATTTTCTAGATGCTGCCTCTTCCTAGCACATCTCCCCTGAACCAATATGGGCAGTTCACACTTCAGTATCCTTAAAGGTGACACGAGGGGCTCTCAATTTTTTTGTGTGATCAAGGAATGCTTTCAAATACTAGAACTTTTGGCAGATCAGTTAATAGAAAGACGCAGTCAAACACTAGATCCAACAATTCATTCATAGTTACAGTGCCCAGGGTGACAGCCAACAACGTCTGGAAGGGGCTCCAAGCATCCGGGCTTGGCACACAATTCATTTCAGCTCTGAACCATTGTCTGCCCTGGCCTTGATCTCACATACCCACATGGTGAGGATATAACTGACGCTGCACAATGTACACGCTCTCTTGTAACCAAGGTGAATCGTACACACCCATCAAGATTTGGTGACCTACCCGGGAAGGGTTCATGGCATGAATGGCATGTTGACACACGTGGTTTGAGAACCACTGCGAAACTTAAAGTATTTCTTACATCCAAAGCACTCTATACTACAGGACAACGACTTTTAGGACCCTCATTTAAAGCAAACAAACCTGGAGAAAAATCACTTAATAAAAGATCGGATCTGGCTGCCCAAAGCTGACTAAAAAGACAGAGATTATTTGCTGGGGAAACATCATCCTTACCTCCTCCAGGGCCCACAGGGAGTCCACCACGGGCTTGACCTTTTTCTGGTTGTAGAGCCCAATGAGTTTGTCCACCACTCCTCGAATGAGGCCAGCACGGCCCTGTTTGAAGAGCAGGTTTAGAAGGGAAAACCCAGCGATGACTTTGTTCTCTTCGTATAGCTTGATGGGGTTCACCTTCTCAACCTGCCACCACTGGAAAGAGAGAAGGTGTGGGTTACAAGGAATCAATGCCAGGCCATGTTTGTAGCATTGCAGGGAGCCAATGGGGCTGCACTTGGGTGGATTCCAGCTGCCCAGGTGGTAGCTCTTGCTGGTGTATTTCTGTCAGCACCTCTTTGGCTGGGCACTGCTACAGATGCACAGTGATGGCTCCCAGAAGAGCTCAGGATGTAGGTGGGGCACAGCCCTTTACAAAAACAACTCCTAGACCACATGTGATCGGAATGTTAGGTCACACGGTTGGGACCATCAGACCTGGAGTTGAATCCTGGCTCGACAGTTCGCTCCCTGTTACCCTCTGTGCTTCATTTTTCTCAGCAACATACGCTGGCAGGATGCTGCCTCCGAGGTTTCCTGGGAGAAGTTAGCGTAAAGCGCTTGGCTTAGTGGATGGCGGCAGTGGTGATGGGGCTGGTGAAGGGAGCGGGGAGGGGTGGGGGGATGTGGTGGGAGTGATGCCTCTGCCTGCGCGAGCAGCTTTCCTTGGGGGAACAACAGCAAGGCTGGAGAGGTGGGTCAGAATGCATCAGATAAAGAAGAGGAAGGAAGCGTAATATAGGAAGAAGGAACAGCATAACGGAGCGATGAAGCCACAGTGTTGTAACTAAATCGATGGTTCTCAACTGGGGGTGGTTTTACCCCCCAGGGGCATTTGGTAAATGTTTGGGGATGTTTTTTGTTATAACTCAAGGGGGGGAATCAACTGGCATCTAGTGGGAAGAAGCCAGGGATGCTGCTAACTATCCTACAATACATAGGACAGGTCCTCGAAACAGAATTATCCAGCCCCCAGTGTCACTAGCGCTAAAGTCCTAAGTGGGATACCCACACCTGGCACATATGGCTCCCTTATTTCCTGTCTTTCGTCTCCCACTCCAGACATGAAAATAAGTAGATAATCCATTAACAAACTGCAGAAATGGTGATCCAACTGCTTTGTTCTGATTTAATTGTGTTTCTTCTGGTGCTGGTTAGAATTTAGACATTCAAAGGTCCAGCTTCTAGAGGGTGCTAAGAGATCAAAATGTTTAATAGTTTAATATAGAAGGCAAAGAGGAGTGTGGTGGACACTTAGGAACATTTATAATAGTTATGTTATCGGTGTGTTTCTTTTACATCCTGCCTCCTTCCAGGATTGAGGAAGCTCAAAAAAGTAAAATATCTTGTTTTTTTTAAGTGGGGAAATCAGATTGTCAGAAAATAAGTGTAAAAAAGGTTGTAAACAGGGACAAGGTTCATGCACAACATTTTTTACCAAAATACGCTCCCCAAGGGCCTGGGGGCCAGCTCTAGGAGAGATGTGTATTTGGCCGTGGGCTGCTTGCCACAAAAGCAAAGGTAGAGAAATGATTAGTAACTTGATTCACAGTGTATCTGCAGCGCTTCCACAAAGCATTTGTGAAATGAATGCTTGCCGAAGCTACAATTGCTGCCCAGTTGTGTTTGTGTTCTAGAGCTGAATGCCTGGTTTTGAATCCCAGTTCTGTCACTTGCTAGCTGTGCAACTTTAAGCAAATCACTTAACCTCTCTGTGTTCAGTTTCCCTACTGTACCTCATGGGGTCCTCATGGGGAATAAATGTGTTGATACATATGCTATTATCGTCATCGTTAGGATCTAAAAGCAAATGGCCTGTGAACACAAGCTCCCCATAAGAGTTTTAAGGGGGAACATCATTAAGATAGCTGAGTGAGAAATTCCTGTATGATTCCAAATATGCCTTTAATTTCTAAGCCTTTCTCCAATGTATAGAAGAAAATGCCTTTCTAGAACCTTCCAGAACAAAGTCATCATCCCACTCCTCAGCATGCCCTACCTTCAATTTGCTTCTAACTGAACAACTAACATTGAACCCGGCCTCTGAAAGGGAACAGTCTTCATTCTTGACCTCCAACTATAAAGCCTTCGGTAGTCGGCACCCTTGCTTTGTGCAGGAGAATCTCACCCTCCATCTTGGCTGTTTTCACGGGTGCCTTCACTGAACGTGGGCACACTGCAATTATTTCATTAACGCTGTGTGTTGTGATTGTGCATGTAGGGGAGAAAGGGAAAACACTTCTGACAATTGTATGTAATTTGGGACCAATTTGGTTCCCTACAGCAGGCCGTCAGCATCATGTTAATTGCAGCCACAGCAACAAAACAGCTGCGAGTGACACAAAGCCTGTCTTCAGGGAACACGCTCCAGACAGCATCCTTTATTAGACTCCATTCTTGCTCCCCTGTTTATCCCGAAGTTGTGATAACCTTGACCTGAACTTTAAAGCTCAAATGCAAACCGAGGCCCTTTAATTCTAGTCTCACAGTGCAGGGAGTACTTATCATTCCAGAATCAGGGAGTGTTTGGAGATGAAGCCTTTGGCAGCCAGCGTTGGCACTTTGGAGGCATATGAATATCCCACAGTGCCACAAAGAGTAAATTCTAAACCCCTTTCCCTGGCATTGTCTGACCACCCTGTTCACAATGCTCCCACCCCATTCTGCTGTCTTCTACTTCAGCACCCTGTTTTCATCGCTTTCAGAGGTTTTATGACGATTTACAATCATCTTATTAATACGTGTTACTTATTTCATCATCTCCTTCATTAGAACGCAAGAGTCCCGAGGGCCTCACATGCACCTGTCTCATTCGCTGTGGTGCCCTGGTGCCTGGCACAGCACCACAAGCGGTAGGTGCTCAGAGGATGCTTGCAAAGAGCGTGGATCCATCAGTGCCTCACTGGCTGCTGAGGAGGCTCAGAGGAGAGAGGACAAAGGCAAGCTCTGATGAGACACGGCGACCCCCTGTGGTGGGGACAGGCTTTGTAAACATGGAAGTTCAAGCCCAAATTAGTTCAATTCTCGTAAGTGTGGCTCCAGGTGGGAATGTAGACCTGAGGAGGTTCGTGGTGGGGTGAGCGCCCAGGGATGCAGCTTCTCGACTGCAGACGCAATATCCACTGTGTTCAGAGCATGAGTGCGTAAGCTAGTGGTTCACACGCTCGCCTGTGTCAAAAAATCACCCCAGGAGCTTGCGAAAAGTGTCGAGTCCTATTGTCTCTCCAAGCCAGTAGGATGGGGCTGCAGAGAAATCTCAAGTAGCCCTAGAGAACTGGTCAGAAAGTGGCCAAACTGAAAGGCTGGTCTCTCCATGGACCAAGTAAAGTGCACTAATGCTAACTTTATTCTTGACCAGTGATTAAAAATACCAACACTTAAACAATCTCTGTTGAAATCAAAATACAGTTTTCTGGAGTTTCTCGGGCACTCTCATTTCTCTGCTTCATTTGGATTTCATTGGCCCAAGTCACAGTCCTGTCCATGTGTGGTGAGCAGGTTGAGAATGCAGGCTTTCTTGCAAATGAATGATGCAGATGAAGGACAAGCAAGATTTAGGCTATTCGGTCCACGTCCTTAGATGGAAGAGCTTACAACATGCCAAGCCCCACACCACCAGCGTACTTTACACGTGCATGGATACTTACTGATTTTGCAAAGCTAAAGAAGCTCTTGGTCTCTCCAGTCACCATGTTGGATGAACCTGCAAATGGAAGATTCCCAAATCAAGCTAACGAAAATCAACATCTCTTGCTTCGCACGGAAGAATGGCAGTTGTCTGGCCCCGAACTGTCAAGAACTTGAAAAGAAATTTAGGTCAGCCTTGGAAAAATGAGGGAATTGGAGGGGGTGGGTGGTGTCGAGTTGACTCAATTTTAACTAAGTATCCCTGGATCAGAGAGGAAGTAACATTTCTCAAGGTGACTATTTCATTACTTTGGACAACAGGTCACGTGGCAAAAATGTGATTTAAGCCAACGTTCTAATAAAATGATGAGCTGCCGAAATGTCTTGTTGGTTCCATTCTCTGAGACCGAGAAATGAACTCCTTTGTGAGATTACTCTATGGCTTGAATTTGATTCCTCGGCAAGTGAGGGGCTGGGGGAGCTGACCTCGGCTGGGCATTTAAGTAGTGGAGAGAGGCGGGGCTGAACTAGAATTTAGACGGATGGAAAGATGGGATACAGAGGAGCACATGAGGGTGAACATAGGTTCACAAGCCAAGGAAATGGTGTGACCCATGTGTAAGCTCCAAAGGGGTCTGGGCAGAAGGGTGAAAACCACTGGAGACCCATGGTGTGGGAAACGGAGCCTTGCTGATGGGAACGAGCAATATTCAGAGTTAAGACAGGAAGTCGAGTTAGGAAAGATTCCCTGACATGCTCTTACAGAAAGGAAAAACCCCTTTCTGCGGTTCTGGGTTGGGTGAGGGTTAAAAGTGCCTTCGTGGTGCCTTTTCAGCGACTTTTCTGCCTCCCCCCCAACAGATTTGGGAGTAAGTTCCTCTCAGAGAACCATTAAATGAAAAAACAATGTAGGTCTTAAACTTAGTTCTTTGGCCTTGGTAAACTAGTAGCCAGTTAATCACTGCTTCTCCTTTTATGGGGTGACTTTTACGGGGTCCAAGCTTCACAGCACTAGGTTTTGATTACTTAGTAGTCAAGTAATTGATGTAATAAATTAGATACTCGTGATATGATCAAGTTGTGTACACCAAAACGACGTCATGGAACTGGGGCAAAAATAGAACCAGTAAATGAATAAGGATGGATAAAATGCTCATCTGTATTTGACTCACATGTTAGTCATAGCCAATATCCCTACACTGACATTTATAGCTTCTCTTATCAATAGTAATAATTTAAAAACTGTGCATCCACCGCTAAAGACTTTCAAATACATGGCCACTACTCATAATGCCAGGATACTCCAGCAATGAAAGTTTCGTCCTTCTCTTTCTGTCACAATGATCTGATGATGACAAAATGATGCTTGACTACTTATACCTCTCAGATATCTCTTTTATAAGCTTCTCAGCTAATAGTAGGGAAATGAGTATTTTTTTCTGAGTTATGCAGGACTAAGGCTCAATTTTCTACTCTACTTCCATGTGACAGAGTGCCAAAAATCTCAAGCATTGGAGAACTCCAAGATCATTTGGCTTTGGAATGTGACATCTGGCTTCAGATACGCTTTTTTCTTTGCAGAGACTAATGTTTAAATTGGTTTACCTGCCTATGACAAAGAGAAGAAGAAGAGGGGAGAGAGGAGTCTCTGGGGTCTCATTCTGCCGGAGAAAACCTGCTCCCAGATGTCTCTCATGAAGCCTCCCAAACCCAAGAGCATATAAGTGAATGTAGAGGCAGACATGGGCTCTATCCATCCAGGGCTTCTGTCTTGACTGGGACATACAGGACTGGTTTAGAGGAAGGAGATGCTGTGCCTTGCAACTTCATCTCCAATAGTGAAGATGCTCCCTTTTAAAACCAACACACCCTAGCCACTCTTCTCCATCCTCTTATGGGTGTTTTATTGCTTCATTTTTGGAACGTCCTTTGAAGCTATTAGTATTTTCCACCTGTGCCACCTTCTGTGGGTCGAGTCCCATCTCGTCACTACCTTGGCTCGGCCTTGCTTTATTTCTTTTAGAATGAGAAATGCTCATGGGATAATAGGGCAGTAGGCACTTTTATCATTGAGAACAGTAGCGATACTATAGAAAATATTAAAATACTAACACCTCCCCCATCTCATTACGCCAGCATATCAACACATCTCATTTTTCAGAGCCCTTGTAAGCACACATGCGGTGCTGCCTGTTGCCGACCATGTCCCCTGCTTCTGTTTAGCACTCACCATATAAAATGTAGGTTCCCAGTGGTTTGAGGAGGCTGAGACCTTTTCCAGTGTTGTCCCCACAGAGGCAATCCAAAACAATGTCCACTCCTTCAGCAGAGATTCTAAATGGTGAGAAGACAAAGTAAAATATTGTAACCTGTCAGGGACCAAACTGTCAGTCCCTTTTCCTTCCTGTGTCATACTGTTTACTGCCAGAATCAGGAACAGAGAGAGCTCTGGGAGTAGAAATAAATAGGGCAGAAGCCCAGGAGGTGGATGTATCCTCCTGAGTCCAACTCTGAGAATTTCACAAAGCTGCAGACAGCTAAGAACCTGGCTGGTGGTGCCAGCAGAGAACATCACAGTCAGTCTAGCCACCTTGCTCAACTTCTCTGAGCCTCAGCTGTCTCCTTTGTAAAGTGGAGCTAGCGGGACTTCCCCGGTGGTCCAGTAGGTAAGACTCTGCGCTCCCAGTGCAGGGGGCCCGGGTTCGATCCCTGGTCGGGGAACTAGATCCCACATGCCTGCCACAACTAAGAAGTCCTCATGCTGCAACTAAGAAGTCTGCATGTCGCAACTAAGGATCCCGCATGCTGCAATGAAGATCCAGCATGTGCTGCAACTAAGACCTGGAGCAACCAAAAAATAATAAAAATAAATAAATTAAATAAGTATTTTTTAAAAGTTAAAAAAATAAAATAAAGTGGAGCTAGCATGTTTCTTTGTGCTAAGAATGAAGTGAGGTGGCAGATGTGGTGCTTGGCCCATTGCCAGCCACATAATAGTTGCTCCGTAAGGCAATCAACAACTCATATTTGTGGAAATTGGGGTGTGTCCCAGGCTCTGTCCAAGGTGCTGAAGAGTGAAAACCAGCAAGCTCCCTGTCTTCATGGGGCTTCTGGTCTACCAAGGATTGGCTTTCTTCCCTCTCCACCTCCCTCCTCAGTGAAGCTATAAAGGCACATTCATTTAACTTGCAAACTTCTCTTCGTCCAATCTCCAGGTTCAACCTATAAACATACTCCTAGAGGAAAAGGGTTAAATAGAGAGGATTTTCCTACAGTGACGGAGGGCTCCAGAGGGAATCCACATTTGTACTCTATTAGGAAGAAGATCCCTTCTTCCATTCATTTATTTATACATTTATTAATTCACTCGCTCGTGCACTTAACAAATATCTACTGGGCGTCTTGGGTTAAAAGAGATTATGCAGGAGGGGCGGTGGAACCGGAAGGCTCTGGGGATTGTGGGAAATATATTCCTACCCACAGAGTTCCCAAGTCTGGCCGGGCCGTGCTCTGCTCAGACAAGAATGGCACTTCCTCAGACTTGTGCCTTTGCAGGGCTACCTTGTCTTAGCACATTGCTCACCTTTTCTACCCCCACCCTCATCCCCCAGCGAAGTTCAGGAACTGCCACTAACTGACGTCAACAGCTTTGTCTGGAGTGTCACCAACTGGAAATTACACGTGCATCTCCTGGGTTCATACACTAAGTTGAATGCTCCGTGCCCCTGACAGCTGAGTCTTTTTTTTTTTCTTAATGTGGAGCGCTTCACGAATTTGCATGTCATTCTTACGCACGGGCCATGCTCATCTTCTCTGTATCGTTCCAATTTTACTATATGTGCTGCTGAAGGGGGCACCTGAGTCTTGATATGAATGTGCCCTTCAGAAGCCCTCGGGTCTTAACCAAAATGCAGCCCATTACAAAGGCTCTTCCAAAGTGATCAGCTTAGCTTCCCACCCAGCAGAGTGCTTATCTCGTGGGGGTGTCCGTTCGAGTCCCATCTGTAAATTCATGACCAGGGAGTCAGGCCAGTGGATCTCAAAGCTGCATGTGTGTCAGCATCTCCTGGCGGGCTCATTAAGGTACAATTGCAGTTTGCCCTCCCTCTCCCTCTGCTCTTAGCTCTGATGTACTTGGTGTGGTGTGGGGCCCAAGGATCTGCATTTCTAGAAAGTTACCAGATGCTGATGCTGCCGATTCCAGCTCCACAATGTGGAAACGCCTCGTCTAAACTAGTTACTCAGAGGTTGAGGCAGCCTTTTTTTTTTTTTTAAGTAGTAATTAATTTGTTCCTTAAATATTTAGCACTGGCACCACACTAGGCCTAGGGGGTATCATGGTGAGCCCACACAGATTTGATTTCTCGCCTTTTAGAGTTTACACTAGGCAGACATCAATCAATAGTTAAAGAAATAAAAATGAAATTGAAAGTGAATGGGGTCTAGTGTCACAAAGGTACTATGAAGCTGTTCAGATTGAGGGTTTGCCCAATCAGGGCTGCCAGAGGAGATGTCCCTGGGGAAGTGACAAGTGGCAGCTGGAGGAGGTAGGTAGGGAAAGAGTGGTGGGAACAGTGTTCCAGGCAGAGGGAACAGCATGTGCAAAAGCCCCATTCAGGAGGAGCCTGGTGGGCAGGAAGACTGGAGTAAAGAAGAAGCGAGGGAGCTTGCTGCATGCTGAGGCTGCAGAGGCAGGCGGGAGGTCTGAGTACACACTCTGGGGGGGGCTCTGGGCTGGGCCGCAGACCCGCTGATCAGCTCCTCACCTCGCATCATAGGCCGGGTAGCTATGCACCTGTTTTACTCACGTTGAGCAGATCCATTTTTGCCAAGTTTGCTCCCTTGCGTGGAAGTAAGATCCTGCTCTGCTTTTCCTAGACAGCCCGCTTGGGCCATCAAGTCCTCCCCGTGAACTTCGTTTCCCTGACATCTCTCCCCTTGCCTGAAGGATGCCGCGCGTGCGTAGGAGCAGCCTATCAAATGTGCGGCTGTGCACGCCTTCCAGGGAACCCCCGATGGACCTGCCCGTCTCTTCTCCTCACTCCGTGCCTGATGCTCCTCATATCCGTAGTCTGCTTGTGGGTCCACGTTCTCTCCTCTGCCGATCACATCTCCTTGCGCTAGCTGCCCCGCCTCGGCTTGTTGCTCTCTCCTGCGGACTATGGTTCTGCAGAAATGCAGGGCAGGCCCACAGCAATGGGTGACCATAAGCTCTGCCCACTTCCCCATCCTCACCTCCCACGAACCACTCCAGTCTGACCTTCTAGCTATTCCTAAAGTCCCACATTCAGGAGCATCTACTGTGTGCCAGGCACAGCGCTAAGCCTTTCTAAGTCTCATGACACCTCATGCCAACCCTGAGACTCAGGGCCTTTGTTATACCCATTTGATGGATGAGGAAACTGAGGCTCAGTGGGGTCAGGTGACTGTGGGAAATGGGCGGACCCTGGTTTGATCCATCACATCCAGAAACTAAGTGAGGGCCCCAGAGATGGAGTAGGGTTTTATAGGGTGGGCTGTGGCCAGCCCAGGGGTGACCACCACTGCCACTTCTAGCTCCCAGCGAGGGCTGAGCAAAGCTGGGGGTTGCTCCACTGGGCTTCACACTGGAAGGAGACACTGCAGGTCCCCTGCATATCCAGGCCACCTGCTCCTCCCACATCTCTCTTGGCATTTCTATAGCTGAATCAGGCAAGACAGGGTTTGGCCATGCACAGGGGTCAAATAAGCCACAAATTCACTCCCCGTTGCTGTCATTGCATCCTTTAGAAGGTCAGTGGTGAACTGGGGGCAAAGAGAGGGGGAGGAGATGGATTCTGTGGAAGAGAAGCTGGGTAGAGGCAGGTGTCACTCCCAGGGCCCTGAGGGTGAGGACACTTTGCTGTAGAAGTCAAACCTTTAAGCAGACATTGCTCCTTTCGAGGCCAGCAACGTCCCTTCAGGTGAGAGTTGCAAAACTGAAAAGCTCTCCATCCCCTGTTCAGTCCTTATAAGCCCTTATAAGCCCAATCAGTGGATCAGACTGAACTGGATAGTGGGTCTAGTTAAATTGCTCCAGGCCCCGCAAGTAAGCTTGGGTCAGGTCCTCCCTTGGTCATCCTTACACTGAAAAGCACCTTAGCAGCATCTTTTAATGGAATAATCATGAATATCACAAGCAGAGCAGGTAGCCCATCAGAGGCACAGAGGCCATCCTCATTTCTTAGCTCTCCCCTGCTCCCCAATTTCTGGGAGTGTCTGCCTTGCCTGCATTTGTGTAGTCGTAATTCCATAAAAGCAGAGAGGGTAAGAGCAGAGGGTTAAAGGCAACAGTGCCTATTCTGCTTTCTCCCTCTGTCATAAATCTCGGCAGACTTAAACAGCAAACAGAAATAGCCCCAGCTCAGAGATCCTCTGGGCCAAATTCAGCATCAAGGTATTTTGGGATTGCTGATCTGAGACTTTCCCATCTGTCCTTCCTCCGTCCCCAACCCCTTGCTCCTTTATTGAGAATACCGCCTCTTTGCTTCCCATCCACTCGGATCAGTGGAGAATTCCTCTTGAGCGGTGGTAGTTGCAATAGAGCCGTTCCTGGGTAAGCAGCCCTTCAACTTTGTCGAGAAATTAATTCCCCTTTACCGTAACTTTCATCTCCAGTTGGGTCCTTGGCTCTCCATGCAATTCTTCTCGTTCAGACTTCCCTTTTCTCTGAGAACTCATCTGTGCCTTAGCTTTAACCATCACCTCCAAGCTCATGACAGAGGGATGAGGCGATGTCAGAGTGTCCAGCACTGTGCCTGGCGCACAGTAGGCTGCTTAGTAAAAGTTTACTATTGACGGTTCCCACATGCACGTAGTACCACTTCTAGGAATCCTTTCTTGATCGCTTTCTCTCTGTTCTCTCCTGGTGGCTAGACTCTTAATTAATTTCCACTAGGTCTCAGTTTCTTTATATAAGATAAGGAATTTTCATCTTTCAGGATGCACCTACAATGGTCTCACTGAAGTGCTCAGCAGAGTGGGAGGAGACAGACAAAGCCTGGTGCCCCCTCGCCTTGCCTGGGACACGCTCCCTACCTCTCCGTACCGACTAAAATAGTTCCCACTCTTCAAGCACCCCCTTGGGGCTGTCCACCTTGGCGTGCTCGCTGGTCTTTCTTCCCTCTTTATTTTTAAAGCCCTTACAGTCAGATGCACACAATTCAAGGCTTCTAACTCTTCCACTTGGTTTCAGGCATCCTCTTCTCTCTCCTCCCGAACAGAGAAGGGGGAAGTGACATAAAGGTTATGTCAGTATTATAAATATTTTTTCCCCTGTTCCCTTTATAATGCCTGGCTCTAGGCTGCAAACATATTCAAAAGAAGCTTACTGAGTGACTGGTTGATAAAAGAATTTTCATCCCAAGAAATTTTATGTTACTATTTTTTCTAGTTGATTACACACAACAGTGTGTTGTGTTACTGTGTTACACAGTGCGTTACACAGTGTAACAAGCAATATCCATGATCAGAAAAGGAAGAAAAATCACTCAGCATTCCACTCCTAGTGCATCTCAGTGGGTGGATTTTTTTCCCCCTTTCATTTTATGCCCTCATGCGCCAAGAATTTATACAAAGCTGTGATCACAGTGTAGCTGGAATTTGGCATTCTGCTTTTTTTCACTCAATATGCTACCACAGGTATTTTTTTCATTTTCTGACAGAGTCTTCATAATTATCATTTTTTAAGGGGCTGCATAATACTCAAGTGTGTGGGTGTAGTGTAATCTACCAAACCGTTTCCGTTCTGTTGATAGTGGGGGCTGGTTCTGAATTTTCGCTTTTACAGACAATGCCGTAATTCACCCTGTCGTCATATCCTGAGCGCCTACAATGAAGCAGAAGCAGTGCTTGGGTCTGCAGCCAGCAGCGTGGACCTGTGGCTTTTATTTTCTTTCGGATTATATCCTGAGGGTAGGATTCGTGGGACAGAGAGTACAAACATATTTGCACCTTCCCAGTCATTTTTAGACTAATCCCAGAATCTCTACTTAAAAATGTAAGGACGGAACTGTTGGAGGTCACGTGTGCAGGAAGGTGATGGGAAGGTGGGTCTCAGATGCTGTTACCTTCTGCTCTTCCGACATCAGAAGAAGTCACTGATTCTGGGGCTAAAGGCAGCAGGTCAAGGACACTGAGGGGATGAGGGGATGGTGTAGCTCCCTGGGACATGGGGACAGCAGAGGCTCCCTGCTTATGGCCTGTCACTTCTTCAGAAGCGCCGCCACCTCCTGATCCTCTCCCACTACCTCACACATCCTCTGACCACAGCCTCCAGCAGCACTAGTCTCCTTTCACATTCTTGAACTGACCAAGTCTTTCCTGACCCCGGGCCTTAGCACGTGCCATTCTCCTTGGTCAGAAACGCTCTTCCTTTGGCCAAATTCTCAGCCCTCAGTTCTCAGCCCAAATCTCACTTGTTGATGGATGACATGTCTGATTTCCCCATTTGCCTATGTTTATTTCACTAGCACCTTGCATTTCTCCACCAAAGCACATATCAAAAGTATGAATCAATGAATTTTTACAATATCTCTTGTCCCTGCTTCCCAACGAGACTCCAGGCTCCATGAAGACAGTGATTCTCAAGGTGGTTTCTGCTGGATCTCCTGCCCTAGCAGAGTACCTGCTAGGTACTCAGTATTTATTAAGCAGGTCAGTGCAGGAACAGAGGAAAGGATGCCTGAAGAAATATCTCTTAAGAGGGTGAAAGGAAAGGTGGCTGAAGGGAAAGTGGTAGTTCATTTTCCAGACCACAGCTTGAAAGATGCACGTTAAAGGAAGGAAGTTTATAAAAGTAGGCAAAGATATATTCTGGAAGTCTTTACAACCTACTATACATAAAATAGATAAGCAACAAGGATTTACTGTATAGCACAGGGAACTCTATTCAATATCTTGTAATAACTTATAATGGAAAATAATCTGAAATATATATATATATATGTATGTATAACTGAATAACTTTACTATATACCTGAAACTAACACACTATTGTTAATCAACTATACTTAACTTAAAAAAAAAATGCCTGCAATCTCCGGACATCTGAGAAATGGGTGGTAAATTTCCAATATCTAGCTTTAAAGTTTTCTTTTCACATCACATGGGAAATACTGGGGTAACCTTAAATGACACGCAAATCTTGACGCTCACATTTTTTTTTTTTAATTTGAGAATTCAGACTGTCAGAAGACTCTCCTTTCCGAAAAACTTCCCAAGTTTCACCTAATCCGGTCTAAATCTATCACTTCAAACAACCAGATCTCCCATCCTCCAACCCTTCAATTTTTCATCTTAATCAGTGCTTTGGAGGAAATTGTTTCTTTGTTATGATGCTATGCTAGCCAGACAACTTAATTCCTTTGTACCTTCCCATTTTGTGCCGGAGAATGAAAATACAGAACCAGTGGCTCTGGGACGTCGCTGAAACCCCCCAGGAGCTGTGAGTGGAGCAGAACCTGGGAATCAGCAGGGGCGAGACACACAAATCACCTGAAAGCATGGCGGCAGCTGGGTGTTCCATCTGATTTCCTGTGTTGACATGCACAGGGCCATCAGGATCATAGGTGGAATATGGATCATGTTATAAAGCAACGTCTCCCCCGGGGAGACCACAACAGCCAGCAGACGGATGTCCCCTCCCATTCGTTCTCTGTGACACACCAGTGACTCTTCCAAACCCAAATCTGATCATGTCACCGCCTTGGTCCTTTGTCGGCTCTCAGTCACACCCTGGTTGGAGTCCACATTCCCTGGGGCTGTTACATGAATGAGTGAACAGTAAACTTCTCTGGGTTAAGGTAGTGTTACAGCAGCTCTCACAGTTTAGCTTTGCAACTTACTTCACTGCTCAGTTCCTCGGGTTTATCGTCTCCAAAATGGGGATAATAATAAGGTTGTTGAGAGGATTAGATGAGTGAATACGTGTGAAATAGCACAGAACTAGTAATATATATGTTTACAATTGTGAGTATTATTAGCCCTCCTCTAAATGAATGCTCCTGTCCTTTAAGAGAGAAGTGCAGGGACCATCCTGGTGCTCTTCGTAGCAAATATCTTACCTTTTCACTTCCTGCACGTAGTCTGCATTTCTGTCAAAGAGATGAGTCACGGAGCCTTTGATGGCTTCATGCTTGAAAGTAGAAGCTGTTCCAAAGACAGTCACATTGGGGACAGTGGAGCACAGCTGAGCCACGGCTTGGCCCTGGGAGTGAAATACAACAGACGAGTCACACAAGAGAGCTACCATCCAACAGCTGGTCTCACTGGGTGTAGAGCAGGATTTCTCAGCCCTGCCGCTGTTGACCTTTTTGGGCTGGATTAGCCTTTGTTGTGGTGGGGTTGGGGGGGTTGAACTGTGCATTGTGAGATGTTTAGCAGCATCCCTGGCCTCTACCTACCAGGTACCAGCAGCAAGCCCCCAGTTGTGACAGCCAACAATGTCTCCAGACATTTCAAAATGTCCCCTGGGGACGAAATTTCCCTTGGTTGAGAACCACTGGTGCAGAGGAAGGTGAGCTAGCAAAACCCCAGTACCAAGACATAACGGCTGTTATTTAACCATATTGACCCTCAGGCTCTCCATTTATAAATTAGGACTAATACTACCTACTCCCTAGGATCTTGGAGGATGTCTTAGTTTGGATTTCCCAGAAGCAGATTCTGAGGCAAGGGTTTGAGAGTGAGTCCTTTATCTGGAATAGGATCGCAGGAAATACCAGGGTAGAAGGCAGCCAATAAAGGGTGTGTTTATCAAGTCAGCATCCACTACACTAACTGGAACTCAGTCCCTCTGAGGAGCTCCATGAGCAAGTGTAGAATACGCCTCGGAGATATCCAAACCAAGTAGTGAGGAAGCTGGAGTATTTATCCACCAAATTTCTGTCTGATACCAGTTGAGGGTTGCTTCTGCAGCAGTGACTCTTAGGCACGTCTGACTTGTCCTCAGAGGCCAAATGTGCTTCCACAGCCAGTCAGGAGCCCTAAGTAAGCAGCCTTCAGCACGTTGAGTGCAGAAAAGGTATGGTGTGGCTGACAGCATCTGCTGCAGGGGGTGTTAAATGAGGCAACAAGTAACACAGGTCCAGCACCTGGCACAAAACACGACACTTAATAGGTAATCAATCATCTGTACCCCTTATTGGCTTATTACACCCAGGGCTGAGATGTCCAGGCATATAAAGAAAATGCCAGTGCATGAGGCTTAAATCTCGAGTGGTCCAAGAGAAATCACAGATGTAGTTAGGAATGGTTAATCTTCCCATATCCTTTTTCAATATCGTTAGAAGCTTAAGTCATTGGACAAAATACTGTGATCATGTGCATTCAGAAACCTTCCAGTAAAACCCAATTTGCTGCTAATTAAGATGCATCCTAAAACCAAGTACTGTCTCTTTCCAGTGTTCCATCTACCATCTTAAGAAGGCAGAAATTATTAAGGAGGGAAATTATTCTACCACAGGCGTCTGTGATATGAATTACAGCCTCTCACTTTATTTACATGTCTTCATGTTGGTGGACTCAATCAGGTTGGAAGGTCAATTTGTGGAGATGTGATTTTTTCCCAACATTTGCTATTAGAGGCAACATTGAGAGAATCAGAGAATGTCAGAGTTGGAAGATCATCCAATTACCCCCTCCTTATTGTTTTATAGACCAGGGAGAGGGGACTCTGAAAGGTTAAGGTAACCCAATTCTTCAGAGGCAGACCTGAGATTCAAAGCAAGGTCTTCTGACTTCCAGCTACTGCCATTTTCCATTAGGCCATGCATGCTGTCTCCTTATTTTGGCATTTAAAGCTAAGCAGACTTTTAAGTTGCTGCCTAAAATAGACACATTACTGACACGCTCACTTGGAGGTCAGTATTTCAGAACACGGGTGTGAACCTGAGACTCCAGACAGGCTGTAGTTCTCTGTTCTGAGAAGAGCTTTGGTATTTGGTTGAATTTTTTATCCCCTGATTTTAAAGAACAAAAAAGGGACTCTCCTTCCTAGTGAGTGTCAATATCAGCAACCACCATGACGATCCTCAAAAGTTCGACAGGGCTTGAGCTAACCTTGTCAGTTCTGGCATGGGAGCTTAGAACTGGTTCTCATAGCCATGTGGCCCCTCCTCTGTCCTTCAGCAAGCCTGACATTTATCCACTCAACTCCTTTTCAGATTCCTACTGTGTGCTACCTCATCACATTGTGCTGTCGATGCTGGGGCAGCAGAGGTGCCTGATACACCTTAATCTCTATCTCTAGTCCCACCGAGTCCCAGACTTGTGTATTGAAGTACCATTTTGGCGTCTGTCTTCACCTGGCTCTCCAGAAACCACACATCAAATTCAGCTCATCCAAAACACAACTCGTGGCTATCTCCAGATGAGTTACTCCTCATATTAGCTTGCTAGGGCTGCCAGAACAAAGTACCGCAAACCGGGCAGCTTAAAAAACAGAACTTTGTTGTTTCACAGTTCTGGAGGCTGGAGGTCTGAAATCAAGGTATCAGCAGGGTTGGCTCCTTCTAATGGCTGTGAGGGAGGGATCGGATCCAGGCATCCCTCCCTGGCTTGTAGGTGGTGGTGGTCTCCCTAGGTCTCTTTGCATTGGTCTTTCCTCTATGCCAGTCTGTGTCCACATTTCCCATTCTTATAAGGACACCAGTTATATTGGATTAGCACTCCCCCTCATGACCTCATTTAACTTGACCTCTGTGAAGACCCTACCTCCAAATAAGGGCCTATTTTGAGGTGCTGGGGTTTAGGATTTCAACTTATGAATTGGCTGAGGGTGGGGGGACACAATTCAACCCATAACACTCCTCTCACTGCATTTGCTGCCTCGGTGGATGGAACTGCACCACTCACTCATTGCTAAAGCCAGGAATCTGGGGGTCATCCTGGACCCCTCTTCCTCCCTCACCCCACATCCAATTAGCACCTTTGTTGTTTCCACTCAGCATCTCTTGGGAGTGTCACTTCCTCTCCTGGATTATGACAACACCTTTCTAACCGGCCTGGCTGTTTCCACGTGCACTTCAGAGTGATGTTTCTCAAACACAACACTGAGCATTTCTTTATGTGTTTCAAAGCTTCCCAGTGCCTGTCATGGCCTTCAGAGTGAAATGCACACCCTTTACTTGACCACACAAGGCCAGAACTCTGGGATCTGACCCAGTCTACCTCACTAACATGATTGCCCTCCACTTTTCCAATATCTGCTCCCTAACACACAGACGTGAGCCATCACTGACATTGGTCATGACCCTCATCCCATAGCGTTCTCAGAATGAGCCTTCAACCTTATTTTACTGAGGAAGGAGCTGAGGTTTACAGAGGTTAGGGACCTGGGCCAAGGTCATTAGGGTACGATGTGGTAGACCTTGATGTGCTGTACTCACCAGCTGAGTGACCTTAAGTAAAGTATCAGCTCCTCTGATCACTTGTCTTAATATGCATTATACACAATACTATGTAAACACGAAGATTGTTGTGGGATTATATGACATTATGCATCCACAGGCTTGGAATAGTGAATGTTTAATAAATACTTGCTATCATTACTACTGGGACGCCTATTACTATTTTTCTTCACATTATTATGGTTATATCAGCAGTGGAAGCATATCCACTACCTACTCTCCAGAACATCTCATGCTATTTTGCATCAGTGCTGGTTTTCCCACACACCTTCCCCTTCCTGTCATGGCCTGGCCTTCCAGTGTCTTCTGCAGATCACAGCCACTCCTCCTGAGGCATATTGTCTTCTAGAAATCTTTCCTAGCATCCCAGGCAGAGTCTCTTGCCTCTTCTTGTGCCACCATTGACCTTCCTCCAGGACAGTGGCCACCACGGCCTGCTGGGGCTGCTCCCTGACCCATCTGTGAGCTCCATGGGGTCAGGGACGGTGCCGCATGTGGCTCCAGACCCCAGTGCCCAGGGCAGAGCCTGGCACAGAGCAGGTGTTTGGTAAAACTTGTTGAAATAGATGCATGAGAAATGAGAGGGGTTTGATGTAATGGGGAAGCCCCTCGTCATTTTGCAGATTTCTACGTTCTTTAGCTTTGCAGAGTGGGAATAAAGCATAGGTTTAATGAGCATATCTAGTCTCTGGTCCAAGCAGAATTTTACCATTTCCATTTTAAAGAGAAAGATACATGTGGTAGTAAAATGAAATAATATAAGTAACTGGGTTACTTACATATTTAAATTATTATGTAATATATTTGAACATTATATGTGATATATAATACATAAATGTATTATATATTATAATTATAGTTGGCCCTCCGTATCCATGGATTCTGCATCTGTGGAGTCAACCAACCATGGTTCGAAAATAGGAAAAAAAAAATTCCAGAAAGTTCCCTAAAGCAAAACTTTAATTTGCCACATGCTGGCAACTATTTATGTAGAATTTACATTGTATTAGGTATTATAAGTAATCTTGAGATGATTTAAAGTATACGAGAGGATGTGCATAGGTTGTCTGCAAATACTACACCAAGGACTTGAGCATCCCTGGATTTGGGTATCTGTGGGGGGAAGGGGGTGGTCTTGGGTAGCACCACCCTGTGGGTACCGAGGGACAACTGTATATATAATTAGAACAATTATGTATATATAATTAGAGTAACGTATGATATGCATTATATGTATATATGTACAAGTAGTATTATATATGCATATATAATAAGTAATACCTAGCATATAATATTCCATTCATACTATATAATTAGTATAATAATAAATTAATATGATTATTATTTGTGCATGTGTAATATACATGCACATATTATTAGCATAATATACAGTAGTATATGTAATATTATATCATAATTTGTATTATTATATAAATAATGATGGGTAGTAAACACAAGTTCAGCGCATATCTATTTACAGCATCCCTACCCCCTCTTTTAGCTCTTAAATAATTCACACAGGCAATGAGAGGCCCTTGCAAGATCCTCAATGATTTTCTAAAGTAAATAATGCTCAGCATTCTGTATTTAAGCAGAAAAGTGCTGTCCCTCGCATTTATAGAAAATCTGTGCCCTCCGTTCTCCAAGCCCCAAGATGAGGGTAAGATCAGCATCTAATTTATCCTCATTTCTCCCACGTGCCTAGCAAGTAGCATGGACTCAGTAAATACTTGTGGAAGATGGAGCGAATTTTCAATAAAAAGGATTCTGCAATTTACCTGCAGACGCAGAAGATAAAATGAACAAGACAACCCAGTCTCCCGGCAACAGCAGTAAATGGAGATTTGCATGTACTTGCTTTTAATTGACTTTCCCTTCCCTCTGTAGGATGTAAGCACTCGGCAGCAAGCCTCTCCCTCCCCTCCCTGCGTCTAACAGTGCAGCAGTAACAGCATCTGTGGCCCCTGCCTCTCACCTTGTGCCAGGCACCGGGCGAAGGTGCTTCCTTACACCCTGGAACCACTTTCGGAATACAGTTTGTTTGTTTCCCTTTATACCTGAAAATGGGGGTTCAGAGAGGGAAAGGAACCTGTCCAAGGTTATGTACCTCGTAAGCGATAAACCTGGGGTCAGGGTTACCCAGCTGTCCCTGACTCCACGGCCACTCTGCTATTAGTCTTCTTGTCCATCCCACTAAGCACTCAAGTTGCTGACATGGAAATCTTAGAGAACACCATGGGTCCTTGACGTCAGTATGGAAGGCTTCACTGATCCACTCCAGATAGCTTTGTCTCAGGTTTAGATGGCTGAACAAATTTCAACCAGCTCAGTCCTAACTCCAGGGCTGTTGGGGTCCCCTCAAGCAGAGCACAGACAGTAGGGAATCCAGGGCCAATAGTTAGAAGAGAGTTGTTTGGGGGTCCCTGAAATTTGACTGTTATCAACAGACTGGCAGTTCAAAGCAAGATCCTATTCCAGAAAGGCTGGGCACAGTAGACAAACAATTAGAGGAGCAGATACATTTATATAAGAGACTTAGTACACTGTCTGGTACATACTCAGTACTCATTAACTGGCAGTTTTTAACACAACTGCTCTGGAATTAGGACTGAGACTGGTCGAAATTCTGGTTATCCACTAAGTGGGAATTTAGGATAGATGCTCCTATCAGGGCACTGAGATTCAGGATTCAGCATCAGAGACTCAAGTAAACAGGAGACAAAGAAAGGATGGCTTAAAAGGGCCTCTGTGGGACCTCCCTGGTGGTCCAGCGGTTGGGACTCTGTGTTCCCAATGCAGGGGCCTGGGTTCCATCCCTTGTCAGGGAACTAGATCCTGCATGCATGCCACAGCTAAGATCCCACGTGCTGCATCTAAGACCTGGAGCAGCCAAATAAATAAATAAATATTTAAAAAAATAATAAAGGACCTCTATGATACAGATATTCTCTACCTCCTCAGCCTTGTTTCTCATCATATGCCAGAACTCTAGCTTTGGAAGGACTGAGCATATGGAAAAATGCTTAGTCCTTCCTAAATGCCACCCCCTCTCACCACAGGACATTTGCACACATGCACGTTTCACTGCCTGCAGCCCTCTCCCTTGTCTTTTCTCTTGGTTGATTCCTAGTCATCCCTGTCATCTCAGCCTCTCTGTCACTTCATTGTCATTCATTCGATCATTATAGGGCTATTTCATGACTGCCACAAATAGATTAGACACTATGAGAGGTCCTGGAAAGATAAAGGTGAACAAGTTATAGACAGTCCCTATCATTTTGGAGCTTGCATTCCCCTAGAGGCAACAGATACTTAGAAAATAAATATGCTATTAAAAGTACAGTCATACACCTAAACCAATAGGGTGAGAATGCCAATTCCAACCACTGAGCCACTGGGATAAGACCCCATTGGTGCGCTGCAGTCTTGCAAATATGTGGAAAATAAGGGGCACGCACTCAAGTGTATGTGGACAATGCACTGGGGAGAGAGACTAGATGAAATGGGAACTTGAACTTGATGATCCCCGTGGTCGCTCCAGTTCCATGATGTCTAGGTCACATGGGCTGGTCTTAACTGGTCTAAAGAAAATCTATTTGAAAAGCCTCCCAAAGAGAATGAGAGTTTACACATTTTCCTACATTTAGTGAAAAATGGAATTTTCGATTGCAAACTTGACCATTTCCGAAATCACTTATAAAACAGAATTAGGTTTACCTCTCCCAAGAGCTGTTTTCACATTTAAACAGCTCCTAGAAACCACAAACCATTCTAGTAGTCAAATGTAAGAAAATGAGCTTGGGGATATCTAAAGAAGATGCCTGGAGGAAATGGTGAGGTCAGGTTGTTTTCCTCCAAAGAACTGTCAGTTTACTTTTTCATCTTCATCAAGGCAGAGAGGCCCTTGGACTGGGAGAGATAAATGAATGTTATCACAAAATCTAGTACATTGGATACCTGAGCCCTCCGTATGCTTTTCGTATGACAATACAAACTCCCACGCTGGGATTCAGACACAGGTTTAGAAATTTTTCTTTTTCCCCAGATCAGTGCTGTCATTTGCCTGCTCAACAATTCAGTTGACTCAATTGTTGTAAGAGGGGGAAGTTCACATCCCACAGTGTGGGCTGATCCATGTGACCCGCCATCAAAGGCAGCAAAGAACATTCTCTGTTTTCCCCTAGTACACTCTCAGAATCAGTCAGCGCCTCTTTTTCTTTAGCTCGTTTGTCGCTGCAAAACTCTTGAACCATGCATGACACTCTGTGTAACATGCATGTGCTGAGACTCTCAACAGTGAGAAGCTTCAGGGGCCGGTGACTGAGGGAGGAGAGAGAGAAGGAGGGAAAATGTGAAGATTGACTGGGACTCTGGCATTCTTCAGTTGCTCAAGGTGTAAATGTGGAATTTTTTTTTTTAATCCAACAAACACATAGACACATTTTTGGGGAAGCCTTGGCAGGTAATATCTTTCCCTGATTGGCTTTATCTATTGTACAGCTCAGTGCTTCTCCGTATGAGGTGCCAGCACCAGCTCTGGAGACTTGTTAGACATGCAGGTTCTCAGGCCCCACCCCAGACCTGAAGAGTCAGAACCTCCGGGGGTGGAGCCTGGTACTCGGAGTTCAAGCCCTCCAGCAGGTCCTGATGCAGCTCAAGCTGAGAAACCACTGATGCAGTTCATCCTTCATGGCGCCGCTCCACTCCCCGTGATGCAGAGGCTAAGGCCCCCGGGATGCTCAGAATCTCTTAATAGCACATGTTTTATTTCAAACCAGGGTGGGGTCTGGTTATTAGTATGTATTTTATAAGCTCCCTGGGTAATTCTAATGTGCAGCCTCTGCTGAGAGCCAGCACTCTAAAAGTTTCCTTCTTCTAATTTGGTCAGTTATGGCCTTGACCATCATCCACTTCCTCCTTTCTGGGTCGAGGTTGACATCAGAGCCTATGGGTTTAGTATGTGGGATCCCGTAGGTGAGGGTATGACTAACAGTCTTCTGTGAATCAGAGATGCAGGAAGAGAAAATAATCCCCCACCCTTAATAATAGGATCTGAAGCTCTGGATGCCTGGAGACGTTCAGCCTCCCTGCTCCCAGGGCCTCGGCGAGGCTGCTGAACACCCAGGTTTCCCAGCCACTCACAGCTCTGCCCATCAGTTGTCTGCAAGGTGAATATTTAAACTTTTCCTCTGCTCAGGCTGCACCAAGCTCACTGCAGAGGCTCTCAGGTGAGAAGCGGTAGGGCTAGGTGGTGAAGAGTATAGATTTATTTATCCAATGTCATCTGCACAGAACTTCCTGTGTGCTGGGCAGGGTTCTCCATGCTCTGCAAACACCAGCTCGTTCGATCTGCATCCCGACCTCCATGAGGAGGGTACTCTTTCATCCTTGTTTTCCAGAAGAATGAACTGAGGCACAGAGAAGTTATGTAACCGCCCAAAGTCATACAGCAACAACAGAAACTAGATTTGAAACAACATCCCCTGGCTCTAGGGTCCACAATCTTAACCGCTCCCCCAAGCTACAGAACAGTAGAGGATCTGGAGACCAAGAGAAGAGAAGGAAGGGGAACCGTCTCTTACTGGCCAGTTGCTCTTTGTCAAGCACTGCGCCAGACACCTTACATATATCTCATTTTATTCTGCCAACATCATACTCCCATCATGAAGACAGGCTAAGAAATGAAGGCTCAGAAAGATCAAGGTTATCCTGCTGGTCATTGGAAACTGAGGCTCAGAAAAGCTAAGAACTAGCAGCGGGAACTGATGGGATGTAGACCCGAGTCTCCTTGTCACTAAGCCCAAGTTCTCTGTTGTGACATCAAAACAATTAAATAGAAATGAGACCCATCCGAGGTTGTAGAGCAAAAGCTACAGCTCTCAGATCCCAGACCACTTACGTCCTGGAGCTGCCTCGTAAGCTGGCTGAGTGGCAGATTCTTCTTCTCTAAGTCCGGGATGGTAACGTCTACTCCACAAGGTCAAAGAGGTCAAATGTGGGTCAAAGGAGGTAACACATGTGATGTGATTCACCAGAGAAGACTCAGAGCAGGTGCTCAGTAAGCAGGCTTCCAAGTCCACCTCTTCCAGGAGGCTTTCCTGGATATCCCCAGAGGAGTTAACATCTCCTGCTTTGCCCTAAAACTCACACATACCCTTTCTCAACCATCTTGCACGCCGTGCTGTGGTTCTTCTTCTCTCTCCTCTTCCCTCCTCTTCCTCCTTCTCCATTGCTCTCTCCTCCTTTTTAAAAATCTCTTTCTTTTGTGTCTCCCACTAGCCTGTCAGCTCCTTAAGGGGAGGACCACATCTTATTTGCCTTTATCCACAGCAGTGGGTCCCCCTACGTAGGTCTCAGTAGCTATATGTTGAATGAATGAAGTAGCAGAAATGACAGAAGTTTGATGAGCAAAGAGCAAGGTAGTCAAAGAGGACTCACGGTGTCAGAGGGCGACTGAGGGCTGGGACTGGGCACATGTGCCCTTTCTAGAAGGGGAGGCTTGGAAGGAAGGTCCAGCAGCTTCTTGGCTTTATCCCTTGCTTGGATGCGGACAAGGTCTGCCCCACATTCCTTGGGCAGTGATGGGGAGGGGGCGGGAAATGTATGTGCTCACCAAGAGTGAATATTTTCTGGTTTTTCCCTTCCACTATAGACATGGAGCGGGGAGAAGGGTCAAATGTGGGTAATAACTAAGGGAAGAATATAGAAAGAATGTTGGGATGAATCAGGTTTGGGCATAGAAATATATTTCTCAAAGAGCCCCCAGAGACTAATTACAGTTAGATGGCGGTACTGGGTCCTCCTAAGGCAGTTTGCAGGCGCTCCCAAGCTGGGCTGGGGTGAGCGTCTGCCCTGCTTTTGCCCCTCCCACCCATGCAACCTACTGGCAGAGTCCTGCTTCCAGGAATCTGGTCACCTGGGTGGACGGAGGGACATGTTCATGAAGGGATTTGGTCAGAGTGAGCCCTACGGCCCATCATGAGCCCAGCTTCCCACTTGGTGCCTAAAACACTTGGTCTCAGCACAGCTGGGTTTCCTACGGACAGGGCATCACCGAGCACGACAGGCATCTTTGGGACAGAGGGTAGGAGGGAGGTGACTTTCGCATTCCCTGAGTTTCTCCTAGGACGTGGTCCCGTGAGCACTGGGGCCTCCTGGGGTGATGGACCGGTGACAGCTCAGCCTTCTGCTCTGGCCGAGAGGGTAGATAGTCTGGTTTCACTTCATGGAATGTTTGAGGGTCAAACAAGATGGCGCATTTTTGTTGGAGAGGCAGCTCCAAGACAGGGGCGGGAGAGAGGCTCAGGTGGGGTCTTAGGAAATGGCCTGTAGGGGACCCCTCTTTCCGAAGACCAAAGCAGCCTGGCCCCTACAGAGCCTTGGACAGACAGGAGTAGAAACACTGAGTCCTTACCCTCCTTCCACCATTTCAGCCCCTCATAGCTGGAGTTGCTCATATGACCAGGAAGGGCCTGTTCATATGAACAGAGCACAGCATCTCTGGGGGTCCCACACAAGACAGCTCAACGTACAGGGGGAGGAGAATATGGACTTTTTATAAAAATCGAGGTGTGGCTGATACAGAAAAAGGCTGTACATACTCAATGAATCTTGATGAGTTTTAAGCTAAGTGTACACCCATGAACACATCACACTAAACTCAACCATCACCTCTAAAGTTTCTTCCTTCCCTTTTTTTTTTTTTTTTTTTTGGTGATGAAATTTGACATAAATCTTCCCTCTTCCTAAGTTTGTAAGTAGTGTTAGCTCTGGGCGCTGTGCTGTGCAGTGGATCTGGAAGGCTCAATCATCCTGTATAACTAAACTCTGCCCCTTTGACTAGCACCTCCCCCATTCCCCACCCTGCCCCCAGCCCCTTGTAACCACCATCCTACTCCCTGCTTCTATTGAGTTTGACTATTTTAGATTCCTGATAGAAGCGGGGTCAGGCAGTGTCTGTTCTTCTGTGTCTGGCTTATTTTACTTAGGGTACTGTCCTCCAAGTTCATCCATGTTGTAGCAAAGGGCAGGATTTCCTTCTTTTTTTTTTAAGGCAGAATATTTCATCACCTATACCACGTTCTGTTCAGCCATTCACCTGTCAATGGACATTTAGGTTGTTTCAATGTCTTGGCTATTGTGAGTAATGCTGCAGTGAACATAGGAGTACAGATATCTCCTCAAGATCTTGATTTCAATTCATTTATGTATACCCAGAAGTGCGACTGCTAGATCATATGGTAGTGAAATTTTTAATTTTTTTGAGGAAACTCCATACTGTTTTCCACAGTGGCTACACCAATTTACATTCCCACCAACAGTGTACAAGGATTCCCTTTTCTCCACCTTCTTTTTTTTTAATTTTTATTTATTTATTTGTTTATTTATTTACTTTTTGGCTGCGTTGGGTCTTCGTTGCTATGCATGGGCTTTCTCTAGTTGCGGCAAGCGGGGGCGACTCTTCATTGTGGTGCACGGGCTTCTCATCGTGGTGGCTACTCTTGTTGTGGAGCACGGGCTCTAGGTATGCGGGCTTCAGTAGTTGTGGCACACGGGCTCAGTAGTTGTGACTTGCAGGCTCTAGAGCACAGGCTCAGTAGCTGTGGCACACAGGCTTAGCTGCTCCACGGCATGTGGGATCTTCCCAGACCAGGGATCGAACCTGTGTCGCTTGCACTGGCAGGCGGATTCTTAACCACTGTGCCACCAGGGAAGCCCCTCTCCACCTTCTTGCCAACACTCGTTATCTTTTGTCTTTTTGATAATAACCATCCAACAGGTGTGAGGTCCTATCTCATGGTGGTTTTGATTTGAATTTCCCTGATGGTCAGTGATGTTGAGCATCTTTTGAGTCGGGCAAACCTGAATTGGAGACCTCGCTACCCCACGGATGGGCTGTGTGACTTTGGAAAGATATTTCACCTCTCTGCGTCTCAGTGGTCTCATTTATAAAATGGAGAAAGGGCTAAGGACGCCAAAGTGTTGAAGCTCACATGCAGACAGACTAGAGTACTCAGTCCAGTGCCAGGCAGAGAGCAGAAGCCCAGTAAATTTTAGGGCCCTTCTGCAGTTCTTACCCTCAAGAACGCGCATGCTGTGTTAGGAACGTCCGCCTCCTGGTTCCAGGTCAAGCAGCTTTTCCCCAGGTGCTCTGGGACTTAATGATTGTCAACTGCGGGGCAGGGAGCCGAGGTGGAAGGGTTCAATTCAGGGTCACCACTCCCCTCTCCCCTCCCTCCCGGCAGGCACAGCTGTGAGCCTTGGCAACCAGAGTGTGGGCATGTGTATTGTAAATATTTTAAGTTTTCTCTCTATTATATGATGTTTTGACATCTTAAGAACCTTTCTGTCTGGGGAGAGACAGCCCCTCCCTGGGCTCACCGATTCAGTAACAAAGGGCTCCCCCAGGAGCGACTGGCAATCTTCGACGCACAAACTAACTAAACCAGAGCCCTCCCTCCTCCATCTGGTCCGTTCACTCCTGGAGGCAACACCCCTCTGCCTTATCCCTCCCAGGGCCGGGTACCAGGCATGTAGAGACAGTCTCTATAGCCCAACCACCACTGAAATTATTCAGAATAGGCAATAGCTGTCTGTCCACCCTGCCCTGCCTTGCCTTTCCCATAGAAACCCCAATAAAGATCAGAGCCTAAGTACCCGCCCCCAGCTCCTGTCTTCTGCCTCCTGAGCACCCTGGTATCTTTCCCAGGTGGCCCTACATGGTGTGCCTCCTGCCCCTAGGGCTGGAGAGTATAGGACCCTTTGTTTTCCTGAGCCTTCCTCCGTCCCCTCCTGTGGCTGCATCTGACTGACCATCTCAGAAAAGAATACAAAACAGCATCCCTCGCTTTTGCCCCAGGGGTTGAGTGCTTTTGTGCAGTGTACAGCCCGCCCAACTGCACATGGTAACTCTGCTAACCCAGCCCTCGTGGGAATCATACTCAGTCTGTGTCTTTCATCGGGACTATTTTCCAACAGAGACCACGGGTGGCCACAGAACAAGCCAGAGCCCAGAGCCTCCCACACTGCCTAAGAACTGGACTCCAGGAACCACGTGGCTGGAATGCTGGCCAGGGAGCCGGTCCAGGTTACCAGATGGCAAAGTCCCCTTCACAGGGCTCTAAATCGTGGTGGGTCAGAGCCACTTCCAGGCTGGCTGCTTTCCACGCGGTGAATCTGGATACATTTCCTGGATGATTACTTTTGCACAGTGGGATGCCGGATTCACGTTTCCAGCCAAATTACAATTTGTACTCACATTTTGGAGCTGTGGTTTTGATAAGTGCATCTCTTTCAACCAAAAACTTGTTAGGTAGGCTGAGCGTATAATTTTTCATCTAAATTGGGATATGCTTTGAGAGCGGGGGGTGGGATGCTATTATTAACTTTGCTCACTCAACACGCATAAAGTAGAAGTGCCCTCGGCCGATTGAGTGCCCACACCTATTATTGTGTGGCCACCCTAATATCAAGTCAAGGAAAGGAACAAATGGGGTGGCTGGGAGAGGAGGGCAAAGGTATAGGCGTCCGTGAGACTTGGATTGTGAGACTTGATCTACCACTCACCACCTGGGGGGCCGTAGCCCAATTATTCTCAACTGACAGCCTGATCTCTAAAGTTGGGATGATAATACCTACCTCTATGTGCTAAACAGACATAGAGAAAGCTCTGCATGGGGTCAAGCACAAAGTAGGGGCTTAGGCAGTAAAAGCTCACTTCCTTGCCCATCTACTGCATTGTCTGCACCATAACCATGGGGATTTGTGAAACCAACGGGTAACGGTGCCTGGCAGGCAGTAAGTTTCCCTGCTTGAGATGACGATTCTCACAGCTCAGCGGTCTGGCTTCGTGCCTTTTTCTGAGTGTCCCTGTTTGTTGAAGGCGCCTCATTAATCAGGCCTCTTGACAGAACCAAGAGCCTGACCTTGATTTCAGCACCCTTTGGATATGATCAAGAACTTCATAGGAAAGCCCCTGCCCTGGCTACACAATACTCAGACTCTCAAATCCCTGCTCCCCCTGCCAGCTCTCTGGACTCTTTCTGTGATGTCACATCCCTCAGCTGAGGTTCTGACCCAGGCTGTGGTGCAGAGCCCATCACAGCTGGAGGGTGGCACGGGATGCTTCATGTTCAGTCCTCTAGGGAGCAGAGGTGTGGCGTCTCCAGAGAAGAATTCCCGCGGGGATGTTGAGCCCTGTCTGCTCGACCTTTTCTACCTCTCCACCTTCAGACCTGCTCTCTTTAAAAAGAGCAGCTCACTTCCCAAATCTTTGTCCTGCCTTTCAAAGATCACTGACTTTCTTTGTAAAGGCAACAAGGGTACAGTTATTTCACTCTTAATATTGTTTATCAAGCCATCTCCCTTGGTTAGACGCTGACACCACGAGCTCCAACACCATGCCTTGACTCACCTCTTTATCTGGAGCCCCCGGCACAGCGACAGGCATGCAGGAAGTGTTCATAAAATGTGGGAATGAATGAATGAATGAGTGAACATCTCTTCGCATTTTTTTCCCCCTTTGACACATCTCAGTAAGGGAACACCCTGTTCTTTTCCTGGTATCCTTTTCCTGTCCCATAAATTTTACATGTTTATTTATTGTTCTATTCAGTGAAAATGTGTGTGCCGTGGACATAAATCAATGCCATGCACAGAAATCAGTGTGGTTTGTGCACATTTACTTCGTGCCACATGCTGTGCTGGGTTCTAGGAATCCTAAGTGACAGGTTCTGGACACAGATCACCTGTGGGGTACCCCTGACCACACTCACTAGCCATCTGGAATTGGGCAAGTCCCGTGAGTGCTCAGAACCCTCATCTCTCATGCGTGTGTGGTAATGGTGTCCTCCTCAAGGTGGGTGTGAGGAGTGAAGCCTGTGACCCTGTAAGGGGCTGGGCATCCTGTCTGGCACCAGCTAGTATGGTAGTTAAGGACTTGGTCTCCTATTTCTGCAGCATCTCCGACCAGGCAGCGACACATGGTGGGACAAGAAGGCAGCAACCTGAGGAGCTTTGGAGACTTTAAGAGCTAAAAATCTTCTTGAATCATTCGCTCCATCCTCCTACCTGGCATAGGAAGCCTAACCCAGCTCCCTCCTGTATACTTCCAGGATGAAAACTAATGAA
This sequence comes from Mesoplodon mirus, assembly GCF_964341445.2. Classification (NCBI taxonomy): domain Eukaryota; kingdom Metazoa; phylum Chordata; class Mammalia; order Artiodactyla; family Ziphiidae; genus Mesoplodon; species Mesoplodon mirus. The sequence continues at coordinate 10,351,540 of NC_138995.1, forward strand.
ATGGAGACAGAGGTTCATTACCTCCCAAGTTAGCCCGTTCTATTTGGGGGCAACTATGATGGCTCTGAAGGGTTTATTTGTATTGTGCTCTGGGTGGTCCCCCTGTCGATTTTGCTCCTAGGAGGTATGAACCACTAAACAATAGACTTGTGTGTCTCCTACTCCTTCTTACTACTCTGTTGAGGGTTCCAAGATTGCTCCCGCATCCTGAGTCTTCTTTTCTCCAGCCCAACTATATTCAATCTGTTTAACCCTTCTTTTTGGCAGATGAAACTATGGTCCAGTGGCAAAGTGGGACCACCTCCCTCCAGTTGAGCACTTAGCGGTTCTAGATATTTCTGTGTTTGCAGCCTACTTTCATAAAACAGAATTTTGAGTAGTATACTTGAATGGATCAAAAAGATCAAGATAACACTAAAAAGGTAGGGAGGATGACATGGCTATTCACAACCACAGCACAGCAATATCTCATAGTCTCCGTAAGGGCAATGACAGTCATTCCACTGTTTCCTTGGCTTCACCAGTTGTCTCAAGTGGCCTGATCAGGCTCTTTTCACATGTATTCATGAGACAAATTTCTTGCATGGCCCAGTAAATAGGAGATCTTCCTTAGGCAACAGGTTCAATTTAAGCTTCTCCTTTCACTCACTGACTTTCTTTGTAAAGGCAACAAGCGTACAGTTACTTCGCAAGTTGTATTGTGTGCTGTAATGAATTTCAGAGCTCTCTCATGTCCACACTCTGATGGATAGGCAGGATATGTATCCTCAGTTGTAGCAAAAGTCAACTGTACACATGGGTGGGTCATGGCCAAGGTCTCAGGTGCGTCACTGGTCCAGCATTAGGACAGCACCATCGAGGGCTGCAGGTTTACACTGAGAAGCCTGGGGGACAGAGGGAACAGGGGAAGTTTGGCTTTTGGCTCCCTGCCTCCTCCTCCCCAGCACCCACTGCTTTTGGCCACTAAATATTTATAGGCTGCAGTCAACGAAAGAGCTCATACAGGTACACCCAGAGTTTCCTAACCGCGTCCTCATTCCCCAAAAGCTCTGGAAAAGACCAAAGCTATTATTTCCTGAAGCACAGCACAAACTGATCCTATTAGTAAGCTCTCTCGACAGGTGAGAGAATGCAGTCGCACGTTTTGCAGTGGAAGAGTCTACTCTGATCCTAAGCTCTTTAAAAAATATATTACTATAAAGCAACACATGTTCGTGTCCCTTGTAAAGAATGAAATGGGGAAAATACAGAAGATGATAAACATGTCAACCATCATGCCATATCTCAGAGATAAAGACACTACATACTTGGGCTCCTTTTGTTCCAGTAGTTTTCTGACACGTATAGATCAATATTTGGTTGTCCACAGAATTGGAATCACACCAAATATACCACTGTGTACCCTGATTATTTTTTTTCTTTCTAAGCTTACATTGTGAGCACGTTCGTGGGTTGTGAAACATTCTTTAACATCATTATTTCGAATGGTTGGGGAATATTCTATTGTGTGATATACTATAATTCCTTTTACCCAATCCCTATCTTAGAGGAAATTATAATGCTGTACTATTATATGCCATATTTCAGTGAACATCTTTGAGTGTAGATCTTTGACTGTAAGTTTCAGGCGGCAGGGTCTAAATCTGTTTTATCTGCTACTGAGTATTTTGTGTCTAGCACATTGTTAGACAGACTGTAGATGCTCAGTGTTTGAATACGGACTGGCCGCCTGTTTGACTCTCTCCTTGATTATTTCTTTAGAAGACGTTGCCAGTAGGTAGGGTTACATCCTGTATTTTATATGGCAACCCTACCAGTATAAAATTATAAGGTCAAACAGCTTAGTATAGTTCTAAAGAGAAGATATGGGAGGCAAAGCAGGAATTCCAGACTTTGTGGTCCACAGATTGATAAAGTAGAGCCTGCCGATGGTCGTTTTTGCTTTGAAGAATACATTTTGGTATTGGGAAATCAAACATGGTTCCTGACTTAATAGCTTACAAGCTATCTTAAGGAATGAAATGGTGTCTATGTGTGGTTCAAATTTGACAACATACTCATTTGTTAATTCCACATACTTAATAAATGTATCCTTCTCTGTGTGATTAAGAACCTCATTATCATTGCACAGATGCTGTCTGCCTGGAACAGGTGAAGTTCATCAATTTAATTTGATCAAACAGTTGTCCAGCACCCACTCCACATGGACCCTGTGCTACGTGCTAGAAGCAGAGAGATGCCTAAGACCCACTCTGACCTCAAGATGTAGACAGGAAGACCCGAGGACAATTGGAGCATGCTAGTGTCTGGCATACAGAGGTGGGTGATGGTTGGATGGTTGGATGGATGGATGAATGGATGAATGCAGTCTGGTGAAGGCATTATCAGTAATACAATTGTGAAACATTCTTTAACATCATTATTTTGAATGGTTAGGAAATATTCACAATGTTGAGGGTGTAGAGGTGAAAGGGCAAGCAAGGCTTCCAAAGGGAAGTGACATTTAAATGATGAATAGGAATTCTCCAGGAGGAGAAATAAGAGGAGCTAGCAAAGGCTGCAGGGTTGAAACGTGCGTGGTTGCAAGGGGAAGATGGACAGATGGGCATGGCTGGAGATGAAGAGGTGGGTGGGCAGGAAATGATGGGGAAGGATGCTTGAGTTCATCTTTGGCTGGTCATGAATAACTTGTTCAGAAGGTTTGGGCTTCCCCCAAAGTACACCCTCGGATAAAGATTTGTGTGCGTATGGTTTATTTGGAAATTGATCCCAGGAAGTAAGATGAAGGAGTATGGTAGGTAAGTCAGGAGAGGAAGGAAAGCCTACGGACCTATAAAACGGCTCGCCGCAGTGAACAGCTGGAGCGCATCTCTAGTGGGGACCTTCTGAGAAACCAGGTAGGACACACCTGATGATTCTCCCACCTAGGGGGAGGAAGCTCAGGTATTTATGCCCCCAAGTCCTATCACTCACTTGTTGAGGATGCTTCTGGGGGGCGTTAACTCCCAGTCACTTCCACCTTGCCCCAAGCAAGGGCGAAGTTGCAAACCAGAAAAAATGACCTCAGGCAGAGAGCTGCAGGAATCTGCTGGCATGAACTGGGACCATGCACTGACCTCAGGGATGGAGGGGGTGGGTATGGCTGGGCAGCCGGGGCATGTGCCGCAAAGCCTAGCGGGTAACAGGTTCCATCTCAGCGAGGCAACTCTGACTAGACAAGAATAATCCTCTTCCAATGAGTTAATACCATCAGCACTTCCTGCCTCGGGTGTTCGCTGTTTCCTAAAGCCTGCAGTGGACTTCTTTCCTGCTTTTCACATAATTACCACCTTGTCTCTGCTTAAATGTTACCCACTCGGTGAGGTCATCTTTGATGATTCAATCTGCAGTGCGTCTTCCTCCCTGTTTATTCTCTATGATAGCATCTTGATCCTTTCCACATATATATCATGTAATAGGTATGCATATGCATATCTATGTATATGTATGTCTGTGTGTGTATATATATATAATATGTCTATACGTGCATATATTTGTTTGACCTTTGGCTATGTGCCTATCTCCCTTATTTGCCACTGTATTCTAGATGTCTAGCATGCTGCCTGGCGCATAGTACGTGCTTAATAAAGGTCTGTTGGGTGAAGGAATGGGGTCCCCCACCCGCCTCATGTCCTTTCTGGCAGATGGAGTCTCCTCTCCTGTCTCCTCCCTTGTCCTGGGGCTGCGGGGCTGGGGAAGAGCCCTGAGCAGCATGGGGCGGGGGGTTAGTGGCAGTGAAGTTGCCCTCTGCTTGGCCCTGGGAAGGGGAGTCCCAGTCTTGGCACTGAGCACGTAGTCACCTTCTCATCACCGGGATGGGCTCTAGAGAACAGGGCTCCTTTCAGTCACTTCTCTTGGGGCTTAAAATATTTGCCCTCCTTAATGCATTCCTGCCTGGATGCATCTCTTAATCATCTCAAATCCAGGAGTTCAGCCTCACTAGTGTAATTAGTTCCCTGAAAGGTTTAGAACTTTTTGTGGGAGGGCTCGGGGGCCCCTGGGAAGGAAGGATTGCCAGATAAAATCCGTATTTTGCTAAATCTGGCAACCCTACTGGGATTGACCTTCTGTTACGGCTCCGGAGAAGTGCGGGGGGGGGCGTACCCACCCGTCTAAGCTGGCTTGGTGCATAGCACCTCCACCTCCCCTGCCCGTCACCGCCCCACAGGCTTCACTACGGTCCTTCCACTGCCCGCCGGGCTCCTCAGAGGCCAGTGTGACCCCCTACACCGTTGGAAAAGACAGCTTGTAGCAAGGTCGCTTCAATGTTCCAAAAATAGCTGAGTAGGCAGAAAGCCTGAGCAGATGGATCCCGCCGTCTCCTTCCTCGTTTCCTGACCTGCCTTCGTGGTTTAAAACACGGGCTTTGAGAAGGACCCATCTGAGCGTGAATTCCGTCTCCATCTTTGCCAACCACGTGGCTTTGGATGCTGAGCTTCACTTCCACAAGCGTCCATGTCCTGAATCTCAAAATGAGTTGATGATAATGGTATATACTACATGGAGTTGTTGTAAGCACACGTAAGATAATGAGAGCAAGGTACTTGGCACCATGTTTTTAAAAAATTAAACAACACATACATTCCCATGCTTAAATCCATATATATATATATATATATATATATATGTTTCACAAAATTTGAAAAATTGGAATTTTACAATTAAATTTTTTAAAAATTGCTACTAAGTATTATCTTAGACCTCATTCATCCATCAGTTTTATCTATTCAAAGAATTATGAATAAATTTCAAATACTTGTGCCGAGAGTACGGCAAGGGGAAGAGGCTCGTGAAGCCGACCTCACTCACAGGCGGATCAGGGACCGCATGATGGAGCCCTGTCTTCCTTCCTCACTGTCATTACCTGCCCGGGACTTGCAACTCCATGCCTCCCTTGGGCTCTTGTGCCGTGTTTCCCGGCAACCTGGAGAACTCCTATTTGTCCGTGAGAATTCTGCTGACATACCATCCCTCCCCCATAAAGAATTAACCCCTCTTTCTCCCAAATGCTTCCATTGCTTTTATTAGTGCAGACTCCAAACTCTAGTTCACGTATGCAGTTGCTTATCTGTCTCCTCCAGAGACTGAGGAGTCTTCCCGAGGCAAGAACTGCCTTACGCATCTTCGTCTCCACAGAATGGGCATCTGTATATCTTGCTCTGTGTCAACAGATCCTCAGGTTTATTCAGCCCCAGGAAGAGTTTTCAAAGTCTCCCCTTGGAAGAGAGTGACCAGCCTGATTTTGAAAGCCCTTGATAGCGTCCCCCGATGGACAGTCTTGGGTACCACTACTGCTTTCCAAAAAAGTGGAGTCCAGACTTGTCCTTGAATTACTTGGGACTCTTATTTTGATACTACATCCCAACCCTAGGCTGAGCCCAAGACTGTTACCTCCCAAGGAAGCAGCCTCCAGGCTCTTCCAGTCACCAAGCAAGTCCTCTCCTTGTCAGAACAATGAAGCTCCAGCTCTGAAAAGCAGGGTGTTCAGGAGACAGGCTGACGGCCCGATGGAACTTTCTGTCAGCTCTCTGACATTCATGGCATCCCTGTACACCTGACACAGTCTGACCATGGCCCAGACATTTATCAGAGAGAACAGGAGGCAGCCGTGTGTCCCTCCACTGCCCCCAAGACCACCACCATTGGTGGGGGTGACAATCTGTCACATGCAGTGGATCAGCAAGGAGGGAATAAAAGGGGCGCCGCCGACTGACGTCAGAGTTACATATGAGCATTTAGAAGTGCTCGGGGAAATGTGTCACTGTCATGCAGGAGGGCTTTGAGTTAATGGTTAACTTTTAAATCCATGTAGATCACTCCAGGTTTGAGACTGAAGCTATCGTAAACCCAGTTTAACCTGAGGATGGACAGGGCAGAAAAAAAGTGCAAAAACAAGAGTGCCTACGTAATTCGAATATCTGTCTCCTTAAATCCATGCTGGACGGTCTAACATCATTGCCGGTAGTACAATTAAAAATAGCAGAGTGGGTGTCATGTGCTGTGTTGACTACTCGTATACATTAAATGAGTTTTCTCATTTTACAAATGAGAAGAATGAGACTTGGAAAAGTTAAGAAATGTGCCCCAGGTTATACAATCAGCAAATAGCAGGGCCAGGATTTGAAACCACGTCTGCCAAGGCCAGAGGGCTAACCTCACCTAACCACCTGAGTAGACATATTCCTTCCTAATTAGGCTGTGTATTTGGTCAGAACCTCCCGTCTGTATGTTTTCTGATGCACACAAAGCTGAATGCCTGCTCCAGGTGGAGAAAGAGGATATGAATGCCAGACAGATTTTACGGACACAAAATAAGCAATGAAACCGAGGAGGATAAATAGCATCCTTAGTGTTCAAGTACTCCTTGTGGGTTGTTTTTCTTGTCCTTTTACACTAAAGTGTGTTCCTGACATTCTCGGACCACAAACTTCCTCCTCTATCAAGAAGTCAGCCCTTCCACCAGCTGGGCATGCAGCCCGATAGGTTGGGCATGAGAAAAGCTCAAAAGTGGAGGAGTTCACAGCTGTGAGATTTTGAAAATAACCATTCATTCCCGTGTGACACAGATGGGTACCATTTTATGAGGAACTCCCTCCTCCTCATACAATAAGCTGGGTTGCACGTCTGCTTTTCTTAGCAAACACAAAAATGCGTACAGGATAATTATTCCATTACTTCTTCTCTCTGAGGTAGGGCATGATTTGCACAGGATCACAGGCACCATTTACTGCGCTGTCACTTGGAGCTGGCATTGTGTTAAGGATTCTATTATCTCTTTACCTACACAGCAAGCTTAGGAGCAGTCTCAAACCTGGAGCAATCGCAAACCTGGAGTGAGCTATGTGGATTTAAAAGTTAACCATTAACTCAAACCATTAACAAAGCATTCGCTATGATGTGAATTTTATACACAAGGAAATTGAGACTTAGATGAAGCACCTTGGTTAAGATCATCCAGTAAATTGCTGAATCTCGGATTTCAAGGAATCTAAGCCTCTGTGCCCTCATAAACCTAAACTAATGTGTACTAACACAGAAGGTAGAAATGAATACTCATACGTCCTTTACTGCATGACATTTCCTGTGCATCACCATTACAAAGTTCTGCCACACAAATGACAATGGTTTCTAATTCCTAGTGAACTTCTGAACGTCAGGCTCTGCTGGAAGATCTCTGCCTCGCTGCTTCTCAAACTTGACCACGCATTGGAGTCTCCTGGTGGACTTGTTAAAACACAGATTGTTGGCTTCCATCCCAGAGTTTCTGATTCCATAGTAGGTCTGGGGTGGGACCCAAGGAAAACCACAGTTCCATATGAATTAACTCACTGACAATTCATATCAACACTTTCATCCTCATTATGAAGATGAAGAAACCAAGGTCCTGAGGGTTTAGTAGCTTGTCTAAATAAAGAGAAATACACCTTTAATCTTTCATTTGAGCTCCTCTTCTTTAAGTTGAGCCCAGAGCAGCTTTAGTTCTCTCTTCTTGATACTGAAGGCAAACCCCACCATAGGAGACTAAAGCCCAGGGCTCAGTTTACCCAGCTCAGGGCCATATTGTGAAGTTATTCTGATGTTTTGTCTGGCATATATCCTGGGTTTATTAATATCAAGTGGAGCCCAAATGGTTTAGGAAAAAGCAAGTATTCACCAGCTCCCTTGTCCACACACTGATTCAACCCATTAGCACTAATTAGCTGCTTCTGGGCACTCAGCAGAGTTCTAGACAACAGGAATGATTCTCAGAAAAAAGGAGATAAGCTTCCAGAACTAAGCATAGGGCTGGGAAGCAAGGTCTAAATGACGGCCGTCATTGGAAATTCGACCAATGGACCAGGTAGGCAAGCAGGTCTGCACGGGCTACAGATATGATGACGGTAATCATAATGGTCATCACAGTAATTGTCGTAGGCCAGGTTCTCTGGAAAAGGACTCTGAGTGGAGACCTGCACGCAGAATGTTTATCGGGAAGGACTCTCAGGAACAGCATCTGCAGACCAGTGAGGGAAGCAGAACTGGGCAGACAGAGAGGTAGAGCTGTGGTGCAGCTGCAAGAGATGCTCTAATCGGTCCCCTAAGGAGCTCTAAAGATGGGCTAGCCCTTCAGAGCTATCTCTATTGAGGCAAGGGGACTGGGCTTCTGTAGCCGTGCATTCAACAGTGATTAGATGGGGGCTGCCGGAAACCTTGAGCAAGGCCACTCCCTTCCGTTGAGGACTATTACTGGGGAGGGTTACAGCCATGAGTCATCAGTAGCCAATGCTCCTGCCATCTCGGGGACATGAGTACCTCAGTCCCGAAGGGCGTACTAGATGGCACGTCACAGCATCCACTAGTTTTATTAGGTAACATTTTTTGAGTACTTACTAGGTTCAGGCACTGTTTAAACATTTTACACATATTGATTCATTCAAGCCTCCTAATAGTATGAGATAAGTATAATAACTATATTATACATGAGGAAACTAAAGCACAGCTGAGTAATAAGCCAGAGAAATCAAGATGCAAACTCAGGAAGTCTGTTCCAAAGACTGAATGCTTAACAACGGTTAACTGTCTCTCTTGACTCTAAAAATTTAAAGAAGGGGATCGTGGTGGGGGCGGATGGTGGGGGGAGTTGGTGCTGGTGAGGAGAGTGATAGGTAAGGAGGTGTTCATCCAGGAGATAAAGACTGGCAGCCTCACAAGAAAGCAAGGATCACCAAGGAAGGTGGACAGGGCCTTAGAAACCACTGGGTCTATCTCATTTTACTGAAGAAATATTGACTCTATCTCATTTTACAGAAGAAACATCTGGTCTACCTTATTTTACAGAAAAACCTAAGGCACAAGATGGGAAAGGGCTTATCCAGGGTTGCACTGTGATGCTGTCCGACCCAAGGATAGAGTCCTGGACGCCTGAATATCTGGCATTCAGGCATCCAGGGCAGTAATTGCTCTAATGAGAGAAGTTGAAGGACACTCTGGAACACAGCCATCCCTCAATCACCCAGCTTCCACACTGACCTGCTCCAATCTGTTCACCCTTCAGCAACACAGGATCTTATAAAAATGTCAACCATGAGTTAAATCTCTGCCCAAAACCCTCTTATGACTCCGCATGGCTTTTAGGATAAGGATAAGGATAAAATTGCCAACATGGCTGCTGTGTGGTTATTCATCTGCCAGTCCCTCACAGTCCCGTTTTTTCTCTGTTCTTCTCCTCTCTTGCCACACTCTGGTCAGTTTCTTGAATGTACCCGGATCCCCATTGCTGCCCGTTCTCATAACCTCCTTCCCTCCTCCCTTCACTCTTTCTACCTCCTCAACTCCTCCTCCTTAAATACCAGTTCTAAGTTTAGTTCCTCGGTACAGTCATCTCTGATTCCCTAGACCAGGTGCTTAGGTCTCTTGTGCTACAGTCACGGCACCATCTCCTCCCCCACCTTAGTACCTGTCACCACCGTCATCGATGATTCATGTGTCCCTGGTAAATATGTATTATATTCACAAGACTGTAGGCTTCAGGATGGTGGGATCAGGCCTATGTTGCTCATTCTTTTATACCCAGAGACTAACGCAGCTATCCTCAGGGCTTGTACTAGATAGATGAAGAGAGAAAGAGAGAGAGGGAGGGAGGGAGGGAGGGAAGGAAGAAAGGAAGGAGGAAGGAAGGGAGGGAGGGAGGGAGGAAGGGAGGGAGGGCGAAGGGAGAGAGAGAAAAAGAGAAAGGAAGGAAGGAAGAAGGAAAGATGGAAGGAAAGAGAACAAAGATAAAAGCAAGGGAGGAAGGAGAGAAAGGAGAGGGAAGAAGAGAGAAAGGTACAGAGGAAGAGAAAGAAAGGAGCAAGAGATAGAGATACAGACAGAGAAACGGACAGAAAGATAGACGAAGAGATGGAAAGAGAGCCAAGCAAAGAGAGATGAGAGAGATGAGAGACAGAGACAGGGGCTGGGGGTGGGGAGGGAGGGGAATAATGACCAAGTTCGGTGGGGGTGGGTGGTGGGAAGAATGGGGGGGCAGGGTGGGGGGAGAACTCCAGGTGGCGTGAGGAAAGGTGGGGTTGAATGTTCATCTGTGTATCAGGTCATACCGCTGAGGAGCCTGAGCACATTTTGAACAGGGGATGAGCGGGGGATTCTGTTGCGTTTCTCATGGAGTGAGCTGTGAGCTGCAGGATGGACGCCATCAGAGGGACCAGTGGCCAGCCAGGGTGGGTAGAGTACCCAGGACCATGGCTGATAGCCTGGTGGGTACCCGTGAGGACAGACGAGGCTGCTTCTTGCTCCACATCTCATTCTTTCCCAGCTGAACTGATTTTTTTCATCCTAATATGGGCAATAGTATTCTGAAAAGCAACTGTGGCCTTTTGGGTGTGTTGCTGGGGAAGTGGGCAGGTCCCTGGGGTTATATAAACTCAGCAAAGTCTAGTCTGTGTATTTGGAGTTCTTGGTACATGTCCAAGGCCTGGAACTATAGAGGTAAATCTTCTTAAAGTCTTAGGTGTTTTAGGGAAGTGATGTTTGAAAAGGGGCGTATGAGACAACCCCACTAATTCACGAGACCATTGTGCAGCCTCCTGTCAGGGAAGATGAACAAAGGATGCTGAGGTCGGCTTTATCTGCCCCTTGCTCCAAGTTCCAACAACCAGCCGCCAGCTGACTGTCCTATTTGCTGCTCTCTTGCTTCCAGCTCTAAGTGCCAGAGTGGCAGTGAGTAATATTTTCTAACCAGATAGATAATACTATGATGATAATAGTAATAGTAATAACAACAGCTGACACTTGAGTTTCCTCTGTGCAGGTAGCTTGCAAAGCCCATTCCATAATCCTCTTTCTTTTAAAATTAATTAATTAACTTATTTTTGGCTGTGTTGGGTCTTTGTTGCTGCGCGCGGGCTTTCTCTAGTTGTGGTGAGCAGGGTCTGCTCTTCGTTGCGGTGCGCGGGCTCATTGCGGTGGCTTCTCTCGTTGCAGAGCGTGGGCTCTAGGCGCGCACGCTCAGTAGCTGTGGCACGTGGGCTCAGTAGTTGTGGCTTGCGGGCTCTAGAGCACAGGCTCAGTAGTTGTATGGCACACGGGCTCAGTTGCTCCGTGGCATGTGGGACCTTCCCGGACCAGAGCTCGAACCCGTGTCCCCTGCATTGGCAGGCAGATTCTTAACCACTGCGCCACCAGGGAAGTCCCTATAATCATCTTTTAAAACACCATACAAAAACTGAGATAGGTATTATACCCATTTTTAACAGATGAAGAAACAAGATCCAATGAAGTTAAAGTACTTGTTCAAGGTCTCTGACCTTGAAAATAGAGAAGCTAGAATGAAAACCAGCTCTGACTTTGGAACCTGGGTCCTTAAGTTCTATACTGTCTTCATAATTAATTTGAATGCCGCCTTTTGGCCCCTTTCTTCCTCCATTTCCTCTACAAATATTTATCAGGTCACCCCACTGTGCTGGGCAGTGGGCTGTGTGCTCAGGATACAGGGATGAAGAGATCACACCATCCCCGCCTTCATGGACATGGCAACCTAGGGCTTATTTCCAGCTGGATACTTAACATCAAGGGCAGCTTCAGCACTAAATCTGCCTGATTCTTTGAAAGGATGGTCTTGTCAACAGAAGATGCTCCCCTCTCCTGAAGATAGCTCAGCTCTCCTGAGTAACCCCAGGTGGTTCTCAGCTCCTAGGGAAGGAAGCTCACCAACAAAACCCATAGCATGGAATCCATTCCACTCCATTCTAAGCAGAAGCACAGTTGCTCTGAGCATGGCCTCCCAGCCCTTAAAAACGTGGGCTCTGTATTCAAAGAGGCCCAAGTTCACATGCCAGCTCATCCTCTCCATGGTTGTATGATCTGAAGCAAGTAACTTAACCTCTCTGTGTCTCAGTTTCCTCTGTTAAAATGGGGAGGTAATAGTATCTACCTCACAGTGTATGGAAATTACTGGACTCCATCTAGTTTAGCTTTTATTCCCTCATGAGCTGATACATATGTTCAACAAATATTGAGCGAATGAATCCTGTCTCAGAGGCCTAATTTAACCTTTATAATATTTGTAATAAAGATAGTTTCTTTGGCTCAGTCATGACTTACTGTAATGGAGTGAAAAGCAACTAGAATAAAGATCACATGAGGCTTTTGCAGACATAGACCAACCTAGCTTGGAAGAAATGTTTTTAGATATATTTTTTCTTAACCTAAGGCATATTGCTGACTTGTGAGGAGTCAGGCACTGGCTGCCAGCATCAGAGATTTCTGGAAGCAGGGAGGTGGGGCCTTGGTCCATGACACGTCTCTGCAGCATCTTTGACATTTAGGAGGGTGAGGTCCTGTTACCTGGGGTGCGCAGTTATGGAGTAAGGGTCTTAACCACTCCAGGGAGTCCCCAGGCCACAGCCCTTCCTGCTGAGGCCGAGAGGCAGCTAATCCTGTCTCCTGGATTATTCAGGAAGGATGTGACAGAGGCACTTTGTCCTCTTTAAATTTCCAGAGGTTCTGTTTCCTAGCGTCGCAGGCCCCTGGGGACCAGGAGGTCTTGCTATAGTGAAGCCTCTCTTGTCCAGGGCCCAGGGTGGGGCAGGCGGAAGACAGGAGGGGAGGTGCAGACGATTCTGAGGCCACTGCTGTGGGGTCGTCTCAAGAGCACTGGATTGGGAGTTGCTGGCCCTGGATTTTAAGTTCACATTTGAGCTTTTCTCCTAATGGACGTTGCAGCCTTGGGAACGACGCTGAAATTCTGGATCTGGGAAATTACGATAGCTCATTTTCGCCGGGTGTTTATCCTGTGCAAGCACTGCTCCAAGTACACGAGTGCCACCTGAGGCTAGCCCTAATGTCACCCCACTTTACAAATGAGGAAGTAGAGCCTTAGAGGGGTTGGGAAGAGGGAGCTGGCATTAAGCCCAGGGAGTCTGGCTCTAGAGCTCGTGATCTGAACTCTTCACTGCCACGCACCCTCCCACGGGGAGGGTTGTTACGAGGGCTAGATGAATAACGTTTTCAACAGCTAGTGTGCAACAAAACTTGGTGTCTTTGTCTCCTTCCAGCTCTGAGATCTCATGCATGCGCCCTCTAGGTGGAGTGCTGAAGGGTACAGACTGAGCATAGCTGTACCATGGGATGATGGGGGGTGGTGAGACAGCCACAGGGCCATGAAAAGGAGGCCACGTTCAATTAATAATGCACACTGGATGCAGACAGAAAACTCAGAAGAATATTCAGAATGTGGGATGGCATGAGCTAGACTGCCAAAGATTGCTTACTAGACTGAAATTTACAAGATCCCTAGGAATGAGTTTTTTTCTGAGATTAACTCAATGATGGGGCCCTCCTTAGCTCAGCAAATAACTTTTCCAGAACATAAAAAAATGGCTTGCAACAGATTTTTTTGTTTGTTTGTTTGTTTTGCGGTACGTGGGCCTCTCACTGCTGTGGCCTCTCCCATTGCGGAGGACAGGCTCCAGACGTGCAGGCTCAGCGGCCATGGCTCATGGGCCCAGCCGCTCCGCGGCACGTGGGATCTTCCCGGACCGGGGCACAAACCTGTGTCCCCTGCATCGGCAGGCGGACTCTCAACCACTGCGCCACCAGTGAAGCCCATTGCAACAGCTTTTGATTCACAAATGTTTGCTGCATTTATGATGTGGCAGGAATGAATCACAGGATTTCAAACATGAGGCACTTGAAGAAGCCTTAACCATGATTTGGGGGTTGCTGACTTGAGTAGCTGGGTAGATGTTGGTGCCGTTCATGATCAGCAATGGTTTTGTTTTCAACAAACTGTTCTCCTATAGTGATTTTGCAGATGGCCGTGTCTTTTCTGCTGACATGGAATGACTCTCCAATATGTCCCATTCCTCCACCACACTAAGGATTCCTGCTCACCCCATGCTTTCCCAGTTTCTTGTTAGAATGGTGTATGGTTAATGATGTATGGTTAAGCCATTCAGGAAGGACCCCCAACACATGAGCCCTTATATAGGGTCGGGGGGGCGGGGCTCATGATACACCCCTGTAGATTCTGGCCCTCCCTCTGTGGTACCTCCTTGGATGTGATTTGAATGACACTGGGAAATGCCCCATCCATAATGAATAGAATTTAATAATTGAGTAGTAGCCATTTAACTCTGTCTGAAAGTTAAATTCTGCTTTCCTTTCCAAGATCTGTGGCCCATTTCTGTTCTCTCTGTTCAGATGAGATGATGAAAAAGGTCAAAGGGCTCTGAAAGCCCGGAAGGCATCAAATGTCAGACATGGATGCAAATATCCACACAGTAACAGTAAGGTTATTCTCCAGAAATGGAGCACACCCCCAGTTAAGATGCTCAAGGTCACGGTAGCTTGTTAATGGGATTGGCAGCAAAACCCGCTATGGAAGTTCCTGACAAGAGCCCCACTTGCTTATGTATTTTCTTACTTTTCCTTTATGAGATTGTAAGGAATCTTCAACCAGGTTCTAAAGATTTCATTAGTGGCGTTATTGTCTTACACCATCTGGCCGTCCTACTGTCAGAGGAAACCAACAGTGTCTTCAGAGATGCGACAGAGCAGTGTTGACACTTGGGCGATTCCCATGAGAAAGTGCCTGGCTCTGGATCGAAGTATTTTCCTATAATATATTAAAGTTCCTTCCATATTACAGTTGAGGCTGGCATTTCTCACTTCCCATCTGCAAATTTCCCATCACAGCCTTTGATAAAAAGCAGACAGAAGTCTTGGTGCCATTACAACTGCACACTTTATAGGAACTCAGTTTAGGAAACTTTATCCTAATCAGGTTGAACTTTCTTTGTCACCATCATCAAATTAGGAAACGTGTACCCAGGCCATAGTCTTTGGCTCTTTGAAATGTCTGTAGTTGGCACTAAGGTAGGAGATGGACAAATATATGTTGAACGAACGAATAAATGAAGGAATGAATGATTGGGTTGTCAAGTGGAAGGAGAATGGATTTTAGAATCAGCCAGATCAGGGTGTGAATCCTAGTTCTATTACTTGTCGCTTGTGTTTTCCTCAGGCCTCTGTGGGCTTTCCACACTGGGAAGGGGGGCAGCCCAGAGAAGGTGGCTGTATTTGTTTTCTATCGCTGCTGCAACAAATGACCACCGAGTCCCTGGCTCAAAGCAAACAAACAAAACCAATTCATTCTATTAGAGTTTTATACTGTAAGAGGATAAGTAAGAATGTCATTCTATACAGATGTATTATATTACAGCTCTGGAGATCAGAAGTCCAAAATGGTTTTTTGGCTTTTTGTTTTCTGGCCACGCTGCGTGGCTTGTGGAATCTTAGTTCCCTGACCAGGGATAGAACCCGGGTCCCCTGCAGTGGAATCGCAGAGTCCTAACCACAGGACCGCCAGGGAATTCCCCAAAATGGGTTTCCCTCGGCTAAAATCAAGGTTTTAGCAGGGCTGTGTTCCTTCTGGAAGCTCCAGGGGAGGATCCCTTTCCTTATCTCTTTCAGCAGATAGAGACTGCCCACATGTCTTGGCTTATGGTCTCTTCCTCCATCATTAAAGCCCTCAGGGTAACATCTCTGAGTCTCTTTCTGACTCTCCTCCCTCCCTCTTCCATCTTTTAGGACCCTTGTGGGTACATCGGACCCACCTGGATAATCCAGGATGGTCTCTCCATCTCAAAGTCCTTTCCTTAATCACATCTGCACAATTCCTTTTGCCATGTAAGGGATTAGGACATAGATGTCTGGGGAGTGAGTGTGGGGGGAAAGGAATCATCCTGCCTACCACAGCAACTGCGCCAGACTTACCCAGCAGTGACGGGAAGCAGCTCCACACCTCTCCAGGGTGTCACAGATAATGCATGAAAAGTACTCCCCAGGGAGCTCCCCCCATCATGAGAGCCGTGGCTGGTTGTCTTCTTAGGAGGAGTCTACTGCTGCCCGGGGGCGACTCGCTGGTCTTTCCCCCGTGGGGTGGTGAAATGGTCTGTGCTCCCTTTAGAACTTGTTGGGTTTTGTAAGACAGTGTCAACTCCACCTCAGCTTGCTTGAGCATTCACATACGTGGTTATGCACTTGGCCAAAAAACTTTCCTCTCACGGAAACCTTGAACTCCGTGCTGCATGCCACTTAGCAAATCTTGGTTGGAAAAACGTTATTTAAGGAGACCCACCCACCTGAGAGCTGGGCAGTCCAACCACACCCTTCAGCTGTCCATGGATTAAGCCAGACCACATCCTTTTTGGCCTAGGGTATTTGCTTTTGCTAAATGTTGCATTACTTCGGTGCAATTAGACTACATTACAAGCATACCATAAGAAAAAGCATCACAGAAATTGCATTGATTATAACTGTTTTGTTGATGTATGTTCATTGCTTGTCAGCATACATTTCTTATGAGAAGCCACAGAGAAAGATTCCCCCAGTCTTAAAACCCAGTACTACTTATGGTTTTCCTAATAACTGGTTTATTTCCATCAAATGAACATTAGTGCACGTGACTGATCATTCTTCTCTTTGCACAACTCACTGTTAGGAAGCAAGCGCCTTCACCAAAGCTTTAGCACATCAAAGCCTGCATTACACGCACCACCTTAGTTACCTACCCTCATTGTTCCTTTCCCCCAGTTCCTCCATCTGTTTCACATTTAATTTCTTGCTGTTGTACTGTCTGTGTGCTTAGAACAAGGCATGATAAGAACTGTTATTTTCCAAGACTTTTTTTCTCTTTTGTGAGACCCATGTCCCTGATACATTTCTCTTGGTTTCAAGAACAAACTCAAACAAACAAACAAACAAAATCAAAACATGAAACGAAACATCATCAGTGCCAATGTTTCAGCATGGACTCTCAGCAGAACTGAGTCCAGCCCCATTGTAAAGCCTGGTGCTTATGTTGATAATATGGAAACAGGTCTCTCACGCTTTGTATGCTGAGCACACCGAGCTCATAAATGCCAGCATTCTGAATGGCTTGCTTGCCGTTAATAGATTCAGTGGCACCAAAATCCATTTCTTTTCCGAGGGATATTTTAACTTTTACTGTATCTTTGCTCATGGTCAAAAGACATTGGCAAATTTGCTAAAGTGATTGATGAGACTCCTCTTAAAGCATTCCTAAAGTTTCACGTCTTTGCCTTCACATTTTTGTATGTGAGCTTGTCTTCTTGGAAAGGAAAACCAGAAATGTGCTTTACACTATGTAGGGTTTTGGTAGTTGTAGAAAGCCAAGATAAAAAAAAAAAATCAATGTTAGTAGAACCTCCAGTGAAAACATCAAGATACACCTAACCGAAGAGTTCATCTCTGAGTTTGTCAAACCACAGAATCCCCAACACCAAGAACCTCTCACACCAGATACTGGATGGTGTATCTGGACCTTCTCTTTTTAATCTCTATCCCCATAAAGTCCAAGACATAGTATGTATTCGATACATAATTGTTGAATTAATGAGTAATGTCTCCTCCTCTCAAAGAGTTCTCCTCCAACCCCAGTAGACCATGATGGGAACACAGTGC
The DNA here is from genome assembly GCF_964341445.2 of Mesoplodon mirus. Taxonomy (NCBI): domain Eukaryota; kingdom Metazoa; phylum Chordata; class Mammalia; order Artiodactyla; family Ziphiidae; genus Mesoplodon; species Mesoplodon mirus. The sequence goes on from NC_138995.1 coordinate 10,369,042, forward strand.
TTGCCACGGGACAGCTGTGCAATACAATGGAGTGACTGGTACCGAGACCCATCCAAGCCGTGGGAGAAATCTCTGCCATCCCTTAGCTCCAGAGCAGCGATTTTAATTTCCATTATTTCCCCCCTTGTCAAAAACACACCTTACAGATGACATTCACATAGGCAACCACTCTCATGGGTAGACTTAGGTTAAAGCGTAATTCCTATTGTGCTAGGACAATCTCTATCTACCTCTCTCCCACTCAAGAAAATATATCAGAACACAAATGAATAAGGGTACCATTACTATGGGAAGCATCACACATTCGTGGCAACTTATTGAAAAAGTAAATCATCCGCCATTTTGGTGTTTCAGATAATGTTAGTAGTACATGACTTATGAAGCGTCTCACAATGATTGACATAACAGATCACTGAGATACCAAGAATGAGAGTGCTTCTCTACAGAATCCATCTCTGAGACACACTGAGTCCTAACACGCCATCTTGGAGACCTTTCCAGACTCCAGGGAAACCATCTCTGAGGCTCATCCTACCCCACACGCAATCATCTGTACGAATTCCACCATCCATGCGAGCTTCACCAGAACCATAGCGATCATCCGTACAAATGGACACAGCTCATACAGGAATCTCATCATCAACTGGGTGTCACTGCACTTTCTCCATTCTGACCTTGGGGAGGAGGACTCACAAGCAGCCCACTTACCACGCCGCCGCCAGCAGAGTGTACGAGCACAGACATCCCTTCTCGGAGGTTGGCAACTTCAAAGAGCATCATGTAGGCTGTGACAAAGTTCACAGGGAATGCAGCAGCCTCGGAGAAGCTCATGTCATCTGGGACCTTGTAGACGAATTCCACTGGTGTGCAGACCACCTCTGCCCAGGCATTGTAATTGACAAATGCCATGACACGGTCCCCGATCTGGGAATAGGGAAGCACAGAGTTAGTGGAGGTTTCTTAATCTTTTCTGAGAGATTTCTCAAATATTCTTAAGAATCTGATGAGAACTATAGAGTCCTTCCCAGAAAAAAGAGAAACCCAAAACCCTCAAATATGCACACCCTCACCTCACGTGCCTTTCAAGGCATTTTTTTAATGAGAAACCATTTTTAAATTTTATTTATTTATTTATTTGTTGGCTGTGTCGAGTCTTAGTTGCGGCAGGCAGGATCTTTCATTGCAGCATGCGAGCTCTTCATTGTGGCACGTGGGCTTCTCTCTAGTTGTGGCACGTGGGCTTCTCTCTAGTTGTGGTGAGTGGGCTCCAGAGCGCACAGGCTCAGTAGTTGCCGCACATGGGCTTAGTTGCCCTGTGGCATGTGGGATCTTAGTTCCCCGACCAGGGATCGAACCGGTCTCCCCTGCCTTGGAAGGTGGATTCTTTGTTTTTGTTTTTGTTTTTGCGGTACGCGGGCCTCTCACTGTTGTGGCCTCTCCCGTTGCGGAGCACAGGCTCCGGACGCACAGGCTCAGCGGCCATGGCTCACGGGCCTAGCAGCTCTGCGGCATGTGGGATCTTCCCAGACCGGGGCACGAACCCATGTCCCCTGCATCGGCAGGCGGACTCTCAACCACTGTGCCACCAGGGAAGCCCCTGTGTTGTTTTTTTTAATTAGTGGTTTACATAGCCAGACACCATTCAAAAAAAAGAAAAAAAAAGCAGTCTTCCCTTTAAGGTGGTTATAATCATATGCTAAGTTTTTTTCACAGCATATCATTATTAAAGGTAAATACAAAGTAAACTATCACTGATGGCTTACATGAGCTGCCAAGTGCTCGTTCAATTGAACCAGTCTGCTATTTGATGTTAGTTGCTTATACTATAACTTTTAAATGCAGTATTCAAATTGCTGTGGTCATAGTGATTTCTCAGTAAATTAACGGCTTTCATATATGTGTGTCTTAGTGTATATATATTTTTATGATTGACTCTACTGTTTTATTTTCTTTCTAGTTTAGGATTTCTCTTTCACCCCTGCTCAAAAACAACAACAAAAGCCTCCTATGAGATGGGTTTTGTTACAGCCCCATCTTACAGATGAATGATCATAGGTTTTACAGACGTTTAAACTGAGGCAAAGAGAGATTAAAGCACATGCCCAAAGTCATGTAGCCAAAGAGTAGCTGTACTGGGATGTGAATCTAGGTAGGCTGACTCCAGATACAAATAGTTAATTCATTACACCTAAGTGCTACAAAGAAGAAATGAATTTATATAAGGGTGTACAACAGGGGAACCTACCAAGTCTGGGAATATTAGTCTAACTCTTTAAGTCTCAGTTTTCTCAGCTTTTAAATGGGTATAATATTAGGAACAGGTCCTTATGGAGATTAAATGACATAATATGCATGCAATCCACTTGGCACGGTGCATGTAAAACAAGGAAAGAACAATTAATGCTAACTCTTAAAAAGAACAGATTGGGGGCTTCCCTGGTGGCACAGTGGTTGAGAGTCTGCCTGCCGATGCAGGGGATACGGGTTTGTGCCCCGGTCTGGGAAGATCCCACATGCCGTGGAGTGGCTGGGCCCGTGAGCCATGGCCGCTGAGCCTGCGCGTCCGGAGCCTGTGCTCCGCAATGGGAGAGGGCACAACAGTGAGAGGCCCGCGTACCGCCAAAAAAAAAAAAAAAAAAAAAAAAAAAGAACAGATTGGTTCCTGATCTCATGGAATTCACAGTTGAATGATTAAAAGCTAAATATCGACCCACTGGGTTTCAGGAAGCAGGGGAACAGCTGTCTAATGAAGAAACTGATGGATGGGAGAGGCTGTCTCATTGGCAGTGAGTGTCCCAATCTCTGGAAGCATTAAAAACCAAGTGATGATGTCAGGAATATCATCTCAGATGCCCTAGCTTGGACCAGAGGATCTCTAGGGTCTAACACTGGCGTCCTCTTTTGCACAGAATCACGCAAACCCAAAGATCCATAACGCCACAGAGTAGCTCATGGCCTCCAGTGTCAACAGAGTGTATGAAAAGAGTATTTCAACCACCTTGACAGTGATGGTTGTGCCATCACAGACCAACTTGACAGTGATGGTCATAGCCATCCCAGCAGGGTTGACTGCTCCAGACTTCTTGTTTCACTATCAAAATGGCAAAAAGAGGATCAGCTCTCAGATCAGCAGCCCCAGTCTCAAGAGTCCAGCGGTGGGGAACCTTTTTTTTTTTTTTTAAACATCCAATTCACCTCATTACTTGATTCTGTTTAAAAAAACGAAATTAGTCCTGGGCGACTGAGCCCACATTATTCCTTTACTGCTGAGCCTCTGGCAACAACTTTTCAAGGCTCCCTTGCAATCCATCAAGCCAAGAGAGCTATTCAGTGTGTTGCCATGTGGAATTCCATCTCCAACATGATTGAAAATTTTAAGTCAAAATTATAGAGGGCCTATTAGTATTGGTTTTCTCCCAAATCACACCCTGACTGGAAAGCTGTAGGTGGCTGCTTTTATTTGTTTGTGCAGCTGAAAGTGCTGGAGGAGGGTGGAGGGGGTGATGGATCGGTTTGACAATAGCAAGTCAGGGCTATAACTAGCAGAAGAACGATCACATATAAGGGAAACGATACATATAATCAAGCACAGTGATTCCTCCCTCTAAACTAAGGCCAACAACACCCTTATCTGCTGGTACACTCTAAAATGATGGGTTATTTATCCAGCGCTCAAGATCAGTAGCGTGAACGGTATGATCTGTTCCTTTGGAAGCAGATCACAGTGCTCATGTGCAGCACTTTCAGGGAGAGATGGTGCTGCCAGGTGAGGTTAGATTGCTTACCTGGGGACAGGAAATGTAAAGTCATAGGAAAGAAAAGGAAAAGCGCATTTACTTCTCTCTCAACGATTTTCTGCCATGTTATCTGGAAACCACCGACGAAAAGACGGATGAGGGCTTCCCTGGTGGCGCAGTGGTTGAGAGTCTGCCTGCTAATGCAGGGGACACGGGTTCGTGCCCTGATCTGGGAGGATCCCTCATGCCGCGGAGCGGCTGGGCCCGTGAGCCACAACTGCTGAGCCTGCGCGCCTGGAGCCTGTGCTCCGCAACAAGAGAGGCCACGATAGTGAGAGGCCCGCGCACCGCGATGAAGAGTGGCCCCCGCTTGCCACAACTGGAGAATGCCCTCGCACAGAAACGAAGACCCAACACAGCAAAAATAAATAAATAAATATATAGACTCCTACCCCCAACATCTTCTAAAAAAAAAGACGGATGAGCGGGATGAGATTTCCAGACGTTCATCATAATGAATCAGCAGCATATTGATATTTTCACAATGTGTTGAGGCTCCGAGGCACCGCGAGCTGAGCAGCCTCAGAATCAATTCCAGGGGCGCATTCTGGCTTTGGCTTTTATAGTGTTTCTCTCCCTGTGTTAAGTGTCGCAGCGGTAGCCGGTGGGGAGCAGGGGGAAAGACCGTGGGATTGTAGGAAGAGTCAGGAGGCTCTGGTGATTTGAATCCAGCTTCAGCTACTACTTATTATCTTTCTGACCGCATGGAAATGACTGAACCCTTCTGAACTTCATCTCTAAGGGGATAATAACAATATTTACCTTGCAGGCTGAACAACAGTAACTTCCCCATGTTTCTAGTTAGGGTAGATTCTCAAATGTGAGGTCCCTTCATCTCTCCACGGGAAGCATTTAAAGTCGAGCGAGAGCTCTTAGGCCTGATTTCCACTGTTTTTTCTTGCTCCAAACTACCGCAATTTTGTGCAATTGATTTGCCCATAGTTTTTCAGTTTTTATAGACAAGATCCGACTTGATTTGCATGATAATGGCAGGAAGGGTCATACATCTTTTCAGCGATTAAAAAAATTTTATTATGCGGAATTTTGAACATGTACAAAAGTAGTCAGAATAATATAATAACCCTTTTTATCCCTTGCCCTACTCCCCAAGCCACCAACCCATCGCCGATTCTCTCTCATTGTCAGTTACCTCTCCCCTTTGGCTTTAAAATCTTCATCCAAAAATGCCACTTCCCCAGTGTCTGAAATAACGATTTATAAATGATCACTTAGATGCATCAGCGAAGTAGATATTTAAAGGAACCCAATTATAAAATACAGAGGCTACTTCTCCCCAACTTTTGCGTTTTGTAATTGACTTTTGAGCCTGAAGTGATGGGGAGATGAGAGCCACGGATAGAGAGAGGAGGGATGGACACTTAGTTAATCCAAGGCCAAGTTCATAGCTGTATTAATTTTAATCTTATTAATAACAGTATAAAATGAATAAAGGGGATGCTAAGGTTTCCCCTGGCCCCTTCACCAGACCGTTGCCAGGAACAACAAGACGGTACGCAGGAAGGCATGAGATGTTTGGAAAGTCCTATCATTTACAACCACTGTTAATAAACCCAAATAACGAGACAATAACAATAAGACATGTTATAGATTATTTCAAACATATTTTGCATACTCTTTTATTATCTTAATGGATTCCAGATAGCTATCATCCTTTCAGTCAGAAGTCAAAAGCATTACCTCGAATCCTTTAACGCTGTCCCCCAGAGCTTCAACAATCCCAGAACATTCAAATCCTGGCACCAGGGGGGTCTTGGGAGGGTTGTCGATATTCCCTTGTCGCACCATCAAGTCAATGAAGTTTAAACCACTGTGAAGAGCAAACATGAAAAACGAAATTCACATGAGATGCGAAAGAAAGCACTGGCTTGACTTTTCTTTCCTTCCCATTCCCTCCCTCCCCCCGCTCCCCAATTCCTCTCTCCTTTCTTTTTAAATTTTCTGACGAAACATGCCTAACAGTAATGTTACTTAGCTAGATGTCACCAATAAAGTAAAGCAGTGATCTTTCTAGACAACTAATGCTTTCCCAGCCCTTCAAATGGCAATTGCAGAGTTCACGCTCTAATTCAAAAGACGGTCCCTTTGCTCCCACTCAGAGCCTCCTTACTCTTATTTTAAAAGTATGTATTAACCAGCCTGGTCATTAGCTGTTCTAGCAGTTAATCAAGGGTAAAAAATATACTAGGAAGAGGTTATAAGAAGACACATGGAAAGCAGCCAGACACAATGGCCATCTGCCATTCTATGAAAAACAAAGAGAAAAAAGACCTAACCTAAAAGGTCTCAAAACAACCGTCACACCTCAACCAACCCATCGACTTACATGAGCGCGGAGCCATAAACGGTACCCATAATGGTGACTATGAGCCATTAAGAGACCACATTGGGTCCAGCTGTAGGAGGGTGACTCAAAGAATACAGGTCAAAGTGATGGACCAATGGGTAAGGGAAGACTGGAGGGTTCATTTCAAAAACTTTAGTTATCTCTGGCTGAGAGAAGTCATGAGGTATTTTCTACAAACATATTACTTTTGAAATAAGAAAGTTATCATTAAAATATATCAAAGTCATTGCCTTGGAAAACCACATACTTGATTCTAATGATGCTACCAATGCTCCGAACTGTTGGATTTTTTTAAAGAGCTACAATTGGGAATTGCATTTAACACCCATGAACTAATCAAGTGGGAACACATACCTCACTCAACATGTATTTTTTCCCACCAGCTGTGGTTCTAATGTACTGCCTGTTTTCATAAGCTGCCATCTAAGAAAGACACGGTTATAGAAACCAAACTCCTCGGTCTGGCCCAAGGCCCATTAGCGTCCAGCCACAGCTTCTTTTTCAAGTAAGAGATGAACTCTTTCTTAAACACAGATGGCCCATTTCTTCCTTGGCCTCTTTGGAGCCAAGGAAGCATCTAACTCTACCTACATCCCCTGGTCTCTACTCATCAGTCTCACCCATAAGGAATGGATAAGGGCAAGGAGGATGACTTCCTTGAAAGGTGGGTTCAAGAGTCATCCCTTTCTCTAGGTGTTTCTGGACACAAATGAGGCGAGATGCACATATTGCCCCGTTGAAGTATCTCTAACATGTGCCTTTTCTGAAGGCAGCTGCATGCCTCATATTTCTTTGCTTCCAGAATACCTGGCACACATTATGCCCACAGCAACACAGTAGGGGCTCAAGCAGCATCCACTGAATGAAGGAATATTCATGAATATCCAAAACAATGTACTGCCAATTTGAGTACTAACTCCTTTTTTAAAAAATTTATTTGTTTTATTTATTTTTGGCTGTGTTGGGTCTTCCTTGCTGTGTGCGGGCTTTCTCTAGTTGCGGCGAGCGGGGGCTACTCTTCGTTGTCTTGCGTGGGCTTCTCATTGCGGAGGCTTCTCTTGTTACGGAGCACGGGCTCTAGGCGTGCAGGCTTCAGTAGTTGTGGCTCGCGGGCTTAGTTGCTCCGCGGCACGTGGGATCTTCCCGGACTAGGGCTCGAACCGGTTTCCCCTGCATTGGCAGGTGGATTCTTAACCACTGCGCCACCAGGGAAGTCCCTTAACTCCTTTTAAAAAGCAGCCAAGGGATGCTCAGAGTCATGGACACATTCCTGAAATGTATGTGTAGACTTCCAAAGGTCCTGCTTTGATGGTTAATAGTTATTAAGGTCATTTATTAACCAAAATGTTCTCCAATAATGTGGCCAGTTTTTCAAGAGCTCGGGGAGATCTGGGCACAAATCTCATTCCATGACTCCTCCCTGTGTAACCTTGGGTCAGTTACTCAACCTCTCTAAGCCTCAATTTCCTTATCTGTGACATGGGGGCTATGGTAGCACCCATGCCACAGGGTTGTTAATAAGAGTTAAGCATTAAGAATGGTGCCAAGTACATAGTAAGTATTCAATAATAATATCTGCATCTTCTGTTAAGAAGAAGGCTGACGTGTGAGATACATTTTAGGAAGATTCCCACTAAACAAGAGTTAAAAATAGTTTCAGAGCCGAAGTGGGAAAACTTCAGGTATCTCTAAGCTTCACTTCTGTGAAATAGTCCATTTTCCGACACAATCAAATAAATACAGCATCGCTGTATGACAATAAAAGGAATTTCTACGTCCCAAATCAAACACCCCATCTCATTTCACGCATATTTCAGCTCACTGTGTTATATCCTCTGTGTGAAAACTTAGGATTTCCCAAGACCCTGATGGAAAAATGCCAGAAGAAATGACTTGACGGTGCTGTAAACGTCCCAGCCCCCTGGAGAAGGCTTCATCCTAGACGCTTGTTACGCTGCTCAATAAGGCGGCCTTCAATCTCCATCCAGCGTGAAGTGGGCCCAGTGATTGTAAACGGGGAGCCAGCTACTTGATTCCAGCGAGAAGGGCTAAGACAGGCCTTATAAAATCCTGTAGCACCCCATTTTGTCAGTGAGGCATGCAGTGATTCTGTCAGGATCATGGAGAATGCCAACCAACTTGAGGACAGAAACATGAAGGAGGTGTATCCCAGGGGACAGGGGACGGGTCATTGCTGTTCATCTCGACACACAGAGCAGGTGAACAGTTGTTAATGAGGTACCCTGATGTGTTGCATCAGACCTGTTTCATGGTGCCTGCCCACACGCCTCCTCCTGATATGGGCCTATCCAGCATTTCCTGAGGGTTCAATTCGTGGCAGAAACCGTGCTCAACACTTCCCTTTTGTTATTTAAGACTCAGTGACACTCCTACGAGGTGTGAACTATCATATCCATTTTTTAGATGAGGAAACTTAGACTCAACAGGATTAAGTTCCTTGTGTAAGGTCTCATCTTTAGAAACTGTCAAAGTCAGGATCCGAGTTGAAGCCAAGCCTAGAAACTGAGCCCTCACAGATGGCGCCCTACTCCGTCTTTAAGGAAACTTCACCCACTGCTCTTGACGAAGGGGGGCATCCAGGGGACCATGTTTATGACTTCTTATCTCTTTGCCCGCTGATTGACCCAGTGGAGGAGGGGCCATTCATAATCTAAGCAGGAGCCCATTCAGTATAAAATAAATGAGCTGGCCCAAGAACTGGATGTTCTCTCAAAAACTATGAATTGGGAAACATGCATCAAGAGAAAAACTTAGTACCAGAAAGGAGGTCAAAAAAACAGAACTGAGCTGGGTCACAGAGCCAACCTAACAGGCTATATACCAGGGTGAGTTATACAAACCTCACTGCTGAGTTATCAAGGACGGAAGGGTTCAGTCTCTACATGGGGTGAAACCCAGCCCCACATGCCTCCTGCCCTCCAATATCCAAGAGTTCCTTTGATACTTCACACATGTCTTTATAATAGGTTATGTGTGTGGTCTCTGTCTCATGAAACCAAAATACAAATTAAAACCAATACCATAATCAGTAACCCTGAATCACCCACTGGACAGCCATTACTGACCTCATTTTTTTTCTTTTTTCAAACAAAACCAGTAACGTTGTTTCGAGATAATAAGTTCTTTGCCCAAGGCCACATGGACAATGAATGGTGAACCCATGAACTTAAACTTGGGTCTGTCAAACCCTCTTTTTCCCCAACACAACAGGAAAACACAGGGGCACATCAAGCCATACATCATCATAATTATAGTGTCCAGTATTCGCTAAGATAATTTGATTTTCACCTGGAAATTTTGAGGGGGTGCAATGACTAAGCCTGATGACTCAGGCCCATATCGGGGTAATTGTCAAATGTCTCTCTTACCTAATTTTTACATGGCTCTTAAACATTTGAGAGCACTGCAAAAAGAAATAGTGCTGCAAAGTGCTTGATGTAATGGTCTTCTGAGTAATCCTCTGTTTCTCAAATATTGGTATAATTATAAAAATAAGGCTGTTTTGTTTCCCTCCCACACTAAATTATTAGTCAAATAATAGGCTTAAAGGGTTATTACTGAGACTTAGCATCCTGAAGGAATGAAGGCGGAGGTATGAGAAGGGGACCCTGAAAAACGCAAAACACAGAATGAGGGAGGTACAGGGAAATTTGGAGGCAGTCTCTTTAAAAAATAACACTTTCATTTGCATAGCATAGTGCAGTTTATAATGTGCTTTTATACACATCTCATTAAACCTTGTAACAATCCTAGAAAGGCAAGAAGTGCAGATATTATTATTCCCATTAGATAGATGTGAATGTTGAGCCTCAAATAAGAAAGCTGACTTGTCAAAGACAACACAATTAGTCCATGGAAGAGCTGAGACTTGACACCATGAAATCTGCAATGCAAGTAAATTCAATGTTACTAAAATCAGTAATGTCAAGAATCAGGGGCAAGAAGACTAAGAGAAAAATGGTGGAAGGAAACAGATGTAGGGTGCGTGGGTTCCACTTCCTGCACTGCCATCAGTGAGCTGCGGGACCTTGGCTCCGTCTTTGAAGCCCACTCCCCCCCGCCCCCCCCCAGCTCTCATACTCTGTTTGCTTGATGGTTCTTTATCCTGTGGGCTCTGCTTAAAATATTATCAAAATGAAAGCTGAGGTAGAGAGGAAGAGATGCTTGGTGGTCTTGGTAAACGACACTGACTTGGGATGCTCAGATTCTATCTAGAAGCTGAAGGAAGGCAAGCTAGCCTTGGCATCTGTACTTTGTTTTCTATTATCTATGAAGGGATGGATGTCAACCCTGTAGAGTCTCATGGGAGATGTCTAGCTATTTTCATTTTATGTTCTACTAGACTCAACAAATGTTGCTCACTTGATGATGATGCTACAGGTTAGGTATTCAGGTATGGGCCATTTTCATCTCCATTTTGTTCAGGAGGATGGTTAAGCCTAAATAAGATATAGTACCTTGTCCAAGGCCCTATTGTAGGTACCAGAACTGGGGTACAAGCCCTTTTTATATGGCTAAAAAGTTTGAGTTTCTCACCACTAGGCTGTCATTCTGTTACCTATAAACCATGGTAGGTTGCTGTGTATTCTTGTCCCCAAAGCTCTGGCTTGGGCTCTGTTAATTTCCGTTGGATATGCTAATAATATCAAAGAAGACATAAATTATTTCCTTTTTTATTGAAGGATAGTTGATTTACAATGTTTCAGGTAGACAGTAAAGTGATTCAGTTATACATATCCATATATATATTCTTTTTCAGGTTCGTTTCCATTATAGGTAGGTCCTTGTTGTTTATTTTATATACAGTAGTGTGTCTTTGTTAATCCTAAATTCCTAAATTTATCCCTCCACCACCCTTTCCCCTTTGGTAACCATAAGTTTGTTTTCTATGTTAGTGAGTCTATTTCTGTTTTATAAATAAGTTCAGCTGTATCATTTTTTTTAGATTCCACATATAAGTGATATCATATGGTATTTGTCTTTCTCTTACTGACTTACTTCACTTAGTATGATAATCTCTAGGTCCATCCATGTTGCTGCAAATGGCATGATTTCATTCTTTTTTAGGGCTGAGTAGTATTCCACTGTATGTATGTATATGTGTATGCATATATATGTATATATGTATCTTCTTTATCCATTCATCTGTTGATGGACATTTAGGTTGCTTCCATGTCTTGGCTATTGTAAACAGTGCTGCTGTGAACATAGGGGTTCATGTATCTTCTCGAATTATAGCTTTGTCTGGATATATGCCCAAGAGTGGGGTTGCAGGATCATATGGCAACTCTGTTTTTAGATTTTTGAGGAACTTCCATACTGTTCTCCATAGTGGCTGCCCCAGTATACATTCCCACCAACAGTGTAGGAGGGTTCCATTTTCTCTATACCAGCATTTATTGTTTGTAAACTTCTTAATGGTGCCATTCTGACCAATGTGAGGTGATACCTCATTGTGGGTTTGATTCGCATTTCATTACTAATAAGCGACGTTAAGCATCTTTTCATGTGCCTGTTGGTCACCTGTATGTCTTCTTTGGAGAAATGTCTATTTAGGTCTTCTGCCCATTTTTTTTTTTTTTTTTTTTTTGCGGGCCTCTCACTGTTGTGGCCTCTCCTGTTGTGGAGCACAGGCTCCGGATGCGCAGGCTCAGCGGCCATGGCTCACGGGCCCAGCCTCTCCGCGGCATGTGGGATCTTCCCGGACCGGGGCACGAACCCGTGTCCCCTGCATCGGCAGGCGGACTCTCAACCACTGCACCATCAGGGAAGCCCCTGCCCATTTTTTGATTGGGTTGTTTGTTTTTTTGATATTGGGCTGTATGAGCTGTTGGTATATTTTGGAAATCAATCCCTTGTCGGTTGCATCATTTGCAAATATTTTCTCCCAGTCTGTAGATTATCTTTTCGTTTTGTTCTTGGTTTCCTTTGCTATGCAAAAGCTTATAAATTATTTCTTAAAGGACACCACTAAGTGGATGACAGAAGAATCAGCCCAGCTATAGTTTATTAATTTTCCAATTTGAGATAAAATTGGCCCTGTGAAGGATTTAGCAAAGAAGAGGCAAGTAGATATGGAGAAGGTCCCCTTTTATTTTCCAGGTGAAAGGAAGGCAGGGGTGGCTCATGGGAAAAGATTTTAGATCTCTTGCCATCTTGTTCCTCCCTCAGATCATCAGTATCCTCAGCACTGACCACAAGAATCCAAACACTCAGACCATTACACAAAGAACTGTATGATGAAAATCTTCCTCTCCAGAAGACTACTTCTTTACTGATGCAGCTCAGTAGAGCCCAATCATATATTTCGATCTCACACTCAATAGAAATCCCTAATCTTGCCCCATCATTGGTTCAATTGGGAGATACATGTCCACAGAAACAACCTTCAGAAACCCACTGTTTTACTTACTGGAGGGGTATTGTTGAACATAATATTTGTTAAAATATACATTCTCTTCTTTATGAAGACAGGGAATTTTTCCTCAAATTTCAGCACAGAGATTATTTGTGTGGCTCTTACAGGCCCAGTGCAGTGTAGAAACTGATTATATTTCTTTCTTTGCATTGGCTACCAGGAAGCTGTGAACCAAATTTGTAGCACCCCTCCCCACTCACTGCAGAACTTTCTGGCATTCATTCTCTGTGTTATCCTAACACTCAACTTCATCTTAACTTTCTGAATGCTGTGGAGTTTCCATTAAAAAAAATCTTAAACTCTCTTAGATTCGATCTCAAACTTGATTGTGCATCAGAATTCGCAGGAGTACTTGTAAACACACAGATTGCTGGGCCCCATCCCTGCGTTCCTGACTAAGTAGGTCTATAAGGGAGGTCCAAGAATTTGTATTTCTTTCTTTCTTTTTTTTAAAGTTAATTAATTTATTTATTTGGCTGTGTTAGGTCTTCATTGCTGCACGTGGGCTTTCTCTACTTGCAGCAAGCAGGGGCCACTCTTCCTTGTGGTGCACGGGCTTCTCTTTGCAGCAGCTTCTCTTGTTGCAGAGCACAGGCTCTAGGTGCGCGGACTTGCGTAGTTGTGGCACACAGGCTCAGTAGCTGTGGCTCGCGGGCTCTAGAGCACAGGCTCAGTAGTTGTGGCGCACGGGCTTAGCTGCTCTGCGGCATGTGGGATCTTCCCGGACCAGGGCTCGAACCCGTGTCCCCTGCATTGGCAGGTGGATTCTTAACTACTGTGCCACCAGGGAAGTCCCAGAATTTGCATTTCTAACAGATTTCCAGGTGATGCTGCTGCTCCTGGTCTGGGAAGCACACTTAGAGAATCGCTAGTGTATCTATTTCTTTTTAAGCTATTTCAAGCTGTCTTTGGAACGAGACAAGGTAAAAATTAATAGATGATGATTAAATAGATAAGAAAATGAAAAGCTCTCTCGTCCTCTAGGGCAGTTGAATTTTTTGATCCTAGTCCAAAGAATTATATTTACTCTTGTTAAATGTGGTCTTATTAGATTAGATTCATCATTCAGATTTGTCTGGCTCTTTCTTGGATCCTAATTCTTTCATCCAAAAAAATTGGCTTTTCCTCCTGGATTTGTGTCCTCTGAAAATGCAGTTATCATGCCATTAATTTTTATGTCTAAATTGCTGATTAAAATATTGGAGAGCAAAGTCAGTCCCTGCACTGCGCACCTCATCTCATCTCTTCTGCCACTCCAAACACCACTCCAGCAATCCTCCCATCTCTTCTACATCATCACTACTCCGGTCTCCACTACATGAAAGCTAATCAAAATGTGGTCCATGCACGGATGCCGGTCTTTGAACTAGTCACTGTCGGTCGGGAGAAGATGTGTACAGAAATTGAGAGTAAGCATTCAGAAACTTTTAGAAGATTTTGACAGAGTAATTTTGTTTATTAAAGTTAATCATTAAAAAAAAATGTTGGATAGGCTGTCACGTTCCAGGTTACCAAGGGTGTTTGTGAAGATCACAAAAGATGTCATGGAGGGAATTCAAGACATAGGACCAGCTGACATTTTCTAAGTTTCTTTCAATCATGACCTCTATGATTCTCTGAAACATCTCCAAGATACTTTGAATTCATGTTAAACAAATACTGTGTTAAGATCATGAGCCTCACTCTGTGAGCGATGGCAGTCAGTACCCTCCCCCAACGGCAATAACTGCGGACCCCGTGGGTGCAGGCTGACCAAGTTTCAAGTATAATCATTTTCTGGATGCATGTCAGGATCATCGTGGTGATATATATATATATATATATTTTAACGTGTACATCCTGGCTGTAGCTCGTGAGAGTCTGTTTCACCCAAGCACACATTCTCACATGCCATCAGCACTGAGAAAAATTGCTCTAAGTAGCCGCAAATCAGCTGTTCCCACAAAGAAGACTGTTTAAGAAGAGATGGACCCTTTCTGAGACCGGTTCTCATATAGGGCTTTGTTAAGGGGGGGGGGCAAGAAGCTAGTAGAATCTCTAGAAATCCCCATTCTAATTCCTCAAGTGATGGGGCATGGGGAGAAAAGGACTTACTGGTGGTGAGTCATTGCAGTGGATAACATTTATGTGGTGCCTGCTGTGTATCAGGCTTGGGGTTAAGTGTTTTATAAGTGCGATATTTAATTTTTCCAACAACCATAACAAGGCAAAGAGATACACGACATGACCTCCATTTCACAGAGAACAAAACGGAGGCGCATCGAGGTTTACAAAGCCAAGGGATGAAGGCAAGTGATGGCTCCAGAGGCTACTGCCCTTTGCTTTTCTTCTGAGAGAGCATCACTCAGTTTTCCCAGTTACAAAGAGGGGACTTCTCGACTCATCTGTCACATTGAGCACTTACTATATCCCGAGCAGACACTTAGTATTGGATATCCACAGTTCACAGGGGATTCAGTTTCTCATGGGGAAACAGAATCATGAAAGCTGCTCACAATGTGGCGTGATGAGTGGTTTTACAGAAGTGTAGCTAGAGAGCTCACCCGGACACCAGGAGATGGGCTCACAGACAACATAACCATGGAGTCAAAACAATGAGCCCTGGAAAGGCTTTCCCAAAGAATTGTTAGCTTTGCTGACACCCTCTGCAGTCACCAAAGCTAAATTTAAATCCTCAGCTTTTGCTTACTGGCTCCTTCTCACGTGGGTAGCTTCATCTCCCTGAACCTAAGTTTCCTTATCTCAAAAATGGGTTAGTAATACCCTCACCCTTTCAGGGGTTGGTGTGGATGGCATGTGACAGTACATGTAAAGCAGAATGCTTCACATACCATAAGTGCTCAATAAGTGTGAGCTGCTATCATCGTCATCACCACCATCACCACCACCACCACCATCATCATCATCATCAACACACAAAGAAGGCGTCATAGGTCAGGCCCCCTAGGAAGCAACTCTGAGACTGAGGTTTGCATGCCAGAGGGTTTATAGGGAGTTCTCCAGGGAACACCTGTATGGGGGTGAGGGGAACTGGATTGAGTAGATGAAGAGGTTGAAACACTGATGTAATAGTAAAAAGGACTCAATTTATCCATGGAAAGTTCTGGAACTAGGACGGTCCCCTCAAGTTATGATGAATCAAGGCAAAGGGACTGAACTTTTTACCCTTGCATCAACTGGTCATTGGATGAGAGCCGCCCCCAGGGAGGGGATCTGATCTTGGGCAAGGATGCTTGCCTCTGCTGAGGGCAGTTCCTCCGGAGGCACGCAGCTGCGAACCCTCAGCAGCCATCACTTCCTGTAGCTGGGGGAATGAGCACCTCGGTCCTAAAAGAGGGTTCTGGGTAGTGTACCACAGTATCCACTACAAGAGGGATGTTGTGATCTTCCTTTATTGGGTTTTATTCCCCTCCAGGCACAGAGCAGTGGTCACTGATGGTGAGCATTTATGGAGGTGTCCTTTGTACAGTGGTCCCTGAAGAGGAAAGGTCTAGGCATTCTTATAACCAATGCTGGGAAGGCAGAAAAGAGGATGAGATCTTTAAATTGGGGCCTGAAAGAATGAGAGGAAAGGGAAAGGGAAGATTTGTAGAGATCAAGGCGTTGAGGAGACAGACTAAGAAAAAAGAGAAGGGTAAAGGTGGATGAACCATCAAAACACATGCAGGAGTTGATCTTAAATATTCTCATTACAAAAAAGAAATGGTCACAAAGTGATAGGATGGAGGCAGCTAATAGGACAGTGGTAATCATTTTGCAATTTACAAAAGTTGTACACTTGTGCACTTTAAACTTACACCATGTTAAGTGTCAAGTGTATCTCAATGATGCTGGGGAAAGAAAAAAAGAGCCTTTTACAGGGTTTAATAGACAATTTTCACTATGAAAAAATATGCATGCAAGGTTGGTAAATTGCTTGGGGAAATCCATGAAAAATAGTAGCTCAGGGCTTTCTAGGTGTCTGCGGGAAGGCGGGAATCACAGGATGCTGGAGAAGACCCAGACACCAGGGGAACATGGTCAAATCCCACATGGGGAGTCTGCAATTCCCTCTACCTGGTGAACATCAACAACCCAGCACCCATGGCAGCCTCTCCCAGAGGCTCCTAATGGGAGGCTTTGCTCTGAGCAAAAGCAGCCCCGGAAGCTGTGCCCTTCCTCATTCTGCTCTGGTCTTGCTGCTGCAATGTTTATCAAAGCACTGAATTCCCAATCCAAGTCGGGCCAAAGAAGTACACGTTTGAATCATTCCCTCATGTTCCCAGAATGGAAGTTTTCGTTTTTGTTTCTTCACTGCAGCTGATAACTTGAAAACACCTAGGACCACAGGCATTGATCTCAGAAAATCTTGCTCCCAATTCTTTTTTTTTTTCTTTTTCCTTTCTTTTTGGCTTTAAGTACCTATTTTATGATCTCAAGACTATGAAAATAGACTGATACAAATCTGCTATGGAAGAATAAACACTTTTTATCAGAACAAGGAGACCTTTCATGCACATCTCAAATGGCATCTTTCACTGGGGAACAGCCAGAATTGTCCTGGATGGACCTCAGGAGACAGAACCCACCTGAGCTCTATCAGAAGTTGGAAAGAGTGTCTTATGACAGATGCCGAGAACAATCTAGTGGTTACCAGTGGGGAGAGGCAAGGGGGAGGGGCAAAAAAGGGTGGGGAATTAAGAGGTAAAAACTACCATGTATAAAATAAATAAGCTACAACCCAGGGAATATAGGCAATAGTTTACAATAACTAGAAATGGAGCATAACTTTAAAAAATTGTGAATCACTATGTTATACACCTGAAACTTGCACAGTGTTGTACATCAACTATGCTGTAATAAAAAAGGAATGCAAACATAACAAAACATTATAGAAAAGAGGGAGTAACCTCTGAACAAATAGTTTTGCTTCCGCTAAGATCTTCATCGACTAGTGTGTAGACTACTCTTCAAATCCTCAACCCAGAATAAATAACTAAAAACTGACATTCAAATTGACTAAATAATTTGAAATGACATGTAAGCGAAAGAGACAGGAGAGAAATTTTCAACTCAGAAATGTTCGACTCCACCACATTTTCTAAACAGCCTGTCATGTTTGATGCTAAAACACAGCATGGGATAGAGTTAAGAGCCCGAATTCTAAAATGAACCTCCTGGTTTAAAAATCTCATCCCTCTACTTAAAAACCAACCAACCAACCAACAAGAGCAACAAAAACCTCCACAAAAAAACCCAGAAAACTTTCTGGTTACAAGTACACCATTTTCCTTCCGTCCCCAGAGAGAATAAAATATAAAGAAGATAAGAAAAAAAAAAAGAGTGTGTTATGGACGCTCAGACCCCCTTCTGCCCGTCACTGGCCACGGCCCCCGACAGCGGCCTCCTTCGTGTCTGCCTCCACGCGATCCTACTTACCTTGTTTAACCATTATTTTTAGGTGTGAAACATGAAGTTCTCTGACACATCTGATGTTTTTCATAACCTACCGCTTTACTTATTAAGTAAATAATGCTGTTGTTGCCCAGCCCAGATCCCTTTATCTACAACATAGGACCTGAATTGTGAGGGCAATACAGATTGAGCTATAGTTGTACAGGTCTGTTGTTCCTCAGAGACAAGAAATATATTCCGATCATACGTCCACATTAGTATTCAGAACACATCAGTAGTATTTCAAACATGGAACAAAATGACCAAGGAGGTACACTGAGAATCTAAATATCAAGAGCCATTTTCAACAGCAACAGAAAAGCATGGCATGAATGGGTCCAAAACAAGCTCTCCTTGATGCCAAGACTGACCCCTTGATTTCTGGACCTGGAGTTATTTATTTACTCTCAGCCTCTCCTGGGGACACAGCAGGTATTTATTCCTAAGAAGGTTCTTGAAAAGGTTAAAATCTCTGTGGTTCAGGTTAGATGTTGACAGAGTCATTGACTTCAAACAGGTGCCTGGCAATGACTGGTTGTGTAGAACATTCAAACTAACTTAATTTAAATTCATCAGACCTTCCATGATTTGGGACTTGGCTCAGGGCTAATGTTACAACAGTGACAATGACACCTCTGTGTCCCAAGAGTTCACAGATCAATGAAATAAATGACTTCACAGTATGACAATTCCCTAACAGGCAGTGGGATACGGGTCACAGCTAGTGCAGGGAGGGCAGTTACTAACTCACTTTGCAGAAGTCATGGACGTTCCACAGCTAAGCCCTTTGCTTCCATTCTCCCAAGCTCTCCAGCCTCATCCCACCTCTCCATGAGGGGAGAAAGCATTATGAGACAGTGCAGAGCGCTTACTGCTTGACTTCTCACTGGAGCCCCAGAGGGGCAGGGTTCCCACAGAGAAACAGTCAATTTTTGCTATAACGTGACAGCTATCTCCTAAGTCATTGCTGCTGATAAAAACTATGCTTCCTGAAACAGTTGTTTCAATGGGAAAACGAATAAGGTAGACTAGAGCAACATTGTCCAAAGAATATTCTGCAGTGATGGAAATGTTCTGTATCTGCTCTGTCCAGTATGGCATCCACTAGCCATGTGTGGTTACTGAACACTTGAAGTGTGGCTAGTGTGGGTGAGGAACTGAACTTTTAATTTTACTTAATTAGTATTTAAATTTAATTAGCCTTTATTAGAGAAATGTGAATCAAACCTACCATGAGGTACCACCTCACAGCAGTCAGAAGGGCTATCGTTAAAAAGTCTACAAATAGCAAATGCTGGAGAGGGTGTGTAGGAAAGGGAACCCTCCTAAACTGTTGGTGGGAATGTAAATTGGTGCAACCACTATGGAGAACAGTCTGGAGGTTCCTTAAAAAACTAAAAATAGAGTTACCATATGATCCAGCAATCCCACTCCTGGGCATGTACCCAGAAAAGATGAAAACTCAAATTCAAAAAGATACATGCACCCCAGTATTCATAGCAGCACTATTTACAATAGCCAAGACTTGGAAGCAACCTAAATGTCCATCGACAGATGAGTGGATGAAGAAGATGTGGTACATATATACCATGGAATACTACTCAGCAATAAAAAAGAATGAAATAATGCCATTTGCAGCAACATGGATGCAACTAGAGATTATCATACTAAGTGAAGTCAGAAAGAGAAAGACAAATACCATAAGATATCACTTCTATGTGGAATCTAAAACATGACACAGATGAACTTATTAACGAAACAGAAACAGACTCACAGACATAGAGAACAGACTTGTGGTTACCAAAGAGGAAAGGGGGTGGGGAGGGATAAATTAGGAGTTTGGAATTAGCAGATACAAACTACTATATATGAAATAGATAAATAACAAGGTCCTGCTGTATAGCTCAGGGAACTATATTCAATATCCTGTAATAAACCATAAAGGAAAAGCATGAAACATAATATGTATATGTAAAACTGAATCACTTTGCTGTACATCAGAAACTAACACGACGTTGTAAATCGACTCTACTTCAGTTAAACAAATTAATTAGCCTAAGACGGAGGCAGTAACACAGTCACTACCCTGCTGTCCTCCTCATGGACTGTGCGCAATTCCAAGGCAGAGTTTGCCTTAAAATCCATTTTTCCCACGTTCTCTGCTTAGCCCAGGGTATATTCTAGCCTTGCCAACGATGATTCCTCCACTGAAGGTGTAAGTAGGAAAACACCGAGGAGTGATTCAAGCTCTTTCCTTCCTTCTGCTAGAGGGAATTATTGGTTGGCAGCCTTGTGTTGCAAAGGGAAAGCCAAAGGGAAAGCCGAGAAGAACAAAGACCTGCTTGATTGATGTGCTTTGGGAAGAGCAAATATTTATCCTGGAAGATAAAAGAATAGATGTGAAAGGTGAGCAAAGATAGATGCAAAAGACGAGAGATAGCAAGGGCAGGCAGGGGTTGAGCATCTGGGGGAGTTTCAAGAGCACAGGGAGAGAGTCTGGAGGGGGCAGGAGGCAGTGAGGGGATCTAAACGGGAAGAGAAGGTTTTCGAGAAGTTTTTCTCCATGGCACGGATGGATCCAGCTTTGGTGTTTTCTGAAGGACTCAACAGAATTTGACAGTGCTTCTCAGTTATATTGGAAACTGGGTTTCTATTCAAGGGTGAATCATGCCAGCTAAATCTAGGATACAAAAGGAAGAAAGAAGAGGAAAAGGAACAAAAAATGTTGAGAGAGCAAAAAGAAGTCACGTGTCCCATAAACGCTGTTGGCTGAGGGCAGAGATGTGGACTCAGTGGGTAGAGGGGGTGCAAACTGCCTTTGCTCTTTATTTCCTACGAAGGAGCAGTCCCAGGGGCATGGGACGTCTCCTCTGCGGTCAGACAGAAATGTTCTCCAGTATCTGAAAGCAGAAAGGGCTGTCTTTGGGAAGGTGGGCACGTTTCTAGCTGCATTACGCATCCTGGGTTCTGGCTGCAGAAACGTTGAGTCAAGAGTTTATTACAGGGTCCCCAGTTGGAACAGTTTCATTCAGTTTAGCTGGAGGATACAGAGAATCCAATTACGAAATCATTCAGACCAATCATAGGAACAGTGGGTTTAATAGCTCCCCATTAGCTGATTGCACTCTGTGTAGAATAGATAAATGAAAAGCCATTCTTTCTGATCTTAGGCAGGGATCTGTTTATTTTTTATTTAAGTCTGTTACTTGATGGATTGTCTATTTTAAGAAGCAGGTATGTCTGCATTGGGAGGAAGGAGAGGAGGCTTTGTAGAGTGCAGTTTGAAAGTCTCATCAGAGTTTACTGCAGAATTTAGAGTGTCTGAGCCCTACTATGTATCTATTTGGCTGAAGAGCAGATAAGCCTTCTGGGGGAAAGAGAAAAACTCATCCTAAGGGTAATCTGAGTTGGAGAACAGAAGCCTAGATGAAGAAGCCTGTGGCAATGCAAGAGGAAGGTTTGACTCTGAATGTGGTGTTTGGTCCAACTCAGATTGCCCTTCAACTTCAGGGGCTTGTGTCTAGGACTGAGCAGTGAAGAGTGGGAGTGAAGTTTGATTTCAGCAAACCCGGGCTGAAATCCCAGCTCTCTTTGTCTTATGAGATGTGTGATCTTTAGCAAGTTCCCTTATTTCTCTGATCCTTTCCCTTCATCTGGAAAATGTTTGGTATCATAGAAATTTCTAAAGAACCCTTAATGTGGTGCCCATGGCACACAGAAATCACTCAGTAAAGGTCATTATGATAATTATGATGATAAATGATTAATGACAAGAGTGTCATTATTATAAGCTCCAAACAGGAGGAGGAATAATACAGAAGGTAGCATATGCTGCTTTATAACCTGCATTGGGTGGAAAGGGGACCACAGCCTAAGCAGAGGGCCAGGCTCCACCTGGGTTGGAGAAGAAATGGGGAAACATGCTGGGTGGCTTTGGTCTATGGGAAGCACAGAGCCACAGGCGAGGGTCACAGTCAATGGGGAGCCAGAACTGTGCTTCTGAGCATCCAAGCTACAACCCCTAAGAAACCCTTGCAACTATCTGGGAAGTATTGAAGGTGGGGGGCCTGACACCCACAAAGGAAGGTAGGAACAGAGTCATGGACATACTGTTTTAAAAGGGGCTTTTTTTTCCCCAATAGCTTGAAATATTTATTCATTTACTTTCCAGTTTTACTGAGCTATAATTGACACACTATTAATTTAAGGTGTACAACATGATTTGATGTGTGTGTATCTTACACAAGGGATTACCACCATATGTTTAGTTTAGAAATATTGTTTGAACACCCAGGCTGGCAGGGCCTGGCATCCCCAGGTGTACAAGCATTGCAGGAACACTTGAGTTCAAGTGCTCTTGGAATAACCATCATCAGAAGCAGCACACCGGGTTCTCTCCAAGAGCCCTAGCCTCCGGTCCCCGATGGAGCCGCACGGCAATATGGAGGAAATGACAGAGCATCTTGAGAAGTCAGAGGCCCACATTTCCCAGCCTCGGGAAAGTAGTTATTAGAGGGTTCAAAAAGTGATCTCTAGGGGCTTCCCTGGTGGTGCAGTGGTTGAGAATCCGCCTGCCAATGCAGGGGACACGGGTTCGAGCTCTGATCTGGGAAGATCCCACATGCCGCAGAGCAACTAAGCCCGTGCACCACAACTACTGAGCCCGTGTGCCACAACTACTGAAGCCCGCGTGCCTAGAGCCCATGCTCCGCCACAAGAGAAGCCACTGCAATGAGAAGCCTGCGCACCGCAACGAAGAGTAGACCCCGCTCGCCGCAACTAGAGAAGGCCCGTGTGCAGCAACGAAGACCCAACGCAGCCAAAAATAAATAAATAAATTTTTTTTTTAAAAAAAGTGATCTCTAGTTTCAAGAGAACAGACTGTGTCAAGCAGAAGTAAAACTCTCCAAAAACATAGCTCCTTTGGTATTCTTTCAAGTCCCCACTCAAAGACCCGCGTGCTGGAGAGATGTAGACTTCTGTCAGAGAAAGCTGAGATGGCAGAGGGGAGGCTGAAGGCACTCTAGCGTGGACGGGCCACTGTTTGTATGAGGACCGTCACATTTACAAGTGACACTGCCGCTTCTGCCAAAACGTTCACTAACAATTTGGGGAAAGTCGGTAACATTGGGCTGGCCAAACAGTTTGTTTGGGCTTTGCCATAAGGTGGTACGGAAAAACCCGAACGAACTTTTTGGCCAACCCAATATATTCACTCATTCCCCCAAACACTGATTGAGCACCTACTGTTACCCAAGCCCCAGGCTTGGTGTTCATCACTTAAATGAGAACAGAGAGAGTTTCTGGAATGTCCAAGACGACCAGAGATTTAAAAGATGATGGGCCTCAAAGTTGAAAATATTATATATGTTATTTAATACGATTTAGTAACTTGGTGCTGAGAGATGTAAAGTCCCAAGACAGGGAATGGAGCTGCCTTCTCCAGTCCCCTGCCGGATTCTTCACTTTTCCTGGGTGAAGAAGCATCTCCTGTCCCCCATGATGACGGCCATTTTGATCAGTCCAGTGTGTCTCTTACCTGCGCCGTCTGATAACTGCCCTCCATTCCATTTAGAGTATCTACCCCACCCCCACCCCGAACACACACACACACACACACACACACACACACACACACACGCTTCATGAGCTCCTGGTGGGGCTCTCAATCGTGAGGCTCCATTCTTCTAGGTCAGAATAGAACAGAATGGGGCACAAATGTGGCCAATCACCACACTCCCTTGGGCCAAACAGAGAGAGGGACATCCAGGGGCTGGTGTGTGATTCATGAAGGGCCAATCAGATTTCTTCCTTGATATATGAAAATCAGGAGAAGAAAGTTCTCTTTGCAGTGGGGCTTGCTAAACTTGCAGAAGGCAGCTGGGGCGAAAGGCCGCCATCTTTCCAAGTCTCAAGAAGGCAGCTCATTGCAGTAGGAGCACGTGAAGCTAACAGACGAGGAGAGAGAAGATAAAAGATGGAAGGAAAGGGGAGCGCCTAGAAGCCCGGGGACAAGTTCATCATGATAGTCACCAAGGCTGAAATGAAGGAAAGAGAGGTCAGAGCAAAAGCGACTGGTCTTCTTTTTGAAGATCCCTAAGCTTGGCCCAGCTTCTGGAACACAGCAGGAGCACGATACATTGTGGTTCCATTTCCTCTCTTGTTCCTTCAGGAATTCATCTGGATCTTCTTGTTTACATCATGCCATGGTGGCACATTCTGTCCAGGCTACTTTTTTTTTTTTTTTTTTTTTGCTGTATGTGTGCCTCTCACTGTTGTGGCCTCTCCCGTTGTGGAGCACAGGCTCCGGACGCTCAGGCTCAGTGGCCATGGTCCACAGGCCCAGCCGCTCTGCAGCATGTGAGAACCTCCCGGACCAGGGCACAAACCTGTGTCCCCTGCATCAGCAGGCGGACTCCCAACCACTGCGTCACCAGGGAAGCCCTGTCCAGGCTACTTTTGATGTTAGGGTCTTGTACCCTTTGGGGAAGACATGTGGAATCTGAATAGGGACTCCATTCAGAAAACTTTATGACACATGGAGGGACTTTCTAATGTCCTATTTTTTTGCACCTCCTCCTTACCACACCATTAATATATATTAAACATACATTATACGACAAGGACTTCATTCATTCAACAAATATTAAATATGCCAACATTATTGCTATATACTTTAGACATGATCTCTCTTTTGATCCTGACACACACAAAATTATCCCATAAGGACTATAATTATACCCATATTACAGATAAGCAAACTGCGGTTTCAAATGAGTAAGTCATTTTCCCAAGTTTATAGAGATTGCTTAAAATGATCAGATTCAGGACTTGAATCCACATCTGCTTCACTTCAAACATTAACTCTTTTATAACCAAAAGCATCCTGCCTCCCATCCAGTTTGGGTGTTTAGTCAGTGCCAGCCCAAAAAATGAATCATTATCATTCTTCTCACAGAAGA
Organism: Mesoplodon mirus; assembly: GCF_964341445.2. Taxonomy (NCBI): domain Eukaryota; kingdom Metazoa; phylum Chordata; class Mammalia; order Artiodactyla; family Ziphiidae; genus Mesoplodon; species Mesoplodon mirus. The sequence goes on from NC_138995.1 coordinate 10,394,038, forward strand.
TAATTACCCTGCAATGGGCTCTGGGGACTACAGGTGTTTGGAAAAGTCAGGAGTAAGAGAACCCAGTGCTTTAACTTGCCAAGGGGTTTCTGTTTGGGGAACCACTGACTCGCATGTTCCTGCCCCCAGGACAGTGCTGGGGAAGAGGCTTAGGCTGAGAGATCAAGGGTCACTGACGGAAGGAGATTGAGGACAGAAGCTCACTGCAGGCTGTCATCAAGAAAATACCACGGGCTTCCCTCGTGGCGTAGTGGTTGAGAATCCGCCTGCTGATGCAGGGGACACGGGTTTGTGCCCCGGTCCGGGAAGATCCCACATGCCGCGGAGCGGCTAGGCCCGTGAGCCATGGCCGCTGAGCCTGCGCATCCGGAGCCTGTGCTCCGCAATGGGAGAGACCACAACAGTGAGAGGCCCACGTACCGTAAAAAAAAAAAAAAAAAAAAGAAAATATCACATTTAAAGATGAAAAAGCCCCTTTCACTGGAGCATCTGTTTTGTCTCTTGGGTCTTCAAACATTACATTTACTCATTTTAATACCATGGCTCCAACCGATGTTCTGTGTGAGATCACACATGGAGGAATTAAACTAATTTGAGATTACACGCCCACTGCCCTTTCCTAGGAAGAGCGTCTTCTTGTTTCTAATTAAACGTTTTCTTCTGACAAATGCCAAGATGCCAAAAAAGATCCCTATGAAGAATAAGAAGTGGCAGGAACTTGGGGTCACGGGGGCGCTATTTCCCATGTCTAGGTGAGCTTTGTTGTTGGCGCTGAATGTCAGTGATTTGCCCAAAGGTCGTGGGATTTTGGGTTCTTCTGGATGAGTGTGAACCAAACTCCAGAGGCTGGGCTGTTTTGCACACCCAGCTATCAGAGAAATCTGTGCTGCTACCCCCAAATGAGTGTGCGCAGAGCTGGTGTTAGGGTAGCAATACATTCAGTCCAAATCCATTCCCAACCCTGGGCATAAGACTCAAAAGCCAGCACCCTACTCCCTGCTGCCCACGTAGTTTGGTGGGAGATTATCAGGACAGGGAATGGGAGGATGGGGTCATCATGTCCCAGTTCTGTCTTTTGCAGCCCTGGTAACAGAGGAAGGAAAATAACTTTTACTGAGTGCCCACTATGTGCAAGGAGCAGTGAGGACTTTCACAGCCTCTCAGCCAGTCTTCATAACAATACCAAAAAGAGGGTGTTATTACCAACGTGAGGATACGGACAAGGTGAAAGTGCTGTCTGCCTACCGTCACACAGCCATGGGTGAGGTAGGGTTAGGGTAAGAGCTCAGATCTGTTGTAGCTTCTCACTCTTTACACTTCATCTCGGAGTCCCTTTTCCTTAGCAAGTAAAGATGATAAACTCATGGGTGAGCGGCAGATGAAAAATGACGAGGATGATAGGCTTTATTGCTACAAAGATGCTGCTGGTGGAGGGTAGAGTGAGCTTGAGTATCAGTCATCACTCCCTTTGCCCATCATGAGCCACTGCCATTGGCTTCTGTCTAATTAAGATCAGGCTGCTGTTTATGGGAACCTGCTCTATGTCAGATGTCCTATAACATGGTCTACATTTCCTTTTTGAATGAAATAGAAGACACACTGATTCTGGGCTTCCTTTCTTCCTCGAATTGCTGGGGAGACAGGAAGTCCATTCCATTATTGGATCAAGAGCAAACATTGCCACCATCACCAGCCCTCTCCAGGGAGGACACAGATAATGGGGAAACGCAAACTTCGATGAATAAGAAAAACCCCAGAAGCAGCATCTCTACCTTCTCGTCACCAAACGGGGCTCAGTGTGACTCAGCAGAGTCATCCTTTCCTATCAAGTCCTCATGGCCCCATCCAACACAGGTGACTCAGAACACTTTATTCCAGTCTCTGTGCCATGGTGGCTCCTGGCTCGGGTCTTGAGACCCTAGAAGCAATTTCTCAGTTTTACAAACATCTGTGTCACTTAACCTCATACACTCCATTTGTTTATTTAAATAAACTCAGGGAAGATCATATTGGCCATATTTCATTGGATTGGCCTTGTCAGGGACACTTTAATGCTGTGTGGTTTGGTAACATCCTGCACTCAAGTTGCCAATGTAGCCATAGCCCAATGGAGGCCACAGGGGCAGAGGAAGGAACTCAGTGTCTTGAGTGATGATTATATCGAATCAGCACGGGTGTTCTGGGTCAACAGCCATAGCAGTGTGATCCTAGGTGGGTCCCAAAAGCATCCCAGACCACAGAAATGGACAGAAAGTGAATGTGGTTCAGAAGCACAATGGCCAGTTTGGGAGACAAGATGGCACCATGCAATTTTGAGTCTTATCAGCTATACTTCAAATCAGTCAAATGCATCCATGGTTCTTTCTCTGTAGTTCCGATTCTGGTCTTTGTGTCTGTCTGCCTCTCTCTGTCTCTTGGTCTTTCATTGTCTCTCTGTCCATTGTGCCTTTGTCACTGCGTCTCTCTGATAATCAGACTCCCACATGTAAAGAGTCCAGGAACAAGACAGACTAGGATTTTTATACTGCTCATCCACTTAAGAGTTTGTGATCTTAACTTGTCTCCGAATGTCAGTTTCCCCATTGTTAAAATGGAGATCGTAACATTGACCTTGCTGAGTTGCCATTAGTATAAAATGAAACAAAGAGTGTATAGCAGGCAGTTCAGTTGCTGGCTCCTAACAAGTGCCCAATAGATATGAGTTCCCTCCCCAGCTCCAGTGCACTTTACCCTCATGATATATTAGGATCCTACCAATCTGTTGGCTTTCCTCTAGCGTGGCCTGCCCTCGGCCCATTTTCAGATCAGCCAATGGAGCCATTGGCTGATGGCTCAACTATTTTTCATCCAGTTGGTCTCATTCCAGCAGTTTCATGTGGCCTCTTGCTGTAAATCAGTCTGGGAAAATAAATGTCCCCAGTCCATTAGTGCCTTTCCACCACAAGCCAATTTGAGCCACAAAACAGACCAGCTTCTTAATGGCCACTTAAATACATTCCTGCAGCCCAGTCTGGAGACCCTCAGCCTCAAATCCCACCAGCTCCTGTCCAAAAGAACCTCCACTGTTACAAGACTGCTGGCAGCAAAGGCATAGATCAGACCCTTAACACCTGCGGGGGGCAGGGCGGGGGAGACCACAATCCCTGGTTTGCCTAGAACGGTTCCAGTTTGTCCCTGCTATCCCAGAGTAATTACTAGCAGTGTTCTTTCACTCTCCAAAGAGTGCTGGTCTGAATGGTAGACTATAAAAGGTATCTATGGCAACCAAGAATAATAGTTTATAGTAATAATAATAATGTCTAGCATTCATTGATCCCTTGCTCTGTGCCACGCATCACCATAAAGGTCCTGATGCACCGTGGGCTCAGTGTGACTCAGCAGAAACCCCCTTACAGCACTCTGAAGGGAGGTGCTATTATCATCTCCATTTTACAGAGCAGGAAGCTGAAGTTTAGAGCAGTAGGCGACACGGTCAAGGTCAACCAGTGTAGAGGGCGCTGGTTGTGCCCCACTCAGATCCCTTTTACTGGGCAGTGCACCCATCCTCCGGCTGCTGGGAGAGCTGGCTGCTCAGAGCTCAGAGCAGTCCCCGTCCCCTCTTCCACGGGGAACAGAGGCTCCACGTCCCCCCTTGGAAAGCAGCCCAGAGCCCAGAACCGACTGATGACAGGGGCTGGGGGGTGTGTGGCCCAGAAGGCTTCCCCCATTGCTACAAGGTCAGATTGACTCTATGGTACAACTCATGCTCCATAACCCCTGGTGGGATCTAGCTGAGACCCAGCTCTTGCTTGGCTACTTGCCCAGCCCCATCCTGCTTCCCTTGCTCCCCGTCTCCCAAGAGCACCTCTTACATCAGCCACTTCAAAAAGCATCCCTGGGGCCTCCCTGGTGGCGCAGTGGTTGAGAGTCCGCCTGCCGATGCAGGGGATACGGGTTCGTGCCCCGGTCTGGGAGGATCCCATATGCCGCGGAGCGGCTGGGCCCGTGAGCCGCGGCCGCTGGGCCTGCGCGTCCGGAGCCTGTGCTCCGCAACGGGAGAGGCCACAACAGTGAGAGGCCCGCATACCGCAAAAAGAAAAAAAAAAAAAAAAAAAAGCATCCCTGTCCCAGGCTCCGCCTCCGGGGGACCAGTCCTGGGATAGCCAGTTAGCAGGTGGCTGAGCTGGGACTCATGTCTAGGAAGGTCTCACTCTTCATCACTAAGCAGATGTGATATAACACTGCCTATATTATACATCTCCAAGTCATCAAGTCTCCAGGGAGTATGTCGTACAGGCATAGATATGACAACAGTCACAACAACTACCATTTACTTAGTGCCAGCTTTGGGTCCTGCATCTGATCCTCTCAATACCATGATGTTCATTTCAGTATCCCCATTTTGCAGCTGAGGCACAAAAATCTTGGAGAAGTTAAGAGAGATGCTCACCGAGGTTACATGGATACATCTTTCTCCAAAGGCCGGGCGCTTTTTCCCCTCGGCCAGTTAAATCGCTTGCTGTGTAAATTGTTCACTGAGTGGTAGATGAAACAGGCTCCCCATTAAAGTTGATGCTCTGGCAACAATTTAGATGGAAGACTGGGCTATCCCTCCCACCCTGCACACCCCGCAGTGGTTCTTTCTGAGCTGCGTTTGACCATCAAGCCTCCACTTTGGGGGGAAAGCTGTATTACTCTGGGAATGGCCAGAGAATGTTTCCTTAAGCCAGACATAAACAGATCAAAGGAGCCATATTCACTGAAGAAAAGAAAGAAAGCAAGCTTATGTGCCAAAGGTCCGGAGAAGTAAATTACATATCTTGTGGCTTTTCCACAGAGGGAGACAAAATAGAATAAAAGGAAAACAGCAGAGCTTTAAGGAGAAACAAACCAGGATTCAAATCCTATCTCTACTACCTGTGTGATGTTTTAGCAATTTACCAAACATCTCCAGGCCTCAGTTTGCTCTACCATAATACCTACTGCGTTAGACCACAGATGAGACGGGTAAATGAGATAAAATATGTATTTCCCCCAGCCTCTTCCCTTCCATTTCCATAAAATTTATACAGTAACCAACTTGGACCCTCATTCCAGGTCTGAATACTACTAGTTCAGATAAACTAGGCTTTATTCTCTAGCAAAAAGCATATCCTATTTGATGATAAAAGGTTTACATTAAAAATAGAGAATGAGAGAGAGAGAGGGAGAACAGATAAGAGGGAAACCTTCATCCAGGAGGCGATCAGCTGATTCATAAAACTACAGAATGAGTCATCCTGGCTCCAAGGCTAAACTTACAATCAATGGGCATCTTTGGCCAGCCAATCCTAACCTAGTGGACAAAGAAGGGCCCAGCAGGCAATCCTCACAGATTCCAGTCCCCCCTTGCAAAACCGATTATCTCTGCTTCCAGCTTGGGGAAATGAAAATCAATCTGGGCCTTTGCAATACTGTATTCCGAATCCGCCCCCTCACCCCCCATGGCTAGCTAGCTTTCTGAACAACTGGGGTGGGGGATCTGCAGTGATTCCATTGTGTGTGTGTGTGCGTGTGTGTGTGTGCGTGTGTGTGTGTGCGTGTGTGTGTGTGTGTGTGTGTGTGTGTGTGTGTGTAAAACAGGCTTCAGTGTCTGGCTTTGAAAATCAATCTCCCGGCCTTCATCTTGACAGTTATTATTTCCAAATGCTTCAGATCCTCTCAGCATTTATGCAGTAAGCAAAAGGCTGGAGAACCCAGACCTATTTGCCCTGCAGATGACAATCTTTTCTCTTAAAAAGTAGCTTCAACATTTTCACTCTCTGAAAATACACTCTGACAAAGAGTCCTAGAACCCAGTCCTCAATTTGAATGGAGGGTCATAAATTACACACACACACACACACAGTATTTTTGATAGGTGGTTTAGGAAGGAGAATTATCAATACACAGTTTTAATGTTACTAGATAGACATTCTTCAACCAGCAAGTGAAGAAAAATAATGACTCAACAATCCCCCTCCAGGCGTCTTTCCTCCATCCATTCATCCCGCAGTAACTTAGTCATTCAGCAAGAGCTTATTCAGGATATACTGGGTGCCAAGCTCTGCGCTGGGCACTGGGAATTTATTGGTGAGCAGGGCAGAGGTAAGCTCTGCCTTCTGGGATCAGCCAGCTTGGTTCAGTAAGAGTTAACAGAATAGAACTGTATAGGATCCCCCAGTTGGCCAGAGCCTTGTCCCCTGCCCTGAATTTCCCAGGGAGAGGCCCCTGTGTTTAGAGTCAAACATGACCAGCCCCATATGTGATGAGTGAGCCAGAGAGCAGCGACCGCCTCTCTCCAGCCTCCTTCCAGTCTGGCGAATGAAACCTGCGTCTGCTCTCAAAGCGGCAAAGGGGAGGGGAAGCTCCTTTGCCTTTTTCTTGACTCTAGATTGTTCCCAGATTCTGAGTTTGGGGGTCTAACCTGGTGAGCTGGCTGCTGCTTTTAGGGAGCAGTGTCTGTTGGGGGCTTTAAAAAACCGCGATGGGAAGGGGTGGGCCCATCTCACTGTGCTAACAGCAACTTACCCTGAAAAGCTTCCCACGCTGCTGCATGGACAACTCAAGAGTGGTGGTCCAGCGAACCCTCTGGGGTGAGCCCTCCCTCCCCAGAATTCCAAGGAAATGACCATATAGTAACAGCACAAGAGAGGCTTAAACACTCCAGGAGGAATCCCAGCCGGTTCGGGGGGTGGGGGGAGGGGAAGGGAGGAGGGGGGCGGCAGGGGGAGGGGGAAGGGAGGAGGGAGGCGGCAGTCTGAAGTTCCCTGGGGAGGAGTGGGGACTAGAAGGGTACTCAGATTGCTGAGCTCCTCCTGAGATGGCAGCGGGAGTTAGGAGAAGATTCAGTTGTTTTGTTTGTTTGTGTCATTCCTCTTCAGAGAAACACAGAAGATGCTTGTGGGGAAAGAGGGGTGATGAAGTAGCAGTTTTGGCCTCACCCCTCACGGGGTTTAGATGCTGGGTACCTAGGATGCTTCCCAGTTCCTCTCCCCGTATCAGACCACTAGGACGGGAGTGTGCAGCGGTGAGGAGGAAGGACGCATTTCCCCAGCCCCGCACTCCGTCCCCAGCCCCACCAGGACAATAGCATAGAGGCTGAAAAGATCCAGTATCAAATCCTGGCCATGCCACTTAGTGGCGGCCGAAAGATCTTGGGTAAATCACTCTCCGAACCCTGGCTGCCGCACCTGTAATGGGGGACAATGATGGTACCTAACTCACTGGGTCCCAGGAAGTATTAAATAAGATCGCTCACATAAAACTCTAAAAAACGAAAGCTCGTACACAGTAAGCCAACGGTTATTTTTTAAGCATGTTGTCGTCAAACCGCCTCTCCTGGCAGCTGAGCTGTCCTACCCCACGGAGAGCTTCCGCCGCGCAATCTTCCAGACCCTGAGTGCTGGGCGCCACATCGACCCTTCCCCTCTCACAGGCTCCTCCGGTCACCCCTAGATCCGGCTTGGGGAAGGCGAGGGCCGCCTCTCAGCATCCTCCCCAGCATCAGCTGGCCCAGGGCCTCGGGGAGGCTCTGAGACCCGGGTGAGGGCGCGGAGGGGGGTGTCCACGGAGGCTCTCCCCCAACCTGCTCCCCGGAGCACTGAGCGCGCAAAGAGAGAAAAAGAGAGAAAGGCGCGGATACTGGACCAGGCTTTGACGCGGATCTTGAGCTCGCCGTCCTGCGGCTCGGGCATGGCCTTCCTGGTGACCCGCAGCTTGTTGAGCCCCCCGAAGCCGGCCAGCACCACGGCGCGCATCTCCTGGGCGTCCCCGAGGCGGTGAGAGCCGCCGCCGCCCTCCGCCGGCTCCTTGACTGCCTCCTTCTCGATCATTTGCTCAGTCTCCTCCGCCTTCTCCACGCCTTCCTTGGCCATGGCGCGCGCGGGCGCGGGGCGCACGGGCTGCAGCGGCTGAGGCGCGGGGGGCTCGGGGCTCCTCTCCCGCGGGTTCCTCCTGTTGAATGTGGGATGCTCAGCGGTGCAATGGCTGCAGCCTCTGCGAGCAGCGCCGCGGTCCACAGCCTCCGCCGTAATCCTCCCAAGAGCCGCGCCCCTGTCCGCCCCACCTCGCTCCCCACCGCTCTTCCCTGCCCGATCAAAGCCTCAACTCCAGTTTCTCAACCAGTGTCAAATCAAGCTCTTGATCGTAGACCCAGAGTCCAGATTTGCCCCAAACTCGTGAGTTAAACATGCAGAGAGGACGCCTTGCCCTCCGCTGTGGGCGCAATACTTCGTTATATACGGCGCAGGCTGGGCGCCTTGAAATGGACAGAGATGAATGTCTGGGTCTGGAGGATGCCTCCCCGCCCCAAGGTTGCCTCCTCTCCCACCGACATGAGGGGGCGGGCGGGATAGACTGGAAATGGTGCTTTTTCCCAAACCATCAGTCCCAGCTAGAAGAGAGGAGAGGTTCTGGAAGCTGGAAACTAGAAATCCCTCTCGCTGCCCCAAGGAGTCCAAATCCAGGGTCTTCGCACTCAGGACCTCCAGGGTTATCGCGGATGCTCTCTACGGCATCGCCAGGAGCATCTTCAGATGGCTAATTCTCAGTACCCGCACCATTTGGGGCCGTTAAAGAGGCTCCAAAAAGAATTCAGTACCAGAAAGCGGCCCTGTACTTGATTTGACCTCCCCCCCAGATCAGATCAGTGTGCACCCCTCCGCAACACAGTCATGTACACACACACACACACACACGTGTGTGTGTGTGCACGCACAGCAATAACTGGCTTTTTGTCTTTTGTTATCGAGGCCTTTGAAAAAGAGCTCACGGGAAAATCTTAGATTTTTTTTTTTTTAAGGAAAAAAGTTGGGGGATTGCCTTACAGCAGTTTAAGGAAAGATGCGGTTGAGGAGTGATAGGTGTATATTCTAGTTACTGTGCAACCACAGCCAGCCTTCGGATCTTGGATGACTCATTCAGTCTTTCAAGCCTCTGCTTCCTCATCCATAAAATGGGTACATTAATTTTGTTTATTTGCATTGTTCTAATTGCTGGGCTGGACATGACTTTCGATAACTCATGGTCCTTACCTTTGAGGAGCTCATTCTCAGAGTGCGAGGCAGGGAGGACACAGTCAGCAAATCGACAGGACACAACGAATAGTGTCAGTGCCTCTTCTCCCTCGGCCTCTCTGCTTCAATGCCCTGGCCTTCTATTCCTCAAAAAGAGTATTAGGTTCCCTCCTACCCGCTGTTGTCTCCAAGCCTGGAATGTATGTCCCACCTCCTTGTGTTAATTCTTAGTTCACTCTCAACTCAAACCCATTCCTAGTGAGAAGCTCCCCAACCCCAGGGTATGTTGGCTGTCCTGTATGGTAAACTCTCATGACAGTTTGTAACAAACTTTTATATGATTACCTGTTAATGTCTTTCCCTTTTCCAGCTGTGGTCTTCATGTGAGCAGGAGCTATTTCTGCATTTATCCAGCATGGTTTCCCCGAGAGGTTAACACATGATTGGTACATAGTAGAATATACTCAGCAAAATGCTTGTTGAATGAATGAATGAGTTTGTGAATGCAGATGCTACCGTGGGAACCCAGAGGAGGGTACAGTTGAAGAAGACCTCAGAGAGCGGGGGACTTGAGCCAGACCTTGAAGATGAGCCAGATTCCTCAAGCGGGTGACCTCAAGCACCTTCAAACACATGGAAAGGTGACAGGTGATAGGACTTTTGGGAAGACACTGCCTTATTCTACGTGAGCTGAGCATTGGCTCTGTTTGGCAGTCACTGGAGACTAGGCTGAAAGGTTGGTAGGCACCAGCTTTTGAGGATTTTTACATACTGTATTATAAAATTTAGGACATAATCATGGAGGCAATGGGCATCACTGAAGGCTTGAAAAACAAAAACAAGGGAATGGCATCACCAGACTGCATTTCAGGATAACAACTTTGGCAGTAAGGGGGTGATGGTTTAGAGGATACAGTTACTGGAAGCGTGGAGATCAGTTAGAGACTAGACAGACAAAAATCAATAAATCCATCAGTAAATAAGAGGCTCAACTGAGGCAATGGCTGTGAGGTGGAAAAGAGGAGATTAGAAGGAAGCTGAATAGACAAGGCGTGGCTAGTGAATTAAACATTTTATTGTAAACCCAATTGTCCAAATTATTAAGCCTGTTGACATTGTAAGATATAACGTTGAGGCTGGATTCTACCCTGAAACAAAAATTGTTTTTTCATAAATTTATTTATTTATTTAATTTTGGCTGCATTGGGTCTTCGCTGCTATGCACGGGGTTTCTCTGGTTGCGGCGAGCGGGGGCTACTCTTCATTGGTGTGTGTGCTTCTCATTGCGGTGGCTTCTCTTGTTGCCGAGCACAGGCTCTATGTGCGCGGGCTTCAGTAGTTGCAGCGTGCGGGCTCAGTAGCTGTGGCTCACGGGCTCTAGAGCGCAGGCTCAGTAGCTGTGGTGCACGGGCTTAGTTGCCCCGCGGCATGTGGGATCTTCCCGGACCAGGTCTCGAACCTGTGTCCCCTGCATTGGCCGGCAGATTCTTAACCACTGCTCCACCAGGGAAGTCCCTGAAACAAGAATTTGAGTGCTAGTGGTTTATTTTGGAGGTAACCCCAGGAAGCTCCCATCAGGAAGTCAGAAAATGAGCAGGGAAGCAATAGAAACCAACATAGGGTGTGTTACCACGGGGACAAATGGGGCTCAAACCCAGAGACAGTGTGGAACAAGCCTTAGAGTTATCCCTCCCAAGGAGTAAGGAAATGGGTATTTTTAAACTAAGTTTTCTGCTGATTGAACAGCTAAAGGCTGTTCCTGGAAGTGTTAACTCCCTGGCACTTCCAGCCTGCTCCAGGTACCTGGGCTGAGATGCCCCAGTCAGGATGCTCTCAGTAAGAAGCCATCACCTTAGACAGGGAATGGTGAGTTCAAAGGGGATATGGACTTGGCGCTGACAACATCTGCAAGGTGTGGTATTGTTTTGGGGGTGACTACTCTTCTAGGCACTTTAGGTACGTTTTGTAATTTGATTCTCAGAATAACCTTATTAGGTAAGCATCATTATTCCTACTTTACAGAAGAGGAAACCGAGTCTTAACATGGTGAATTATCCTGCTCAAAGGAACACAGTGACTGTGGTGTGATACACAACTGACACCAAATGGATGCTCTTGACATGTCACCACGCATGTTTATTTGGATGGGTCAAATGAGTCATTCCCCCTGATTGGTAATACTCCATGGCATTTTTGCTGTCCTTTTCCCCTTTATTGGCTTCCTAATATTTCTGTCCCACTAAGATCCCTTGCCTTGATTCTGAGGGTTTTCCTTTAGCAACAGAAAGTTAATCTACTTTGCACTCAGCACACAGCATGTTTAAGAGAAAGTGTTTGCCTTATAGTATGTTAAAAGGAATATAATTACTTCCTCCAAGGGAATCTTCTGGCTGTTTACAAACCCCAGATTATAATTGGTTTGCAGCCGATTGTGACAACAACTAAGAGGAATCTGTGCTGCTTGGGGAGGAATACCTTCCTCTGAGTCTTATATACCACCATTTGGATCATTAAGTATTCCCAAATCTTTTCCTCTCTGGTGGAATATGACAAGTGCCATGCGGCAAGGCATCTCTCCAAATAAGCACAGTAAATCTAGGTTCAATTTATAAAATTGATTCCCTGGGCATTAGCTCATTTAGAGCTTCAGTGGTGAAATATCTTACATTGTAGGGCAGTGTCACACAGAGACAACTGCTGGTGAAATACAGCATTACAACTCAGCTCTATTAGCTTGTATATGACGTGGGAACAGGTGTGTGTCCCCTTGGGAGGAGTATAGACAGTCAAAATAGGAACTGCTCAAGGTATTAGCCATCCTAGGGCAGTGTCACACAAAAGAGGTGCTATCTTTGAGCAAGAATATATGGGAAACAATCTTAGTATGATTTCAGAATGGTTTTCTAAGTAACTGTGAATGGTTCAGTAACTTTCCGGAGAAATAGGTTACCTGGAGCAAACAGTCAATGTCTGAAACTATATCCTTCAGTAAGATTTCTTCTATTGTATTTTCCTCAATACAGTTAGAGTCATTTATTATAATACATTGTTTAATCTAAAAAATAATCCTGTGCCATAGGTACTATTATCCTTATTTTACACAGGACAAAATTTAATAGAAACTGAGTAACTTTCCCAAGGTCACCTACTTAGTCTGTGGCAGAGCTGGGATTTGAAGTGGGAGTCAGTTGACTCTAAAATGTGGATTCTTAACCACTATGCCTAATGCCTATGGTTTTATAAGCTGTTATGTGTTTCAGAATTTCCATAGAATAGGTTGAGAGGAAGGAGAAAAATTTAGAAGGTCAGTAATGAAGAACGGTTAGTAGTTGATGGCCACTGAAAGATCTCAGTAAAATCCAAGAACTCATATTCAAGGATGTATGCTATAATTTCTTATAGTTTGGGTTGATGTAATTTAAAAGGTCATGAAGCATGATTGACACAAATACAGCATTATCTTCAGAGAAGTACTGGATAGGTGTGCAGCCCATCCTGAAGGTGGTAGAATAAACTTCCTATTTATATATCATAGGACCAGTCATAGATGGTTAACTCTAGATGTGTCAGAGGAAAAAAAAAAGAACTGATATCTGTTCATCACCTTTTGAGTGCTGACCTTGTACTACTGCTAAGTACTGGAGATAGAATGGCAAATAAGACAAACATTCTCAGTCCCAATGGAGCTAGCATTCTAACTAAGGAAAAATATATTGGTTTAGGTTGGGTTCCCCAGAAGCAAATCTTTCCTAATTCAAATATTTGAGTACAAATGGCTTATTTGAGTGGTGATTCTAGGAAGTAGGCATCTGTGGAACTGATATAGGGAAGGGAAAGGAGTCAGTACAAGGTACATTATCTAGCAGGTTATCACTGTCATTAACTCAGGTTAAATCCTGCTGGAGGACTCTAGATGACAGTGTAGAACACACCTCAAAGGTCTCCTAATCAAGAAGCAAGGTAAATGGAGTATCCATTGACTCCTATCTGTCCTCCAGTCCTGTTGGTCGAGGGCTCTTTCTGGGGGTTGCTAACCATCTACCGTTTCTGATCTGCCCTGTACATGGATTGTTTTGGAATTGGCAGTTAGACCTAGCTATCCTGAAAGAGTTGCAGGTGTCTTGATTTAAAGTCATTGGGTCATTGTGCACGGCAGTGGTGAGTTCCAAGAAGGTGTACGTGGAACAAAAACAATCGCTGCTATATACATGAAACCAAAAAAATCCTAGTATGGTAAGCACTGTAAAGAAGGAATAGAAGGTGCTGTCTGGAAGGTCAGAGAAGGCTTCACTAGGAAAGTGACGATAAAGTATTAGATTCAGCTATGAATAACAAAACCTCCAAATAAGAAGGAGCTTAAAGAAAGTAGAATACACTTAAGGATGGTATGGTGTCTCCACAACATCATCGAGACCAATGTTCCTTCCAGCTCTGTACTTCATCTAGATGAAGGATTGGCCTGCATTCTCATGGTTCAAGATACAGCCCTCACACCCATGTTCCAGGTAGCAGGAGCGAGACATGTGGGATGGGAGAGAAAGGCCCACATCTTTCTTTTAAAGGAAACTTGAGGAGACCACCAAAATATTCACATCCACTTACCTCTTATTGGCCAGAGCCTAGTCACATGGCCATATCCTGCTTCAAAGGAAACTGGGAAATGTCATTTTTTCTTAGTTAAGTGACCACGCTGGAGGTGAGAGTCAGGGTTCAATAATTGATGGGGAATAGGAAAGATAATATTGGGATGTGGTATATTGAGATGTCACTGAAGGGCTTTTAATAAATGAATGATATTATGGAGAATGGAGGTTAATCCTCATAACATCTGAAAGTGCAACATTATCCAAGGATCTCAATCATGTGACTCAATCCTGCTCTCTCAACAACTCCTCTAAGAGAGCTTTTCACCCTTCTGGATTTTTCTCTTCAAAGGACTTTGACTGTCATTTTATAATGAAAGTTAACAAGAAGACTTAATTCTCTTTCTATAACCAAACGATGCTGGTCATGAGACACTGAAGACCATTTGAGCTCTTGAGGAGCCCAGTCACATATGAATACAATTAGAAACATTTCACCTGCTCTTATTCTTATATCCGAAAGCAGCTGTTATCCCTGGAGTCATGGTCTTATCAGTTAGTATTATTTGGTATAGGAGAACAATATACTGCACAGGAGTGAGAAAAAAAATTCAGTCAAGTAGCTTATGTTTTTGAAGCCTTGTTCAAGCTAAAAGATAATTTCTGAGTGATTTACTTTACCCCTCCCTCTGAATTTTCTCAAGGGTTTTCCACCTAGTGTGAGGCATATGATTTCTCATATGCATCATCACTGCAATGATGCCGTCTGCTTCTTTCAAATGCTGCAGAGTGCTGTGTTTTTCCCAGAGTACTTTGCTACAGATCATTGTGAATAATGGTAATGTGATAGGGATGAAAAATTTAGGTTCAGAAGTAAACAAAGCATTTACTCCTCAGATGGAGTCCAGGAGAGACCCGAAAGGGGGAGAATTCCCTCCCCGACCCCATCCCAACCATTCGTTTTCTTACAAGCTGAGAACATCATACTACAAATCAGGATGAATGAACCCTCCAGCTAACTCAGTCTCTTAGTTCCCTGATGTCTCTGGTTTGGGCTAAGAGCTGATTCCCCTGAGTTTTGTTTCCATCGTTATTTGATGGGCCCATATCCTTGGGGCTTTCTAAGAGTGAAGACTGTGTGAAGCTACAAGATCTCGATGTAAACTGAAAATACTCAATCTGAGAAGGGCACATTTTGCCTTTCCTGTTCTGAGATTAGAAGGATCAAACCCCAGGAAATAGGGGAAATCTCTTCAGGAGAAAGCATCCTACCCTTTTCCTTTTAGTATGCCTCTCCTCTTCACAGAGTTTAGTGGGGTGCTCTACACAAAGTAAGTGGGCAAGAAATAATATCCATCTATCATCCATCCATCCATCCATCCATCCATCCATCCATCTATCCATCCACCAGTCCATCCATCCATCCATCCGTCTATCCATCCACCATCCATTCATCCATCCATCCATCAATCTATCCATCCACCCATCCATCCAGTTCCTGTATTCTTACTAGACAATAAGCAAAGTAGAAGGAACACGTACCTTGTTCCCAGAACTTGTTTGTGTCCCAGTTTTCTGTTTACTAGCTATGTGGCTTCTAGGTTCCAAGAGATTGAGAGAGTTGCCCACATTAAATAAGGGTCAGAAGACCTAATTTTCAGGATGTGAAAACTATATGAGATACCATGCCAAATCCTTCCAAGTATTATTTCCCACACAAAGCCATTGATAAATGGGCAGTAATTTCCTCTCTGCTTCCTTCATGGGTAAGGCTTGGTACATGTCCTGAGAGGGAGACAGACACATAAAAAACATGGCACAATGTCCTAGGGAGGCAATACAGTGCAGATAGAGAATAGGTGCATAGGCTCTGGGATTGGATGGGCTGTGTTCCAGTCCTGGCTTGAACCCTTCCTAGCTGTGAAATCTGGGCTAATTCCTTTTCTGTTGCTTTATTTTTTAATCTGTAAGATATGGATATTGATCACACCAATTTTACAGATTTGTGGTGGAAATTTTAAAGAAGTAATCCAAATAAATGTCTATGCCTAGAAGAAATACTCTTTATATGTTAGTGCTTTGTAGCTGCCTTTGTCATCACACTTAATATTTCAATAACTGTGTTTAATTCATAAAGTAGAGAGTTCCAATCCAGCCTTTTACAAAGTTCATTCAATAACACAGTAGTTTCTTGGGATATTGGTTGATGCTAGGGTAAAAGGGAGTTCTGTGATTAAATTTTCTTGTGTCTCTGTAGTGCAGTTAAGCCTCTTTCTTTAATGTAGGTCATTTTAGAGACATGCAAATCTTTTGATTCTCTAAATGGAGATCCTGAATGCAGCTTCACCCAAAATTGCTTGACTTCCAGCCTTTTTCCCTTGAAGACTAGCATTCTGCAGGATGTCTTTTGGGAAAAGATGCTCTAGACAAATCAGTGGATAACTGTTTCTTGAGTGGCTGCTCAGTGGTAGCCACTGTGAAGGAAAGAGAAAGAGAAAACAGCACGCTCTGCTCTCAGTGAGCTGAGAGGCGTCCTTGAGAGAATAGAAAAGTACAAAGAGTTTTGAGAAGCCTTAAGCACTAAACTGGGACCCAGAAAGATTATGAAGCAGATACAGTGGGTCTGATGGGGGGCACAACAGGGAGCAGTGGAGACTGTGGCAAACGGGTACAGATGGCCGTTCTAACCTCAACTTCAGTCTGTCGTTGCCACGTGAGGACTGTGCTTAGTGTTGCCAGGTCTTCCAAATGTTCAAGAGAAGCCTGAAGTCTGGATTTTTATGTGAAATCTCCCCAATGTAAAAAATCCTGACAAATATTACATAGGATGCACAAAACCTATCTGTGAGCTATATTTAGCCCATGTGGCACCAATTTGCAATTCTTGCTCTAAGCTAGGAGTTCTCAGCCAGGGATGAGTTGGGCCCCCTGGGAACATTTGGCAACGTCTCGAGACATTTTTGGTTGTCACAAGTGGCGCTACAGACATCCAGCGGGTGGAGGGTGGGGATGCTGCTGAATATCCTACAAGGCACAGAACTGCCACCACAACAAAGAATTATTCAGCCCCTCACGTCAATATTGCTAAAGTCGAGAAATCCTGCTCTAAGCCATGAATCCTTAGATCCCGCGAGCGAGGAAGTCTCTGGTTTTGACTTGCCGCCTGTGTGACCTTGGAAACGTCCTTGTTCCAGGTGGTAAAAGAAGATACTTGGACTAATTGATGCTCAAGGGACTTTCCAGCCCAGGGGCTGAGGTCACATCAATCATCAAGGTTGGCGGTGGCCTGGCACACGGGCTGTCTGCAGAGACGACATTGATCAGAAATGGTAGCTACTGAAATGACAACACACACTGGGGGAATGTTTCCAACCTAGAAAACTGTTTGTCCTTTTGATGAGTTCAGAAGCCTGTTTCCTGCAAGTCTCACTCCATACACTTGAATAAATTGGAAGCTGATTTTAGAAGCTACTGAATCATCCTGGGCAATTTTGTTGTAGGGACCGTTCATATTTTATTAAGGCAAAAATCAAAGGACATGCTTTAATCTAATATACCAATGCCTTTCCAAATAGACAGAGTCTCTCAGATATTGATTTTGACTTTTGGCATCGCACGAGCCTGCTTATCCAGTTGGTATGAAGAGCAAAGTTTTTTGGTTCTTTGTTTTTATCTTAAGGATCTAATTCAATCATGCCCTCAGTGGAATTGAGGCAGGCTGCAGGATGAGGTGCGTGGAGGGGGGTAGATTCTTTGACCAGGATAAGCAATGATGGCTGGGGGTTGGGACAGAGAATAAATGAAGGTAATGAAGCCTGGAGTCTCCAATAATACACCCAGCACATTATTGCTGATGTCAACTCTGACCCCATCTCCAGGCACTGAGTCACCCACTACACAGACTGCCCTCGTGTGACATCATTCCTCCTCCCCCCGGGCGCACTGCAGGGTTTCTCAAAGAGATAAATGACTAGGGAGAAAGGGCTTTCTGCGATCCTGCAGAGGTAGAGGCAGGGATGTTGTTGCGGGACTCCTGGGCCCTGACCCTTTTCCCCATGATCCCGAGAGAGGAGGTTGTGCCTTTGGTGATGCTGAGTTTCAGGAACCAGGAGAGCCAAGTGTTTGCAGCGTTTGCTTTAACAGCAACGTGTGTAGATTGTTAGGGCTGGTCCTTCTGGAATGATGGTGTGAGCCTGAGGATACACGAGCAGTGGCAAAGCGACACTTCCACGCAGTGCGGGTGATGTCATCAGCAGCTGTGCCCTTGTTAAGGGTCCTGGGGGCCAGAGGAACTGCACCAAACCTGCTACATCTGCCCCTTATCTGGGTGGCAATCACTCTTCCAATAACTTCCTGTCTCCTTAGCCTACTGAGTTGGGAAATCAATCTAATTGTATGGCAGGCGTACGAGCGAATGCATACAACCCCTGCCGGTCCCTAACACACTTGAAATGCAGGTCAAGGCACAATGCTGGCTGCTGTGCACGTGTCTTGGTTATGGTTTCTCCTAAAGCAGACCCTGAGACTAGGATTTGATCCAAGCAGTTTATTTGGGAGGAGATCCCAGGAAACACTGGTAATGGAGTGGGAGAGTTAGGGATCGAGAGCAAACAGGAAATGTGTACATTTTCAGTCAAGTGGCACCTGGGGCTCATCCCCACCGGGGAATTATAGAAGGCAGTGTAGAACATGCTTTTGAGTCATTGATGAAGCTGGGGTATTTATCCACCAGGAATTCCCCTTCTGTAATTTGTTGAGAGCTGCTTTCAGAAGCATTAACTTTTCAGAACTGCTGACCTGCCCTGCCTTCAGGCCAAGCAGGCTCCCACGGCAAAAGCCCTCAGGCAGAGAGTAGCAGGTGTTCCCTGCTAGCAGCTTTAGGAGCGCAGAGCTAAGTGTTCAGGGCAGAGGGCTGGGCAGTGCTGGCGGCTGCTGTAGCGTATTGATTTGAATTATTACTGTCATCCTACCACTTACATGAATGCAAGCCAACTATAATATCCGTATGCTTATAGCTCTTATAAACAACTACATAAAAGCCAAACATGCTTACATATTCTATCTTTAAGCAGTAAAAAGCCATATGGATCAAATTTACAATAATAACTCTGTGTGCTGGGTGGTGTGGTTTGGTCAGATAAAGTCAAGCTTTGTAATGCAAGTGTGATCCTGACTTCCAAGGAGCATGTTGTTTTGAATCCAGAATTCCAGTTACATCTTGTGATCACTAGCTTTTCCCCCCAACTTTTCTAAATTCCAGCTGCTACAAAAAGTCAGCCCTGCAGCTGTGAGGTCGTCTGGTCTTCATTGGACATACGTGCATTATTTTGTATTGTCCTTTTATCAGTCAAGGTGATTACTTGAAACTGAGTTAACTTGGAAAGGAAAGGAATTAATTGGAGGGTGCTGGGCAGCTCACAGGGTCCCTGGGGAGGCTGTAGAATCATGGACGTTGGGAAGCAGCCAGAACCCCCGCTGAAATCAGGCCACGGAACCTGTCTCGTGAGGACACTGCTCTTGCCACTTCTGGTAAATACGGGACCCCTTTGCCCGTGCCACCACCACCAGCAGCAGACATCGGGTGCCCCTGCTGCTCCATCACCCTGTTGCTGCTCAGATGTTGACTCTGCTGCCACTGCTCCAGCCAGCCACCCTCAGAATCAATTCTCTGCTGCCTTGCTTCAAAGCCCAGTTTGGGTGTGAATCTGACTAGTGGAGCTTGGACCATGAGCCTGCACCCTCATTGGGAAGGAAGCTGGCAAAGCAGACATCTGGTGTCATCAGGTTCTAGAGTGGGATTCGGGGTTTCCTACCTCCAAGGTTCAAGGCTGGGGTATTCCCCAGACATAGGAAGAAAGTTCAGACTCTGTGTAGCCAAAAAAAGGTGACTAGTGTCCACTACAGTTTTTTTTTTTTTTCTTATTAGTATGTCACATTTAAAGAGGCTAAAGAAAAACTAGATGAGCTGGTCACCGTCCACTAAAAGTTATCCCCAAAGATTATCAAAGTGGTCAAATTTTTAAAAAAATGTTTTAAAGTTCCCAAAATAGAGAAATGGGAAGTGCTCAGTACATGTGGGCAAGGTAGTGTTAATTCTGCACCTGTTACTACCTCTCATCCTAGAAAGCAAGGGTTATGTCTTATTTCTTTCTTTGTGGGTAATTATAGGCATTGACTACAGGAGGGGAAAGAGGTGTCAAGCAGGGTCGGGCGGGGAGAGGAAACAGTTTATATTAGGTTTTAAGCTGTTAAACATGAGTAGGTTGGGGCATTGAGTTAGCGGGAGCCACTTAGCTCTTGCTCTTTTGAGAAGTGCAATTTCTAGGGTAGAGCAGAGAAGAATACCACCTGGTGTGGGAAGAGGGTCTAAGAAAAGGTGTTTTGAAGCCCAGGGAAACTCAGCTATGGTTTGAAGAAAGAACCATGGTATAAAACCAAGACAGACCAAAGTATTTATAAGAATACTGAATGTTCTAGAGGAAAAAGTGCTTAAGGGAAACATTCAAGGGTAACTTGGCTTTCCACAGTCTTTGCCCTGGAAATAAAACTCAAAGGAAATCTGCTAGTCAAGACCCCTTGAGCAGCAGCTTTGGATGACTTCAGTTAACACACCAGAACTTCTATGGGGGGAAAATGAAGTTTTATTATTTTTGATAAAACATTCTAGGGTCCCAAGTAAATTTACTTTACCAACTTTCTCTAATTATGTAAAAATAAAATTATTCCCCTAAGAAGAGTACTGGAAACAGATGGGCTGCGTAATCTATCCAAGATTTTTCCATCTGTGGTTTTGGGCATCTGGGTATTAACTTGGGATTTCATGGAAAGGCATATGCTCAGAAATGGAAGTCATTTTTCAGATAAACACAGCTCAAGTGAGAAGGCCATCCCTATTCATAGAAAAGGCCCAAGACAGACAATCTAGACAGGGCAGTGATTTATTAAAGATTTTTCCAATTAGTAAGCTGGAAGCGTTTAATTTAAATACAAATTTAAATGCTGACTTCCTTTCTTTTGCCAGTAAACATGAAAAGTGTGTGAGAAGTGTGTGTGTGTGTGTGTGTGTGTGTGTGTGTCTTTGAATGCCGCAAGCCGGTGTGACTTTAGGTATAAGGCAAAGGATCCACATGGAGTGTTTTGGGGGGTGTAAAGTGGTACAAACACTTGAGAAGGGAATTAGTGCACGTGAAACAAAAGCCTTTAGAAGGTGTAAACTTTTGATTCAGCAATTCCCTTTTTAGAAAGATATTTTAAGAAAATTATTAAAGACATGTGCAAATATTTCCGCTCTAAGCATTTTCACTGCAGCATTAATTATAATACCACAGACCTGGAAATCTCAACTTCTTCAAGAGTCACGATAAGAGATTCTCTCCCATAGCCATACAATTGAAAACCATGGGACTTTTGAAAATACTATCAATGGAAGAATATTTTAAGCAGGTTGAAGAAGCATCCAGATGAGTGATGTCTATGCATATACATATGTACTTGATATTAAGAAAATGTGGAAATATCAAGGAAGTTCTTAATGATGATTATTTCTGGTTGATAATTTTATGAATATGCTGAAATTTTTAGTCTTTATGCATATCTTTACTTTCTAACTTTTCTACAATTAACATATATTGCTTTTATACTTAAACATTTTAAAATGACTTGTTTTAAGAAAAAAAATATAGCATACATCTTCCCTTCCAGCTCTTTTGATGGGAGAAGGAATTTTTAATAAGTAAATGCATAGCTATGTGGTGTTTGATGTTTTTATATACATCATTTCATTAATTGCCACAATATCTTGTGAGGTAGAAGGTGCTTTTATTTTAATTTTACTCCCATTTACAAGAAACTGAGGTGTACACCACTAGAAAATGGAAACCCTGGGTTCAACCCAGGTTGGCTGGTTCCCAAATCTACATACGTTCATCACATCCACATCACCCAGATCCCAAAGGGTCTTCTGAGGACTCTTACATCTTTTCATTTCCCAGAATTCTGTCCTCAAATTGGCTTTGAGAGACCAACGTTCCTTTTCAGAGGGAAAAAAAAAAGGAGGCAAGACTTTAGTCTATCAGATTTTAAACACCCAACAACTATTTACCCTCCAGGTAGGATTATTTCTCCTGTTGCCCCACTTCCTGGGGCAGAGAGTACACCAAGTCTAAGAAAGTAGATAGTATTTGGTGACAGGACACCAGGTGCAGAAAGAGGCAGCCTCCTCTGGGACAGCACAAAGGAAAGGCTGCACGTGGCAGTGTAGAGCCCAGATGCCTTGGAGATACTCCACCAGCCAGGTCCAAGAAGATCCTGCACGCTCATCCCCGGAGAGCCGGCCCAGGAGAAACACAATGAATGAATGAGTGAATGAATGGGAAGTGGGTGGGGAGCCCTAAAGGATTAGAGATACCAAGGGCAGTGGAGGGAAGGAACAGAGAGAATTTCCAAGGGGGAAGAGTATTTTTTAATCTTTTAACTGCAGAATAGGTGATGCTAAAGCATAGCCGCAAATGCTCGGATGAGAAGTCCCATCTCTACTCAGTGGCTGGGCCAACTTGAAGAACCAGAGGAGCCATTGGCCCTAGGGCTGGTGTGGGTTGGATGGTATAACTCAAACCCCAGAGAAAGGACTGTTGGGCACATGTCACACCTTACCTCACGTTGACCCTACGTGTGTAAGTGACCGACTGACCTTAGGGGGTTTAACCGTGGATCCTACTGCTCGCTCTTTCTTTCTCATCCGTGTTGCTTTAACTTTATTTTTATTTTTTTGAATATGTGGAGCATTCACATGCTTCCAAAAGTCAGAACGATACAAAATGGTATACTCAGAGAAGTGTTTCTCCTTCTGGCACCCCTTCCACCCTGTTTCTCCTGCCTACTCCTTAAAGGTAGCCAAGTTCATCGTTTTCTGGGTTATCCTTTGTGTTTCTTTTGAGGTAGATTAGCACATATTTATGTACATTTTCTTCTTTTTCCTCTTCTTACACAGAAGGTAGCATTCTATATATGCCTTTTTGCACTTTTCTCTTTGCCCTTAATCTCTCCTGGAAATCACTCTGTAAGCAGTTCATAGGGATCTTTCTTATTTCTTTTTACAGCTTCCTAGTAATCCGTTGTTTTATAAATACCAAGGTTTATTTTTTCCTGATTTTTTGCTTTTTGGTTTTTTTTTGTTGCTGTTAATTAAGACTTTATTTAGAAAACATTTAAATAAAAGCCCTGAAATTAGCAGCAGTTTGACATCTTGGAAAAGCACCATTGCCAATACTAATTTGGAAAATATACAGAGATGTATTTAATACAAAGATATATTTAATAGTCTGAAAGATATTTAAAAGCTTATTCACTCACAGACCCTTAGAATAATATATATCAAGCTTTATACTTTTTTTTGAACATTACTATTCTTCTCTAGTTTTTTTTTTAATATCTTTATTGGAGTACAATTGCTTTACAATGGTGTGCTAGTTTCTGCTTTATAACAAAGTGAATCAGTTATACATATACATCTGTTCCCATATCCCTTCCCTCTTGCGCCTCCCTCCCTCCCATCCTCCCTATCCCACCCCTCTAGGTGGTCACAAAGCACCGAGCTGATCTCCCTGTGCTATGCGGCTGCTTCCCACTAGCTATCTATTTTACATTTGGTAGTGTATATATGTCCATGCCACTCTCTCACTTTGTCACAGCTTACCCTTCCCCCTCCCCATATCCCCAAGTCCATTCTCTAGTAGGTCTGTGTCTTTATTCCCGTCTTACCCCTAGGTTCTTCTTGACATTTTTTTCCTTAGATTCCATATATATGTGTTAGCATACGGTATTTGTCTTTCCCTTTCTGACTTACTTCACTCTGTATGACAGATTCTAGTTCCATCCACCTCACTACAAATAACTCAATTTCGTTTCTTTTTATTGCTGAGTAATATTCCATTGTATATATGTGCCACATCTTCTTTATCCATTCATCTGATGATGGACACTTAGGTTGCTTCCATCTCCTGGCTATTGTAAATAGAGCTGCAATGAACATTTTGGTTCATGACTCTTTTTGAATTATGGTTTTCTCAGGGTATATGCCCAGTAGTGGGATTGCTGGGTCATATGGGGGTTCTATTTGTAGTTTTTTAAGGAACCTCCATACTGTTCTCCATAGTGGCTGTACCAATTCACATTCCCACCAGCAGTGCAAGAGGGTTCCCTTTTCTCCACACCCTCTCCAGCATTTATTGTTTCTAGATTTTTTGATGATGGCCATTCTGACCAGTATGAGATGATATCTCATTGTAGTTTTGATTTGCATTTCTCTAATGATTAATGATGTTGAGCATTCTTTCATATGTTTGTTGGCAATCTGTATATCTTCTTTGAAGAAATGTCTATTTAGTTCTTCTGCCCATTTTTGGATTGGGTTGTTTGTTTTTTTGTTATTGAGCTGCATGAGCTGCTTGTAAATTTTGGAGATTAATCCTTTGTGAGTTGCTTCATTTACAAATATTTTCTCCCATTCTGAGGTTGTCTTTTGGTCTTGTTTATGGTTTCCTTTGCTGTGCAAAATCATCTCAATAGATGCAGAGAAAGCTTTCGACAAAATTCAACACCGATTTATGATAAAAAACCCTGCAGAAAGTAGTCATAGAGGGAACTTTCCTCAACATAATAAAGGCCATATATGACATACCTACAGCCAACATCGTCCTCAATGGTGAAAAACTGAAACCATTTCCACTAAGATCAGGAACAAGACAAGGTTTCCCACTCTCACCACTCTTATTCAACATAGTTTTGGAAGTTTCAGCCACAGCAACCAGAGAAGAAAAGGAAATAAAAGGAATCCAAATTGGAAAAGAAGAAGTAAAGCTGTCACTGTTTGCAGATGACATGATACTATACATAGAGAATCCTAAAGATGCTACCAGAAAACTACTAGAGCTAATCAATGAATTTGGTAAAGTAGCAGTATACAAAATTAATGCACAGAAATCTCTGGCATTCCTATACACTAATGATGAAAAATCTGAAAGTGAAATCAAGGAAACACTCCCATTTACCACTGCAAGAAAAAGAATAAAATATCTAGGAATAAACCTACCTAAGGAGACAAAAGACCTGTATGCAGAAAATTATAAGACACTGATGAAAGAAATTAAAGATGATACAAATAGATGGAGAGATATACCATGTTCTTGGATTGGAAGAATCAACATTGTGAAAATGACTCTACTACACAAAGCAATCTACAGATTCAATACAATCCCTATCAAACTACCACTGGCATTTTTCACAGAACTAGAACAAAAAATTTCACAATTTATATGGAAACACAGAAGACCCCGAATAGCCAAAGCAATCTTGAGAAAGAAAAACAGAGCTGGAGGAATCAGGCTTCCTGACTTCAGACTATACTACAAAGCTACAGTAATCAAGACAGTATGGTACTAGCATAAAAACAGAAATATAGATCAATGGAACAGGATAGAAAGCCCAGAGATAAACCCATGCACATATGGTCACCTTATCTTTGATAAAGGAGGCAGGAATGTACAGTGGAGAAAGGACAGCCTCTTCAATAAGTGGTGCTTGGAAAACTGGACAGGTACATGTAAAAGTATGAGATTAGAACACTCCCTAACACCATACACAAAAATATACTCAAAATGGATGAAAGACCTAAATGTAAGGCCAGACAGTATAAAACTCTTAGAGGAAAACATAGGCAGAACACTCTATGACATAAATCACAGCAAGATCCTTTATGACCCACCTCCTAGAGAAATGGAAATAAAAATGAAAATAAACAAATGGGACCTAATGAAGCTTCTCTAGTTTTAAAATATTGACTACTAAACTCAAATTTTAAAATAGAATAAAACACATCCGTGAGCTGTGAATTTTTCATCTCTGGCCTGTGCATAGAGTTGAAAAGTCCCCAAGGGAAGGAGAGGGCACTGGGGTTCGAAGATTGGGGGACGTGGAAGCCACCAGCTCATGGATGGGTACGGAGAACCTTTCCCAAGGCTGAGGGAGGGCCTCAGGTTCCACGAATGATGGGGACCCACACCTCACTCCCTCACAGTGCACCAGGGAGGTGACAGACATCAGAGGAAAGTGCCTTTAGGGAGGAAGCTCATAAGGGCCCAAGCCCCAGGTACCAGGACCCTCAGCCTTGGCAAAGCCCCTGTACTCACACTGTGCCTGGAGGCAATAACAAAATCCTCCTTTGGGAGCATATCAATAAGGACCTGGAGGCTCCTGAATGACTGCTCTGCTCTTTGGAGGACCTCTAGGGCCTTCACAAGCTGGAGGGAGTCCCTTTATTTTATTCTCTGCCATCCTCGTGGAATGAGGGATCAGCATAGATTTTTTTCCCCTCTATTTACTTACTTCTTTATAGCTGAGATGCAGAAGGCTGTTATTAGGTCAAATTTCATTCAGAGAAACAAATGTGACATTTCTTACACCCTGTATATGGAAGCTAAATTCATTTCCCCTTCATATATACTATCTTATTTGATTCTTACAGAACTCTTGGCAGGAAGATATTATTCCCACTTTATAAATTTCAAATGTATAAGATCCAAAGAGACTAGGTTTCTTGCCCAGGACCGCACAAGAAATAAGCAAAACTGGAATTTGTAGCCTATGTCTGACTTGCAAATCCCCACACCATCTTCTCTAAGGCGTAACACTTCTCAGTAACTGAACCCACAATTACTTCACGATCACAGAAACCACAGTCTTTCAGAGAGTGAAAAAATACACCTTGATGTGTTTTGTTGCACTCTTTGAAGCTCAAGAAGTACAGAGCAGTTCAAGTAGTATATGCTTTAGAGTCTGTACAAGTAAATCTGTACATCTCCAGGAGTGATCCTGAATAAGCAGATGAAGCCGTAATGGACACTTATTTGGCATATTTTGTGAATTACATAATTCAATTTCACCCGTTAGTCCGGAGCGGAGAAAATTCACCCCAGAACGGAGAAGCACTGAAAACTCCAAGAAGAGCTATAAATGAATTAACTAGATGCACTATAAAAGCGGTTTCATAGTAAAAGAAAACCTTTAACAGTGACCTTGAAAAAGTGAGGTGGTGTTTGGAAGGACACCAAGGGCAGATGGGGAAGCTGAACAAGGAGGGTGTTTGGAACTCAGACTGCCGTTTGCTCAGTCTTTGGGGCTGTTTTGTCTTTGCTTCTGTCTGAAAATTTGCTTTTTCCCCTCCCCCACTTTTTCCCTTCTCCGAGCATATGGTGGAAAATGATTGTTCTGACCCCCAGTACCTTCCCTCAACTTTTTTCATGAATAAGAAAGGAAATAAGTCAACCAGTAGGAACCTTTTCTGGTGAATGACAGTGAATGAGTTTAAACCTCACGAGTTTAGGAATTGAAGAGTCAAAAACAGAGACTTTCTCTTTCTAAGTTCTTGAAGTGCCTTTCAGTGGGTGCAGGGTAGGCTCTGCCGTGGGGGACAGTGCAGAAGGCAGTGGGGCAGATGAAGGCCTGGAGGCTCCAGGAAGGTGGATTTGCAGATTGTACTACATTACACCCTTCTAAACAGCAGATGCAGGCCTCGAACTCAGGTCTCTCAGACTAAAACCACCACTCTATGACTGTAAAACAAGAATGACTTTCCTTTTTCTGGATCCCTCGTGGATTGGTTGGGAACTTCAAATAAGATGCTAATAATGCAAATAAGATGCTAATAATGTCTTGGGAATGAGAGGGCTCTCTAGATGTGAAAAGTACCAGGACTACCCCACCCACCTACAAATCCCGGATTGGGGTGGGGCAAGCGAGGCTGAGTTTTACAAAGGCAGGGGTGGATCTGGTCTTTATTAAAATATTGACATTTTGGTTATCATGGATTTTTGTGTTCATTGTGATTTCTAGAGATCATGCATTAGAATATTATTTACCTTGATTACTTTTTTTGTCATCCCCCGAAATTGTGCATCTGAGGTGGGTGCCTCCCTCACTTGACCCTAGTGGTGGTTTACCTACAGCAAGGTTTCCGGAGGTGTAGGACACACACAAGGTAATTTTAGGTGGTCCGTTGCCATGACACTAAATAACACTAGCCACTTCATGAGAAAGGGATTTTTTCTATTTTCCATTTTTTTCCAGACCTTTTGACCAAGTTAAGTAGAAAGTAGCAGGTTGGGTGGCAGAAGTATTTGATACTTTGCTAACGCTTGCTAATCTTTTAACAATAAAGAGATTAGACTCTGGGTTCAAATAGCTGGAGGTGTGCTAGTATCTTCTATTTGCCCTCCACACCCACTCTCCTTTTTTTTTTTTTCTACCAAGTTCTGTGCTGATCTTCATGGAAACCATTGGAACGGGCTTACTTGACTATTAGTTTCTAAGAATGGGAAATAGCAGCAGGCGATGGGAAGCCTGGAGGAGGAGACACAGTTCCGATCCTGACTCTCCCCCAGCCCCTTCCCTGCCGCATTTGGTTATGCTCCTCTGACAAAGGCTCCAACTCTCTCCAGGCAGCCCTGCTTTTACAGATCTCGCTCTCCCTGTGTGTTCCAATAGCCACTTCTTCTCCTGCTCT
This sequence comes from Mesoplodon mirus, assembly GCF_964341445.2. Lineage (NCBI taxonomy): Eukaryota > Metazoa > Chordata > Mammalia > Artiodactyla > Ziphiidae > Mesoplodon > Mesoplodon mirus. The sequence continues at coordinate 10,422,192 of NC_138995.1, forward strand.
TTCTGTCCTAGAGGAGTGTTGCCAGAAAAATACAGGATGTCCACTTAAATTTGAATTTCAGAGAACAACAAATAATCTTAGTGCAAGTAGGTACAAAATATGCCCAAGACAGAATTATATTAAAACCTTGTTTGTTGTTTTCTGAAAATGTAACTGGACATCTTGTATTTTTATTGGCTAAATCTGTGGAGCCCACCCTAGGGGGTAATTGCTCTCAACTCTTTCCAGCTCCTTCGTTTCCCTTAACCCTGCAGCACATCTTTTTTAACAGTTTCCCCATTAAACTCTCCTCAGTTTCCCCATTTGAGGCTGTCCTCTGTTTTCTGACGAGCCCCGGACTCACACTAGTAAACACTGCTTTCTGGCTGGAACTTTATACCATTGTTTTGTTCCTCACTTTGAGTTTATCTTCTCTCAGCAGCAAGTGATACTGGTTTTCCTTCCACAGCAGTGAAATATACTTTCCCTTTAAGATAAGTGTATTTCAGCTTGAAAATAATAGTAGAAGTGGGACACGGCGGTGGCGAAAGCCACAGAGATGGTACACAAGCCGGCGGGCTTTTAAGAAACACTCGGGGCTGAAAAGCCTAGTGTCTGGAGTCAGACCAGCTCTAGTTGGAATTCCAACCACACAGGGTTGTTGTGGAGATGAAATGAGCTCAGGAATGCACAGGACGGGGCTGAGAGCGGGGACTCTGTTGTAGTAGAGCCACATTTACATATAAAGAAGCACGCATATGGGTCTCCATCCGGAGAGGTCAAGTGACTCACCCACGGGCACACAGCACGTGGGTGAAAATCTGGGACCGGAGGGCAGGCACCTGGCCCTGTGCCCCGTGTTTTTCCACAGGACCATGGGCCTGGCTGCGTCGTGTGCAGAGGAAATGCTGTGTCAGCTCTGGCCCTGCGCATCACTCTGCAGTCTGTCTGGGGAGAGCAGTCCGTCCTCGTGACTCTGGTTTTTTGGATTGCTGGAGTGAAGGCCTTTAAGTCTGGCCAAGTTGATGTTTCAGAGGGAGATGTTGAAGACGCGTTTTCTCCTTGGGTTTAGTAAACTCAGAGAAGGAAAGAGTAGCCTCATTCGCTAGTGAATGAATGAATGAATGAATTCAGGGAGATGGGAAGGGAACGTCTGCCAAACTCTGGTTGTAGTGCCCCGCCCTCCCATCTCCTGAGCATTCCTCAGCAAGCTACTGGTTGACTCTTTGTGGTGTCTTCTCCCCTCCTAGACCCCACATTGGGAGACCAGATCTGGCCTGATCTTGGTTTACCTGCTTCTAGCCAGGAGGCTGCTGTGCACAAAGCACATTGTAAGGCACAGAGAGAGCCCTCAAGAATGGACAAGAAAGCAGGAGGGTTTCCCTTTTCCCCAGCCCAGGACAGGGAGAGCAGATAAAAGCCGCTCCTAGTGCACAGGCAGCCCTAGGGACCTCCCACACCGCCTCTCCTTCCACCCTCACAGCAGCCCGATGCTGAAACGGCCTCGGATGGCGCTTTTGTTGTTGTTCTTCTTCTTAATTACACATTTTATTCTATTTTACTTTTTAAATTAATTTTATTTTTGGCTGCGTTGGGTCTTCGTTGCTATGCGCGGGCTTTCTCTAGTTGCGGCGAGCGGGGGCTACTCTTCCTTGTGGTGCGCGGGCTTCTCATCGCGGTGGCTTCTCTTGTTGCAGAGCACGGGCTGTAGGAGCACGGGCCTCAGTAGTTGTGGCACACGGGCTCAGTAGTTGTGGCACACGGGCTTCAGTAGTTGTGGCACGTGGGCTCAGCAGCCATGGCGCACGGGCTTAGTGGCTCCATGGCCTGTGGGATCTTCCCAGGCCAGGACTTGAACCTATGTCCCCTGCATTAGCAGGCAGACTCCCAACCATTATGCCACCAGGGAAGCCTTGGGATGGTGACTGTGTTATCACGCACGTCCTACGAACGCGCCCATCCTCAAAGCTACACCGGGAAGCAGGTGTAGCATTTCCTCCACTTCCAGATGTGGATGCTGAGACTTAGTTGGTGCCTCGCCCACATGCACCACATGCTATGTGTTGTTACTCCTAAAAGCAGGATTAAAACCCAGTACCGTGGCCCCAGATCCCAGGTTTTATCCCATCAGGGCCTATGTGGAATGGTAGTGAAGGGATTTGCTTATAAAGCTGGTAAGAGGCAGAGTGAGATTTGCATCCACACTCTTTTTCTTATACAATTATGTTTATTAAGGAATTTAGTGTGTTGCAGTCTTGGAACCTATGTTTCTGTCGAATTGAGTTAAAGTGCCGGAAAAGTACTATGGGAACAAAAGAGAGAGAAGTGGGTACAGAGAAAGAGAGAGAAAGGAAAAAGGGAAAAAGAGAAAGATCAAACGTTAGTGCCATCAGAGGTGAGGCAGCATTGGAGGATGGCCAGGATTTGGGTGAGCTGCCTGCGTGGAGCTGACATTACCGGGGAAGGACGCTACAGTGGACGAGGCTGGTGGTGAGAGGACAGCATGGGGCACAATTGCAGCATTGTCTGGTTCGGTGCTTGCTGTGCACGCCAATCTCGTCTGGCTCTGTTGGCAGACTTTCTGGTGTACGTCCATTTGCGGCCTGTTCTTCAAGATTCTGGAGAGACCTCCCTTCTGATATTGGACTTTGATATTTCTCAATTCGCAGCCACCTGCCACACATATCTTCTGCCACTTTGTCCTCTAGTGTTCAAGACCCAGGGATCATTTGGAGAGCTGAGAACAGACAGAAGTCGCATGAATAGAGGGACAAACTTTCCCAGCCCAGGAGCACTTTGTATCTAATAGTCTGTCTTTCCTGGGTGAGTGGTGGTGGGAATGGGCATCCAGGGACCAGCACTGACATCCCCAGTGGCCCTGGAAGAGACAAGCCCTCCTTGCAGGGCACATGTCAACGAGGTGACCAAACAGCTTCATTTCCTTTATTGGAAAGAAACAGGATTTTTTTTTTGGCAAAATGCCCTGTTGTGTCAGACCCTTTTTTTTTTTTTTTTTGTAACAGGGAACACCATGACTTTCCTATTTGCTTTCTTTGTGAAAGTACAAAGCTAAGGGCTTTGAATTTTTCCATCTTCTTTGCAAAGTGAGCTTTTCAAGAATGGGAAATAAGAACTGATGTTTACAAAGGGACTTAGCACTTTTGATCCTTGATGTAACTCATAGGAGGGACAGATGTTTGCTGGCGTCAAGCGAGTCATCGAGCCCCGGGTACAGTTGAGTGGCGTGAGGCTGGAATAGGTTAGTAGGAGTCAGGGATGAGGGTTGAGCACGTGAGAAACTTCCAGCGGTCGAGTCAGCACATGTTCCATTATATCATGTTGTCTCTGTGCTGCTGTTTCTCCATCACTTAAATTGTGTGTTGACAAGCGTGATGGCGCATACCAGGGACGTTGAGCAGAAATGTATTCAAACACCTACCATGAACTGAAAAGTTAATTTAATTGTGCCAAGCTTTTGCAAAATAGCCTCTACACTGTCACCAGAATGATCTTTCTTCAGCGATGCTCTGATCTTCTCAGTCTCCTGATTTTAACCCTTTAATAATTGCCTGTTCTCTACAGGACAGACACTGATTTCCCTGGTGAGATATTTGAAACCCTTCCTGATGTGATCCTTACCAGCTGCCTTTGCTTCATCTTCTGATTCTGGCTTTATACTTACACTCTAATTCCCCTAATACTTACAGTTCCTTAAGTAGGCTTTGTTGTTTTGTCTCCATGCTTTTTTCCTCTGCTTGGAATGTCTTTCCCTGTCTCGATCACCCGCTGAATTTCTATTCATTTTTCAGGACTCATTCACCTCTTTTGTGAACCCTTCAAGGTTAATTACCTCTTCCATCGAAAACATATGAACCTGAGGGATATGTTCATAAATACTCAGTTATGATAAATGATAGTCGATTTATTTAGTTGCCTGTCTCCCTGAAGGCATCTCCAGGCAGGCATCTACTAATTATGACACCCACTAAACGAACAAAAATGTCAACAAACTTTTATTAAAGACCTACTCAGTGCCAAAAAAAGAGAGACCCAGGTATGATAGGATGTATTATGGGCCTCCAAAATATCCATGTCCTAACCCCCTGCAACCTGTGAATACCACCTTATATGGCAAAAGGAACTTTGCCTATGTGAGTAAGTGAAGAATCTTCAAATTATAATCCAGGGAATCCTGGATTGTCTGGCTGGGTCTTCAAAGTAATCCCATATGTCCTTATAAAGAGGCAGCAGAGGGAGAGGTAAAAGGCAATATGAAGGCTGGAGCAAGTCGCTGCTGAAGGTTTTGAAGACGGAGAAGGAAGCCACAAGCCAAGGAATCAGTTCTAGAAGCTGGAAGAAGCAACAGAACAGATTATACCTGAGAGCCTCTGGAGGGAGCACGGCCCTGCCAATACTTTGGTTTCAGCCCAGGAAGCTGCTTGTGGGCTTCCAGCCTGCGGAAGCTCAAGAGATTGAATCGGTGTTGTTTTAAGCCACTGAATTTGTGATAATTTGTTACAGCAGCAATAGGAATCTAATCCATTAGATAATATGTATTATGGGAGAAAATTTACAGATGATAATTACAGGGGAAGAGCAAAACAGAACAGTGCTGCTCAAATTTTAATATGTACAAGAATCACCGGAAACAGTTACAATGCAGATTCTGATTCACTAGGTCTGGGGAAGGGTCTGAAATTCTACATTTCTCACAAGCTCCTGAGTGAGGACCACGTTGCTTGTCCAGGGACCACACTTGGAGTAGAAATGGACTAGAGAGCCGTGGGGTGAACACAAACTAGACTGATCAGAATGAAGAGTTTTAGAGAGGTGGCTGTGGGCACAGAACTCTGGAGACAAAAATCTGATGGGCAGGAGTCTGTGCCGTGATGACCCCGGAGTGGGTGTCTGATGCTACCATTTATCACGCAGCGCCCCTGTTGGTGGGGAGTCTGGAAGCTGCTCACTTTTATTGCCTCTATTACTTCCAACAATGTTGCAGACTAGACACCTTAATGCACTCATTTGGTGAATGAGTGCATGAAGGCCTACAGGATTAAAGGACTTTGGCCACACCTACATGGGGTCAGAGGTGATAGGTCCAGAAGTATCTAACTCCAGAGTGAGTAGGGCTTTTCCCTACTTTCTTCCACCACCTTTTCTCAATAATGGGTAATATATATGTACAGTGGAGGTCCTCAAATCCCCCAATGAAATATATTCATATTACAGGGATTAAAATTGTATTTGCCAAGACCCAGGCTGAGAAGGAACCAGAGCCTTTGCCAGGGCATCCTCTTAGGTAAAGCGACAGTCCAAATGCCGAGTGGTCAGAGTCCTGTGCAAAGCATGGGCATCAGGGGTAGAGAAATACAAGGCATCCTCTTCCATTTGGTGGGTAGAGGAGACAGTGGAGGACTGAGCGTGAGCCAGCCCTTAAAGAGGGCTGTCTCCGGGGGTCAAATCCGAGAAGCCAAGGGCATTTGGCAAACTCAAGGGATGGGAACAGGGCTCAAATGGGAAAAGAAAGCGCAGATGCAGAACTAGAATGGAACAGTAATGGTATCGGGAGCCAAACAGGGGCCACAGAGGGAGACCGTGTCCTTTACCCCTCATCAGGTCTGTGGCTTGGGTAGGTCTCCTCACCTGTATATAGGAAGGGTTATAGCCATGCTGTAGGTGTGGTGATGATCAGAACAAATCTACATAAATCTCCATCATTCTCCAGCCATTATGAAAATGACTGATTTCTTCAAACAGCCAAGATGTCTGTGCTGGTCTTGATGTGCTCTTGGTTTTATAGTCCCAGATGGAATTGAATAACCTAACGTGTGACTTTCCCACAGAGTTCCTCCAAGTTCTGAATGGCGAAGTCCTGTATTAACAAGGTGTTTTGGTTTTTTTTCCTTTTTGCAATGTTTTTGTATTGTTGTATGGCATAGAACATAAGGGAAATGCTTGAATATTTCCTAAATTACTCCAGATCATCAGAGGTTTGGAGGAGAAAGGAGAGAGTACATTTGAGCAGAGAAGTTTTAATTTTGTGGTGGCACCATTGACCGCTGACTGATATTTATGTAATGCATGATACAAAAGGGCCTTCTCCTTCTCTCTAATCCCTCCTGCACCCACCCCCTCAATCTACTATTTAGAGCCTTGTGCCAAAGGCTACTTTTTCTTGCCTGGGCAGCAGATTTTATACATTCTAGACGGCGCTAGTGGAGGACAATAGTATTATTTGCATTAGGGAGACAGCACTGTGGCTTCATTAAGAATGTAGGTTTTACAAATAGAAGTGGATGGAGCTCCGCTTTACCTGAAGAAGTTACTTAATCCTCTCTGGGCTTTTTTCTTCATCTGTAAAGTGGGAATGGAAATAGCATTAACCTACCTCATGTTCTTTATGAGGGCTGTGTAAGAAAATGCTAGAAGAGCATTTAGACCACGTTCAGCAAACTTTTTTCTATAAAGGGTCAGAGAGTAAATATTTGGGGGCTTTGTAGATTATAGGTCTCTGTGGCAATACTCAATGTCGAGCCAAAGTGGCCACAGGCAATATGTAAATGAATGGGTGTGGCTGTGTTCTAATAAAACTTTATTGACAGAAACAGACCTGGGGCCATAGTTTGTAATTCTCTGCTTTAGAACAATACATATACACACTAATATATATAAAATATATATGTATGAATCACTTTGCTGTACACCTGAAACTAACACAACATTGTAAATCAACTAATTTCAATTAAATAAATAAACTAATTAAATAAAATTGTGATCACCACAAAAAAAACCAGTAGCAATAAGCCTTCAAAAGTGGTAATAGCAGTTATGATTCTTTGCTGTCATTGTTAGAAGCATCATTATATGGACCTAATCCTTATTCTTTCAGCCACCAGGTTCTCCAAAATTGGGGCTGGTCCCATTCATTTTTATCCTCTTTGGAGTAGCTGTTTTTATAGAAGTGCTAGTAGGGAGAGGGGGGATTCTTTCCTCTGGCCTTTAAATCTGACAACAGAATCCTGTAATCCAACTGTTTTGGATATGGCTTTTTAAATATGTTGGCCCCTTAATGATTTCATTTTTATTGATCAATCTTAGAGTAACTGAGGATAATTTGAGAAATAAATAATAGACAGCATGGTTCATTTCTCTTAATAGCACAGCCAAGATTCAAGTGGAGAGCTGGAGAAGGGAAATTTTATACAGAACAAATCACTGTAAAGTGTGAGCAGATCAAGATAATCTCATTGTTTACTTTTGTCTGTCCCTGAGGCCTGAGTACTTATAGCCAAGAGAATTTATTTGATGAGTTTAGTCCAAGAAACACAACTTTCTGGTCCTCCCAGCAGAGCACAAGCGTTAATTTAACAGTGTCTTGTGCCCTCTGAACACCGATGGCCTTCTGTTCCAAATGAAAAAGTTCATCAGTGAGTTTATCTCCTGATATGTTATTAGCTGGAAATCAAAATTAATAAATTTTGTCCGATTGCCTCCAGTGGAGATAGAAGAGGATAGGATTTTTGGCAGTCAGTTTCCGCTCTGTCATCTGCTTAGTGTTTTTTCTTAATGTGACTCCTAGGGATCTTCTGAACTCAACGCTGCCTGGAATTCTCAGGGCGCAAGATTGAATAGTATTGTATTTCCCCCTACTTCCATAATATCCTTTAAAAATATCTGAAACTTTGCTGCCCAAACAGGAGCAAAGCCACACTGGGCTCTATGACAGGAACCTCAAAAGGAGTGACTGGGGCAAGACAAAGCTGTTGGTCATTAATGCATTTGGTGTTAGGCTTCCTGTGGTTATGAGAGACAGAGACCCGATTCAGACCAGCTTAAGCAAAAAATAGTTGTATGGACAAATGCAACTGGGACATTCACTAATGACCCATGGCCAAGGGCAAAAGGAAAACGTGCTGGGCAGATCACAAGCGTAGCTACCACAGAGCCCGCTGGTGAGAGGCACAGCTTCTCTTCCCTTTGTCTTTCATGAGAAATCTGATGGAGGTGGAACTGGGGAATCGGCTCTGCTGTGGAGACCCTCATGTAAATAGCCTCGGGTTCTTAGGCAAGCACTGAACATAACCAAATACCCTTATACTACTCCTTATACACAGGGGTAACCTGTCCAGTCTCACACATAGGATTGTAAGGACTGCTAAATAGGAAGCAGCGTGAAAGCGCTGTAAAGACACACGACTATTCATTCCATCTGTTATCTGAGTCCTTTTAGACTCAGCTCCTTCCAGGAGGGGTGGGTGGAAGAGGAGGCCACAGGAGAAGAGTTGCCTGATCATTGTGGGCAGAGGAATGAAGGTTTTCAAAATCTGTGATCCTACGAAAGGACCTGCTCTTAGTTTTATATTAAGAATCTGTAGGGGACTTCCGTGGTGGTGCAGTGGATAAGACTCCACACTCCCAATGCAGCAGGCTTGGGTTCAATCCCTGGTCAGGGAACTAGATCCCACATGCATGCCACAACTAAGAGTTCACATGCCACAACTAAGAAGCCTGGGAGCTGCAACTAAGGAGCCTGCCTGCCACAACTAAGACCTGGTGCAACCAAATAAATACATAAATAAATATTTTAAAAAAAAGAATCTGTGGAATGAGAAGCAAGTGTCTTCTGCACGTGAAGGCTCAGACCCCCTTTATTTTCCCCTCAAATAATTACCCACATCTGGCCATAATGTAAACCCATATCTTCAATTCAGGAAGCTTGTGATTGTCACGTGGCCTTGAAATTTTGCATGATTACAAACTTTTTCCCCCATCTTGTTGGACCAGTCTAGGGCATAGTTTTGTAATAGAGATACAGCAACATTGTTTAAGGCAAGTGAGTGTCAAGAACCTCAGACCCCTTCTATGAAGCCATGCTCACGGGCACTGCCGAAGTGGCAGGGGGATTAGCAGGCACCCCTGTGCATCTTGTGTGATGTTTCCCTTTTGAAAAATTCCAAAGAAACCTCTGGTTCTTTGCCCAGTCTCAGTCTGTTATTCTAGACTCTTTTTCTTGCAGGTTGATTTTCTCCTAGGGGCCCTGAGGGTCTCCTGACAACTTGCTGTGTTCCACCAAGCCCTGACATGCCTGTGCATTGCTGGTTCCCACTGCTGGCAGGCTTCAATTTACTTTCCCAGGACAGAGCTCAGACCCCATGTGAATCAGTAGATGAGAAGAGATGCCTAAGAGGAGGAGCCGTCACAGCCCACATGTAGAAAACCTTCTCCACCTTCTCTGAGTGTTTTACACAGAGCCGATTTTCAATTCAGGCACATGAATATAGTACACCACGGGGGTGTAGACGGATGATGCTGTGGGGCGTGAGAGGGATGGAGAAGAAGAGAGAACAAAAGGGAAATGGTCTCAAAGCCATCGATGTTCTGTCGTGGTGTGGCCCGGCCAGCTAAGCCAATGCCTGCAAAGATGTCCTGAGGATTACCGTTATCTGAGCACCCCAGCTGAATTTGCGAATAGAAAATCTTGGTTTCAGAATTTGAATTTTTACTTCCTGTCTTTTTTCTTTTTCACTTAGGGATTGGCTTTTTTTTTTTTTTCTTTTTTTAAGTGAAAAACTCTCTCCTCCAACTCAAACATTCCAAGCCCTTATATTTTATAGCCTTTCAAAGTTTTTCTTTTAAACGATAGTCATAATCCCAACCCCCCTTTCTGAGAAGAGAATTTTAAACAGCTTGGTGAACATCCTTCTAAATAGAGAAGTATGGATAATTATTTGACAAAATGGAGTTACCTATGTTTTTCTGTAATTTATCATAATTTATTTAAACAGTTCACAACTTGTTGGGTGTCTAGAGTGTCCTCATTTTTTCATAATGTATACGGATGTAGAGCTGGGCACTTAGCTGGAATAAATTAGATATTTTTTAAAAAGAAAAAAAAATTAACAATTATGAAACATAACTAAAGACACATATATGGTTATAAAGTTGTCATATAGTGAAGCAAATTATCAATTTTAAAAAGTACTAAAAATAAAAACTGAAGTGCTCCGGCAGACTCATTACGTAATCAATGATATTATTCCATTATTGTGCTGACCTACTTCTTTGTGGCAACATGACTTGACCATTAATTTTAGACAAAATTAATTCACCCATCTATTCAAGATATATTTATTGAGTTCCTGGCAGAAAATAAAATATAATAAAAGGTCCCCACACTCCCAGAGCTTATGTTCTGAAGAGAGGGAGAGAGAGGGGAAAAAAACAAATAAACAAGTAAATAAATATACAAAAATATCAGATACAGAAATGGTGTGCAGAAAATTAAAATATGGGTGTGTGACAGAGAGTGGAATAGGGTGAGACTCTCCCAGGAAAGGACCAGTATACAGAGAATTGATGATAAACTCATGCCAGCCATGCAAAGACCAGGGGTAAAGACCATTCCAGGGAGAGGGGACAGCTAGTGCAAAAGCCCTGTGGTGGGAGTGAGCTTGGCATGTTTCAGGAAGACAAGGAAGGCCATATACATTTTAGCTCACTAAGGAAGCCAGAAAAGTGGCCCAGGATGAGAAGGGTCCAGGATGTGCCAGTTTTGTCAACCAGGAAAGAAGTTTGCAACTTACTATAGGCACACTTGGAAGGTACCAGAAGGTCTTAGGCCGAGAAGTGACATGATGTTACTCATGTTTTCAAATGAACACTCTAGATGTTCCATGAAGGATGGAGTGCAGGGGGCAAAAATAGACAAATTAGGAGACTGTTGTAGGCCCAGGTGGGAAGTGATAATGGCTGGACCACCTGCCACAGTGCTGGGGAGACCTGGATGAACTTGGGATATGAATTGGACACAGAATGAACAAGACTTGCTGATGGAATGCATGTGAGAGATGTAGGAAGAAAAGAGCCAGTGAAACTATGGAGAATAATTATTGTGTCTGCCAAGCATTTTTTGGAAAAAGAGCATGTTTGGGCACCTATTATAATATGATGCATAGGGTGAATTTTTTTCTCATAATAATGAGTGCATCCCATTTGTTAAGTACCTACCATGTGCTGGTCACTCTTTTCCTTACTGTGTGTGTAGAGGGAATACAAAGATGTCCATTGAATGAAATTCTCTTCCTTGCACCTCACTTACTAAATTACAAAATGACCCTTGTTTTCCATATGGCCTCTGCCCCTCTGAGGATTGCATTGCCAAGGAAACAGATTGCTGAGCAGAGGCACTGTAGCTAAATCCTATTAAACGTGCAGTAATTCAAACAAAATGCATAAAGCCTACCAGCACTTGGGTTTGGAATGTTGGCTTCCACATGTCCCCCTCCTAACACCTGACTATATGCCTAATAAGGTGCAATGTTTAGATGCCTAATTCTACCCAGAGTTCTGGACTTGTACATTCCTGCCCCAAATCCCTGCTCTGAATGTCAGAATTTTTAATTAATCTCCCCAAATGGTATTTTCACATAATGAACTCTGCATGCTGCTAGCTTCAAACAGTAGACAAAAAGCAGTTCTTTTCTTTTCCTCAGTCAGATTTTTCCTTTGTAAAACATTCAGCAAAACTGCTTAATTAACTGTATGTGTTCAAATAGAGTTGGAGAGAGTCCAGAACTCAAGATTTCAGAAGTAGACATTGTTTAGAGACCAACGAGTTCAAGTCTGCATTACACATAAGGAAACTGAGGTTCAGAAAGTTTGATTTATGTGTCCAAGGTCACATGGTATATTTTTTAATTAATTTTTATTGGAGTATAATTGCTTTACAATGTTGTATTATTTTCTGCTGTACAGTAAAGTGAATCAGTTATACAGATACATATATCCACTCTTGAGTAGAGTTCCCTGTGCTATACAGCAGGTTCTCATGAGTTATTTGTTTTATATAGTAGTATATATATGTCAATCCCAATCTCCCAATTTGTCCCACCATCACACAGTGTACTAATGGGCAGTGCCAGGGCCAATGCTCACTTCCCCTGGCTGGTGACCCAATGGTGTCTCTGTTTCAAGGTTGTTCCTCTCACCACCTCTCTCCTAAAAGTCACCCCTACTACTCCTTCAGTATAAATTCTTCACATCCAACTCTCTTTCACCTACACCCTTTGCAACCCAGTCTCAATCTCTGATCCTTATTGTTCATCGCTATCCTCCCCTTGCCCACGCCTCAAATGCAGCTTCTTACTCCAAGTCCTTCTGATCTTATCATTCACTCCCATCACCATTTCCCAGGCTCATCTATCTCCTTACAAGATCAGTGCATTTACAGATCAAACGTGTTTTGCACAAATGGATTTTTTTTTTTTTTTTTTTTGCGGTACGCGGGCCTCTCACCGTTGTGGCCTCCCCCGTTGCGGAGCACAGGCTCCGGATGCGCAGGCCCAGCGGCCATGGCTCACGGGCCCAGCCGCTCCGCGGCATATGGGATCCTCCCAGACCGGGGCACGAACCCGTATCCCCTGCATCGGCAGGCGGACTCTCAACCACTGCGCCACCAGGGAGGCCCTACAAATGGATATTTTTAAACCAGTGCCCATGGGTTTGGCTATAAGGCTGTCCTCACTTCACCCAGTCATTTCAAGAAAGAAAGAAAGAAAAGAAAAAAAAAAGAAAGGAAGGAAGACAGGAAGAAAGAAAGAAAGAAGAAGATCCAGTGGAGTCAGAAAAAGGTGTTATTGGAATTAATGTACCATGTATAGATAAATTATTCTTATTTAGGAAAATTCATTGCTAGGCTTATTGGATATGAAAGACAAGTCCTAGAGGGCATGAGATGCAAGGAATCAAATAGGTAGATTCAACTCTACTGCAGAAAAAATGAGTGCCTCATTGGTGGTGCGAGCAGCTAGAGAAGACAAAGGCCAGAGAGAGCACTAAGAAACACAGCGTCAGCCTGAAACCTGATTTGGCAGAAATGGACAAGACTTTTTAAGAACAAGAAAACACGATATTCAAATATAAGTTCTGCAGTTTATGTTTACCTGGCTGATACCCCTGTGTCTCCAACTAAAGTCACTCAGAGATTTATGTAAAAGGCAATCTTGGGAAAAACAAGAAGTGGTCTCCATCCTGAATTTGGGTTGACACTACAGTAAAGGAGGCGGGGCAAAACCTCAAGGTATAGGATGCAGAACTAAGATTCATTGAAGCTGGAAATTGAACCAGAGGCGATTAGAAGAAATGTAAGCCCTTAAGGGTTTGAATAAATCTTGGGAGACAATTGAGTTTGCATTGGAATTACCATGGGGAGTCCAGTCAAGTTTATCTAGATCTGAAGAGGCATGGGCCCCAAATATATCCAGGCAGTGGGGATAGAAGGAGGAAGAGGCTCTAATTCTTGTCCTCTGGTAGCTCGTAGGAAAGTACATCAGACAGCTAGGTATGGAAATAACTAAGGTACAAGGCAAAAATTGGCTAAAGATAGGAGCTACTCATGTCGACTCATGGTAGGGCACTTAATATACTTCATACAGTAAATGGGAGATGACTCACAATGATATTGTGCCACCTTAGGTTACCCTTTGTCAGGTAGACAGTTGGGAAGAGACTGAATTTTTTCCTTGGCCTACTGAATTGGCTCTTTGATTAGAAATAGCTGCATGTTTACTCATTTCCTTTCATTCTGTCATTGAAGAAATATCTATGGAGCCTCTCCTTCTGGCCAAGCATTGCAGCAAGTGCTCTGAGTGCAGTGATGGACCACTGCTGAGGTATGATTCATTGTCACGGAGCTCAGAGTCTAGAGGAGAAGAGAGGCATCAATCAAAGAAGCAGACAAAGGGATATGGTACTGTAACTGTGATGGGAGTTATAGGAGAGGTATATGGTACCAAGAGAACATAGAACCAGGGAAACACACCTAGTTAAGGTGCCAGAGGGGGCTTCCCTGAGGAGCTAAGATCTGAATGATGAGTAAGAGTTAACAACAGGCAAAGGCAAATGGGAAATCGTTCCAGACTGAGCCGTTAGTGTGTGCAAGAGTCCTGTGGCATCCAGGAACTGAAGCAAGTGTTGTAGGAGCAGGGTGAGCAGGGAAGAGGCATATGGTACAACACACAGGAGCCAGAACACAGGGCTTACAAGTTCCATTCCTCTTACTCATAAAAACAATGAGGGCACTTCTCCGACGGTCCAGTGGTAAAGAATCCACCTTCCAGTGCAGGGGACGTGGGTTCGATCCCTGGTCGGGGAACTAAGTTCCCACGTGCCACGGGCCAACTAATCCCATGTGCCACAACTACTGAGCTTGTGTGCCTCAGTGAGAGAGCCCACGTGCCACAACAAAGATCCAGCATGCCACAACTAAGACCCAATGCAGCCAAAAATAATTTTTTAAAATTATAATAAATAAATACAATAAAAATAAATGTTAAAAAAACCCAACGAGGAACCATCCAATTGTCTCAAGGAAAATATGATCATATTGAAAGGTTGAAATAATGACGCTGGCTGTACAGGAAAATGGTGCCGAGCGATGGTAATTCCTAAGTAGATATTTTGCACAAGTCTGTGATGGCTTAAACTAAGCTAATGTCAGTAGAGATAGGAAGAACTAGATTTGACAGATATTCTGAAGGTAAATTCAATAGAGTTTGGTGAAAGTTTGGATATAGGAGGATCTTAGTTTGGGTTCACCCAGAAATGAACTCTGAGCCAAAGACTCAACATATTGGAATATACGGGGCACATTGTTATGGGGGTGGGGAAAAGAGACAAAGGAGGGAAGGCAGCCACTAAAAAAGGAGGTATTAAGCCAGTTACTTTAGTGAGCGACGGGACTAGGGCTTAGGTCATTCTGGGAGCCAGGGAAGAATCATGTCTCAGAATTATCCCACTCAAGGGGTAAAGAAGCTGGGCTATTGATACACCAAATTCCACCCGTCATTGGCTGAAGGCTGACGTGGGAGCATTCATTTTCTGGCACTCCCAACCTGCCTGCTATGGATTTAGAAAACGTCTTCAGGAACAGAGATGTGCGAATTGGCTGTTAGAAGTGGTCTGGAGCTCATGGCAATGCTAGGGCCCAAGGGATATGGTTGGGGCACAGACTGAGTGCTGTAGTGGGTAAGGGTGAGCGTCAAAGGCAACTTAGATTTCTGGGTTGAGCTGCCGAGATAAGAAACATTGGAAAATGTTGCATGCCAGACACTACTACCAGACCCTGGGAATGCCCCTGCCTTCATGGAATGTATAGTCTAGCAACTGAGCTAGTTTGTGAGGACACCCAAGGTTGCTCTCCAGGGAACAGGCACATAGACTCTGCCTGCTTTGTCCTAATCTCAAGGGAATTACTGAGGGAATAAATCTGATTAACTGAGTTTAGGCTGTGTGTCAATCCAGGGCAGTGAACAGTTGGCTGTTTCTATGTTACTCCTGAGACAGAGGGGAGAGCTAGCCCTCAAACTGGGTGGTGGTTTCAGAAGCAGCAGGTTTTAGTTTTCTAGGGCTGATATAACAATTGACCATGAACTTGGTGGTTTTAGACAACAGAAGTGCATTCTGTCACAATTCTGGAGGCCGGAAGTCCAAAATCAAGGTACGGTCAGGGCCACATTTCCCCTGAAAGCTTTAGGGAAGGAGGCTGCCTGGTCTCTTCCAGCTTCTGGTGGCTGCTGGTGTTCCTTGGCTTGTGGTAGCATTACTCCAATCTCTTCTCCATCTTCACATGACACTTCTTCCCTGTGTCTCTGTGTCTGTGTGTCTTAAATCTCTCTCTCCTGCCATTTATAAGGACACTAGTCATTGGATTTATGGTCCCCCCTAAATCCAGGATGATCTCATTTCAAGATCCTTAATTACATCTGCAATAAAGTCACCTTCACGGGTACTGGGGGGGTAGGACTTGAGTATGTCTTTTGGGGGCCCCTATTCAATTCACTACAGAGGGCTGAGATCGGTATATGTTTACAACAGGTTAGGAGTTCTAGCAAAACTATCTTCAGTTTATCATCTGGTCTGATGTTAAGCCATATGGATTTATAGTCAGAAAAAAAAATGTAGGCAGCTTCTCAGAATGCTTTATGGGATCCATGGGATGTAGCAGATTTAGAAGAAAAACTCCAGGTTGGTGGAAGGACATGAAATGAGCCCAGAGCAGAATCTGTTCACAAATTAATAAAGAAAGAGAAATGAACTAAGAAGGTAGAACAAAATCACCAGAAGAAAAACTTCAAGTTCTACATGGGAAGTAAGTGAAAAAGAAAAAGTGGAAACAGAGGTACCATTGACAATCATGATGAAGTAAGGAACAAAAGCTCAAACATATAAAATGAAAAAAATGAGGGAAGTTATAGTCAAGGAAATATCAAACCAAGCCTACATCTAGAAAATAAAAATTTATGCACTTGAATATGAGACCTTTAAAAAGGATCTTTAAGTTGCTTTGGGAAATATTTCTTCTTCTTCTAGTTGTTTCTAGTGGAATGTCTGACATGACAACTACTACCTACGTCAAAGACATTTCCACCAATTATTGTCCAACTAACCTTTAAACTCTAACTTCTTGGGCTTACTCCTCAGCCTGCATGTGGGTCAAAATAGTTCCTGGGCATCTATCATCTTCTGGCATAGTTCAGATTCTTTGGAAAATCTAATGGACTTAGCTCAGCTATTTAAGTAGACCACACAAGTCATGGATTACTGGCCATCAAATTAGATGCTACCTTTGGGTTGACCATGGATCCTTGGTCCGTTCACCAGAGGCCAGGGGAAGTCAGACAGAGGGGGTCTCATGGTTTGAGGATCTGTTCCTTCCAGGGTCATGGCTGGAATAAGCGGAAAGATATACATATATTAAACAGGTACGCAAAGGGGTGAGAGGAAGCAGTGTCCGAGCTATGAAATAGGGGTGGTTGGAGGAGTTGGCATAGAGGACTTGACTCTTAAGTCTGAGTGGTGTGCAACCATGGGAAGGCAGAGGGAGGTGGCTGAGTGATGCTGGGAGGGCAGGCAGGATTTCTGAATGGAGTCTATACACAGCCCCTAGGAGGGACCCCAATATGCCACATCAAAGACAGCTGGACCAGGGGCTGATGATGGCAGCAATTTTTATCAAAACTTTGTGCCAGTCTCAGGTAAGAAAGCAACTGGAAATAAGAAAAAGACTTGAATTATATTTATTCATCTTGTGTAAAGGGTGGAGGAACATTTCCCCGTCTCATTTCTTTAACCGGAAAGCTGGCACCATAAAAGGGGTGGTTAAATGAGCAAGGATGCCAGCACTCTCATTTATTTATTGGTATGTTCCATTTTAATTAAAATCGTCGTAGCTAATCACTCGTTTCACTGTGTGCAACACCAGCTGAATAAGCTGGAGGACATGACAAAGGCAAACATAAACTCTGCTCTCGCCCAATTTATTTAGTTTTGCTTTCCCTTTCCCACGTGGTAATTCAAGGGAAACATAAAGTTAACCTTCTATTCTTGCCTCTGTCCCTAGGAAATGAGTCTTATGTTGAGTCAGTGGATGTAGTAGAAAGAATATGGGCTTTGAAATTCATACCTGTGCATTTGGATGCTGGCTCTGTGACCGTGGGCAAATACTGAACTTCTCTGACCCTCAAATTTTCGTACCTAAAAATGGGAATTATCATAGTACTCACTGCAGAGAGTTGGTGGAGGGTTAAATGAAATAATCAAAGTGAAGGGCCAGGTATATAACAGGTGCTTAATAAGAATAGTCCCCATCGTCACCACCACCATCCCGTTCACCTGGGTAGCATCTCCTTACCCATCAAAGCTCAGCTCAGCCGCCACTTCTTCTGGGATGGCTTCCCTGAGTCTCAAATCTTGTCCCTCCTCTCTGTGACTGTGTGTTTATTCCCATTATTATATGACTGTGTTTGAGTTTTCCATTTACTTGGGTGACCAGCTGGTGCACACATCCCATCAATAAGCAATTGTGTTTTTTTAAACTGAAATGAAAATAGTATTTTTCTAGTATATAGTGTATTTTCAAACGGCTACCAAGTTAGGAGGACATAAACACTTGTTAACTTGTTTGCCTCTAATAACATAACAAACCAAATTATTACGTGTTTCCTTTGGCCTGGATGTACTGTGAAAAAATTGCTGAGATGCCAAGGGTACTCATTGTGAACCAAGAAAATTCAGGAACTTCTGGTGTAGGAAAATGATAATATTCAGAACTAGAGAAATAGCAATGCTTATTATTATGGTTGTAATATAATGTCACGGTTATAATAATGCCATAATTACTAACAGTAATACTGCTACTGTTTCCCAGGCATTATTCTGAGCATTTGGGTGAGCTTTAAGTAAAGGAGTCGCATGTACTAACTCTTTTAATCCCATCAATAGCCCTAAAATAGTTTCTCTACCCCATGTTACAGAAGAGGAAACTAAGGCCTATAGAGAATGAGTAACTTGCTAAAGGTCGCCGAAAGGACTGATACTGGAGCTGGGATTCAAATCTAGGCATCCTGACTTCTAGACTCAGACTTAAGCACCTGCTTACCAAGGCCACAGGGATGCAAAGAAGGAGACAGAATTGAGATGCCTGGCTGGCAGAATCCACAGACCTTACAGATTTTAAGGACTGGAGGCAGTAGCTGTTTGGGCATGTTTGTCCAGCCCCCTCCATCTTCAGCAATGCTCCCACCCAGAGCCTGCTGACTCAGGGGACTTAGGGAGACACATGCAATTTTGGCCCCAACTCTGACCCCTGCCCTTGAACATGTCTGTACGTTCCTAGAAACCTGCCAGGTTACCCAAGCGAGGCCAAATGGAGTTTCCTCTGAGGAATTAGGGACTGAAGCACTGTTTCTGTTGTTTTTCTCTGTCTGTATCAATAAACTCAGTAGGATGGTTATTGTCATAATAACGACAGGATGCAGAAGTAAAGGTTCACATCCTCTTGCTTTTGAGGTAGGGGTTGATCCCCATCGCTGTGTTCCTTGAGACTGATTTTTTCAGTGGTTTTGTATATTCCGTGAGATCAGTACTCTGCCAATAACTTCTTTTATTTGAGCCAGACTTCCTAGATGTCTGTCCCTGTAACAGGCTATTTAACACCACTAAAAGGGGGGTGGAGGCAATACCTCCATCACTGAGCCCCTTAAAGTGGGTGGCCATGGGTGTCATTCAGAGTGTAGACTTCAGCTGGGCCACCTCCTCTTAGAAACCAGGCAGGTCTGTGGCGTTCGCATAAACAAACAGTTCAGAAAGGTGGCTTTCCACACTGCCAGAGAGGTCAGCCATCTACCCGGCAATTACACCGCTGTCAGATTGTAAATACACATTTGCAAATGCCTCCAAAATTGTTCAGAAACAGTTCAGGCCTGTTCACGCAGGGCTAGTTACAGAATGTTAATGGGGAAGCTCACCCACCATCTGCTTTCGTGGTTGGAGCCAGATTTGCGCCATTTCAACGTTTATGGGTATAAAGCAGCAGATCAAATGTTTTCCTCTGCCAGCACTCGGAAAATCAAAACTCAGTAGCAATGGACAGTTGCATGGCTGACTGATGAGTTTACTGTGGGCATCCCATTTTCAGCTACAACACAGTCTTATTAAAAATGGTCTGGCTTTCTAAAAATCTAATAATACTCAGGGAAATGGGAAAGTGCCATCATACAATTGAGGTTATGTGGCTTTATTCAAGACCCCCCACACACCTTGCCCCTGATCTGGTGCAGGACGGCTGATACCATAATTAAACGAAGAAATCCCTGCTAACTCTAAAGCATGATATATGGTGATGCCCATGTAAGATGTGGTAGATTTCAAGGCATGCGATTCAGAATGTTTGTCTCTTTGGCTTTTGATTTGGGGATTGCGCTTGAAATCAGTGTTTTTCTGCTATCATATTAAGACAGATAATGTTCTCTCTTCTGATTGCAGGCCTCTCATATTCCTTCATTTCAGTTATTTTGGATGATGACTGCCAAACCCCACCAATACCTAAAGTTGTCCTGTGCATGTCCCAGAACTCATATGTTAAATGCAGATCATCCTGAATTCTAATTGCTGGCAACACCTCAAGTTTGGGTGAATATCCATCCAACCATTTTCAAGTGTTATGGTGTATTATTAGGGCTATAGCTCTGCTGTAACAAACTGACCCCAAATTACAGTGGCAGATATGACAGAATTTTATTTTTCTCCCATGTAACAGTCCCAAGTGAATAGTCCAGGATGGTGGGTTGCTTTGCTCCACAGACTCATTCAGAGATCCAAGCTCTTACCATCTTCTGGCTCTAACTTTCCTGCAGGAATTGTCTTCATCTGTGTAGTCAAGGCTGGGTTGCAGATAAATCATGGAAAAGGGAAAGAGAATCCAGGGAATCTGGCTTGTCCCCTAAATTGGAGATGACTGCAAGAATGATTTTCACTCATATCCCATTGGCTTAAGTTAAATTTCAGAGCTACATTGAACTGCACCAGAATTTAAGTAATGCTGTTTCTACCTGGGCAGCTATGGGCTCAGATTCTACTCTATTGCCAGATAAAAAAAGGAGGATGGATTCTGATGGCTAGTCAGAAGTTTGTCACATGTAACGACAGACAGAGGTATTACCTCCTACAAACAAGATGAATGCCACAAGATCATACATTTAAAAAATATTTATTAAGTGCCTACTATGTGCCTGATCCTTTTTCGTACATGTGTAAGGAAAGCATTGTTAAATATACTGTGGGTGAAATTATGCAACAGTATAAACACATTTTTCTACTTAAAAAAATGTTTTTTAAATTTTTATTTACTTATTTATTTGGTTGCACCAGGTCTTAGTAGTGGCAGATGGGCTTCTTAGTTGTGGCACATGAACTCTTAGTTGCATCATGCATGTGGGATCTAGTTCCCTGACCAGGGATCAAACCCGGGCCCCCAGCATTGGGAGTGTGGAGTCTTATCCACTGCACCACCAGGCAAGTCCCCATTTTTTTACTTTTGAAAGACTTTTGCTTTTTCAGATAATAGAGGGGAACTGGAAAAAAGGCAAGGGTTTTACCTTCATATTGCAGGAAACATATTCATACCTATCAAATTCCAACAGCTGGCATTATTGTTGTTCTGTGGATAAGCCCACACAAACACCGCTTAGAGAGTTATTGGGGTGTTGGTCTCATAAATCATAACTTGCTTATAGCATGTTTATGAAGCTTCAGTAAAGACTCTTCAGAGGATGACATCAGATCGTTGAGATTAAATTCAACCTCAAAGGAGGGTTTTTTCCCCAAAATAATTAAGGCAACAAACAAGGCACATTTTGCAGTCATTCCCCGGATATGATAAGTCACACCATCTTCAGGGTTCGTGTACTCAAAGCAGTGAATAATAATATGATGACCAGAGCGTGTCAGGTGATTCTGCTGGTAGACGCTGGGATGCAGGAAATATTCCAGAGGCACCAGGAACACGTTCTTAACTTCATCAGGGTTAGGCTTGGCCTGGAAGTTGGAGTCTATAAATCCTACAACAGGGGTTATCAGTGTATCTCTCTGAAAGCAAAACACAAAAGATACAAACTGAGAAGTGAAGACATACCGTTTCAAAAAAAAACATGGTTAAAAGCATGCCACTTCTACATAAGCTAAGCTCACAGGCCAAAGCAATCAGTTACATAAAACTTGCTCCATAAGTAAACTTTATGTCCCCCTAAATGGGAGTGGTCTCTGCCCATGAGTCTGGAAATGCTATTTTTGGGGAACATAAATTGGTACAATCTTTTGGAACAGAGATTTAGTACTATTATAAAAATGTGCTCCCTTTGGCCCTGAAATTGCATTTGTGTGAGTACACCTGTATGATAAATTCCTACCAGTGAGAAAAGATAAACGTACAAGACTGAAGCATTATTTGCAGTAGTCCCAAACTAAAGTTATCACTGCTCAATGGATGGATATTTAGGGTAGATCAATTACAACTATATCCATATAATGGGGTACTATGCAGCCCTTAAAAAGAATATGATAAGACACCTTTCCTTATCAGTATAGACATGTGCCATCTTATCAATAGAAAAGTGACATCATATTAATTGTGGCATATTCCCATTTATGGAAAATTATATATATATATATTATACTGTTTTATATAACATATATGTTTATAAGTGGGGGGGGGATTTCTATTTACAACCACTACTGTGCTGAAATGAATGTAGGGTGCTGTTAACTGAAAGATTCTACTGAAAATCTTGAGGGGAGGCCTGGAGTTTAGTGTAGGAGCTGATAAAGGCTGCATGACCTTGAATTAGAAAGTGAGAAGAATCAGGAATTCCTGGGAGAACTCCTAAGAGGAAGTGGGTGGGAAAATCCAGGGATACATTGTGAGGCTGGGGTTCTATAGGAGGATAAACAGGCCTGTGGAAAATTCTGAGGAAGGACAGCTAAAGCATGTTTAAGAACAGTGATGACTGGGACTTCCCTGGCGGTCCAGTGGTTAAGACTCCACGCTCTCAATGCAGGGGGCACGGGTTCGATCCCTGGTCGGGGAACTAAGATCCCACATGCCGCATGGTGCAGCCAAAAAAAAAAAGAACAGTGATGACTCAGACCATTAACCAAATTAACGATGAAAGTCAACATTTGGACCAGGAGCGGAGGATGGGAGCACAGACTTTAGACATCCTTAGGGTGGGAAATCTGGGGTCATGAGTTGCCAGAGGCCAGAGGCTTTGTTCCAGCAGCAGCCCTCACTGTGCCTGGCCCTGCATGAAGGCTCAGCCTCTTCTGTCCCAGGGTTCCCCAAAGGCGGCCTCTGCAATGCAGACTCAGATGCAAGTGATTTCTTAAGGAAGTGCTCCCAGGAGAAAGTGGTGAGGAAGGGAGCGGGGAAGAAAGACGGGTATCGGGGAAGCCAGGCAAGGATGCTGCGGGGACCTGTGGGATGTAAAGTACACCTTCGAGTCTGTCCCACGAGGCGAGGGGGCTGGGCTTTCATGCCGCTCAGTCATTGGCTGAGGACTGCCCGGCTGGAAGTAAATCAAGGCAGTGCTGCCTCTCTGTGCATCAGGGGAGGCGGTTCCAGTAGTCCAAGGGCACGGGTCTTGGAAGAAAGCTGCTGGTGTGTGTATCAGAGACACGGCCTAAAAGGACTAAGAAGGCATCTGGACGGAGCCTGGAGTATCGCTCAGCACGCATCCGTGGCTGCTATTTCCATTCAAAGACCATAACCTTCTCTAGAATCCAACACCCTCCCCCTGATTCTTCACAACAACCTGCCCACGAGGAAGCTTGAACAATGGCAACTGGACAAGAAAAACTTGCCCAAGGTCACGTCCAGCTAACACTTGGCAGAAACCAGGATTCGACCACGGGCCTGCTGCCCACACACTCAAATTCTATCAAACACGAGATGGCACACCAGCGGGTGGCTTAAATACGACGGTGGAGAGTTCCCAGCTGCAGCTCCGATTTCATCCCCTCCCGAGGACTGAGGGCCACACTTGTTAGGCAGGTGCATGGACAGTGACTTTGCATGGCAGTGCCGGCCCTTAAATTGGATGTCAGAGTCTGAGGAAATTGGTGGGGAAAAAAAAAAATCAAAGCCTCAAAAGGAGATCATGGTTTAAGACTGAATGTTTCAGATGCAGAGTCAGGCACGTTCAACATGGTTCAAGCTTAGAAGAGTAAGAGAGACTCTGGGAATCTGTGGATGAAGTAGCATCTCTGGACATCCGGTCTCTAGAAACACAGGTGTCTGAATTGGCAGGGGAAAAAAAGGTGGTGCATGGCAGACATCCTAGGACCCATGAAACTCTGAATTTGGCCATTTGCTGAGTTGAAATGCCATGGAGACAGGCTTCTGCTGTGGACGTAGGGTGAGGCAGGCTTTAGGGCCCCTGGAAGAAGCTGCAGGCTATTAGAAACATCCCCGGAAGTCAGGATACACCACTGAAATGTTACAGGAATTGGGCCTTTGGGAGGCAAAGAAAAGGATCGAGACTGGCAGGCATGGGCCACGTACAGAGAAACAGGAGAACGGTCCCCCAAGGGCTCTGCAGAGAGAAGTTCATACGTGTACGACAAAAGGACAAGCGGGTTGGGGGCTGGAAGGCGTGGGAGGGTTAACGCCGGGTGTGGGTAAAAGCCAATGACACCCCAAAACATCTCCAGGCATTGCCCTGTGTTCCCTGGGGGACAAAATTACCCCCAGTTAAGAACCACTGGATTAGATTAAGCTTCTAAGCATTAAATAAATGGCATTTTGGTAGCACATTTAAAAGATCTGCAAGGTCCAAAAAACAAAATGACCCTCACTAGCGCTTCTAAAACACAGTACACCTTTCGTGAAAGCCTTTGTTCATTCTAATTTCTCGTTGATGTGATCAGCATTATATCAAGGGCAGGTCATCTTAGAAACCTCCTGCTCCGGGAGCATCTGGTCCACGGAGATCTCCTGAAGACCCATAAACACCTCTGAAGACTGTTATATCCTATCCCCTCAAGGGCAGAACTCAGTAGCTCCTGGGGACCTTGGACATGGAGTTACTCTTACTTTGGGAACTTACAACCATTATGCGTTTTGTCAAGAGTTCTAAAATCAATCCCTAAGATGTGCTGGGGGGTTTGCAGACATCCTCTGAAAAGGGGTCCCAGTAGAAAACACAGTTGAAGAGGAAGTAATTGACACATATCTTGTCCTAATCCCATGTTCCTTTTCTCTGTCTCATTTCTTTTTCATTGAGGATGCATTTATTGCCATTAGCTTCTTCCAAACTAAATCTCCCTTGAGTGGTGACCTTTCTATTTTTAAAATGGACCCAACTAAGACATATCTCAGCACCACCGATCTTCACAAAGGGTGATCTGGTTTTCTAATTTTTAGGTATCAGTGGGATTCTTCCTTTGACATAAAAATTCACCTGGAAGCCCGATACTATTTAAAACATAAAAAAATTTACACCTACCTCTGATATGTGATGAGTACAGTTCACCTCTGTGATATTCTTCCCTCAAGCCCATAACCTTAGCTTAACCAGGAGAAAAATATCGGATAAACCCCAACTGAGGAGCATTCTAGAACATACCTGACCAGTACACCTCAAAAGTGTCAAGGTCATGAAAATAATGGAAGGCTAAGAAACTGTCACAGATCAGAGAATAAGGAGACATGACAATCAAGCACAACATGGTGTCCTGGATCTCATCCAGGACAGAAAGGAGGACACTAGTAGAAAAACTAGTAAAAGACAAGAGTGGAGTTTAGGTAATGGTAATGTACTAACATTGGTTTCTTAGTTGTCACCAATGTACCACAGTGACGTCCGATGTCAATAAGGGGGGCACCCGTGTACGGGTATGCAAGAACTCTCTGTGATATCTTTGTGACTTTTCCGTAAATCTGTAACTATTCTAAAATTAAAAGTTTATATGAATAATGTTACACTGATAAAACAACGCTGTTATCCAACTTCAAATTTACTCCTTCTAAAGTCAATTAGTATTTACTTCTTCTAAAGTCAATTAGTACAACAACGAAATTGTTGTGTTCAGTTCATATGAAATAAGGTCTGGCTATCTCAGCCCCAGGATTCATTTTGTTGTTATGTTTGTTTGTTTGTTTGGTATATACTATCAAGGAAATCCTGCTTCACACAGAAATGCAGTTACAAGTAGTAACTGCTTTTAAACAGCTACCCTAGTGATCTCAGGATACTGCTCAATTAATGTGACATGGAGAAACTTGGTTCCACGGTATGTGCAAAAATGAGTATCCTTAGGGCAAAAGTGATACCCTGGTGGCCTCCGAGGGGCTGAAATTTGGTATGCTCAAGTGTGTATTATTGTTTCAAGAGAATTCTCAAAATAAATGCACACTGGAGAAAACTAAATGTGAACTGAATGTTAATGAAACAATTCTGAGCCATCTGCAGGGTTCCACAGCACCTGGTTTGAAAACCACTGATGGAGTTCAGCCCTTTCATTTCTGGATGGGGAAGGAGGGGCCCATACAGGAAGGGGGGCTTGCCTAAGGCCTCTTAGCTCACAAGGGGCAAAGTCCACACATGAACCAGGCTCTTGACTCGGTACAGCACTCTTGAGGGCCCTGTTTGGCCAAACATGGAATCCTGAAGATATCCACTGTGTGCTCATGAGAGTCTAAGAAACCCAGTTCCATCCCAAGCCTTACGTCAAACAGCACTGGTACCAGGCGGCAGACGACCTCCACCTGATGAGGGTGCAGCCCCACTTCCTCCTGGGCTTCCCGGAGAGCCGTGGCCACGTCGTCCGCATCTGTAGGTTCGCACTTGCCTCCAGGAAAGCAGACCTCTCCAGGCGACCTCCTCAGCTGGATATGGAGGGAAAAGAGCTGCAGTGTGGGATTCCAAGTTTGGTGCCGTTCACTCATTCAACAAGTATGCACTGAATTTCTGTCTTGTGCCAGAGACCATTCCCACACTCGTGGTAACAAGTGGGAATAAGACCAAAAAGAAAAGTTCGGTGTTTTTTTTTGAATCCTTTTAAAAAATGAACTTGGACAACTACCCTCACTTCTGATTTTTCTCTCCTTGCCCTCCAAAGATACCATACACACACAAACAGATTTACATGGATGAGGAAAAAAAGTGGAACAAAAGGAGAACGAAAAGAGCAATGTCCTCAGTGACCTTTACTGAGTGCTTACCGTGTTCTGGGCATGCTGCTTCACGTGGAGTTCTTTTCACTGAGTCCTCAGCACAGCTCTATAAGTGACTATTTTTTAAAGTGTTTGTTTAATTGAAGTCAAATTCACATAATATGAAATTAACCCTTAAGAGAAAAAATTTTAATATGTTTTTTCATTGGAGTATAGTTGATTTACAATGTTGTGTTAGTTTCTGGTATACAGCAAAGTGATTCAGCTATATATATAGATACATATATTCTGAGATACAGATATATATTCTGATATCTATATCTATATATATCAGATATCTATATATATCAGAATCTATATCTATATATATCAGATATATATCTCTATCATCTATCTGCCTATCTATCATCTATCATCTATCTATCTAACATCTATCTGTCTATCATCTATCTGCCTATCTATCATCTATCATCTATCATCTATATATCTAACATCTATCAGCTATCTGTAATCTATCTATAATCTATCATCTATCTGTCTATCATCTATCTATCATCACCTATCATCTATCATCTATCTATCGTCTATCTATCATCTATGTATGTATCTATCTATCATCTGTCTACTTATCTATCATCTATCTGCCTGCCTATCTATCATCTATCTATTATCTATCTGTCTATCATCTATCTATTGTCTATCATCTATAATCTATTATCTATCATCTCTCTGTCTATCTATCATCTCTCTATCATCTATCTATCATCTGTCTGTCTATCTGTCATCTACCTGTCTATCTATCATCGATCTATCACCATCGATCATCTGTCTGTCTCCTGGGGCCCTGCTTATATGAGACTCCAGGGAGGGACACAGCTCCAGTAATGCCTCAGGGAATTTCTTACTCCCACAGCCAAATAGGGCCTAAAGTCAGATGTAATTAGATTGAAATACTTCTTTGAAAAAAAATGTGACCTTTTCACAGAAAAGGTCTGTGAAATTTATGGTCTAAGATGATTCTTACGTAACAATCAACAGGCAAAGCAACTCCGAGTGAAACCGAGACCCATTTTGGGGTTCTCTAGATTTTCTACACTACTGTCTGTCTGTCTGATAATATTAAGAATATATTTAAGTGCTTCTCTGGTGATTTTGGCAGAGCTGGGAACAGACCCTGGTCCCTGCTTCCCACTGAGTACCTCCCATTGGAACTTGGATTTTCATCACCTCATGTGTTTATGTCATTGTTGCCAGACCCAGACCACAGAGAATCCACATGTCTAATCCCAAACCCAAAAATCTTCAGCTGATTCCTCAGCTTCCCCCTGACCGCACCCAAGGGATATTTCTTATTCTGCTTACAAAGCCTATTTTCTCATTATTGTGGCTTGTTTTCTTTTTTTACTAGGATAACTTTGAAATGACTGTTTCCCCAACTTTTCCTCAGAAGTACTCCCAATAGCAAGGGAGAGTGACAGTACCCAGGGGTGTACCCAAGGGAACTCCATTCCCAAGCCCAACATTTCTTTAAAGTGGAACGATTTATCGTAAAAACTCAGGCCACATCTGCTAATGATACTAATGGTGACAGCTGAGACTTACTGAATCCTTGCCAAGTGCCAGCACTGTTTTAGGTGCTTTACATTTGTTACCCTGTCAAGCCCTCACAGCAGCCCTATGATGCAGGTACTAATAGCTTGTCCTCATTTTGCAAGTGAAAACATTACAGCACAGAGAGGGTAATTAATTAGGACAAAGTCACACAGCTTCAACAAGACTCTGCATTTGAACATAGGCAGCCAGCTTAGGGCCCAGGCTGTCAACTTTAGTGCTCTAGAATTTTCACATTATACCTGGGGTGGGAGTAGTCTAAAACAGTGGCTCTCAGTGGGGGCAATTTTATCCCCTCCCCATCCCTGCTGAAACAGTAGGCAATGTCTGGAGACATTTGTGGTTGTCACAAAAGTGTGTGTGAGTGTGTGTGTCTGTCTGTGTGTGTGTTACTGGCATGTAGTGGGTAGAGGCCAGGGATGTTGTTAAACATCCTATAATGCACAGGCCAACTCCACCAACAAAGAATTATCCAGCCCAAATGCCAGTGGCTGGATAAGAAACCCTGGCCTAAAAGTATTTTAAATTACTTGCTAGCTAAATTACTTATTTTACTTTCCAAAACTTCTCCAAAACAGCCCTGTTATCCTGTGGCTTCATGTACTTCTCAAACATCACAATTTTGAGAGTACAGGTGAGAATCTAGAACCTCAAAATATGTGCCAGTGACAGCATTTCATGGGGTTTTCACATGTCCTGAGACTTTAATGGAAGGAGCCTTTTTGTCACCTACCTTCTCTGACCGAAGGGTGAACAACAGGTGGAGTTTTCCTTCTTTAGCCAACAATGGTAAAAGGATGGAACATTTGTTAGACAACAAGTGAGAATATTTGGTCCCAACGTCATGTTTTCTTAAGAGGGCCTTAGCGTCATCTATCAAACTGTTTCTAAAATGGAAACAAACCAAACAGGTTAGTAACCAGAGTTATGATGTCATACAGAGTGAAGTAAGTCATTAAAAAAATATCGTATATTAACGCATATATGTGGAATCTAGAAAAATGGTACAGATGAATCTATTTGCAGGGCAGGAATAGAGGCAGACATAGAAAATGGATGTGTGGACACAGCATGGGAAGGGGTGTGTGGGACAAACTGGGAGATTAGGACTGACAAATATACACTACCATGTGTAAAACTGCTAGCTAGTGGGAACCTGCTGTGTAGCACAGGGAGCTCAGCCCGGTGCTCTGTGATGACCTAGATGGGTGGGATGGGGGGTGGAGAGGGAGGCTGAAGAGGGAGGGGATATGGGGATATACGTATACATATAGCTGATTCACTTCATTGTACAGCAGAAACTAACACAATATTGTAAAGCATCTATAGTCCTAAAAAAAAAAAAAGTTCTGAATCCTGAAGCAGTGTTTCTGCTTCGTTGTGTGTCCTGGCATTTACCATTTCTGAGTCTCAGTGTACTTTTTAATAATATGGCAGCAGTAATAATACCCAAATCACGTGACTGTTGGCGAGCTAAAATGAGGCAAAAAACTAAGAACACAGTTCCGTACCTGAGTTCACTTTAGAAGCTAAATGAATTTTAAATGATGGTAAATATTCTTTCAACAGTGCAGTAGCTCAGTGTTGAAATCCATAATAATATTCAGGAAGACAGGTTTGCAGAGCAAGTCACTGTAAGGTTAGACCATCGTAAGGTTAAGGACTTTCTCTTAACCTGGCCCTTATGTCACATTATCAAACCCTTGTCTTCAAATGCCTTGTAACAGTGGTTCCCAAACTTAAGCAGCAACAGAATCACCCAGAGGTCTTGTTACAACATAGATTGCTGGGTCTACCTGTGACTTAGTAAAAGCCAAGTATTTAGATTTATAAGCACAAATGATGCCCTGAATCCATAAATATGGGTCTGTTTTGGTCTTTTTGACAGAAGGGAGCATGGCCTTGCTGACTCCTTGATTTTGAACTTCTAGCCTCAGAACTGTGGAAGAATACATTTCTGTTGTTTTAAGCCATCCAGTTTAGGATACTTTGTTATGGCAGCCCTAGAAACTAACAGTTTGATTTTAACTTTTCTATGGTTAAGGCAGTTTTGCATAAGGGGCAAAATCGGGTATTTAAGTGAGGCAGAACTGGTTTCAAAGTGTTAGGAACGACCTCTCTAAGCCTCCCTTTCCTCATCTGTGACATGCTGAAGATATTTGTGATGATTAAATGACATGGTTCTGTGGCTGACACTCAGGGCCCAAGGAATGGTAACATGTTATCACAAATGTCTCAGTCCTTAGGCAGTTGTTGCCAGAGATGTTTGCTATTTTTGCTTCTTTCTACGAGGCAGAATGCTCAGTAATGTGGTTGGGTAACAGCAGTGGATGTCAAAAGCGACCACATGGCCTGAAAAGAGAAACGGAATGCTGGCACTGGAGGGGACTCCAGAGCGCATCCCGTGCACACAGGCCCGCGTCCAGAAAAGGACACTGTCCCTACCGGGAATGCGAGGGACTACTTAAAAGTGTGGCTTTTCAGAGGCGCCCAGAACTGACCAGAGGGACCAGCAGAAGCAAGTCTGCAAAAACGTTCCCATTAGGGGGCTGGTCCTTGGGGTAATCGCCATAAAAACACCAAGAGTAGCATCCACCCCATTCTGGCCATGGGTTACCTCACCTTCTTCCCATGCTTTTCTCATTAAGGTGAAAACACGATCACGTCCTGGCTCAGAGCGGTTACGTAACTGAGACCCAAGATCCCGACCTGGAACCCAGAGCTGCCTGGCGCGGCCTCGCAGTCCCTGAGGTCGGACTCTGGAGACCGGGTGAGCGGAAGAAGAAAGTCCTTGGAGGAGGGGTGTGCACCCACGATAGCCACAAACGGCTCTGTCTTTGGCGGGAGAAGCTGCGAAGGCCCAGGGACCCTGCGAGCGGCCAAGAGAGGTGAGCGCCCCGGAGAGCGGGCTCGGAGGGTGGGCAAGCGGGCTCAGCAAAAAGTAGCCAAAAGGCGCCGGTCGTACGTGGCCAGCGATCTGTTCGGCCTCGCCGCGAGCAAGGCCGGGCCAGGCAGGGCTCGGGGTGCCAGGGCCGGGGAGGCTTTACCTGACTGGCTCCTGGGGAGGACAGGATCGCCACATCGTCCCCGGGAAAGTTTGTTTCCGGTAACTCCTACCCGGGCGGGCGGGGGAGAAAAACAAATCGCCCGGACGGGCATGCGCAGAGCAGCTCTGGGCCTGGGGCAGGGAGAGAAGCGGGGCCTGGGGACGGATATGGGGCGGGGCCTGTGGCCGGAGGCGGGGATGGAGCGGGTTCTAGGGTCAGAAGCAGGACTGAGCAGAGAGCCGTAGGCGGAGGATCGGGGCGGGGCGAGACGTGAGGGCGGGGCTAGTGGGGCTTTAAAAGCCGCGCCCTCCCGGTCGCGCAAAGTAGCTCTCAGCTCTCCCTCAAATGCTGGAGGTAAATGAGGCATTCTGAAATTGACAACTGTGAAAAAAGACAAAAGTGAAAATGCAGTGCTGGTGAGTTGAGAGTATTCTTACACTCGCACTCACTGTTGCTAGGAGGTCAAGTTGGTTCAACTTTTCTAAACAGCAGTCAACACATGACTACCCAGCACGTACTTTGTGCTGGATGCAGCTCCCGCAGTGAGCGAAAAGACACCGCAGAGCTTACAGTCAAATGGGAGAGAGAGACACGAATCAAAAAATTACATAGATAAAGCAGAAGTCCTTAGTCCTTGGAGAGCATGTGAGGGAGAAACAGATCAGGGAAGGCTCACCAGAGAGATTGACAGCGGAGCTGACGTCGAAAGCAGCTATTCTCCAAGTGTGGTCCTGGGACCAGCCATGACCGTCCACGTCAGCACCACCTGTGTGCTGTTAAAAATAGGTAGATTCTGGGGTCCCGCCCCGGGGCTGCTGGATCAGAAACTGAGGGTAGAGCACAGCGATCTGTACTGGAAGGGGATTCTGATGCGCCGAGAGGGAGAAGGGCAGGGAGAGCGTTCCAAGAAGAAGGACAAGTTTGTGCAGAGACCCCAGAAGTAGCTGGAGAAGAGCAGTGAGAGGGAGCCTGGTTTGAGCTGACACTTAAGAGGTCACTTCAGAGGCTGAAGGCTAGGCTGACTTCTCCATCCTGCACAGAAGGTGCAGTGCCCGGGGTCCTCAATAATTTCAAGACCCCATGAAAATACTTTAATTTTAATTTCTTCTAAACGAAGAAAATGAATACAATAATATGCAAAATATAATAATGAATCCAGCCTGGCTTATATTCATCTCTATACCAATGCAATCTTAAAATAGAATTCATTTTATTATTTTATGGAGGAAGGGGTGTCCATAAACCCAAAATTACCTAGGGCCCATGAAAATCACAGTGTGGCCCTGGGTCATGGGATAGTTGGGCCACGGTTCCCAAGACCTTTAAAACCACTAAGCTCAGGGCTTCCCTGGTGGCGCAGTAGTTGAGAGTCCACCTGCCGATGCAGGGGACACGGGTTCATGCCCTGATCCGGGAAGATCCCACATGCCGCGGAGCGGCTGGGCCCGTGAGCCATGGCCGCTGGGCCTGCGCGTCCGGAGCCTGTGCTCCGCAACGAGAGAGGCCACAACAGTGAGAGGCCCGCGTACCGCAAAAAACAAACAAAAAAGGTCATTTTGTAGAGTAGAGCCCTGGGAATAGAGGAAAAGGCTTTGGAAGCCACAGCAGATGGAGGTTGACCTTCTTTCTAAAGGAAAGGAATAACAGGTCTGGGTTTTCAGGAAGATCCCTGTGGAATCAGGGTGGGAGATGGATTGGAAGTGAGGAGAGATTGGAGGTAGTTGGGTGGGGGCAGCTCTTCCAAAAGTCTGCGCTGAAGGAACCAGAAAAAAAATGCTTTAAACCTTCTGAAAAATCCCCATCCATACTCCTGACTTCAAAAATCAGAATGTAGCAGGAGTTTGGATTGCCTTCATGTAAAAAGTAGAGTCCTGAGATGCTTTGCTGTATACCAAGGCTATATGCAGGGCATCTACTTTCAAGATCAGAAATACTGCTGGAAAAACACTTAGCTTTTATGGCTTTTGTAATTCTGGAAGCAATAGCACAGGGAACATCACAAGGTAAAATGCATCATTATAAGAAGATATATATATATATATCTGCAAAACAATACAGGATTCAAGATTAATGGGCAATGTCTTTTAGAGGAAATGACTTGTCTCTGTAGCTTTTGCACACAGATTTGTTGGTAGTGACATAATTCTGGAAAACGTGTTGAAGAAAAGCAAAGCTATAAAAAGCTTCAGGCCAGCCTGCAAAGCCAACACCTCCATGTGCATTTCTCTCAAAAAAGCACATCCCAGGGGCCAGGGTGAAGCTTATCTGCAGTCCACCCACCTGGAAACATTGTTGAGCAGCACCTCAAGGCCAGGCCTGGGTGGTACAGAGATAAAGGAAATACCAACCAGCCTTTGCAGCAAAGGATGTCTGGGGAAAAGACCTGCAACAATTAGCATTAATGCCAGGTAAGCGCTCTAATCGAGGAGGGGAGCCAAAGTGCTCTGGGGGCCAGGAGCAGCGGGGAAGCAATTAATTCTGTCTGGGGGTAGGCAGTGGGGTCTAGGTAGGCTGTGGTGAGAAGGTAAGGTATAAGGAAACACTGAGCACTTAGCATTACTTTCCTAAGAAGATAAAGCTCAAGAAATGTGAGTTTCCTCCACTCCTTCCTCAATTTGCAGAGGGTCTCTAAACTCTTGCAGGGAAGTCCCAGGGGACAGCTTTCAGATTCGTTCTCACATATCCATCAGGGGATGACGGTTACAGTTGCTGGGCTGGGTATTGGAGGAGTAGACACTTCTCCCATCACCTCCATCCACTCCCCACCCCTCCCCCTGGCAAGTCAGAGAGAGTTAAGGAGGCACAGCCTTCTGCCCTTTTAGCAGAGGAAGATGACAGTGTTCTTTGAGGACTAGGTTGAAGTAGAAATTCCTTTATGAATGGGTCAGGGGTCCTCAGCATCAATATCATCTGGGGGCGAGGAGGCTGCGTGGACATCTAAGTGCCCCGAATCCCACCCTACAGGTACTTATCTCAGGGTGGAAATGCATCCAGGAACAGGCATTTGTGAGCAAGCTTCTAGGTGATCCTGTTGTAACGGTGAAGACACAAGTTTAAGTGCTCCCAAGGGAGACATCTGATGTTGAGAGGGTAAGGCCACCTCCTTTGAACACTGGGTGAGGTACAATCCCCAGAGGGAAGGCAGTTGGTGCCCACCAGTGCCAGGAGGTGTCCTTCCTGGTAGCACTGGAACAATCTTCCTTTCTGGGCTTGGGAGTTGGCAACTGGGGCAGGTCCAGCTCAGGAGAGACTCCAGGGAAGTTGAGTGGATTGTTTTGTACAAAGTGGGCTGAAGTGTACAGATCCCTACTTAATGTGGTGCTTGCTTTTTGGTAAAAGACCCATTAAAAAGGAAAGAGCTTGTGAATTTGATTCAGCATGTTTTCAAGGCTGAGCGCTCCTTCTTGGGCTTGGCATCAAGTTGGATGTTGGAGATATAGGGACACCTGACAGTTGATCCTCGTTGTTGAGGACTTTGATGTCAAATATGGCGGCAAGTAACTCTAGTCTGCACAAGAATCTTCTGGGGGCTAATTAAACATGTAGTCTCTTGGGCTGTGGCCTCATTCGCAATACAAACGCATCTGCATTTGCAGCCAGACCCTTGCGTGATTCAGATATAAGTCTACACTTTGAAAGGGGGAGAAATGGAACTCGAATCTGAAAAAATAAAATAAAAGAGTGGAAATCAGCCAGGCCCAGGAAGTCTGGATAAACACTTCAGCCAAGAAGTCGGTGACCTGAGGCAGTCCTTTATTTTTCTGGCGGCGAGTGTGGACTGGGAACAAAAGGTTAGATAGGGAATATTGGAAAAATGCTTCTAGCACGGCCCTGGATTACAAAAATGTAACTTGCTGGGAATTTATTTCTTGGTACTGCCAATGTGATTTTTCACAGTAATTCATGATGATTTTTCATTCACGTTTAATTTTCATTGTGTAACAATAAAACAGGTATACGCTTGTATATTAAAATGCCTTAAATCTCTGAGTTTCCGTGATCCAGACCTGCTAAAAACTGATGGGCGCCCATCTTTCACAGATTTTTCTACCCTTGTTGGGTCTCATTTCCATGCACATTTAGAAATGAGATAAAGATTAGTTATGTTTGATTCCTTTACCGTCATGTAATCTTTGTGTAATGGAACAATCAAGTAGGTTTAATTACCAGTAACAACTGTGCTGGGAAATTTGTAATCTAAATGAAGGCTCAGCCTAGGATGCATGGAATGGCATGACTGCGCAGCACGACGAGAAGCAGTCTGGTCTCAATTAGCTTGTGAATTAGTTGGGAAATTGGCTTAAGATTTTCCAGCGCATGTGGGAAGCTCAGCCTCTATGGAAGAAACAGATGCTGCTCTACAGGGAATTCGTCATCTGCGTCCTCACCTTGGCATTGGGTCTGCCCACCAGGAACTCACCACTCAACCCTGGTTAAACTCTTTTGCTTGTACAGGTTGGTGAGAGGAGATGGAAACTCACATCCCTCCCCAAATCCAGACTCCACCACTTACCTAGCCTGGTGCCTCACCCAACCCATTCTTTCTTCCTCAACAGAAACCATGCTCTGTGCGCTCTGCACACAGGGACTACACGGTGGCCCGCAGCCTCTCCTGGTGTCTCCGGGACAATGAACACTGCCAGGTGGGCAAAAAGACAGATGGAGAAACTCTTTGAGATGCCTTCCGTTCGCTGCTAGCCTCTGGTTCCATGTCGGTCCTTTGGCTGGGCTGTCTTAAAATGACCACACAGTAGTCTTGTCTGGGATGGAGGGCACTGGTCACGGTTTAAGGTCTTCAGTGGAAGCCAGAAAAGAACATGGGCTGTCGTGAAGTAATTTCAAGGGTCCGATGGTGGAGGATTGTACTTCCAGCAGCCACTGTCCAGTAGAATTTTCTACAGTGATGGAAATGCTCTCTATTGGTACTTTCTAGTACAGTGGCCACTAACCAAATGTGGGTATTGAGCCCTTGAAATGTGGCTAATGTGACAGAACTAAATTTAAAATTTTTTTACTTTTAGATAATTTAAATAGTCACATGTGGCTTGTGGTTACCGTGTTAGTACAGTCAAAGGGTTTCTAAGTTTCCTTCCGTCCTGCAACCTTCTTGGAAACATCAGCTCAAGTCCTCTACAGAGGGGGGTTACCATATCTTCCAGGTTAAAAACTTGCTTTGAGAAAAATTCTTAGAGTTTTTTCCCCAGGGTATTTTGGGGAGATGGAGCTGAAAGCAAGCATCTTACTTCTTTTCTTTGACAAAAGAAAAAAGTAAGCTCACATACCCCCCAGTGGGCACCCATTCCTATCCCACCACCTGTCACATTAGTGAGGGCTTTGAAACCAGGTCTTTAGTTTTACCCAAGACCAACAAAAATGCTTATTTGTTTATACCTACCTACTACATGACATGAGTTGTGTTGAGTTATATGTTGGACACAACGGTTGGCTATCATACCTCTCTTTAAATAATTAATATCGTGGAAGTGGAAATAAAGTATTTTCCGAAGTATGTTCCAAGCAACCTTAGACCCACGGGGGCACTGTGGTCAAATATATTTTGGGAAGATTTCATTTGGTACCTCCTCTTGCAGGTATGGAACCTTTTTAACATGTATCAACTTTAATAATATAATAGCCAGTTATTTTAGCAACAAAAGCGAGTTTACTTGAGAATAGCCTGAGGAATTGCAATTTGGGACCTGTAAATATGGCAGATCTTAGGCAAATGCAGAGAACAACGAAGGGGAATTTGCTTTTATAGGGAAAAAGGTTGGGGCTGGGTAGTTGGGAAGGGCTATAAAAACCAGAGTCCTTTGGAGGATATTGGGAGCCCAGTGTATGGAGGTTTCTCATTGGTGGGGCTGCTCCAGTCTCTGATTGGCTGGGCTGTTGGGCAAAGAGAAGGTTTCTTCTTTCTGCTGGACAGTACGGCAGACAACACCTTCCCGTGGGAGGTACAGGTGCTGTCTCAACCTGTCTGGAGAAATTGACGATGCATGGCAGGGGCATGAGACCTCCCCCTACAGGCCTGTCCTGACCGTCATTTTATCTGAAGTTCCTTTAATTCCACACGTGGTAAAGTTTTCAAAATATTTAGCTGTAAAGAAATCGACCTTACTTTGTTTAGCCCAACTTTTCTCTTCTCTTGGCCACAGACTTCTTTTTGCCCCCATGATATCCACTAATATCCATCTGAACTGGTGTTTTGTTGTGTTTTGTTGGTGAATGTAGCTCTTTGGGTGGTGCTACCTTAGAGTGAAGGGTAAGGAAACGGGGGAAGGATGAATTACTTCCTCCTGAGGGTGAAGGACAATTCCATGGAGAAGCCTGAAGTTGCCACCCTTCCTTACTCCCTCAACCTACTTTCTTTTCTTCATGGCATTCATCACTAGGTGATATGGTACATATTTAGTTTTCCTTAATTCTCTACTTCACTGCCACTAAAATCTCCTCTCCAGGAGACAGGGTACAGTGTATCTTTTTCCTACTGCTGTGGCCTCAGTACCCAGTTCATCAATGCATATCTTTTGACTGAATATGGAAAGAAAGAAAATATTTCAGCTGGGCTTTGAAGGAGTGGAAGGATTTTAATTGGCTAGACATTCATTCTAGAAGGAAGGAGAAACACGGAAGAATAAAAGCACTTAGCAAGTTGTTGAGAAGCTGGCTTTGTTTGAAGACACAGTGCGATCTCCCAGTGACAGGAGATAATACTTGGCAAGGATTCCCCGACGCCAGTACATGAATTGAGAGAGAGAGAAAGAAGGAGAGGGAGAGAGGAGAGAGGGAGGGAGAGAGAGAGGGAGGGAGAGAATCACCTTATAGGAGCATCTTCTAAGAGGATCAAGATGTTGGAGTTACCTCGCTATCTCCAGGAGGTGCTGGCTTCTCTATTGGGGAAGAGAAAGTGCTAGAGGAGTAAGCCACTCTCTGTTTTCTGGAATTCTGGCCAGGTTACCAGCCCACACACAAATCCACTGATATATCTGTACCGATGATACACACGCATGAAATATGCCTGGTACCCGCTTTTATACATTTTTATAAGATTCTGCATTTAAAATGAACTTGCTCCATTGTATCTACAGGGAAGTAAAAGACATAGCCTAAAACGTGCAAACCAGTGGCTCTCAAAAGCTGCCATCCTTGGGGCTTCCCTGGTGGCACAGTGGTTAAGAGTCCGACTGCCGATGCAGGGGATGCGGGTTCGTGCCCCGGTCCGGGAGGATCCCACATGCCGCGGAGCGGCTGGGCCCGTGAGCCATGGCCGCTGAGCCTGCGCATCTGGAGCCTGTGCTCCACAACGGGAGAGGCCACAACGGTGAGAGGCCCGTGTACAGCAAAAAAAAAAAAAAAAAAAGTTGCCATCCTTATAAACGTCTTGTCCGGATGTTAAGGAGATGAGTCATCCTTCTGGGAAAAAGGGCATTGCCCGTCAGGCTGTATTTCCTCTCTGCTTTGTCATTCAGAATACAGATGTGCTTTAGAGGCAGGGACAAAAAGCAGAACATGTTTAATGTTGTTTGTCTTTCTTCCTAATTAAAGAAACGTTTTGTTCCCCGAATAGATACTGTGCAGCTAACTAGGCTAATTTGTACAGCCTCATGGGAAATGAGATGTTCATCGTTTCTACAATGTGAGTCCTGTCCGACCTTGTGCAGAGATTAAAATGTGCATCCTGTTCTCTCTAGGTAAGAAGGTGCTCCCCACAGAAGCTTCCTCAGCCTCGGCAGCCCCGGAGTTGCTACTTTTCCCTCCTGGACCCTCCGCCAAAGTCACGTGAGTTTTACGCTCCTTACCCCAACTGAAGGGTGATGAGGTCAGTAGCAACACATCAGCATCAACAACGACCACTTGTTTCAAGCCCTGTGTGAGGCGTTGTAGGAAAGTGCGTTCACTGCTTTACATGGACGGGCTTAGTTAACCTTTGTAACCACCCTCCGAGGTAGAGATGCTTTTCTTTTTTGTGTGTGTGGTGAGTGCACTGAGGCAGCGAGCAGATAGACAACTGAGCATCCCAGAGCAGGCATATCTGGGCTAGGATTTGGATATAAACCATTTCACTCCAATGTCCATATCAAAATGTCCTATAACATTTTGCTCCTTATTGAACATGGTTTTTAGACTTTTTAGGTCTATTTTTCTGTGTCCATTTGATTGCTACTTAATATATACATACATACATGTGCATATATATGAATACATATATGCCCTCTGATGTCCTTTATTTGTGATGTATACTCTGCCTATTAAAAACTGGTCTAAGACGATTTGCTTGATATAAAACTAAAGACAACTGGAGAACATGACTCGTACAAATGAGAAAGAGGAGGACATTGTACCAGAGGCCAAAGGCAAGGTGGGAAGATGTTCATGGCATTGAAGTTTATCTTTGAACCTCCAGGGAGCTGAGGGAAGGAAGCAAGAAGCCTCCTCTCTTGCTCATTCCACATCTATGTCCTGCTAAATGTTTCCAAATGACATTTTCCTTGTAGCGTGTCCGCAGATGATAGGCTCCTCTAGCTCTGGGGAGGGCCAGGGCCCCCATCTCTCTCATAGAACAGAAGACAGAGTGAGAATAGATCAGCATCTAAGTCTTAAGGCTGTGCTGACCCCTGAGGGGTGGGGGCATTGCGTGTGTGTGTACACAAGTGTGTGTGTTTAACTAATAATGATGTTTCCAGAGAGCTGACCTTACAAAGTTCTAATTGGCTGCAGTCCTGGACTCAGTACACTAGACAATGCCCTGCAGAGATTAAAGACCATCCTTAGTAGGATCTGATTTAAGCAGCTATGTAGTCCACAGAAAGGCCATATAGAACCAGCAGGAGCTTTGAAACAATGGGAGGAGATGGGCGTTGTCACCCATGAGGACTGCACATGGGTTGGGTTTGAGTGCTCTGGAGTCAGAGGAAAGTGAGTTCAAATCTTGCCTCAGATCTTGGCTAGAGGTTTACCCTGGCTAAGTAAAAAATGGGACCACCTCAGAGGGCTGCTTCCACACCTGTTGAGATGATGTACGCAAAATAGGATAGTCAGTGCCTGGCACATAATAAATGCTTCATCAATGGCAGTCTCACACATGCTGATTTATAGAGATCTTATTCAGTTGATTGTCACCCATTTTGATACCTTATTACACGTATGGAGATGCACATGCGACTTATTTCAGCTGCGTGTGGAGGCATTACTATTGTTCATCGATTTCTAGTTCTCTTTTTCTTCCTGGATGTATAGGAGAC
Organism: Mesoplodon mirus; assembly: GCF_964341445.2. Taxonomy (NCBI): domain Eukaryota; kingdom Metazoa; phylum Chordata; class Mammalia; order Artiodactyla; family Ziphiidae; genus Mesoplodon; species Mesoplodon mirus. The sequence goes on from NC_138995.1 coordinate 10,462,580, forward strand.
TACTCTTCCCAGCTTCCCTTGCAGCTCAGCAGAGCCATGAGACTCGTTCTGGCCAATGAAATGTGAGTGGAAGTGACGTGCACCACTTCTGGTTGAGAGAGTGAAAAAGCCACAGCTAGGTCTCCAGTTTCTGCCCTGCACCAGGATCTGGGGGCACAGGCTGAGGGAGCTGTGTCCCAAGATGGCAGAGCTCTTGTAGCCTGGGGTCCTGAGTGACTGGGTGGAGCACAGCACTCCTCCCCACTCCCACCACCACACACACACACGCACACGCACGCGCACGCACACACACACAAGGCTGGACATGCCATGTGATCATGAAAGAGACAAACCACTGAAAATCTCTTTTATTTACTACTCAGCCCATTCTATCTTGACTCGTACAGATTCCCAGAATCCGGAGGCAAATTTGATACAGTGGAAACAAATGTCTCTAATTTCTATTGAAATTAAAGTCAAGGCTCATAAAATTATGATTGTACCCTTGCTTGTACCCTTGTTAAGAGATTATAATCTTCTATCTAACAAATACTGATATCATGTTAATCAAAGTGAGGTGTTTTTCTGTAATACTACATGTTCAGCAGTTTTCATTTCTATTGTGTTGTTGTTATTACATTTAGATTTTGGAAACATTCCTTATAGTCCAGTGTGTATCTTACCACAAATCTATCAAATCAAAAACACACACACATATATATATATATATATACACACACACACACAGGTGTATAAACTATATATATATGTGTATATATATACACATGGTTTTTGAGAGTTATATAACTCAGGCTAAAAGGGCTAATGGCGAATCTGGAAAAAGCTGAATCGGGGGCCTGGTCTGGGGTTTTAGGAATGCTCCGTACAATTCACCATCTTTGAGAAGCTGAGAGGATTTGCCAGGGAGGATTGTGCATTGGCCCCGCCGTGCGTGCAGTAAGGACATCAAGGCTTTTCCCTCATCTGGAAATGAGACAGAGTGTCCAGCAGGGAAGAAAAAAAAAAAAAAAACACCCATAAATGAAGGAGACTAGAGAATACACTGCTGTCTAGGGCAGTGGTTCTCAAATTTCAGCCTGTATCATCACCTGGAGGTCATGTTCACACAGGCGGCTGGGCTCCACCCTGGAGTTTCTGATTCAGCAGGTCTGGGGTGGAGCTGAGAATCTGCATTTCTAACAAGCACTCAGGTGATACTGCTGCTGCTGCTCCAGGAACCACACATTGAGAACTGCCACTCCAGAGCCCTGTTTGTCCAGAGGTGGTCTCTGGATTAATAGCATCTGTATCACCGGGGAGCTTGTTAGGCTGCAGAGTCTCAGGCCCTGCCCCAGAGCTCCTTCCCCTCTTCCTTCCTTTATTCTTTTGTGACTTTGGACCAGATCATCTCCCTAAGCCTCCTTTTCAAAGGAGCCTAATAACAGGATCTACCTCTTAGGATTGTTTTGTATTGTTAATGTGCATAAAATTCTTAGAACAACTGTGGGCATATATTCTCCTATGAAGCTTTTCAAGTCTTGGCTTCTATCATGATTTCTTATATGGGTGTCTAAACACGACCTGTGGGCTGTGCTGATGGCTGAACTTGCGAATCAATGTCTCATTTATCTCTGTATCTTGACAGCACTTGGCACAAGTCCTTTGGTACCTTAGATGCTCAGTAAGTGTTGGGTGAATGAATGAACATGCAGGTGTCTGTGTGTGGTCTGTGTGTTCGCTCTGCCTTTCAGCAGAAGGAGGGATGTACACACTCAAGTCCTGGGGCGGAAGGAGCTCAGAGTATTGGAGGACCCAAAAGAAGACCAGGGCACTGCAGGGAGGGAGGGGGATGGACAGAGAGTTGAAGAGCTCAGAGAGATGGGCGGGGCCCGATCATACAGGGCTTTTCCTACCATATTAAGGAATTGGAAATTCAAATCTCTGTTTCAAATTAAGCATTATGAGCGCTCTAACAGTCCTCTGAAGATTCTCTCCTGAAACTGCCTCTGAGCTGCCATATTTTTGAAAACTGTGTTTATGTGGCAGCTGCTGCCATGAAGCTTTGTGTCTTGTGATTACTTCTCTCGCTAACAGCTGTCGGTTGCTTCTAGAACTTTGTTTACCTAATTTGGTTAGGCTGGTACGCAGACAAATGGGTTTTGATATGATAAATGGTCCATGAAAGTGAGAGGAGAAGACATACAGCACTCATTTCCATTCTATCCAGGAATAAATAAAAAGGTTACCAGCTGTGAAAAACCACTAGATTAGAAGCAGATTTCTGATTGTCAGCCTGCTGGGAGATAATCTTGTCAGCATGACCTGCAAAAGTGGTAATAATTTACAATTATGTACCAGCCTTTCTCTTAGGACACACAAACGCTTTCTAAATATTTCCCTAATGTCTGTGAGGCAGAGATGCTGGGATATTATCATTTTGCAATTAAAAAGTCATCTTAAAAGAAACACTTTAATAATCTTTCTCAGGCTGTGCATTTGGAAAGCTTCTCAAGCCAGTGGTTTGGGGAGGGGAATGCCTACCTGATTGCGTTCCCTGGACACCTAAAAGCTTGGTGCTTGCATGTGTATTTCTATGCTGGCCTCTTTGTTGAATTCTGGAGCAGGCAGCTTTGGTTTCCTTTACAATGCTGCCTGTGAGGTAGATTGGATGGAGCAAAAGCACTTTAACCAATGCATCCTTCAGAACCAGCCATACCTTACTAAGTCCTGAAGGTCAAGAGGAATCATGGCGGCCAACTCCCTGTTGATGTCACTCCAAGAACTTTCCACAACCTTGCTCGAAGAGGGTGTCTTATTCATGGGCTGCTGAGCAAAGTGTTTTCTTTTTTGGTTGTTGGTTCAAAAACTTTTCTAGAACAGAGACCAGGAGGTTTTCCAGTCACTAATGAGAGCCAGGCCTCTGTGCCAGGGCTATGGCAAGGGCTCCTGCTAGGAACCGCAAGAATTGTAGGTTATAACCTTGGTTTTGACAACCACTCACACTGCATACCTTCCAGAAAATTATCTAACTCCCCTGAAACATGTTTTTCCTTTATCTAAAATGCATATCTTCTAAGAGTGTTGAGAATACCAAACGAGGTAACAGAAGTACAAGCAGTTTGAAAATCACAAAGGGATACACATATCTGGGGAAGGATTTTCATCATGTTATATGGAAAAGAGGCCTAAGCTCAGGCATTCTGACCCCTTTTCTGTGCTGACCCAGATATAACCGCTGCCCCATCATCCAAGTCTGTTCCCCCTCGAACTGGAGGGGCAAGTCCATGGTATACATACTCTCTTTCTCTTCCATTGTTCACCCGTCATAATTGCTATCAGTTATCATCCCAGAACCCATGCAGAGCTGAGTCTGTCTTGATACAACACTCTTGACAGCCAATTAAAGTTACAACAGTTCAATTACAATGGTCATCTGAAATGAAATGAAACCGTCCGTGGGCTTCTAGTACTTCTTGATAGCTCTTCCAACGCCCCTGCAACTTGCAAAGGGGGAAGATGAGAATGACTACGTAGTTACCACCCAGCAAAGCATTGCTTGGCAGAAATATTTAGTCTCTGGGGAGGGTCCCTGGTGGAAGGTGCCAGAGAGTAATGGTCACCCAACGTTGTGTCTGTTTCTCAGCCCTGCTGTCAAGATCTGTAGGACTAGCCCTGACCAACAGCCTTTGAACAGAAGTGGCCTGTATGGCTTCTGGGCCAAAGCATGGAAGATCCTCCTGGCAGCTCTTCCCTGGGTCTTACTACTGAGAAGGCCATGAGTTCCACAGGGCACAGCCACCAGATGGCAAATTATTCATTATCTCAGGCTGCTGGGGGACAATTTGCTTGGGCTCCTGTAAACAAGGTATCACAAACTGAGTGGCTTAAATAACAGAATTGTGTGGTCTCACAGTTCTGGAAGTTAGAAGTATCAACACAAGGTCAAGGTGTCATCAGGGTTGGTTCCTTCTGAGGGCTGTGAGGGAGAACCTATTCCATGCCTCTCACCCAGCTTCTAGTGGCTTGCTTCCAATCTTTGGCATTCCTTGGCTTGTAGAAACATCACCCCATCTCAGCTTTCATCTTTACATGGCTCTTTCCCTGTGTGCATCTGTCTCCAAACTTCCCCTTTTTATAAGGGCACCAGTCATATTGGATTAAAGGCCCACCCTACTCCAGGAGACCTCATCTTAACAAGTTACATCATGACCTTACTACCAAATAAGGTCCCATTCTGAGGTTAGGGCATCAATATATGCATTTTGGGGGAACACAATTCAAACCCAAAACAGTGTTGGCCCACATTGGATATGTTGTATGAGTTAAAAATACACTTCTGTTTTAAGCAACTGAGATTTGAAGGTTGTTTGTTGTATCAGCATTGTCTCCCTTGTCCTAATTAACACCAGAAGTTTAAATGATACGCACAGTAAGTAATCAGCTTGCTCACAGGGGGCATGAAGTTGAGAGCAGCGTTTCTTCTGAGAGGTGGGCTCTCCCAGATGTGAGTGCCTTACAAGTTGGTGATGACTCACCTCCTCACAGCCTCACAGAAATGGAGCTTCCTGGTTGGCTAACTACACCAGGTCATGCCTTGGACCATGTCTCTACCAGGTCCTTCCTGCCTCACTTTTAACTTCCTGAGAAGCATCACAAAACAAAGACAGAAAGAAAAGAAAAATATTCTTTTCTTGGGACCAAAGGACAGATAATCCATGTATTAGCACTATGCCGTCAAAGAAGAGTCTCCAGGGATCTCCTAGTTCAAGTGACTCAGCTGTAGATGAGGAAATTGTCATCTTGACAGGGGAAGGGGCCCCTTGTCCAAGGTCGTGGGGTTACTATGTGGCAGAGCTGGAGAGAGGTATTGGAGCACGTGAGGGCCAAGTACATCTTTTGGCTTTGAGCACTGCTGTGTTTAAATGTCTGTATTCCTTCAAAGTTCACGGGTTGGAACGTATTGCCCGAAGTGCTGGTATCAGGAGGTGGTGCCTTTGGGAGGTGGTGGGGTCATGAGGGTGCTGCCCGCATGGATGGGGTTAATGTTCTTATGGAAGAGACCCTGCTGAGCTCCCGAGTCTTTCCACTTTGTGGGGAGATAATGAGAAGTCTGGGACCTGGAAGAGGTTCCCCTGCCCGCCTGTAATGGCACCGTGATCTTGGACATCCAGGCTTCAGAACTTTGAGAAATAAATTTCTGTTGTTTATAAGCCACTCAGCCTGCAGTAGTTTGTTACAGGGGCCTCAGCAGACTAAGACAAGCAGCTTACACTTCAGCACTGGGAATCAGTATTAAGTATGACTTTCACAAAGATGAACCAGAAAGATAAGTGCCTTGCAATAACACCTGAGCGCCTGAAATGTGGCTACAATGAATTGAGGTATGCTGTAGTGTAAAATACGCACCACATTTTGAAGACTTAGTAGGGAACATTAATAATTTCGTTAATTAGGATCACGTGCTGAAATGAGAGGTGAGATGGAATATGCTATTAACATTGCCGCCTTCTGTTTCTTTTTACTTTTTAGACATGTGGCGACTGCCTACTGTACAGTTGCAGCGTGGCTTCGCAGTCGTAGCACACGTTGTCTGTTCATGGGCTCGTGCTGACTCAGGGCGATCGTTCAAATGCAGATTCCAGAAACGTGGTCTGCACAAAGTGAGTGGAGTCTTTGGTTTTGTGGCTCACGATTAATTTTAAAAAGAGTCCCCAGTAACTCTGCTGCAGGCTACATTTTGAGCTTAGAATATGCCACGAATTAGCTGGAGATGGCTGACAGCTGCCCCTTAAGTTCACCATAGTCTGTACCATTCCCTATCGTCTGTCCTCTAGTCATTGGAGCTGAGCATCCCTTTCCATCATTGTAAGACAAACATTAGCACAAGTGAGAGAAAGATGAGAGGGAAATTGTTTATTTACCTACATCTCAAACTTTGGGAAAAAAATAGGAATCATCTTCGTTTCCACAAATACTCCCTCCCATTTTTCTTGAAACACAGAATATGCTAAATGTTTGTTTGGCAGTGCCTGGGGATAGTGGGTTTTTTTTCCAGCCTCCTTCATTAGGTTGAAGGAGGGCTGGTCTGCCTGACCTCTCTGGCCATGGAAGTTAGAGTACATCTAACCAAGGTCCAATGGTCCCTTCCCCCTCTGGTACATGTGATTCTGTCTGGGTTGTTGAGAAATTATAACTCTTATTTTCCTTTTTTGCTAAGATTCTTCTCTTCTCTTTTACACTGGATTTCTGGGAAAATGAGAGGAAGCCTTAAATCATGTTTGTGTTTTTCTCCCTGTCGTGTATGAGTCTTTGGCTCCAGGTAATGTTTATTCATTTAGAGGAGAAAAGCCTATTCACACCCTCCTGGAACTAGGAAAATAGACTTCCATCATATTAATAAAGTAGAATTAATGAATCAAGAAGAAATATTATCCTGGATTCTTGATTCTTCTTCAGTATACCAACTGACTTTTATAAATTTAGAAATAGTCTGTGAACAACAGTATAATTTCTATTTGGTTTTTAATACCGTAAGTAGATGTGTGTGTGTATAGATTTTGAGATTAAAATTTTTCAGATAAAGGAATACTATAAATCTGCCTAGAAAACTTGGTAAAAAGAAGATAATTAAGGGAGAAAATAGAAATAACCTGAAATACCACCATGCAGGAATACTTATAGTATTTATATTTGTCTGTAACTTTTTTTACATATTTTAACTCATATATTCTTTTTTATGAATATTTTATTTCATTTCTTTCCAATTTCATTTTAATTTTTTTACACTAATTATGATTTCTAACACTGATATGATACTACTACCATCCATAGTCAAATTCTCTCAATTGTCCTAAAGCTGTGCTTTTTTTGGCTGCGTGGAGCAGCTTGTGGGATCTTAGTTCCCTGACCAGGGATTGAACCCCGGGTGGCCGCAGTGAAAGCTCAGAGTCCTAACCACTGGACTACCAGGGAATTCCCTCATATATTCTTCGAAAGGTGTTTTCTGACATACAAATAGGAGTATGCTACACTATATACAGTTTTCTATCCTTCTTTTTATCACTAAACATTGTATAGCATGGACTTTTCTCCAGATCATTTTTTTTCAAAAATATAGTTTTAATAGTTGAATAAAACTTGCTTTTTTTTTTTTTTTTTTTTTTTTTTTGTGGTACGCGGGCCTCTCACTGTTGTGGCCTCTCCCGTTGCGGAGCACAGGTTCCGGACTCGCAGGCTCAGCAGCCATGGCTCACGGGCCCAGCCGCTCCGCGGCATGTGGGATCTTCCCGGACCGGGGCACGAACCCTTGTGCCCTGCATCGTCAGGCAGACTCTCAACCACTGAGCCACCAGGGAAGCCCAAAACTTGCATTTTTGATGGATTGAAGTTTGAGTCAGTTTCTGTTATATCAGTGTAGGCTAAGAATATGATGTCATTAAAGTTATTCTCTCTCAAAGGATGATGATGTTGAGGATGACACTGATGCTAATTACAACCTCTAAAAAAAGTGCCTTTTCATCTCTCTTTCTGCCAGAAAGTAGGAGTCTTTCTATTCCATTTGGTAGAGTGAATAGCTGCTAACTTTTCCTGTATTTATTATGGAATATGAGGCTGCAGTTTATACTCCCAGATGTTTTCTCTTTCAATCAAGTGCCCCCCTCATTACCCGATCAGCGGGAGTGACATAAAACAGGATTTTTGAGGGCAGGATACAGGGGTTTAAATCCCAGCTCCACTATTTGTAGGCTGTGTGACCTGGGGCTAGTTTCTTACCCTCTCTGATCCTTACTTTTCTCATCTGTAAAATGTGGATAATCCAGTGACTTCCTTATAGGGCTGTTGTGTGGATTAAATGTGATGATAAATACAACATTGTAGTGAATTCTAAGCAAATAGTAAGACTTCAACCGATGGTGGAAATTCTCCTCCTCCTTCTTATCATCATCCTCATCGTCTTCACATTTTACTTGGATATTTTCTGTCTCTCTCGAGCATGAAAACCTCTCAAAAAGCAGAAGCTCTCCTTTGACATATATCTTGTCTGACCTTCGCTGGGCATCGTGTCCCAGACTTAGGTGCAGTTGCTTAACAAATGTTTATCGATCATTTCATACGTCTTTTGCCTTCTCTATAAATAGACATTTTTACTTTAAAGACTATGTCCCAGGCATGGCTGCAAGAAACAGAGCCATTTTGTACATGGTCGTGGTATAGTCACGCTTGATTATTTTACTTATTCCTCAAATACACCAACTAATCTGTCTTCTCATATCGTCATATGCACCCACCATGCACTAGGCCAGAACCGAACACTGGCAAGTTGGCCCCTGCCATCAAGAAGCCGAAAGTCTAACATCTCTTTTGTGTCGGTGATGTGCTCAGCATTTGGCTAGTCTTCTATTTTTAGCACAGAGCAATTTCAAAAGACTTTACCTGCCGGACTGCTTTTGTTGGCGGTGGCTGGTAAACCTCCAGTTTGAGCAGCAGGGTTTTTCTGGTCTTAGCAATTTCAGGAATATCTGAATGAAAAGGAAGTTTAATTTTGTAGGGGAATTCTGTATTTAAATATACAACACAAATCATACAGTTCAGGTATCTTAAAGATAAATCTGTTAGCCTGATTGGAATTCCCCATTACTTCTTCCTCTCGATACTTTCGCGTCTCTAAGAAACCGTGCAGTGGTCCAGTTGTCAGTGATGAGACTGGCAAAGTCTAGCGCTGAGACCTGGCCGTGTCATTGTTGTTGAAGCCGCGTTCGTGTGCCCAGTGCACGGTGAGGCCACACAAGCTGAAATGTTGGAGTCTGGAGTGGAGAAAGGATTATTTATTGCAGGGCCGTGCAAGGAGAACAGGGCGGCTTCTGCGCAAAAGACCGGATGGGTTTCAGGGAAGAAGCTTTTATAGAAGCAACATTTGGGGGGGAGGGCTGCAGGTGTGTGACCCCCCTCTGATTCTCTGGTGGTGAGATAACAGGATGGCTTTCTGGGAATCTCAGCCATCAGCATTCTGGTTCCAACCAGTCTGGGCTTGTGCTCAGCCTGAGGTTACCATCCTCTGCCTGGGTGGAGGGCTTGGTTCTGGAGGAAGAACTCAGAGATCTGTATCAGATTTCTCTGCGCAGCTCCTGCCCCGCCCCGCCCCCAGGAAGAATGGGCGCCAGGTCCCATGCTGCACTATTGTTTCTTTCTGCATTTCCTCACTCCCCTAATTAGTAGCTATTTGAATCTGCCCTTTGGAACTCAGGGAAGGTCTAGGAGGCTGAAACCTTTTTCCTACAAACAAGCAATGGGGTCACAAAAAGGCCTTTGTATTTGGGAGGGCCTTACAGGGTCCTGCTTGGTTTCAGCCTGCCCATTTCTTTTCCGCCCCCTCCCCCTCTACCCTTTGATTTATACTATTCTTTCTGCTCCTTCCTTGTATCAAAAATAAAGGCATTCTCCATGGCCCAATTCAAGATTCACCAAGGAACACATTTTGACAGAAAATGAGGTAGCTGCCTCAGGGCTCATGACAAGTCCTGTTTGCAGTTATTACTAATTATCTTAACTGTGCAATTAACATCTCTATTTTCTATTTCCTAATTAGGCTATCTAATGAACTTGTGATTTCCATGAGTTAGCCAGGATTTCCGTCCTATCTGAAGTAACGATCCCCTGCTTTTCTTTTCATCGACTGTAACTATGAAACTGAAATTTCATTGTACATTTTTACATTTATTTATTGTCTGTCTAACCCACTAGAAGATAAACACTATGGGAAAAGGGCTTCTGTTGAGTTTACTGCTGTATCTCCAGCACCTAAACAGCACCTGGCTCATGGGCGGTACTCAATAAACACTTGTTGAATGAATGAATTTTTTTTCAAGAATTGACTAGTGTACAAGATAAAGGTGGCACCCAACCTCTTGTGTGTCTCTTGCTGAAGAAAACCATGGTGGCAACAATAAAAACGAACCCAAAGGTGCTATACTTTCCTCATCCTTTGCTTCTCACAGGTAGCCTATCAGCGAGTCTGTAAATTCTGTGTTCAAAATACATCTTGAACCTGACCCTCTCCATCTCCATTGCTACTGCCCAAATCTAAGCCACAGTCATTTCCCCACGTGGGGAATGGCCTAGTGTCTCTGCATCCTTCCATTTCAACCTGTTCCTCTGCACAGCAGCAAAAGAGATCTTCTTAAATTTGAATTGCATTGGCAGTCTACTTAAAATCCTTCAAACCCAAAACTCTCAGAAGATAATCCAAACTGGAACCATGGTCTTCGAGGCCCAGCACAACTGTCCCTTTCTTTGTTGGTCAGTGTCACCTCATGCCTCTCTGTTTTTTTGGCCTGCTGTGCTCCAACCACATTGTTTTTCCCTCAGTGCCTGGAATGTGCCAAGCTCTTTTCCACCCCAGGACCTTTGCATATGTCCCCTCCACCTGGAATTCTCTCCCCCTCAACTCCTTCTCTTTAGAGTAAGATGTCACCTCTTCAGAGATACCTCCCATCATCCCCATTCTGTTAGCCTTTCCGCCAACTGCTCTTTGTTTTTTCTCCTTTGCCCGTTTTATCGCCTTTAATTATTTATTTCCCCCTCTTGTCTGCACCACCACAGTATAAACTGCAAGAGGGGAAAGGTGGTAGCCATAGCTTCACTGTTGTCTGCCTAGTACTGACCACTGTGCTGATAATTAAGTACCAAGTAAGTGCTTGTATTCATTTCCTGTCTATCGCCACTGTAACAAATTGCCACAACGTTGTGACAAAGCAAAGCAAATGTATCATCTTATAGTTCAGGAGGTCAGAAGTACAAAAGGGGTTTCACTGGGGTAGAACCAAGGTGTTGGGAGGCTCCGGATGTTCTAGGGGAGAAGCGTCTCCTTGCTCCTTCCATCTTGTAGAGGCTGCCTTCATTCAGGGGCTCATGGACCCCCTTTTTCCATCTTCAAAGGCAGCAGTGTTGCATCTCTGTGTGCCTTTCTTTTCTAATCATATATTCCTTTGACTCTCTTCTTCTGCTGCCCTCTTGCACTTTTAAGAACTTTGTGATTACATTGGGCATACCTGGGTAATCCAGGCTAACCTCACTATTTTATTTATTTTTTGAGTTAAATACTCCTTTTTTTAAAAATTGAAGTATAGTTGATTTACAATGTTGTGTTTCAGGCGTACAGCAAAGTGATTCAGTTATACATATATATAATATATTTCTATTCTTTTTTATATTCTTCTCCCTTATAGGTTAGTACAAAATATTAAGTATAGTTCCCTGTGCTATACAGTAGGTTCTTGTTGGTTTTCTATTTTATATATAGTAATGTGTATATGTTAATCCAAGTAATCTCAATATTTTAAAGTTAGCAGATTAGCACTTTTAATTCCATCTGTAACCTTAATTCCCTTTGCCATGTAATTTAACAAATTCACAGGTTCTGGGGATTAGAAGATGGACACCTTGGGGGACCATTATTCTGCCTTGAATAAATAAATGGCCATCTGTCCTTTGTGGGCAAGTGGCTGCATTTAAACTTCTTTTGTTGCTTCGTGTGCCTACCCAAGCCAAGCCAATATTCAGGCTCAGTAGTTACTGTGATAGGCGCTTTCTGATTCCCAGAGAAATACAGCAGGCTCAGACAGGAGTTCTTTTAATTATCAGCCTTAGAAGAGGACCCAGAGATCGTCAAGGTACTAGGTGAAGAGTTTTTTTAAGATCTAATTAAATATCTAATATTCTTTGTAAGGTATGAGATTTATAGTTGGTGTCCCTGGAATTGGCACGGTTTCTTCTGGAGTGACAAATGTAGGCATTATAAATGTTTGTACCTAAGGTGATTCCAACCAAGGTGATTAATTTCTGGGAGATTAATACAGGGAAGCCGAAGGCCATGTTTTGCAATCAGGCAGACTGCTCTTGCCCCGACCTGGATTGAATTCCAGCTTTGGAGTGGGAAAAAAATACGGAGATAGCAATTTAATGAGTCGCATACACATGGCTGCACCCTCCCCTCTGAGGTGAAGGAGTGGAATGAAATAGTGTGTTTTCTGGGAAAAGCTGCTGGTACCCAGCTTCCCATAATTTCACGTGCTTTTCTCAAGGACAGCACAGCAAAGACATTCCATTGGGAGATGGGTTTTTCTTGGAGGAGACCTCGTGTTAAGCTGTCATAGCTCAGGCTATTTTTAGTGATGGTGTTTTACAAACTTAAGGAGCCTATCTCCCCTCACCAGGCTCAAGCTCAGGGTTGCTATGCAACAGGCCCATCGTCCTGGTGGCTCTCATACTCTTTTCTCCCAGATATTCAGTGAACTGGACCTTGGCAGAAACCAAGCAATAGGGTGAGGCTGTCTCCTGGGAAGGAAGAGCAATGGCTTTGGAATCTCTCAGACCAGAGTCCTGCCTTCACCTGCTCCCAGTTGTGTGGCCTTGGGCAAATCTCTGTATCTCCCTGGGCCTCAGTTTCACCATGTGTAAAATGGGGATGCTATTAGTACCTAACTCATAAGATTATTGTGACGACCAAATGTGATTCTACATGTAAAGTACTTAAAACGTGATGGTTTTGTTACGGAGTCCAAAACTCATACTGATCGCATATGACAGGCCAATAAAAAAATAGAGAGACGAGGTGCTGGGGCAAGGAATAGTGACTATATTTGGAAAGGCAGCAGACGGAGAAGATGGTGGACTAGTGTCCCAAAGAACTATCTTCTCTGAGTTAGGATTCAAGCTTCTCTTAAGCTACAAGGGGCGGGGGTGTGGCTGGTTGTTATAAACTTCTTGGTGCCGGAATCCTTTGTTCTTGCAGCTGTCTGTGTAGGTCAGGTCACAGTGTTCCTGGAAACCTCCAACAGGACAAATATTAGTCTCTGTTCTGCAACTTTTTATCTCTATATGAATGAAAAGTGTGATAATTTAAAGGTCAAACCTGGGACGCAGAGCCTTGAGAATGGGCCATCATGTATATTTCAGGTGTGTTCACAAAACAGCCTCTAAGGTGCACACAATGAGTGTGATAACATCACGTGGGTGAAATTGAGGAACTCCTATTGATTAACCCTTTGGTGCCCCCCCCACCTCTTCTGTTTATTAGGATCTTTCACAGGATAATTTTCTACAACACTAAAAACAACAGCAAGGGTAGCAGTTAACGTTGGTGAGCATACAGTGAGTACAAACGCTCATAATTAGACACTGTTTCATCGATGTTTACAAAGAGCCCGTGACCTCACGGCTTTGCTGCTTGAGCATTGCGGAGAAGCCTGAGTTACTCTGCAAGTAAGGTCCTGGTGCCTCTCTATGTGTGTTTTAGGGACACTGAGACAGAGGTCTGGGAAGTTCCTTAGTGAGCCATGGGTGACATCTTTAATTGTCATCTAGAGCTGATAGCCTTGCATGTCTGCCCACCAGTAAAAATAAGCTCCCTCATCTGTAGAGCTCTTCACAATTTGTAGAATGCTTTCACATAGATGATAACACTTACTGACTGCTTAATTATGTGCCTACAGAGTGCTGTTTGCTTTTTAAATGTTGTAACGGTTAATCTTCACAACAAGCTGATGGGATAGGTACTATTATTATAGAGAGGGCAAACTACTTAGCTAAGGTTACTCAGCTAAGCAATGCTAGATAGGCTTTATCATTGGAGCTGTTTCAACCCAGGGTCCACATTCTTAACCATGACCCTACACTCCCTTCCATTTGACATTCACAGAAAGGCTGCCCCATGGACAGGAAAGGTGATTTCTCTCTGTCTTGTATCAGATAGAGAAATAAGGTGAAATAAAAGTAAGTGCAGGATTACAACTAGAAGTCAGGTTTTGGACATTTACAGTACTAGTACTTCGGCTCTTCCATCGTGCTCCATTCAACAGACTGGAGGGGGACCATTTTACAGTCTCTATAAAGGAAAAGGGACACTGCATGATCTATAAGGCGACTTCACAGCGCCCGTTTGAGCCTTTTCTGGTTTCTCTAATTAAATTTAAATGGATGTAATAACAACCCTTGGCCAGCAGGGGCGCTCTCACCATCAGCTGGGCTCTGCCTTTAACACAGTTTTTCAAACTCTATAATGTGCATCCAAATCTCCTTGGGACCCTGTTAAGTGCACATTCTGATTCTCTAAGACCGAGGAAGGGCCTGGGACTTTGCATTTTCTGGCTAGTTCCCAGGTGGTGTCAATCCTGCTGGTCCTGGGACCACACTCTGAAGAGCAACTTACAGTCTAGTGCAGGAGTGAGGGGCTGGAGAACATTTTGCGGGTCGACTGACAAACAAGCACGTACAGTATGAGAAGTTTTTGTTTCCTTTTCATTTTTTCTGTCTTGTTACTTTGATACAGACTCATTAATTGACCAAAATTTGGGTTTTGAGCTTTGAAACAAGGTCTGACATCAGAAAAAGGTCTTTTTTTTTTTTAATTAATTTATTTATTTTTGGCTGCATTAGATCTTCGTTGCTGTGTGTGGGCTTTCTCTAGTTGCAGTGAGCGGAGGCTACTCTTTGTTGCAGTGCGCCAGCTTCTCATTGCGGTGGCTTCTCCTGCTGCAGAGCACGGGCTCTAGGCACACGGGCTTCAGTAGTTGTGGCACACGGGCCCAGTAGTTGTGGTTCGTGGGCTCTAGAGCGCAGGCTGAGTAGCTGTGGCGCACGGGCTTAGTTGCTCCGCAGCATGTGGGATCCTCCCGGACCAGGGCTTGAACCCGTGTCCCCTGCATTGACAGGCAGATTCTTAACCACTGTGCCACCAGGGAAGCCCAGAAAAAGGTCTCTGCATACTTTCTCACACCATGTTAAAAAAATAAACTCAAAATGGGCTAAAGACTTAAATGTGAAACCTGAACCCATAAAACTTCTAGAAGAATACAAGCAGTACGCTCTGTGACATGGGTCTTGGCAATATTTTTCTGGATCTGACTCCTCAGGCAAGGGCAACAACAGGACAAATAAACCAATGGGACTGCATCAGAAAGCGTTTGAATGAGAGAAGATATTTGCAAACGACGTATCTGATAAGGGGCTAATATCCAAAGCATACAAAGAAGTCACACAGCTCAACATCAGAGAAACAAACAACCCAGTTAAAAAATGGGCAGAGGACCTGAACAGGCATTTTTCTAAAGAAGACCTGGAGATGGCCAACAGGCACATGAAGAGATGCTGGGCATCACTAGTCATCAGGGGAAAGCAAATTGAAACCATAATGAGATACCACCTCACACCTGTCAGAATGGCTATCATCAAAAAGGCAACTGGGGCTTCCCTGGTGGCGCAGTGGTTGAGAGTCTGCCTGCCGATGCAGGGGACACGGGTTCGTGCCCCGGTCCAGGAGGATCCCGCATGCCGCGGAGCGGCTGGGCCCGTGAGCCATGGCCACTGAGCCTGCGCGTCCGGAGCCTGTGCTCCACAACGGGAGAGGCCACAACAGTGAGAGGCCCGTGTACCAAAAAAAAAAAAAAAAAAGAAAGAAAAAAAAAAGGCAACAAATAAGTTTTGGTGAGGATATGGAAAAAAGGGAACCCTTGTGCACTGCTGGTGGGAATGTAAATTGGTGCAGCCACTATGGAGAACAGTATGGAGGTTTCTCAAAAAATTAAAAATAGAACTGCCATACGATCCAGCAGTTCCACTCTGGGTATTTTTCCAAAGAAAACAAAAACACTAATTCGAAAAGATATATGCAGCCCTATGTTCATTGTAGCATTATTTACAATAGCCAACATATAAAAGCATCCAAGTGTCCACTGAAAGATGAATGGATAAAAGAAGATGTGGTATATAAACACACTGGAATATTACTCAGCCATAAAAAAGAATGGAATAATGCCATTTGCAACAACATGGGTGGACCTAGAGAGCGTTATACTGTGTGAAATTAGAGAAAGACAAATACAGTTTGATTTCACTTGTATGTGGAATCTAAAAAGCAAAACAAGTGAACTAACAAAACAAAATGAAAACTCACTAATGAGTATGGAGAACTAACAAGTGTTTGCCAGAGGGGACAGGCATGGTGGTGGGTGGGGGGAGTGGAAATGAGTGAAATAGGTGAGGAAAATTAACGTACAAGCTTCCAGTTATAAAATAAGTCATGGGAAGATAATGTACAGCATAGGGAATACAGTCAATAATATTGTAGTAACTCCGTATGGTGACAAATGGTAACTAGAGTTATTGTGGTGATCATTTTATAATATATTAAAATAACAAATTACTGTGTTGTACACCTGAAACGAATATAATATTGTAAGTCAATTATACTTCAATTTTTAAAAAAAAGAAAAAGAAAAAGGTATTTGAAATCACAGGTGCTCCAAAAAAAGAGAAAAAAAAAGAGCGAGAAAAGAAAAAATAAATCCAGGGTATATAATCACTATATCATGTGGCCCTGGACTAGGGGAAGAGCCAGAGACAGGAGGCCATAAGTGGAGATGTTTTGCTAGGGTTTCTCCGATTAAGGATAAAACAGGAAGTGTGTGTGTGTGGGGCGGACAGGGAAGAGGGACTGTTCTAGAATAAACACAAGGGGGTGGGGTTATGGAAATGCCACTGCAAAAGATGACAAAAGATCCCAATTCTAGTACCGATTTTGCCAATAACACTGTGGTCTTCAGGACAACTACTTGTTCTACCTGGTTTGGCATGGCCCCTGGTAAACCACATTTTCCCAGCTCCCATCACATCCTGAGGACCCTATTTCTAAAGTGACCTTATGTCCTGAGTTTTCTGGAACAATCCTCATTTCAATATCCTATCTTGGTTTCCAGCTTTGTAGCCAAATCTTCACCCCAACTTTTGGTTTTGAAAATAAGGTCATTGTAATTCTTCCCCAGCAAGAACTCATAACAGTTGGTTGCTAAATTGATACCCTGTGTATCTCAGTAGTTCTTAAGTTTTGGGAGTGGGGAGTCACGGGACTTTTGGGAATTTGGTGAAAGCTATGGATCATCATTTAGAAAAATGCACAGAGGCATAGGTATGCAAAAATTTGCATTTTTCTAGGACGTTTCAGATATTCTCTCAAGCCCATTCCAGTGCAGGATCTAATTGGATCCGTGGACTCCAGATTAAGAATTCCTGCTGTAGATGGTGGATGCTGATGTACACCTAGAGCAATGAACTGTCTTTCTATATACAATTTATCAATACCTTAGCAATTTTATTTCTGCCCCAGCTGCAGAGCATAGGTGATTTTTCACCTATGGAGGCAGAGTATATATGGATGGGCTTGTGTGTGTTCTAAACATCAGCAGGTTTTCATTTTGTCAGGTCATACTTTTCCAGTTAATATGGTAAGATTCTCTTCTCCACAGACATCAGTTTGCTTGTATGTGAGTTACTCTTAAATAGAATGAAAGAGAGAGTCCTAAATAAATGGCTTTTCTAATAACAGAACATACATGTTCATAGACTAAGTTTCTAGAAGTACAAGGAGCCCTTGAGACCGTCTCATCTGAGAGGTGAAAACTCTAATGTCCATGTTATTCAATGAGTGAAATCAGCCTGTTGCATCATTTCAGCAAGGACACATCCTGTTTGTAAATGACACACTTAGAAATAGTCTTCGGTTCCACAAAACATGTTCTCTTTGCCACTTTTATTGAACCAAGTGGCTTTTATAGTCTGCCTGCCCTTGTACATATTTTTTTCTATCACTACTTAGAAAATGAAATGGTTCTCTACTATAAGAGAACAACAGAGTCACGTGAGTATAAATAAAAAATAACTTCTACCTCAATCTCAAGGACCAATATGGGGAGTGTGGCAGTGGTGAGAAACTGGAGTGCTAGGGCCCCATCTAAGTGGGTAGAAGCTACACAGCTCTAACAGCTGTGTCCATGAGGAATGCAGATGTATGTGACCCAATCTTCTGACTTTTTAGTAGAAGCTGGACATGTGGAATTTGCTTGGACATCTCTTGCCTTTAAAAATCTTACTATGTTGTTTTTAGGGTTTGTTTGCTCTCTTTTTTTTTTAAATACTGTGCAGCCCAAAGAAAACTTGTCTGCAAGCCACATCCTGCCAGTTGGCTGCCAGTTTGTGATTTCTGATGTGGTCCAGGTACATCATTTCACAGGTCATGATGCTAAGGAGAAAAGTGACATCTGTGTATACTCAGTGAATGGAAGTGTTAGGGATTGAAACCAGGTCTCCTAACTTTCCATTTATTTCGATTCCTCTTCCACTGTGCTGTTCCATGAATTTCATTCTCTCTAGCCATTTTGATTTTGTAGAGTGGATGAGTGAAAAAGTGTTGCCTGCCGTATCAGTAAACAAGGGATGTTGCAGCCATCAAGCCAGTCACATGACAGCCGCCCTGACAGTGGGCCCTGAGGGAACTCAGGATAGAAACAGGATGCCCACCATCAAGTCATCAGCCACTGCAGCCACCCCCAACGGTGCACCCTGAGGACACTCAGGATGCAAAAACACAGGATACTGGCCCCAGAGAGCTGAGGTGCATAGCAAAGGAATGATTTCAATGAGCCGAGACTCTTGCATCTTTCCATACATAGAAAACTGCTAAATTCATTAGCTTGAGATGTCTGGTTTTCTTTAGTTAACAGTCACCTTTTGAAGTTCTGACTCCCTGGTCTTTGTGGCAAAAACTCCTGTATATCCTGGTTCCTCCTTCATCTCTTCAGAGCTATCCCTCAGAGCTACGTGAGAGGCTGAGTCCTGGGCTTAAGTCCTCAGTTTTGTCCCCCAAATAAAACACAATTCTCAGCTTTTAGGTTGTACAATTTTTTTTTCAGTTGACAAGGGCAGGCAACATCCTTAAATTTAAACTGTATACATGGAAATCTGAATCCTGAAGCCATTCTTCAATCAAGTGCCAAAGGTTCAAGGATATCTTAGGTGATATTTAAGCACAGAGCAATCACGCTATTTCTGGCAACAAGAACAGGCACTGAGAATCCTTAACACAGCTTTCTTCTACGCTCCACCACAGCATGCTGTTCCCGGCAGATAATTTGCCGAAGAATATGCTGTATTTGGAAAGTCATTAAACCATAAATCAATTACTCTCCAGAGCACCCGATACTGGATTTATTCTAATCAAATAGTTTCGGTGGTCTGAAACCAGAGGCTCTTGTAGGCTGCAGAATTTTATTATAGCAGAAAACTTACAAAGTAGCTCTTGAGCCAGATAAAATCATTGAAAATGGGTAAGGATTTGTCAGTATTTTGATTTAGGGCTTTAATGTGGTCTGGGGAATCGATAGAGCATGACCTCTTTTGCGGACACTCAGAGCAGCAATGCATTGATTTTTCATAACCTGCATGATGACTCTGGCCAGACATTCAGTCCTGGAGGGGATAAACAAAAAAAAAAAAAAAAAAAGGAAAATTGTAAAGAATATTCCTTTCAAAGGTCAGAATGTGCAAGAATTCATTGCAGGAATTAAGGTAAAGGAAAAAGGACCCCTAGCCACTGTTTTCAGGAGATGGTTAGGACTATAGGAACAGGTGGGACAATCTTCCCTATTGAAACAGTTTAATTGGGAAGATGTTTGGTTCATGAGTAGAAAAGGCCTTGATTGTAAGATCTTTGGGTTCAGGCCAATCTTTTTCACCAGTGTAATCCAGTCACTCAACATAGGACCTGGTGCTAAGTAAGTGCTCAATATGTATTCAAGGCCCTTTATTTTTAATGTATTAAGTGCTTACTATGGTTTTTGTGGGGGAAGGTTTCTTCAAACTGCCAGAAAAAAATGAGTGTGGGAAGTAGCTTGAACACCACTGGTGCAAGCAAGCACTGAGAAAAAGCATCATGTACTCTTTTTACTTTTTATTTTTGGCTGTGTTGGGTCTTCGTTGCTGCGCGTGGGCTTTCTCTAGTTGTGGCGAGCTGGGGTTACGCTTCATTGCGGTGCGCGGGCTTCTCACTGCAGCGGCTTCTCTTGTTGTGGAGCATGGGCTCTAGGCGTGCGGGCTTCAGTAGTTGCAGCATGCAGGCTCAGTAGTTGTGGCTCGTGGGCTCTAGAGCGCAGGCTCGGTAGTTGTGACGCACAGGCTTAGTTACTCCGCAGCATGTGGGATCTTCCCGGACCAGGGCTCGAACCCATGTCCCCTGCGCTGGCAGGTGGATTGTTAACCACTGCGCCACCAGGGAAGCCCTGGACATTTCTGATTGCAGCACATCAAGAAGCACATAAAATCTGATGGTTTCACTTTCTGAAATGTTAAGATTGATCAGTGGGTCCCGGTGGGGTCAGCCTGGTCCCTCTATTAAAAAGACTCCCACCGGGCTTCCCTGGTGGCGCAGTGGTTGGGAGTCCGCCTGCCAATGCAGGGGACACGGGTTCGTGCCCTGGTCTGGGAAGATCCCACATGTTGCAGAGCAGCTGGGCCCGTGAGCCATGGCCGCTGAGCCTGCGTGTCCGGAACCTGTGCTCCGCAATGGGAGAGGCCACAACAGTGAGAGGCCCACGTACAGCCAAAAAAAAAAAAAAGAAAAAAAAAAGACTCCCACCAGCCTTCCAACCTAATGGTTTTAAGAGTCACTGATGATTTTTGACTACATACATTATTTTATTAGGAGTCACAGGATGGTAATTTTTTCCCCCTATCATTTATGCTACAATTATTAGCTGGAATTTGCCAGTACTGTTTACTTATAGTGCTTTTTTCTTTTTTAAAAAATCTTATCAGAGTAGCGTTGATTTACAATGCTGTGCCAGCTTCAGGTGTACAGCACAGTGACTCAGCCACACACATACGTATATTCATTCTTTTTCAGATTCTTTTCTCATATAGGTTATCACAGAATATTGAGTAGAGTTCCCTGTGCTCTACAGTAGGTCCCTGTTGGTTATCTATTCCATGTACAGTAGTGTGTGTATGTTCATACCAGTCTCCTGATTTATCCCTCCCCACCACCCACGTTTCCCCCTTCGTAACCACAAGTCTGTCCTCAATATCCATAAGTCTGTCTCTGTTCCACAAACAAGTTCACCTGCATCATTTTTAAAAATAAGATTCCACATATGAAGGCTTTTTCTTTAAATTTATATTGTTTACTTATATGTATTAAGAACATAATATTTTAAAGAAAATTTACATTTCAACTGAAATTATGAGTTTGATGTGCTGGTATGTTTTTACATAATACATATTAAATTGCATACATGATTTTTTTTAAATAAACATTTATTTTTGGCTGTGTTGGGTCTTCGTTGCTGTGCTCGGGCTTTCTCTAGTTGTGGTGAGCGGGGGCTACTCTTTGTTGCGGTGCGCGGGCTTCTCATTGCGGTGGCTTCTCTCGTTGCGGAGCACGGGCTGTAGGCACTCAGGCTTCAGTAGTTGTGGCACATGGGCTCAGTAGTTGTGGCTCATGGGCTCTAGAGCACAGACTTAGTAGTTGTAGCTCACGGGTTTAGTTGCTCCGCGGTATGTGAGATCTTCCTGGACCAGGGCTCAAACACGTCCCCTGCATTGGCAGGCGGATTCTTAACCACTGCGCCACAATGGAAGTCCCCATACATGATTTTTGACATATAAAAGGCTCATCTGTGCACTGCCCACATCACCTCACACATGCAATGTCTCTCTTTGTTAATAAGGCTGCAGGTAAAGAGAGGGGATGGAGGATTACAAGTGAGTACATGATAAGATCACATCTGTGTTTTAGATGCACCACTCAAGGGGCAGTGTGGAGAGAAGAGTGGAAAGGGAATTAGATTTTCAAAATGCTTCTCATTCATTATCTGCAAAATTCAGATAATTACACAAATAAGATTCCTCTGCTCTGCCTGCAGAAATGTGGTAGCACTGGAGGTTGGACTGGAGGGAATCACAGTATTGAAAACTTCTGAGTTCATGATGGAGGCATCACCAGCCCCTCCCCTCCAAACCCAAGAGCCTCTGATTCTGCCTCATCTCATGAGTGTTTTGGATGAATTCAAGATTTAAGAGGCTTTATGATGGGAAGTAACATCTTTTCATGGGAGAAGAATTTTATTGTGAAAATGCAGACTGAGAGACACTGTAGTTCCTGTTGGGGAAGAAGATTTTCCCTGTGCCCTTCTGAGCTCTTCTGGCTGGCCTAGTAATTAAATTGACATGAGGCAGATGAACAGGAGAAAAACCCAATTGAAAGACATACGTATGGGGGCTCCGTAAGAATGTGATTCCCAAAAACAAGTTAGGCAATTGAGGCTAATCTGGCATCTGAGAGAAGGAAAAGTGGGTAGGAGTTTGGGACTTCAGACAATTTATAGGAAGGCGGGAAAATGTAAATGTTTGGTCAACGCATTTGCCGTCCTATGTAGAGACCATGGGACACAGGGACTTTGATGAAACAGGCCTTGCTGAGTTTCCTGCAGTCAGCCACACCTAGCTTATATTCCTTATAAGCCGGCTCTGGTGAGGGCTCTCTTCCTGGGGCAGCACCCGCACCCCCGTCTAAATTCTTTTAAGCAGTTAAGGGGGAGGAGGCAAAAGCTCTTCCTGAGCCTTTTATTTCTTGAGAACAACCAGCCTAAAAGAATCCTCATGCCAAAGCGACACATTCTCCAGGGGCAAACTGTGCTCCCCTGCTTTCCTGAGAGACCCCGTTGACAAATCAACTCAGACCTGTCCCCTGCCCTGCTTCAGGAAGCGCAGTGAGCCTGGGTGGCCTATTTTGGCTGAAGACTGTGCAAGTCCCTTTTCTCAAGTCCAGAATGGTCAAGCATGATTGCTCACCATCGAATATAGGAAAAAACTTTACATAGCATCAAGGCCCAGGGTCAAATATGCAGATGCCTTCAGGGACCCAACAGGTGCTTGAAATCAATGACGTAGAGCTGGCAGACTAGTGCACCTGACCCTAAAGGATAAACAGTTACTCAGCAAAACCTAGTTATCAAATGTGTCCAAATGGAATGGGCCCAGTGTCTCTAGAGCTCTGTACTTTTTAAGAAAATCTGGAGTCTTTTGGTGTTATCTCACCAATTTTGGGGGTTGATGTCTCCTTCCCCCCTCCATGTACCCCTTTAAAAAAGCAGATTCTGTGGGGCATACATTATAACCTCTGAATTAGTTTACCTTTCCATCTGATTTTGCAGCATTTCTGACGGAGAGTACTGTACTCTGCTTGATCACCCCCAGAGCCAGAGGGCTCACTACCTCACAAATCAGCCCACTGTACTGTTAGACAGGTAATGTCTATTTTTTTTATTATGATTGTATTAAGTGTGTTTGAGAATTGTGAGAAGTCTTCTCCTTGTTTTACCTATTATGATCCTATTGTAGATACTTTTTTTATAACATTTTTATTAGCGTATAATTGCTTTACAATGGTGTGTTAGTTTCTGCTTTATAACAAAGTGAATCAGTTATTCATATACATATATCCCCATATCTCTTCCCTCTTGCATCTTCCTCCCTCCCACCCTTTTAGCTGGTCACAGAGCACTAAGCTGATCTCCCTGTGCTATGAGGCTGCTTCCCACTAGCTCTCTGTTTTACATTTGGTAGTGTATATATGTCCATGCCACTCTCTCACTTCATCCCAGCTTACCCTTCCCCCTCCCCGTGTCCTCAAGTCCATTCTCTAGTAGGTCTGCGTCTTTATTCCCGTCTTGCCCTAGGTTCTTCATGATCATTTCTTTTTTTTTTTTTTTTTTAGAGTCCATATATATGTGTTAACATACGGTATTCGTTTTTCTCTTTCTGATTTACTTCACTCTGTATGACAGACTCTAGGTCCATCCACCTCACTACAAATAACTCAATTTCGTTTCTTTTTATGGCTCAGTAATAAGGAAATGTCTGTGTTTAACAGAAAGTCCTTATGGAAAAAACAACCACCACCACCAAATGCCTTAGCCTGTCATTCAGGCCTCTCCCCTGCACCCTTGCACCCAGCGTGGCCCACACCTTAGGGGTCATGCTCTGCTTCCCAGAATGGCCTGTCATTGTCCCCTGAATTTACCGTCTATCTTCATAACATCAAGGTTTTGCTTACCCACCCCCACTGTCTAGAATCCCCAGGGCTCCGCTCTCTGATATTCTAAATTTAATAGCCCGTTTTTAAAAGCTAGCAAAATCATGTCTGCAGAAGCAATGCGTTTCATAAAAAAAGGCAGACTGTGGATTTTGAATATGGTTTGAATAGCTCCTCAAGCCAAGCCTGCCTATTTGAACACTTCAAGTCAAAAGCCTGGTTGGTTTAAGGAAGGAATACAAAAATGACAAAATGAAATTTGCAGGTGGTTTCAATCCTAAGTTATATATGTACGTTTTTCTCAGTAAGCTGGCCAAACTTTAGATTTATTGGAGGGAGAGGAAAAGTGAGAAACCTCATAATTTGGCTTGGGTATTGGAAAACATTTCCATGAATTAGGTATTGATTCTTGTAGAGAGTTTTTCTCTGGTGGTGGTTAGTGAGCAGTGTGCAGTAGTGTGCCGAGCTGGCAGGAACGTAGCACACCCTTATCGCCATTTCCTGCCGAGTCCATTACAGATATCACCAGGGGAGCACAGCATGTTTACCATCAGAATGTAAGCTCCATGGGGGCAGGAACCATGTCTCTCTTATAAAGCAGAGTCTCATTTTTCAGGTACAATAGTTCCCAATGCATCCATCTCACCAGTTCCTAGGAGGACAAAGGGATGCTTGGCAAAGGTGAGATTCAGGCATTGCCAGCTCCCTTGTCCTAATTCCATTTTAATACCATCTAACCTCCAAGATCACCACTTTCTCAGTTGGTGTTTTGCTTGAGAAGAGCATCCCATGAACAATTTAAGAGAAGGATAGGCAACGGGACCAGGCTGAAGTGATGAAGCCTCATGAGGAGACAGAATAATCTAAGGAAGAAGTGGCAGCTTGAGATAGGAAACAGCATAAGGTCTTGGGAGACTAGAGACCTGGGTTCAAACCTTTCCATTAAATGGTGGATAAACTTTACATGGACTGTTGTTTAATTCTGCCAGCCATCAATTTTCTCTTGTAAGTATTGCTAGGTCAATGATTAGAATATCTATCACAAACGTTTGATTAACCCTGGAGGCTAAGCAGGCAAAATAAAATTCTGTTTTGATCTTAGGGAGCTGTGCACCATTAACCACAAGCGAAGACATCAGAAAGCAGGGATGAGGGATATTCTGGGCAGCTAGAATTGTGAGGAGTCGGTTGCAGATAGAGTCAATGAGGTGTAGGATACCTCCAGGGAGATGATACACTATGCCTTGCTTTATTTGTTTTACAGACGTATCATTAACTGCTTTAAGGATTAGTGGGGGTAGTTGACCAGTGTTGGTGGTGGTGGGGGGAATTCTCCTCTCCCCTTTTAGGTGCTTCTAGCTGGTCTAAGAATTAAATTGACACGAGACAGATTAATAAGAGAAAATTAAACAAAAGTTAAAAAACATGTATACATGGGGGAGACCCAGGAAAACTGAGTAACTTGCCAAAATGACTGATGCCCTCACTTGAAATATCGTCTTCAGCCAAAGACAAAAGAGGATGTTGGGGGTAGTGGTTTGGGATTTAAAAGGAGAGGAAGGCAATTCACGTGTAGGTGGAAAAGCAAATATTTGGTAAACAAATGTTGGCTGGGCCTGCAGAGACAATGGGATGGAGACTGGACTCTGATCTCTAGGCCCAGCCTAGAATTTCCCCACCACACTTAGCCCACCTTTTTTGCAGATATCTGTGGTGATAGCTCTGTTCTGGGAACAGGCTCTCAATCTAAATTCTTTTAGGTGGTTAGGGGGAAGGTCAAAGTTTCTTCCCAAGTCTTTTGGGCCCTGATTGTTTTCATCTCAAAATAACCTACATGCCAAAGAGACGTTTTGGGGTGGCAAGTTCTCCCCCACCCAACATATTTGGTTTTGAGCAAAACAGTTGGATGCTTGAGAAATATGTAAGGATGTACACTTCTCTGTTTTTTTTGTTTGGTTGGTTCTTGTTTCCCTTACCCTTATAACCTCATGGGCCACATGATGGATAATTCTGTTTAACAGCCAGTAGCTGCCATTATATCTGTAGGTGGACTTACTGCTAAGCATAATCTTAGCCAAGTTTCCCCTAGTTCTTTCATGAGCACAAGCACTGAGGGCTGTGTGGCCCGGAGTTTCCTTCAGCGCATTTCTGAAAGGAAGCAAAGTAGCACTGTGGATGCGATAGGCATTTTCACATTTTCAAAGCATTCTTTTGGGTAATTCCAACTCCCACCACTTTGCTTTTGGCAGACACTGTAGCTTCCAAGCAAGTGGCAAAACCATCTTTTATTTTCATAAAGCCAGAGGAACGTTTCGTAGCGCTACAACGATCAGCAATTTGCGGTCAGTAAATTCAGGGGTCTTGGACATGTCATTGGTGGATGGCCACTTCCTCTTGAGGGCAGATTTACCTCTGGAAGCTTCTACCATGGCTGGTGATTTGGGGAGATTGGGAGTGACAAGCCCTTTAAGAAGGAGGAAAAGTGAATTGTTGGGAATAGAGGAAAAGGTATTGGTTGGTGAGCCTCCCGGAGTAGAAGCAGACTTAATTTACCCATTAGAAACATTTCCTGTAATTAGCTGAAAATGGATTTAGGCTCTATTAGATTAGAACTAGATGAAAAAATTGACAGAAATCTCAAAGCAAGTGAAAGAAATGCACTTCAAGCACTCTCATTAGAGAGCAAATGATCTTCCCTTAGACAAGGTTCAGCCCTAGACCAGACAGAGAGGAAAGGAATATCACCAGTAATCACTGGTTTCACCACACAATTGTTTTTTCAGAGGCTCCTATGTACAGAAGGGGTTCAGAACCAGCCTCCCCCTAATGTGCCACTTTGGCATGTGGATTATTTTGAGCTGAAGTCAGTCAAAGCCCAAAAGGAACAGGAAGAACTTTTAATCTCCCTCTTAACTGCCTAAAACTGCATCAATTTGCTGTATACCTGAAACTAACACAACGTTGTAAATCAACTATACTCCAATATAAAATAAAAATTAAATTAAAAAATGATTGTGTATAGAATAGATTAAAAAACAAGGTCCTATTGTACAGCACAGGGAACTATATTCAGCATCCCATGATAAATCATAATAGAAAAGAATATGAAAAAGAATATATATATGCATAACTGAGTCCCTTTGCTGTATGGAAGAAATTAACACAGCATTGTAAATCAACTGCACTTCGATCAAATTCTTAAAAAAAAAAAGAATTTTGATAGAGGGCCTGGTCCAGGAAGAGAGCTATCACCCAGGATAACTACAAATGTAGAGACTCAGTGTAGGGTGCTGGAGGACCTCAACTGGGCCTGTTTGTTCAAACTCCTCTCTGTGTCCCACTGTGTCTGCGCATGCCAGGACAAAGATTTGTTTACCAATCTTCCTGTGAATTGTCTTCCTTCCCTTTGAAGCCCTAGACCCCTACCTCTTTCTCCTTAGCTCAGGATGGCATAGAAGCTTCAATGTCCATGTGAGGCTCCCATACGTACAAAATTCAATTTGTTTTCCTCCTGCTAATCTGTCTTATGTCGATTTAATTAGTAGACCAGCCAAAAGAACCTAGAAGGGTAGAGGAAAATTTCTTCCTCCCCTATGGTGCCGAAAGCTGTAGACAGGAAGACAGAGCCGGGAGTAGGACCAGAAGCCACTCCCCTCCTATGAGCCCAGTTCTCTTCCCGCCAATCATCTGTGTAATCCCAGCCAAGATGCTGGCCCTGTGTACCCTTCTGTTTTCCCATCTCAGAACCCAGAGCTCTCCCATTTTGTGATTCTGTGATCTCTTTGGGGAGACGCCTGTATACCACAAAAGATGATGGGTAATTACGTTATCTTTCATGTAAGATCCAAGTAGCAAGTGTGAAGGAAGGGAGAAGAAATCGGCGGAGGCTGCAGTGACTGTAACTTGAGTGAAATGGTGGTGGAACCAGGAGGCATCGTAGTCGATGGTACAGAATTTGAGGACCGTCCTGGGTTGAATCCCCACTCTGCCTCAGTGTTCATATCTGTAACATGGGGTGATGGGGCTGCTTTGTAGAGGTAACTGACATCATGTGTGTGTATAGAAGTTAGGACAGTTGCTTAACAATGTTACCTAATAGATCTGCCCTGCCTTTTGAGCTGCTGAACTTAGCTACGCAGTCTTTGCTACTCCTGCTGTTGAGAGGTAGAGCTGAATCCCCCTCTCCTTCAGTCTGGACTGGCCTGAGCATCTTCTTTTATTTGGCTGCGCCAGGTCTTAGTTGCAGCATGTGGGCTCTTAGTTGTGGCATGCGGGATCTAGTTCCCTAACTGGGATCGAACCCGGGCCCCCTGCATTGGGAGCGTGGAGTCTTAACCACTGGACCACCAGGGAAGTCCCTGGCTTGAGCATCTTCTTTTCAAAGAAGAAAAAAAATATATTTATTTATTTTTTTGGAGGGGAGTGGCTGCATTGGGTCTTCATTGTTGGGTCTTAGTTGCTGCACACGGGCTTTCTCTAGTTGCGGCGAGCGGGGGCTGCTCTTCGTTGTGGGCACAGGCTTCTCATTGCGGTGGCTTCTCTTGTTGCAGAGCTTGGGCTCTAGGCGTGCAGGCTTCAGTAGTTGTGGCTCGCAGGCTCTAGAGCGCAGGCTCAATAGTTGTGGCACACAGGCTTAGTTGCTCTGCGGCATGTGGGATCTTCCCAGACCGGGGCTCGAACCCGTGTCCCCTGCATTGGCAGGCGGACTCTCAACCACTGCGCCACCAGGGAAGTCCCATTGAGCATCTTCTTGATGAATAGAATAATGTTCTGGGACTGATGAAGCCAGGCCCTAAGGAGCCTTGCAGCTTCTGCCCTGGCTTTTGGAAAATTTGGACTTGAATGGTGAGCCCTCATGCAAGAAGTGTGAATGCCTTGAAATTCTAATGCTAAGGCAACTCTGTGTGCGAGCACACAGAGAGACCCTGAGGCTGCATAAAGAAGGGCGCTAGGCAGTCCCAGTGGTCCAGTCCTCAGCCATTGGGTCAAACCAGGGCAAGCCCCAGACATTGTGGAGAAGGGACAAGCTTGCCCCTCTGAATCCCCATAGAACCATGAGTGATCATAAGAGACAGCTGTGCTTTCAAGGTGGTGTTACACATGCCAGGTGGCTGCACAAATACTCACATTCACGTTGTTGACATTTAGTAAAGGTGAAGGGTGAGCCCTTCCTTTCTGGCTGTTCCTAGCATGTCTCTTTCATACCCAAATTTGTATCAATAGTTCTGTCTGAATTATGCTTGGCTCTAAACCCTTGTCTCCCTTTTCTAGTTTCAGTGCAAATAACTACATTGAAATCACAAGGGGGATATAGAATAGAGTGTGTATAAGGAAGTGCCTGGTACACAGTAAATACCTAGTAAAAAGCAAATCAAATAGAAATCTGATTCCTACGAGAATCTGTCAAATAAATGTTTCATTCATTAAATTGAAGCATTTTCGTAAAACGAAAGGGTCCACTGGGACACAACTTTTGTTGTACCTTAGAATGCTGGGCACAGATCAGCTTACTTCATCTAGCCCAGTATTTGTTCCTTCAAATGAGGGAGAATTCCAGGCATGTCTCTATCAAAATCCAGAGTTGGATAAAGAACAAATTCGGGGTGGGGTGCCTGCCACAGAAACGCTTCCTGCATTTTGGTAATCGCACAGGATGGGAAAGAGTTCACACTTTCTCAGGAGGAGATGGAGTATTTTTCACTAGAATACAATCGATCATTGGTTCTTTATCTTGTTTTGTCTGATGATTTTCTGGGTTTCTGATAAAAGTTATGGAGCTTCTTTCTGGAAAGATGCACACATATACACACAGAAACAATATGCTGCTTACACCTATGGAAAGATGGGGAAGATCACAGTCCCCAGAAGCCCAGAAGTCAATTTTTATGTTGAGAATCCCTGACCAAAGAAGAAGGATCTTATATTTGGATAATACCTTCTTCCTAGACAGAATAGCCCCCATATGTGTGTATGTGTGTGTGTATATATATATATATATATATATGTTGTTGTTGATCTGTTTGTTTGTTTGTATGCTTAGGTTATGTGGTTTAGAATAATCCTTCCTCCTCCCCAAACTATCAAGGGTTTCAGTATGGAGTTAAAGTTGTTGTTAAGACTTTGATAAGCTTTCATACAGGTAGGTAATCAGAAGTAATTAGAATGAATCCTTGCCTCCTCATTGGTTTGCCTTTCTCTTGGAGGCTTCTTGATTTTGCTCCGCTTATTAGAATCACACTCAACACTTAAGAAAGCATCTGCTTCCGAGGGGAACTCATCTTTCTCCTGAAATCAGCTAAGCGAACTGTCCTGCAACCACACTGATTGCAGAATGCAACGCATATTAAGTGTTTACGGAAAAAGCCGGCAAACAGGGCCGGTGGGAATATGGCAGAGCAGCTCTTGTCTCCATAGCAACACCCGATGAGCCTTGCAGAGAAATGAACGCATTTGCAGGATCACTCATGCAAAATGATAAAGCCGCAACTAACAAGCACACAAAATCAACTGCATCGTTATGTTCGGGGCGTTAAATATTTAACATCTCAGCTTTCCACATCGGCATTCAATAATCCTAATTCATTTTTGTTTTTTTCTAAGTTGCTTAAGTGGAGAACAACTGACATCTGTTGATTACATACACTTAATGACTGCAAGGCTCGCCGTTATTTACACAGAGCGGTAGGATACATTTTATAAGCAATTAGGAAAATGCAGTGTAATAAATTACATTGGGGTTTTACTAGCCACGATGCCAGACAACACTCTCTCCTTGACAAACAAGTATTTACCTTTCTCTGAAGTGGAAAAGCATTCCAAACCAATTTGGGCAATGGTCTTTCCTCTTTTGACAAGTGTGTTCTGGGGTGTTAGTGGTCTCGGGGGAAGGGGCAGGTGGGTGCGGTTTGAGGAGCTGCCAGTTTTCTGAGGGGGTGTGTTCCTTGTGTGTTCTCCTCCCTGGAGCCTGGGGGCCGTGCCCTTAACTCAGGTGCTTGAGTGTAGCTGGGACCGCTGTCCGCCACCTTTCTCCTCATTGCTTGATCTCACGGGGTAGCCAGGAACCAGCAGGTCAGGGGTGGCCCCCCTGTCCCCCACAAGCTCATGTATTCTGCTGTCTCTGTGACACCGGCATCCGTTACAGGTCATCAGAATATACATGTGCAAAAAAGTTAGCTTAGTGGCGATCAGTGAGTGCAAACGGGAGGACCAATGTAAAAGGAACTCTGCAAACTAAGTGGGGAAGAGTCTGGGAAAGCGCTTATCTTGATCTTCTCATCTCTCTGTCTGGGAGATTTATGTCACCAGATATGTATTCATAAGTATATTTCTGAATAATTGATTTAGCATAATGTCCTATTTGTGTGTGTGTAAGTATGTTCATATAGACATTGTAGAGTAGTAACACCTATTACCTTTGAGTGACTATGATTTGCCATATACTTTGATGGACAATTTTACATTTATTGTATGTAATTATCATAATGACCCAGTCAAGTATTAAAAAAATTTTTTTTTAAATTGAAGTATGGTTGATTTACAATGTTGTATTAGTTTCGGGTGTACAGCAAAGTGATTCAGTTTTACATATATATGTGTATATATATATTATTTTTCATATTTTTCCCATTATGGTTTATTACAAGATATTGAATATAATTCCCTGTGCTATATAGTAGGACCTTGTTGTTTATCTATTTTATATATAGTAGCTCATATCTGCCGATCCCAAACTCCTAATTTATCCCTCTCCCCCCTTTCCCCTTGGTAATGATAAGCTTGTCTTCTTTGTGAGTCTGTTACTGTTTTGTAAATAAGCTCATTTGTAGCATATTTGAAATTCCACATATAAGTGATATTACATGGTATTTGTCTTTCTCTGTCTTACTTCACTTAGTATGATAATCTCTGGGTCCATTCATGTTGCTTCAAATGGTAATATTTCATTCTTTTTTATGTCAGCCAAGTACTGTTTTTAAATTAATTAATTAATTAGTTAATTTTTGGCTGCGTTGGGTCTTCATTACTGCCTGCGGGCTTTCTCTAGCTTCAGTGAGGAGGGGGGGCTACTCTTCATGTTGTGCGCAGGCTTCTCACTGCGGTGGCTTCTCTTGTTGCGGAGCATGGGCTCTAGGCGCACAGGCTTCAGCAGTTGTGGCACGTGAGCTCAGTAGTTGTGGCTCACTGGCTTAGTTGCTCCACGGCATGTGGGATCTTCCCGCACCAGGGCTCGAACCCGTGTCCCCTGCATTGGCAGGCAGATTCCTAACCACTGCACCACCAGGGAAGTCCCTGTCAGCCAAGTATTTGATCCCCACTTCCACATGAGGAAAACTGGGGTTCAGAAAAGCTAAATGATTTATCCAAGACTAACAAAGGGTAGGTGAGGACTCCAGTCAAATTTTTTCTCCAAAGATGGCATTTTCCCATAAATGTGCACATGCTCACATACACACCTGTCGCCACCTCACGGTTCCTTAGCCTCACAGGGCTGCACGATGCATGTCACTGGGCCATGCAGCACCAAGGATGTACCGCAGCCTAGCAACCCCGACATTCTCAAATTGGATGACGTGTGGTGAAAGCATTTCCACAGCTATGGCTTGCTCTCTCTGTCTGAGGATTCTAAAGAGCTTTCTGGTGGTGTTTGTTCTTTCCTCTGAGAGACTGAAGAGGTGGGTGGCATTGAGTGAAACCACTGGAGAGCAGCGTGTCTCCTGATGTTGGGTGTTGTGCTAAAACCAACCTCCATTCAAGAAGAATCTCCTTGTCTTGCCCAGTGCAAGTTCGTGTGCCTGACACACAGTGAGACCAAACAAACCAAAATGGCAGAGTTTGCAGGAGAGGAAGGTTTATTGCAGGGCTGAGCAAGGAGAAAGGGTGGCTCATGCTCAGAAAACCCCAATCTCCCCAAAGGGTTTCAGCAAAGCATTTTTAAAGGCCAGGTGAGGGAGGGGCATCCCAGGGCAGGTGATCACCTCATGCACAGTTCTCTGATTGGTTGATGATGATCGATCTTTAGGCGCCAGAAGGTCTGGGGTCTACCTGATCATAATCACCAAGTAGTTAATTTCTTCAATTTGTTGGTGGTTTTTAGCATCTGAAAAACTCAGGAAATATGCATCAGATCCTATTACCTGGGTACTTCAGAGAGGAGCTTCCGCAGAGGATATGGGGGAGGGGTCTGTCCAGGTACTTGCTTGGTTACACTTAGATGTGAGTCCTGAAATTAAAGGAATCCACTGAGATCCGAATACAGCGGAGATGTGTGTGTGTGCGTGCATGTGCATACACACACGTACAAATATTCGTTGTCTTTCACTATCTTTGCCTTAGGATCTTGTATTTTACAATCTCTCAATCGATGACTATAATTTGGAGGTTGGTTGATGAGATTGTTATGTGATGTAAGTCAAGCTCTCTGGGGGTGTGACCTGCACCATCACTTTCTAGGATGGCCTATAGCAGGGAATATTGCATTTACAAGCAAGACACATCTACCTCCTTCCTCATATTCATAATGATTTTAGTAAATACTCAATAAATGTTAAAATGGTGACACCATAAAATAATAACTAAGGGATTTATGTGGATTATCTCCTTTAATCCTCACAGCAATGCTTTTAGATAAAGAAACTGAGGCTTAGTGAAATTAACTAACTCGACTGAGGCCACAAAGCTGATGAGAGATGGAACAGACAGCCTTTTTCTAGAGCTCGCAGATTCCTTTAGAGCCTTGGGACTAAGTTGATGCTAGGTTTAGTTCCTAGTTCTTTTGGAAGAAAATCAGAAATTACCTAGACAGAGATTCAAGTTTTTCATTACCTGCGTTTGTAACATATTTCCGTTAAATGAGATTAAGACCATGATGATACACTTAACAGATAGGCTTGTTCTGTGTTCATTAATTCATTCATTGATCCATAGATATTGTTGAGTACATACAATGAGGCAGTGTCTATGCTGAGTACTGAGCAAACAAAGGTGAGCAAAATGTAGTTCCTTGAGAGCAGCTGGAAAATTATATAGAAACAAAAGGCATGCCTAGGATATTGTGAGAACCATGAAAAAAGGCACTTCTTCCAAATTTGGGGGTGGGAGTGGAGTTCATCATTGTAGCCTGCAGCCAGTAAGAGAAGCCAGAAGGCTATCGCAAACAATCAGGAAATGTGCAAGGGTGGAGGTGATCACTTCAATATACAATTACTGGATTCTTTAGTGAGAGGCCTAATATTCTTTCAGCTTCCCCCCACCCATGGAGCAAAAATAAAGTCTGAAGCAGCTTAAAACCAGAAAGCCTTCAATGGATTAAAGAGAATTGACATTCCCAGCATTGTGGAGTTAATGCCACTGCTCAGAAAACTCATGCTCCCATTAATGTGTTTTGATAAAAAATGACCAGTGTGGGAAAGGGAAATGATACAGATATTTTGCAAAACAGTTTAGCACGTAAACTTTCAAAAGTTACACCTAAAAGGAAAGTGAAACAAATAAAGTGAAAAAAGAAGTTAAACATACATTTACTATATGATCCAGCCATTCCATTCCTAGGTATCTCCCAAGAAAACTGAAAACATACATTGACACGAAGACTCATGCATGAATGTTCATAGCAGCCTTATTCATAAGGTCAGAAAGTTGTAACAACCCAAATGTCCATCAAATGGGGAATGACTAAACAGCACGTGTTCTTATATACAATGGAACACGATTCGGCAAAAAAAAGGAACAAAATTCTGTTCCATGCTACCACATGGATGAACCTCAGAAACCTAGGCTAACATGTATATGAAATGTGCAGGAAAGGGAGACCTTTGGAGACAGAAAGGTGATTAGTGATTTCCTGGGGCTGGGAGTGGAAATGAAGAATAACTGCTCACTGGGACAAGGGATCTCTTTGGGGTGATGGAAATGTTCTAAAACCGAATTGTGGTGATAGTTGAGAAATTGTGAAAATTCACTAAAAATACTTGAATTGTCCACTTAAAACAAATTTATTTTACAGTACATAATTATACCTTTAAAAATCTTTTAAAAAAATGACCAATAGCCTACTAAAATTTCTGTTTGAGTTAGTTGGAGCGTCTGAAATGTCATTTTAAATATTAACGACTGTAACCGCCATCTTGGCTGTATACTCTTTTAAACATAACCTTCAAATCTGTTTCATTCCTTGGCTTAGAAAAGAACACAAGACTTTAAAGGTGGCTCAGGGAACTAGTAAGTCATGGAAGCTAAACATTTTCATCACGTTAGTTAAAATGACAAGATATATGATTTATAGACGTTCTCCAGCAGATCTGAACTTCTTGTCAGCATTTCAGATTCTGTAGGACTTTTTGGGCCTATGATGGATCTAGATAAGCACCGATAGTTCTTTTCCATAATTGTGTTGTACCCAAGGATGGCCCTGGAAATAAATGACATTCCTCAACCTAGAGCTATGAATTAGCCAAAACAAGACAGTGTTATTTTGAGGGGTATGTATCAAAGTAACAGTTCACATCTATTTTTTATTTTTTATTTATTTTTTTTTGCTGTACGCGGGCCTCTCACTGTTGTGGCCTCTCCCGTTGCGGAGCACAGGCTCCGGACGCGCAGGCTCAGCGGCCATGGCTCACGGGCCCAGCCGCTCCGCGGCATGTGGGATCTTCCCGGACCTGGGCACGAACCCGTATCCCCTGCATTGGCAGGCGGACTCTCAACCACTGCGCCACCAGGGAAGCCCTCACATCTTTTTTGAAGAGCTCTGGACTGAAAGTCATGGGAAACATTTGAAGAAATCTAGTTTTCTCAAATTTCACTTCTGGTTATTAAACCAATTTTCTTGGGTCAGGACTGAAAATTCTGCAGAGCAATTTAGCTCTGGGAGAGGAACTGATAAGATTAGCACAATCCATTCTCAAGAATCAGGCAGGTGTCACCTGAAATTCACTTGAAATTTCACCTCCTAGGAGAGCTGGGTCCCTTGTTCTGTGCTTCCACAGGGGTTAGGAACAAACAGTCGCTGGTTTCTGACAGGCTTGGTTTTAGTTCTTACTGTTGTCAACTGAAAAAAAAAAAAAGCACAACCTAAAAGTTAAGAATTATGTTTTGTTTGGCAGACTTTTCTGAGGACTTAAGCCCAGGAGATAGCCTCTCCGATGGCTCTGAGGGATGATTCCGAAGAGGTCAGGGGGGAGCCAGGATATATAGGAGTTTTTGCAACAAAAACCAGGGAGTCAGAGCATCACAAGGTGACTGTTAATGAAAGAAAACCAGACTTCTCAAGTTACTGGATCTAGTGCTTTTCTCTCTATGGGAAGATGTAAGAGTCTGGGCTCACTGAAATCATTCCTCTGATATGCACCTCACCCATCTGGGACCGGTATCCTGTTTTTTTCCATCCTGAATCCCCTCAGTGCACCATTGTGGGGTGGCTGTCATGTGGTGGCTTGATGGCTAAAACATCCTTTGTTTACTGATACGGCAGGTGACACTATCAGTGTGACTTCTGGTAAGTAACTGAATCTTTTCAATCCTCAGTTTTTCCATCAGTAAAATGGAAACAATGATTGAATCTATTCCAGAGGGTTGGGGTACAGGATTACAAAAATAATTCATATATAGAGTTTGGCCCAAATTAGGTGCCTCAAATCATGGTCTATTCGTCATAGTAGTTGTGGTATTCTGTAGAACCTTCCATCAGAGGTAGGACCACTGTTCTATTATCATCAATTGAAAATATCTAGAATGTGTTCAGATGTGACCACTTTGAGCCGGGAAATTGTTGTTCTGTGTCCTCAGCATGAAGCATAGTACCAGGCACATTTTACTTGGTTCAAAATATTTCTCTAGTAATTTAACTGAATGGTGCCTCATTTAATTTTTTTTTTTACTTTTATTTTTTTAATTAAAAAACTTTATTGGAGTACAGTTGATTTACAATGTTGTGTTATTTTCAGGTGTACAGCAAAGTGATTCAGTTATACATATACACTCTTTTTAAGATTCTTTTCCCGTATAAGTCATTACAGACTATTGAATTGAGTTCCCTGTGCTATACAGTAGGTCTTATTAGTTATCTATTATATATATAGTAGTGTGTGTATGTGTCAATCCCAGTCTCCCAATTTATCCCTCCCTCCCTTTCCCCCCTGTTACCCATAAGATTGTTTTCTACATCTGTGACTCTATTTCTGTTTTGTAAATAAGTTCATTTGTACCATTTTTTTAGATTCCACATATAAATGATACCATATGACATTCATCTTTTTCTGTCTGACTTACTTCACTCAGTATGACAATCTCTGGGTCCATCCATGTTGCTGCAAATGGCATTATTTCATTCTTTTTTAATGGCTGAGTAATATTCCATTGTATATATGTACCACATGTTCTTTATCCATTCCTCTGTCAATGGACATTTGGGTTGCTTTCAGGTCTTGGCTATTGTAAACAGTGCTGCAATGAACTTTGGGGTGCATGTACCTTTTCAAATTATGGTTTTCTCCGGGTATTTGCCCAGGAGTGGGATTGCTGGATCATATGGTAACTGTATTTTTAGTTTTTTAAGGAGCCTCCATACTGTTTTCCATGGTGGCTGTATCAATTTACATTCCCATCTACAGTGTAGGAGGGTTCCCTTTTCTCCACACCCTCTCCAGCATTTATTGTTTGTAGATTTTTTTGATGATGGCCATTCTGACTGGTGTGAGTGGTGCCTCATTTTATAGGTGAGGGAAGAAAGCTCAGAGACAGCGAATGGTTTTTCCACGTTGCATGGACGGTCAGGGCAGAGCTACGATGGAACTTAGTAGCCCTGGTCATTCATCTGGTGCAACTGGCCCATTTAGCAACAGAGAGTGAGGATTGTGCTAGGAAAAAGGGAGGGGAGAACATTCATAAAACCTTGAACAGCTGCAGCTTCCAGGGGAGGTGGTGGGGGGATTCTTGTCTTTAACTGGACCTCATGCTTGATTGTCTGACTCTCTGTCTCCGTGACACTTTTTACCCACTCCCCCCAAATCCACTTTTCGCTGTGCCTACCCAGCAAAACCTCAGCTCAAGGTCAGCGTTGAAATGGCCTTAACCCCAGGCTTCTGAGTTTGCGTAGAAAATCA
Source organism: Mesoplodon mirus (assembly GCF_964341445.2). Lineage (NCBI taxonomy): Eukaryota > Metazoa > Chordata > Mammalia > Artiodactyla > Ziphiidae > Mesoplodon > Mesoplodon mirus. The sequence goes on from NC_138995.1 coordinate 10,500,575, forward strand.
TGTGACGGGACAGGATGCCATCATTGCAAAATTATGGATTCCGGCGCTTAATAAAGTTCCAGTGACATAGTAGGCACTTGGTATATCTTGAGAGAGGATGTGAGTGAGTGAATGAATGAACCAGTCTTGTTCCATGTAAGGACTGAGAAATGGAATATTTCCTGCCATATCAGTAAACAAAGGATGTCACAGCCGTCAGCAATTGCAGCCCTCCAACGTGAGCCCTGAGGGAACTCAGGAAGGAAAGAATACCTGCCATGTAGCAGCCATCAGACTGCAGCCACTCCCCATGGTGCACCCTGAGGAAACCCAGGATGTGTAAACACAGGATGCTGGTCCCAGAGAGCTGAGGTGCATATCAAAGGAATGATTTCAGTGAGCCCAGGCCCTTGCATCTTCCCATACATAGAAAAGCGCTAAATTCCTTAACCTGACATATCTGGTTTTCCTTTAATTAACAATAATCTTTGACGTCCCCAGCTGCCTGCCCTTTGTTGCAAGACTTTTATACAACCTGGCTCCCCCACTCCTTGGAGCCGTTCTCTCAGGGTTACTTGAGATGATGCCTCCCGGGCTTGAAGTCCTAAAAATTCCTGCCGAATAAAACATAACTCTCACCTTTTAGGTTGTGAATATTTTGTGAGTTGACAGGACCCATAGTTGTCTCTGGTCAGCTCCTCTCCCATCCCCAGATTCCTGGAAGGCACCGAGGAGAACAGCTGTGAGCTCATTCTCTGGAGTTCAAATCCCAGCTCCATCATTTCCCATCAGCCCATTCTTGAACAAGGAATCTCTCTGTGGCTTTGTGACCTTACCTGGAAAATGGGGTGGGTGGGAGAGTACATGAAATAACTCACGTTAAGTGCTTTGCACATTGCCTGGCACATCAATGGATATTAGCCGATTATTATTACTACTACTACAATCACCCCAACCTCTAACTCAGACTTGGGAAGACAGTCTCGCCCTCTGCTGGAAGGAGAAGCTTGGAGCCATTGGGGTGAATGAGCTCACATTCCAACTCCTACTCCCAGATTATCAACTGAGGACACACATGCTGCAATTTGCATTTTAGGAAGATGACAACTTCAAGAGGGTTTTTTCAGGATAGACCAGCGTGTAGTATTACTTAGAAATTTAATTATAGAAATTTCCAGGAGAAATAGAATCTGGGGGTCATCTAAGACAATGCCTTCGCCACACAGCTGGGGAAATTGAGACCCTACGGTGTAAATACTGACAGTTGGCTTTTCTTTTTGTAAGGCGAGTGGCTGATTTAAGCTTTCGCGGCCGAGGCATCCACTTCAAAGATGGCTCTCTCACATAAACACCAGTCACAGGCTACATAAAAAAACAGCCCTCCACCCCCGTCATCCTCAGGCTTCTTTGCTTTGGAAATCTCGGTTGATTTCAATAACTGATCATTTGGCCTCTTTCCTTGCTTTGAATTCCCTATTATGTCTTCAATTCACCAATAAAGGGTGAGCCTGCAGAACCCCAGCCCCACCGTGGACCCAGTACTAGCAGAACTGTGTAGTGCTGGGGCATCCTCTGTCTGTCTGTCTGTCTGTCTGTCTCTTGTCTCTCTCTCCTCTTCTCCCCCTCCGTCCCTCCTTCCCTCCCCACGTGACTTCGCTGTGTGGCTTCGGGTGTGCCATGTAATTTCCAGGACCTGTAAGTAATCAATCTTTCCCATTTCAAAGTTTCCTGATGGTTATTGCCGAGGGTGTCTTGCAATCATAAGAACCACAAGGGCCCGTCCAGCCATGACATTGGTTACGATAGCCTGAGACCAGGTGAAATGACTCCCAGACCGACACTGGGGCCCAGGCACATTGACTCCTGGGGCAGAATGTTTCTCATGCTGTGATCTCTAAGCACACAGGCTGGAGTTTGCTCTGTGGTTTAATCTGCCTTGATGCTGGTAAATCGACCATCTCTATCGTTTTATTCCTAACGGGAGAGGAACCAGGGTGCGTTGTGCAAGCCTACCCTCTGCTGGATAACACATGTATTGACGCAAAGGGAAGCTCAGGTGAAGTCCACCCACAAAGCAAGCCAGACATCACACTGAGAGACGCTCTCTCTAAGGAGAAGAGGAAATCCTTGGGTACCTTGGGGTGTGTGTAGGGGCGGTTCCTGGAAATCTAGTGCCAGGATGGAAAGTGTTGTGCTTTTATTAAAGGATCAGGGCAAAAAAAAAATAATAATAATAAAGAAAAATAAAGAAAGGAGCAGGGGCTGAGCATGGGAGGATTGGTGTTTCTTTTAAGAGGAATACAGCAAATGCCGTTACCTCAGCCACCTCATCACTGCTCTCTTACTAGGTCTCAGACTCCCAGAATATTGCTAAGAGGTGTTTTGCAGGAGTCCTGCCCTTTTCTAGTTTGTAAATCTTGGAAATTATTTCACAAAAATCTGGAAGAGGGGATGCAAAGAATAAAGAGCGGATAAAAAAAAATTGCTAAGCGTAGTCAGCTTTATAAAAATGATGATGAGGTTAGGCTGTGACTTAGCATAGCTACGAGCGTTCCCGTTAGGATGTCAGAGGAGAGGGTGGCAGGATCACAATGAACCCTGTGCTTTTCCATCATAGCGTCATCCATTTTGCTTACTGAGTGCCTTACTCCTTCTTGGAAAACTGCCAGCTCCATGTTTCCCTTGTTTGCTGCTGTATCCCCAGAATCTAGTCACAGTGCCTTGTATACGCGAGATGCTTAATAATTAGTTATTGCTTGACCGATTAAAAACTCTGTGGACTGGGCTTCCCTGGTGGCGCAGTGGTTGAGAGTCCGCCTGCTGATGCAGGGGACACGGGTTCGTGCCCCGGTGCGGGAAGATCCTACATGCCACGGAGCAGCTGGGCCTGTGAGCCATGGCTGCTGAGCCTGCGCGTCCGGAGCCTGTGCTCCGCAACGGGAGAGGCCACAACAGTGAGAGGCCCGCGTACCGCAAAAAAAAAAAAAAACAAACCAAAACTCTGTGGACTGCCTCTAAGTCATGCTGGTAGTTTACAGGTAAAGAAGTTTCTTTATATTTTAGAATGAGTACCCGCAACAGGGATCATTGATCTGGATTTTTTTTAGTCTTCTAGAATATGTTTGTCAACTCAGCCCAAGGACTCCACGGAACTGAAAATGTGAATTGACCTTAATATTGTCACTGTTGAGCTTACCATTTCCTTAAAGGTGAGACTACATGAGTCACAAAGCTTAACTGGATAATTTGTTATCAGCACAAAATGAATGCTTTTGTTAACTCAGGTTTGACATTGGCTCTGGCACTGAATGGCTATGAGGATGTGGGCAAGTTATTCACAATTCTGAGCTTCTGTTTTTCCATCTGCTAAATGGAAATATAAATAGTAACTATTTCATAGTTTTTTTCTGAAGAATAAACAAGTTTATTTCATTTACTTGGTGCTGTGGTTGATACGTGGAAAATGCTTAGACAATATTATTATTATCAGAAGAAGAGAAAGGAGAAGAAGGAGAGGAAGGTGGCCGAAGGAGGCTGAGAAAGACACAGTTGTTTTAGGTACAATCTATGATTTCATAATCCTTGCTATGTTGACTACTTGGCATAAGGGTTATTAAATTTTGCTAATTAAATTAGTGTTACTTTTATATATAGGTAAACCAAATTTTAGGACTTAACTTCTCAGATTATCTAGTTGGAGAAGTGACTTTAGAAAATAGTATTTCTTGGGCTTCCCTGGTGGCGCAGTGGTTGAGAGTCCGCCTGCCGATGCAGGGGACACAGGTTCGTGCCCCGGCCCGGGAAGATCCCACGTGCCGCGGAGCGGCTGGGCCCGTGAGCCATGGCCACTGAGCCTGCGCGTCCGGCGCCTGTGCTCCGCAATGGGAGAGGCCACAACAGTGAGAGGCCCGTGTACCGCAAAAAAAAAAAAAAAAGAAAATAGTATTTCTTTTTTTTCTTATTTCGAAAAGTAGTGCATTCTCACCACAGAAAAATTAGAAAATGCAGAAAAGCATCAAAGAAAAAAAAGTGGACCACTCTTAGTTAACTACTCTGTAACCTTCAAGGCTTTTGCATTTTATAAAACTCTGATCATTAAATCACTCTGTTTTGCAACTTACTTTTCTCACTTTTTTATCATCACTCTTCTCCCATAACAGTAAAAATCAAGTTTTAGAAGAATATTTAAAGACTGCATAGTATCCATAGTATCCACCTTAATAAAGTTAAGCCAGATTCCCTGTTGCCGGACATTAGGTGATTCCAAAATATACTGAATAATAATGAATGTTGTGTGGAACCTCCTGGTGACTAAATCTTTCTGCATATTCTTAATACTTTTATTGGGGATGACTGTTTTGGCAGTGGAGATGCTAGGTTAAAAAAGTACTATCAGTGTCTGTGAGGATAATTTTCTCAATATCACCCATGGTTTAATTCTCAGAGCCAGGTTACAAATAATCCACTGAATCTCAAAAATGGTGAAAGTTAAAGCAAGGTCTGGCATCCAAACTCCAAAATCTGGGCCCCCTTAACTTCCTTGAATCTTTCCTGTGGCCCATGCATCTCAGATCCCTGCTATCCATTCTTAGAGATTTCTGAACCCCTGGGAAGCAGTAGCAAGCCTGGGCCATGGACCCAGCGTGTGCTGGTAAATGTTTAACCACTGGCTCTGCAGAGGGTGAGGGAAGCCCTGCTTTATAGCATTTTCTAGTTTTCTGTGGGGAAACACTCTCACCATGACCAATTTTAAGCTACTAACATGGTATCACTGAATGTGAATGTGAAGTTAGGAAGAGAAGTCTACCATGGGCTCTTGAGAGCTGGAAGGGGCCTACTCCAGCACACCACTGGGTGTCAACGCATAGACAACATGGCCACCTATTCCCCCTTCCTTCCCCAAGGGAGCTGTGAAGTCCAAGGACACTTTTCATTCCTCTTTACCAATTATGATTTCAGGTGCCCAAGAAAGCACCTCACTGTCTGCCCCCCATCCCAGTCTTTTCCAACTTATTGTAGAGATGTCATGCTTCAAGGCAGTACACGTTTCCTTTTCATAATTACTGGTAAATTACATGCAAACATCTCATTGTGATAATGGCTGACTGAAATCTGCTTATACTACATTGAAAATGACTAGTCAAAGCTTCTTTCCTGTTTAGATTGTGGGAAGCAGAATAGATGGGTGTCAGATGTCAGAAGCATCCTTTTGCATCAATTACTTCGTTTTGAAAATTAAAAAATTAAAATACAGAGAGGTCCCCTAGCATGTCCAATTACATTTCAGTTACTTCTTACAAATATTTCCTGAGCATCCCTGTATGTGTAAGGTTCATAGGGATGGACACAAAGCTCGCCAATAGGAAGTGTCATATATTGAGCGTTTCCAGGTGCCAAGAACTGTGCTAAACAATTTACACATATTACCCTTGTAGTTTAGTCTTCATCATGAGCCTTCCCGGAAGGTTGTTTCCATCTTTATCCCACAAAAAAGAAACAGATGTTAGGACTAAATCCATCTCACCGATGACCAACTCCAGGTTTTTCTTCTGAGTCACTGTACTATTCTGCTGGGGCTGCCATATTTAAGTATCACAGACTGGGTAGCTTAAACAACAGAAATTTGTCTTCTCACAGTTACGGAGGCTAGAGGTCCCAAATCAAGGTCCAGCAGGGTCGGTTTCTGGAGAGGACTTTCTTTCTAGTTTCCATCTTCTCACTGTGTCCTCACGTGAGATATTGGGTCTCTCTTCCTCTTTTTTTAAGGACACCAACACTATCAGATTAGGATTCCACTCTTACAACCTCTTGTAACCTTAATTACCTCCTAAAGACCCTATCTCCAAATACAGTCACACTGGCAGTTAGGGCTTCAACACATGAATTTTGGTGGGGGGAGGACACAGTTCAGTCCATGACATACTCTAACATGCTTCTTTCCCTTCAACAGTTGCAAGTACATATTAACATTAGGGACATACAGTGGAATACTACTCAGCCATAAAAAAGAATGAAATAATGCCATTTGCAGCAACATATATGGACCTAGAGATTATCATACTAAGTGAAGTTAGTCAGACAAATATCACACGATATTGCTTATATGTGGAATCTAAAAAAATGATACAAATTAATTTATTTACAGAACAGAAATAGACTCACAGAAATAGAAACCAAACTTATGGGGAATTTCCTGGCAGTCCAGTGGTTAGGACTCTGAGCTTTCATTGCTGAGGGTGCGGTTCAATCCCTGGTCAGGGAACTAACATCCTGCAAGCCACACAGTGTGGCCAAAAAAAAAGAGAGAACAAACTCATGGTTACCAAAGGGGATAACAGTGGGGTGGGGCAGGGGGTGGTGGTGGAGATAAATGAGGAGTTTGGGATAAATAGATACACACTACTGTATGTAAAAAGATAAACAACAAGGGCCTACTCTATGGCACAGAGAACTATATCCAGTATCTTGTAATAACCTATAACGGAAAAGCATCTGAAAAAGAAGATATAGATATAGATATACCTAAGTCACTTTGCTGTACACCTGAAACTAACACAACATTGTAAATTAACTATACTTCAGTAAATAAAGGGTTTAAAAAATTAGGGGCATGAAAATGATCATTGGAAGCCAGCTCTCTGTGCCCACAGCCTGTCATCTCATGTGGGATATATGGTTAAGAAGAAAGGTAGGCTTTAATCACATGTTCAGGATAGCAGTGAAAACAAAGGACCAATTTAAACCCCAACGCAGATGAATCTTCAACGCACCCTATTAAGTGAAAGAAGTCAGACTCGCAAGACGACCTAACGCGTGATTCCTTTTATATGACATCCTGGAAAAGGTTAAACTGTAGGAGTAGAAAACAGATCAGTGGTTTGTTTTGATCTCTTGGGAGTGGGAGCTGGGGATGCAGGAAGGAGTTCATTTCAGAGGAGCATGAGGGAATTTGGGGAGATGATGGAACGGTTGCATACCTTGACTGTGATGTATGGTCACATAACTGCGAGCATTTGTCAAAACTGATGGAACTGTGCCATCAAAGTTTTTTTTTTTTTTAACTATATATAAACTTTACTTGAGGAATGTCTGGGCTCTCTGTCAACCATGTGACGTCTTGTGAAGTTTGGGGTCCACCTTTGTCCATCCAGGCTCTGTCCATGTTCCTCTTTGGGTGTATGTTAGAGAGACTCTTCATACACAGTTTATTTTTCAGTAAACCAAAGTCTTAGTTTTCCATTTATCTGTGACTTTATTATATCTTTATTGATTTCTCTGTCTAGGAAACAGGCTTGGTCCAGGGCAGTTTCATTTAGGTTGTATGGCTTATACACACAACAATCCGTGAGATTAGTAGTTATTCCCAATTTCCTGATTAAGAAATGGAGTCTCGCTGTATAGCACAGGGAACTCTACTCAGTGCTCTCTGATGGCCTATATGGGAAAAGAATCTAAAAAAAAAGGGAGTGGATATATTTATATGTATAGCTGATGCACTTTGCTGTGCACCTGAAACTGGCACAGCTTTGTAAATCGACCATACTCCAATAAGAATTAAAAAAAAAAAAGAAAAGAAAGAAAAAAAAAGTCATGGCAGAAAACACAAACAGAGTCTCACGTTTTCTTCAAATAACTTGCCTGTGCTCACACAAGTGCTGAAATGATAGACCAGCATTCCAATTTTGGTATGGCTGATATGGCAGATGTCTGGTTATAGCTTCCTGATTAATTCGTCTTGTGTTAAATATTCCCAGGTTTTCATTTAATGACTCAGCGTCCATTAGAATACTACTTAGCAGGAACCTCAACTCAGGAGGCTTAAACTATAAAGAGAACTTAATGGTTTGTGAATTTCAAAGTCCATTAGTATGGTGGACTTTAGGTAGGTTTCAAGCCACTGACCCAACCAACGTCATTACAGACCTGCTTTCGTCTTGCCATTTTAGTTTCTATGGAATATAGGCTGTTAATCTGATGTCTTAATTCTAAGGCTGAATATTCTTTGTGAACCCAAGACAATGGCCAACATCAACCGATGCTTCTTTCTCCAGCCACACCCCCAGCCCCTGCCATCGTCCTGTACATCTCGTTCAATCACAGGACCAGCACTGCAGTAATTATTGTGGATACAGGCTTGCATACACTTGGTTGGTTTAAGCCAATCCCAAACCTAACCTCCAGGCTGGGAAACACATTTCTGTTCAGAAGGAGAGAGTGCAGTGGGATAATGGGGAAGCTTCCAGAGTATCTGCTACAGTATTCAAGCCCGACTTAGAAGCTAACTCACCAGCCAAAAACATGTTTCCTATTATCTGTGTAGGTGTCGTCAACCACTTTTATTTGTGAAGGCTCAGACAGAATGGGAAGATGCCTTGTCTACCATGGGCATCTGCGGTCAGTTGCTGGAGGGGCACCCTGAGCCTGCTGGGGTGTCACCACCTTCTCAGTTTTTTTGTTTTTTTTTTTTTGCGGTACACGGGCCTCTCACTGTTGTGGCCTCTCCCACTGCGGAGCACAGGCTCCGGACGCGCAGGCTCAGCGGCCATGGCTCACGGGCCCAGCCGCTCTGCGGCATGTGGGATCTTCCCGGACTGGGGCACGAACCCGTGTCCCCTGCATCAGCAGGCGGACTCTCAACCACTGTGCCACCAGGGAAGCCCCTGCCTTCTCAGTTTTGATAGAGGACAAAGGGCTAGAGGTTGGCTTTGGAGTGTGACTGCTGTTGGGTGTTTGAGGAGTCTTCCTTTTAAGCTGAAGCAGTGTTAGAAGTCACCAGATCTTTTCTTTCTGTATCTACAAGCATCTGAAGCCTCCCATGGATATAATTCTGGTGAGAGTAGAAAGAAGAGATTTGTGGTCACTTTTGTACAATGATAAGAGTACACATTTATTTGGTGTTTTATGCAGCTTTCATTTATGGGATCTAGAAGCAAAGAGAATGTGGAGATGGCTGAGTACTAAGATATGGATGCAGATTTCTCAAAGTACATTCCAGTACCCAAAAGTCTCCTCCATCTGTATGCATTCTAGATCCAGATGGTTTTTTCTTCTTTAATCGAAGACTAGTTGATTTACACTGTTGTGTTAGTTTCTGGTGTACAACAAAATGATTCAGTTATATATATATACATATATATATATATACACACACACACACACACACACACACATACACACACATATATATATATATTCTTTTTCAAATTCTTTTCCATTATGGTTTATTACCAAATATTGAATATAATTCCCTGTGTAGTACAGTAGGACCTCTTGTTGTTTATTTTATATGTAGCAGTTTGTATCTGCTGATCCCAGACTCCTAATATATCCCTCCCCCAACCCTCTTTCCCCTTTGGTAACTGTAAGTTTGTTTTCTATGTGTATGAATCTGTTTCTGTTTTGTAAATAGGTTCATTTGTGTCATATTTTAGATTTCACATATAAGTGATCGCATATGGTATTTGTCTTTGTCTGAGTTACTTCATTCAGATGATTATCTCTAGGTCCATCCATGTAGCTGTGAATGGCATTATTTCATTCTTTTTTATGGCTGAGTAGTATTCTATTGTATATATATACCACATCTTCTTTATTCATTCATCTGTCAGTGGACATTTAGGTTGCTTCCATGTCTTGGCTATCGTAAATAATGCTGCAGTGAACATTGGGGTGCATGTCAGATGGTGTTTCTGATCTTCCACTCTGACTCTGTCACAGAGACAGCTAGCTGTCCCCAATATCTATCCTTCATTTTTTTCTACAACAATAACAGAATAACAGATTAAAGAGCTACATTTCCCAGTCTCCTTTAAGATGACACATGACCACGAAACTAAGTTCTATTCAATGGGATGTAGCAGGAGTGGTGTATACAACTTCAAGAAACCATTCTTAAAGGAAGCGTCTCTGATTTTTCTCCTCTTTCATCCTTCCTTCTGGCTGGAGTGTCAATGCATTGACTGGAACTGGGGTCACCATCTTGGATCAGAAGGTGAGAATTGTGTGCTGAGGTTGCTGGGAGAACACAATAGAAAACGTGGGGTTCTTGGTGAGGTGGGGTCATCCTTCCAGCCCTGGACTGCCTGTGTTAGCTACCATGTATAAGCCATTCCAATGTTGGCTTTCTGTCACTTGCCCCTAAATGTAATAGAAATAATAGCTAATGGTTAGAAACATGCCTGGCACCCAGTGAGGCTTCTATAATTGAACCTAGGCTGTCTGGCTTCAAGGGTCCCAGTTCTCAATCTCCATGCTATCTCGAGCTAATACAAATGCCACCCAGCAGACTCTGCTGGAGGGACTGTGGAGGGGAGTTCAGGTCTAGCAGACAGCACTGAGGGAGTTACCAGATTGTAGCTTCTTTCCAAAATTGCTTCTGATGAGGCTAATGCAAATGATCGGAAATAGGTGGCTTAAATTGCCATTGAAATAGACATACGGGTTTAAAAGTTGAGAGCAAAGCATGTGGTCAAATGCATAATGTGTTTCCTTGAGCTTGGAAGGTTGGTTCATTGGCCTGAAATGTTGTATGGCCCGAGAACATGGCGGTTCATCTATTTCTAATTAATTGGGTTTTATGGTGCTTTTGGAGGGTCTTTGGCCAAATGACAGACGAGGAGGGAACCACAGCCAGGACCTTCTCTCTCTTAAGCTCCCGAAGGCAGATGTGTCTTCAGCGTTGCCAAATCTAATTATTGTTGTAACCTGAGCAAGTTACTTGCCTGCCAGTAGGGTATTTTTCTTGTTTCTATTCCAGGATTTCATATTTGAAAATCTCTTATGAGCCTTTCTAAGCTGGGGCGAGCAATCTTGAATCAGATAAAACTGAAAGGCTTCATATTCACATTCAAGACAACAGAGGCCTGGAAAAATTTTCTCCTCCCTCTTCTTGGGCTTCATAAGTTTGTTTTTTCATTCATTCAATTATTCATAAGAAAGCATTTGCTAAATTCTGACCATTAATAATGTGACTTTGGACAAGTTACTTCCCGTACATTCTCTCTAATTTTTATAACAAGTTTCCAATAGATTAAAAGTGTACATAGTAGGTGAATGGAAATGATAGTTGTCGTTATTATTATCATTATTTTCAAAGCCCTATGCTAGTCAAAGGAAAAAATTAGCATACAGTTAGAAAATATAGGACAAATATTCCATCTTCTCTCTCAGCCTTGACAGATATGGATCATCATTCATTTATTCAAGTGTCAAACAAATATTTCTTCAACACCTATTGTTTACCATATACTATGTTGGGAAGTGAACATAAAAAAGTTAAATAGATACTTGGTTCCAGTTTCAAGGACTTTCCTTGGAGTCTAGAGCAGTACATACTAATAGATATATAATGTGCGTCACATATATAATTTTGCTTTTTTAGGAATCACACTAGAAAGTAAAAAGAAACATGAAATTAACCTGTTAATTTCATAAACTAATTAATTTTAGAAACCTGTTGTTAATGTATATTTGTATATATATATTTGTTAATGTATATTTGTTCCATTATCTCTGAACTATCATCATTTCAACATATACTCACTATAAAATGATTCATAAGATATTGTATGTTATTTTTTCATACTGAGTCTTCCAAATCTAGTGTATATTTTACATATATAGTACATCTCAAATCAGATGCTAAATTTCTGGAAATCCTTGATCTGTATTTAGAGTTCATAAAATTTTTTTTTTTTTTTTGCGGTATGCGGGCCTCTCACTGTTGTGGCCTCTCCCATTGCGGAGCACAGGCTCTGGATGCGCAGGCTCAGCGGCCATGGCTCACGGGCCCAGCCGCTCCACAGCATGTGGGATCTTCCCGGACCGGGCACGAACCCGTGTCCCCTGCATCGGCAGGTGGACTCCCAACCACTGCGCCACCAGGGAAGCCCAAGTGTTGATTTTTGTCAGAAGCGTTTTCTGCATGTATTGAGATGACCATATGGTTTTTATCTTTCAATTTGTTAATATGGTTTATCACGTTGATTGATTTGTGTATATTGAAGGATCCTTGCATTCCTGGAATAAATCCCACTTGATTATGGTGTATGATCCTTTTAACGTGCTGTTGGATTCTGTTTGCTAGTATTTTGTTGAGGATTTTTGCACCTATGTTCATCAGTGATATTGGCCTGTAGTTTTCTTTTTTTGTGTGACATCTTTGTCTGGTTTTGGTATCAGGGTGATGGTGACCTCGTAGAATGTGTTTGGGAGTGTTCCTCTCTCTGCTATATTTTGGAAGAGTTTGAGAAGGATAGGTGTTAGCTCTTCTCTAAATGTTTGATACAATTCGCCTGTGAAGCCATCTGGTCCTGGGCTTTTGTTTGTTGGAAGATTTTATATCACAGTTTCAATTTCAGTGCTTGTGACTAGTCTGTTTATATTTTCTATTTCTTCCTGGTTCAGTCTCGGAAGGTTGTGCTTTTCTAAGAATTTGTCCATTTCTTCCAGGTTGTCCATTTTATTGGCATATAGTTGCTTGTAGTAATCTCTCATGATCCTTTGTATTTCTGCAGTGTCAGTTGTTACTTCTCCTTTTTCATTTCTAATTCTATTGATTTGAGTCTTCTCCCTTTTTTTCTTGATGAATCTGGCTAATGGTTTATCAATTTTGTTTATCTTCTCAAAGAACCAGCTTTGAGTTTTATTGATCTTTGCTATTGTTTCTTCATTTCTTTTTCATTTGTTTCTGATCTGATCTTTATGATTTGTTTCCTTCTGCTAACTTTGGGGTTTTTTTTGTTCTTTCTCTAATGGCTTTGGGTGTAAGATCAGGTTGTTTATTTGAGGTGTTTCTTGTTTCTTGAGGTAGGATTGTATTGCTGTAAACTTCCCTCTTAGAACTGCTTTTGCTGCATCCCTTAGGTTTTGGGTCATTGTGTTTTCATTGTCATTTGTTTCTAGGTATTTTTTGATTTCCTCTTCAATTTCTTCAGTGATCTCTTGGTTATTTAGTAGTGTATTGTTTAGCCTACATGTGTTTGTATTTTTTTTTTTTTTTTTTTTTGCTGTACGCGGGCCTCTCACTGTTGTGGCCTCTCCCATTGCGGAGCACAGGCTCCAGACGTGCAGGCTCAGTGGCCATGGCTCACGGGCCCAGCCACTCCACAGCATGTGGGATCTTCCCGGACCGGGCACGAACCTGTGTCCCCTGCATTGGCAGGCGGACTCTCAACCACTGCGCCACCAGGGAAGCCCCATGTGTTTGTATTTTTTACAGATTTTTTCCTGTAATTCATATCTAGTCTCATAGCATTGTAGTTGGAAAAGATACTTGATAGGATTTCAATTTTCTTAAATTTACCAAGGCTTGATTTGTGACTCAAGATATGATCTATCCTGGAGAATGTTCCATGAGCACTTGAGAAGAAAGTGTATTCTGTTGTTTTTGGATGGAATGTGCTATAAATATCAATTAAGTCCATCTTGTTTAATGTATCATTTAAAGCTTGTGTTTCCTTATTTATTTTCATTTTGGATGATCTGTCCATTGGTGAAAGTGGGGTGTTAAAGTCCCCTACTATGATTGTGTTACTGTCAATTTCCCCTTTATGGCTGTTAGCATTTGCCTTATGTATTGAGGTGCCCCTATGTTGGGTGCATAAACATTTAAAATTGTTATATCTTCTTGGATTGATCCCTTGATCATTATGTAGTGTCCTTCTTTGTCTCTTGTAATAGTCTTTATTTTAAAGTCTATTTTGTCTGATATGAGAATTGCTACTCCAGCTTTCTTTTGATTTCCATTTGCATGGAATATCTTTTTCCATCCCCTCACTTTCAGTCTGTGTGTGTCCTTCAGTCTGAAGTGGGTCTCTTGTAGACAGCATATATACGGGTCTTGTTTTTGAATCCATTCAGCCAGTCTGTGTCTTTTGGTTGGAGCATTTAATCCATTTATATTTAAGGTAATTATCGATATGTATGTTCCTATTACCATTTTCTTAATTGTTCTGGGTTTGTTATTGTAGGTCTTTTCCTTCTCTTGTGTTTCCTGCCTAGAGAAGTACCTTTAGCATTTGTTGTAGAGCTGGTTTGCTGGTGCTGAATTCTCTTAGCTTTTGCTTGTCTGTAAAGCTTTTAATTTCTCTGTCAAATGTGAATGAGATCCTTGGTGGGTAGAGTAATCTTGGTTGTAGGTTTTTCCCTTTCATCACTTTAAACATGTCCTGCCACTCCCTTCTGGCTTGCAGAGTTTCTGCTGAAAGATCAGCTGTTAACCTTATGGGCATTCCCTTGTATGTTAATTGTTGCTTTTCCCTTGCTGCTTTTAATATTTTTTCTTTGTATTTAATTTTTGATAGTTTGATTAATATGTGTCTTGGCATGTTTCTCCTTGGATTTATCCTGTATGGGACTCTCTGGGCTTCCTGGAGTTGATTAACTATTTCCTTTCCCATATTAGGGAAGTTTTCAACTATAATCTCTTCAAATATTTTCTTAATCCCTTTCTTTTTCTCTTCTTCTTCTGGGACCCCTGTAATTCGAATGTTGGTGCGTTTAATGTTGTCCCAGAGGTCTCTGAGACTGTCCTCAATTCTTTTAATTCTTTTTTCTTTATCCTTCTCTGTGGTAGTTATTTCCACTATTTTATCTTCCAGGTCCCTTATCCGTTCTTCTCCCTCAGTTATTCTGTTTTTGATTCCTTCTAGAGTATTTTTAATTTCATTTATTGTGTTGTTCATCGTTTGTTTGCTCTTTAGTTCTTCTAGGTACTTGTTAAACGTTTCTTGTATTTTCTCCATTCTATTTCCAAGATTTTGGATCATCTTTACTATCATTACTCTAAAATCTTTTTCAGGTAGACTATTTCCTCTTCATTTGTTTGGTCTGGTGGGTTTTTACCTTGCTCCTTCATCTGCTGTGTGTTTCTCTGTCTTCTCATTTTCCTTAACTTACTGTGTTTGGGTTCTCCTCTTCGCAGGCTGCAGGTTCATAGTTCCTGTTGTTTTTGGTGTCTGCCCCCCAGTGGCTAAGGTTTGTTTAGTGGCTTGTGTAGGCTTCCTGCTGGAGGGGACTGGTGCCTGTGTTCTGGTCGATGTGGCTGGATCTTGTCTTTCTGGTGGGCAGGACCATGTCCAGTGGTGTGTTTTGGGGTGTTTGTGACCTTATTATGATTTTAGGCAGCGTCTCTGCTAATGGGTGGGGTTGTGTTCCTGTCTTGCTAGTTGTTTGGCATAGGGTGTCCTGCACTGTAGCTTGCTTGTTGTTGAGCGGAGGTGTGTCTTGGCGTTGAGATGGAGATCTCTGGGAGATTTTCGCCGTTTGATATTACGTGGAGCTGGGAGGTCTCTGGTGGACCAATGTCCTGAATTCAGCTCTCCCACCTCAGAGGCTCAGGCCTGACACCCAGCCGGAGCACCAAGACCCTATCAGCCACATGGCTCAGAAGAAAAGGAAGAAAAAAAAAGAAAGAAGTCTACAGTTGCTCCCAAAGTCCACTTCCTTAATTTTGGGATGGTTCGTTGTCTATTCAGGTATTCCACAGATTCAGGGTATGTCGGGTTGATTGTGGCTATTTAATCTGCTGCTCCTGAGGCTGCTGGGAGAGATTTCCCTTTCTCTTCTTTGTTCGCACAGCTCCTGGGGTTCAGCTTTGGATTTGGCCCCGCCTCTGCGTTTAGGTTGTCTGAGGGCGCCTGTTCTTCACTCAGACAGGACAGGGTTAAAGGAGCCACTGATTCGGGGGCTCTGGCTCACTCAGGCCGGGGGGAGGGAGGGGTACAGATGCGGGCGAGCTTGTGGCGGCAGAGGCCGGCGTGACGTTGCACCAGCCTGAGGCACGCTGTGCGTTCTCCCAGGGAAGTTGTCCCTGGATCGCGGGACCCTGGCAGTAGCGGGCTGCACAGGCTCTCGGGAGGGGAGGTGTGGAGAGTGACCTGTGCTTGCACACAGGCTTTTTGGTGGCGGCAGCAGCAGCCTTAGCGTCTCATGCCCGTCTCTGGCGTCCGTGCTTTTAGCCGCGGCTCGCGCCTGTCTCTGGAGCTCCTTTAAGCGGCGCTCTTAATCCCCTCTCCTCGCGCACCAGGAAACAAAGAGGCAAGAAAAAGTCTCTTGCCTCTTCGGCAGGTCCAGGCTTTTCTCCCGGCTAGCCGTGGCGCACTAGCCCCCTTCAGTCTGTGTTCACGCCACCAACCCCAGTCCTCTCCCTGCGCTCCGCCCGAAGCCCGAGCCTCAGCTCCCAGACCCGCCCGCCCTGGCAGCTGAGCAGACAGGCCTCTCAGGTTGGCGAGTGCCGGTCGGCACCGATCCTCTGTGCGGGAATCTCTCCGCTTTGCCCTCCTCACCCCCGTTGCTGTGCTCTCCTCCGCGGCCCTGAACCTACCCCCTCCGCCACCCGCAGTCTCTGCCCGCGAAGGGGCTTCCTAGTGTGTGGAAACCTTTCCTCCTTCACGGCTCCCTCCCACTGGTGCAGGTCCCGTCCCTATTCTTTTGTCTCTGTTTATTCTTTTTTCTTTTGCCCTACCCAGGTACGTGGGGAGTTTCTTGCCTTTTGGGAGGTCTGAGGTCTTCTGCCAGCATTCAGTAGGTGTTCTGTAGGAGTTGTTCCACGTGTAGATGTATTTTTTTTTTTTTTTTGCGATACACGGGCCTCTCACTGTTGTGGTCTCTCCCATTGCAGAGCACAGGCTCCGGACGCGCAGGCTCAGCGGCCATGGCTCATGGGCCCAGCCGCTCCGCGGCATGTGGGATCCTCCCAGACCGAGGCATGAACCCGTGTCCCCTGCATTGGCAGGCAGACTCTCAACCACTGCGCCACCAGGGAAGCCTGATGTATTTTTGATGTATTTGTGGGGAGGAAGGCGATCTCTACGTCTTACTCCTCTGCCATCTTGAAGGTCCCCTCCCTGTTTTAATTTGCAATTCCTTAATGACTTATTATCTGGAGCATCTTTTTAAAAATTCTTTTCCATTATGTTTTATTACAGGATATTGAATATAGTTCCCTGTGTTATACCGTAGGACCTTGTTTTTTATCCATTCTATATATAATAGTTTACATTGGCTAACCCCAAACTCCCAATCCAATGCTTCCCCCCGCCCTTGGCAACCACAAGTCTGTTCTCTATGTCTGTGAGTCTGTTTCTGTTTTGTAGATAAGTTCATTTGGTCATATTTTAGATTCCACATATAAGTGCTATCACGAGGTATTTGTCTTTCTCTTTCTGAGTTAATTCACTTAGTATGATAATCTCTAGGTCCATCCATGTAGCTGGAAATGGCATTATTTCATTCTTTTTATATGGCTGAGTAATATTCCATTATTTATTTATTTATTTATTTATCTCACATCTTCTTTATCTATTTTGAATTATGGTTTTCTCCAGATATATGCCCAGGAGTGGGATTGCTGAATCATATGGTAACTATATTTTTAGTTTTTTGAGGAACCATGTAGCATCTTTTCATATAGTTATTTGCTATCTGTATATCTTTGGTAAGGCATCCATTCACTTCTTTTGCCCATTTTTTAATTAGGTTGTTCATTCTCTTACTGTTGAGTTTTAGGAGTTCTTTGTATATTTTGGATAACAGTCCTTTTTCAATGGTGTATTTTGCAAATATTTTCTCCTGGCCTGTGGCTTGTGTTCTAATTCTCTCGAGTGTCTTTCACAGAGCAGTTTTTAATTTTAATCAAGTCCAACATATCAGTTGTTTCTTCCATGGATCATGCCTTTGGTGTTGTATCTGACAAGTCATCACCATACCCAAGGTCATCTAGATTTTCTTCTATGTTATCTTCCAGGAATTTTATAATTTCATGTTTAACATTTAGGTCTATGATCCATTTTGAATTGATTTTTTTTGAAAGATCTGTATCAAGATTCTCTCTCTCTTTTTTTCTGCCTTACAATATCCAGTTTTCCAGTACCATTTGTTGAAAGGCCTGCTTTTGCTCTGTTGTATTACCTTTGTTCCTTTTGAAGGTCATCTGACTATATTCATGTGCATTTATATTTAATGCATATATGGGGTCGCTGGAGGAGAAAGACCACTTAACTCAGCATGGGAAGCCGTCCCCGCTGTCCATGGAGGAAACCCTGGTGCTGGCCTTTACTCAGAGATTCTGTCCTTCCTACTTTTTGGTGTTAAAAAAATGCTTTTATGAGTTTCAAGTGATGTCAGATGATATATATTTTCTAATGATCTTAGTTGACAAAATTAAGTAGTATACAAGGCAAGGACTGCACAGAGTTAGCAATTTACCTTTTTTTTTTTGGTTTTTAATGCCGTTTTTGACGGTGAAATTTAAAAGCTACCAGCTCCATGGTCCTTGTGCTTCCAGCTCTGAATGATTTACGTCTTAATGAAAGGTCCACTAGGGGGAGAAGTTTAGTAGCGTTGGAACTCCCCCGCTCAGCCAGAAGTGGGTTTTTTTCCCCCTTGAAAAGTCGACTCTTCAATAAACAAAAGATCGCTCGCGAAATCACACACCCCTACGCCAGACTGTTTGGTGTGCGTGTCCTGAGTTTTCCGGCGGCACCTTTACAGAAGCGTGGCGGCGCTTCCGGGAAGGGCTGATGTATCCATCGGACACGCAGCCGAGCGGAGCGGCGTCTGGGAGCAGAAGCCCCAGTGTTTCCAAACATCGGGGCTGAGGGTGTTTATTCATAACGAGTGAACCAAACTCCTGCATTGTTTAGAATCAGGAGTTGTTCAGGAGATCGTGCTGGCTTCCCAAGGGCTTGCAGGGTTGCTGCACACAGAGCGGGGCTGTTCTCAGCACTGGTACCTGTCCAAAAAGTAGGCACATTTATTTACTCACTGTAGGCTTTTAGCTGCAAGGTGTACTTTCAGTGGTGCTCCAAGTATATACCTCCTAAGAAGACATTTGTCAGAGTGCCAGAAGTTCCACCACTGATGAATGATGTTTTAGAACCCCTGGCCCAGGACAGCCATCTCTTGTAGATCCCTTTCCCAATTCCTGCCATGGCTGTGTGCTGCATTTCTTTAGTTGCCTTTAGATGGAGTCACCTTTTTTAATGAAATAAATTTATCTTAAAAAAAGACGTATAGCTATTATAAGTGGAAAATAAGTTCCACTTCCCATTGATAGAAAGCACATGTAAAGATAACTTCAGCAAAGACACAATGATATTGCTTAGATGGATACTGTGGCCTCCTCAAGATTTTAAGCCTGAGACCTGCTCCCTATTAAGCAAGAAGATTAGCAAGTGCTAGAAAGACGTGTTAAAGGTGGTTTAGGCCCCGTATGAGGTTTTTCTTTTCTTTGACAAAATAATCAAAAGGCCTGAAAGGGAACAGCTTTTCCCTGATGTGATGCAGAGTTATTTCATGTCTTGTCTGTGTGCAGCTAGTCATCCTGTAATCCACCTAAAACCAACTACTCTGCCACCAGCAGACCCCTCTAATACTTTGGAAAACACAACTTTATTCTTTTTTTTTTAATTTTTATTTATTTATTTTGGGCTGTGTTGGGTCCTCATTGCTGCATGTGGTCTTTCTTTAGTTGCGATGAGGGGGGGCTACTCTTTGTTGCGGTGCGCGGGCTTCTCATTGCGGTGGCTTCTCGTTGCGGAGCACGGGCTCTAGGTGCGTGGGCTTCAGTAGTTGGGGCACGCGGGCTCTAGAGCACAGGCTCAGTAGTTGTGGTGCACGGGCTTAGTTCCTCCGCGGCATGTGGGATCTTCCCAGACCAGGGCTTGAACCCGTGTCCCCTGCATTGGCAGGCGGATTCTTAACCACTGCGCAACCAGGGAAGCCCCTTGGAAAACACAAGTTTAAATCAAAGGCATGAAAGCATCACCTCCTAGAAAGATCTCCCTCTGTTGCCTAGAAATGAGAAGCCACTGAACTTCTTCAAGAAGAAGGAAGCTACAGATCTACCTCCAAAGCTGGCTGTGTTATTAAAGATAACTCAACAGATAGACTAGAATTGAAGAGCATCCCCACCACCTGGCTAGCAGGCTGCATTTCTTTCTTTATTTTAATGTCTCATACTAAAAATAATTGAACTAGTTTTCAGGAACGTTGACTCCTTTGTTTTTCCCACATCCCACATTCAATTTGCTACTATGTTGTAGGTTTTGCAATCTGTTCTCTGGTCTGTGTCTCAAGTGATGCTGCCTTCGTCTAAAGTCTCACCTGCTATCGCCTGAACTTGATAACAGTTTCCTGCGTCTGTCTTTCCATCCTTCATTCCATCATCTACATAAAAATGATCCTCCAATAACAATGCACAGTTTTTGCTGTGATCTTCCCCCGCTTAAAGATTTCTAAGTAAAATGCCCAAGGCTACACAATTTGTTAAGTGGCAGAGCTGGGTTCCAAGTTCATTTGTCCAGTTCCAAAGGCCATAACTTTATGACCATATCAGTGTTCACTGCCAAAGACGTAAGCTAAGCAACTGAACCTTCTTCTGCCAAAAAGTACTTTGTAGGCTTTAAGAACGCAAATACATCCAACATTTCCCAAGACGAAAATGGCTATTAATTCAACCAGTCAATATTTATTAAATAAATCTGTACTCTTTTTGTTGAAGCGATAGAACCACACTCAAATTGGTTCAAATACTATGTGAAATTTATTTGTTGTACACTGTGTATAATTGAACAGTTTGGGAGGTGGGGCTAGCTTCTGGCCTGGCTGAATCCAGGAACCAGGTCCCTAGGCCTCGGTCACTGGCTCTGTATCTCTCAGCCCTGCTTGTATCTGTGTGGCTCCTTATTGAGCAGCTCCTCCTCTAGTGATGACAAGATGCCTGGTGAAGCTCACTGGCCCCAGGAACCTGCACAGAAAGAGACTACTCACTTCCTTGGTTATACTTGCCAAGGTATCGGCACTGAATCTCAGTGGCCTAGCTTGGGTCATGTGACAATTGTGAACCAATCACTTGTGCCAGGGGAATGGTTTATGCTGATTGGCCCAACCTGGATCATGTGCCCATATCTGGAATCAGGGAGTGGAGTTAGGCTCTCTGAAACAAATGGATTTCGGCTGGAGGAGGGTAGTTTTCTAAACGGAAATTGAGATATGGTTACCCGGAAAGAATGGGGGAAAGCGGGGAATAGATACTGGGCAGGCCAAAGCAACAGGTGCTGCTACACCTCCTCCGTGCTTATGACTGGTTGTGTATTGTATGGGATGAAGAGGCATTTAAAGCATTGCCATGTTGTCAAAGAACTAGTACTCAGGTGGCAGATAACAAGAAACAATAAGAGAACAAAAAGGGGCGTTATCTCTATCTTATAGTTCACAATAAGCAGTTAAACCAGGTGAAATAGGAACTGAAAAAGGGGAGAGATCATCTGTAGGAATTAGGGGTAAAATCATTATTGAGACATTCTGGAGAGGAAGGGTCTTGAAGGATGGGCAGAAAAGGTAGGCAATTGCCTTAGGAAAGATATTGGCCCCCTGACCTCCCCTGGTGTCACACCTATGGATATGTTTCATTACATGGCAAGAGGGACTTTGCAGATGAAATAAGGCTAGCAGTCAATTGATAATCAGAAGTTGGGCAATTCTCAGGCACCGGGTCATCTAGAAACAGCTCACTCCATCTCTTCCCTGAAAGTTCCCCCTTAAAAGGGGTGTAGATGAGAAGGAAAGCGTGGCATCTCTGGTACTCAGGATTGGACAAAGGGTGTTTGTGTCACTTCTGGATATAAGAGGAAGGAGTATGTATTTTGGATCCTGAAATATTGGGATTTCTTAGACGCTAAGAAACAGGATTGGAAGTAATTGAAACTGTGGTTTAAGCGGCCGCCAGCTTCAGAAGTATCTGGGTGTTTAATAAAAACTACAGAATCCCTTTGAATCAGAAACCAGGTGAGCTTAGAAATCTGCATTTTAAGGCGACCTTCTCAGGTTGACTTTGAGGCACACTTGACTTTGACAGTGACTGACTTGTGAGGTCAATGGAACAGAATCTTAGGAATGGAGGACTGGACAGAATATTAAGAAGTTAAAATTTTGGCTTTCTGCTTAATTGCCCTTCTGTGCTTTCCCTCAGACTTTCCCTTCTACTTAGTTACTTGCCATGATATTGATCACATTTCAAGGTCTGCAGATGGGTTAGAGGTGGTGTGTGGCAGAGTTATTTAGAGTAGATACACGATGGTGGTTGGTGAAAAAAACATTTGAATTCTTGGCTTTCCCCATCTCAAGCCCTGCTACTGCGTTTTAGAACAAGAGTTCTGAGTCTGTGGTCCATGGATAATTCTAGGGTGTTCACAGAGCTTCTGGAGATTAGGCTTCAAACTTTGTATTAGTACATACAAGAATGTTCTGTGGAAGTCTCTATGGCTTTCTTATTATGTGAAGGTGGTTTCTGATCCTGAGAAATATCAAAAACCACCACCTCAGAGACTCGTTTTTTTTCAGGGACCAAGGTCTATTCACACAGATTCTTAAGGAAGAACTCGGACACAGTTTGCTTCTAGTTTCATCTTTTAGTGAATTGGAACTCTAAAAGCCCCAGCAGCCAGCCCAACACCTTTCCTGCGTCTTGGGATTATGGAAATATGAAAGGAATTTGCTTTGCTGAGTAATTTTGAGTAGCTTGAGCTGTGTACTTGGGGGAAAAGAGAAAAATCTATCAAGCAGTCCTGTGCCCTGCCCTATGGCACAGACAACGTTTCTCCAACCCACATGCCCCCCAGATTGAAATCACTGTTACCCTAAGGACAACCTGTGGTCCAGGAAGGGGTATGCCTGATTTTAGAAAGCCAGACTCATCACTGGGATGATCTTTAATAGAAGTCTTTGTTGAACAATGGTTTTTACCCCAGAGTGTGATGACAGCTGTTTTATTTTAGCTAATGCAGCAATTCAAGCAATTAAATCCACATTCCACTGTGGCTATTTAATTTCACGTAGTTCTGCATGCATTGTCATGAAAGTATTCTTTGAGACTTGCAAAGTCAAAACAGAATGTAGACATTTTTTCCTTCTAAAATAGCCACACTTGCTTCTTCAAGTTGTCTTTTCTTGGTTGATGTCTCGTAAGGATGTCAACTTTTAGTCTCTAGGAGTTGAGTTCCATTGGGAGAAATGAGATTTATTATTCAGAGTCTATAGAATAAGTATCATGGTAAATTATAGTCCAGGATAAAGAGGAGGACCTGTTTCTTTTAGCAACAAAGTAACTTAAATCAGGGAGTTCATGTTGAAATCTGATATTGTTATAAAATTAAATAAGATGATTATTTCCTGGTTGTAACATTATATATGAATAAAAGATGTGATGTTTTTATTGTGACTCCCCTTTCCTTATGATTATATATTGTATAATTATTTTATTCAATCATTCAACAAATATTCATTGAGCTGCTACTATGTGTCAGGAATGGTGAACAAGATGGACACAGTTCTTGGCCTTGTTCCATGTATATCCTTTCTGGAAAGACCGACAAGGAGCCAGCAAATTTTAAAAAATGAATACAAGAATTGGAGATTGGGCTTCCCTGGTGGCGCAGTGGTTGAGAGTCCGCCGGCCGATGCAGGGGACACGGGTTCGTGCCCCGGTCCGGGAAGATCCCGCATGCCTCAGAGCGGCTAAGCCCGTGAGCCATGGCCGCTGAGCCTGCGCGTCCAGAGCTCCGCAACGGGAGAGGCCACAACAGTGAAAGGCCCACGTACTGCAAAAAAAAAAAAAAAAAAAAGAATTGGAGATTGTGGTACATGTCAAGAAGGAAATAAAAAGGGGGTGAAATAGGAATGAACTGGGAAAGGAGGTTACTTTAATTTAAAAAAAACAACAACCATAGAAGCTCCCTCTGCAGACTGTATATTTAAGCCGATGCTTAAAAGAAAGATGATTTAAAGGAAAAGTTTGTATATTTATAGGAATAAGGGAAGGGCATCCCAGGCAGAGGGCATTGGCAAGGGCTTGAGATGGGAAAGAGCTTGGAGCTTGGTGCGTTTGAAGAACTGCAGGGCGAGCGAAGTGGCTGGAGCACAGTGAGTGGGATAAGTGTGGAGGGAAAGTGATTATTCCTGCTCTTGCCTTATTGAAATGTGATTACACTGTTGGGTCTGAACTTACAGTGGCATAGTCACTGCCATCTTGCTGGCCACTGCCTGGGGGTAAGGTGTGCCCTTTCCAGCAAAACTCAGGATGAGCTGTACTGAGGTCACAGTGCTTGGGGTGTTATGAACTAAATGTTTGTGTCCTTCCGCACCACCCCCCACCATAGTCATATATTGAAGCCCAAATCTGCAATGTGGTGGTATTTGGAGGTGGGACCTTTGGAAGGTAATTAGGTCATGAGAGTGGAACCCCCATGAATGGGATTAATGCTCTTAAAGGAAGCAACAGGAGAGACATGCTGTCTCTTTCCCTCCCTCCCTCTCTCTCTCTCTCTCTCAGTCATGTGAAGATACAGTGAGATGCTGGGTGGTCTATAAACTAGGAAGAGGATCCTCACCAAGCTCCCGACCATGCTGGCACCCTGATCTCAGACTTCCAGCCTTCAGAACTGTGGGAAGTAAGTGTCTGTTGTTTAAACCACCCAGCCTATGGTGTTCTGCTGTAGCAGCCTGAGCTGCCTAAGACGTAGGAGTGAAAAGTACTGCGGTGCTTTAACAAGGGAGCAAATTGAGTGAGCGTTTCTGCTCAGCTGTACTGGGAACAGTGACCAACCTGCAGCATTCACAAAGTCAGAATCTAACCAAGGTGCTGGGGAACCTTCTCCAGCCCTTTGAGCTAAACAGGAGCCCATACCATGGAAATCTGACAACATTACATGGTTTATTATTGTTATATTGATTTCCTATTTTGCCTACTCTTAAATAGAAAGAGAAATGACCTAACTTTGGCAGCCAGCCTCAAGTGTGCTAAAGGGAAGACATGAAGGGTTCCCACTCCAAGACTTGGGCTAAGGAATAAAGGGGCAGCAGGAATCAGGGAGAAGAAGGGGAGGAGAGAAAGATAATAGAGTCTCCTCAGGGCTTCCCTGGTGGCGCAGTGGTTGAGAATCCGCCTGCCAATGCAGGGGACATGGGTTCGAGCCCTGGGCCGGGAAGATCCCACACGCCCCTGAGCAACTAAGCCCGTGCGCCACAACTACTGTGCCTGTGATCTAGAGCCCGTGAGCCACAACTACTGAAACTCCCGTGCCGCAACTACTGAAGCCCGTGCATCTAGAGTCCATGCTCCGCAACAGGAGAAGCCACTGCAATGAGAAGCCCACACACTGCAAAGAAGAGCAGCCCCTACTTGCCGCGACTAGAGAAAAGCCTGTGTGCAGCAACGAAGACCCAACGCAGCCAGAAATAAATAAATTTATTTATTTAAATAAATAAAGTCTGATCAGTCAGCTTCCCTTCTCTTCTTCAAGTGAGTCGGTTATTACTTAATTTATCAAGATGATCTAAAAATCTTGGGTTGGGCTTTATGCTGCCCATTCAGTTATTTTCACGGAGCACCTACTCTGTGCGAAGTCCTGTGAGAGATAACTTTGGAGATGCTAGTGCGATTTACATACTGACTGTCGCCTCTAGGAGCTTGAAAACGTTGGGGACAGTCGCCACGTCCATGAGTAAGGGCCACGATAACTCAGAGCAAGGACACATTGTTTCTGGAGGGAGGAATCTCGAATGGTTGTATGAAGGAGGAGAAATATAAGTCAGGATTTGAATTATCGGTGGGATTTGGGTGATGGATATGAGAGCAGGAAGGAGTCCCAGGCACAGAGAATCTTGTCGTAGACAAGGCAAGTGGGACTACCTTGTAGGGCTCCGTAAGTATTGCCTGAGAGCCTGTTAAAAATGAAGGTAGTCAGGATCCATCCTGAGAAATTCTGATTGACAAGGCCAGGGTGGGGCTTAAGGATGTGAATTTTAAGGACATGTCACGTGAATCTGATGCAGAGGGTCCAAGGACCACCCCTGGAGAAATGCTGGTCTAGAGGAGAGCAGGTGAACCCCAGAGGTAGCGGTATTTGTTGAAGGGCATTCACGAAGGATAAACTTGGGAAGGTTGGTAGGAGCCATGCACACAGAAAGTCTTACGTGCTAAATGCTTTATTTTGCCACAGAGCTACCATTTTTTTTTGAGCAGTCACTATGAACTAGGTCCTCAGAAGAACATTGTAAGAAACTTATTCTAGTCCGATGTAAGATGAAGACCCCTAACCTTAGTTGAGGGTAAGTGACGTGTTCAAGTTTCCCCACACAGTAAGCGCCAACGCTGGGAATCAAACCCAGGTGGTTCAGTAGGTAATGGGTAATGGGGTCAACGTGATTAGAAATGAGATTGAGAACAATCGTTGGCTCCATGATGACACAGAAGAAATGGATGGTGGAGCGCCTACTGAAACAGCGCGGACAAGGGTTAGATACAAAAGACCTGCCCAGTGCAGGAGAGGGGAGATGTTGCAAGAATTCCTGGAACGTTTTGGGCGATTCTATCGCACGGGGTGGAGTGGACCCGTCGCACTTCTCAGTCTCTCACGATTTCATCAAGTTGGCAGAGGCCTTGCACGGCCACTTTTGCAAACCCTGTCCCTCTGGGACTCAGAGTACGTGGGTGGTGTCAGCACTGTTGGTGACGTCCTGACCTCCAAGCCTCTCTAGCACACGGAGGCGCAGTACATTGTTCAGACGAAGATGTTGAAGTCAGAGTTCTTGGGTTCAAATTCTGACCCTCCACTTTACTGCCTGAGTGACCCTGGGCTAGTTTATTTCATCTCTTTGTGCCTCCGTTTTCTCGTCTGTAAAATGGAGAGGTAATATCGGCATCTTCAAGCAATGGATATGGGACTGAAATGAAATAACGTATAAGAAAGGCTTGGAATCACTTCTGGCACAGAATAAACACTCTATGCAAGGATTTACTCATATTGCTACTATTTTTACTATTTTATTTTTGACTTTTATTTTTGTGTTTGCAGCTTCTAGGCCTTGTGAATCTTGGACACGCCTGTTGCTAACTTGACAAGCCACAGGCTTTTTTGTTCAGCACTGAGAGAAGTTTCTGTGTCAGGAGTCTGCCTTTGAGGGAAAGGACTGTGGACAGTGATCAAGGAGAAATTCCTCTTCTGATTAGTTTTATGGCCCTTGTGACATCTGAGGAGTATGAAGTAGGCTGGTAATTCAGTCCTAGAAGGAAACTGGAATATTAAAGAAACAACTTATTGTTGCAATCCCAGCAAACTCGCCTCTCCCAGTGGCAATGAGAAGCTCCATCGTGGGTAAGGTTTCCTTCTTACAAAGTGAGCAAGACCCTGCTAAAGGGAAAGGAGTGTTTTCTCTTCTGAATCCTTTTCCCTGGCGCTCTGTGGCTCTTATGTTGGTAACTTTTATATATGATTCACATTCGTTTAATGACTACAGGATTGATATATTTTCCCCACACTGGGCAATGCAGCCAGTTATGTTTGTTGACTCTCCTTAGACTTCTTATTTATGTATATAGAATTGGGGCCATTGACTACATAAATCATGGCGATCCCAAGAAGTCTGATATAAAGAAAATAAGCTGAAATATTTAAAGAGCACCTTTGCAGCTTGAGGAAGGGGGTCCTATTTTACAGTTCTCAGAGAAAGCTAAATGTAAGATGGGAGCAAAAATATGTGACTGAGACATATATTTAGAACTTGGGGGAGAAGAATCTAGGTGGAGGGAAGAGGAAGTACAAAAACTATGGGCCCGTAGCCAGGACAGAGTTGATACATTTGAGGAACTGGGAGCCTTGTGCAAAAGCATCTTGATTGGGCTTCCCTGGTGGCGCAGTGGTTGAGAGTCCGCCTGCTGATGCAGGGGACACGGGTTCGTGCCCCGGTCCAGGAGGATCTCGCGTGCCGCGGAGCAGCTGGGCCCGTGAGCCATGGCCGCTGAGCCTGCGCGTCCGGAGCCTGTGCTCCACAATGGGAGAGGCCACAGCGGTGAGAGGCCCGTGTACCGCAAAAAAAAAAAAAAAAAAAAAAAAAAAAAAAAAATCACTCTGCGGTCTGGTAGAGAATAGATTATCGAGGACAAAAGTAGAGGCAGAAGTCAGTCAGGAGGCTGTGCTGTCAGGCTGTGAGTTAGAGTAGATACTCAGTGAATCGTGTAAAAATACTACATAATTCATTCTCCTAACATGCTTTAGTTGAAGAAAACTGTGGATTATTCTGAAGTTAGTTGAAAATAAGTCATTGCTACCCCTGGAGAGTTACAGACTCCTCTTGAACTTCAAGATTTCTGAAAATTAGCTTGTGGTGTCATCAGCTCTTAGACCTGTGTGTGGGTGTGGCAGCTTCTGCACAGCTTGGTTTGTGCCAACTTACAGCACTGCAGAACAGAGCACATTGACGAAAGGGAGAAGCCTGGTGTCTTGAAGAAAGGAGCCTTCTGTCAGTTGAAGGCCATTTATTAAAAAAAGAATTAACCCAGAGGTACAAAGCCCAGTGGAAGAGGAGGTGGGAAACTGGAGAAATGAAAACAAGTCCTGAGGTGTCATGGTTCCCAGCAGGAGTTGAACCAGGTGCTGGGGGGGGGGGGAGTGAGGACAGCAGGGCACACACTTCTTCAGGGCAGCGGGATCCACCGTGTGCGAGACTCAAGTCATGGACACGACCCACCCCACGGGGACTACTTAGCATCAGGCGGCCTAAGCTAATTCGGAAACTCCTGACATTCTTAGAGTAATTGCAAGCCAATTTGGCCAAGGGCAAATGACTGCCAATGGTGAAGTCATTTTGCAGAATTTTCCTTGCTTACCCAAATCCTACAGCTGAAGGAAATAAGAGAAATTTAAGCAGTATATTGGACTCCCAGAGCAAAAGTCCTAAGGTAGAAAATGAACACCAACTTACAGAACCTTAGCCCTTTTCAGAAACCCATGGATTTAATGAATTCCAGCTTCTCTCCCCAACTGACCCCAGTTTTCCTCTCTTCATTCCAGGCCTGGGGCTGCGAATCAGGTTTTTAAAAGTGTATCTGAGCCTGCTTGTTGCCCACAGGCAAAGAAGCTCTGATCGATGAAGAGGAGTTATAAGGAGGTCTGTTTTTTCTTTTTTTTCTTTTTTCTTTTTTCTTTTTTGCTGTACGCGGGCCTCTCTGTTGTGCCCTCTCCCGTTGCGGAGCACAGGCTCTGGACACGCAGGCTCAGCGGCCATGGCTCACGGGCCCAGCCGCTCTGCGGCATGTGGGATCTTCCTGGACCAGGCACGAACCCGTGTCCCCTGCATCGGCAGGCAGACTCTCAACCACTGCGCCACCAGGGAGGCCCAGGAGGTCAGTTTTAACTCAGAACTGGGGAAAAAAATGTTTTAGTAACCATAGCTGTCCCACAGTGGAACAGACTGCCTTGTGAAATAATAATAATAAGAGGTTAACATTTATTGAGCATATACTATGCATCAGACACTAAATGCTTCACATGCATTATTTTATTTGGTCCACAGCATAGCTCGTTTTGCAGATGAAGAAACTATAAAAGGATGAAAGTTACATGTCTGAGGTCACACAATTATTCTACATCTTATCCCTGGGGCGGGGTTGGTGAACAGAGACTGCACATTTGAAAGAATGAATGAAGGAATGAATTTAATTAAGTTCCAGAAATAGTTTTTGAAAAGCTACTCTGTGCCAGGCATAGTGTTAGGCATTTGGGAGTAAACAAAGACCAAGATGATCTAGATTATGGCTGGAAGATCTTTCCAGACTAATAGGAACGATTTAGGAGATGCTTTAGAATTTATAAAATTGAACGTTTACAAAATTCCCAAAAACGTGGTGGCAGCATTTGGTTGCATTTTCAGGTGGAGATGGATTTAGGAAAGACTTCCTGCATGAAAATGGCATTTCAACTAGACATAGAAGGATCATCTGGAGGGAAGCTGGAGACAGCTTGGGGACCGAGGAGTATTCCAAAGTATGGCATTTACATTTTATTCATGTAATTCATAAAATTCGTACATTTTATTCCTGAGTGTGAGGAATTCATGAGTGCTTTTTCTAGGAGGGGGTGATCTGAAAGTACCAAGAATTATCCGCTAGCTAGAAATGAAGAGATTTGGTTAAGAGAAAGAGTGACAGTCAGAGGCCAGCTCGATGTCCAGGCGAGTGGGAACAAGATCCTGGGTAGGAGTGGTATGAGTCGAAGGAGAGGAGCAGGCAGCTGGAAGACAGCTTTTAGAGGTAGCATCCATGAGCATCCATGAGCATCCGTGAGTCGGAGGCAGGCAGACAAGGAAGACGGAACCAATGAGGCTTCTTAGGTCTTGAAACCGATTAACTTGGAGGATGGTGGTGCCATAAATTAGGGACAGGAGACACTTTGGGGCGCTGAAGGCTGGGAGAAAGAAAAAGGAAGGAAAATTTGATCATGGATTCACCATGAACATGAAAAACACTTCTCTTGCTTTCCAACCATGGTGGGGGTGGGGGTGGGGTTGCTGATTGCTGTGTCCTAGTAGTCCGTGTAGCCAACTAGCCTGTGTTAACTATACCAAGTATTTCCCAGGTACCACTGATGCCGTGAACAAGACAGCTTCAATCCTTGCCCTCCTGGATTGCCCAAATAACTATTAGCAAATGACAATTGCAGTAAAATCTTTGAAGGAAGAGTGTTAGCTTGAACAAGCCTTTGGCTAGGCTTCCGTGAGAAATGCAATTCCAGTTGATACCTGAATGGTAATGATACCTGGAATACATGTTTTAACTCAAATGCTCTGTTTTCTTGTGATTGGAATAAAACGCAAATGATGTGGGCACTTGAAGCTGCTTGGACCTATACACTCCAACTTTCGATGAAATTCTCAGTGCAGGCATAAAAGGTCTCATTGGTGGGAGGTGCTGACCACGTCTGTCTTCAATATCTGCCCCTCCTTCTGTTGACTGGACCCACTACCTTGTCAGTTGGCCTTAGGTTGCCTGGGTTATTCTTAAATTAAATTCTGAAAACATGCTTCATTTTCTCCGAAGCAGTGACTTGGGGGAGACCAGAAATGATGCTGTGGTCAGAGAATGACACTGGAATGTAGGACTGAGGGCTGAGACTCTGGCCGGAGATCACTCAGCCTGCCCACAAATCTAAAAATGCACAGTTTGACTGTAATGCTGGAAAATATCTCCTCATGTTTTGGCTTCTGCCAACAGAAAAGAGAAAGCTCAAATCACGGATGGCAGCAATATTATTAATTCAGGAATCTTAGCGCTCCAGCGACACTCATTTTGCCCTAATGATTAAAAAAAAAAAATCATTTCACAGTGAATTTGTCCTGTGCAGGTTAGTGAGAAAAGGGGAGGAAACAGGGAAGGAAAGAAGCAGAAGGATGGACTGAGGACACTCTCTGAGGACCCTTCAGAAATACCGTGACCCCTCCCGGGGCACAAGGCTGAAGTGGATTTGAAGGCTTATCCGTCTATGCCACTTCTGTCATCTTTCCTGGGATGTAGCCTTGTCGGTTTTGTTGTCGGATGCCTTTTCCTCGTGGTGGAAGTGTGTGCCAAGGTTGATCCAAGGGGCTTGGAATTGGGCTGAGCTTTTCATCCCCACGATCCAAACATCTCAGCGCCCTTCAGTTTTCTTATTGTAGAAAACAAAAGCACATTTTTGCCTGTAGAGATCATTGGACCCCCAAAGGGGTATTCAGTCTAGTATCAATCTGACAAAATACCAGCCACCGGGGGGAAAGGGCAATGTTCATATCGAATTCTTCTTTATTTTCCTTTGTTCATGTATGATCTAGAATTGCTGAGATCTTCAAGGTATCTTTCATTGCAAGTTCTTTTTACAGGTGACATATGTCTTCATTCATTACCTGAGCACCTGCTGGATGCATGGTAATGGGTTGGGTCTGGTGAGCAATACACAGATTAGCAGACTTATGTTTCTTCCAAGACTGTGAGTTTCTTGAGGGCAGGAAGTAAGGTGAACATAAATCCTTCATTAGGAGGTTAAGATGTGGAGGTTACTATAATAACAGAAGACCTTTGTTGTTATCCTATCATTTGGCAAGCACTGTGCTATGCTAGGCTCTGGGGACCTCTGCTTCGTCATCAGAGAAATCGCTGTTAAAGCTCTCTGGGGCTTGTGGAGCAAGAATTCACTTCTGGCTAGAGAATGGGAGAAAGTTCCTTGGAGGTGGTGCGACAGAGCTGAGTCTGAAAGAACAAAAAATGGTTTTTATAGGCAGAGAGGGTGGGGTGGGGGATTTGAAGTTGGGGAGATGGCCAGGGTGAAAATGGGGAGGCAACTGGCTGGGATGAACCTTTTTTTTTTTTTTTTTTTTTTTTTTTTTGTGATACGTGGGCCTCTCACTGTTGTGGCCTCTCCCGCTGCGGAGCACAGGCTCCGGATGCGCAGGCTCAGTGGCCATGGCTCACGGGCCCAGCCGCTCCGCGGCATGTGGGATCCTCCCAGACCAGGGCACGAACCCGCGTCCCCTGCATCGGCAGGCAGACTCTCAACCACTGCGCCACCAGGGAAGCCCGATGAACCTTTATAGAGAGCGGTGGTCATGTATCTTATAGGTATGACTGCCTCTGTTTTAAAAAATCTTTTATTAAAATAGAAATATAAAAACATATAAATCACATGCACAGCTCAAGGAATGTTCATTAACTGGATATACTCACGTCACCAACATCCAGATGATCAAGAAACAGAACATTATAAGCCCCCACCACTCAAGTTCCACTACACACCTCAAGGTAAACTTTCTCCTGACTTTGAACAGCATAGATTCATTTTGCTTGTCTTTGAATATTATATAAGTGGAATTACACAGAGGGTTGTTTTTAGGTTTCTGTCTTCCTTGCTCCACATCACATTGCGAGATTCATCCTGTTGTTGTGTGCAGTTGCAGTCTGTTCACATTTGCTGCTGCATTGTATTCCGTGGTATAATTGTCCGACACTGTATTTATCCACTGCACTCTTGTTGGCATTTGTCGGGTTGTTTCCACTTTGGGGAAATTATGAATACACTTCTATGAGCGTTCCTGTATAATGTCTATGGATGAACACATTGCTGCATTTCTGTTGAGTATATATCTAAGAATGGAATTTCTGGATTGTAGGATTGAAAATCCCCTTTTAATAACAAAAACTCCCATCTCATGTGATTCTAATTATGCTTTTAATATTCCTGGGTTGGGAAATATACAATGATAAATATCTCCTGTGAATTCAATAACACTTTTGAATCAACTGGTATATTATCAGTCACAGAAATAGATGTCCGTGATGTATGTTGTCTGCAGACAAGGTTCTATGTACATATGGATACACAGACCCCTTGCAATACCTCTGAGTACCCAGTTGGGAGCCACAGACTTAGGTGAATCGTGGGGCATGAGGCTAAGGAACAGTCGTCCGTTGAGTTCAGTGACATTGCTGCTTCTCTGCGCCAAGTCTCTAGTCTGAAATCTAGTGGAATTTTTCCTTCTCTGTCTTTCTCTTTCCCTGAGAAAGCACATATGTGCCCCTAACTGTACTACAACTAAGACATAATTAGGGAGATGGTGTGACCAAATGGAATGAGGATGACTTTGGAGGGGGATCTGGGCTTGAACCCACAACCTGCCACTTATTAGTTGTGTGAATAAGGTAAGGGATGAATTTTCTATGAGCCTTAGTATACTCATCTGTAAAATGGAAATGAGAATACCCACCTAGTATAAGGATCATGATAATCAAATCAGAGGCTCAATTGTAAATGTCTAACACTGTCTTCTCCCTGAATGATGACTCCAGCATTGTTTTCATGGTCATTTCATCATCTTTTCCTATCTGTGTGTCTTCTCCTTGGGGTTATGTTCTTTTACAGGCATGTAGTACTCTTGTTTTGTCTCCTAACTCCTGCCCACCTCCTTATTATTCCCATAACTAAGGAGAAACATTTTTTTACTGAAGTATAGTTGACTTACAATGTTGTGTTAGTTTCAGGTGTACAGCAAAGTGATTCAGATATATAATACATACATATGTGTTCTTTTTCAGATTCTTTTCCATTTTAGGTTATTACAAAATACTGAATATAGTTCCCTGTGCCTGTTAATCTCAAACTCCTAATTTATCCCTCCTCCCCTTTCCCCTTTGGTAGCCATAAGTTTGTTTTCTGTGTCTGTGAGTCTATTTCTGTTTTGTAAATAAGTTCATTTGTATCATTTTGTTTTAGATTCCACATACAAGTGATATATGATATTTGTCTTTCTCTGTTCTAACTTACTTCACTTGGTATGATAATCTCTAGGTCCATCCATGTTGCTGCAAGTGGCATTATTTCATTCTTTTTTAATGGCTGAGTAATACTCCATTGTGTATATGTACCACATCTTTATCCATTCATCTGTCGATGGACATTTAGGTTGCTTCCATGTCTCAGCTATTGTAAATGATGCAGCTATGAATATTGGGGTGCATGTATCTTTTTGAATTAACATTTTCCCCAGATATATGCCCAGGAGTGGGATTGCTGGATCATATGGTAACTCTATTTTTAGTTCTTTAAGGAACCTCCACACTGTTCTCCATAGTGGCTGCATCAATTTACATTCCCACCAACAGTGTAGGCGGGTTCCCTTTTCTAAGGAGAAACATTTTGATTGCTCAGCCCCATGTGCCCCAGGCATCTTTCCTTGTCAGATCTAAACAAATATTTTGTGTCCATGATCTGTTTTCATTAGCCCTGCTGGTGGCCAGAGCGAATTTGTTAAGTTCATTTTAGCCTGAGTACCTATGATTAATTATGACTTCACCAGTTCCCCATCTCCCTAGACAGTTGCCTTCCATGTTTCAATCCAGAGAAAAGAATGGTGGGCTTTTCAGTCCCATGGCAGGCTTCTGAGGGAGTCATTTTCGGTCAAAGGGGACTTTTTCCATCACTCTCTCAAAACATTCCCTGTAGGAGACCCCTTATGTAATCCACAGAGGGTGGATTGCACCCGCAAGGTGATGTGCACTGTATTGTATAGGTAGAATGTCCATGGAGAGATGCTTAGTGAGATGCTTGGGTGGAAATGGGGGGATGAGCTGGTGTTGCCATTAGCAGGAGCTCCACGGTGTGAGGTCAAGATGACAGAGAACAACATTTTCACACGGACTCTCCGCCCTTCAAAACAAAATCTGGTTTCAGAGCTAAGCTAGTGGAGAGTCAGATGGTCTGGTCCTTTGTCTGGGATCGAGGTCAGACCCCGAGATGGTGGGAAGTTTCTGGCAATGGGTATGATGAGAGCTGAGGATCGAGAAGGCAGTTAGGAAGGAGTGACAGGTCACACCCTCATGGGGCACAAGAGCGGTACTTCCGGGAATGGATTTCTAGGCACCGTGACTTTTGATGAAGAGCAGTCAGATGTAGTTGTGTTTTGAAGCACACAACTCTGGATCCAGTCAGTTCTGAAAATACTCAGAGCGGAGCAGACAGATTCTAACAACTTATTCATCTATTTGTAATGCCTGTTCTGACTGTTGTCCAACTGGCCTTAGACAGCATCAGTCTCCTCCAAGGTGAAAGGCAAGGGCTGCATTTTCTCTACCTTAGTAGATATTTCTCTCCTCCCAGCTCTCTTAAGGGTAGGTCTCCTGAAACTCCTGTAGACTCTCTCCCTCTCCCCCACTCTCTGTCTCTCTCTGTCTCTCTCCCTCCTTCCCTCCTTCCCTGTGAAAATGTAAGTTTCTCTCATGAGCTTTCAACCATAAATGTCCACCCTCGGCATATAGAGTGTGCAAAATTTAAATATGGGAAAAAAATCGCAATCACCAAAATCAAATGTTAGTTTCTTGAAAATCCTTCCATTAAAACAATAATCAGAAAATGCTTATCTGCTTGCTTGATATCAACTAATGTTTAAAAAGCATATATCAAAGTTCTTTTGTAATTTCAGGGTTTGGAAATTAAAGGGGAAAAGAAGTTTCTGGGGAAAATGTGTTAGAGTTTACTGAGCCCCAAATATCTGGAAAACAGTTTGAGATCCTTGGCCAAACTTAGAGCTCTGGCTGGGTTTTCATACCCCTGCTATTGACAGCTAATTTCTTGAGCAATTTATTCACTGTTTAAAAAAAAAAAAAAAAAAATTGGCCGCCTGGAGCCACCTCAGATGTGCAGCCTATTCAGAAATTCCTGAGTTCAACTTTCTTAAGCTTTTCTGTTTCCTTCTTAGATCTCAAAGAACATTCTAGCAACATGACTGATTATTTGTCTGTGACCTTTCACCAGTGGGCACAAAAATGGAGAAGCCCTGCTTACTTTCTTAAGATAAGGCAAAAATGCTTTATCTCTAACACAGACTTATTTCTCAAAAAACATTTTTTAAAAAATTCTTAGTGTCAGAAGGAAGAAAAAGCTTAAACTCTTTTGATTTTGACAGGAGAATTTAACTGCTTGTCTCAAGAGAAAATGTCTATGTCTGCTGAAAACTTGGAATCTGGAGCGTGAATCTGATTTCATTTGTAAAAAATCCAGTCATCAGGACAGAGGATTGTTAAGGCCGTGAAATTACTCTGTATGATACTGTCATGATGGATACATGTCACGATACATTTGTCCAAACCCATAGAATGTACAATATCAAGAGTGGACCCTCTTGTGCTATACAGCAGGGAACTGTACTCAGTACTCTGTAATAGCCTATATGGGAAAAGAATCTAAAAAAAAAGGGTGGATATATGTATATGTAAAACTGATTCACTTTGCTGACCACCTGAAACTAACACAACAATGTGAATCAACTATACT
Source organism: Mesoplodon mirus (assembly GCF_964341445.2). Classification (NCBI taxonomy): domain Eukaryota; kingdom Metazoa; phylum Chordata; class Mammalia; order Artiodactyla; family Ziphiidae; genus Mesoplodon; species Mesoplodon mirus. Next base: position 10,537,183 of record NC_138995.1, read on the forward strand.
CCTATAAAAATTTTAAAAAAAAGGGTGAACCTTCATGCAAACTATGGACGTTGAGTGATAAGGATGTAGCAGTGTAGCTGCGCCGATTGTAATGTGGGTCCCACTGTAGCGGGGATGTTGCTAATGGGGGAGCTGTGCACATGTGAGGGCAGGGGGTATATGGGAAATCTTTGCACTCTCTGCACATGTTTGCCATGAACCTAAAACTGCTCTAAAAAATTAAATCTTTTAAAAAAAACACCTATTTAGTGTCTGAACTGGACCTTAAATCTAGGTCATTGTGCGTAAGTTGCTCTGTGAATAACTCTTTGTGTTCCTGCAAAAGAAAGCGTCATTAGGAGACTGACCCTGGGAAGCACAGGTGAAGAAGTAGGATTAGGGGCGTGGGGAGGGGAAAAGCCAGTAAGACACACCCGTGAGCAGAGCTTCGAGGTGGGCAGAGCCAGTGATGGAAAACATAGGCACCCTGGGGTGGGAAGCTGTCAGTGAGCTGGAAATAGCCTAGGTCAAGGAAGGCCAGGTGGCTCAGGGGGAGACAGGGAGGCATTGGCAGACTGTGCTTCCTGACCTTGGGCAAAGTACATCATACCCTAAGCCCCTATTTTCTGATCTCTCATAAGAAGGAATTGCATTTCCACACTGGGTCCCCCGGATGACGGGTATTCCTTAACAGAACAGTTCCTTGGTCAAGTAAGTTTAGGAAGTATTAGGTTAAACTGTGTGTGTGTGTGTGTGTGTGTGTGTGTGTATTCAACTGCAGAGCATCTCAGAGCCTTTAATATCTAAGTGTGGGTGAGCGTGGATGGTGATTTTCTAAGGTATTTGATCATAGACCCCCCATTATTGTTATTTTTTCTGACAACATCTGTTAATGTCTTGAGGATCTAATGGTCTGCGATGTACGGTTTGGGACATGCCACACTAGACAGGTACACAAGTCCAGCCCACCTCCAGGGTTAACTGATAAACAAAAATTCCAACTCTGAAATTTTGGTTTCAGAGGACATTCAGAAGGCTGGAATCTGAAGGATTCTTGGCTCCCAAATCCCATTTTCATCTTTTTTTAATCCACTGGACTTCTGAGTCGGTTTTCTTTTGGCAAGAGCTTTCTGGAGTAAATACAAAACAGGAAAACTAGTATATTTAGGAGAAGGTGCTGGAAAGTCATATTGTCGGCATGGTAGGGACAATTACAGGGGCAAAGGATCAAGAGGGCTGTGCTCCCAGTTCTGCTGTAAAAGCTCCTCCATGGCTTTGGGTGGGTGTTTTCAACCCTTATCACACCTTAGAGTTACCCAGGGAGCTTTTAAAGGAAGACCTGTGCTTGAGACTCCCTCCCGGAGAGAATGATGTGATTGGTCTGAGAGAGAGCCTGGGCATCTCTATTTTTTAAAAGTTCCTCAGGTGATTCTCATGTATAGTTAGGGTGGAGACCTGCTTTCTTGAAAGAAGAGTTTTATTTCTTGTTTATTTTTCCTCAGTGTTTTGGAATATTGTCAGAGAATAGTATAGGCCAAAATTTGCTTAAATTGTGATAAAAAAAATAAAGACTCCCAGGATATGATATTTCCAAGGGAAGACAGAGGGGAACTAACATTTGTGATTGCTCTGCTGTGCAGAAGACCCTGTGTATATATTATTTTATTACACACACACACACACACATCCTGTGAAGAAGGCTATTTTGAAACTGATTTGCTCACAGGGACTCTGAATTCAATTCCTACTGCTGCTGTGCAAATTCCCACAAACTTAATGGCTCAGAGCAACACACGTTTATTACTTTACAATTCTGGTAGTCAGAGGTCCAAAATGAGCCTTAGAGGGCTACAGTCAAGGTGTTGGCAGGGCTGTTCCTTCTGGAAGCTCTAGGAGGGTCTAGGGGCTTTTCGAGCCCTGAAGGGAGCTGCCTGCATTCCTTGGCTGTGGTCGCTTCCTCCATCTTCAAAGCAAGCAATGTCCAGCTGAGTCCTCCTCATGCTGGCGTCTCTCTGTTTCTCTTCTGTCTCCTTTTTCCCCATTTAAAGACCTTGTGATTACATTTGGCCCATCTGGAAAATCCAAGCTAATCTCCCTATGTTAATGCCAGCTGATTAGCAACCTTAATTCCATCTGAAATCTTAATTCCCTTTTTGCCATGAAACCTCGCATGTTCTCAGGTTCCAGGGATTAGGATGTGGACTTCTTAGTGGTGTCTGTTATTCAGCCAATCCAGACACTGAGGTTCCTGCTCTGTGTTTGAAGCTGGGATGATTATCAGAGCTCAGCCTTCAGGTCACAGCACTATGGAGCCATTTGCTTCATGGTTACTTTCAAAAACATTCCTCAACTGAGTTGTGAAAACATATCATGGTGAAACTGGGGGCAAGTCTTTTAACCATTCTGATATGGACTCAGTTCACTGTTCTGTCTGTCTCACTGGGATGACATCAGAGTACAATGTATATGGAAACCTACTTCATCAGTAATAAACCACCAACCCCTCTACGAGATGGTCATTAGCACAGATCACACCAGTGGGGGAACCAGAATACAATTTCTGCTTCATTCACTCAGTAAGTAGTCCACCAGGCCATGAGCTTATTGAAGGTACGGACTGGATCTTATCTATGCTTCTCTTCCAGTCTAACCAATTCCAAAACAGAGCAGAAATTCCATACTTGCTGCAGAATTAAGGAATAGGTAAAAGGCTGGGTGGAAGATTGCTAAAACCCAGGAGGAATGTAGGAGTAGATAAGCTGAAGTTTCTTGCCTTGGGGAATTAAAGAGCTAGAAGAGGCAAATGGAAACATGCAACTAGTAGAGTGGAATATAGTATTATAAGAGAAGCAGAAGGAAACAGTTTTGGAGTCTCCAAGGATGGAGATTTCAGGACTGAATTGAGGAAATCAGACAATGCTTAACTGACACTGTGACATCAGGTGACAGGGCTTTTAAAATTCATGGAATTCACTTCCCATCCCAGGGTAGACATAGCTAATCAATCTTGTACTCTTTCCCACCAAGCCAATGATTAGGACCAGTCACCCATTGTTTGAAATTGACAAGCAGGTTGAGCCCCATTTATCCTATTGGATTCTAGGTAGGATTTCTCTACTGGCAGTTCAGCAGATAAACTTTGCCTGAAACTCACCGATAGCAAAGTGTTATCTTAAGGTCCCCTTGGGCATCTGTAGTAAAGCAGCTCACTATTTGTAGATTTCTCTGGATGAACATTCCCAGCAGCACAAAACTTTCTTTATGCCTCAGCACAAATTTTGTTCTGATTGAGAGCCAAGGTTGGAAGGCTCTGTTTATACCCACAACCATGTAATTTAAGGGTCTGTTGCTGACCCCGTTGGTAAGAAGCATGTACTTTGAAAGCACGCTGACATATGAGTAACCGCAGCCTGAAACAATGGCCCACTTGTGAATCTGTTTGCACATAATTGCTCACTGCTCTGTCGTAAAATCTTGGTGACAATGTGATGAGGTACATTCCCAAGTTTGCTCAGAGGACACCCTGTGTGTCTCCATCCTCGGCATGGGAAGGGAGGATTCCCCAGACAGAAGCTTTTGGGTTAATATAGAGGGCATGAGGAGAGAATAACCCTGGAGGGTGACAGGGTCTTATTCCCTGTTCTGGAAAGGTCTTACTCCTCAGCACTTGAGAGAGGACTTCTCCCATTAAACACGATTCACTTGACCCCGAGTCTGTGACAAAAATGAAGGATAGGATTATGCAGATTCACTTGGCATGGTGTCTTTCTGCTCTGAAACCATGACATGTCATTTACTTCTCAGCAAAATCATGCAGAAACCTGTGGTCCAAAATATTCACCTGAAAAAAACAAGTATCTCTTCAGCTGAGGGTTTCCATCTTTTAAAAGTGGAAAGCGTTTTTTAAAAAGCATTTTTACCTTCATCATAACTGAAAATAATTTTCTGTGTGTTGCTACAGATATACAGTATTGTTATCAGACTGATGGGTACTTATCTGGGAGGATAATCTGTGCTTCCACAGAAAGGAGAACAGCATCCTGACCTGGATCCATAGGCTCCAAAGCAGGAGATTGGTCTGTTTTCTTTTTTTTTTTTAATCCATTTTCCTGTTTATCTGCAGGAATTAGATCAATAATAGCCAGGTGATTGCCTCCTATTTTCACTTATCAGCCACTTAGTGGCAGCTTTGAGCTGATTCTCCAGGTAAGAAAAGTGTAGTGAGGACACTTAACTGGGCATTCCAGGTACTGGTTCTGGCTGATGTAAGCAGAAAAGGAGTTTTATTAAAAGGGTATTTTTAGGAGGGCTAAAAACCAGGCTCAGATTTACACAAAGATCAAAACCATACCCCAGAACTGGTTTGGCAGAAAAGCACAAGCCCTGAGTACTTGGACTTATAGCCTGTAGTTGTGTCCTGGGAGCTCAAGTATGCTGCAACCTCTGTTGCTGCCTGAGATGGTCCCACTTCCTGGTACCACTGAGTCCTGTTTCAAAGTCCAATGTGGGTGCATCTGATTGGCAGAGCCTGGGTCATGTGTTCACGCTGTAGCTGCAAGGGAGTCTGGGAAAAGAAGTACCTGATATTTGCAGCTCCTGTAGTGGGACACAGGGAGAGTTCTCCAAACTTAGAAGAAAGTTGAGATGCTGGGAAGCCAACAAGGTTGAAAAGTGTCTACCAGAAGGAATTCAAGACAGAGTCACCAGGATGTGCACAATTATAGCTGCATAAAAGATCACTCAGACACAGCCTGGCCCTCTCAGATCTTATAGTTCATTAGAGAGGGTGGGTCACAGCCTGTTCTGACTTATCTTACAGTTATTTTTGCACAATTCAGTAAATAAAGGTATTTGGAGGCTAGAGAAGACAGATGTAACAGCTTGAAAATTATTACAATATTTTGAAATAGAATGTAGATATAATTATTTGAAAGCGGCACCTGCGTTTTTAAAAATGTATCACAAGAGAATGGTGAGTGGGTGTTAGACTTCTGTGGCACAATTTTTTCCCATTTTTTGAGAAAACTGGGCTTTGGAGAATGGAGTATTTGTGAGGAGATGACCCTCTTCTGATGGGTATGTGGATCTTGCATTTCTAAGTTTGTTTAGAGGGATGCCCAATAAAGCCTCAGCCTAAGGAGGAATAGGAGGTGAGGTTACAAGTGAATTTTATTCCTGCTGTTAGTCAACCAAGGAAGAGATGGGTCTAGGTAAACCACAAAGGAGACATGGATCTCTCTCTTTTGGGCTCAGTGTTTAGGTAGAGCATATAAGATCTCAGATACGTAGGCATGAACTCCTAGGTGCTGAGAGTTAAAGAGAGATGAGAAGTTTGGAGTTGCCTTCAGCTACGTGGAGCCACAAGCTGACAGTGAGTTGGTCATTCTTGGTAAACAGATTATCTGCATTCTAGGTACTCTTGGTTTTGGTGTTGATTTCCCATTTAGCAAAGTCGGATGCGACTCTTCTGACATTGTCTCAGTTAAGTTATGGGGTATAAAGAGAAGGGTCTTTTGTCCACATTTAGGCTAAAGTATGAGTCATTTCTCCTGCTCCAACACTACCCAAGGCCAGTGGGGTGGTCGCACCAGGACTCCTATAAGAAATATAAATCTTAGGACAGATTCAGAGCTGCAAGGTCTAGCTATCCTTCTCAACCTAAATCTCCTTGAAGTGGTGAACTTGATGGTTCCAAATGTTATAACTGATAAAGACGAGAAAGAGGGAGTTCTTTATATTACATTTGAGAAGTCAGGGAGTATATAGCCCTAGAGAAGATGATGAAGCACCAAATAAAATATGGCACTTGCCACATCAGCCCTCAGCACTCGGTTGTACCAAAAGCTGGAGAAGAATACTGTTCAACACCATTACCCTCTGTTCTCTCTATAAAAGGAGAGGTGTTTTTTTTTTAACATCTTAAAAGGAGAGTTTTTGTGGTACTCTTTGGAAGACAGACTTCTTATTCTTTCTTAAAGATGTTGTCCCAAATCACTCTGGCTTCTAATTGGTAGTGGTGGCATTTGGCAAATCCTCTGGTTTGGCCACTTTTGCAAGGTTTGCTTGATTTCACAATTGTGGTTTTTCTGTAGGATGACATTATTTGATCTAGTAATTTTCATGCAAATGAAAGGTTGAAAGGACAGGCCACAGAGTGAGATACCAATGTCCTACATTTTGTGTGGAAATCAATTTAAAGGAGGACTAAAACCCCAGTGGACAAGACTGTTGACTAGACATTCCTCACAAGAAATACAGTTGAGAAAAACTGAAAAAACGACTGATGGCTGAGTGCTGACCACAACTCAGACATCTGTCATAGTTTTTTTTTTCTCCCCTCCAGCAAATCCTCACTACAGCCTTACAAGGAAGGAATTATTATTGTATTATTATTGACAGGTTATGGATGAGTTAAACCTGGTAAAAAACCCTTTTGGTAGAAATCTCTAGAGAGGTTTAGCGTCTTCTCTCCCTGCCAGCCTCTCCAGAGTCATCTCACACCACCTTCTTTCTCACTCTCTGTTTTCTAGCCACATGGATCTTCTTCCATTTCTTTGATTTTTGCCCAGCCTCCTTCCTCCACAGGACCCTGGTGTGTGCTCTTCCTTTTGGGATATTCTCTTTGTATTCTTGACCATACCCTTTGCTTAGTTATTGCCAGTTTCTCCTCCTGGTATCCATGTGTTCCAGCAGGACATCCCTGCCATTCCACTTCTACAGCAGGTTTCCACTTTGTAGCACATTCCTCTCCTTCAGGGCATTCTTCTTGGTTTATAATTTGACCTCATTGAAAGCATCCCCCCAGGGGCAGCTCCCCCATTAGACGGTAAAGCTCCATGAGAACAAAGTCCATGCTGGGTTTTGCTCACTGTGCATCCCCAGCCCCGTCACACTGAGTGACATATCCCTGGTCCTCAGTATTTGTTAAGGGAGCAAAGGAGGAACATTTAGAGCAACGTTCTCAGAGGCTTACTGATAATTTAGTGGCAGAGCTGAAATTCAGACCTAGTCTCTTGGATTCCAAAGTCAGTAAATAGTGGTGTAGGGATGTGCAGTCTGGCCTGAGGACCCATGTTTGAATCCTAATGGTATCACTCCCTAGCTTTGTGATCTTGGGTGGATTAATTAACCTTCTGTGACAAAACTTCTTTATTTTTAAAAGGTGGTTAATAAAAGTAACTGCCTCAAAGAGTTTCTGTGCCCGGTGCTGCGTCATCACCCGTGTTATCATATCATCCTCCTCTATTAGGATATATGTACCCAATGATTATATAGCATGAAAAGGGAAGTATGTACACAGTGCCTTGGATGAGGAAGCTCTGAATGCTGTCCAGGGGCATCGGACCAGGATTAACTTCCTAGAAATGTTCGCAGTGGAGCTTGGTCTTAAACTAGACTCAGGGAGAGGCATTGAAGATCACTCAGAACCTCCACTCCTGGCAACCTGGCAGATTGAATTAGGAGGTTGCCTATTGTGGATTGAATTATGTCCTTCCCCCCAAATTCATACACTGAAGTCCTAATCCCTAGTGTCTCAGAAGGTGACTGTGTTTGATGAAAGGGACTTTATATAAGTAATTAAGTTAAAATGAGGTCCTTAGGTGGGCCCCAATCCAGTAGAACTGGTGGCCTTCTAAGGAGAGGATTTGGACACAGATATGCACAGAGAGAAGACCATGTGAAGACACAGGGAGAATATGGCCGCCCGTGAGCCAAGGAGAGAGGCCTCAGAGGAAACCAATACTGCCTACACCTTGCTCATGGACCTCTAGCCTCCAGAATTGGGAGAAAATTAATTTCTGTCATTTAGGCCCCTCAATCTGTGGTACTTTGTTATGACAGCCCTAGCAAACTAACACAGTGACCCTATGGGCAGTGCAAGGCTGGAATTTGGGATGGAGACCCTCACATAAAACCAGGAAGTGCTGCTTCCGTGTGAAAGGGGCAGTAGAAACACTGTGCTCCCAGTTGAAGGGACAACCAGGAACTTGATGCTGTCTGGGGGTCTGTACGGGGAAACAAACCTTCCCAACAGGAAACAAAGTCACAAGTTTGCGCCATACTTGGGTGTATAATCTGAATTTTCACTATCAAGTTGTCTTTGGAATTTGATTAAGAGAATAATTGGTCTTAAAAATAATGGTGGTAGAATTAAATCTAAATATTTTGATAATCATAATAGATGTAAATTTCTTAGTTCATGTATTAAAAGATAGCAATTCTCTTAGACTGGGAAAAAATCTGCCACTTTTTGTTTACAAGAGATATTTTAAATATATCATAACATGGAAAAGTTGAAAGTTAAACGATGGAACTATATATATATCAGGCAAAACTAAAATGGTCATATTAATGTTGGACAGAACAGATTGTAAGGTAAAACACATTATTCAGATTCATCTAATCCTCATAAAAGGAAATCACTAACCAGAAAGGAACTAGAAAGTTGACCCTGAATGTGTATAAGTAACAAGATAATCACAACATATTTAAAATGGACAGAATTACAAGGAGAAATGGGCAAATACAAAACTGTACTAAGAGATTGAAGTGTATTTCTTATAGATACCAATAGATTAAACAGACAGACATCAGTGAAAATACAGATCTGAGCAACACAGTTATGTAATGGGCACATATAGAAGACCATATGTTTGGTAATCTTAATGCGTCACTTCAAACAGAGCATTGCTCAACTAAAACAAAAAAATCCATCGTGGAATTTAGAAAATATTTAGAACCAAATAACAATACAAACACTATATATCAAACACTTGAGGGACAGGCAGACATGGCATGTAGAGTGAAATCCTGGGCTTTACATGAACAGATAAGAAAGATTAGATTCAAAATTAATTAAAAATCATTCAACTAAAGGATATGGGGCCATCCACCCAAATGAACCACCAGCTGATGCTCTGGTTCTCTGTCTTTGACCTCCTTGCCTCCCGTGATGCCTTTCTTCACACTCTTCTACTGTCTTTTGTCATTGTTCCATCTTAGATTGTGCCATCTCAGGATCCGTATCTTAAATCTTCCAAGTTTGTTTCTGCCTCGGAGTCTTTGCACTTAACTCTCCCGTCTACCTGGAATGTTCTTCCTCACTTCATTTAGGGTTCTTCCCAAAGGAAGGTGGCTTCCTCAGAGATGGCTTCCTTGACTCTTCCGTTTAAATAGTACCTCTGACCCTCATTCTTTATCCCTAGACTATAGAACTTATATGTAATATAATAAGAGATCATTAGTGATACCCATCATCCATCTCTCCCCCCCCCCTCTCCATACATCCATCTATCTATGTCTATCATTTCTGCTTATTTATTACCCCCACTGGAGTGTAAGCTCTGTGAGTCCATGGTTGTTGTCTGTCTTATTCACAGCGGTAGCTTCAGCATCTAGAACTGAACCTGGTGAGTGATAAGGCTTAGAAATATTTTTGATGAAATAAACGGATGAATTAATCTACGCCATTCATAAAAATACTAAATATCTGATTTGAAGGGAAAAATTATTCATAACTTCTCTCCAATAATTGAATTTCTCCTTTGGAATGTTTTATAAAAGTAAATCTTTTAAGTGCCACTCACAATTATGAAATATATTCCCGGGACCTTCTACTTTTATAAAACTGTAACTGAATGTGTAGCTTTGATGACATTTGACTGGGAAAGAACAATATTTTTATGTGAGTTGATATTATCACTTTCAAATCTTCTTCTAAAACATATCCTTGAAAATAAGAAATAAGAAAATAAGAAAATAACAGCTGGAGGGAGTAAGGAAGTGCCTTCAGTTCATTTGTTTGGGAATTAATTATTATGTCATTATTTAAAATATCAGCAGTCTACTTTACCCAAGAAAACATGTTTTCTATTATATAAAAAATTTTACTATTTGACATTATATGCACTTTTAGAAGTTGGATTTGTAGTGTATAGTTTTTGGATGGCACCCCTTAAAATTTGTAATCATATTGTTGAAAAATATTTTATGGCCTGAATGTACTATATATTGCGAAAGCTAGGCAGAAAAAAAATACTATCTTTTGTAGCACCAAGCCCTCTTTAAACCAGTTATTTGAATTTTTTTCCTATTGTGGAAGGGACATGTAAACACCAAAAAAATTAAATGTTTGCCTAGAAAATGATGCTTGGTAACATTTAACCATTCCTGTCCTCATCTTGCTTTCAATGGTAGTTCTGGGGCCAACACACTCACTGTGGTTCAGTGTATCTTATTCCAACACAGATTGGCTTGGGTCCCTGCCCAGTTGTCCTGGAGAAATAAAAAACCAGGGATCAGCACAAGTTTGCATGAGGCCTGAAGAATTGTTCCCATGTGTATTTCTCCTTCATTTCTTTCCCCCTTCTCGTCCCGATTGTGTTCAAACCTGCTCTCTGGTCCTCTTTCGAGATCTCATCTCAAAAGATCTCCCAGTATCAAGAGAGCTTATTTTTATCTGCTTATATGTTTAAAGTTTGCCAAAATTGGAGGTACCTTGAGGAGGCCAAATTTTTCCTATTGAGAGTTCCCAGAAAGATTTTGCAAGGATTGCAAAAAAGTTTCCCTTGTACCACGTCTCAGAATAGGCTGGGTTATGCTGAAGGAACAGACAACCCCTCCATCTCGATGGCCTCAAAGAACAGAGGCTTACTTCTTGCTCACTCTACATGCTTGTATTAGTCAGGGTTCTCCGGAGAAACAGAACCAGGAATAGACACACATATTTATTATGAGAAATTGGCTCGCACAATTACAGAGGATGAAAGTCTGGTGGTCCACTCTTTGCAGGCTGGAGACCGAGGAAAGCTGATGGTATAATTGAGTCTGAATCTGAAGGCTTGAGAACTAGGGGAGCCTATGGTGTAAATTCCAGTCTGAGGGCAGGAGAAGACGAAATGAGCTCACACATCGAGGCAGGAAAAAAAGGGGCAGATTCCTCCTTTCTTTGCCTTTTATTCTATTCTGGCCTCAATGGATTGGAAGATGCCCACCCATGTTGGGGAGGGCCATCTGCTTTACTGGCTACATCAGTTCAGTTGCTAATCTTATTCAGAAACACCCTTGCAGATACACCTAGAAATAATGTTTAATCTGGACATCCCGTGGCCAGTCAAGGTGACACATGAAATTAACCATCACGGTTTTTATCGTGGGTAGACTGAGGGCTTTAAGCCACATCACTGTAAGCCCAAAACTGATCCTGCACCTACCATATAAAATGATTCAGGCCACTTGGTGGATGCAGTTAAATCACGAACTGCCTCTTAGAGCTCTGTGTGTCTCTTCAGTTCCAATAGCATTGGCCCATCAAGTCACCTGGCCACACTTAGCTTAAAGGGACTGGGCAAATGTCGGTTCAATGTCCTTGTACCATGCTCAGAAGAAGAGAGAATTGTTTAACTCTAATGGTTGCCTGGCACACCATATCTAGTTGCTTGGAAGGAGCAGTCTAGAGCACCCTGTTGTGAAGTCTTGAGTACTGTATCTGTCCTCGCTTATCAAGCAAGACTACGATTAGTCAGCATTATCTGTAATGCTAGAGTCAGGACCGTTGAATCACATGGGCTGGGTAGTTTCCTTTCCTGGATGGCCAGCATCGGTGCTTTTAAGAAGCACAAAATCTCCATGGAGATTTCGACAAATACTACAGAGGCTCAGGTTTCATCACTGAAGTCTTTTTCCTAAAGTTCAACGTTATTCTATCTCTCTAATTTTATCTGTCAGATACGCTCCACCAGAACAAAAGGAGAATATGGCAATAATTTTCTAGTCCCAGCAGTGAGAGAAGAGTATGAAACCTGCTGTAAATGTAAATTCTGATAACTAGTGAAGAGTTCTCTGTCTTATGGCAGAAAAAGGAGATCCATGGCTTGGACTAATTATCCCTCTAGGCCAATATAGCATATAAGATTTCATCTCATATAATAACTCTGATTGATTGGATGGGGCTGCCTCGAGTACTCTGTGAGATGGATACAGGGCCGCATCAGAGCTTATCATGAAAAGTGCGCAGTGATTGATTAACAATGTCTGTCATTGGTTCAGTAGGGTAATAGTGGAACACATGTCAACTGTTTGTCTTTGCTATTCCAGATCATCATTTCCCACCCATCTTCCCCTTTATTGGGGATTACTTTCTGATCTAACAATTACTAATTTGTGTCCATGTGTTCCTTGCTATTTGGGTAGGTACGATCTGAATGACAGACATCTATTTTTCAGTCACTAGATAGGTGTTTTCTTCAGAGTAAAGAAAAAACAAAGCAAACAAATAAAGCCAGAAACTAAAACCAGAAGTTTGACGTTATGATTTATATTGATCGTTTAGGAGTTTGATTAAATTGAGTCAGTTCCAGAGTCACAATCAACTGATAATGGAAATTCGTTCATGTGAAAATCTGACCTTGAGTGTGATCTTCCCAGAAGACATTCCCTGTTTGGGAAACTGGTCAGCTTTCTTCTCTGACATCACTATATTCTTTCTTTCCAAAATAATTCGGGAATACTTCAATAATTGTCAACTGGATGGCATCAGAGGTGGAACAAATGTGAAATAACTCATTATGACCAGAATGGAAGAAAAAACACAGCAGAAGTTCAAGGGAAAAAAAAAAAAGCCAATGTGAAGGGTAAGTGATACTCTGATAATTTATCAAGATTAGGCTGAATATCTCTAAGGTCAGTAAGGAATGAAAGGCTGGAATATTCCAAACAGCTGCTTGGGCCTTATTTTACCATCAGTGTGTGATTTAGGGGCTGAGAAAATACATGCTTTCTTGGCTCCAGAAGAAACATTTAGTATTAGGCTTCTTTCTCCACCTTTAAAGACAAGATGAGGTTGAGCTGTCTTTGCAATGTGACCGTTGATCATTGGAAATAAGTATTTGACAGGTGCTGCAGTTACAGACACCCTTATAAGCTAATGAGAGATGGGCTATATGTCGAGAGAAATTAGGAGAACATTTCAATCTGCCCAGTTACATGACTAGAAGAAAAATATTTCATTTTCTCATATTCTTCATGACTAAAAATTTTTTATAATCTCATAAATCTTCAAACTCATAGTGTATACCAGTAACTTAACCATAAATATATTTCCAGGATGTAATGATATTTATCTAATGAGACCGAGTCTCTGGCCAGCTGCCTGCCTGTACTATTTAGGGAGCCTTTCCCAAACCCTTTGATTTAACCCATTATACTCCTAAATGCTGCCTAGCATAATTTAACAATAAATAAACAATTCCATTGGCAACTTTCATTCACATTTTATGTAACATAAATATGTAATTTTAAAGGTCTTATAATATGATCTATACCGATTTAGAATTATAGAAAGTTAGAGATTGATTTCTTTAACATGTGCATTTTCAACAGGGGTAATATTTTTCCCAAGAGGGTGAAAATTGGTTCTTAAATATTAAAATGGTTTGTGGTTCTCCAAAGAGCCACAGCCCATACACAGATATACAGTATATATCTGTGGTATTAAAATTTCAGAGAGAAGAGGTATGATTAGGTGAAAAAAAATGTCAGAAAACAGCTTCTCAAGGAGGCAGTAATTAAAAGGTTGAGAAACACTGCTCTATCTCAATAATTTTGGAATTAATAATAGTTTTAATAATAACATGTGTTGCCTGTTTACCATGGACCAGGTTCTGTTCTAAGTGTGATACTGAGACTGCCTGTTCTCCCCGCCCACCTCCCACTTCACACCCCTCCTCTCCCTGCCCCCCCCATGTAGCGTAGGTGCTTTTGTGTGTTCTTTTACATATGAATGTGGGAGTGCTACACCGAGAAGCATCAAGAGGACTAGAGAAGTAGTCAAGGCATTTGACCAAGCTCATCCAACTAGTAAGAGGCAGAGGTAGGATTTTAACCTAGACTGTCTGTCTTCAACCTCTTAACATGCACTTCATTGCCCCGTCCACCAGCTGCCTGTTCCACAGGTAAAAAGACGAAAGCCCAGAAAGGGCTTCTTGTTCTTCGTCACCAGTCAGGCTAATCCTGGACTTAAGACACGTGCTATCCATCCAGGATAGCAACTTGTCCAGGATGTTGTCTAATACCATTTTTCTGACACTAGGGTTCTTTTGATACAGTGTCCTTCTTGTCTTGGTAATGGGACAATTGACAAAGGCCAGTTAAATCAAGTCAGTTGAGGGTTGTTTAATTCTTCTCTTTCCTTGCTGATTTGTTGTTGTTGTTTAATCATGCTATCTATTGTTGAAAGAGAAGGTTGAAGTCTTCAGATATAACTGTGGATTTCTCTGTCTCTCCTTACATTCTGATAATTTTTCCTTCGTGTATTTTTTTTTTTTTTTTTTTTTTTTGTTACGCGGACCTCTCACTGTTGTGGCCTCTCCCCTTGCGGAGCACAGGCTCCGGACGCGCAGGCTCAGCGGCCATGGCTCACGGGCCCAGCCGCTCCACAGCATGTGGGATCTTCCCAGACCGGGGCACGAACCCGTGTCCCCTGCATCGGCAGGCGGACTCTCAACCACTGCGCCACCAGGGAAGCCCTCCTTCGTGTATTTTGAAACTGTTTTTAGGTGAATACACACTTGATTGTTATGTCTCTTTGTCAGCCGACCTTTTAATCATTATACTATGTTCCCCTTTATTTCTGGTAATTTTCCTTGTTCTGAAGTGTACTTTGTCTGATATCCATAGAGTCACTCCACCTTTTTTTTTGATTAGTATTTTCATGGTACATCTTTTTCCATCCCTTTATTATTACTTACCTACAGCATTATATTTAAAAGTGTGTCTTGTAGAGAACATATCCTTGGATCTTATTTTTAAAATTTATTCTGACAATAACTGTTTTTTAAATAGTGTGATTAGTCTACTTACATTTCATGTGTATATGATGATGTGTTTGGATTTAGGTGGACCATTCTGGGTTTTTTGTTTTCTGTTTCTTCCTTCTGTTTTTCACTTATAGGTTTCTTCTTTTCTGCTTTATTCTGGATTATTCGATTTTTTTTTTTTTTTAGTATTCTGTTTTAACTTTTGAGATTTTTACTGTATCACTTTAAAAGTTTTTTGTGTTTTGTTTCTTTTTTAGTTGTTGATTACAATATAAAATATAATATAATATAGTATAATATGATATAATATAATATACCTAGCTTTTCACTTTCCACTAAGAATTAATATTTTCAACTTCAAATGGAGTATAGAAACCTAACTACAATATAGGTACTTTTACCTTTCCCCTCTTTATTTATATGTAGTGTATTTATCCTATGTATTTATACACATATTTATATATTTTATGTGTAATATATATATAGTAATTATCATATGTATATTGGCATCATATGTATAATTACATCTCTATACATTGAAAACTCCATCAGTCAGTGTTATAATTTTTATGTTAACCATCATGCATATTTTGGCCAACTAAAGAGGAGCAGACTGCTTTATTAATTTACTGAGATGGTTACCATTTCTTGTGCTCCTCCTGCATTCTTGATGTTCCAGGTTTCCTCCCAGTATCATTTCCCTTGTGTCTAAAGAACCTCCTTTAACATGTCTTTCAGAGAAGGTTCTGGTGACAATGAATCCTCTTAATTTTCCTTCATCTCAGAATGTCTTTATTCCACCTCCATTTGTGAAGGACATTTTTACTGGGTGTAGAATTCTGGGTTGACAGTTCTTTACCTGCAGAAATTTTTAAAAGTTCTCATTCCTCCGGTGTCCATGGATTCTGATGAGAAATCTATAGAAATTTGAATTGTTGTTCCCTTATATGTGCCTTTTTCCTCTGGCTGCTTTTAAGAGTTTTTTCTTTGTCTTTAGTTTTCAAGTCATGTTATGATATGTCTGGGTATGATTATTTAAAAAGTTACTGTGTTTAGTGTTTGCTGAAGGGAGAGAGGAAAACATGTAATGGCTAGTTGCCTAATGCTGTTGGAATCATGCTCTCCGGTCAGGGAAAAGGGTTCCCTTTCCTCAGTTTGAGGCATCTTCCCAGTCTGCTGCTGCTGTTGCAATGTGACAGGATCACCCAGCAGCTGGGACAGAAACTTTAAAAAAAGAAAAAGGGACTTCTCTTACCGTCTCTGATCCTTGCAGCCCCCTTTCCTAGTCCTTGAGTCAGAACGCCGGTGTTCACACCAATGTCCACTTCTGGGTTTTGAGCTGTGTGTGTGTCTGGGCTGGGTGACACTCAGGAGAGAAAGTGGGGATCTTACCACCAGTTTGGTGATACTTCCAATTCTGCTTCCCTGATCTGCCTGCTACCATATATTTCTTAGATAACTGCTCCACGCATTCTGTCCAGGGTTGATATTTGCATCCAGTGGAAAGACAGGCTGGAGTGTGATTACCCCATCTTGCCCAGAATTGATTGCAATCAGTTTTGTTTGTTTGTTTATATTGAGATATAGCTGATTTATAATATTATCTTAGGTTCAGGTGTACAACATAGTGATTCAATATTTTTATAGATTATGCTCCTTTTAAAGGTATTACAAAATAATGGCTATATTTCCCTGTGATGTAGAATATGTTCTTGTAGCTTATTTATTTTATACATAGTGGTTTGTACCTCTTATTCCCCTACCCCTATCTTGCCCCTCCCTCCTTCCCTCTCCCCACTGGTAACTGCTAGTTTGTTCTCTGTATCTGTGAGTCTGTTTCTGTTTTCTTTTACTCATTTGTTTTATTTTTTAGATTCCACATGTAAGTGAGAACATACAGTATTTGTCTTTCTCTGTATGACTTATTTCACTAAGTATAATCTCCTCCAGGTCCAGCCATGTTGTTGCAAATGGCAAAATTTCATTCTTTTTCATGTCTGAGTAATAGTCCACTCTGTGTGTGTGTGTGTGTGTGTATCACATCTTTTTATCCATTCATCTGCTGATGGACACTTAGGTTGTTTCCGTATCTTGTAAATATATTGGTATCGTAAATAATGCTGGTATGAACATTGGGGTGCATGTATGTTTTGAATTAGTGTTTTTGTTTTCTTTGGATATATACCCAGCAGTGAATTGCTGGGTCATATGATAGTTCTATTTTTATTTTTTTGAGAGACCTTTTTACTGTTTTCCATAGTGACTGCACCAGTTTACATTCCCATAGTGTACGAGGGTACCTTTTTCTCCACATCCTCGCCAACATTTGTTCTTTGTAGACTTTTCGATGACAGCCATTCTGTTAGGTGTATTTTATTTTATTCATTTATTTTTGAATTTTATTTTATTTGTATTTTTTATACAGCAGGTTCTTATTAGTTATCTATTTCATACATATTTGTGTATACATGTCAATCCCAATCTCCCAATTCATCCCACCACCCCCAACCCCATTTTTCCACCTTGGTGTCCATACATTTGTTCTCTACATCTGTGTCTCTATTTCTGCCTTACAAACCAGTTCATCTGTACCATTTTTCTAGATTCCGCATATATGCATTAATATACGATATTTGTTTTTCTCTTTCTGACTTACTTCACTCTGTATGACAGTCTCTAGATCCATCCACGTCTCTACACATGACCCAATTTCTTTCCTTTTTATGGCCGAGTAATATTCCACTGTATATATGTACCACATCTTCTTTATCCATTCGTCTGTCGATGGGCATTTAGGTTGCTTCCATGACCTGCCTATTGTAAATAGTGCTGCAATGAACATTGGGGCGCATGTGTCTTTTTGAATTATGGTTTCCTCTGGGTATATGCCCAGTAGTGGGATTGCTGGGTCATATGGTAGTTCTGTTTTTAGTTTTTTAAGGAACCTCCATACTGTTCTCCATAGTGGCTGTATCAATTTACATTTCCACCAACAGTGCAAGAGGGTTCCCTTTTCTCCACACCCTCTCCAGCATTTGTTGTTAGTAGATTTTCTGATGATGCCCATTCTAACTGATGTGAGGTGATACCTCATTGTAGTTTTGATTTTCATTTCTCTAATAATTAGTGATGTTGAGCAGCTTTTCATGTGCCTCTTGGCCATCTGTATGTCTTCTTTGGAGAAATGTCTATTTAGGTCTTTTGCTGTTAGGTGTATTTTAAATGTTCTTTGTTAACTTCTGAATACCTGATTTCATTCTTAATCGCTTACATTCCCTAAATTTTAAATATGTTTCAAAATTTGATGTGTCTTAAGTTGTAGATTTGTCTACCTTCTTGCTGCTGGATACCTGGGAGTTGTGGAAAGAATTTTAGGGGAAAGAGAAGTAAGATTCATTAAGTTAATCCTTGCTGCAAAGTCCCTTATGCACATTGCCACATTTCATCTTCATCATAGTCCTTTTTCGTGTGCATTATTTCCTCATTTTACAGAAGAGGATAAGCAAAGTCACACAACTCAGTCAAGGGGCACATCCAAACTCAGGTTTATTTGTTTAATTCCAAAGCCTGAGTTCTTTTCATCATATGAAGCTGAGGATAGACTAATTTTATATTTTTGAAATGTGAGTATTTTTGAAAATAGCCTGTTTTTTTTTAACCCATTAATATTTGAAAAGGCAATCAACATGTTGGTCTTATATTACCCGAAGAAGGCTCACTCTCTTGCTTGGAGTAACTCAAGGACCAACTGTCCTCTGATTCTCTTTTAAGACCTTTCTTAGGTGTTGTGATTTCATTAATAACCACCTGACCCCCTAGTAGAATATTACCCTGAGAAGTTCAGACTTTCAGCTTATCAAGAAAGAAACCAGCTACATTCCACGTAGAATGTTTAGATTGGACAGGATATCAGGCTCATAAATACTAATTTGTGAGAAGTCACTGGGGTCTGTATGGATAAGTGGATTGACCTTCGGCAAGTACGTAACTGAGGAGCTGACTGGGCTGCCCCTTTGTCAGGAAATCCCAGAAGTAATGGATTTGACATGGTGGGGGCCGTGGATCCACTGTCCTCACTGCCTGATGAGATTGTCCTGGTGGCAGTAACATGTATTCTTTGGCAAACAGCCATTTCCGCAGCCCCAAACCAACAATTCAGTGGTTGAAAGCTGTGTCTTGGGAGGAGTGGCTCTAATTCCTTGGCAGCCTTCCCGGGGTTAGTGGTGTGGAGAAGCCCTATGAAGATTGAGGAAAAGATAGTTGAGTGAGGTTAGCAGGTCAGACTGCAATCGTTAGCTTTCAAACAATAAAACAGAGGAGAGCAGTACCCTGGGTCTACAAACTGCCTGGATTACATGGGATTGTTTACCTCTGCATTTTCTAGGGAAAGGGGCACTTCTTTAAATTCATCAAGGACCCAACAAAATTAAGAATCCTTGGTCTATCTGTTATGTTGATAGTGTAGATCTGTGGTCAGTGTCTGTGCTATGTACAGAGGAAATTATCAGTAATAACAGGAAAAGTGCGAGAGGGGCAGCCGAGAGCCTCCACCAAGGGGGAAAGCCATGCCACCCATGTGAGGTACTATTAAAATATTAGATGGTTTTCTTTCTGTGTCCCTATCGTGTTGCAGTTCAGTTGATTTTAATTTGACAGTCATGACCCAAAGACCGAAAAAACCATGGCCTCCAGGGAAGCTGGATGAAGGATGGATGGAAACTGTACTATATTTACAGCTCTTCTGTAATTCTAAAGTTTTATATATCAAAGGAGGGATATATCTATATCTATATCTATATCTATCTATCTGTCTATCTATATATATATATATCTGTCCTTTGGAATATGATACAGTCTAGAAGACAAGTTCTATTATCGGAATGGATGAGGCTGACCTTGGAAATTTTGATAGCAAGTAGACTAGGGTAAGCATAGGGCAGTGTTTAAGAGCATGGACTCTGGGATTAAGAATTCCTGGGTGTGATTCTCAGACCTAGTATTCACCCACTGTGTGAACTTCGTCATTTTCCATACCCCCATTTTACAGATAAGAACACTGAGGCTCAGACAGTTTAATAATGGATACCTACATCATGTGGTGGTCACAGGACTTAAACAAAATAAGTAAAAAATGCCTGGCACATAGAAAGCGTCCAGTGAGTGTTTGCTGTTAATGTGATTATGATAACAATTATTATCAAAGTGGAGACAGGAGATTTTTAGAAAACATGAGCAGGCTGGTGAGATCAGGTAAATTCTAAGCCCTGAGAGCTGATGACCTTCCTTTATGTCAGGTGGTTTCAGGGACTGAAGCTACAGAAAGAGGTGGTGTGGTAGTCAGTGGGGTAAAATTGGGGGAAAAGTCAGTGAATGTAGGATACAAGGAAACAAGCTGGGCTGACAGGGGCCACATTGGGAAATTTCTGCATCTTCAGAGACACAACAGAGAAGGGCAGGCCAATCAATCATGAGAGTCCTAGAAGCCCTATATTATTAATAACTAATATAATAAACCCTGAACACCTCATAAGTCTGATTTTTGGGAATCATCTTTTTGGAAATCAGGTAGGACTTGATTTTTTTTTTCTCAGATGGGTTTTTAATTCATAGGTACTTTTGAGTAAGACCGTTTCTTTCCCTTTTTATTTGGAGGCTTTGAGATCTTTCTGTAATAGGGATCTGATTGCCGTCTTAACGAATTGTTAAAGTTCTGAGAAAACTTGCCTCTCACCCCCACTCCATCCCTGCTGTGTACACCATGACCTCTGAATGCTTTAGACCAGCTTTCGAAATGTAACTCCATTAACCCAGATGTGACAGTAAGAAACAAGTCCAAATATTATGAAAACGATGCAGCCGTGATCTGCAATCACTTTCCTCCATTCTAACTGTAGACAGAGCATGTTATTTCCCCCTTGAACTTAACCATGATTTCAACATGATATGTTATCATTTTAGTGTCTGTGGTCTTACTCAAGAATTGAGTGATGAAAAACCAAGACACATGAAAAATGGTCCATGGTAAAAGCCTGTATTAAGAGCATGTTCAGAAAGAGATTAAACTGATTGCATCCAGGGGAATGTGGGTTATGAGAGACTAGAATTGTGTTCCTCTTTAGGGTTACCGTCTCTCAGTGTTTTTCTTTATTTGATATGAAATTCTATTAGAAAAGAGTTTGCCTGGATCATGAATGTACTGATAGCAGAAAGGGAAAACATCATGAAGCCAGAGAACTTCGGTTGAGCGAGGCTGATGATGGTGACTGTGGGATGTGAACATAGCCACAGGCTTTGATTTATTGTTTTCACTGATGGGCACATTTCAGTTTTATATGGTCCATAGACTTGCTTACAGAGGTAGTTAATGTTAGAACGTTTTTTGATGGTGGTGGTGGTGGTGTGTGTGTGTGTAGCAATGTGGGATAAATCAGAGATCTCCTAGAAATAGGGGAAGACATAGCTAGAAGAAGTGTTTTTCAGAGTATAAAGGAAATATTTCTTTTGAACATCCAGGTTCTAGAAATCTGGGGTCATGACAGAGCAAAATCAATGTCCTCCAGAAGTAATCTCTCTCATTAGTTTTTTTAAAAAAATAAGCACTTCTACATTTCTTTATTATAAAAATCATGCTCACTTAGAATATATGGAAAACAAAGAAAAGATAGGTAAAACTAAAAAGCCCGCAGCAAATAACAACACTGAGATAAACAAGGCGAACACATTTTTTTGCAATAATTTCAAGTAAAATAAGTGTTTATTTCTACATAACTGCTGCTATCATGAATATACAGTTACGTATCCTGCGTTGTATCCATGGTGGAAAATGTCCCCACATTACTGAAATATTATCTTAAAGTTTAAGGAGAGTGTGGCTCCCACGCATCAGAAAGGCAGGGTTCCCTACACAGCCAGAGCTGGAAGGAAGTGTACTCCACGGTTGGGCAAACAGCCACCATCTGCTACTGCAGAGCATCCTTACTCGGCATCACAGTCTTGATAAAGGGTTGAGTGGTATTGAAGAGAGAGGTCTCATGGCTTCTAATTGGTGCTGATGGCTAATCTTATTTCTGTCATAGTTGAATGACATTGTTTCCCGTCTCTGCCTTTCTTTCCCATTTGATGATTGCCGAGATACTTTCGGCTCTAGGATGCTCTGTGTCTAGACTCAGTATACCTTAGTACCATGGAACATTGGTTCTCCCCCTCCTTCCCCTTCCCTTCCCCTCCCCTCCCCCTCCTCCCCCCTCCTTCTTCCATTTTCATTGTTTCAATGCCTTTCTATTGTGCCGTTGCTCTATTCCAGACACTGACATGCTTTCTCATGTTGTGTTCACAGTCAGCCTGCGAAATAGGTGTTCCTGTTATCCTCATGTGACAGGCAAGGCAAGTGAAGCTCAGAGGGGCGGCGGAGTGAGTGGGGGATGCTGAGCCCCCACGCTGCCATCCAGTCACTCCTGGAGACAGGCTGCTTCCAAGGAGCTGAGCGGTCATCACCCCGAGCTGGACACTCACTCGGTCAGTCCACCAGACTAGTCTGTTTACTCACTTGTTGGCTCACTGGTCATGGTAGACAGAATAATGACTCCTAAGATGTCCCTGTCTTAAGCCTCAGAAGTCGAAAACATGTTACGTGGCAGAAGGAAATTAAGGTTGCAGGTGGAAACGTTTCCTAATCAACGATCCTTAATAGAGGCTAGTACGCAGGTAACCTGTGAGTATCAGGTGGGCCCAATGTAATCACAAGAGTCTTTAAAAGTAGAAGCAGGAGGCGAAGAAGAGTCAGTCAGAGGTACGGGGTGTGAGCGTCAACAGCTACTGCTGGCCTTGCAGGTACAACGGGTCAAGAGCCAAGGGTTGCAGGTGGCCTCCAGAAGCTGGAAAAGGCAAGGAGACAGATTCTCCTCTGGAACTTCCAGGAAGAAGTACAGCCTTGCTCACCTCCTGATTTTAGCCCAATGAGTCTGTCCTCAGATTTCTGACCTCCAGAACGGTAAGATAATACATTTGTATTATTCTGTGCCGTTCGGTATAGGGTGATTTCTTACGGCAGTCATTTTCGAAAGTAATACACATGCTGGGTTCTGAGAGAATTATCAGATGCCTGGAGCGTTACGGTATTGATGCCCCGGGGCCCTGTGTGGTCGGTGAGAGCAGCACGGGCTTCTAGCAGGTGTTGGTGTTTGGAGCAGCTGGGTGGTAGCTTCAAGGTTCTGTGGAGTTGCTTGATTTAGAACGGGACTTGGCCAGTTGTCAGGGGCCTGGTTGGGACCAGCCCTTAGCAAGTAATCGGGCAGCGTCTCCAAGTACGAGTCGGTCAGGTTTGAAGGGATGTGGAGTTCTGTGGTCTGGAACAGTAGGATCAAGAGCAGTGCTGTCCAGTGGGAGCACAAATAGCCTATGCGAGTCGGTTTTCAGTCTTCAGAGAATATATTTTATACTTTTTCTCTATCTGCCGAAGTTCAGACTTTTAGAAAAAGGAAGCACATGTTCAAAAAACAGTTATTGATTCTTCTTCTTTTTTTTTTTTTTTTTTGCGGTACGCGGGCCTCTCACTGCTGTGGCCTCTCCTGTCGCGGAGCACAGGCTCCGGACGCGCAGGCTCAGCGGCCATGGCTCACGGGCCCAGCTGCTCTGCGGCATGTGGGATCTTCCCGGAGCGGGGCACGAACCCGCGTCCCCTGCATCGGCAGGCGGGCTCTCGACCACTGCGCCACCAGGGAAGCCCTATTGATTATTCTTGTAGTTGTTCATCCCATTTTTTAATTGAGCATTTATTTAACCATATCTTTTTCAAGGACATGTGTGAGTGTCATAGATAAAACCCAAAATATAACGCACGCAAGGGAATTGTGAAACTGGTCAGTAGTCCTGATGTTTTGTTGGTTGTTTTTTAGAGGAACTTTTTCAAATGGGAATTATATCAGACTGTTGGCTCAGAAAATATAAAAAGACAATGGAAACACACGTTGTTTGTTTCAACATGATGGAAACAGAAAATAATTCT
Organism: Mesoplodon mirus; assembly: GCF_964341445.2. Lineage (NCBI taxonomy): Eukaryota > Metazoa > Chordata > Mammalia > Artiodactyla > Ziphiidae > Mesoplodon > Mesoplodon mirus. Next base: position 10,560,982 of record NC_138995.1, read on the forward strand.
CAGCAAGAAAACATCACCCAAAGGCAAGAAGCTGAAAGAGCAATAGTGGTTAATATACTAATATAATAAATCTCAGCCTAAATGCTTTCTCTTATGTTTAAACAAAAGAGCAATAATAATTCTATTCTGTAAGACTATCCCTGGGAGTTATACATGAAAATATTTTTTTTTTCTGGGCAGTATTTGGATTTTCCTCTTCTCTCATCTACTTCTGAAACAATTTAATATCTGGTAACATCTGTTCGGTCAAGCTGTATTTCATACTCAGAACAGAACATGTGGCAGCATATAAGAGCACATTGCCACTGTTGTGAAGGATTCTTTGATTTATTGACTGTACTTAAAACTTTCTATTCTACCCAAAGGAACAAAATCCAATAAAATAAAAATAAGAAATTGGGGCAAGGAAAGGAAATTGAGGAAGGAATCCATATGATAACTCTGTGGATTAATATATTTACCATGGCTGACCTTCCAGTTTGGCTCTGAGTTTCCTAGCAGTGACTGCAAATCAAACAAACTAACCGAAACCAAAAAGCAAAAGGAATTTAAAATATACAAGGTTCCCAGTGGCAGAAAGTTAGAATAAAAATAATTTTATAAGGGATTTCCACCATCACTCCATATTTTTTCTCTTATTTATCTATTTTTAAAATCCTCTTGTGTTTTTTTTTTTTCCTTTTAATTAATTAATTAATTTACTTTTGGCTGCCTTGGGTCTTCACTGCTGCGTGCAGGCTTTCTCTAGTTGTGGCGAGCAGAGACTACTCTTTGTTGTGGTGCGCGGGCTTCTCGTTGCAGTGGCTTCTCTTGTTGCGGAGCACGGGCTCTAGGTGCACGGCCTTCAGTAGTTGTGGCTCACCGGCTCTAGAGCGCAGGCTCAGTAGTTGTGGCGCACGGGCTTAGTTGCTCCGTGACATGTGGGATCTCCCTGGACCAGGGCTCAAACCTGTGTCCCCTGCATTGGCAGGTGGATCCTCAACCACTGCGCCACCAGGGAAGCCCTTTTCTCTTATTTTATTTTTTTTTATTTTATTTATTTTTTTTGTGTGTGTGGTACGCGGGCCTCTCACTGTTGTGGCCTCTCCCATTGCGGAGCACAGGCTCCGGAGGCGCAGGCTCAGCGGCCATGGCTCACGGGCCCAGCCGCTCCACGACATGTGGGATCTTCCCAGACCGGGGCACGAACCCGTGTCCCTTGTATCGGCAGGTGGACTCTCAACCACTGCGCCACCAGGGAAGCCCCTCTTATTTTAAACCATAGAAAACACTTTCTCACTGCAACCAAATCCAACAGCAGAGAACCCATCACTAAGTTCTAAGGTAGTAGTTCTCAAACTCTGACATGCATTGGAAATTCCTAGAGGGTCTATAAAAACAGATTTCTGGGTCCCATCCCCAGAGTTTCTGAGTCCGTGTGTCCTGGGAATTTGCATTACTAACAAGTATCCAGGTGATTCTGATGCCGCTGGTCGAAGGACCACATTTTGAGAATCACTGCTCTAAAGCAGATTTATAAAGTGATATCTCAGATGAGACACTGAGTAACCTGTGGGAAAATATCTTTAAAAGAAGTTCCACAGTGCATGCAAGGGCCTTTTTGACATGTATGGTCCTTGGAAAGATCGTCAACCAAAACTAAAGCTACAAGTCTGTGAAGGGGAATTTTACAGTATGCTCAGTTGACATGGTCTGACAATGTCCAACATTTCTGATGTGCTACTTCATTTCATAGATAGAGTTTAGAGTTCCTAAAGGAATAAATACATATTTCTAAATGTAGCTTACTTTCTTTAAATCTCTATTCTTTTTAAGCTGGGGTTTTGATTAACTCAACTTTTTTTTTTTTTTTTTTTTTTTTTGTGGTAGGCGGGCCTCTCACTGTTGTGGCTCCTCCCGTTGCGGAGCACAGGCTCCGGACGCGCAGGCTCAGAGGCCATGGCTCACGGGCCCAGGCGCTCTGCAGCATGCGGGATCTTCCCAGACCGGGGCACGAACCCGTGTCCCCTGCATCGGCAGGCGGACTCTCAACCACTGTGCCACCAGGGAAGCCCCAAATCTCTATTCTTTTTAAGCTGGGGTTTTGATTAACTCAACTTTTTGAGCCCTCCTCGTAGTTCTCTTAATTCAAAAGAAATGCATGCATGCTTTCCAATTCAGCATTGCTGTCTGCACGTACGTGAACACAAAGAGTTTGCTTCCTCTACCTCCAGAAATCCCACTGGAAAGATGATAGAAGGAATAAAACCCCTATTTGCCTAAGAATGGGAGAGGGAGTGTTCACTGTGTCAGAGAAGGTCATGAATATATGGAGGTGAGGGTCAAGATGGAGTCACAGTTACCTCGTTTAAAAATATTTTTATTTTGAAATAACAATTGGTTCATGGGGAATTGAAAAAAATAATGTACAGGGAGATTCCTTATAGGTTTCGTGAAGGGAGTTACCCTTAACCCAGGGTTCTCCACTTGTAGTGTCTTGGATAACTAGCACAGTATCCAAGCCAGAAAATCAGCATTCATACAAGCTACAGAGATTATTCAGATTTCATCAGTTTTACATGCTCTGAGTGTGTGTTTGTGTTTACAGTTTTATCACATGTGTATATTCATGTAACTAAAAGCACACTCAAGACACAGAAGTATTCCATTATTGCAAAGATCTCCCTTTATAATCACACCTGTGCTGTGCCGCTCCCCCTCCATCCCTAACTCCCAGCCACTACTAATGTGTTCTCCACCACTATGAATTGTGTCATGGAATCATCCACTATATAACCTTGTGAGATTGGCTTTTTCACTCAGCATAGTTCCCTTGAGATCCAATCAAATCGTTGCAGGCATCAGTAGCTTATTCTTTTTTATTGATGGTATGGATGTAACACAGTTTTATTCCACGGTATGGTTGTAACACAATTTACTTAATCATTTACTTATTGAAGGACATTTGGAGGAAGGGGCCCAGAGCACACCTAGGGCCAGGTGGTCATGGTTTGGTTCAATTTGGAAATTATTCTTTCCTGGAGCCTCAAGACATTCCTGGCTTGGGTTCAGTAGGTTACAGAGGATGAGGGTTGGAGAAGAGGCAGGAATGAGGGTGATTATTGGAAGACCTCTCTAGAGCATTGGTATGGGTGTTAGTGCCCCAGAGTAAACACACTGTGATCTGACATTTGGTGAAGGGATCAGTTGCTCTGTCTGCCTGCTCTGAACTGGTCCATCCTATAGTGAAGCCTGCTTACTCATACACTTCACCCCGAGTTCACTCTGATTCAGGGAAGAGGTCTGTTGGGGGCAAAAACCTACTAAAAAAACTGGAGACTCAATCCAGTGACTTACATTGATGAAGCCCTCCATTGATAAATATACACAGAAGGTCAAAACCACCAGACGTTTGCAGGAAATCTCAACACTAGAGAAGAACCAAGATGAACAAACAGAACATTTGACTGGAATATAGAAATAATTCAAGAAACAGAAGAGAAATTTAACAAGCCCTAATTGTATTAGTGACTGTGGCCAAATGAAAAAGAGAAGTAAGGGAAATTAGAGTTCTTCTAAATCAGTTGTCTCAACCTGGGGTGATTAGCAGTGTCTGGAGATATTCTGATTGTGATGATGGGGGTTCTGGTGCTATTGGCATCTAGCAGATAGAGGCCAGGGATGCTGCTAAACATCCTTCAATGCACAGGACAGTTCCTGAAGACAAAGAATTACCTATCCTAAAATGCCAGTAGTACCAATGTTGAGAAACCTTGCTCTAAGTGGAAACTATTATTGCTCTAATAGTCTTAAGAAAGAAATGTGCTTTAACACCTGGAAGAAACATGTTTAAAAATCTCTCAGAATGTAAACATGGGAGAACAGTTGACATAGATGATCAACATACAAGGGTCAAATCCCCAATGACTAGGAGTTCCCTAAAGAGGGAATCGAGACAGTGGAAATGAGGAAATAATCAAAGACATAATAGAAGATAGTTTGCCAGTGCTGAGCAAAGACACCAAGCACAGAGCAGGATGAGAGAATAAAGACCCCAAACTAGATAGAACCCACTTATATTTTAGAGCATTAAGGAGAATGAGACAATTAAAATATTAGGAAAAGCTGGGTGAGGTATATGGAAACTGAACAATTCATGCAATTTTTCTCTTTAAGTCTAAAACTAGTTCCAACTAAATTCTAAAATGTCTCTAATTTGGTTTCCAATTTTCTCTTTGTTATAATTAACTCTGTAGGGAACATCCTGTGGCTTGTGAATAGATCTTCACAGCAGACAGTTTGGTTATAGGTCTTGCCTTACTGAGGACTTGGTGCCCAAACCCAGTTCCCTTGTTCCTAGACCCGTCCCCTGTTGTCATGGAAAGGAACCTCAGTGATTATCCAGGCAGAGATGTTTATCTTCCAGAGGAAGAAACTGTGTTCCACCAGATACAGGTTAATAATCCGAGTCAGGAAGTCAGGAGCTCTGATTCTCAGGTGGTGGGCATTTCAAACAGTACCCAAGCCACAGCGAGCCCACTGTGGGCTGGAGTCTTGTCTGAATCACGTCTCTGTCACCTTCAGTGGGTAATGCCCAAATGAATAGTCTTTCGTGATTGTTTTTCTGTGCTCTCTTAATAGCCCTCCGTTTATTCATCTAAATGCCCTTGTAGTTCTCCTGAGCATTATAGTTACTAATGTACATTGCACAGCTCTGGAGGATCACTTCTCATCTTGCAGAACAGAACCTCACAAAGCAAATACTACAGTGTCTTATACTTAATTAAAATAATATTAATAAATTCAACAGATATTTAATGATTACCTACTGTGTTCCAGGTACTATTGAAGGGGCTAGACAGTGGACAAGATAGATAAGGTCTTTGCCTTCATGGAGTTGACATTTTGTAGAGTCAAACAATAAACTAATAGACATAATATCAGGCGGTTAGAAACGCACAGAGAGAATTAAATCCGGATGAAGGGTAATAACGTGCTATTTTAGATAGGGCAGGCAGGAGAGGCATTGTATCCAGATATGTGATTTTCAGAAAGAAAATCTATGGTCGTCTTATCACCTTGGACTTACTTAGCCACAAAGGTTCAGAAATATATAATCATTTTTCATTAGTTTATCCCTTTTAGTACTCCCTTTGGGAAAGGTAATTGGACTCAGAATTCCAAGACTTTTTTCCAGGGCTGTAAGCCTGTGACATGAGACGCACTGCAGGAGCAGCAGAGGTTCTTATCAGAAATGTGATGAACCCCAGAGAGCACTCATATTTTCAGATAGAAAATTACGAGTCTCATGAAAGTGTCTCAGTAAATGGTTCCTTCAGCTCCCATTGTTGACTGGTGTGTGTGTGCATTTAGATGTGAAGTGTGTGTTTAAGGTCATGCCTGGATGTTGGCTCAACGATTCCCATCGTTTCTGGCTCATTTCCACCCCGTAACTGTGGCTGAAGAGGTTATGAAAAGAGAAGAGGTGGAAAGGAAGGAGGCAAGGGCACTTGTGCTGGTATCTGATGGCCTCCTGGACTCTTATCTTGCTTCATCATTTAAAGTAATGAGATGGCGCTTCCCTGGTGGCGCAGTGGTTGGGAGTCCGCCTGCCGATGCAGGGGACACGGGTTTGTGCCCCGGTCCGGGAAGATCCCACATGCCCCAGAGCGGCTGGGCCCGTGAGCCATGGCCGCTGAGCCTGTGTGTCCGGAGCCTGTGCTCCACAACGGGAGAGGCCACAACAGTGAGAGGCCCACGTACCGCAAAAAAAAAAAAAAAAAAAAGTAATGAGATGAAGGTATTCATATTTGCCTCTTCCTCTCCTCCCCTTATCCTATGGGTTCTTCCTCTCCATGGACACTGTTACAAGATGCTCTAACGCTTCAGCCAACATCCCAGTTAAACGTCTAGATAACACCAACCCCAACTGCCATCAGCAATGGCATGAAACACCCCAAGGAAGATCAGCAGAACTGTGCAGCTAGCCAAGCCAACCCACAGAACCACAAGAACAACATGGCTGTTTGAAGCCACTAAGTGTTACAGTGACTTGTTATGAGGCGACGTGTAACCAGAATAGGCTTTTTACACTTCATTATCCCACTACACGAGCTGCTAAGATGGAATTGTAGGGGTTTTTTTTTTGCAGCATTGTTTTGAAAACAACAAGAAGAATCATGCCAGTGCTTTGTGCTGGATGCCAACAGGCACCAGAAGCAGCCTGATGCGGGGAGGATTCAAAGACTGCCCTTTGCTATGAGCAAAGCACTTGGATGGCTGTTGAAATTAAAGCCAGTTCCAGGATGGCGTATCTAGAAAGCTGAGAACCCCTGTCCTGTTTGAGGGGCACCTAGAAAGAGCCACCTGGCAGTGCAGAATTTCTGCTTCTGGTGGGATAAGGGTGGGAGGGCAGGATACAATCCTAGACACCATAATTAGAGGATATTTTTCCGGAAATCAGTATACCCAAACAGAGGCTAAAAATAGTTGAGCATTGTTTGCTGAGCCCATCTGCTACCAGGGCTTTTGGCTCATGGCCTGAGACACCCCCCAACCCCATTTTCATGCTTTTCCTCTCTTCAACATTAGATTCCTTCAGTGCAAGAACTATGCATTCCTTTTGTTTCCTTTAAGTCCAAGTAGAACCATTCCTTCTTGGATGGAGTCCTGAGGTTCCAAGGGTATTATGGGTCTACTTAACTGGGAGATGCTAGAAATGTGTTCCTTTGGACAGAGAAAAGAACCATCAAATAATGTATCACCATAGCTCTCAAAAGCTGTCACATGTAGAATAAAAAATTTGAGGTCGGTGCCGTCGCTCACCTTGAGGTGAGGAGGAAGGCAGGTGTAGAGAGGTTTTGACTTTGCCAAAGGTCACATAAGTATTAAATGGAGAGTTGGGATTTGAACCCTCTAATTATGGATTCCTAAGATAGGTACCACACAACAGGGTACTGTTCTTGGGTCCTCATTAATGGTGTCTTACATTATGAGTAAGTGCAGTAGGAGGGCTGTTCAGAGGAGGAGGTAGACCTGGGGACTTTCCAAAGGGACCTGATAGCCACTTGGAGTCACAGTAAACTTGGTTGTTGGGGAGGGCAGTCAGAGGCAGAGAGAATAGCAAAAGGGAGTCAGGGAGGCTTGTGATGGGTTTGAGAATGCACGAGGCATGAGTTCCTAGTATTTTCTCAAGTATTATCTTTTGTTTTCATAATAACCTTGCAAGCCAATAGAGAAAATAGAAGTCAATCTCCCTCTCACTCTTTCTCCTCACTACTAACCTCTCCCCATGTGTGTTTGTGTGTGTGTGTGTGTGCACATACCTCCATTACCTTCATTCATGTATGTGCAATATACTCTTATTCGTATGTACACAACATAGATGTTAGTGCCTTGTCCAGATCTCCTCTATGGGGCAGTGTGTCCCTTCCCCAGCTGCTGTAAATGTTGCTCCAGGGAGCTCATGGCTGGACTCCATCTCCAAAGAATTATCTTCACCTGAGAGTAACCTCTTCACCCAAGAGAAATTATTATCTCCATCCTGGGGGCATTCCAGTGCCTGATAATGGGGTAAAAAAAAAGGCTGACCCTCTTGTCTCACAATGGAGACTATTCTGAGTTATAAATTTATGTGTTATGCTCCTGGTCTGTTTAATCTTCTCTTGTGAGTCAGGCTAAGCCTAAGCCTAACCCTAACCATATCCTTGTTCAACACTTTCCCCTTTCTCTCTTGCTTCACCTCCCTTACAGGTTGGTGTCCCTCAATTAATCACATGCCTCTGAATCCCTGTCTCCGCCTCTGCTTCTAGAGAACCTCATCTTCACATACACAGACGCATACACACACACGCACACACACATACATGGATACATACACATAAAATGTGCAACTCCTTATTTTGCAGATAATAGATATGAAGCCACTTAAGGTAAAAAAAAAAAAAGACTTGACCAAGTTCACATGATGAGTTAATGTCAAAACTATGAGTAGGAGCCTTTTATTCTGAATGCAAATCTTGCCATTGTTTCAAACTAGATTGGCTATAGTATATAATAGTCTTGGTTCATTAATTCATGTTTTTTTTGGAGTTGATTATATATGGAGGAACCTGTAGTTTTACTTGTTTCAATCCTGCAAGGTCTGCTGAAAGTAAAGAAGTCTCACTCTGGTTGATTTCAACAAGAAAGGTGAATATAGGTAACTTAACTGGAAGATGGGTATAGTTTTATACAAGCTTTGCTCTGCAGAGTAAGTGAGAAATGTGCTGGCAGAGAAATGCTATCTGTCTCCAAGGTCAAACTTCTTTCAACCTGCAATGCATGGAAATTGTGGAATGGGGCTGTCGGAAATTTTACACATTCATAAATATTGATAGGCTGACAAAGAATTTTAATTTTGAGATGTCTGACTCTGATTATTTCTGAAACATAAACATCTTTTAATTCTCCCCTAAGGCCAAAGATCAAGCTTTGGCTGTCGTCTTTTAGATAAGGCATCTGACTGTTCGATGTAATCCAGATTTGTACACATTTCTGCCCAGGGAAGCTAACCATTCAGCTGTCAAAGGAATGAGAAAGCTTGCTCTTGCCTGGGACCTCCTTGTTTATTTTGCTGTGTTATCCTCAGCCAAACCCCGAGGGAGCACATATACACTCTGCCCAGGAATCTCCCACCTTGGGTGGGGGTAGGTAGGGTTCTCCAGAATAACCCTTTCCTTTCTTTTTCCTTTTTCAGATGAATGCTGATCTTCATTTTATTTTTAAAGTTTTTAGATCTATTGTAGTAAGAACACTTAACACATGAGATTTACGCTCTTGACAGATTTTTTTGTGTCTTCCTCCATTTCTTTCTTTTTTTATTTTTTAAGTTTTTGTTGGAGAATTGTTGATTTACAGTGTTGTGTTAGGTTCAGGTGTACAGCAAAGTGAATCAGTTATACATGTACATATATCCACTCTTTTTAAGATTCTTTTCCCATATAGGTCATTACAGAGTATTATGTAGAGTTCCCTGTGCTATACAGTAGGTCTTATTAGTTATATATTTTATACATAGTCGTGTGTATATGTCAGTCCCAACCTCCCAATTTATCCCTCCCCCCTTTCCCCCGTTACCCATAAGATTGTTTTCTACATCTGTGGCTCTATTTCTGTTTTATAGATAAGTTCACTTGTACCATTTTTTAAAAGATTCTACATATGTGATATTATACGATATTTGTCTTGACAGATGTTTAAGTGTACAATATAGTATTGTTAACTCTAGACACAATGCTGTATAGATCTCTAGGACTTACTTATCTTGCATTACTGAAGCTTTAAGCCCATAATCACTGATCTCTAAAACATACTCATCTTGCATTACTAAAACTTTAAACACCTTTCTGCTCTTTGGTTCTATGAGTTTGACTATGTTATATACCTCATATAAGTGGACTCATGCTGTTATCAACAATAACAGACAAGTGTTGGTGAGGATGTGGAGAAATTGGAACCCTTTACGCTATTGATGGGCGTGCAGCATGGTGAAGCTGCTATGGAAAACGGTATGGAGGTTCCTCAAAATGTTAAAAATAGAATCCTTTGCTTTTCAAATGCAGTACTTCAGCAGCTTCTCACTGTGCTTGGAATGAAATCCAAACTAGTAACTACAGCCTGGGAGATCTCACAGTCTTTCTCTCCCTTACCTCTTTTATCTCACATTCTCCTTGTTCAGTGCTTCAGCCACCATCATCTTTCAGTTCCTTTAACACCCAATCTGTTTCCTGCTTGGAGGTCTTTGCTCATGCTGTTCCATCTTCTTGAGATACTCTTCCCCCAGATCTGCTCTTAGTCTTAATTGAAAGCTCATCTCCACACAGAGGCTTTTCCTGATCATGATGGTTAGTCCATGTCAGAATGCTCTGCTTTACATTTTCCTTCAGGAGTTTCATCATGAAATGCAAATATTTATCTGCTCCTTTAATTGTTGTCTTGAAAGTAAGGACCATGTCTGTTTTGTTTTCATCCTCTGTTTCCTCCTTCCTGCTTCTTCTTTGGGTTATTTAAACATTAAAAAAATTATCTGCCTTTTTTTATTCTTTTAAATCTTTTATCTATTTTATCTTTGTAAAGTTTTTAAGTAGTTGTTTTAGGGTTTATGATATGTATATATAAGTATGTGTGCGTGTATGTAAATGTGTGTGTATGTATATATATTAGCTTTCTACTCTTTACTGAAAATCGACATTTAACCATTTCCAGTGGAATGTAAACACCTTACCACGACATGCATCATAAGCATCTCTTTACATTACACCATATGCATCTTTTTACATTCCATCGTATGCATGTCTTTATGCCCCCCTTTATAATTGTCTCATATAGTAAATCTACATGTATTGAAAACCCCAATAGACAAAGTTTTAATTTTTCTTTCAACCTTTAAATGTATTTTAAGGGCCTTGAAAGAAGAGTAGTCTATTATATTTATTCTTTCCTCTGCTCTTTCTTCATGACTGATACTCCACATTTTTATCTGGCATAATTTCTCTTCTTCCTGAAGACCTTCTCTTAGCAATTTGGATAGGTCAGGTCTGTTTTAGCTGATTTTTTCATAGTTTTTCTTCATTGGAGAATGCCCTCATTTCACCTTTATTTCTGAAGGATATTTTTGCTGGATATAGAATTTTCACTGGCAGTTGTTTTATTTCAAAACTTTAAAAATATTGTGCCATTTTCTTATGGCCCCATGGTTTCTAATGAGAAATCTACAGTAATTTCAATTGTTGTTCCATTATAGATAATGAGTTTATTCTTTGTCTTTCATTCTTAACTGTTTGATTATGCTGTGTCTTAGTGTGGATTTATTTTGGTTTATTCTTTTTGGAGTTTACTCAGCTTCTTGGATCTGTAGGTTTGTATCTTTCATCAAATTTGGGACGTTTTCAACCATTATTCCTTAAATAGTTTTCAGTACTATACTATCTCATTTCTGGGATTTTGGTCATGTGAATGTTAAAATTCTAGTCATTATCACATAGATCCCTGAGGCTATGTTCCTTTTTTTTTTCCCAATCTTTTTGTCTGTGTTCAGATTGGATAATTTCTATTCATCTATCTACAATTTTGGTGATTCTTTATTCTGCTATTAAGTTCATCCAGTAAATTTTTCTTTCAGTTTTGTTTTTCAGTTCTAAAACTATTTGAGTCTTCTTTATATCTTCTATTTCTTTACTGAGACTTCTTATATTTCCTTTTGTTTCAAAGTGTTTGTAGTTGCTTGCTCAAGCATTTTTATCCTAGTTTTAAAAAAGTCTTTGTCAGGTAATTTCAACATTTGTGTTATCTCAGTGTTGTTGTCTGTCAATCATCTTTTCCCATATGAATTCAGATTTTCCTGGGGTTTTTTTCCCCTGATTTTTTATATGCTGAGTAATTTTGGATTGTATCCTGAACTTTTTTAGTGTTAGGTTAAGAGACTCTGGGTCTTTCTAAAATCCTTGGAGAATGTTGATGTTTTTCTTTCAGCAGTCAGTTGACCTATTTTTATGGTCAGGCCCCAAGTTCTATCCCACATTCTGTGGGCTATGATTCTAATGTCCTCTGGTTTTTAAAGCATTTTCAGTGCTATTCAGATCTGTCCTGCATGCTCTCCACCTAGTGGCCAGTCTGGGTCCTGGGAGGTAGTTTGACTTTGATCAGCATGCTTGGTGTGCTGAATGGGATCAGATCAATGCCTGCACTGTAGGGGAGTGAACCCCAGAGTTCATGAACACATTTATTGTTCTGTTTTCCTGAGTTCTCTTCTTGTGATCTCTTCAGTATTTTCTCGTTCCCTAGGGCTCTTCCTTTTTTGTCCTCTGAAAACTAAGGATTAGTCACTTCAGGTGTCTGTGTCAAGGGCCAATGGTGGCAGAACAGAGGGAGGAAAATAAAGGTTCTCCCCACCCTCTTGGGATTGCAACTCCACCAAATTGACAGAAGCATTCTTCTCCATCAGAGTTTTGGCTCCCATGGGCTCCTGCTTCTAGTCACTCCTACCACCCTTACAAAATTGATTGGGGGTGTGAGAAATAGAGAAAAGAAAAAGAAAACAAAACAGGAAATTTCCATACTGTCTTTTGGAGTTAGAAGTTCCTTCTTCAGGGCCTCAGGCCAGAATGAAGTAGCTTCTCTGGAAGCTTCCTCTGCTCTGTCCTGGTGTCCACTGCTAAGTCTAGAGTGTTGAGTTCAAGCCAAAGTATACTGGAGGGAAAAGAAGTGGAAAACCCACCACCAGTTCAGTGTTACTTTAAGTTCTGATTTTATTGCCACAATTTACTTTTCAGAGTCCTCAAATAACAGCTTCGTGCATTAGGTCCATGTTTTTATAGCTATATTCAGTGGGAGAGGCAGGGTGGAGTGTGTTTCCTCCATGTTTCCTGGAATCAGAAATCCTTAATGATTAATTTAGCAGGATACGTAGCCTTCCGGTTTTACTGTTTATTCACCAGTCCAGACAGCTGCCCTATTTTGTTCTTGGGGAGCAGGAGGAAATAGAGAAAACAGATACTAAAAAGACCTCTGGACTTGGAAGCTGTGAGATCTGAGTTCTAATTCTAGTGTTGGTGTGGGGTAGTCATGTAATCCTAGACAAGTTAATATCTCTAGATTGTTGTGTAAAATGTGAATACGGTAATATTATCTGCCCAACTTACACCCTCCACCCACATCCAGGATCATTGTGATGATCAAATAAGGTAGTGGATGGGGTAATACTTTGCACAAAGTGGTATAAAGAGAGAATGAATTCTTCTTCTGTGACCTGTGGAAAGTGGTGAGAGAAGTATTCTTGGGCTAGGGCAGGAGGTGGCACCTCTGTAGGGTTGGAGGATCATGCAGTTTGTCTGTGCCATCGGGCTGCCCCATTCCCCCCCCTCCAGCCCAGAACTCTCTCATCCACTTGTGCACTCTCTGTAGCATCATTCCCAGATTGCCTTTCTTCCTTCTTAAATTTCTGTTCTTGCTCAGATTTCTGGGCGGTGTAAGAAGCATTGCTGGTGATTAAAAGCTAACAGACTAGAAATGAGAAATGGAGAAGGCTATAATACAATAAGGATACAATAATTCTATCTAAGTGGCGTACTTATGAATGGATTAGGATGATGTTGACTCTTTCTCACAGGTTGGTTAGGCTTAGGTGATGTACCAAACTCTAAGAGATTAGGATTATTAAGAGAACAGCTAGCTTTCCCAATTTCAGTGCATATTTTTGTGAGGTATCTGAAAAGTATCCTTTGAATTGTCAATACTAAATGGAAAGCAATTACAAGAAGAAAAAGTAAGGGGATAGCTATGTAAAGTATGGTATATACACACCATAGACTATGTTATTAGGTCTTAATTAAAATTGCTCAATCACATTGAGTGTTTAATAACATGGATGTACCAGTAAGCTTTTTGCTAGGTTATACAACTTTTCCATCATCAAAGAAAGTTGTATTTGATGATGTCGATGTAGAAAATTATTTAAAAGAAACCTGGAAGAAAACAATTCTTTTTTCACAAAAAGTAGGAAAGATAACAAATTTGCATCATGCCTATGTTCAGCATTTTGAAGTTTGGACTATATAGTGATGATGGCTATTTTTTGTTATTGCTCTGCTATTTCTTTAATAGTTATTACCGATGAAGGTGTTATTTGCTTCAGAAGTTACTTCCTAATGTTAACAAATATTCTCTTTTCTCAAGCATACAAGTTATGGAAATAACTATAATCGAATAAAATTAATAATAAAATAATAATAACAACCGATGCTCTTTATTGAATGCTCACAATATAGTAAACACTGTGTTAAATTCCTTAGGCAGGTGTGGCTGGTCTCAAGTGCAAGCACAGTGTCACAAAAATAACAGTTCCAATTTTTGCACAGGATGGAAGATGGCACTTCTTCCCCCAACACACCCCATCACACCCAGACCTCCTCTAGAGGTGCACAACCCAGCAGAACTTGAGTCATACAGCAGAAGGCAGTGTTTCCTTTTTCATGGCCAGCTGAAGTTTCCAATGAAAGTGAAAGATTAATGATGCAAGGATCTAAAAGTCAATAAGAAGAAAAGGCCAGGACCCTCCACCATTTGTAAACACTGTAAAGCTTTGTACTGAGCAAATGGCTGCAGACAGGGAAAGCTAATACCAATGCAATAAAAATCCAGGGCTGACCTTTCATTGTGTCTGGTGCTGACTCTTCAGCATTTGATGAATGACTACCTTTTACCACTAGGGCACCGGGGAGTGTGTGGGTCTTTCATGTGGTTGGGACAGCTGTGGGCAATCTGTGTGTGTGGATTACCCTGCTGAGAGAAACCTCTCGGTGTGGTAGCAGAACACTGTGCTTAGGAGCCAGGAAAGAGATGACTATCAAGAAGCAATTTACATCCTGGATGAAATCTCTGTGGGATTCTCATCTGGACAGAATCAGCTCCTTGGCTTTTGATGTCTCCTTGAAATGAGATCATTTTGTGTCCAGTTTGCTATTTACAGGAGGGTCGTCAGGTTTCACTGTACATTATTCCTGTCATCCTCATCAGTCCTGTGAGATGGGCACTGTTTTTGCTGCCTCATCCCTTTAGGGAGAGGCTCAGAGAAGCTCAGTAACTTGTCCGAGGTGGCAGAGCTGATGAGTGGCTGGGCTGGGACTTGAACCCGGGTCTGCTTCCAAACCTTGTGTTGTCATGCAGTGGAAAGTAAACCGTAGCTATTTTTTTTGGTGGGGGGGAGATCTTTATCAACGTCTTTTCTTTTCTTTTTGTAAATAGATGTTTATTGGAGTATAATTGCTTCACAATACCGTGTTAGTTTCTGTTGCACAACAAAGCGAATCAGCCATATGCATACACATGTCCCTATATCCCCTCCCTCTTGAGCCTCCCTCCCACCCTCCCTATCCCACCCCTCTTGGTCATCGCAAAGCACCAAGCCGATCTCCCTGTGCTATGCGGCTGCTTCCCACCAGCCAGCTATTTTACGTTCGGTAGTGTATATATGTCGATGCTACTCTCACTTCGCCCCAGCTTCGCCCTCCCACCCCATGTCACCAAGTCCATTCTCTATGTCTACCTCTTTATTCCTGCCCTGCAACTAGGTTCATCAGTGCCATTTTTTTTCTTTTAGATTCCACATATATGCGTTAGCATACAGTATTTTTCTCTTTCTGACTTACTTCACTCTGTATGACAGACTCTAGGTCCATCCACCTCACTACAAATAACTCAATTTATAAACCATAGCTTTTGATGAAAGTAAAATGTAGTGCTTTCTTAGATTAAGAGCTATTGCTTTTTTTTTTTTTTTTTTTTTTTAGGGGAGGCTGTAGGGGAAGGGTAGGGTGTGTCTCTTGACTCTGACCTCCAAAGAGGGCACATATTAACCTCTATTTCCCTTTCACTTTTGGCTTAATATCCCCAGTTGGATCAGAAATCCATGGAATGAGTTTCCCTTCATTGTTTTTAAGAAGGAAAATGCCTGCTAAACTTTGACAACACCCTTAACAATTGCCAGAGACCTTCAATTTATTAGTCTTCTCTCAAGGGTCCTGTATAAGTTTCCTTTGAAAACTGTCTCCTCATCAATATTCATAATCCCTTGGTGGTGTGCACACTTGGTGTTGGTCAAAATGCCTCACATATATGAGCTCATTTCATCCTTAAATTTTTATTGGAAGCTTTCTACATGTTAAGCACTGTGTTAAGTGTTGGGGATGTCAAAAGACTTACAACACAGCCCCTTCCTCAGAGTTCAGTCTCTCCCCTACCCTCCTTTTCTAGAGTAGACCAGATACGGGCGCCATTTTGTACAAGGTTATTGGCCTCAGTGTGACCTTCCGTCCTTACCGTCTACAGCTCCCTTGTCCTCTTTTCACCTCTATCAACATTCTCATATTCACATTCCCTTAAACCGTGTTTGCTCACTTTCATCTCCAAGCTTTTGCTCATGCTCTGTGCCTTTCTGATCTAATTTCTGCCATTTCTCTCTAAGTCCAAGTTAGACCCCTCCTTTCAAATCCAAGATAAAGTCTCCTCTCCTCCATGACACTTAGTTAAGAATTGGGTGACCTCTCCCTCCCTCTAAATTTTTTTTTTTTTTTTTTTTTTTTTTGGCTGTACGCGGGCCTCTCACTGTTGTGGCCTCTCCCGTTGCGGAGCACAGGCTCCGGACGCGCTGGCTCAGCGGCCATGGCTCACGGGCCTAGCCGCTCCGCGGCATGTGGGATCTTCCCAGACCGGGGCACGAACCCGTGTCCCCTGCATCGGCAGGCGGACTCTCAACCACTGCGCCACCAGGGAAGCCCCCTCCCTCTATATTTTGATGGCACTTGTCAACATCTTGTGCTTGGTACTTAGAGTATAATGCTATTTGATATAAACACAATTTTTTCCTTCTCTGTGGAGCTGGTTTTATGTCATAGCTCTAAATGTGGAAAGGAAAAGACCATTGATAGGTATTCTAAATCAATGTATTAAAATGCTGTTCAATATGCATGATATTTGCTGGAAAGAACACTTAGAATAATGCAGAGACCTGTGACAGATTTAACACCAAAATTTGTATTGTTTAGCCAGCAAAATGTTGGTACACAGCTTTTTAAAGATGTATTGCCAATATTGAAATTTGGGGAGATTGGACATAACAATCCAGATTTCTGGCTTCCCTTGAAAAATCAGAAGTTCTGACCACGCTTGGCTTCCTTTTTGCAAGGTGACCATCAGCTGAGGTTGAGAAGCAGCTGCCCCTTAGACACGGGCCTCCTGCACCCCATTTCCCCACGGCCCCCACCTTTCCCATCACTTCCTCAATATGGAGGTCGACAAGCATCAGTTTGCCAGTCATCATCATGGTCATTCTGATGACTCCTTACAGCAGTGTTGAACAGAAAGTGCAGTATTTCTTGTTAACTCTAGCTCCGTCTAAAGGCCAACAAGAATTCGCCTGAAAGGGCTGTGTTTGGAGGAATACGAGAAAGGGGCATTATTATGACTGTTGTGCTTTTATTGTTATTCTTGTGTTGTTTTACTATTGTTATTGTTATTTGGCAGAAGTGAAAACTACAACGGTGGATCTACTAGTCAAAGTGCATCTGTGTAGAAACAAAGATAAAAACAAACACAAGCTGCTGTTATCAATAAACCTGACCCACCATAACCTTGGCCAGGTGGTCCTTGCAGACATTTGTGAGGAAGGAGGAAAGGTCTGAAGGTGGGCGGGGCCCAAGTCCTGGCTCGCCCGTTCACTACTGTGTGACCTTGAGTAGGTTGTAGCTAATCTCACATCGTCTCCTTAAAACTGGAGTAATATCCGCAGGGTGGTGTTTTATGGACGTGCACTGAGATACATGAAGATGGAATTTTTGTCTGTTCAGTGTGACCCTAGTGCGTAGTATAGTGTGATTATTGTACATGCTTAATCAGTGCCTATTGAATGGACGAGTGACATTTATGAAGCCTAGCACCAAGCTTGGGTCATGGAAGGCCATTAGCAAATTTCACCATGTTTCTAAGGAGTTAATCATACTTGTCGTTAAGGGCAGAGACTGGTCCTTTTCTTCCCAGCACCTAGGCCTGCCACCCACACGTGATTAATTCTCATTTGCGGAAGGAAGAGATAACGTCTGATAACCCAGCATTCAACAATCTTTCCTTTTTTTAAATTTATTTCAGTGAAGTATACTTGATTTACAATTTTGTGTTCATTTCTGCCGTACAGCAAAGTCATTCAGTTATACATAAACATATCTATCTATCTATATCTCCTTTTTCATATTCTTTTCCATTACAGTTTATCACAGGGTATTGAATATAGTTCCCTGTGCTATATAGTAGGACCTTGTTGTTTATCCATCCTATATATACCAGTTTGCATCTACTAACCCCAAACTCCCAGTCCAACCCTCTCCCTCTCCCTCTCCCTTCCCCCTCCCTTCCCCCTTGGCAACCACAAGTCTGTTTTCTACGTCTGTGACTTTGTTTCTGTTGCACAGGTATGTTCATTTGTGTCATATTTTAGATTCTACGTTTAAGTGATATCATGTGGTATTTGTCTTTCTCTGACTTACTTCACTTAGTATGATAATCTCTAGGTCCATCCATGTTGCTGCAAATGGCATTATTTCATTCTATCTATGGCTGAGTAGTATTCCATTGTAGATATAGATATATATAGATAGATAGATATAGATATAGATATACCCCATCTTCTTTATCCATTCTTCTGTTGATGGACATGTAGGTGGTTTCCATGTCTTGGCTATTGTAAATGGTGTTGCTCTGAACACAGGGGTGCATGTATCTTTTCAAATTATAGTTTTGTCCAGATATATGTCCAAGAGTGGGATTGCTGGATCATATGGCAAGTCTATTTTTAGTTTTCTCAGGAACCTCCATACTGTTCTCCATAGTGGCTGCACCAATTCACATTCCCACCAACAGTGCAGGAGGGTTCCCTTTTCTCCACACCCTCTCCAGCATTTATTTCAACAATCTTTCTTAAAGACTGCAGCGTCAGCTACATTAGGCTGCCATTTTGGTTTGGTGCTTTCTTATCCTCCCTGGGATGGAAGGATTGCCCCTTGCTCAGTGCAGTATAGATCTATTTTCTTTCTTTCTTTTTTACAGTTCTGGGACGTGGCTAGTGGAGGGTAGTATCTTCTTAAGAATGTTTATTTCACTTTTTCAAGGTGTTTTTTTTTTTTCATTTTCCCAGCCGCCCTTCACGTCCCCCGACTGCATCGGAACCACTTACGAGCTGGCAGATGTGGTCTAGGTAACGGTGAGGGTGATCCAAGCATCTTTAATAATGAAAGCTCAGAGTGGGCAGGTTGACCCACAGAGTCGTGGGGTTTATTATTATATCCAAGCACCAGTCTTGTTTGACTGGAGAGCCAGACTTAAGTAGCACAGTCAGGCTAGCCGTTATTTCGCAATCTTGGCTATTCTCTGGGTGTCTTTTCTTACTTGACATTAATGAGTGGCCTTTAAAATAAAAGTTTCATTACCATGTTTGTGAAGGGGGAAACCATGAGTCCAAATCTGCCTCAACATCTCTTACTTAACACTCCGCATGTATTCACTCATGTCACTCTCAGATGCTTTGCAGTTGTCTTTCCAACATCTCAAGTTCATTTTGTGCCTTGACTTTGGTCTTCAGAGTCTGGAGCTTGATGGAGAGGGGTAGAATGAAGCCTATAGGTTGCCAAGCTTTGTGTCGCAAACTTTCATAAATGCTGACTTGTTTATTCACGGGACCTGCTGGCCTCACAACGTTTGTTGATAACTTCTCCAAAACAACGCTGGGTTCTTCTCTGCGCTACGGTTGCGATTCAGTTTTATTATCTCCCATGGAAATGCATTCCAGACTCTTGGGGACTGTGGTTGTGGGCTCATCGGAACATTTAACCTCTTATGGGTGAGTTGTTGTCTCTACTGCTTTTATATGTCATTCTCAAAGTAGGTGGTAATTGTGGCGGTGCAGTTTGTGTGGTCAGGGATATTCACGAAGTATTCATTGAAGATTTGCTCTGAATATTGTATCATGCATGGCTTTCTGGAAGTGAGGGGAAATTGGTGATGTGGACATGTAGTAGGTAGTCAATAAATACTTGCTAAATAAAATGTCAATTTCCATTCTTTGATTTGATTGATACATATTTTTAGAACAGTGTGGGTTTTTTTCCTAAGAGTAATGTATGTTTCTTGTGGATCATCTGGCATACATGAAAATAGAGCCATCTATTCAATCAACAAGGATTAATTGAACACATACTATGTTCCAGGCTGTGTGCTGGGCCCCGGGGATACACCAGTTAACAACAGACAAACACAGCTCCTTGTGGAGTTTCCATTCTTATGGGGAGAAATGCAAGATAGTTCTAGTTAGGATTTTATCTGTCCTATTTTCTTCTCTTTGCCTAAGTGCCATGAAGGGAGAACAAACCAAAGACAAGTGGTTGAGGTAGAGACTAGGAGGTAACCCCAGGTCCCTCAAATAACTCCTGCTTGAGTTTTGGTGCCTTTCCATCGGGTGATGTGTCTCTGAATTTTATGCAAGTGCATATTTACCAACATCTGGATTCCATTTGGTTTGATTTTATTTCAATTAATGACCCATGTTGGGTTGTCGAACAAGGTGGGTGTATGAACGCCACTTCGTGTTTTTAGGCTTTTCTAGATGAGAGGTGGCCACGTTTCCCACCAGGAGCCTTTGCTCCTCCTGACTTGCCCTCATTCCTCAAGCCCGCTGTCCCAGAAGAAAGCCTGGCCTGGGCCCAGTGCACCTGGGACAGGCAACCTGGGGCCCGGGCGGTTGGCTGAGCCCAGCTGCACAGACCCGCTCACCCCCACCGTCCTGATCTCCAGACTGTGGGCCTGCCACGGCCGTTTTCAGCTGAAATAGCATGAAAAATGAGTTCTTGCGGTGTTTGCAATATAAATAGCGGCGATGCCACAGGAATTCAAGCACCCCAGGGATGTGCTCGCTTACAGGGCTTTCTACGTCCTGAGAAGACCCTGGGGTTCAGCTTCCCCATCAGAGGGGGAAACGGCTGGCAGTGGCCAAAGGCTGGGAGTGGCCTCCAGGTGGAGGGTTCTATCCGGTGATAACCAGCGCAGGACGTGCTGGGTCACCCAAGTCTAGAGAATGAATTTTGGAGAGCAGACTTCTTCCAGAAAGGGCCACATAGTAACTACTGAAGGCTTTGCAGACTAGATGGTCTCTGTTCTACTCAGCTCTACCATCATAGCCATAGACAATGTGCAAGTAGATGGGCATGTCTGTGTTTCAATAAAGCTTTATTTATAAAGACAGGTGATACCCCAGGTTTGGCCCATGCACTGTAGTTTGCAGTCACCTGCTCTGAGCCAAAAGGCCTGGATCCCCCCCTGGGCTTCACTACGTACCTGCTGGGATTGTAGGTGGGCTTTCCATCATTCTCATCTTTTAAATGGGTTAATAAAAGCACCTACTTTGTATTCTTGTGAGTCTTAGCGGGATAATATAAGAAAGGCTCCAAATACTCTCTCCCCTGTGATGGGCCCTCGGACCATCCTTGCTGCATGCATCCTTCTTTCCAGGTAGCTCTGGCCTCTGGATAAACGGCTCCTTCTAGTCAGGGGAGGCCTTTGTTCAGGACTTTGACTCATCCTCCTTTTCCAGGATGCAAGTCGTCTCATATCCACATGTCTGAATCTTGTTCACATGAAAAGCCAATTGGTCACGATGTTTTTCCTGATTTCTCTCCTGCAGGTCAGGTTTCACTTCTGTACCTGCCCTTTCCCAGAACTTTAGCTGTGCTTTTGAATGATACTTGTTCCCTTTTAATTTTAATTCATTCATTCATCCACTTGGGACCTTGTCTGTCCATTCTCCCCCTAGCTCACTGCTGCTTTCAATCCATATCTTAATTAGTACTTTTATTAATACATTAGCACTTTGTACTAATTTATTAATACAATTAATAACAGGACCTGTGACCTGAAAGCACCTATGACCATAGGTCAGGGGTCCTGTTTTTCTATCCTCGCATTTGGCTTGGCATAAAATAGACGCCTGATAAACCATTTTATAATGAATGAAAGGGGTCCACATAATGTTTCTTACTCACCTTTCCAGTCCTCCCTCTTCTTAGTGTGGAGCCTTGTATACAGTAGGCATCAAGTCAGCACATGTTGATTGAGTTTTGCCTCCATACCTTTTACTCAGCCTGTAATAGTGTTTCTCTGCTTGAGGAACTTGGTTGCCAAATGGTATTTTCACCTCTCAGCTTTTTCCTTCTGGTTGAGAAGGAGGTTCTCATCCCCGGAATGACAAGAATCTGCAAGGAGATGGGTTATGGGGAGCGAGGTGACTGTGGGGTGTGGATGGTGGAGAGGGGCTTCAGAGCTGTCTGGGTGGCCTGTGAAACCAGACAGGATGATTACCCTCCAGCCCCTGTACTCTAAATTATTTACATTTCCCAGGCAAGACACCAGACTCCTACAGTCAGACTTGACTGCTCCGTTTCCCCTGCAGCTGACCTGAGAGCTTTGCTGGAATTCAGAAAAGGGCACCACACTGGGAGTCATTGAGCTTTGGGTTTGAATCTCAGCTCTGTGATTTTGAAAGTTGCCTTTACCCAGAGGGATATCTCAGTCCCCTTCTCTAGTAGTGAAAGTACCCGTCTTACATAGGTCTGTTGCAAATAAACAAGCAATCAAAAAACCAGAAACAGAGGACACGAGTTAACACATGTAAAGTGCATTGGCTGGCACACAGTAGATCAGTCAATGCCTGCCATTTTTCTTTTCTCTGCCTTGTTTACAAGGATTTGAGTTCTTCCTTATTCTTTGGGGAACTGCAGTGGGAGACCTTAGCTTTATTAGAGAAGAAATAAAAGTTTGATGAGGGGCTTCCCTGGTGGCGCAGTGGTTGAGAGTCCGCCTGCCAATGCAGGGGACACGGGTTCGTGCCCCGGTCCAGGAAGATCCCACGTGCCGCGGAGCGGCTGGGCCTGTGAGCCATGGCTGCTGAGCCTGCACGTCCAGAGCCTGTGCTCCTACGGGAGAGGCCACAGCAGTGAGAGGCCTGCGCACTGCAAAAAAAAAAAAAAAAAAAAAAAAAATTTGATGAACCTCTGATCCAGGGTTGTGGTTTTTTTAAATTAATTTTATTGGAGTATAGTTGATTTACAATGTTGTGTTAATTTCAGGTGTACAGCAAAGTGAATCAGTTATACAGATACACATATCCATTCTTTTTTAGATTCCTTTCCTATGTAGGTCATTACAGAGTACTGAGTAGAGTTCCCTGTGCTCTACCGTAGATTCTTATTAGTTAGCTATTTTATGTATAGTCGTATGTCTGTGTTCAATCCCAGTCTCCCAGTTTATCCCTCCCTACCCCTTTCCCCCTTGGTAATCATAAGTTTGTTTTCTACATCTGTGACTCTATTTCCATTTTGTACCATTTTTTTAGATTCCACATATAAGCCAGTGTTTTTCAACACTGGCACCGTTGACATTTGGGTCTGGATGACTCTTTGTTGAGGGGACCATCCTATATATTGTAGGATGAATAGCAGCATCCCTGGCCTGACCCAGTGGATAGCAGTAGCATCTACTGCCCACTTATGATGACCCAAAACGTCTGTGGACGTTGCCAGAGGTCCCCTGGGGGTCCAGCCATCCCTGTTGGGAACTAGTGGATTAATCAAAGTGTCCCTAGCCTGGCGTGGGAGACAGAGGCGCCTGTGATGGGGGTGGCCCCTGAAAGCGACCTCTCCCCTCCTTCTCAAGAGGCCTGGGCTCCATAGGACCAAGTGCTGAAGGGGGCAGAGGCTGTCCTGCCGGCAGCTGTCCTGGGAGAGGCAGAGAGAAACAAGATCCTCAGGCTCGAGGTCTGTCACAGCCCACAGGGGCTTTGTGTCAGGTCCCCATGTGGGCGGTCGCTGCGTGTGTAACTGGGGGTCCAGGGGCAGCGGTGGGGCAGAGCCTGCACGGCTGCCCCCATTGTGGCCTCCTTCCCTGTGAGACACTTCCCTGGTCTCCTGCTTCTTCAGCTGGCTCCCAGAGAGGCTTTCCCTCCCATGAACCCACACACCTCCTTCCTGTCTCAGGGCCTCTGTACTCGCTGTTCCTGCTGGCTTTTCACACACCTGAGCCCTTCCTACCTTCAGTTCCCAGCTTAAATGTCTGCTCTTCAGAAAGAGCATTCTGTCTCACACTCCCTGGCTCCCGATACTTCGGTCACAGCACCCTGATTTGTTTTTTTTATCGTTTATAGCATTTATCATATTCTGGCATTATTTGATTTACTTAAGTGTATCTGTTTTTCCAACAAGGTAGACAAGTTCTGGGGCTTCATGAAGCTTCTAGTATTGTTGATTTCTGAATCCCTCACACTTATCCCAGTGCGGAGCCCAAAATAGATAAGCAACACGTGTTTGCTGGATGAATGAATGGATTTCATTTTCCCTAATCTTCCACAGTGTTATTGAAATAATCTCCCTAAAACCCAGAGACTCCTTGAGAGATTTAACAGTTTTTATGGCCCAAATTATAAACTCACAGAACATAGTTTAACTTAACAAGTTTATTAAAATATACATTTACTTGGCCCACGGAATTTTAGTAAATTTATTCTGTATCACCCTTTGGAGTGAGTAGAATCCAGTACGTACCTTTTACATATGTATGTGTGTGCATACACGTATGTGATTGTGTTTTTTGTCTTGATCGCTGAACCAGGAGCTATACGGAACTTTCACCTTAGTTGTAAAAGTAAAAACTAATAGTAACTTGAATACCACTGCTACTTGTGGTAATAACAATAATAATAATAATACCTAAATGTGAATGAGAGGAATTATGGGAATTTCTCCATTAGATCTGGGGCCTACTACACACCGACTGGATCAGAATCTGGGACGAGGCCCTGGAATGTTCACTTTTAACCAGTCTCCCAAGAAATTCTGATGCCCAGCAAAGATTTAGGATCCCTACTGTAGAGGGGAGGGTATAAGCTTTGGGTGTTGAGTTTCAGGCCCCATCCAACCCCAGCCCTTACTGGGTGTGTGATCTTTAAAAAAGGTGTACTGAGACGCCTCCATAAAAGAGGTTCAGGAACATTTAACTCCCTGGAAACTCGTGAGGGCAAAACACCATCTTCTGAGCATCCACTAAGTGTCAAGCACTACGGTAAACAGTTTTTGTAGGCGATTTCAATGTACATTTTAATGAATTTCCAAAGGAAGGGAATGATTTCACTTTTCATGACAGGGTTCTGCTGTGAGGAATCTTATGCCCATTTTATAGATTAAGAAACTGAGGCTTTATCAAGTCACTTGTTCAAGGGTGACGCAGACCCATAGCTGCTAGTTCTGGGGCTCTCATATCAAGTTTTTCTGGCTGTGCACGGAGGATTTTCACCACTGATCATCTTCCCCCCATGGACTGCGGTGCGTAATTCCCACTCCCAGCCCTGAGTCCTTAGTCCTATCCAGGGCTCTGTTCAAGGGTAACACAGAGAAGAGCCTAATCAGATTTCAACAAGAGCATCTCAACTGTGAAACCGGTGCCCACTTTCCAACATGGCAGGTAGGAAATGAGTCTGCTGGAATCTCTCACCATCTCTAGAAACAAGGAAAGACACTAAGAATGATCAGTAAGTGAAGGGATGTTGGTGTGTGTTCTGTTCTGGGGATGGGGATACAGTTTCCGTTATAATAACTGTCTTGATATCCCTTGCCCCCAACCCCATTTACTTTTCCCTAATACCAACGTGAGGGCTTTTGCCGCCATCATACATATCCTTTCAGCTTCCCCTTTCAATGCAAGAAATAACTGCTGGGGAGGGTGAAGACAAAGGTCAGCCCATGTCCCATGAACTCCACTCAAGTCCCTCTTTTCTTCCTTGGGCCAATTAGCTGAAAGGGTTTGCAGGCTTCCCCAAGTGGAGCTGATCACAGTCGCTAATTGGGATCTTTCAGGAAGCAGAGGCAGAAATGAATTGATGGAAGTGGGCAGCGCTTTCCTTACTTGATGGGCTTGGCTTGAAATCTCTGTTCAGGAAACTTGTGGGCATTATTTAATTACTAAGTGCTTCTTTGACCTCAGGCTTCCATGGACTCATTGGAAAACACCCGATGGGTGACATGGGGTGATTATCTGAGTAATGCAGCCCCACGTGACATGTCGTCATAGAAGAAACCCAAACATTTGCACAAATGCATGGTGTGGTTTACTTCTGACCCTCAGGGCTGCTGAAGACTCTCCCATCCATCATGGTGGTGTTGACTTGGGAACCATAGCTAGAAGTGGCTGGGTAATGGGTACGGAGGAAACATCAATGACCCACTTTACAGATGGGGAAATTAAGCCTTGGAACAGCTGACTACTTGTCTGGGATTTGTACCCAGAGTCATACCCACCTGTAAAGCCATGCTCTTTGCATTTGATCACAGATTCACTGAATGGGAGCCTAGGAGTTTCACCCCCATTGAGAATTTCCTTTCTACTCCATTTTATCAATATATCCACCATTTGGAGAATCAGTCATATGTTGCAAGTGTGTTTCCATGAAAGATGATTTTAACATCTTAGATCTCAGAATGCTCAGAGCAGCAGAGACCAGATACTCGTATAGGGTGTACTGAGGGCAGCTCAATATAGCCTTTGTCTTTTCCATGTCACCTGACTTAGCTTAGGGTTGCTTTTGTAGGTGGTTAATGTGCTTTGAAGTTTGAGGATTTCAGGTGCTAATTTTTTACTCATAATTCTTAGGGCCGGTAAATGGGACAAGATGGATTCTGTAAGCGAAAGATTAGAAGCAAGAAAATGCATTGATCTTTCTAGAACTCTAAGAAGTTTTTATTTTCCTTCTGAATTCCTCTTTCTGCTTCTTTGGAAACTCACTGTTGCTTGAGCAGGCTCCCAGGAGCTGTCAATATTAGCAGATAAAATTGTCAGCCTTGAAATGGCCCTAGGAACACACTGGTTCCAGAGGTGTGCTGTTTTGAGCTCTGTCCACCAGGTGGCGACCTTTCCAAGGAAACTGAGACCAAAATCCAGTTCTTAAGTAGCTATCACTATTTAAATGTTTGTTGGGCAATGCCAGCAGGTTTGGCACTGTACTGAATACTTAAAAAAGACTTAGCCTTTGCCTTCAAGGAGCTTACCAAGTCCTGTTTTCAAAAGTCCTTTGATTTGGACCATTTCCGCAGCCTCTTGATTCAGTCTGTCTCCATATTCCTTAGGTCTGATTCCTTGAAAGAAAAGAGTAAGAGTTAGAACAGACAGAAAATAAACTTTACCGAGTCCAGCTGTATGTCATGTACTGAGCTAGGCGCTTTACATCTAGAATCTCACTATGAACCCGTGAGGGGAGTGGTTGTCCCATTTCATAGAAAGGGAACCTGACACACATTTTAATATTTGGAAGTCCAATACCACCGAACTAGTCAGCCATAGAGGCAGCAAACCCATATTTGCCCATAAATATTGGCGTCCAAACCCATATTTATCTGTTACTCCAGTCTTTCCCCCCCTCACCATGTCTCACTACAGGAAACTTACGGAACACATTATTCCCAAGAAGTGGTCCTGAAATAGAAATAGCCACAAAAGCCTTTAGATATTTTCATGGATGTCACATCCCTAGAAGGTGGTCTTGAAGGAAAACTGATTTTTGAGTCATGCCTCAGCCCTTTAAGGGTGATGCCAAGAGAGTCAGACTTTTCCCCACAAACTTTCCTTTGAGGGAAGGAAATATAAGCTATTCATTTATACTTCAGCAATAGGTTGGCTGCAAGTTTAGCATTTAGACATTTAATTTCCTGGTTAATTTATTTATCTGTATACTAGGTTATTATAGTAGTAATGTATAATATATATATAGTATGCTATATATACTGTAGTATATAACATGCATAATATAGTATATACGTATGCATATATACGTATATGTGTATGCATATATAATGTAGTATATAGATAGATGGACTATATGATATCAGTATGGATCTATATCTCATTCCCACTGGACTGTCAGCTAACTGAAGGAAGGGTCTTGACTGTGTTTAATATACTACACAGTCTTCTTTGGGCCTTTATACATCGATGGTAACTCTTAATTGTTTCTCATGCAAATATATCTCCCCTTTCAATTTTATTGTGGCAAGAACACAACATGAGAGAGATCCTTTTAACACATTTTTTTTTTTTTTTTTTTTTTTTTTTTCCGTACGCGGGCCTCTCACTGTTGTGGCCTCTCCCGTTGCGGAGCACAGGCTCCGGATGCGCAGGTTCAGCGGCCATGGCTCACGGGCCCAGCCGCTCCGCGGCATATGGGATCCTCCCAGACCGGGGCACGAACCCGTATCCCCTGCATCGGCAGGCGGACTCTCAACCACTGCGCCACCAGGGAGGCCCCCTTTTAACACATTTTAAGTGTACATACCTTATTGTTGATTATAGGCGAAACTCCTACAAGAAAACACAGGAGAAAAGACTCATGACATCAGCCTTGGGAATGATTTCATGGCTATGACACCAAAAGTACAGGCAACAAAAATAAATATAGACAGGTGGGATGACATCAAACTAAAAAGCTTCTGCGCAGGAAAGGAAACAATCAACAGAGTGAAAAGGCAACCTACAGAATGGGACAAATATTTGCAAAGTATATATCTGATCAGAGGTTCATCTCCAAGATATGTCTACCTTTTCTTGTCTTCATATCTCAAAATGCTCCTGCTGGTTTATCAGAGTTTATGGAGCTGAGATGACCCCAGAACAGACCCAGAGAGGAGGGCTCAGGTACAAGGCAAGGCTCCCTGGGGGGAGATCATGGGGGTTGGGGGAGCAGGACAGGGCAGAGAAGGTGCCCAGGAAGATGGCGAGTTCAGGCCAAGTCCCACAGTGGAGAGCTTCAGCCTGATTTCATCAGGGGAACTCTGAGAGGCAAGCTCTATGCCTTAGAATGTGGGGCGAGGGAGGTGGGGATTTCCTACTGTGCCTGTCAGTCATTGGTTAAGAGCCACCCCCAGGAGGAGGGTGGAGGGTGGACATGAATTCCAAGGGACTATGGCTTTCCAGGCCTGTGAGCAAAGCCAGCTCCATCAGCCAAGGTCAGCACCCCTAAGAGCCCCGCGCCAGGCTGCTGTAAATACATAGAAGCCAGGGTGCACGCATGGAGCCCACAGACATCAGTGGGGTTTAGGTGGGGTATTAGCATTGTCTGCTGTACTTAGTAGGCCCTTGTCATTTACCTTTTTATGTCAATGGTTTCAAACTGTCATGAAGGCCTGTGATTTGTAGTATTTTGCATCTAGGTTCTAGTTGCTAGAGTGAGTAGCTTAGCAAGGTATTAGCTCACACCTAAAATGAATGGATTCCAACCCATTTCTTTTCTGACCTGCAGTCAGTCTGCTAAAGATTCAAAATCTTGGGTGATGCTATTCAATTTGCTGAAGTTAGCACACTTGTCCCCTCTCTGGGTGTTTCCGAGAGGAGCTGTGGTGTCTGGAGTGATCTGATTTGCCATGACACCACGCCTGCCATGCTGCGAGGTGCCCAGAAGGAAGGGGTTGGTTGAGGAGGAGCCAGTAATGGCAGACATCCCCTAGGGTTCATAGGTATGAAGCACATGAGAATCTTCGGTCCACCCGGAGCCGAGGCGGGACCCTATTGTGGGGTGATGCGTGAGACGGGCAGTTGGGTGTGAGATGCTGTAGATGAATGTTAACTTTCCAAGTCATTCTTGGCCTCTAGGATTTGAAGCTTCATGTCTCCACCTCTTAGGAATCCTTTAGGGTGCTTGCAGTTTGGGGTCATAGTTAAGACCAGACAGCACATGTCTGGGGAGCCAGACCAGAATCACAGTGTTGAAAACCCCACACCTTCAGAAAACCACAGGTAACACTGTGGGGATGGGGGTAGGGGGGCTGTAAATGATTTCCGAGGAATCTTCAGAGTGAAGTATCTAAGGCCTTTGCTGCTGATCACGTTGGGATTCCAAAGCATCCAGGAAGAGCAGACCTTCGCATTTTTACACACCAAGCCGAAGGAGTGCTTTCAATTTTCCCATCAGCTCTACGTTCTCAGGGTCACCCCTGTGGGAGACTCTCACAGATCCTGGGATACCACAGAGGCTCTGAAGTCCTTGGGAGAATCATTTCAGGGAGGGTAGTTACAGCTGCCCGTTCTCGTTCTTGTGTTTCCAGCAGCTGAAGGCTTACGTTCAGCTTAAGTTGCTTTAAGCTGGAGTAGCCTCCGACCGCGTTATGACAGCATGTTCCAGGCATGGACAGTCTGGGAGGCATCGTATGCTCGAGGATCCTGGGCTCCGTTTCTGTGCCTGTTTTGCCTGACCAGCCACGCAGCAGTTTCCCCCAGCTGTCTTGAAGCATGCCAATTGTCCCCAGGTCATGGTGGAGGAGACAGCGTAGACTTCGCGGGGTGACGGGAGGGTCCAGGGTGTATGTAAACCGCCGTCTCTGACGTCGTGTTTTCCTGGTTTGGGAAGGAGATGACAATCAAGATTCTAACACAGTTTGGCATTTTGAGGAGTCTTTAAAGGAGGAAGTACTAACAGGTTAAGGAAATGAGCCAGGGACTGGACGCCCACGGGGACCAGTCACAGTGGAAAGCCATTAGCCCCTAGATCTGCAGGACAGTTGAGAGATGGGGCCATGAGAGAAAGGCTTCTTGGAAGAAGTGATGCTGGAGCTGAACTGGGTGGAGTGATGGGAGTTAGCCAGTGTGGCGGGGGGCAGGTGCTTAGAGGGAGCGTGGGGGGTGTTGATGCTATAGAGTTAGGAAGGGGCAGCCCCACTGGCCGTGGAAAGGACTTTTACTTTTCTCCTACGGCCGTGGGAAGCCATTGAAGAGGTTTAAAAAGGAAAGTAACTCCCCTTCCCTCATCTTGGGTGCTCTCGTCTTGCTCTGCTGGCAGAAGCCCCAGCTCTGACGCCTCCTTTGGAGTCTGCTTTGAGAGCTGGTGCCTTCTCAGTGGCAACAGCTAACCTGCTCTTCCAGCAGAGGTGATCTCTCCCTTGACCCTCATCTGCTCCAGTGTAGGCAGCTTTCCTTGTAGCCACCATCTCCCTGAGCACCTCCATTGCCCATGATAGTCAGAACCTCACCACTGCCACCACATCCCAAGATGGTACCTCTGGTCCATCTGGAAGACCCTTTCCTCTCCTCTAGGACTGCCTGTGTCCCCAGACTCCAGAGTGTGTCCTGGGCTGCCTGCTTAGTTCTTGAAGTCTTATCCCAGGCAGGGTGTCCTTCCAGCAGGAAGATGGAGCCATTGCCCAATGGAATATCTATGATGACTCTTCTTCCTCTTATCAGTGTAATAGTTCACACAGGGACTGTTAACACTTGCATAAGTTATTTGGTTGATTTCTCACAATGACCCTGTCTAAGTGTACTCTGATCCTCCTTTTCTAAGTGAGCTGTGAAAGAGGCTGGGAAAGTTTAAGTCAATCACTCCAGGGCAAGGGGCTACTACATGGCAGAGCAGAATTCAAACCCAGGTCCAGGTCCTCAGCTCTGGACCACTCTGCTATATTGTCTCATCTAGAGATTGATGCCAAGGCCCAAGCTTTCTTACATCATGCACAAACATTTAGCATCCCCTGGGGCCATGACTGGCTCCAAGCCGGTCAAATCCTTTAGCCTCCATGTTGTAGGTCTCTGAGTTCTGAGCACCATGGGGAGAGCATGTTCATAATCACCTCTAGCCATCTGCAGCCACAACCATTGTTCCTTTTCAAAGACAGAGAAGTTTAAGTCCTAGAAACAAATGGGACCCTCTGGCTTGGAGTCATTGACTCACTTTCAGGGTGATAATCTGTCAGGGTCATAGATCACTTTACAAGCAAGCAGCTCGATATTAGACATTGCCAATGTTTATTTGCACAGATGCAGTGGAGAAAAACCTATTTCCATGGGGTCATGTTAGCCCAGCTGATGGACTGATAAGGGGAACCACGCCATCTGCCAACAGCCAAGCTTCTGAGTCCTTTTGGAATCCCTGTCGACCACATTTATGATAATATGAGAGGAAATGGATCATTTTGGTTTCTCCCTCATTCAAGCTCTCATTTATATTTCAAACGAAACGTGGGCCCCCTTTTCTGCCTGGAGCCTCCCTGTATGTCCCTGTACCTTGCAGTCTGTATTTACTTCCAGGAACACTTGCTGATTTGACTTGTTTATGTCTTCTGAATGCTGGGCTTACATCATGGTCTGTGATCTCCCATCTGATGAAGCAGGCTTGTGAGGTTCCTTCTGCAATTGAGCAAAGAGGAAATATTAGCAAATGTGTAACAGCGATGCTGAGAAACAATGAGCCCAGATGTTAATCTCATCTGAAATAGATGTCAGAACCATCATTCCCTTGTTCTTTGAAAATGAGGAAGGGAATTCATGCAACCCTTCTTGTACTTAAGCTTTGGTGTCTGTATCTGTGTGAGGTAGGCAAGGCAGAGAGGGGTAGGTCCTGGTTGGTATCATTGGATGCCTCCCCCTGAGCTGGCGAAGGAGGAATTATACTGTAGTGGGACCTGGATTCTCATCCTGACTCCTCTTCTTCCTGGCTGTGTGACCTCGGCCAGTCTCCTATGCTCTCTGAGTCCCGGTTGGTGTATGTAAGATGGAGAGAAAAGTCACTTGGGTTGACATTATACGACTGCTACAAATGTGCCAGATACTGACTGCCTTTGAACCTGGGCATGATGAAAAAACATGGTACTTGCACTCAAGGACCATATTGTCAAGTAGAGGGACTGTTGGGTATCACCAGCCCAGTGGTTACGAAGCTGCCTGCCAATGCAGGGGACACGGGTTCGAGCCCTGGTCCGGGAAGATCCCACATGCCGTGGAGCAACAAAGCCTGTGTGCCACGACTACTGAGTCTGCGCTCTAGGGCCTGCGAGCCACAACTACTGAGCCCACATGCCACAACTACTGAAGCCTGTGTGCCTAGAGCCCGTGCTCCACAACAAGAGAAGCCACCACAGTGAGAAGCCCCTGCACCGCAGTGAAGAGTAGCCCCCGCTCACTGCAACTAAAGAAAGCCCGCGTGCAGCAGTGAAGACCCAAACGCACCCAAAAATAAATTAATTAATAAATTTTTAAAAACTTAAAAAAAAAAGATTATTTCAGTGTATCGTGTTGGCCAAAAAGTTGGTTCAGGTTTTCCTGTAAGACGTTATGGAAAAACAGTGTGCATGGGAGGGAGGAGAAAGGGGGCTTATAAGTCTGAGGGATAATGTAGAAGAAAATGATAAAAAGTGCCTTATAAAAATTCTCAACATCTAAATAGAGTCGAAACTTGGACTCTTTCTGGTTTTAAAGACATATTAGTCAGGATGGGCTACTTTATGGTGCAGTAACAAAAACCACACAGTCCAGTGCCTTGACATAATAAAAATTTGACTTTTTTTTTTTCCGGCCCCTCCATATCCATCCAGTTGGTTGCTAAGGGTGGGGCTGGTCTCTGTCCATTGGAGCCACTCAGAGACCCAGCTCAATGAAGGCTCTGTATCAGCTTGGGAGTCTTTGATCTCCATGGCAGGAGATGAAGTTGTGCTCTTAACACTCCGGTCTGCAGGACCCGTCTTGCTTCCACTTCTACATCATTGGCCCAAGCAAGTCACATGACCATGTCTAACTTCAAAGGAGTCAAAGGAGGGCCACCCACCAGGTGCCTGGGAAGTGGAGAGAGACAAGAAATTTGGGGAGACCTCTTGCGTCTTCTTCAGATCATTTTTATAGAAATACTGCTAGCCTGCTTGAGAGTCAGAAAGTGAATATTTGTTGTTTTTTCTGCAATCAGGTGGTATCATAACTATGAATATTACTTAAGGTTCAGTAATACCTCCCCTAGGTGTGTGTGTGTATATATATATCTCCTAGAGAAGTGCTCTCATAGATCTGAGAGGATGAACATCGAGGCACTATTTGTTTTAGTAAGGAATTGGAGTCTTTCATTTCCCTGGAGATGGAAACCTGGGTTAATTAAAATGCGGTGGATATACACTACGGAATACCGTGGTAGGCAGGATAATGCTCCCTCCATCCTCTCCCCCACTCCCCCCAAAAAGTCCATGTCCCAATCCCTGGAAGCTGTGAATATGTTACCTTACACAGCAAAAGGGAATTTAGGTTGCAGATGGAACTAAGCTTGCTAATCAGCTGATCTTAAAACAGATTATTTTGGATTATCCAGGTGGGCCCATCACAAAGGTCCTTAAGAGTGGGAGGAGGAGACAGAAGAACCAGTGTCGGGCTTCCCTGGTGGCGCAGTGGTTGGGAGTCCGCCTGCCGATGCAGGGGACAAGAGTTCGTGCCCCGGTCCGGGAGGATCCCACATGCTGCGGAGCGGCTGGGCCTGTGCGCCATGGCCGCTGAGCCTGCGCGTCCGGAGCCTGTGCTCCGCAACGGGAAAAAGAACCAGTGTCAGAGGCATATGAGATGAGGAAGACTTGACCTGCCATTCCTGGCTTTGAAATTGGAGGAAGGGGCCATGGATTAAGGAATGCAATGGCCTCTAGAAGCTGGAAAAGGCAAGGAAACGGATTCTCCCTTAGAGCCATAGAACGTAGAGAACAGAGTCATTCCTAGAAAGGAATGCAGCTCTGCCCCTAGCCTGGTGAGACTCATTCCAGAGTTCTGACCTTCAGAACTGTTAGATAATAAATTTGTATTGTTTAAGTTTGTGGCACTTTGTTGCAACAGCAACAAATACAAATACTCTGTATCATTCAAAATGGACCCATTAGACATCTAAGTTATAGCAACCTGTACAGATCTTATAAAAATTCTAATTGAGAAAAGTAAGAAACAGCATGTGATTTTGGACACCAACCCTGCAATGTGAATGGAACACACACGCACATACACATACACAAAACAGATAACTTACAAGGTCATGAGCCTATTAAGGGTACATATTAAATACAGTAAGGTTTGTGGGGGAGAGAATAGGAGTGGAAATCAGGCATAAAAGGAAGGAAAATTAAACAGGACAGAGGTTCTGTATGGGCCAAGGGGGAGAGTGGACTGAATTGGGAAGTGTGATTTAAACATAGACCTTTAAGTTTCCTATCTTGGGGGCAGAGAGTTGAGTGACAGGACTTATTAGACACTATAAATCCCAATGATTTGCATTTCTTGCAGGGGCAATTTGAATTAGTAAAAAGTCTGGATTTTGGAATGTCAGAGACAGTCGCTTTCATTACAAATGTATACCCTTCTGCGAGGCTTGGATCCATGGATTTGAGAACAATGTCTGTTTCTTCCACCATTATAGCCCTAGTGCCTGGTGCAGTGCCTGGCACACAGTAGGTCTTCTGGAAATAATGCAGAGTGATTAAATGAGGAACAGGACGGTGGAGGGAGAGAACAAGTGAGCCAGTGAATGTTCAACTCAAGTCAGAGCTAAGAAGCAGAGTGTTAGTTGTCAGATCTCGTTCTTATTTTTTTTATTCAGTTAATGTTTATTGGAGTATAGTTGCTTTACAGTGTTGCGCTAGTTTCTACCGTACAGCAAAATGAATCAGCCATACATATACATATATCCCCTCCTTTCTGGATTTCCTTCCCATTTAGATCTCTTTGACTAATTTAACAATTCATGCCAAGCCCTCCCCAAGCAAGGTGTCGGACACAGAGTTGTGTGTTGTTGGGAATTTTTTTTAAAAAAGTCAAGCACACAATCTATTTTTTGTCTTCAAGTGGTCATTTAAGATGGAAATAGGCGACATCTTCCACACAGGAAACGACGCAGGTAAAAGCCTCAGATGGAGAACAAAGTAGTCAGTGATGAAGCCCGGGTGATGAGGACCATTCTAGAAGGGAAGGGCCGTACTTCACTGTATCGGCTGTTTAAAGTGCTCCCCTGGAGTATTTGAATGGATGTTGAACTCAGGGAAGCCCTCTTGACTTTGCCCACCTGACTTTGAAGGCCACAATGTAGAAGTGGGGGAAACGACCAAGGGCACTTGAGCGAAGAAGGAGGTGAGGGGAGAGGAGGTCCCGGGAGGAGGGGGCTGGGGGCTCGGCTGCTGCCGGGGCGGAAAGCCAGCAGCCCTTCCCTGCCTCTGCGGGGGCCTGGCCTGGAGGGCATGCGCTGGGTTTGTGGGGAGGCAGCCAGGCCGCTCTGCGTCTCTGGCCTTTTCACCTGCTGGCCCCTGCCCTGATGAGCCCTGCCGCCTGGTTAGTTTTCCTCTTGGAAAGAATTGGGGGAAGTTGCCCGGCTGGTAGATAAGGAGACAGATCTGTTACCTTGGCCACCACTCTTGGCAGGTCCTCCCCAGGATTTCCCTGGGTCATCTGAGTGGCGTGGGGAGATAAGAGGTCAGGCGTGGGCTGGGTGGGAAACTCTGGAATCTCCGAGACGACCATGGTAACCGAAGGAAGAGAAAAGCCCTCTGGTGACAGCCAAGATCTGTACTTTTGATTAATAATCGGCGCTGAGATACTTTTTCCATCTGGGGGGAAATACATGATGTAAAAACGTCACTGGTACCTTTCTTCAACTCGCATTGATGGGGCACCTAGGAAGGACAAGGCTTTGTTCAGACTCATCCAAGACTTTGAAATAGGCAAACACAAAACACAAAACTGCCCTCTTTCTTTCTCCCACTTGTTAAAATCACTTTCCCTTTAAATCTCAAGTTCTCAATTTCTACCTCTTTCTCCCAAGAAATCTCCATTTTCACTACTTTTATAAACCGGTAGTTCTTTACTACTGGGGCGAGCTGGACCCTCCAGGGACATTTGGCCACGTCTGGATTCGGTTTTGGTTGTTACAACTGGGAGGTGCCGTTGGCATCTAGCAGGTCAAGGCCAGGGATGCTGCTAAACGTCCTACAGCGCACAGGACAGCGCACAGGACAGCCCGCGGCCACAAAGAATGATCCCACCTCAAATACCAGTAACGCTGAGGCTGAGAAGCTCTGCTCTAAATCGTGCTAATTTCCCATCGCCCTTCCTAATGCTCTCCATTTCTCTCTCCATCCCTCCTGGCTTCTCTTCCAGAACTCAGGTCACAGTTTGTTCCTGCTTGATTACAGCAGTTTCGCATGGTGGCTTCAAGCATAGAGTTTAAAGAGCTGGAGAGCCGTGCAAGGGGATATGTAGAAAATAATAGAAATAATAATCATGATAATGGTCTTGGTACGAGGTCTCTTTCATTGGAAGCATTCATTACTATATGATATGTTGTTCTAGGGAACCCTCAAAACAAATCTCTGATAGAGGTACTATGATTGTACCCTTTTTACAGATGAGGAAAATAGAGCTCGGAGAAAATAAATTCTTGCTCCAGGTCACGCAGCTGTGGAGTTGGGTTTTAGATCCAGGTTTAGTCAAACTCCCCAGCCTGACTCCTTGGTACTTTGTTCTCCCTCTGCCCCCTTCTTTTGGTTCTACCAAGAAGTTGACATTTCCTACCTCCTATTTTCTTCTCTGGAGAGACTTCTTCTCACCTATTTCTATTCCAGTCTTAACCACCCTTCAGAGTTGAAGCCATTTCTTCTCTAGGAGACTTCTCTGTCTCTTGGGACTTCACTGGGCCTTCTTTTCTCTGTTCCTCTCCCATAGGTGTATATTCAAGGTTTGAGAAAGAGCTGGAGGGGAACTTTAAAGCCAAAGGCCAGAAGATTCTGTAGGAGCGCATGTCAGAATCTGGAGCTTTTAAGAATAATTTCCTGAGGGCCTCTCCCAGGCAGGTACTGGATCAGCCTATAACTATAGGCCCTGGGACAATGCGTGTTTTAAGAGCTGTAAAAGGTGATCCTGAGGTGCAGGCCATTGATTCAGTAATCTTTAGCAGAAAGGGAAACTGAGGTCCACCGGGGGGAGGGAAGTGAGCTGGGACCAGCACCCAGGTTTCCTGATTGCCGCTCCAGTCTTAATAGCCAAGATGAGGCCATGTTATTCTCACATCTCTCCCCTAGCCCCGGGGTTGAAGAGAAGCTAAATAAACATTTCCTGACTGAGTGATACCAAAAACAGAGACTTCAACAAAAACATTTTTGTCATATTTGTCTTCTTTGGGCCCCAACCCCACCCTAAATCTTGCAAGTTTTAGCATTCTTTCAGGTAGCGTTCTTTAGTTCGTACCTGATCATTTTAAACGTCATTCTTCCCATTTTCTCCTGCATTTAAAAGCGATGCATTTCTCTCGCCACTCCTGAAAAATGTTGACTTTCAGTCCTTTTGAAATCTTGAAGATTCCTGAGAATGAAAGAAAACTAAGTAACATTTATTGGTTGCCTTCTACATGTCAGGAGTTGTGCTTTGCTACTGTCCACGCAGACTTTCTGACTCGTGCCGTGACAGTGCAGCACAGGTTTGTTTGTTCTGATGGACATGAGATTCAGAGAGGCACAGTCACAGTCAGTAAACGTGAGGGAAGGGCTTCAGTTCTAATGAAAGCTTTGCGATTATCCCACACTGGTTCTCAGTGTAACCCGAAATTCAGATGATTTAAACCGTGCTGATGACCATCAAGTCTCCCCTTTATTCTGTCCTTTGATTCTAACTATGGTTTTAATGTTGGTTGTGCATGCTCTGAATAATGTCTGTTTGTTTCCGGATAGAAGATACCTGTGTTAGCTAGGGTTCAGGTGGGAAAATAGAAACCAGCCATGGTTTTTCAAACAGAGGTGATATAATAACAGGGAATTGGTTACATGGGTGACAGAAGAACTAAGAAACTAAACAGGAGGTGAGACAACCCAGGGATTAGCAACAGCTCTACCACCCCTGTGGCTGGAGGGCTAACAGGAATAGGTGCTGTGGTCAACGTGCAGGAGCCAGGGCGTGTCCATCAGCAGCTGGAGCTGCAGTGGAGAATCTTCTAGAAACAGAGGTGGGAGTGGAGGTGTGCAAGGGCTGGGGAGACATACCCAGGCTTCTCTCTTTACTGCTTGTGCTTTTTTTTTAAGAGTAGTTGCTGTACAGTATTATATAAGTTACAGGTGTACAGTATAGTGATTCACAAGTTTTTTATGTTTCTGATTTTTTAAAATTGAGGTATAGTTGATTTACAACATTGGGTTAGTTTCAGGTGTACAGCACAGTGATTCAGTTGCAGGTATATATATCCTTTTTCAGATCCTTTTCCCTTATAAGTTATTACAAAATATTGAGTATAGCTCCCTGTGCTATACGGTATGTCTTTGTCGGTTATCGGTTTTATATATAGTAGTGTGTATCTGCTATTCCCAAACTCCTAATTTATCCCTCCCCCACCTTTCCCCTTTGGTAACCATAAGTTTGTTTTCAATGTCTGTGGGTCTATTTCTGTTTTGTGTATAAGTTCATTTGCACCTCTTTTTCTTAGATTCCACATATAAGTGATATCATATGATATTTGTCTTTGTCTGACTTAGTTCACTTAATATGATAATCTGTAGGTCCATCCATATTGCTGCAAATGGCATCTTTTTTATGGCTGAGTAGTATTCCATTGTATATATGGACCACATCTTCTTTATCCATTCATCTGTCAGTGGACATTTAGGTTTCTTTTATGTCTTGGCTATTGTAAATAGGGCTGCAATGAACATTGGGATGCATGTAGTGATTCACAATTTTTAAAGGTTATACTCCACTTATAGTTATTGTAAAATATTGGCTCTATTCCCTATGTTTTACAATAGATCCTTGTAGCTTAGTTTAGCACCTCTGATTGGTCACACCCATCCAGGAGCCCAAAGGCAATGGAACATGGGAAATGTAGTTTCCTCAAGTATAGAGGCAAGCCGGGGACAGAAGGGAATGGATATAAAGAAAAGGGAAATAAACAAGTAGGCAGGAATGGCTAAGCTCTCCTGTCATCCCTCAGCTGAACAGGGGCAGACACTACAGCCACTGGAGTTGGGCAGACTTCAACCTGAGTCTTGATCTTGCCCTTTCTGGAGAGTCACCTGAGCTCTCTGAGCTTT
This sequence comes from Mesoplodon mirus, assembly GCF_964341445.2. NCBI lineage: Eukaryota > Metazoa > Chordata > Mammalia > Artiodactyla > Ziphiidae > Mesoplodon > Mesoplodon mirus. Next base: position 10,600,416 of record NC_138995.1, read on the forward strand.
GATGGCTTTCTTTTACTCATAAATATCATAGCGTTGTTGTCAAGATGAGAAAGGTGTAAAAGAGCTCAGATCCTAACACAAAATGGGTCCTCAACAAATGGAAACTATTTTCATTGCATTTTTTTAAAAAGTGGATATAAAATCATTATTATTTGCACACACACACAAAACGATTTTGTAGGGAAACCCAGAACATAAGAAACTATTACAAATTTAAAAGGATTTGGTATGGTAGCTGTTTACAAAATTATGGAATTATCATACATAGAAAATTCATTGCCTTTTTAAAAAAAAGAATCTGGAAAATTAGGATTTGTCAGCAGTGTTTTCAGGGGACTGGCAGTTGCAGTGTGTCACAAGCACTTAGCGGGTAATGATGAGGTCCATTCTCTTCCTCTATAGGCAAACTCAAAAGACCTTTTAAGTTAGAGATTCAAGACTTATTTAAGGAATTTTGCTCTCTCTTTTCTCATGTTTCCTGCCATCTCCCCCCACCCTCCAACACACACACACTCATGCATGCACGCTTTTTAATGTAAACCCTGATGGATGTTGACTCCTGTAACATTTTCTGGACCTGAGTTCTTTCACTGACACCTTACTTTGCCCACTTATCCTGTGGGGACTTAGGGGAAGTCCAAATCCAAGCTCACAGAGGAGGGAGCTTCCTGAGGCTGTAATTCAAACTCTCCTTGTGTCTGCCCCGGAGAGACACAGACAGTCTGACCTCCGAGTGAGGTCACCCTAAGCGTGAGTTTCTCGAGGACCCGTGTTCTTGTCCAAGAACAATACTCTTACTTGTGACCCCAGTTGATGGTAAAGATGGACATAATTCATTAGTGCTGGGGACAGCCTGGAGGCAGCCGGGCATTGCACATTCCACTGGGTTCCCCCAGAAAGACTCAGCACGGCTGTTTTTGCAGGCTCCCTGATTGCAAATCATCTTTTTGTTTTAATTGAAGTATAGTTGATTTACAATGTTGTGCTAATTTCTGCTGTATAGCAATGTGACTCAATTATATACATATTTAAATTCTTTTTTAATATTCTTTTCCATTATGGTTTATCCCAGGAAATTGGATATAGTTCCCTGTGCTATACAGTAGGACCTTGTAGTTTATCCATTCTAAACGTAATAGTTTGCATCTACTAACCCCAAAACTCCCAGTCCATCCCTTCCCCCCCCACCCCCCACCCCCGGCAACCACAAGTCTGTTCTCAAAATCATATTTTGAACAGAGATACTTTTCCTTTCTCAGGAAGAGATAAGCTGTTGCTTCAGAAAAGGGAAAAGTACAGAAAATAAAGAGAAAGGTAACCCTTTACCATTTGAGTTCCCTGAGGCCCCTGAAGGCATGCCAGATTCTAGGCAGAGAGCTCTTGGGTTCGGGGACTCAGGCTGCCAGTAAACAGCAGAATCTGTGTTTGCATGCAAATGTGAAGCAACCATTTGCTTATGTGTTAATTCAATAAATATTGAGAGAGCATATATTGTGTGCCAACCTATTTCAAGTGCTAGGAATAGAACGGGAACAAAGAAGACAAAAAAAATCCCACCTCTGTGGAGCTCAGTGGGGGAGACAAACAATACACAAGATGAATCGTTCAACTATTTCATGCATTTGATGTTTTTAAGTGCTAAGGAAAAACACTGGAGCGGAGAAGGGAGTCGGGAAGTATTGTCACAGCTTTTGACGTGGTGGTCTCACTGGGGCGGGGGTGGGGGAGCATAAAACCTTGGGGCCATTCTGAGGATGGCAGTTTCTCAGCTTGTAGGGTGTCAGGGATGCTTGGACATAGAATTGTTAACCTGCGTGAAGCCTCTGCACAGAATCACTATGCCTCTTCTTTCCACTCTTTTATTTTCTCTTCCTGGGACATAAACATATACTCATGCCCCTGGAACCCACAGGAATCTTAACCCATCTCTTCTTCCAAGTGGGTAAAAGAACCTGCTAGATAAGGATAAACACTGAAGAGGGACAGCGGCTTGAGCGGTGAAATCCTGCAGGGCCAGCCTGTTGGGAAGTAAAAGGCGGAGCCCCGTAGGAGACAGAAGTCACTCAAGGGTTCCCATTGGCAGCAGGGCTGTGGAGCCCAGCCCAGAAGCCTTTTATCAAACAGGGGGACCCTTCTCCCAGCTTGGGGAGAGTTGGCTCTCGTCTACCGCTTTTCAATGAATGGAGAATTTCCTCCCACTGGTAAGAGCTGCCTTAGTCAGGAAGTTATGCCCCAACAGAGAGAGCCCACAGCCATTGGCTGGTGGAGGTATGGGACCACAGCCTGATCCCCTTGTTTCAAGGAAGACAACCCAGGGGTGCCATTTATGCTCCGGAGCCTCCCTGGACCAAGCAGAGGCTGAAACATACCCAAGAACACTCCTTGTTCAGCCCTTTCTCCTTCCTCTCCTGTCTTACCCCCTCCTTACAGGTTTCTCCTGAAGTGAACTCCCTCAATAAATGACGTGCACTCAAATCCCAGCCTAAGGGTCTGCTTACAGGGAACCCAGCCTCTGTCACCATCTGTACTGATTATGTATTCTGGGTAACAAGTTACTCTCAAATTTAGCAGATTAAAACAACAATAGACCTGTATCATCTCCCACAGTTTTTGTGAGTCAGGAATTTGGGAGCAGCTCAGAATCTCTTGTGAAGTTGCATTCAAGACATCTGCTGGGGCTGCCGTCATCCAAAGGGGTGACTGGGACTGGAGGTCTGTTTCCAAGATTGTACACTCATCCCTGGCAGGTCAGTGCTGGCTGTTGCCCAGAGGTTTCAATTCCTTGCCATGTGTGGACCTCTCCACTGGGCTGCTGTGTTTCCATGGAGGGGTCATTGCTTCCCCCAGAAGGAGTGATCTAAGAGAGAGGGCAAGGGAGAAGCTGCTGTGTTTTTTATAACCTCACCTCGGAAGGCATGTACCGTCATTTCTGCCCTGTTCATGATCAGAGGGAACTACACAAAGGCATGAACACCAGCTAGGAAGTGAGGGTCTTGGGAGCCATCTAGGAGTCTGGCCACCACCCCACCCAAGGCGGACTCTGCATTGTGATGATGAATCCCCATTATTTTGAACTGCTTGCCCCTCCTTCTGGCTTCCTATGTATTCCCCAACAGCAAGCTTTTCCCTCCAAAATGGACATCTCAAATCCTAGTCTGAGTGACGCTGAAACTGTTGGTCTCAACCAGTGAGCTTAACCGGTTTCTGCATCTTTACTAAAAAACACAACAGTATGAGCAGGACGTGTATTGTTGGCTCTGCAAATACATCATCCATCTAAACGTCATCTCATCATGGTGTGTGTGCTTGTTGAGAATGGTGGTGCGACTCATATTAAATGTGAAACCTTATTCTCCCCTCAGGCTGCTATGATCAGGAACATTGAGTTTGGGTGATATTAAGTGACCGGGGGATAAGTCATGTAGGACTGAGAAGTGGGCCAAGGGCTGTATTTCTGTTTCAGATATGTGTCCAGGGTACAGATACAGAGGAATGCCGTTAATTTAATGTGAAATAGATATAACTCATTTTCCTATTGCTTTATCATTTTCTTCCCTTTCGGGAATCTAGGGAGAAGGTTGTAAGAAAATCATTTCAGGAATCTGGTGTGGGGCTGGGGTGGGGTCTGTAGTGTTGCTGTTTGGCATAACTACAGGAGTTATGGGCTTTCAGCATGCACGGTGTATGTGAGTTAGGTTTATACTGTGGGCATCAATCTTTAATTGCTTCCCCCCACTTCCCTCATTAAGGTGAGTCTCTTACAGCTCTTCCAACTCTGATCTGGTAGGAAGAGACATTGAGGAGAAGTAGAACAAGGGTTTTGGTGTTAGACAAACATATGTTTAAATCTCTTCTCCTTTTACCTACTTGCTTTGTGATTTTGAACAAATAAGTTAACCTCTCTATGCCTGTGTTTTCTCATCTGTGAAACATGAATACCTACTCCCCAGAGTGGTTTTGAGGATGAAATGAGATTGTGTGTTAGTGCTGCTCAGCATGGTGCCTGGTCTCAGACATCACTTGTTAAGTGGAAGCTGCTACGTTTATGATTCATTCTCCAGACTAGCATCCTCAGTCACTTTCTGTGGACCTATAATAACTGCTGAGCATCCAAGTAGAGAAGGGCTCCCCTGGGCACTGGGGCATTTTTACTTTGCTCTCATCTTGGACCCTCTGTGTCTCAGGGCCAGTGATGTCAGCAGGGCACTGGCTCCTGCTGGCTTGCGAGAGCTGACTGTACTCGACTCCTCCCAATTCTAAGTTCAGAGAAGTTATGCTGATAGCTTGAAATCAGCCGTGCTGAGAGTGTTTACACCATGGCAAGTGGACATAGTGGGAGTATTTACACCATGGCCCTACAAGCCAGAGCTCCTCCATCAAGAGCCAGTTATTAAAGATTTACCAGCATATCTCTTCCCAGGGCTGTTTGTTCAGAGAAAAACAATCTGAATTACTGATCAGCCTTGCTCTTCCTACCCCTCCTCTCCAACACTTTCTAAATACCTCTTTAACCATCTCTTCCCTTTCATTCCTGGACCACTGCAAGATAGCTTATTATGTTTTCCCAGGTTGCCACCCACTTCCCCTCCTTTATTTTCCTTCACCATGGATTCAGAGGAGTACTCCAAAAGCGCAGATTTCATCATACCCAGAGAGTCCTGCTCATGATCCTTCCATTGCATCTGTGCTGTGATGATGATGTGCCCTTGATTTCTCAGAAGTGGGATGTTAAGTATCCTCCTCCATTCTTTCCACTTGAGGGACCCAGTGTTCATATTATGCGGGACTTGAAAAGCTGAAAGCCTTCCCGCTAAAATCTGAAACAAGACAAGGATGCCCACTATCACCTCTTCTATTCAACACAGTATTGAAAGTCCTAGCCACAGCAATAAGACAAGAATAAGAAATAAAAGGTATCCAAAACCAGACAAAGGTGTCACAAAAAAAGAAAACTACAGGCCAATATCACTGATGAACATAGACGCAAAAATTCTCAACAAAATACTAGCAAACAGAATCCAACAGCACATTAAAAGGATCATACACCATGATCATGTGGGGTTTATCCCAGGAATGCAAGGATTCTTCAATATACGTAAATCAATCAATGTGATATACCATATTAACAAATTGAAGGAGAAAAACCATATGATCATCTCAACAGATGCAGAAAAAGCTTTCAACAAAATTCAACACTGATTTATGATAAAAACCCTCCAGAAAGTGGGCAGAGAGGGAACTTACCTCAACACAATACAGGCCATATATGGCAAACCCACAGCTGACATCGTTCTCATTGGTGAAAAACTGAAACCATTTCCACTAAGATCAGGAACAAGACAAGGTTGCCCACTCTCACCACCATTATTCAACATAGTTTTGGAAGTTTTAGCCACAGTAATCAGAGAAGAAAAAGAAATAAAAAGAATCCAAATCGGAAAAGAAGTAAAGCTGTCACTGTTTGCAGATGACATGATACTATATAGACAGAATCCTAAAGATGCTACCAGAAAACTACTAGAGCTAATCAATGAATTTGGTAAAGTAGCAGGATACTACTACTTTAATGCACAGAAATCTCTTGCATTCCTATACACTGATGATGAAAAATCTGAAAGAGAAATTAAGGAAACACTCCCATTTACCACTGCAACAAAAAGAATAAAATACCTAGGAATAAACCTACCTAAGGAGACAAAAGACCTGTATGCAGAAAACTATAAGACACTGATGAAAGAAATGAAAGATGATACAAACAGATACAAACAGATGGAGAGATATACCATGTTCTTGGAATGGAAGAATCAACATTGTGAAAATGACTCTACTACCCAGAGCAATCTACAGATTCAGTGCAATCCCTATCAAACTACCAATGGCATTTTTCACAGAACTAGAACAAAAAATTGCACAATTTGTATGGAAACACAAAAGACCCCGAATAGCCAAAGCAATCTTGAGAAAGAAAAACAGAGCTGGAGGAATCAGGCTCCCTGACTTCAGACAATACTACAAAGCTACAGTAATCAAGACAGTATGTTACTGGCACAAAAACAGAAATATAGATCAATGGAACAGGATAGAAAGCCCAGAGAGAAACCCATGCACATATGGTCACCTTATCTTTGATAAAGGAGTCAAGAATATACAATGGAGAAAAGACAGCCTCTTCAATATGTGGTGCTGGGAAAACTGGACAGCTACATGTAAAAGAATGAAATTATAACACTCCCTAACACTGTATACAGAAATAAACTAAAAATAGATTAAATACCTAAATGTAAGGCCATGCACTATAAAACTCTTAGTGGAAAACATAGACAGAACACTCTATGACATACATCACAGCAAGATCCTTTTTGACCCACCTCCTAGAGAAATGGAAATAAAAACAAAAATAAACATGGGAACTAATGAAACTTTAAAGCTTTTGCACAGCAAAGGAAACCGTAAAGACGAAAAGACAACCCTCAGAATGGGAGAAAATATTTGCAAAGAAAGCAACAGACAAAGGATTAATATCAAAAATGTACAAGCAGCTCATGCGGCTCAATATCAAAAAAAGAAACAACCCAATCCAAAAATGGGCAGAAGACCTAAATAGACATTCCTCCAAAGAAGATATACAGATTGCCAACAAATACATGAAAGGATGCTCAGCATCACTAATCATTAGAGAAATGCAAATCAAAACTACAATGAGGTATCACCTCACACTGGTCAGCATGGCCATCTTCAAAAAATCTACAAGCAATAAATGCTGGAGAGGGTGTGGAGAAAAGGGAACCCTCTTGCACTGTTGGTGGGAATGTAAATTGATACAGCGACTATGGAGAACAGTATGGAGGTTCCTTAAAAAACTAAAAATAGAATTACCGTATGACCCAGCAATCCCACTACTGGGCATATACCCTGAGAAAACCATAATTCAGAAAGAGTCATGTACCAAAATGTTCATTGCAGCTCTATTTACAATAGCCCGGAGATGGAAACAACCTAAGTGTCCATCGACAGATGAATGGATAAAGAAGATGTGGTACATATATACGATGGAATATTACCCAGCCATAAAAAGAAACGAAATTGAGTTATTTGTAGTGAGGTGGATGGACCTACATCCAGAGTGAAGTAAGTTAGAAAGAGAGAAACAAATACCATATGCTAACACATATATATGGAATCTAAAAAAAAAAAAGAAAAGGGTTCTGAAGAACCTAGGAGCAGGACAGGAATAAAGAGGCAGATGTAGAGAATGGACTTGAGGACACGGGGAGGGGGAAGGGTAAGCTGGGATGAAGTGAGAGAGTGGCATGGACATATATACACTACCAAATGTAAAATAGATGGCTAGTGGGAAGCAGCCACATAGAACAGGGAGATCAGCTCGGTGCTTTGTGTCCAGCTAGAGGGGTGGGATAGGGAGGGTGGGAGGGAGACGCAAGAGGGAGGGGATATGGGGATATATGTATATGTATAGCTGATTCACTTTGTTATAAAGCAGAAACTAACACACCATTGTAAAGCAATTATACTCCAATAAAGATGTTTTAAAAAGAAAGAAAGAAAAGGTATCCAAATTGGAAGGGAAGAGGTAAAATTGGCATTATATTGCAGATGATATGATACTACATATATAGAGAGAGAAAACCCTAAAGACTCCACACAAAAACTACTAGAACTGATAAACGAATCCAGCAAGGTCACAGGATACGAGATTAACATATGTTAGTATGTGGGACTGTCTGTGGAAAGAGCATGGGCTGTATATAACACAAGGAACACCTGAGCTTCCTCTTGAGCCTGACCGAGCTCCTCCCTGTTCCATGGACATGTCACGCTCAATAGACCGGATGCTGTTTCCCAAATGGAGGATGTCCTTTCCTCTTCCCTTCCCTCTGCAAGTTCAGCCCAGCATTTAAGATCAGAGTCTAGCCTGACCTCACCCAAAGAGTCCCCCCTAACTTTCTCAGGCCTTCTTTACATCTCGCTACCTGAGAAAGGAATAGAAACTCTACGAGTGGTCAAAGCATTGGGATACATCCATAGTGGGTCAGCCCTGTAGGGCCATCGGGGTGTTGCAGACCCCGCCTTCCTGGAGGTTATGGAGTCACGATTGGGATATGGTGCAGTAAAGAGGCCATGACAATATTGCACACAAACTGCTGTGTTGGGAGGAGTCGGGCTGGGGCAGCACACGGGAGGGGCGTCTCGGACACACTCGTGGGATCCCGGGGAGGCTCCCCAAGGAAGTGACATGTAAACTGAGAGAGCAGAGGGTGTGGAGGTTAACCAGATGGAACTGGGAAGAGGTGTGCTAGGAATTGGAAAGGTCCAGAGGGAGGAAAGAACACGTAGGGGGGCCCAGTGCTGAGAGACACTGTGGTTGTAGAGAGGAGCTGAAGAGAGGTCGTCGGGGCCAGAATGCGGAGGTTGGAGGCCGAGAGCATGTAGGAGGAGGCACCGAGGCTGGGTCATCAGAGCCTTGGCTGCACCTTAAGATGCTGAGGTGGCATCCTGAGGACCACAGGTGTTAAGCAGAAGAATGACTTGATTCAATTTCCATACTTAGGGATTCCTGTTTTGCTCAGTGTGTTTCTGTGTTACCCATAGTTATCTTCCTAAATAAAGTATCATGTCTCCAAGTCTCCATCTCTTCCTCTCTAAAATAGGGTGATAAGGTCACAATTTTGCTGAGAAGACTGTAGGAGACAACGTGTAGGAAAGCAGGTCATAAACCCTTAAAGCAGTCTACACACGACAGGGGTCATTAATATTGGATGGCGGGTGTGGCCTCGTGGATCCTGATGCAGTGGGAGAAGTTGTGTTCACATCCTAGCTTTCCCACTACTTAGGAAAGTTGTTTAACTTTTAGATGTGACTATCATTATTTCCATTTCACAGAGGAGGGCAACACGTAGTGCATAAGGTTCTAAAGAAGAAATGTTTATAGTGTGTAATTTTAGGACACCGAGTAGTGTTTAATGAATGTTGACCCCTACACACACCTCCCACATATATGCTCCAACATACTTACCTTATATAAGGACAAATCACATATCTGCATCGTAAAAAAACAAAATAATACCTTGCATAGGACTGGGCATATAATAGCACGTTATGTCGTAGCATTAAAATAGATGATGGACTCATGATTGTCTCTCTTGCTGTGTTTGGCATTAGACCAACTAAGAGCTGCTGTCCTCAATTTCCCTCTCCTCCAACAAACACACACACACACACACAGACTCACTCACTTTATCAGACTTCTCGATCCATTGGTCTTTGGAGCGGAAGTTCAGGTTCCTTAATATACGTAAGTTTCAGATTCCATAATAACTAAACACGTAAGTTTCAGATTCCTTACTATACCTAACTGTTCCGAAAGCAAACAGAGGCTCATCCTGGCCTTCGCCCCTGGTCCTGAGATAATCAACCACACTGGATCTGTGGTGTAGTTTCAGGCAGCAGTGAGATACACTCTGAGGTTTGAGATTCAAGTGGGGTTTAAAGAAAAAGTTGGGAAGTTTGCAAAATGTTATCTAAGGTTTCCAGCGACCCAGGGAACTGCTGGTCATTTTATAGCTTCCCCCTTTATTGCTAGGGATTTTCCACCGAATTACACATAGAATTTGGCATACAGATTCTAAAATATATGGCTTTCATTTTCTGGGATGGGATAAGCCTAGAGGACAAGAGGTTAATTAAAAAAAATAGGCTGGAGTGATTCCTCTTCCCACATCTAGATCTGGCAATAGCTCAGCCTAATTAACATAAATCAGAAGCATGATTACCCTTTCCTTATAGGTGAGATACTGTAAAGAAGATGGAATTAAACTTCTTACATAACTGACAAGGAAAAGGGTCGCTAGAAACAATGATCCGCTAGAAGAATCTGTTTATAGGCTTTTTGTTTTTAAGTGAGATATTTTCTGAGCTGTGGTTTGCCATGGGATTGACCTTTATGTTGGAAATCCGGCGTTGTTTAAAAGTTGGCTCATCTGAAGAGTACCTTGTAGGTTTTCATTAATGACTTAGCCCTGCCTCTGCAAAGCCATCCGTGTGTTAGACAGAAGTCGGCCAGGTCCCATCTGTAGTTCGTAGGGAAGCAGTGTTGATGCCATGATAGCCTGTGAGTTTGGTGAAAGTGGAGTGCAGGTACTTACTCAGATTGCAGACCCAGATCTCCTGGTATCTCTCCTCTGCTGTGATCCCCAGCCTCCTGGAGGCCAGGTGATGACAGAAAGATGTCGGCCTGCCTTACCTCTTGCCCCTCCTCCTCCCCCGCTTCAACATTGACCAAGTGTGCACTGTGTCCGAGCAGCAAAGCTGTGCTCACTCTCCCTTTGGAGAGATCATACTTCTACCCAAGTGCTTTCTTTACAGTCACGTGTAATTACTGCGATTTGATTGTGCTCTTGGCGCTCAGAACTGTAGACCAGGAGGAGGATTCCTGTGGGCTGCAGAGACATTGAAAGCCCCTAATGGGAGACGTAGGATGTATGAAGGGCCTTGGAAAATAGAAGGACAGTGGAATACAAAAGTATTTACCAAGGAAGGAACGTAACTGGCTGGAGAACATGGACAAAAGTTCGACTTCAGGAGTAAACAGAAGATAAGTGAACTGTTAGGCTTTATCGATCAATTAGCAAGTCATTTTTTTTTTCTTCAATGAATTTCTCCACGGCTGGGAAGAAGAAGCTAAAATGGCCACATTCACACCCTACAAGGAGTCTGGCATGTCAGCTGTTTCATTTTTGTAATCTATTTGAAGGGCTAGAAAAAAAAAAGATGCTCATATTTATTAATTAAATTATTAGCCAAAAAAAAGCAAAAATGATCTCAATTACCCACAACCAGAGGATGATTATGGAACTGTTACTGGATCAAAGTTATGCAGCTTTCCTAAATGGCATCTGTGAAGAGTTCATAATAACATAAATTTCTTAGGAAATGGTAAACAGAAAATTTAGGAGAAAATGTTTAAATATACATATGATCAAAATTACTTAAAAGGAATATTATTTCTCTTAAATATTATTTAAAGAAAATTGTTTAAAGAAAACACACTCACATGCCTCCAAGGGTTATCTTCAATATTTAATAATGAAAAGAAAAAGAATGGCTAGGATTTTAACTGGTTGGGGGTTCAGGTGGGAGGAAGCTGTGTGAAAGGCACCTTTGTAGGACATCTAAGGAGCTATCATCTCAGGCCTCCAAAAGATACAGATCTTATTTAGAATTATTTTTGATGATTCAGATTTCTTCTACCAAAGCCCGTTCAAGAAGCTCCAACTTTGCCTGGCAACCCAGCAGGCGTTCACAAATAAGTAGTAGGTTTAGTTTGCATTGTTAGACCAGCCCTGTGTGCCCTTCCTCAGCCGTGGGCAGGGATGGGAATGGAGAACCACAAGGTGGAGAAAAACACAGCTCACAGGATGAATCTACCTCCCCCAAATTGCAGATCAAAAAACCAAGAGTATGCCCAGAAAAAAAAAAACCTCACACTTGATTTAAAACAAAAGTAAACAAAAGCCACCACAATGTTTTCTTCTCCCTTTCACTCCCTATCTTCCTAATTGGGCTGGAAAAGTAGGAGGCCTGGTTCTAAGATCGGCCCTGATCCTTGTTCTCTGTGTGACCCTGGACCAGGGTCTCCATTTGGGCCTCAGTCTTCCCATTTGTAAAATGGGTTGGCGTCCATTCTGAACAGCTGGAGACAGAGCTCGAGCCCACTGAGCTAAAGAGAGAAATTGCTTAAGGATTAGCAAGAGACCACAAACATCCATGGAAGTTTGTGTTGATTCTCATCTAACATAACAGTCTCCGAGTCAAATTGGCACAGCAGTTGGATAAAATATAATCAGATTTTGGAGTGGGATGGACACACAAGTCTACCCCTGTCTAAGAAACACAGAATATTTGATGGATCTACAAGGGCCCTTCCAGTCTTAGCACCCTTGCATCTCTGGGGTTTGAGTTCCCACTTCTGCCCCTCTGAGCTCCACACTTCTGAGATGGGCATTCAAATCCATGATTTTTTTTCAGCATCCACTGCGGTGTGCAGGAAAGCTGTTGAAGCTTCAGTCTTTCCTCTCAAGGCCAAGATCTTGATAAAGTGTCCTTTGCATTTTAGACAAAGCATATGGCATTCCTCAACTATCAAGGATGGGGGACGGGGGAGGGTGGGAGAGGAGAATCCAGTACCTATTAATATGTGCAGAGTCCCAATGTCTTTCCGTCATCCCGAACCTAGGACCCAGTTAAGATTTTTACTTTTGAGAAAGATGGTAACACTGATATCAGTGTAATAATGATATGTGGTGATTAAAATATTCCATATTAGGGCTTCCCTGGTGGCACAGTGGTTGAGAGTCCGCCTGCCGATGCAGGGGACGCAGGTTCGTGCCCCGGTCCGGGAAGATCCCACATGCCGCGGAGCGGCTGGGCCCGTGAGCCATGGCCGCTGAGCCTGCGCGTCCGGAGCCTGTGCTCCGCAACGGGAGAGGCCACAACAGTGAGAGGCCCACGTACCGCAAAAAAAAAGAAAAAAAAAATTCCATATTAGGGATACAAACACTCCTAATAACATTAGTAATATTAACTGAATCAGCTAAAGTATTTTTTAGAAGCAACTTCTCCGGGTAATGAGCAAACAGGGAATTTACAAGAAGCATGTGGACCGGCTCATTGGATTGAAGGCAGAATGGGACAGTCAGATCTTAGCAGCTACAGAAACCAGGGCCTTTTATGGGATGAGAGAGCAGGAAGTAATACACAGCTTCTTCTGAGTTACACTGTTACGTTAAATCATCTCCATCCATTTAATTCAATTTAAATTATCAAGAGAAAGAGAGTAGACAGTACTGGCTGGGTTTTCAGACTCATTTCCCAGGAGAGGAAACATAAGTTTCTACTTTTTTTGACCATTTGTGTGACCTACAAGAATATCTTTACTAACACTTGACGTACGTTATTCCTAATCCTCAGCACAAACGTTTGAAGAAGTATCCCTGTATCTACTCTACAGATAAGATTCAAAGGGAATCAGAGAGGTTAAGTAACTTGCACAGGGTCACACAGTAGAGTTGCTGAGATTCAACCCTGGGTCTTTCTGATTCTAGTCGACCATCCCAGGCTGCTCTCGACGGTTCTCACTCAGCATAAAATGATCCCCTCATGGTCCAAACTCTACTTGGTTAATTCACAATTTGTCTTCTAAGTAATCTAATGATCCTTCTCTTATATTTTACAAAGTTTGATATCCTGAATCAAAAGGAAGAAATTCAGGGTGACAGCAAATCTCTCTGCCTGCCTACCATCTCCTTACTCTGCTGTTGCCCAGCATTTATTCCATTGTTTTTCTAGAAATAGCCTGGCATTATATTATATATTCACTTATTTAGTGTCTGATTCCCTACTTGAATCTATGCCCTTCAAGAGCAGGGGTTTCGTATCTTCAGTTCCTAACAGAGGCACTTGATAAATATCTCTTGACCCTGGACCAGGGTCTCTATCTGGGCCTCAGTTTTCCTATCTGTAAAATGTGTTGGCACACCCATCAGGAATGTCAGTCACATAACATGGAGCTACAGGCTCGCTTACTACTCACATTTCGTTTCTTGCCCTCTTTCCTCAACCTTATTCTGACAGCAGAGTGTGATCCTCCTGACAATAGACCTCACTGATCAGCCCTTGAGATCTGCATTTCCTTTACTCTTCAGACTTGAAACTCAGCACCGTTGTCCCAGCAAAAGGACCTTGGCTCTTTTGCTTCATCTGGACAGCTCTTCTGGCATTCCACCCTGATGACATTGCCCAAAGCATGGAGGTGAGCGCCCCCTCCTTGTTCATCGGGGCTCCCGGACCCCATGCCTGTGTGCATCTCCATAGCAAAGCACACGCATTCACCTCTGGTCCCCCGAGTGGAAGTCAGAAATGGCATCTCCATAATTTCTCACATCCATCCAATTCTTGCCATCTTTATCCTACCAAATCTCCCGCCATCCTTTAGTTCCCAGGGCAACTAACTCTAGTTCAGGTCCTAAGTCCTATCCCGCCATCCTCCTTCTTTGTCTTCCTGCATTCAGTTTCTTCCTCTCAGATTCTCAGGGAGTTGGTAGTCTACCTAGGCACAAGCGAGAACCAGAAGGATCTGGGTGTAGGGAGGCCCATGTGAATCTCTCTGTGAGCAGGAGGTCCCAGGAGCAGGGCAGCACCTTGCAGGACACTTGGGAGGTCTCCTCCCCCTGGAATGGGCTGTTCTCCACCCCATCTCTGGCTGCGTCCCCCCACGCTCCCCAGGGTCTAGCCACCCTGGACCACAACTGATCCTCTTCTTTGCTCTGATTGTTTTATTTCGAAGGGAAAAGATAAATAAGGAACCCCTCACACCATGAGTCCCCACCCTCTGAGATCTTAGCCATATTTCAGGACCCAACTCACTGCCACTTTTTCCATAGTGCCTGCTCTCATCTCTGTGGTCAAGATCAGTCTTTCTCCCTCTCCCTCTAGGCTCCTTTTACATTTTCTGCTTTCCTTAGACGACAAATAGCATCTGCTTTGTATCATGTCTGGGGTCTGTCTGCCCCACTAGACCAGCAGTTCTCAGGTGAGAGCCTTCAGTCCTTTGCCAAAGAATCCCTCGGGGGCAGGGGAGGGTGCCTGTTACAATGCATATTCCTCAGCCTCCCTGCAGGTGTGGTTACCTGTTCTTTGTGCTGCCCAGCATTTATTCCCAATCTTTCCAGAAACAGCATCCTAATTTCCCCGTGGGACGTTTCTCCTCCCCAATTTGCATTCAGTCTTGGCCCGGTAATCATGGAAGATGCTTTGCCGTGTCTCATCGAGGGACAAGAAAGTGACACATGTCATTCTCTTTCTGGCATTCTGAATATCAGGCAACAAAAGGACAGAAAAAGCTCCCTGAAGTTTCATCCATTTGTTCCTAAAATACCCACTGCTTTTTGCCTAAATTCCATTTTAAAAGGAAAATATGGAAAGAACTTATAATATCTCATGTCAGGACAACCTCTGTTATCTCATCTAGTAGAAGGACAGCTGAACATCCCAGCCTCCGAAAGGACAGCTACCAGAGTCAGGTTTTGTTGCTTCCAATCTAAGAAATGAAAGATAGACTTACTGCAGAATTCTTGGGATGAGAACCAAGAGGAATGCATTTGTATCAGAACTTCCCCAGTGTTTTAAAAAACATACTTTTTATTTTGATATAGTTTTAGATTTTCAGAAAAGTCTTAAAGATAGTAAGAGGTTTCCCTTATACTCCACGCTACTGCCCCCCACACTGTTAACATTTTTCTTCTCCATTAGTTCCTGCAAGTTAAAACACCCACTGCAGTGCATTTGTCACAACTAAGAAACTGACATTGACCTTACTGTTCACTAAATTCCAGGCTTGGATTTCACCGTTTTTTCCACGAATGTCCTTGTTCTGCTCCGGGATCCAATCCAGGGCACCGTATTGCATTAAGTCCTCATGTCTGTCTCTCTGGCCTCCTTATGTCTCTGACATTTTCTCAGCCCTTTCTTGTCATTCATAACCTTGGCAGTGGTGAGTTGCACTGGCTGGCTATCCTGTTGAATGTCCCCTCCTAGCGATTTGGACACCGAACCAGGCTCTGAGCATCTTGAGGACAGGGCTCACGTCTGCACCATCGCTATTACGTGCTGTGCGTTCTGTGTGTGCCTCGTACAGGGTGAGAGCTCAGTGGGTAGGTGTTGATGGCATGAACATGGCTGCCTGTCTGGCCTCCCTGCCCCGTGCTGCCCTGAGTCAGGAACCAGACCTTGTGCATCCCTGCATCCCCGCGCCCCTGCCTGACCTCCGCGTGGTTTGTGATGGGACTTGGAGAAGCTCCCACTCTTCCTCTGATGGAGCTGACTGCCTTGACGTGGGTGGGGTTTGCAAGACAGACATAATCACACCATTACAGAGGGAATCTCTAATTGCAATCATCAGACCGCGTTTTGACATCTCTCTTCCAGTTCATTCATGAAAGTCTCGCTTGCAGCCCAATCAGATAAAAAGAAAGAGAGAGAAAGGGGCAGCTGGCGAGCTCTCATCAGACCCGGAAAGACATGCTTTTGCTTTAGGCATGTTTATAAATTTAAAAATATTTCAGATGCTTTGGCGATGCTGCTTATTCTGGTTCAGTGGGCAGGGGGAATGTGTGGTGGGGGGATGGTGCTTCATCTCGTCGAGCTGCTGTTGGATTATGGGTGCTCTTTGCTCTGCCAAAGGGGAAACGCCATGTGCTTGGTGTTGCATAGACTTAAGCTGAACTGACTCAATTCACATACTTCCTGAAAACAACAACAACCAAAAGCATTTATTGGGTAGAGCTTAGTGGATCTTCGTAACCGTATTAAGTGTGTCCTGTACGTAAATGTCTAATGCCAATACCATTCTAAAAAGCATATAATTAATTATAGTTCTGCTTTATTGACAAATAGTAAATGATAACAGAATAAAGGCTTAAGAGACCAGGAGAAAGCCCAAGATCAGAAAGCTCTATGTGGCAAAATTGGGTTGGAAAACTCAAATCCTTATGGTGCTCAAGGCAACACTTTTGTCATTCCTCTTGAGACCCCCGGAGGCTGCCTGTCCCCTCTCTGGGTACACATGCACACGTGTGCTCATCTGCATCCCATTTATTACTTTTACTATAAAATAAACAAAATCAATATCTTTGCTCTTATTTTTGCAATTAAATGCACTTCATATCCAGTATTCTAGAGAGCAGCATTCCTCAAAATTTGGTCCATGCGACCGTTGCATCAAAACCCCGTGGGGAGCTTGTTAGAAATGCCTATTCCTGGACCCCAATCTGGACTTCCTGAATCAGAGCTCTGGGGGTGGGGCTGGAGCTTCAAAAGCCAGCCCTGCAATTGACGCAAAACTTATTAAAGCCTGAGAGCCTCCACCGTAGGGAAGGATGCAGGTGGGGGAATCGGGGAGGGGGGCGGCTTGTGTGGTTTCAGTTCTGGGAATTTCTAGCTGCTTGACCTTGAGCAAGTCAGCGCCTCCGCTGTTAAATGGGCAATTTCTCACTTCACACTGTTACTGTTAGGATAGTTAAGAGAAAATGTGGACCTGAGGCTGCTTTCCCTGAGGCAGGAGGCATCTCACAGTTCTAAACATACGAGAGAGAAGTCCATGCCAGGATACCGTGATACGGTGACATTTCTCATCTGATGGCAAGCAGGCTCGGAGGTGGCTTCATACAACCATGTGTGGTCCAGTGGGATTGAAATAAATCCTAGAGGGATTTGTGCTAAAAGGAAAAGATTGATAGGGAAACAGAAAAGCCAGATGGAATGTAATATTTCACAGCACAGCCTCTAAACCAGGATTTCTCAGCCTCAGCCCTGTTGATATTTAGGGCTGGATGATTCTTTGTTCTCGGGGGCTGTCTTGAGCCTGGTAGGATGTTTAGCAGCATCCCTGGCCTTAACCCACTAGATGAAAGCAGCATCCGCCCCCCCAAATATCTCCAGACGTTGCCAAATGTCCCCTGGGGAGGTGGGGCTGGATTGGCCCTGGTTGAGAACCACTCCCCTAGAGGGAGGTAGAACCGGTCAAATCCTGGCCCTAGCACTTACCATCTGCGTGAACTTAGGGCAATGTGTTTAATCTCCCGAAGCCTCAGTTCTCTTAGCTATAAAATGAAGGGAGGATAATACTCTTAAGTCCCTACCCCACTGGGTTGTTGTAGGGATTCCATGAGAAAACGCACATCAAGAGCGTAGCAAAAATTATTGGCTCTGTGTTGTGTCTGTGTGTGCATACATGCGTGTGTGAGTGTGTGTGTGTGTGCTTTAAGAAGTCTTGGAATTTTGCCAGAGTTTAAAAATTTGAAATACACACTTCTCCTTTTCCTCCTCTTTGCAGAAAGTGGTTTTCAAAAATCTGAGAATTCTTAACTTCAGGCCTGAAACCAAGGATGTTATTACTGGGGTGGGAACACTGAAATGTCTGAACTGAACCACAGACAGGTAACTGTTGACACCTGATGTTCTATAGAATACTGCCATTTGGACCCAGCTCACCCCGAAACTTTTCTTCCTCCTGCAAGTGAAAAATCCTTCATCTCTCCTCATTGGAACATGTTGGTGGGACCCAGAGGCAGAGGGGAGACCCAGGAGATGTTTGGGTTAACTCTCCCTGGTCTGGCTGTTTGAACGCTGATCCTTCAAGAGAAGGAGAGGGTTTTAACATTTGGGACAAATTAACCAGTTTGACAAAAGCAAAACAGTTCCCTCTTTTAAGATGAAGCACTCCTTAAGTGCCTATACTGTTTCCAGCCCAGACCGGACATTTGTCTGGTCTGAAGGGGCATTGGAACCCAACATGTGAGCCGATAATCAGCCGCCCTTCTCTTGTGGGCCCAGCTCTGCAGAGTTGAGTGATTAGGATCCGATAACGATCTCCGTTGAGCCTGAACTCGGCCTGAACCCGGAGCTTTCCGCCTTTCCTGCCATTCCTGCGATGACTTTGGTGCGTCCTCCTACCTCCCCTCCTCCATTCATTTGAGCAGTTTCTCTTCTGTTGTTTCTCCCTCCATCACCATAATCTACACTTGATAATTTCCTGGCACCAACCCAGTTTTCGTGAATAATAATCAATAACCCAAATCCTTTCTTCCAGAATCTCTCCTCTAGCTTTGGGGAATGTCCCACCCTGCCTCCAGTTGAAATGAGCATCACAAGGAATCAAGTTGATGGATTTCTGCTTCCCTCGGCCTTTAGTGGCTTCCCATCGTGGCAGGATCATCTGTGGGTCACCCACCCTCTGATTAAATACTTCCAGAGGCGTGAAGCTCATTACCTTACAAAATGATGCGTTTCCTTGTGGGACAGTGTCAACGGCTGTTCTCCACTGTGGCAGCCTGATTATGTCCTTCCTAACACTGATTAGCATCTGCAACTATTTACTGTATTTACTTGTTCATTCATTGACTATCTGGGACCCCTCTTCCCAGTGGTGGTCCACATGGACAGGCAACGTCTCGATCCAGTGCGCATTTGCATCCTCTGATGCACTCCTTGTATACTAGCTGAATTAAGAGATGAATCAGTTTTGTTTTGGTTTTTTAACCTTTCTTTCTTTATTTGGCTGCACCAAGTCTTAGTTGTGGCACGAGGGATTTTCATTGCCTTGTGTGGGATCTTTAGTTGCAGCATGTGGACGTCTTAGTTGCGGCACGCATGTGGGATCTAGTTCCCTGACCAGGGATCGAACCCAGGCCCCCTGAACTGGGAGTGCGGAGTCTCAATCACTGGACCACCAGGGAAGTCCCAGAGATGAATAAATTAATTAAATAGTTCACTGTGTGAGACAGACAGATCTCCTGGTGGGCAGAGTTTATGTCTATATTCATATTTTACCTCCAGCATTTAGCCTAGGGGTAAAGACCTAGTACACGTGATGATGTGCAGGGAAGAATATAGATTTAGGAGTCAGATAAATCTAATGTTAAAATCCTACCTTATACCACTGGCAAGTGTCTTAAGCAGTTAACATTTCTGAGCTGTGATTGCTTTAATCTGTGAAGTTAGTTTTACTATAGGATATTACCTAACTCAAATATGAAGATTAAAAGACCTTTAAAAAGTACTTGGCAGTGCCTGGCACATACCAAGTGTTGGGTCAATGATTTGAATCACACTGAGAAGGCCAGGTGATTATTACCAGCATGGTCAGGAGAGACCCAGGGCCCAAGGGGAAGGGGTGTGGCCCATCCATCTGTCTCCTCTAAGCCAGACTCTGTGTCTTTCCAGAGATTAGCAGATTGAAATGACCCACTCATTTATTATTGAAAGACGTTTTAGTCTACCAGGCATCTCCAGAAGTGAGCCCACAGACGTGGTAGCATCAGAAAGGTGGGACCCCTCTGCTTTGGCCAACTGCCCCACTTAACTCATAGTATAATTGATTTCAAATGTGCATTTAGTTTCCTTTCCCTCCAACTTGTGGCTGCCTGGATTTTTAAACTATTTACTCCCCCAAATGTGCCTGGATCCTGGATGCTGTACAAATACAACAGACGCACACACACGCACACACACACACATTTCAGGCATTTGTCTGTCACTGCTCTAAATTAAGAACAAATCACAGTCAGTTTAAATCTCCCAATTTAATAAACACCAGATCCCCTAAATGTCAGAGAGTCTAGTCTTTTGCAAAGCCTTTAACTTGTGGCTCATATTTGAAACTAAGGGAAAAAGTGATAAATGACATGAAATAAAGAGACGGGGGTGTGGTGGGAGCATTTGGGTTACTCATGAGGCCAAGAATGTGAGGACAAGTGGTCTGGACGACATACAGGCCTTCTGGTCTCTGTGGATGCTGCCAGGGGTCTTCAGGTCCTATTAGGACAGCACGGACTCCTTCTGTGTTATGATGAGCGGTTAGCTATTGAGCAACCGGGATTTTCTTTACTAAGATGTTTCCAGAGTGGAAGGCCTTCCAATTCATAACAGGATGTCAGCTTTCCAGGACCCAAGGAAACCTCATGTATGTCTTCATTTTGCAAAACTCCATGGCAATTCTGACCATGGCTTGTACTATACCAAAACTCTGCTGCTTTTTTATCATTGTTAGTATTGTTCACGGGAAGAACTTTTACAGTAGTGTGTTTAGGGGAAAGGGCAAGGGACCAGGAGTCGATCCTAATCCTAGATCTTCCATAAAATTGTGTGGGTCCTAAAATAAGTCACTTCCTGCCTCTGGACTTTTGT
The DNA here is from genome assembly GCF_964341445.2 of Mesoplodon mirus. NCBI lineage: Eukaryota > Metazoa > Chordata > Mammalia > Artiodactyla > Ziphiidae > Mesoplodon > Mesoplodon mirus. The sequence continues at coordinate 10,621,176 of NC_138995.1, forward strand.
TTCATCATCCAGGATCTGAGGAAGGGCTCCGATCAGTTTCTTTAAAATTGTGGTCTGTGCAGCATTTCAATGTTTCTAGATCTTAGGGCTCTCCATCTTCCACATGTGCTCCGACCAGGACAGTCTCACTGTGGTAGGATGAATAATGGCCCCCCAAAGATATCTACCTTCAATCCCTGGGCCCTAGGAATATGTTTCCTTACATGGCAAAAGGGACTTTGCAGATGTGATTGATCTTGAGATGTCAAATGATCCTGGATCATCCAGGTGCATTCAGGGCTCACAAAGCTCCTTCTTTTTTTTTTTTTTTTTGATGATTCCTCCCACTTTATTTTTTTCAAAATTGTTTTGTAATTACTAGTAATAAATATATGAAAATTGTAACTGAAAATACATTACAAACAATTTAAATTACATATACAGTTGACTTTTTAAATTTATCTTTTACCTTGCAACTTTACTAAGCTCAGTTATTAGCTGTGGTTTTTGTAAATTCCTTGAATTTTCTATATAGACAATCATGTTATCTTCAAACAGGGGCAGGTTTATTTCTTTAAAAAAATTTTTTTAAATTTAAGTTTAGTTGATTTACAATGTTGTGTTAGTTTCTGGTGAACAACAAAGTGATTCAGACTATATACATATATTCTTTTTCAGATTCGTTTCCATTATAGTTTATTACAAGCTATTGAATATAGTTCCCTGTGCTATACAGTAGGTCCTTGTTGTTTATCTATTTTATATGTAATAGTTTGTGTCTGCTAACCTCAAACTCCTAATGTATCCCTCTTCCCCTTTCCCCTTTGGTAACCATAAGTTTGTTTACAATGTCTGTGAGTCTGTTTCTGTTTTGTAAATAAGTTCATTTGTACCATTTTTTAGATTCCGCATACAAGTGATATGACATTCGTCTTTCTCTGTCTGACTTACTTCACTCAGTATGACAATCTCTAGGACCATCCATGTTGCTACAAATGGCAATATTTCATTCTTTTTAATGGCTGAGTAGTATTCCATTGTGTGTGTGTGTGTGTGTGTGTGTGTGTGGTATGCCACATCTTCTTTATCCATTCATCTGTCAATGGACATTTAGACAAAGCTCCTTCTAAGAGGGAGGCTGGAGAGCCACAGTGAGAGAAGGAGATGTGGTGCAAGATGAAGAGTGAGAGAGAGATTTGAAAATGCAGAGTTGCTGGCTTTGAAGATGGAGGAAGGCACCATGAGATGAGGAATGTAGGTGACCTCCAGACGTTGGAAAAAGGCAAAGAAACAGATTCTATCCTAGGGCCTTCCGAGAGGAATCCTCCCTGCTGACACCTTCATCCTACGACTTCTGACCTCCAGATAATACATTTGTGTTGTTTCTAGCCACTAAGTTTGTGACAGTTTGTTACAGCAGTGATAGAAAATGAATACACCCACCTTTATTTGATGTACACATCGCAATTTCATCTAAGATTTCACTGGAGGAAGGATTGCAGTGGTTAAAAATGTGCGAAAGCCACCAGGACAATTGATCCCTGAGATTCACTTCCTTTGAAACAACTACGACTGGCTCCTTAGTATCACAGGATAACACTGGGGACAAAGAATGTAAATGCTTGAAGTCCACATGGGGAGGAACACGCCGTCCTTCAATGGTCGATGCCATTCTGTCACATCCCTCTCCATCATCAAGCCAGCTGTGCCTCGGGGACAGCTCTTCTCCTCCCTTATAGTTCAGGACATGGGAAGGACCTTTTGTTCTTCCAGGATGCCCTCCCTGAAAGGATAATGTAGGGAGCTCTTTTCCAGTCCTCTCTCAGCCATTTCCTGAAACAGCTCCAGGAAGCAACTCCTCTTTCAGGATACCTTCTCTGATAATCTCTAGCAAGTTCCCTGGGAGACTGCAAACTCCAGGAGGGCAGGACCGCTTCTGTTTTATTCACCATGGCATGCTCAGTGGCTGTTTGGGGAATAAATGAATAAAAGACCACTGGCCCTGGTGGGAATGCAAAATGGTACAGCCACTTTGGAAGACAGTTCGGCAGTTTCTCACAAAACTAAATTTAGCCTTAGCCTAAGACTCAGCCATCGTGCTTCTTAGTATTTACCCAAAGGAGTTGAAAACTTGGAAGCAACCAAGATGTCCTTCAGAAGGTGACTGGATGAATAAATTGTGGTACCTCTGGACAATGGAATATTACTCAGTGCTAAAAAGAAATGAGCTCTCAAACCATGAAAAGTTTAAATGCATATTACTAAGTGAAAGCAGCTAATCTGAAAAGACTACATCCTGTAGGACTCCAACTATATGACATCCTGGCAAAAGACAAAATTATGGAGATAGTAAGCAGATCAGTGGTTTCCAGGGGCTACAGGGGAGGAAGGGATGAATAGGCAGGGCATAGGGGATTTTCATGGCAGCGAATACACATCATTATCTATTTGTCCAAACCCAGAGAAGGTACAACACCAAGGGCAAACTGTAATGTAAACTCTGAACTTCGGGTGAGGATGATGTGTCCGTGTAGGTTCATCCGTTGCCACTCTGGACCACTCTGGTGCGGGATGCTGATACAAGGGAGGCTGTGCATGTGGGGACAGGGAGTATGTGGGGACTCTCTGTAGTTTCTGCTCAATTTTGCCGTGAACCTAAAACCACTCTAAAAAATGAAGTCTTTTTTTTTTTTAAAGCTGAAAAAAAGGACCTCTAAAGGCCATGGGTCTACCTGCAATTTTCTAACCAGACCATGCTTTTTGTGCCGTTCTGCCTTGTAAAAACTGTTACCCTAGGAGGGAATTCCCTTCTCTCATCCTCTCAGCTCTTCTGAGCGAGTCCCTCTTATTATTCAAGATTCTTCTGAAGACTTTTCTGATTCTCCCTCCTCCCCCCGCAGCCAGTCTTAGTTCTGTGCCCTCATTTGGTCCCCAACGCCCAATCAATACTCCCTGAGCTAATCTCTGCACTGTCATTATCAATATTTATTCATGTGACATATTAACCTGTGAGTTCTTGAAGAGCTAAAAATGTCCCCCGTTTCTGCATTCCATAGGTCCAACATGGTTCTTCACACAGGCCAGAGCTCAGTAAATGTTTGTTGATTGAATAAGCGAGGTTAAAAGACTTGAATGTGAAGATGTTTACCCTATATCTAGGTAGCAGTTTAAATTCAGCTGACTGTCTTAATGTTTAGAGATTTGTAAATAGATCCTTTAAAAGAAACTTGGGGGGAAACATGGCAGGGGAGAGATAAATTAGGAGCTTGGGATTAACATACACACACTACTATATGTAAAATAGATAACCAACAAGGACCTAGTATATAGCACTGGGAACTCTACTCAATATTCTGTAATAACCTATGTGGGTAAAGAATCTGAAAAGAATGAATATATGTATATGTATAACTGAATCACTTTGCTGTACACCTGAAACTAACACAACATTGTAAATCAACTATACTCCAATTTAAAAAAACTTAGAAAATGAAGTAATAATAACTGAAAGTCAAGGGACTTCTCTCATGGCACAATGGTTAAGAATCCGCCTGCCAATTCAGGGGACATGGGTTCGAGCCCTGATCCCGGAAGATCCCACATGCCATGGGGCAACTAAGCCTGCATGCCACAACTACTGAAGCCCGCACGCCTAGAGCCCATGCTCTGCAACGAGAGAAGCCACAGCAATGAGAAGCCTGCGCACCGCAACAAAGAGTAGCCCCCGCTCGCCACAACTAGAGAAAGCCTGTGCGCAGCAATGAAGACCAATGCGGCCAAAAATAAATAAATAAATAAATTGAAAAAAATAACTGAAAGTCAATAGAATCAGTCATGTTAAATGAATTCTGCCTTCCTTGTTTCAGAATATTAGAGAGAGAAAGCTAAGGTTATAATATCTCTGGTTTTCAGCAAGGCATATGATAATCACTGAGAGAAATCAGAAAAATATGGCTGGATTATAATATATTGAGCGAGAAAGTTGGTATCCAAACTGAGGTCGATGGGCCACAAGTAACTGTAGGTGTTTGATCAACAGAGAGATAATAAAAGCACTCAGTTGGACCATTGTAGAAGGGAAGAGAACACCAGATGGGATATTGGACCAGTTAAGTTTCTTAATCTTCTCTCCATTCTTAAGAGTCTGTGATTCTGCATAAATGTATATTCAATCCAGGTACCAGAATTCTCAGATAGAAAAAAAATAACTACTTGATGCTCATAACAACAGCAGTTCTTTAGTCTTTTAGGACTTTATTAGCTTAATTCCAGCCAGTTATTTTTGTTATAGCTTTCATGAATCTAATTCAAAACACATTGTAAAGCGAAACATTTGCTGGGCTTGAGAATGTAACTAATAAAAAGGCAAATACACCAAGGTTGCCAAACACTGCAAAAGAGAAGTATATGACACCAGCTCTAATGTGAGAAATCGTAGAGCCTTATTTTTGTTCTCCTTTTTGATAGGAAACATAAGGGTTGTCTCATACTCTTGGAGAAAGGCCCTTGTGATACTTAGCGCTGACTTTACAAATTTCATTATTATCAGTTGAGAAGACCCTTCACATCGTGGCAAGGAGCTGGGTATAATCCAGGCACTGCCCTTGTCTCCCGGGAGCCCCATGCAAGGTTTGCCTCTCAAATTTAGTGTCCTTTGGCAGCCAGAGAAACCTCAAATCCTGTTGAAAAACCAAAACCTCACGTCACAGTCCCCAGGGTGATGCCAAGGTCATGCAGGTGGCCACAGAAGAGCAGTCACGAGGGCCAGAGTAGGTCTTGGGGTAAATGACCTCCTCTTCCTTTTCCTTGTCTGGTGCCCACTTCCTCCGTGGCGGCTGCCCCAGTCTGTGCACATACAGGCAGCCAAACCAGCACTCCCTTCTCAGGAGACCCTGGCAGATGCCCAGCAGACAGAGAACCCACCTGCCCATTCCTTTTGCAAGTAATGAATGGTTTGCCAAGTGAGCAATGGCCCCACTAGTTTATCCTTCTAAGTGAGACCCATTAAACATACTCAAAAGTATATCTTATTTTATCTTAAAAATTCAGTTGTGCAGATTTCAGTGCCCTTTCCATAGCTGGGGCACAATAGGTATATGTTGGATCACATTTCCTTGTTGAATTTCACCGGGTTTCCTGGAGGATGACTTTTCACTACTCCCAGTAGGAAGACAAAGCTCCTTAATATGGCTTCTGGGTCATAGTCTCTTCAAAGCATCTTTTTTTTTTTTTTTTTTTTTTTTTTGCTGTACGCGGGCCTCTCACTGCTGTGGCCTCTCCCCTTGCGGAGCACAGGCTCCGGACGCGCAGGCTCAGCGGCCATGGCTCACGGGCCCAGCCGCTCCGCAGCATGTGGGATCTTCCCGGACCGGGGCACGAACCCGCGTCCCCTGCACTGGCAGGCGGACTCTCAACCACTGCGCCACCAGGGAAGCCCCAAAGCATCTTTTAACCTCTCACACCTGCCCTGCTCCTTCCCCCTGGAATATGCTGCTTTCCCTCCTCACCTGGTCAACTCCAGCACATTCTTCAGATATCACTCAATCGTCAGTTCCTCAGGAGAGCCTCTCTCCCTTAGTCCCGTTCACAAACACACATTGTGTTCTAGCATCACTGTGCACCTCTGCTTTTTAAGCACTTAGTGATGTTCTAATTTTCCATTCACCTGGGTGATGACTGATCAATGGCCATCACTTGAACTGCACTGTAGTTGACATGAGGGCTTCTGTCTTTTTGCGTATTTTATCTCTAACATGTTACATAGTGGTTAGCATATCTTGAAAACTCAAGCAGTCTTTGTTGAATAATGAATGAGTGAATGAATGAATGAATTTGCTTTAGTTGCTGCCATCGACTTGTTGTGCACACCTCTCTGGGTTTCAGTTTTATTCTATGGTGTCGGGATAAGAATGCCTATACTTCCTACCTTATAGGGTTTGTATTAGAATCATATGCAATACTACACAGCATTTGGCATTTTGTAGGAACTCAAATATTTGCTGAAATAAATGGCTATATTTAAAACATTTGGTAACATCTCACATTTGTGATGTACCTGACATTTTGTATTTTCTCTTGACCCAGAAAAATCTCATCCTGGATCTTCCTTTTCCTTTTCCCACTATAATTTCACTGCTTGATATTTTTCTCCCAAGGCCTCTGTGTCTGCTAGGTATGGCTTTACAGCAATGATAATAATATCTTACATTTGTATATTTCATATAAGTTTATGAAGTGCTTAGCAGCACTGTAATACATTCCCATCAACAGAAGTGGATTAAAAAGAAAACAACCCAGTATATTCACATACGGTGGCTCTCCCTATCTGCAGGTTCTGCATCTGCAGATTCAACCAACTGCAGAACAAAAATATATATTTTTTAATTCCAGAAAGTTCCAGAAAGCAAAACTTGAATTTCTTGCATGCCAGCAACTATTTACATAGCATTTACATTGTATTAGGTATTATAAGTAATCTAGAGATGATTTAAAGTACGCGGGAGGATGCGAATAGGCTATATGCAAATACTATGCCATTTTATATAAGGGACTTGAGCATCCGGGGATTTTGGTATCAGCATTGGGGGTGGGATCCTGGCACCAGTCCCCTTGTGGATACTGACGGACGACTGTAATGGAATATCGCCCCCAAATGAGAACAAATAGTTAACGCTACTCAGGACCGTGTGGTTGAATGTAACAAACGTGATGTTGAGTGAAAGAGAGGGGCACAAAATAGTACACACCGCGTGATCCTCTTCATGTAAAGGATAAAACGGGCACAGTTCATCTTTGGCATTGGAATCGGGGTAGCGGTTACCCTTGAAGGGAGAGTTATTGGACCGGGGGTGAGGATGCTTCTGACTCAGGCTCTGTTTCTTGATCTTAGTGCTGGTTACACAGGTGTCCTCAGTGTGGGGAAATCACCAACAGGTACACTTCTGAAAGGCACACTCCTCTATGTGTATATTTTACATCAATAAAAAGTTCATGAATTGCTTTTCCATACGTGATCAAATTTCTCAGTTGACTTCAACTCTGAAACTGACAAGTATTTTTAATTGCATTTTAGAGGAGAAAATGACACTTGGAGTGTAAACACTTTCAAGAAACTCGCATCTGTCACGCGCGTTGTAGCTGAGATTGAAACCCAACTGTTCTTAGTCTAGAGCTCTTTCCCTTAGACCATATTATCCTCAGCAGGTTACAAAATACTCTTTCAATGTGCATGTCTTCCAAAGGCTCATAAGGAGTAGTGTATGCAGTGGTGGAAACCTTAGGTCGTTGCTGAGGGTCTTATCTTGGACAGGGGGTGGGTCTTTCTGATACACCCAGAGCCCACCACGTTGGTGGCCGCCTGCTTGGCTGGCCCCTACTTCTAGTTCAAGTAGAGTCGAGGGATATTCGATTATGGAGAACTCTCCCACGTCAGCTGCTGATGGCTATGTAGGGAGGTCCTAATGAGTCCCAGAGATAGGGGCAATGACCTTGAGGACAGAATATGACACAGTGGTGCAGATGTTAAGCAGCTGGAACTCTCTCTAGCACATCCAGTCAGGTCCCAGAAGAAGCAGCGCTCTCTGTTCTTCTGCTTGGCATCCCCTGTGCTAATCCTTGAAATGGGAGAGGCGGAGTCCTGGCTTACACCTCATCACAGAGGACGTAAGGGAGGAGAAGAGATTTTGCAGGGTTCTTTAAAGACACAAGGGGATTGGTGGTTGACAGGAGGAAAAAAGGTTTCAGATGTCAGTAAACTACAAGAGTGGTCGAAGTTCATGGGAAAACTGGCTGCAGGATTCCATGGGTGTGGAGGACTCATAAAGGGACAAGGAGACATGTGAAACATTTTCTTATGAAGATGGCAAATGTACAAACCTCATGAGATTTTATCTTAAGGTGTAGAGCTTATCAGCTATCAGCTCCCGGACTAGAACCCAAGGTTCTTTGCTTCTAGACCAGTGCCTTCTGTTTCAGTCATCTGCTGTGTGACCTTAAGCAAGTCCATGCACCTCTCTGAGCAGGATTATGGTGCCTGATACTAAAGTTTGTGGTTGTGCCCCTGATGGAGTTCAACCATGCATCCTAGCAACCACAGCCTGTTTGTAGATGAAAAGCAGAAAAAACAAGTTTGAGGGATCATAAAAATATGTTCCATTGAAGGAAAAATGAACATTCTACACTTCCCTTTGCAAAAACAACGGACACATACCTCAAAATATTCGACAGATCACATCGAAAGAGACTCCTTATTAAAGATAAATGCATAGCATTCTTTGGACTCCCTCTTTTCAGGAATTGAGATGATTTTTATTTGCTTTTGCATTGTTTGATTTTCTTACTATTTTCTCAAGTTGCATCATGTCATGGAACACAACTTGGACCTATTTTTGTGTTGGCTTTGCAAAAGAGCAATATTTTTCTTTTGAAAATTGAGGTTTCCTGAAATCTGGTTTTATTTTCCCAACATAAGCACAAAAGTCCCTATTTTGACTTTTTAATCTACCTTTTGCTTCTTCGTGGAGGTTAATATGAGGTTCCCTATGTCATTAAAAATAATGTGCTGATGCCCCTTGCAGAAGTTCACTAATCAGAGTTCATATTCCTTTCACACAAATATACCAACCTGTCAGATTTTCAACCTATTTAGAGAAGTCCAGCACTCATTCGTGGACATTCATCTTATATTTTGAGTAGGACGCCTTAGCTGTCATCCTTAAGTTTCAACATGTCTTGACGCTTATGTTTTTACCTCTGGATGGCTTCAATCAGCATGATAGACATGAAACACTGGCTGTTGAAAGTGGGTTCTACTCCGGTGGACTACTGCTTATTTTGGCTTTGTCTCTCTCTTGCAATCTCATATTTTATTGAGCGCATAATTTCCTATCAGCTTCAGACACCAGAGTCACCAGCTAAGACAAAGTTGGGAGGCTAGTCTTTGACAGTGGGAAATTTGATTGTGCTTTAAAAACTCCAACCAACACACACCATATGCTGTCATCCAAAGGAAGACTTATGTCATGGTTTCAACTTCATGGTCTTCGATTTCAACATGACATGAATGATGTGGAAGGGAAGTCCATTTAGATGATAAGAGGAGGATAATTTGTACTGAGAAATTATTCACCATTGTGATAAATAATCCCTGGCACATAATAACAGAAAATCTCAACCCTTGAACTGAATTATATATAGATGTGTGCCTCATAAACAAGGTAGAAAATACATTTTTTAAACTGCTGTGTTTGCAAAATCCTTTCACATCCAAGCCATCCTCATTAATAATCATAAAGAAGCACATTTCCAAGCTCAGAATCACATTAATCTCTCCCCACGTGACCTGATCATGCACTTGAGGGAGAATTGCCTTCATGTGCACTATGTGTTTTTTCTTGTGTTCCTGGTGGACAGCTTGGAAATGCAGAGCAACGTGGGGTTGGGAGCAGAAGGAGAAACCAGTAAGATAAAAAATGAATTTCAAGAAAATTGGACTTTTTCTGATTCATCACTGAAGCAATAATGGAATGAAGAGATGAGTGGGTTTTTTCCCTTCCTACACTCAGGGAAGGTGAGAAGGGAATAATGTTTCTTTTCTTACTGATGATCTGTACCATCGTATCTGGAAAAGTTGATGGGGAGACTTAACAGGATTTTTCTTTTGAAAGCCTGTGCTTATAATTGTTACAGAGTTGGATTTTCCAAGGGAGGGAGGTTATCCAAGGGTTGGGAGACAGGAGAATGGCTATATACAAAACAGAATGTGAGGATTCCTCAAGAAGGGGGTAGGGATGGTGGTGGGGCAAGGAAGCGGTGGGATGAAGCAGAGGAAAAATAAGATGAACAAGCGAGATTGCCTTGTGTCTCTCTTCAAGGCTGCCTTCTGGAGGAGGATAAACCTTGGATGGTACATGATGACTAAGTGATACCTATGAAGGTTGGATGCCCACTTTGAGAGAAGTGAGGGGAGCTCCCTGGGGTCAAACAAATAGTCAGTGGAGAAATCTGCAAAGAATGTCTTCTTCTGCCAGGTGCTGCCATGTTGGGCTGCCTACAGATGTCTGGTACCCAATGATGGCATGGATGACCTAGACAAAGGGGCAATAGTAATAATGGAAACCCCCACAGTGGATCAAAATCAGGCCCCCAATCCATCTTCTTAGAACTACACACACACTGCTACCCTTCCCCCCATGTCAGCTCTGCTTCTGTTTATTATTTTAAGATGCTGTGTAAGATTTTGTTTGAAGACGGGATCCTCTTAATACAAACCAAAGTTTGAGAACCATTGAGTTCCACCTCTCTGTTTATCAGAGACAGAGAATGAGTCCTAGAAAGTTAATCCCCATAATCTCCCCATGTAGGAGAAGGGAATACAAACCTGCTAAAGCAGGCTCTCCAATCATCTCCACTAAGACACCAGACATATGAATGAGCCAATTGGATTTTCCAGCCCTATCAAAGGCCCCAATGACTTCAGTCCCATAGGACATCGTGTGAATTAGAAGAATCACCCAGCTGAGCCCAGTCAACCTGAAGTATCTTGAGAGATAATAAAATTGCTATTTTAAGCCAAAATAATAATAATAATGCCAAGAGGTGGGAGGAGATACAGGGGAGGGTCAGATAACATTGTCCTGACTCCTCAGAGGTTATCACAAGGGTCAAATGAGATCAAGTGTCTGAAGTCATTTAGCATATACTCAAGCTTTATTACCCCTGTCACCTGTTGAGTAAGCACATCCAATATGTATTTTTTAAAATTTTTATTGGAATATAGTTGATTTATAATGTTGTGTTAGTTTCAGGTGTACAGCAAAGTGAATCAGTTATACATACACATATATCCACTCTTTTTTAAGATTCTTTTCCCATTATAGGCCATTATAGAGTATTGAGTAGAGTCCCCTGTGCTACACAGTAGGTCCTTATTAGTTATCTATTTTATATATAGTAGTGTGTATATGCCAATCCCAATCTCCCAATTTATCCCTCCCCCCTTATCCCCACAATATGTATGTATTAAGCATTTATCGACTATTGCATCATCTGTTCTAAAACCTGACACTAGAACTCCTCTTTCAGGAAAGTTATGGTGAACTGCTGTCAGGTTGACTCAGGTTGAATTCAACAAAAAAGAGAGATTACCTGGACCTTGATACCAAAAGAAGGCTTTAGGATTTCATAGAAAGAGCTCACCTATGGATCAGAGGGCAAGGAACGTATAAGGGAACCAGGGGAGGAGAGGAGGATTGGAGTCAAGCCCTGAAGAACTGGCTAGAATCTAGGATCTTAGGACTAGAAGAAAGTCTGGGGACCTCCAATTCAACTTCTGCTCCACTGGAGGAAATTCCTGGGTGTAATTGCCACAGGGATTATCTGCTTGAGTTCTCAAGGATTCTTGCCTTATATTATCTTCAACACGTACAACTTTATAAATATCTCCATTTCCAAGAAGGACAAAGCTCAGGAGTATTCAGTGAGCTAATGGGTCTACCCAGGCAATATGGTGAAGCTTTGCAAGTGGATGTGGACAGTTAGGAGCTAATGCTTTGCAATCACACCATCCAGAGTTTGAACAGTGACTTTGCCGCTTCACAGTTGGGCAGTTGATATAACCCCTCTGAGCCTCAGTTTCCTGGTGTGTAAAATGGGGGCCATAACCGTACATCCCATGTAGAGTTATCATGAGAATTAAAACAGAGTTACTAGACAGTGTTGTGAAGCACTTCGAAAAGTGTCCTATGTGTTCAGGACTTGACGAATGATGTGTTTTCAGTATCAGGGGAAAGAGAGGAAAGAAACCTAGTCTGGAGGCTGAGCATACACGTGGCTTTGAAGAAGGAAGTGCCATGATGAAAAATAGAGGATTCAGGATCAGATGCAGGCTCTGGGTGTTCAGTCTTGTGATGGACTTGGATTTCTTCGTGTGTTGCTCAGGGTTTCTTAGTCTCAACACTTTTGATCCTCGGGGCTGGATAATTTCTTTCTTGGTGGGGGGATGCAGGAGCGGGGGCTGTCATGTGCATGATAGGAAACTTAGCAGCATCACAAACATCCTTTGGGGAACAAAACCGACCCTGGTTGAGAACCATCAGCCTAGCCATTGCCTGGGCTCGTTCACTGCAGCGATGCATGGGGCTCTCCTGTGGGAATTTTGGTGCAGACTTTCCTGTAGCAGCTCACAGCTGGAAAGTCCTTGAACGACTTCACCAGGGATATATAATAACTCAGCCCAAGACTGTCTTTCCCCTCCACCCCCCTTAATTCCCATGATTGTACAGTGTTTCTTTTCAGTTTTCAGCTCTGGGAATTTGTCTTTTCTCACTCGCCAAAGCCACAGCTCAGAGCAACCATCAGAAAATGATTAACACTGTCTGTCTGTGCTATTGAACAATCGCAAGGTAGATACGTCCCGGGTACGGTTTGAACTTACTCTATGACCCCAGTGAAAGACAACGTGGTTTATATTTTTTAACTGTGAGAATTTCATGGGGAATATTTTTCTTCATTTTGTTTTCTTTTTAGGAAAACTAACTTTCTTGGTCTCCCTGCCCTGTCGTTCTCCTCTTTGTGTCATTTTAAATCATCACTTGGAATTTCAGTGAGGGGTTAGGGAGGTCTTAAAGAGGTCACCTGCTTTAGACGTGTTTGTACGGACGTTTTGAGTTTGGTCTAGCTCCTGGAGGAGTGGGGTGTGCTCCTTAGGGTCTAGGTTCCTGGATAGTATTCTTGGTGGGAAGAAGAAAGCTTGGGTATGCACTTGGGGAGGAACTGGAGAGCAGGGTGTTCATTAAGCACCAAGCTAAGCATCTCACTGCATTGTCTTACTCGACCCTCCCAAAGGTATTATGTGAAATAGGGATGACGGTAATTATACTACAGAGAAAGTGAATGAGGCTCAGGTAAATGACCCGTATCACTGACCCTTTATCATATAGTTTGTAATCTTACCCAGGGATCCAGGCCCATGTTCTCTTATGCTACAACCTGTGTCCATTTCAGCAATCAACACGACCTCCACACTGCCAGGTGCTGATGTGTTAGGGTTACACGTATCCTGTTCACATCCTTACTTGCCTTGAATATTAATGCCATTAGAGCCTTAAATCCATGAATAGACTCCCTTGCAAAGTCTGGCTGGGAGGACCAGGCAGTGAGTTTGGCTGAACTGCAGAAAGCCTGCAGGTGACCTTGCCTTATCTTGACGTACACACTGTATACTCCAGCTCCAGGATTTACTAATAGTGGGCAGCTGTGGGAAGTGCAGAGGCAGACAGAAAATCCATTGGGATAGAATCCCAATTCTGGGATTCAAATTCAGGTCTGTATGACCCTGGACAAGTTATCTCTTGGTTTTCTCTTCTTTGAAATGGGAATGATGATCGCAATTCATGGGCAAAGGGAGTACCTGGGAGAAAGGAAGTGCTCCATACATGGGTCCTTGTCTCTTTCTGCTCCACCTTTTTCTTGTTATCAGGCGTCAACAGAGGTTTCTCCACCCACCTCTCCATACCTGTGGCCTGGACCTCATCCCTGAAGGCCAGTGATGATGCATCGCTCCCTCACTGCATCAGAATGAGCTGAGGTCCTGCCAATTTCTATGGGTGCTTCCATGAAGCAGGGCTCTTTTCCCACCACTCACTGGTCCTCCCAGACTTCGTCACCTTCTAAGTTTGGGGGACTCTCTCTCCCCGAGCTCTCTCCTTCCCTCTGCTTCCTGTCTGAAACAGCCTTGTCCACTCTGTTGTGTGGGTTCCAAAAGTCACCATGTTGTTTTGTCTTTCTTGGGGTTTGGGGTGGGCAAAAGAGATGCTGACCACTGTTGGTTCTTTTTCCTTTTATTTATTTATATTTGAATGAGCAAACACCTTTTTTTTTTAAGATGTTGGAGATAGGAGATTATTAATTAATTTATTTATTTTTGCTGTGTTGGGTCTTCGTTTCTGTGCGAGGGCTTTCTCTAGTTGTGGCAAGCGGGGGCCACTCTTCATCGCAGTGCGCGGGCCTCTCACTATTGTGGTCTCTCTTTTTGCAGAGCACAGGCTCCAGAGGTGCAGGCTCAGTAGTTGTGGCTCACGGGCCTAGTTGCTCCACGGCATGTGGGATCCTCCCAGACCAGGGCTCGAACCCGTGTCCCCTGCATTAGCAGGCAGATTCTCAACCACTGCGCCACCAGGGAAACCCAAACACCTTTTGTTGTTTGTTTGTTTTATGATGATAACTGCAGACAGTTGGCTCTGAATGCAAACATGAGGAGGCGTGGTCTGATCAAGAAACGTTTCCACCTTATTTCTGTTTAATATAGAAAACATTTCCACAGGGCATATTCTTTTTCTAGGCACTGTTCTAAGCACCTGACACATTTTTTTTTTTTGCGGTACGCGGGCCTCTCACTGCTGTGGCCTCTCCCGTTGCGGAGCACAGGCTCCAGACGCGCAGGCTTAGTGGCCATGGCTCATGGGCCCAGCTGCTCCCCAGCACGTGGGATCCTCCCGGACCGGGGAACGAACCTGTGTCCCCTGCTACGGCAGGCGGACTCTCAACCACTGTGCCACCGGGGAAGCCCTAAGTATGCCATCTTAAACACTGTGTTCAATCCTTGTGAAGATAGTTGTATGAAAAGTCTTCAGCACGGTAGAAAATCCATTAACCTATTACGAGATGTAAAATATGATTTAACTGCTTATTAAAAAGGATAAAATTGCATGAAATTGAGACCAGGCTGTTATTATTCTATTTCTAAATAAGTATACTTCTTAATGTGTGTGAGCCAGCTCCAAGAGCTTCTACCGTGGGAGCAATTAGAATTTGCAGACAACTGGTGAAGTTCCCTTTAGCACCACGTGTCTGGGGAAGGAAACCAAGGCAGTTCATACTGGTGGCCTTACTGAGTGGTCCCCTTCTTGACGCCTTTCTTTTCGTCAGGCTTGAAGTGGAAGCAGAGGACTCCTGGTCTCATCCCTCTGCGCCTCCCCTGAACATACATATTCAGAAATAATCTTCCCACACCTCCTTTATTCCCCTAACTCTTTCTGCTCTACAGACCTGGCAAAACAGATCCAGGGATTTTGTCTATTGATTTAATCGGTCAGTCATTTAACAAAATTCTCAAAATGAAACTCCCAAATAAATTTCATAAGAATTAAACAGGTAAAGACAAAAAATAAAATTATAAAACAACAACTTAGTTTTTAATTGAAAAGTGATATATGCTCATTGTAAGTTTGGGGGAAAAAGCAAAGGGTCTAAAGAAGAAAATACAAATTAACTATAATCCAGGCAATCAGAAATTTTCACTGTTAACATATGGGTGTCTTGTCTCCTCCACTCCCCAGGAAATGTATTCATTCATCCATCCACCCACCCACCCACCCACCCATCCATCCATCCATCCACCCATCCACCCATCCATCCATCCATCTTTCTATCTATCTATCAGTCAATCAATATGTCTCCCTCTGCCACACCCCATATGTGTATCATGTATTTGTATAATTTGATTGGTATCCCATTGTATAAACTAGTTTGAAATCTGCTTTTCTTCATCCACCTTTTTATCAGTAACACTCTTTTTAAATCTTCTGGTTATGTTTTTATTTATTTTGTTGAAAACCCCTTGAAATGTACAAATTTAAAAAATTTTTACTTAATAAAATGCTAAAAGTATCAATAACACTTTCTCATTTCGTGAAACAGTCTCTTAAAACACCCTCTTAGCTGGCTACCTGAATGAATGGGCCACAGTTTTTACACTGTTCCTCTCCTTGTTCCATGTCTAGCTTATTTCCAATGTTTATGCCAAAATAATAAACATTTTTCTATATATATCTCTGTCTGAGCTTTTTCCCTTTTTTTTTTGTCTGTGTGAATATTTTTGTTACAAAGTACAGAGAGAGATGTAAGTTTAATTTTCTTAGGATAGATTTGGGAAAATCCCTGGGGAAAGCAAGGGATATTTTTTGAAGGATTTTATGCACATTATAAAATTTTTTTCCAGATAACTTCTACCAATTCACACTCCCGTGAGAAGGAAATCAGAGTATCTGTTCCAGCTCTCTTTTGTCCAAAATGTTTGACTTTTAAGTTTAGTTTATTTTATAAGTAAAGAAGAAAATCTCATTTCAATTTGCATTTTCTAAAAATTCCTGGACACATACTCATGTCATTAGTCACTTTTGATTTATATTTTTAGGTGTTATTTAAAGTTTTCTTTCTTTTTTTTTTTTTTTTTTTGCGGTACGCGGGCCTCTCACTGTTGTGGCCTCTCCCGTTGCGGAGCACAGGCTCCGGATGCGCAGGCTCAGCGGCCATGGCTCACGGGCCCAGCCGCTCCGCGGCATATGGGATCCTCCTGGACCGGGGCACGAACCCGTATCCCCTGCATCGGCAGGCGGACTCAACCACTGCGCCACCAGGGAGGCCCTAAAGTTTTATTTCTTATTGGCAACTTGTATGTCTTGTGTGAATTGTCCACATTTTTTTTTAACATCTTTATTGGAGTATAATTGCTTTACAGTGGTGTGTTAGTTTCTGCTTTATAACAAAGTGAATCAGTTATACATATACATATGTTCCCATATCTCTTCCCTCTTGTGTGTCCCTCCCTCCCACCCTCCCTATCCCACCCCTCTAGGTGGTCACAAACCACCTAGCTGATGTCCCTGTGCTATGCGGCTGCTTCCCACTAGCTATCTACCTTACGTTTGGTAGTGTATATATGTCCATGCCACTCTCTCACTTTGTCACAGCTTACACTTCCCCCTCCCCATATCCTCAAGTCCATGCTCCAGTAGGTCTGTGTCTTTATTCCCATCTTACCCCTAGGTTCTTCATGACCTTTTTTTCTGGTCCACATTTTTAATCAAATTTGTCCATTGGAATTTTGGGGCTTTTCTCATAAATTTTTATGAGCATATTTCCCAGTTTACTTACCTTTTAATTTTATTTGTTAATTTTTAACACGTCTTTGGATAGAAAGTTCTGTCAGTGATCTTCCATAGTTACTTTAAAAAGGTTTATGCCTAGGCACATCTTGGTGAAATTTAGAAACAGATAATTTCTAATCCTTTTGAAAATACTGTAAATTGAAACTTCTGTGTTGGTACTCCCATATTTCTCAGAAAATATATGTCTCGTAATTCCTGTCTCTCTGTTTTTTCAGTTTGTTTTCTTGGAGATTTCCTCAATCTTTCTGCAAACTTTTCTGCGTTATTCTTTTTTGTACATGTTTTATGGATAAGTTTTAAAATTTCTTCGAAAGCTTAATAAAAATTTGCTCTTTAATTATCTTCTGTTCCGTGTGTTATCTCTATTTCCTCCAGGGTCATTTTTTTTCCTATTTATCTTGTCTTCTCTAATTTTTGTATTGGACACTTTTGTCAACTATCTACTGATTGGTATTTAATATTGAACTAGGGCTCTGTGTATCAAGGTGGAGTTTGTGCATAGGTGGGTTTCACATTTGGGTGATCAGAGACCTCAGTAACATGTTCTTATATTGGTTTTTCCTCTTTCTCTCTCTCCCTGGTCCCTCACTGCTTCTCCCTGGATTTCAATCTATCTCAAGTTCTTGTCTCAGGCTTTACTTTCAGGGCAACCCAAGATTCCTCAATAATTACCCTTCCATCCTCTTCTTTCTTTGTTTTTCTGTGTTTTCTGAAGACCCCTCTTCCATTCTCTTCCGTATTATGGAAGTACATTTAGAGACAGCATTCACTATCGTTTTGGTGTAAACTCAGTAAAGAGAGTTTTTTTGTTTTTTTTATTGTTTTGTTTTTTTCGGTACGCGGGCCTCTCATTGTTGTGGCCTCTGCCGTTGTGGAGCACAGGCTCTGGATGCGCAGGCTCAGCGGCCATGGCGCACAGGCCCAGCCGCTCCGCGGCATGTGGGATCTTCCCGGACCGGGGCACGAACGCGCGTCCTCTGCATCGGCAGGCGGACTCTCAACCACTGCGCCACCAGGGACGCCCAGTAAAGAGAGCTTTGAATATGTTATTAAATCATTGATATTTTCTATCTGCATTTTAAAAATTACTTTTGCAGGACTTCCCTGGTGGTCCAGTTGTTAAGACTCCATGCTTCCAATGCAGGGAGCACAGGTTCAATCCCTGGTCAGAGAACTAAGATCCCACATGCCACGTGACCAAAAATTAATTAATTAATTAATTAATTTAAAAAAAGGAATGATCTTATTGTAAAAGGAATATGAATTATTAAAACTGTATTTAAAGGAAATAAAAAAATTCTTAATTGCTTTTGAGTTTAGAGTATGTGTTGCTATACACCTTTTGAAAGTAGGATTTATATCAGTTTCTGCCTGATTTATATTCAGTCTGCCTGATTCAGAAAATGTTTGTTGAATAAATGAGCATAGTCTCAAAGTCCTTCGGCCAAAGACCACCAGAAATATACCTAAAGTTGAACAGAATAGGATTTATTAACGTGCTATAATGAACTAGAATGCACACTGTTAGCAACTGTGGATTTTCTCAGTAAGAAGGTGTTAGAAGGCTTGTGTTATTTGATGGTGGGGAAAGTTCTAGGAAGCTAGAACCCTCTTCACAACTAGGGCTTTGCCCTAGATTGGATGCTGTCAGAATGTAAAGATAACTCTGTGATTACATGTCTTAATAGTTTCTATCTAGAAGATAAATGGACCAAAGCAAAGCTCAAGCTGTACTTGTAAAGAAGTAGCAGTCCCTTGTATTTGCCAGGAAGGGGTGATATTTGGTCTTCTTAATGAATGAATGAATTTTTATGATCATTTTTTGTTTGGGGAGTGTAGTTTTTTTGGTCTCTCTGCTCAGCCCTGATTATGGAGTGATCTTGTATTTGTCTTGCCCCATCATGATCATTTCCCCAGTGTTGGTGTTCTGTGAAACTGTTTGTGCTCAACAAGAATGTATCACAACTCGCTGCCAGTGCCAGGAGGCTCTTACCGACACCAAAGCATGGCTGATAGTACCAGCCCCGTCCCCAGATGTAAGGAGCTGCTTTTCTCTTTCTCAGCCTTAATGAAAGTTCTTTGCAAATTGTGATGTGATGTAATTTCCATGCAAGTTTGCTAGAGTAGTATTATATTATTGACATCAGCAGGCTTTAGAATCTGTTGTACTTGAGTTTTGAACTCCAGTTTTGCCACTTGCTAAATGTGTCTTCTTAACTCTACTAAGCCATCAGGCTGTTCCATCCCATGTAAATGGTGATAATGATCCTCACAGAAATCTTGTATAAGGTAGTAATTGATAGAATATGTAAAGTATCTGGAAGACTATTTGACCCCTAATAGGCACATACACAGTATATGTTCTCTTCCCATCCTTTCTTTTCCCAGTTTTGATAAGAACATTTTCCTGAAAAGCCGTTGTCCATCAAGGACCTTCCTGCACCTGAATAGCTATGAATACACCTCTCCTCCCAAACTCAAGTAAACATGGCCTCCTGTCTACCCCTCCCCCATCACCACCATTTTTCTTCATCGTCCTCTTAGTCTTGTTTGTGTGGTTGGTTTTCACTTTGACACATGGTTGGAAATCTGAGATCTCTTTTTTCCCCAGCTCAGATTTGTATTACATGTGAAATGTTTTGAATCTTTATTTTTCCTTTTTTCTTTAGAAGGCTGGTTATAATTAATCCTGCTGTACTTGCAACAATGGAAAAATTGATAGACATTTTAGGAGCCGCAAAAACCCAAACACAATCTCAAGTATTTTCTCAGAACGATGTACTTGTGACAATAATGTGTTATATTTAACTTCGAGCATCAACTTCTTGGGCGTAATTTTAGCTAATTAAAAAAATACAGAAGGGTTTAGAAAAACGGGTGTGATCCTACAATTGTGTGATGGACTTTATGAACAGAATGTGCACATAACACCAAATTTGCTCTGATGCTTTTGGGAGGCACCAGAAGCAGATTCTGAGCAAGGATTTGAGTTGTTAAGCATTTCACGTTGGAGAGGAGAGTTGAGACAGGAAAGGGAAGACAGCTAATAAAGTACATGTTACCAATAACTCTCGTGACCAGTGGATCTTAATCTTATTGGAAACCAGTGTAGAACAAATGCCTCCATGTAGCTTTCCTGGGATGGAGGCAGCTGGAGCACTTATTCACTAACTTCCTGCAGTCATTGGTTAATGTATGCTCCTGAGGGTAGCAGAAGCCAGTACTAAAGTGATGAGCCAGGACATAGAGTTGGAAGCCAAATGCTACAACATTGAACACAAATTTAAATTTGAGTCAGAAGTGACCTAACTGAAATGTCTTATTTTAAATGGCCAATAGCTTTTGAAGGCACATTTTCAGGGAGCAGCCATGATTAGTGAGAAAGATGAGGGCCTGAAGCCAGATGGGCTTGTTTCCAGCTTTCTCACGATGGCTATGTTGCTTGACTTCTTTGGGCTCTGGTTCCCTTCTACCTTCTGTGGTCATGGCCAATGTCAAGTGCAGGTACCATGCCTAGTGTGGGGTGAGATACTTCCCAGGCACTCAAGAAATTGTGATTTATTTTTTAATTTCTTCTCAGTAAAGAAAGTTTATTTACCATCAGGCACATGAAAAGATGTCCCACATTGCTAATTATTAGAGAAATGCAAACCAAAACTACAACGAAGTACCACCTCACAGCAGTCAGAATGGCCATTGTCTAAAAGTCTACAAATACTAAATGCTGGAGAGGGTGTGGAGAAAAGGGAACCTTCCTACACTGTTGGTGGGAATGTAAGTTGGTGCAGCCAGTATGGAGAATAGTATGGAGGTTCCTTAAAAAACTAAAAATACAGGGCCTCCCTGGTGGCGCAGTGGTTGGGAGTCCGCCTGCCGATGCAGGGGACACGGGTTCGTGCCCTGGTCCGGGAAGATCCCACATGCCGCAGAGCGGCTGGGCCCGTGAGCCATGGCCGCTGAGCCTGCACTTCCGGAGCCTGTGCTCCACAACGGGAGAGGCCACAATGGTGAGAGGCCCACGTAATGCAAAAAAAAAAAAACTAAAAATATAGTTACCATATGATCCAGCAATCCCACTCCTGGGCATATATCCAGAAAAGACAAGCAACCTAAATGTCCTTTGGCAGATGAATGGATAAAGAATATGTGGTACATAGATACAATAGAATACCACTCAGCCATAAAAAAGAATGAAATAATGCCATTTACAACTACATGGATGCACTTAGAGATTATCATACTAAGTGAAGTAAGCCAGGCAGAGTAAGACAAATATCATATGATATCACTTATGTGTGGAATCTAAAAAAAAAATACACACACAAAAATACACATCAACTTATTTACCATACGGAAACAGACTCACAGACATAGAGAACAAATAGAGAGTGACACGGACTTATATATACTCCCAAATGTAAAATAGAGAGCTAGTGGGCAGCAGCTGCATAGCACAGGGAAATCGGCTCGGTGCTTTGTGACCACCTAGAGGGGTGGGATAGGGAGGGTGGGAGGGAGACGCAAGATGGAGGAGATATGGGGATATATGTATATGTATAGCTGATTCACTTTGTCATACAGCAGAAACTAACACACCATTGTAAAGCAATCATACTCCAATAGAGATGTTAAAAAAAAGAAAAGAAAAGAAAACAAATGTATGGTTGCCAAATGGGAAAGAGGAGGGGGAGAGATAAATTAGGAGTATGGGATTAATAGAGACACACCATTATATATGACATAGATGAACAACAGGGGTTTACTGTATACCACATGGAAGTATATTCAGTATCTTGTAATAACCTATAATAGAAAAGGATCTGAACGTGCACACCTGAAACTAACACAGTATTGTAAATCAACTATAGTTTCATAAATAAAAGTTCATTTGGCCCCATTTGCTTTCGGAATTGGTTGAGAGAAAGCTAAAGGGGGGAAATGGAGTTTGAAAGAACTGTTTTCACCTGTAGTGGTTGCGCTTGTACAGTAGCTCGCTGCTTCCCCAGACGGTACAGAGAAGGCTTCTAGGTTGCCCGAGTTGATGAGCCCCACACTGCCGTCTTTTCTGCCCCTGTTTCCAACTGCCGTGGGTAGCATCCAATGACTCTTTGGGCCTTCCTTTCTTCATTAGTGGTTTCCGAGTACTGAAATAAGACATATTTTTTTTCTCCCTCTGAAATCCTTTCTGATCAGGTGGTCTCGGTGATACCTTCCAACACATCAGACCCCGAGACACTTTTACCTTCATTTGCTCTTTGCTCATGTTTATTGCTGGACAGCCGTTCCCCCTTTTCTTTCCGTGGCCCTTGGTTGATAGGCCCTCGCGTTTTTGCGTCTGTGTTTTGATCATCAGGTTTTAATTAGCCATAGATGATTCCTGTGACGGTGGTTATGACGACGACGACTGTTCCCGGAATTATTGCTACCGTCACACACTGCCACCACGACTGTCACTGCTGCTGCGGCCACCGTTACTACCAGCAGTGGTACTCGCAGTACTGGTGCTACCGGTGCTCTGCTAGTACCAGCACCCCTGCTGCTAGTTGCCCGTGAGCATCGTTACCACGGCATCTGGCAGAGACAGTGCAGCCAGTGTACGCACATTGCTGGCAGCCTCAAACTGCTCATCCCCGCAGCAGCATGAAACAGGCACCGTTCTCACTGCAGTGTGCAGAGGAGGATTTTAAGACTGAGCGCAGTTAACGAACTTGTCCAGCAAGTTACTCAAGGTCAAGAGTCCGCAAGTGCCAGAACCATAATTTTTTTTTTTTTTTTTTTTTTTTTTTCCCGTACGCGGGCCTCTCACTGTTGTGGCCTCTTCCATTGCGGAGCACAGGCTCCGGACGCGCAGGCCCAGCGGCCATGGCTCACGGGCCCAGCCGCTCCGCGGCATATGGGATCCTGCCAGACCGGGGCACGAACCCGTATCCCCTGCATCGGCAGGCGGACTCTCAACCACTGCGCCACCAGGGAGGCCCCAGAACCATAATTTGATTTTAGATCCAGTTGACACCCATACTTCGCTCTTTTTTTAAACAAAAATTTTATTTTTATTATTATTATTATTATTATTTTTTTTGCGGTACGCGGGCCTCTCACTGCTGTGGCCTCCCCTGCCGCGGAGCACGGGCTCCGGACGCGCAGGCCCAGCGGCCATGGCCCACGGGCCCAGCCGCTCCGCGGCATGCGGGATCCTCCCGGACCGGGGCACGAACCCGTGTCCCCTGCATCGGCAGGCGGACTCTCAACCACTGCGCCACCAGGGAGGCCCCAGAACCATAATTTGATTTTAGATCCAGTTGACACCCATACTTCGCTCTTTTTTTAAAAAAATTTTTATTTTTATTATTATTATTATTATTTTTTTTTTTTTGCGGTACGCGGGCCTCTCACTGCTGTGGCCTCCCCTGCCGCGGAGCACGGGCTCCGGACGCGCAGGCCCAGCGGCCATGGCCCACGGGCCCAGCCGCTCCGCGGCATGCGGGATCCTCCCGGACCGGGGCACGCACCTGCGTCCCCTGCATCGGCGCCACCAGGGAAGCCCCCATACTTCGCTCTTAATCGCTACCCTCACCCCTCTCTTTGAACCCCCCCTCTTGTGTTTTCCATTCTTGGTAGAAGATCAGGCTGCAGCAGTGCAAGCAGAAGGACCGAGTTTGCTAACGTGACTGTGGGTGCGACACTATTCAATTTAATACCTGTTTAATAAAGGAAAAGGGCAACGGGAACACCGCACGACTTAAAAGTATGGCGAAGGCACATCGCTCCACATTCTCTGGAACAAACCTGTTAACCTCTCTGAAGCCCAGGTTTCCAGATCTACCATGCTGAAATAACAATAACACCTAATTTCCAGAGTAGTTCTAAGGATCAGAAGGATGGTCTCTTTGTGAAAGCCTTTTAGAAATGATAAGCCTATTCAGTCCTAAGCTATTATTACTATAATAAAAATTGAGGCTGTGTGATGATCCGACAAAAAATGTTAAGTAAAGCTCATCAACAGAGGAAAGTAAGCAGTAATTTTAAACAAATTATTTGGTTGTTTTCTACTTCACTTTTTGTTCTGTGACCAATGGTCACATGAAAAATAAGGAGGGAAGCTGTCCTTCGGCATTGCTGATGGTCACAGGCAGTGTGAGGATGACTAAACGGGCCCAAAAAAGTGCTGCATCTTCACTTCCATCTCCTGGCTTCTCTCATCCTTCATCTCGCCCACTTCAATGCCTAAGGGATGAGGTGGTCTCCTCCAGCTCTGTCTTGCTGGCTTCTTCCTGACCTGGGAAGGGCTTCTGACTCTTTGCTTTCCCACTCCTCCTGTGTTAAAGAATTTTCGAGCTTAAGAAAGATTAGGGAAGGATAAGGGTCAGAGCTCCTGGTGTTTCTGGCACTTTTCACAAATTAAGCATTATTTGCTGAATGAATGAATAGCTCTTGCGTTTTTACTTTAAGCAGGGACTTAATTACCTCTCCCTTCCATAATTAAACAAACATATTACAGACTAAGTACATATATGGTATCTCAAGAGCATAAAATATAGTCATTTATTTCAAGTTCAGATCTTGTCTTCTAATCTATACAGAATCTATGATGAGAATGTTTCCTATACTGTCTTCAACTTGTCCTTCTCCCATCCTTTAATGGACATGGCATATGACGTGGTCAGTAGAGACACTCTTCTCCTGGAATATTCCCCATGGTCAGTAGAGGAACTCTTCTTCTGGCATGTTCCAACTTCTCTCCCTTTTCCCTCCATGGCCAGTTGGATCACTGAGCTCCTTTGTTTCTCTTCTTATAGTCCCACTCCTAGTTGGGTTGTCCATCATTCTGTCCCACTTTGGGTAAGACTGAGTTGGGGTGGGAAGTGAGGCCTATGGTCTTCTTCATCGTATGCAGGATCCAATCAAATGCCAAGACTGACCTCCATTGAACAATCCTATTTTTACTTTCGGGGCTAGAGGAATCATTGATTTGCTTCTGTCTCCGTTATTTGCATTCCCTTCTCCTCCACTACTCCTTGAACTTAGATTTGTCTAATGAAAGATGCATATTGAAGCTTGAAGAAGTTTAGTAGCTAATGCATAGTGAGTATTGGAAAATTATTTGCTGAATGAAGAAATAACAGTGTAGATAAAACTTTACTAGTAAAGGTTTAGGACATTCAGCAGTTCCCATAAAGAGGAGGCTTTCTATCCTGTGTTTCCATCCCCTAGAAGGGTCTTTCTTTATCAGCCTATTATTTCAGTCATATTTGAGTGATTTCTTTTTTTTTTTTTTTTTGCGGTACGTGGGCCTCTCACTGTCGTGGCCTCTCCCATTGCGGAGCACAGGCTCCGGATGCACAGGCTCAGTGACCATGGCTCACGGGCCCAGCTGCTCCGTGGCATGTGGGATCTTCCCGGACTGGGGCACGAACCTGCGTCCCCTGCATCGGCAGGCGGACTCTCAACCACTGTGCCACCAGGGAAGCCCAGTGATTTCTTATTTTGTTGAATTCAGATCATGATTGAACAAAATGAAGAAGTGATTTAAACTTTCTTAGAATGATTTACCATATTGTTCTTTTCAGGACAGATGTAATTTCTGTTAGACTTGGATAGTGTATGGTCATGGGGCATATTTAAAGATTCAAGCTCAGTTTCCTCATTCTCATCCAAAAAAGGTGACCTGTCACTAGGTGGACTTTGGCCACCATCTAAATGTTGTTTATAGAGTCCAGAGATTGAACATCCCAGAGTGAATTGAGAAGATGGACCAAAGTGTCTTTTATACCCAGCCCCGAGATCCCTCTCACATGATTTTCCTTTGCTGTAGGAAGATTAGCCCAGATTTTTCATCATTAAGTTTTGTTTCATATGTGTTCAAGCAGATATTTAACCACAGAACTAAATTTAAGAAAAAAATTTTAACATCTTTATTGGAGTATAATTGCTTTACAATGGTGTTAGTTTCTACTTTATTACAAAGTGAATCAGCTATACATATACATATATCCCCATATCTCTTCCCTCTTGCATCTCCCTCCCTCCCACCCTCCCTATCCCACCCCTCTAGGTGGTCAAAAAGCACTGAGCTGATCTCCCTGTGCTATGTGGCTGCTTCCCACTACCTGTCTATTTTACGTTTGGTAGTGTATATATGTCTATGCCACTCTCACTTCATCCCAGCTTACCCTTCCCCCTCCCCATGTCCTCACGTCCATTCTCTACGTCTGTGTCTTTATTCCTTTCCTGCCCCTAGGTTCTTCAGAACCTTTTTTTTTTTTTTTTTTAGATTCCATATATATGTGTTAGCATACGGTATTTGTTTTTCTCTTTCTGACTTACCTCACTCTGTATGACAGACTCTAGGTCCATCCTCCTCACTACAAATAACTCAATTTCGTTTCTTTTTATGGCTGAGTAATATTCCATTGTATATATGTGCCACATCTTCCTTATCCATTCATCTGTCGATGGACACTTAGGTTGCTTCCATGTCCTGGCTATTGTAAATAGAGCTGCAATGAACATTGTGGTACATGACTCTTTTTGAATTATGGTTTTCTTCAGGGTATATGGCCAGTAGTGGGATTGCTGGGTCATATGGTAGTTCTATTTGTAGTTTTTTAAGGAACCTCCATACTGTTCTCCATAGTGGCTGTATCAATTTACCTTCCCACCAACAGTGCAAGAGGGTTCCCTTTTCTCCACACCCTCTCCAGCATTTATTGTCTGTAGATTTTTTGATGATGGCCATTCTGACCAGTGTGAGATGATATCTCAATGTAGTTTAGGTTTGCATTTCTCTAATGATTAATGATGTTGAGCATTCTTTCATGTGTTTGTTGGCAATCTGTATATCTTTTTTGGAGAAATTTCTATTTAGGTCTTCTGCCCATTTTTGGATTGGGTTGTTTGTTTTTTTGATATTGAGCTGCATGAGCTGCTTGTAAATTTTGGAGATTAACCTTTGTCTGTTGCTTCGTTTGCAAATAATTTCTCCCATTCTGAGGGCTGTCTTTTCATCTTGTTTATGGTTTCCTTTGCTGTGCAGAAGCTTAAAAAAATTTTTTAAATTGAAGTATAGTTGATTTACAATGTTGTGCTAAATTCTGCTATGCAGCTAAGTGACTCAATTCTACACATATATACAGGATATTGAATATAGTTCCCTGTGCTCTACAGTAGGACCTTGTTGTTCATCCAGTCTATGTATAATAGTTTGCCTCTGCTGACCCCAAACTCCCACTCCATCCCTCCCCCACTCCTCCTCCCCGCTTGGCAACCACAAGTCTGTTCTCTATGTCTGTGAGTCTGTTTCTGTTTTGTAGATATGTTCATTTGTGCCATATTTTGGAGTCCACATATAAATGATATCATATGGTATTTGTCTTTCTCTTTTTGACTTCCTTCACTTAGTATGATAATCTCTAGTTGCATCCACGTTGCTGCAAATGGCATTATTTCATTCTTTTTATGGCTGAGTAATATTCCACTGTATATATACACCACATCTTCTTTATCCATTCATCTGTCGATGGACATTTAGGTTGTTTCCATGTCTTGGCTCTTGTGAATAGTGCTGCTATGAACATAGGGGTGCATGTATCTTTTTGAATTACAGTTTTGTCTGGGTATATGCTCAGGAGTGGGATTGCTGGATCATATGGTAGTTCTATTTTTAGTTTTCTGAGGAACCTCCATACTGTTTTCCATAGTGGCTGCACCAACTAACATTCCCACTAACAGTGTACGAGGGTTCCCTTTTCTCCACACCCTCTCCAGCATTTGTTATTTGTAGCCTTTTTAATGATGGCCATTCTGAGTGGCATGAGGTTGTACCTCATTGTAGTTTTGATTTGCATGAAATTTAAAAATTAATTTTTAGGCTTCTACCTGTTTTATTTTAACCTGAAATGCAACCCATCTCTGTGTAATTAGGAAAAATCAGATAATATTAAGGAAAGCATTTTTTTTTACTTCTCTTATTTAGACAAACAATTTATGGTTTAGTTAAAAAATATCATCTTCTTAGCTAAGATGTAATTATGTCCTGAGATCTTCTGGTGAAAAAAACAGTTAAATCTTTTTATAGAGAAAGTTAAGAAGATACATGAGCACCTTTAGAATAATAATGAATGAACAAAAGATTTAACAAAATGTTTCTCAAAAGCATCAAAATTGCTACCTTCTTCCCAAATTTTGAGATCTGGAAGAGTCCAGTTTTGAAAAGAAGTACATGAACTTGACAACAGAGAAGAAGCGTATAAGAGCTACAAAAATATCTATTGAAGGTTTTATTTTTTTCCTATCAATTACTTTCGCAGCTGAAGTTTCAGGCAGTGTCCAGCATGATTTTTAGGACTAACAGACAAAACTGGTCGTGCACTTTTGCAGGTTTTCCCACTCTATTTATGTATGTTTTATCATGTATTCCAGAGATCTCCTCTGTAACATCTCTTTTGTTTTCCTAGCTTCTGCTTCTGGCAAACAAAATAGCAAAGTGTCTCTGGTGTGCGCAGCTGCTTTGTGGTGCTTCTAGTTTCATTTGCAGCATATACTCACCCAGCTCCCTTCCTCCTGAATTAGAGCCCTACCCCTCTGTTGGGCTGTAAATCACTGATGGACTCGTTAAAGGAACACAAAATGTAACACACGACACTCCTCTCCCTCACTTCTCACTTCTCTAAGCTACCAATTTGTCTTATCCTTTATTAGGAGGTACCGTGATGGGAAATCATCTAAGATGCTGCTGAGGTTTGGGGGAGTAGTTGCAGGAGGCTGAAAGGCCTGACTGCCAAGAAGGGGACCAGAGAAAAAAGTGCAATTTTATGACTTGGCTCTGCTGAGAATTTAAAGTGGGAGGACTTTCTGAAACTCCTGCATATTTCAGCAGGTAAGAATTTGGCTTCCAGTTATGACTAGGATCAAGGGATGCTTGGGGTCTTAGCAACCTTCATGCCAAGGCATGGCTTTCTTTCTTTCTTTCTTTTTTTAAAAATTTTTATTGGAGTACAGTTGATTTATAATGCTGTGTTATTTTCCGCTGTACAGCAAAGTGAATCAGTTATACATATACATATACATATATCCAATCTTTTTTATTCTTTTCCCATATAGGCCATTACAGAGTCTTGAGTAGAGTTCCTTGTGCTATGCAGTAGATCCTTATTAGTTATCTATTATATATGTAGTAGTGTGTATATGTCAATCCCAATCTCCCAATTTATCCCTCCCCCCACCCTTACCCCCTGGTAATCATAAGTTTGTTTTCTACATCTGTAACTCTATTTCTGTTTTGTAGATAAGTTCATTTGTACCCCTTTTTTTTAGATTCCATGTATAAGTGATACCATATGATATTTGTCTTTGTCTGACTTATTTCACTCAGTATGACGATCTCTAGATCCATCCATGTTGCTGCAAATGGCATTATTTCATTACTTTTTTATGGCTGAGCAATATTCCATTGTATGTATGTACCACATCTTCTTTATGGCTTTCTTAAATGGTGGGTTTCCAGGTTCTGGTTAAATATGACCAATATATGACCAATGGTGAGAGCTCACTCTTTCCCCAAACATCCTGAATGAGTATCATGCTGACTAGTCCTTGCTAATCATAAATATAGTAATAACAGCAAACAACTAATATTTATTATGTGCATTTTTAATGTGTCAGACCTATCCTAAGCTTTTTGTTTGTATTAAGTTATTTGTACAGAGAAATGTACTAATGTCATTTCCAGTTTACAGACAAGGAAACTGAAGCTCACAGAGGTCAAGTTACTTACCCAAGGTCACATAAGGTCAGATTTCTGAACGTAGCCTCTAAACTGGTTGCATGTATGACCCAAATTCCTACTCATTCTTCCAAGCGAAGCCAAACTTCTCCTTTTCATCCTTGCACGTCCCTTCTGTGGGTCTGCTCTGGGGTTACAGGGATTAAGCCCATATACCTCTTTTCTTACTTGTCTTCCTCCTGAGAACATTTATAGGACACATCTGTGTTCTGACCCCTTTACATAGAGCATCTCGTTGAACCGATATGGCTATCCTATGAAATAGGCGCTAGTACTTTCATATTGCAGAAAACTAACTTACAATACTTTCTGTGGTCCCAGTTCTCTTCAGAGATGACCAGTGGCCCTTTGACTCAAGCTTGAGTTAATCTAAGGAAAGGACTCTCCTTGGCACAGGAGAAAAGATCCATTCCCATCTCTTCCTTTGTTAAATATTTGATTTATTTTCTGGACAGCCTATGATAAAAAAAACCTTGGCTAATCATCTCAGAGTTGATTAATTTTTTTTCATGCACTTTGGGTTTTATTCATTTGGCACTTAATACACAAAGATATGCTTTGCCAAGAACATATGTGGAAGATACAGGCAACACCTGATTCGTTTCTCGGTTATGATTTGTCAGACCCTGCTGTGTGAAATCGTTGTATTTCAAGGAGTACACGTTAGGTTTCTAGAGGTGTCTTCGATTGGGGTGAAGAAATGAAACAGCAAAATCTGTTTACCTCTGGCTCCTCTTCAGCACTCCTCGAAGTTCATTTTGGATTTTGCTGCTGAATTATATTCTACCAGTTCCTCTCTCTAGCAATGAACTATCTGTACAAGTTTCAGGTCAGTGTGCAGAGGTAGTAAGTCATTTTTCCTGCTTTTCTTGGATTCCCCCAGTAGGCCAAGTGAGAGGAATTTCCCCTGAATGCATGATTTACAATCTTCTCACAGATGATGGATTTACACTTTCGTGGTGAAAATGAAGCTCTCCTCCCAGCTACCAATTGTTTGGTGGTTTCACTCTTGAGAAAAGACATGTATTTTAAAAAACGTTAAGCTTATATTTAACCTAGCTTTGAGTTTCAGGAATTGTGAATTGTTTATGCTTACAGTTATAATATTGGATTAACAAACTGTTAATATTTTAAATATTTTGATAACTCCTTTACTATGGTAAAGAGAAATTGTTCAAACAAGAAGAGTCTATCAGAGATTCCCTTTTCATAGGACACGGTGATTAAAAAAAAATTCCTGAGAAATGTACTTTGATCTTAAAGTTTAAAAATCTAGCATAGACATCATTTTAAATGATTTTTCCCCCTTTGATGTTTCTTGTCATTAATTGACTTATGTTTATTTTTCTGTGTTCATCATGAGATCAGGAGAACAGCTCATGTATTCACTAGTATATCATGGATAAACACATAGTGGATACTTTATCATTCAACATTCAAACAATATTAAGAGTAAGTGCCTTCTGAAACAAAAGTGAGCTGCAAAGTGAATTTCTGTCCGTTGATGTTCATTTTCTTGTTTATTCTCTGCATAAAGCAGGGACTCTCTCCTAGCAAAATGCTAGGAGTCCCTTCTTCCCCACCCACCGCCCAGTCCTGTAGGCAGAGCCGCTCATAAGGTTGGAAGTAGCTCACCCTACGTAGTGCTTAATTATCATGTGCCAATGGGAAAAATTAGCTATATTCCTGCCTTTTTCTTACCATCCCAAGGATGATTCTTCTACGCCAGAGTTTCTCAGCCTCGACACTGTTGACATTTGGGGCCAAATAAGTCTCTGTGGTGGGAGCCTGGTCTGTGTATCGTAGGATATTTAGTAGCACCCCTGGTTTCTACCTGCTGAATGCCAGTAGCAACGTCCTCTCCAGTTGTGACAACAGAATGTCCCCAGACATTGCCATATGTTCCTTGGGGCACAAAATCACCCTTGGTCGAGAACCACTCATCTAAGCTCTTGTTTCCTTCACCATTTTGAGTTAGTAGGGGCAGCATTAAGAAACTTCTGGATTGCTGGTAAGCTGGACTTCCGTGGTTAGGGTCTGTGTGTCAGTTATTTCTCTTGGGCAGTGGCTGATGAGAGAAGGCAGTGTGGTACAGTGGAAACAGTACTGTCCTTGGAGTGGGTACCCCCATCTTTTCCTTGCAAAGTCTCTAGCAGTTTTCCTGACCTTTCTGAGACTAAGTTTCTTTTTATGTAACCTGGAGATAATAATCACTGCATTAATATGCCTGACTCATAATCCACTGTAAACATGAAATAAAATAATGCATATGAAAGGCCTTTGCAAACCCCAAAAGGTTGCATCAGTGGGTCCCTTGTCCGGCAATATAATGTTAGATTATTAGCGCAAAAGAGGTAGTGACAACACATTTGTCAAGTCCAATACTGTCTCTTCTATTCTGGCAAAGCCGTGTAGAAATTATTCACATGCCCAAATTACACTACAGCTTTGCTGTAGCGTCAAAACAAATGTGCACGTATGAGTGCATATAACTTGATGAATATGTAACTTGGATGACTATTTAGAAAATTGGGGGAAAAATGGTAAAGCCTGAATTTAACCATTTCTAGCAACACTTCAGAGAGCCCACACAGGGCTTTTATACGTCCAGAAGTGGAGAAGACAGGCTCGTTTTACATCAGAATGAGCTCCCAATGTAAATTGGTGCAACCTCTGTGGAAAACAGTGTGGAGGTTCCTCAGAAAACTAAAAATGGAATTACGTTATGATCCAGCAATCCCACTCCTGGGCATATATCCAGACAAAATTATAATTCAAAAAGATCCATGCACCCCCAGTGTTCTTAGCAGCACTATTTACAATAGCCAAGACATGGAAGCAACCTAAATGTCCATCAACAGAGGAATGGATAAAAAAGATGTGGTACATATATAATACAGTGGAATATTACTCAGCCATAAAAAAGAATGAGATAATGAGATAATGCCATTTGCAGCAACACAGATGGACCTAGAGATTATCATACTAAGTGAAGCAAGTCAGATAGAGAAAGACAAATACCATATGATACCATTTATATGTGGAATCTAAAAAAATGATACAAATGAACTTATTTATAAAACAGAAATAGATGCACAGACATAGAAAACAAACATGGTTACCAAAGGGGAAAGAGGAGGAGGAGGGATAAGTTAGGAGTATGGGATTAATAGATACATACCACTATATAGAAAATAAACAACAAGGATTTACTGTATAGCATGTGGAACTATATTCAACATCTTGTAATAACCTATAATGAAAAAGGATCTGAAAAATAATATATATACATATATATATATACCTGGATCACTTTGCTATACACCTGAAACTAATACAACATTCTATACTTCAATTTAAAAAAAGACTTTTACTCCAAAGTTAGTCTCTACTGCTGTTTTCCTAAAATAACTGAAGGGAAAATGGCTTGGATTTTGCCATCTCCAAATTACTTAAAACTGATGGAAAACTTCTTGAGAGGGAATGGTTGACATTGTGAAAACACAGTTTAAAAAAATTCTGGGTTCAAATCTTGTCTCCTGTTAGTACTAGGAGGATATGAATATGAACAAGTCACGTAAACGCTATAGCCATCAGTTTTCTCATTCATTAAATGGAGATACTAATGCATATTTTGGAGGGCCGTTGGGAGGATGAAAGGAGAAAATAGCATTAAAAAACAGATGACTAATATAATAATAAGCTACTCCTCAGGCACCAGACTGTTGGTGTGAGAACACGATTTTGAACTCTACACAATTGTAAAGGCAAATCTGAGTGAACATTTTTTTTTTAATCCCAGGCTTTCTTCATGTGAGCAAGAGAGCAGAGAACAGTCCACTCTAGTTGTTCATCACTATTAACTGCAATGGTATGAAAAAATAATCACGACCGCCCCCCTTGACCGTCCATGTCCCACATAGCACCAAAGATGAGAAGGAGCCTCTCAGATGGGAGGAGTTTGGAAGATCTTGTGGAGGAGGCTGGCTTGGAGGGGCAGGGCGGGCATGGCCCCTGAGTCAGACACTTCCCATGCATCAGGTGCTTCAGGAAGCATTCCTGTGTGTTTTTTCTTGTTTTTTTAAATTAATTAATTAATTTTGGGCTGTGTTGGGTCTTCGTTGCTGCGCACGGGCTTCCTCTAGTTGCGGCGAGCGGAGGCTGCTCTTCGTTGTGGTGCGCAGGCTTTTCACTGCGGTGGCTTCTCTTGTTCCAGAGCATGGGCTCTAGGCACGTGGGCTTCAGTAGTTGTGGCACGCGGGCTCAGTAGTTGTGATTTGTAGGCTCTAGAGCGCAGGCTCAGTAGTTGTGGCGAATGGGCTTATTTGCTTCAAGGCATGTGGGATCTTCCCGGACCAGGGCTCGAACCCATGTCCCCTGCCTTGGCAGGTGGATTCTTAACCACTGAGCCACCAGGGAAGCCCTTTTCTTGTTTTTTGAAACAAGTGGTTGTTGCATTTTCTTTGCAGAGCTCTTTGATGCAGAAAACATATGACGTGCAGGAAAAATTCAATGTGTCTATGCCTCACCTAGCCAATAGACCAGGACTCCCTTGAAGACACATATTTTCTGTGTGTGCGGGCATGTGCACCTAGTTGGTATAACATACAGACCCTGGCGTCAGATGGCCTGGGTTCAAATCTTGACTTCACCTCTTACCAAATCTGTGTCTTGTTTTAGTTATTTCATCTTCTCCACCCTCTGTTTCCTCATCTTTACAAAGATATAATAATAGAACCTACATTATAGCCTTTTGGGTGAAGATTCAATGCATTAGGATATGCAGAGTATATGGCACAGAGCCCTGAATAAATGTTTGTTATTATTGCTTCACGTGGCTTTGCTGTTCATGTTCCCGAAATGCCCTCCTTCCTCATATAAACCTGCCAGATTCCTGCTCATTCTTCCAAACCGACCTTGACTCTCACCTCCTGAGAGAGGTCATTTCCATCCCGCCTCTTCTCCTTTGGCTTCCAGAGCACCCCGGCTCGTTCCTCTTTATGGCTCCCTGTGTTGGATCGTGAACTTGAGGGCATTAAGCCCTCAAAAACACGCCTGGCACAGAGTAGGGAGGCAACCAGTAAAAGCATGGAAGAGTGAGTGTGGAGGAGCAGCTCAGTGAATTTTGTTCAGTTGATTTCATCAAATGGGAGGAAATGGGTTGAAGCTAATGAGTGGGCAGTTACTCCAACTAACTTTGAAAGAGTTGAAGAAGTTGGCACGGAAAAGGTGTGTAATTTTTTTACATTCATGTGCCTTTAAGAAAACGAGTCAGCGGAACCGAAAGCAACAAGGCTGTTAATTAACTCTGATTAGAGAATTTATTCTCAGTACTTTGTAGAGGGATAGATAATTGTAATGTTTGTAGTGAACAAATTACTTATCTCTTTGAGGCATTCCCACTTGGCTAAGCCCTCTTTGATCATGGAGACATATACACACAGGCGATCATGTATTCGTTTTACATATGAAAGCCTTGGGTTCCTTTAATCCTTATGGGACAGAAAGATTTATCAGTGAAAAACAGATCTGAACCCTCCTGACCTCACCTCGACACAGAAATCCTTAATTCGGGTATAAGGACAGGCTGGAAAGAGCAAATGCTTTTAACTAACGTCAACACACTCTGGCACTCTTTGTAATTAATCAGGGCAGAAAATTTGCAGACAAGAGAGTAACATAGGCCTCTGCAAGTCATATTCCTGTCTAATCAGCAATAGCACACACTTTTTCTTCACTCCACTTGGCGTTTCAAAAGGACCATCATTTGAAAATGACAACTGCTATTGTTGGGAATCGCTGGAAACTTGGTCAGCCTTTGAAAACCTAGTGTTTGTTGTTGCAGGCAAGGAATGGTAATGCACTTTGGTTTCAATTAGTTATCCCAAATAATTCCCCCCCTAGAAACCACTAAATCCAGACCTCTTTCTGTGACAAAGCCTGTCTCCATTAAATCTATGTATTATTTTATAACAAGAGAATATAAAAGCATGAGAAAATGTTGGCTGAGAATATAAATAAAAAACATGAATGTAAGAGTGGGAGTGTAAAAGTGAATGATTTTATTCGAGTGGTGCTTAAAAGGGGGTGACTCCACATTCCCAGCACGTGGGATTACGGTCCCCACTGTGGTGAGAAGTGGTCAGGCTCTTGCCAGGTTAGAGTCTGGATGCTTTCATAGTTTTACCATGAGTTGGTAAACCCATTAAAGATGACATCTTACAAGGAGAGGTGGTTAGCATTTTTAAGTGAATTGGAACACTTGAGAATGGTTCTCGTAGTTTTAATTGAGAAGTTATTTTTAAATGGCTTCCATTACTTAGATCAGGAAAGACAATGAGGCATGGTAGAAAGACTCAAGATGAAAGAGCCCGAGGGCTTCCCTGGTGGCGCAGTGGTTGAGAGTCCGCCTGCCTGCCGATGCAGGGGACGCGGGTTCGTGCCCCGGTCCGGGAAGATCCCACATGCCACGGAGCGGCTGGGCCCGTGAGCCATGGCCGCTGAGCCTGCGCATCCGGAGCCTGTGCTCCGCAACGGGAGAGGCCACAACAGTGAGAGGCCTGTGTACCGCCAAAAAAAAAAAAAAAAAAAAAGAGCCCCAGATGTTGGTTTTGAGGACATTATTTATATTTATATTTTGTACGAGCCTCAGTCTCTTAAAAACGTGAGGGCAAACATGCCCACTCTATAGGTTTCTTTGGGGACTAGATGATATTGTGCCCATAAAGAGAATACAGTAGGTACTTAGTGAATGATAGTGGCTGTTATGTTTTTTATAACCATGAACAGCTCACTTATATTCTAGGTAAGAGGTAGTGTCTATAAGAATAGAAAAGAATACATGGGCCAGAGATGTCAAGGAAATAGGTAGTGTGAAATCAAATGTCTTCTAAAAATTTTCTGTAGAAGGTGGTGATGGTTACAATATTTAACAACTGGTATGACATGGGCACCAGTCAGAATGGATGAAGGTCACATCTCTGGGGAGTGGGAATCGTGGGGGCCATCTGTGCCAGGCTTCAAGCCTTTGGTTGCTGGATCACATGGAGATGTTGTTTGGGGCAGCTGGGGCAGCTAGAGGCTCTAGAGTGTGGGGGAAAGCCTTGGAGGAAATGGCTCTTTATCAAACTGTTTGGTTTTCATCAGGTACAGAAGTATTTCAATATGTAAAAAACCAGTGCAGACTTATCAGTGCCTACTGGCTATCAGCCTTGTCTGTAGAGAAACTAATCATGAAAATACTGCTACCCAGGTGCTGTAAGGATCCTGTGACATGTGCTCTGTTACACTGAAGTACAAGCATAACTCCACGCGGGGCTGGTCGGGGATGGGGGCAGCTTGTGAAGGGTAGGGACCAGGTTCCCAACTTCTGCTTATAATGAGGCCAGCCTGGGACTCAGATCTGACTCGCATGCTGTGTTTTGCTTTACTGTCAAGTAAAGTCAGACCTCTGCTGAGCTCTGATTCCCTCATCTGTATGGGGTCCTTCCCAATCCAGAAGCTCATATGATTCGGTCTTGTGGCAGCGCCACCTTCAGGAATCACAGTTTATCATTCACAGGCATTACTGGCATCAGCTGAAGGACACTGAACAGAACCCAAATACACAGCCCACAGTTATACTTACTGATCCTGTTTCCTCTTCCAGTCACTCTCCTTTGTACACTTTAGCATCCTTCTCTTAACTCCCCTCGTTGGGGGTCTATGTGTGTGTGTTGTATATGTGTGTACGTGAAGGAAGGCATGCACTGTAGGGGAAGAACCCTTTACTATCCCAAATATGCTCAGCACTTTTTTCTTTCTAGCTCTTTCCTTTTAGCCCTTTATCATTTAACTCAAATTAACCCCTGATGAGCAAGAAAAATGGGAAGAGGATATTAGGCTGATAATCAAAATATTTTCTTTGGCTAGTGGGTTGAAAAAGGAAGACTGGGAGTGTAAAATGGTGCAACCACTTTTGAGAACTGTGTGGCAGTTTCTTGAAAAGGTAAACATTCACATACCCTACGACCCAGCAATGCTACTCCTAGATATTCACCCAAGAGAAACACAAGCATAGGTTCACACAAACACTTGTATATAAATGTTCATAGAAGCTTTACTAGTAACAGCCCCCCAAATGGAATTAACTCATCAACCGATGAATGGATAAACGAAATGTGGAATATCTATGTAATGGAATACTGTTCAGAAAGAAAAAAGGGATGAAATCCTGAGACATGCTACAACATGAGAGACGCTCAACAACAGGACGTTAAGTGAAAGAGGTCTGATGAGAATGGCTACCTACTATATAATTTCATTTAGGTGACGTGTCCAGAACAAGTGAACTTATATAGCGAGAAATCAGAATTGTTATCACCAGAACATGGGGTCAAGAGAGTTAACTGTAAATGGAGAAGGAGGGAAGATGCTGGGGTGATGAAAACGTTGCCTGTCACGTTGATAGTGATGCTTACCTAGATGAATAACCTAATCAGATGCAGCATTTTATGGTATGTAAGTTATAGCTCATAAAGTTGATCTGAAATATTTGAATAAATAGCAAGTAGTGAACCAAAAGTTTAATACTGTAGGTGGTTAAGTGAAGCCATGTATATGTTACCCAGAAAGTACCTGGAAGGTAGTAGGCTCTCAACCCGTCTTTCCTTCCCTTCCTGTTCCTGCCTGTGTTCCCAGCCCGTCTCCCTTTCTCTGTTCTTCCTCCCTCTTCTCCTTTCCTCCTCCATTCATCCCATATTATTTTCTGCTTGACAGTTCACCAGTGCTAATCTTTGCTAAGGTGTGAATGGCCAATAGGATGTAAATGTGTGGTTGCTCTCCAGGGTCCCTTAGGCAGGAACTCTTGAGTTGGTCTCTCCATGGCCGTTGTGAGGGATTGGTCCCTGGGGATAGAATTTTTTTTCTACATAGTAGACTTTGAAAGAGGGCTGTTATTAATTAGCCCAGTGTATTCTTGGCTGGGGAAATGTAACCATTTATTTAGTAGAAA
Source organism: Mesoplodon mirus (assembly GCF_964341445.2). NCBI lineage: Eukaryota > Metazoa > Chordata > Mammalia > Artiodactyla > Ziphiidae > Mesoplodon > Mesoplodon mirus. The sequence goes on from NC_138995.1 coordinate 10,659,874, forward strand.
AACAAAGATAAATCTCCAGATAGGCACTCTGCATTAATCAGACAAGTGGAATTTCAGGCTTTATTTCTCATGTCGGCTCTTTGTTGCTGTAGGAGAGGGTAGCATTTGTGGAAAGACCATCACCTTTTAAGTCAAGCAGATCTCCGCTTGAGTCATAACACTGCTCGTTAGCTAAGTGACAGGGCGCTCTTAGCTTTAATTTCTTACTACGAGTTGACATTTGGAAACCAGGCATGAAAGAGGGATATGAGCTAGGCTAAAAGAAGTTCACCGTGAAATGAAGAGAAGTTTCGGTCTCCTGGGTGAAACTGGAAACTCATGACTGGGGCGCTAACTAGTCAGGGGACATACGGTTATACTAAAGGAATAGTATCTGAATCTGTTTGTATTTTTACTTCCTATTATATTCTTTAGTAAGTATGGTAATACAGACACAACCAAAAGTGAATTATAGCTAGGTTAGGTAACTATCTGGTTAGTTGCTGTGGGCTAGAACTAAAGATCCAGAATGTATGTTAAAAATTCTCAAACCTGACGGTCATAAAGCACTACTTTGTTCTTCCAAGTGTGTCTTTACATATATTATTCTGATGATCACAAAGGCTCAGTGAGGAAGGGGTCTGATGATACCACTCATCTGTGTTTTAAAGGCAAAGGAACAGGAGCCTTGGTACATTAAGTGGTTATTCAAGATTCATAGCTGGTTCGTCGAAAAGGCTGGCCCAGTCTCCTCATCTTCACTGTGTGCTTTGTCATTGAGTGATGCTGTCTGTCCCCCCAACAATGCTGTTTTCAGTGTCATCCCTTGTTGTAGTCTTTGCCGTCATCACCTGTGGCCCTTTGGATAGTGTTGGACTTTACACTTCTGAGTCGTGTGTTACACATTAGGTCACCTTTGCCTTCAGATGCAGAAACCTCTTCATAGGGGTCACACACCAGATCTTCATGGAGGCAGCCTGGTTCAGTGAAAAGTACATGGGGCTTGGGGATAGAGAGTCCTGGGTTGACCTCTCTGTCCTGATGTTCTCTGTTTGTATAATTTTATGCAAGTTTCTTATCGCCACTGAGGCTTCCTTTCCGCATCCTTCAACCAAATTCCCCTGAGGAATGAAATCACATATGCACAATCCCTGGCCTGGAATAATCCCCAACAAATGATGACTCACCTTTTCTTCCTCCCTGCCTACGCATTCCTAGCTGGGCTTCATCCTACAAGAAAAGTAACCATCAAGAGCAGAAGGAACGGAGCCAACAGGGAACCGACAGGAACCTGCTTCTGCCTTCTTCTTGGGTGCTTTGAGAGATCTCTGCAGTTTACTATGGTTAATTTTCTGCCAGTGTTGATCATTTTGAGGAGTTTTTTAAACCCAAGAATGGCTTTCTAATTCTCAGAGGAGAGGCTGAGGTGGAAAATGAGGCAACTAGTTTATTTTCAGTTCTCCATCAAAACAGAGCCCCTGTTCCTTCTTGCTGTGTCTGAGGAAAGGTTTTGCTCTTCTGTTCACATAAAGATCAGAATTTAACCATTGATTTCTCTCCAGGGAAGACGTAGCAGAATTTCTAGAGGGTCTGGCTTGTAAGCATTCATTGTCTCATGAGCTGCACGGAGCTTTAGAGGTTATATGGCACAATCCTCTTACTTTACAGATGAAGAAACTGCCCTTTGAGAAGGGGAAATGCCTTGTCCAAGTTCATCCAGGGAGAAACTCGTGTAACCTTTTGGCTCCCTTGAAACTTCTCCTGTAGACTTACTTCCTCTTTATGATGCAATAGTGAGAATAAAAATCCCAGAGGTGACTCTTTACATCATTCAAGAAGCCTTTTTAGCAACTTTATCAAAATGGGAACTTATCCATAAGAAACAGAACTATTTAGAAGAAGTTTAGAGGCAGGAGTTTTACTTACTTCAAAGAGTGCTTGCTATACACAGTTAATTTACTTAACAAACCTTTTCTTTCTAGAGGACGGTCTGTGGATGCACTTCCAGGGGGACTACAAACCCCTGAAATTAACTACAAAACTTTCTGTGTGTTTCCTGATGAGAGGGTCAGGTAGATTCTGCAGCCCCCGGATTCAGCCAAACATAACCTTCCTTCAAAGTCTGTACTACAGGGTAACAAAGGAATAATCTCTTGAGTATCTTTGGTTTTTAATTAGAGAAACTTCTAGATGTTTTTTATTAGATAAGCTTAAAATTGTGTGTGGTCATCAGTGGAAATTGGGAAACATGCAGTGGAAACTCCAATAACTCATCTCCTCTCCTGAAGTTTGGTTGGGCAGCAGAGAAGAATCTAGTAGAACCTTCTGACCTTCTCCCTCCCCACCTTGCTCACTTTTATCCGGGCGCCTTGTCCCTAATGGTCAGCAACATATCACTTCCAAGCCCGGCTGCATGACATTACTTCCCCTCTTACTCAGCCTTCTCTTTCCTTCCTTCTTTAGGAAGATTTTCAACGGTAATTTTATATCACAAGTGATTTACTTACATGATGACTTAAAAAATCTTACACTTGAATAATATGTGACTTCAGTGTGTGTGTGTGTGTGTGTGTGTGTGTGTGTGTGTGTGTGTGTGTATTCGTCTTATGGACCTCTCTGATGTTCAGACTTGTTCCTGTCTCCTTCCCCAGGAAAATCTTTATCCAACTTGCCCTGCTCTTTCTTTTCAACATGAGAACCAATGCAACATGATATACTTTGGGAATAGTTAATCCACAGATATTTTGGATACCTCATATTTCTATCAGCAGTTATTGGACCTGTGAAAAATAAAGATGGGCCAGACATTTTTTTAGGCTGCCATAGGGATTACAATTCACTTCCTGGCTCCCATCATTTGCCAAGCACCCACTATGTTCAACATGCTGGGAATACGAGAAAAAACTCCACAAGATGTGCCTTTAACCCAGTGACCACGTTCTATGTATACGCGTTGCAAAACGTTGCCAATTTGGATAGTTTATGTTTCTCAAGTCTGAAAAGTAATTAACATTTCTTATTTGAAGGTTTTAAAGTGTGAGGAACAGGGCGGCCTGTCTGCTGGTTCTGATGAAAAACCCTTATATAAGCTGGAGGTACCCATGAGGAACCTTCCTCCTCAGGAAGCCTTGGCCTCTGAGTGTCTGCCAAGATCCGCAGAGATCGGGTCTCATAAACCTTTGCTGCGTCATCCCCGCAGTGTCACCCCAGCTCCCCAAACTGGCATGCCCATTTTCCTTCCCCAGCATCAGCCTGCCAGGAGCACTGCCTCTGTTTGCTGAGCTAGGCATCCGTTTTCACGCAGGCTTCTGGGAACAGGCTGGTGCTGTGTGGCTTGTCGCAGGTCCTGTATAAAGTCCAGCAGTCTTGTTCATTTTTCTTCATTAGATCTTTTGGCCAAAAGGCTTGGTAACTATGGATCAACTTTACCAGGAGAGCATTTCTATTTGCCAAAGTGTGGAAAGTCAACTTCATAGCAGCAGCCTTCACAAAGAAATGGAGCTCTTTATAACCCGTTAAGCCAATGGGGAGAGATTTTAGGGGGTCGATGTGAGAAGTAGGATGTAGGAGGAAGTTGAAACATGCAAGAAGCTCCCTGACCAGAAGAAGAGCTCTAAACACCCCAGCCAGACACATCCCTTGGTTGTCTGGCCCCTCCCTACCTCCCATCTCACCCCTGCCTTCTCCCCTCTTTGCTCTCCAAACTTCATCCGTTCTTAACTACAGTTATCCCTAGGGGTTCATTCCAGGACCACCCAACCCCATGAATACCAAAATCCACAGATGCTTAAGTCCCTTGTATAAAATGGTGTAATATTTTCATATAACCTACACACATCCTCCTGTATATTATAAATCATCTCTAGGTGACTTGTGATACCTAATAAATGTAAATGCTATGTAAATAGTTGTAAATACAATGTAGGTAGTTGCTGACACATGGCAAATTCAAGTTTTGCTTTTTTTGGAACGTTCTGGAATATTTTTTCCAAATCTTTTTGATCTTCAGTTGGTTGAATCCGCAACAGATAGGGGGGCCGACTGTACGCCCATCGCGTTTGCTCTCAGTGCTAGGACTTTGCACGTGTGTTAGCTTTATCTGGACTGTTTCCCTCTTCCAATTTGGCTAACTCGTGATTCTCTTTGTATGTTTTCTGTTATCAGGCCTTCTAGAACCTTTCAGATGAGATAGATATGCCTCCTCTGTGCTCGCATAGCCCTTTGTTCTTCCCCTTATGTAAAATGTATTCATCCCACCTAAGGTAATTGCTTATTTTTCCTTGTAAACTCAGCAGAAGAGCCTGTTCTCAGTACAGAATTCAGGATGTGCCTCTTGGATATATATGGAAGTATGATAAGATACTACCATATATCTTGGGATATAGAGTCAGAATTTGAACCCTTTTTTCTAGCTGTGTGATCTTGGGTAAGTTACTTAAAGAAGTCTCTAAAACTGCTTCCTTGTTTTTAAAATGGTGATAGCACCACGATCCTTGTAGGACTGTGGTAAAGATTAAAAGGAAACTTTAGGACGTGATGGATATGTTAATGGCATAGACTGTGGTGATGGTTTCACGGGTATATATTTATCTCCAAACTCATCAAGTTGTACGCATTAAATATGTACAGCTTTTTGTATGTCAATCATACCTCCATAAAGTGGTTTTAAGAAGATTAAAAGGAGATAATGGGCATAATATAATTGATAGATATTATTCATAAATATTCAAGGTCAATTTGTATGGAATGGGCAGCAGCAATTTTAAAGAATGTACCTCACCTTCTACAGGGATAAAGGAAACAAGATCCTCAAATGTGGGCATTATGAAAGCTCATCGTAAGTCTTAAAAAATAAGTTCTTTTTTTTGTGTGTGCGGTATGCGGGCCTCTCACTGTTGTGGCCTCTCCCGTTGCAAAGCACAGGCTCCGGACGCGCAGGCCCAGCGGCCATGGCTCACGGGCCCAGCCGCTCCGCGGCATGTGGGATCTTCCCAGACTGGGGCACGAACCCGTGTCCCCTGCATCAGCAGGCGGACTCTCAACCACTGCGCCACCAGGGAAGCCCCAAGTTCTTATTTTTATAAGTATGTACTGAGCATCTTCTGAGGACCCACATACAATGTGCTTTGCATGTGTTATCTTGGCACAATTACCTTGCAAGATAGGAGTTAATATCTCCATTCCATACATGAGAAAGAGTTTCAAGGAGAGTGTGTAACTTTCCCAAAGCCATGAAAATTGTGGACTAAGAATTTGGACCCGTGTTTGTCTAGTTTACTGTTTCACAATTGGGTGATATTCACCAGCCCCCTCTCGAGGGATCTGTGGCAATGTCTGCAGGCATTTTTCATTATCACAAACTGGGGGAGGAGGTGCTTCTATTATGTGAGTGAAAGCCAGGGATGCTGCTAAACACCCTGCAATGTGTATGACAGCCGCCCTCCCGCAAAGAATTATCCGGCCTCTAAAGAAGATGAGGCACATATATACGATGGAACATTACTCAGCCATAAAAAGAAACAAAATTGAGTTATTTGTAGTGAGGTGGATGGACCTAGAGTCTGTCATACAGAGTGAAGTAAGTCAGAAAGAGAAAAACAAATACCGTATGCTAACACATATATATGGAATCTAAAAAAAAAAAAAAAAAAGAAAGGTTCTGAAGAACCTAGGGGCAGGACAGGAATAAAGACGCAGATGTAGAGAATGGACTTGAGGACATGGGGAGGGGGAAGGGTAAGCTGGGATGAAGTGAGAGAGTGGCATGGACATATATACACTACCAAATGTAAAACAGATAGCTAGTGGGAAGCAGCCACATATTACAGGGACATCAGCTCGGTGCTTTGTGACCACCTAGAGGGGTGGGATAAGGAGTGTGGGAGGGAGACGCAAGAGGGAGGGGATATGGGGATATATGTATACGTATAGCTGATTCACTTTGTTATACAGCAGAAACTAACACACCATTGTAAAGCAATTATACTCCAATAAAGATGTTAAAAAAAAAAAAAAGAATTATCCAGCCCCAAGTTTCAATAGTGCTGAGGTTGAGAAACTCTGGTCTGGTTTCACCACATTAAGGTTTTCCTTCTTTCACCCCAGAGATAAAATGTTATTTCATTAGTGTGGTTTTGATCGTATGGTATCATATAAGAGGGCAACGCCATTTCAGAAAGTTCTCTGTGCCAATAAACTCAAATAACTCTGTGCCCTATATAAAGGGATGGAATAAAAATGGCCATGTAGACATTTACACACTGAACGACCCAATTAGAACTTTGGCCTGCTTATGGTTGAAAAACTCCACACCCAAGAATCTTGGATATGGGAGGGATGTGGAGTGTTGGAAGCAGAAGGAATGCAGACAGAGGTTAGTTCCACCCCCTGCTCTACTTAGTGGCTGATTGTCCTTGGGAAATTTCACAGGATTCGTTTTCTACATCTGCAAAGTGGGGATATTAATTCCTGACTCAAAGAGTTGATGGGAGGATGATGGGACTTAACGTAGTAGAGTGTTCAGCAAAGAATATGGCAGGCATATCCTAGGTGTTCCGTGGTACCCCCAAATGAATATCCTCTCTGAATATGGTTCTTTGCCCATCCTCTGCATGTAAGTGGCAGAAACTCACTTCATACCCAGTGTTGACTTTGAAGACTGTGCTTTTCTACCTCTCCTTGCAACCTTCCCAGCCCTCACCTTTGCCTGATAGGATTGATATCTCAGGAGTTGATGAGGTACCAAAAACCCCCAAGAGAATGGTGACAAATGACGCCTCACTTGGGTAATATTCTCTCACATTCTTTTTCCCACTTACCCCTCATGCCCTCTTTTCACCAGCTGCTGAGTAGAAACTTCTCTGGTCACAGTGGGTGGGCAGAGTGGGGCACCTTTAGTGAGAAAGGATGCTGAGGACATGTGGTCTCTCTGGTCATCTTCACACTACACCTGGTGGATCTCCTCATTTGTCTTCACATATTGGGTATTCAACTGAGCAAAATGCCACTTAACCTACACCTCCGACCTGTCAAAACCTTTGGTAAGCACTGTATAGGCCTTATCCTATTTTATCATGGTGTCCAACAATATATTCAAGAAATGTTTGTTAAATGAATAATTTATACAATAATCTTATGAAGTCAGAACCACACATCCATATTATACAGCATCTCAGAGAGGCTATGTAACATGCTGAGGGTCACAGAGGAGCTATGGGGAAGGACCAGCACTAGGTCCCCAGTTGTCTGATTCCAAAGCCCACATTCTTCAATAGGACAAAGTACCAATGCTTAATGTGTAAGAGATGGCACGCTGTAACCAGTGCCTATTGGTGGTTGGAGTCATCCCAGTGCTGGCTGTAAGTACATCCCACTTCCTCTGACTTGTGAAACCATCCCCTTCATACGTTCGCTTATTTAATAGGTATTGATTGAATTTCTACTACATCCCAGGTACTGTAAGAAAAGCAGAGTAAAACCTCTGCCCACATATAGTTTACACACCAGTGAGGTAGGAGGTGATGGTCCTTAAAGACAGAAACAAATTATAATAAAGAAATGCTGACCAAAGAGACAAATAAGCTACCCAGGTAGAGAATGAAGGAGGTATGCAGGAAAGCTTCACAGAGCAGGTGGTATTTAAACAGAGACTCTAAAGAAAAAGGGGCCAGACACACACAGAGGAAAATGCCCTGTGAAGACACAGACACACAAAGAGAAGAGAACCATGTATGATGGATCAGAGACTGGAGATATGTAGCTGCAAGCCAAGGAGTGCCAAGGACTGCCAGCCACCACCCGAAGCTAAAAGAGAGAGCATCGTCTGCCAGCACCTTCATTTTGGGCTTCTGGCTCCAGAGCTGGGAGAGAAGACATTTCTTCTGTTGCTTTAACACTGAGTTGGTTGTCGTTTGCTAGGTGTTAGGGCAACCCTCAGAAATAAATACAGTAACTCATTATTTGCAGTGATTCTCACAACTGGTCACGGTCTATGAAAGCTAAGGACTCCTACTGGTGAATTGACCATCTCTGAGATGGGAGGGGGCTTCTCCTGAATCCCTGAGCTGGTGACAGGTACAAGAGGGACCCCATATTCTTTTCCATAGTGTTTGTACACATTGCACTCTTCCAGAAGGACTCCAGAGTGCTTCTTCCCCAAGGGTGACTTTGCCAGACATCTTGAAGATTGGCCATCCCTCTGTCCTAGCAGCCACGTAAGCAGCGGGCAGGCCCGTCTTTGCAGCCTGGCCTCAGTGCTGACTATAGCATGAGCTGAGGGGCTGGGTTATACCTCTCGGCCCAGCAAAAGGCATTCTCAGTGCCTAAGATTATTGGCCTCACATCTTCTTTCCCTCCAAAAGGGTCAGAAGAGGGGGAAAATTGGGGTTATGCAGACTGCATCCTCTCTGTGGGGAGGTTTGCATTACCCTAACGTGGACCTCAGATAATTAAGGAAAAAAATAAAGTTTCACTTGCCCCAGAGTGCTTCTTTGCTTGAACAAGTGTTCCTTGTTAACTAAATAAGTTTTTTTTTTTCCCATCCTGAATGGCAACTGCTTCTTCTTATTAGCGCATAGTTGCTCGTCTAAAGAATTGTTTTAAAGAATTGAAAGGGAATATGTTTCAAGAAGAGTGATGAGTTCACTGTTGGCAGGAAAAGAGAATCTTCTAGGATACTAATTGCAGGCATGGATTCAGACAGACTTGGGCACCGGCTGTGTGATCTTGGAAACTTACCTTTCTGAGAGCAATAATTCCTAATTCATAGAGTTCCTTTGAAGATTCAATGAAATAATGTGCATAAGGCTCTCAGAAGTGTCTGCCATTCTTAAGCATTTGGTCAATACCCCATTATAGATATATGGCAGCCTAGGGAATCGTGGTGTTCGCTCAGGAACTGGGACCTGGTGGGAATGGCTTATTAGCGTTCAAGATATTTCCCAGGTTGCACTGCCCAAGGATGCACGAGGTACCAGAATGCCTACTGGTGTGCCACATGGGAGCATCTGAACTCTGTTTGGGTGCCATGAGACAAGTAGGATTCGTCTGGATTTCTCCGTCCATTCCCTGCTTCTCTAGGAAGCCTCCAGTGTTGTGGAGTCTGAGATATTACCCTACTTGCCAGCTAACAAGTTAGTCTGTCAAGGTTTCATGGATGTTGGCAGAAAACGTGATACTCCTGGGTCGGCGACAAAGGACTTTATGATTCCTGGCCTAGCAACCAGCATGAGCTTCGTGTTTGTGTCATCTTCCCCTGCCCTGGCACTCACGGGGCAATACAAAGAGGGCCACATGACACCTACACAAGTTGTAGGGTATGTCACAGAAGAGGAAGCTGATTTTTCCTGCTAGATAGTAAGCAGGCTGCCCATTGCTCCCAAGGGAGATATTATCTCTCTCTTCCAAATCTGTGTGCTGGGCATCCTTTAGAATATGGTACATAACAAAGTCAGTCAGTGCCCCTGCTGACAAGAGGTGCAGGAATGTGTAAGACTCAGGGAAAATCACCTCCCAACAGCACTGCCTATTCCTGTTCTGTGTTAACATGATAAAGCTCTAGTAGTCGTTTACAAACTGTCCCCGTGCCACTCTGGTCTCCTCCCTTTTTCTCAGCCCCCTTCCTGCTTTTAATTCAGAGACAAGAGTGTGATGGAAAAAACACACTCCTTGGAACTTAGTGCAGCTGGGGTTACTGGTATTCACACTTTGATCTGCTTCTCATTCATTATGGAAACTTGGACAAGTGACTTCTTATCCCCAAGCCTCAATCTTTTCATCTGTGAAATGGGGATAAGAATGCCTACCTCACAGGGTGTAGATGTCTGGCACCTAATAGGTGCTTAAAGAATACTGCCGCTATTTATCACCTACACTGGCATAGAATTGCATTCTTGCCACGGGTCAGTCAAGAGAGGAGCAGACATTTTCTTATGAGTGCCCCTGTCCCTACAAAGAGGACTCCAGAGTGGAGGCTGGTCTGAGGATGTGTGAGATATTTTGAACAGAGTTGCACAAACAGAAGCTGGCTTTCCCCATGCTTCCCTTTGGGCTCCCTAAGGAAGAAAGCTCACATGTCATCTTGGTGAGCGGTTCCTAGCTGGCCAACCTCTCCTCATCCTGAAGTAGGGCAGTTTCTTGGATTTTTATGTGGAGCTCACATCCTCTGACCTGTGTATTCCTTTCCGTTTTCCACTTTGCCTCTATTAAGCTAATGCAAAACACCCTCCATCCTCCCACCCTGCTCCTCCCTGGCTTACTTTCTCATCACCTACGCCTCCCCGGGGTCTGCCCCTCAGCTTTTTCCCCTTCACTGCCACCTTTACTGTGCAGGCAAGTTATAACTCACTGTCAGCACCTCTCCCACCTTCCTTCCCAGAGACGCTTTGTCTTTCTTCACTCCAAATGGGCCTTGGCCAGCCTTTGGAGGGCCGGACAGGATGGGAGGGAGGGAATCAGACACACTCCTCCATGCCTGGCTCTCAGAAAGTAGGTAGCTGTATTTCTCCACTGACCTCATTTCTGTTTTGCTAGTTTCTATCGGTTTGGATTTCTCAGGCAGGGCAAACAGAATAAGCCCCCTGCTCCTTAAGGGGTCCAGACTCAAGAAGAGTTAGAGGGCTGCTGATGACCGGGGCTCTGATTCTACCCACCACGTCTTTAGGAGGAGCGGACCTGTCCCACGAGTATAGCATCTGTTTCCTCAGAATCCATATTACCATCTGGCTGGTGACCGCACAGGAGAGAATGACACAGCTTCTCATACTGAAATCTCCTTTCTGATGTTTAGCTGGTCTGTAGCGTCAGATCCCTTTTTATGATGACTTCTGAATATGGGTAGTTGTGGAGAAGCAAAGTGTCAGTTCATTCAAACAAAACTAATCACCAGTTTATCTATCCATCTATCAATTTATACACCTCTCTACCTATTTATCTACCTGCCCATCCCTCCCTCCCTCCTTCCCTCCAACCATCATATCTACCTATCTATCTATCTATCTATCTCTCATCTATCTATCATCTATCTACCATCTGTCTATATGTCTTTCTATCTATCTATCTGACAGTCTATTTCAGATGACCTAAATATAACTGTGGTGTTGGGGATGAATGTCTGTATATTCTGTTCTTTCTTTTTTCTTCTGATGAGGAGAATCTGTATGGTTCAAAGTTTTATAGACATTAATTAGTTTCCAGCTTCTAGAAAATCCTGGCATTCGTGGCATTTGCTATTTTGCCACACCTGGAATATCTGTTCTGTGGGTTTCAGATCAACACTGGCAAATATTCATTGGCCATTCAGGGTTTTGGTATTAGAATATTAGGAGTCTCATTCAGAACCTTCTCTTAACTGGAAGCTTTTCTTTTCCACTTAAAGAAGAAAGTTTAATTTTTTGTTTAAGGAAAAAATACAAAGCAGCTCTGAGGTCAGGGTATTTGTCCATTCTTTTGTCAATGAAAGCAGGGAATGGGGTGATGGATGCCACGTCGCTACATGTTCTCACGAGAAGAGGCAAAACCGAGATGTGCTAGGGAGTGCATGACAACAAGTGGGAAGAACCACTGCCAAAGGGGGTCCAGGAAAAGCAAAGGGCATGACAGCAGCCCTGAGGGGGCCATGCCTTTACCAGAACAGTGCTAGGGAGTGAGAGCTGTGTCACAAGGCAGGGTAGAAGGCTCGTCTTCTGAGCAGTGTCAGATTTCATGGATTGAACTAAAGCCTCCTGCAATCCACTTTTCAGTGGCTCTGGAGTGGCCTGAGAGCCTAGGGTGAGCTCAAGTGGCCTCAGTTACACAAAGAGAAGGGGTGTGAGGGTTGGAGGTGTCTATAGAGATCTACCCTCAGATGCTGCAAAATTGAGAAAGAATCATTTACCTGTGTTCATTGTTCTTTTTGGAATAATATAAGGAGATTTTAAGCCACAAGTGTAGAAACAGAATGTTGACTTATTGAAACACTTGGTTACTTAAAAACTTCCGTATGAGAGGTCGAGGGGTGTTTGTTTACGTTAGGCGTGTTATCTAATCCTATACAATAGCCAGGCACGGCAGTACTTGCCGAAGGAGTGAATAACAGGACTAGACTGTAGGCGAAGGTCCCAGTTATTGATCTGCTCTCATCTTCAGTCCAACAAAGCTTAGTGGTCTGGGTCATTTTCTAATAGGGGATGAGGTGATCCCTTTAGTCATCCAGGGTCCTTGGTTTGATGTCCCTCCCATTGTCTGTCCTTCCTCCCACCCCTTTTTATTGAAATCTCTCCTCAGGAAGGACACAATTATTAGGCTGTATCTTAGTGTGGTTGTAAGTTACGGATTCTGCACGGATTCTGCAGCCTCAGGTGCACTGACTCATTTATAATTGGGAACAAAAGACTTTATCCCCAAGGATTGGATGTCAGGAGACAGAATGGGATAGAAAAACTGAGGATGACCTCTGACCAACAGTCAGCTAGGAACTGAGGCCTCTTCCTGGTTCCCCCCAAACTTATGTCTTCTCTGTCTGCCCTCAGTCACTTCTTTGAGTCTAAGTTTTCTCATTTACAAAGTATGTTAGTTATATCAAGGTCAGATGGTTTTAGAGAGTAAAATGGCAAAAAACAAACAGATCTGTGTAGAAAATACCTGGTATAGTTCTTGGCACATGATAAATGCTCAAAATGGTAGTTATTGTTACTGATATTTTTATGATCACAATCAATATTAGGGACTAGGTTAAAAGGCTAGAAATAATCATGTAGTGAGCCTTTCTAAAATATGTTAAATTTTATTTTAAAGCTTTGTAAAAGACAAGTTTTCACTACGCTGAAATACATTGGAGATTTCATTTAAAATATGGTTCATCGTAATGTAAGTTTTTGCTTTAAAGATTACAGAGAAACTTGGCAATAAAGCAGTTCCTTTAAGAACACTGATAACTGAGTGAAACATCATCAGCCTGGGTGTTCGAACATAGGGAAACAATCCTAACCAGACAGAGAAATTCACACTATGGGAACCCGCCTTCTGAATGCAAGGATGCTATTTTCCTCCTTGACTTTCATGTTGGAATTTAAGTTCTTTTGAAGACAGATGTATCCAATTCAGGCTGGGGTTCAAAGACCATAACATACGAAATAGTCTAAGAGTCAGGGGTGTTCAGGTTTCTAATTTCTGGGTGGACATGTTGGAACTTCTCACCAACTAGAGGATGGCCGAGTACTGCAAACATTCCAGCTGAGATTCAGGCAGCCAGAAGTTCAGCTGGTGTTTACATGAGCCGAAAGGAAAAGTCAAGGTGAGTGGGCAATAGCTTGAGTGCTAGGGAAGGGCTTCTCTGCTCTTTTATGTGCTCTTCCCAAGTGTTTACTGACCACTGCTGGTTGGTCACCTTGCCCTGTACTCACAGAGGAGACAGCAAGGAAGACTCACGGTCTGCCACCAAGGCACTCGCAGTTTAATAGAAGACTCATGTTCACAATGATAATACTCGCTGCACATGCTACTCAAGTTAAGTACAAAGGGTTACAGAAGGACAGTGTGTGTAGCTGCTTAAGTTTTTAGGGATTCAGAGAAGGCTTCTAAAAAGGGGAGTTGCATGGACTGAATATTTGTGTCCCCTCCAGATACATATGTTGAAGCTCTACCCCCAGCCCCAGTGAGATGATATTTGGAGATGAGGACTTTGGGAGGTAATTAGGTTTAGATAAGGTCATGAGGGTGGGACCCTCATGATGAGATTAGTGCCCTTCTAAGAAGAGGAAGAGACACCAGAATTTCCTCTCTCTGCCATATGAAATACAGCAAGAAGACTGGCTATCTGCAAGCCAGGAAAAGGACCCTCACCAAGAACCAAATCTGCTGGCACCTTGAGCTCGGACTTCCCAGCCTCCAGAACCATGAGGAATAAATGTGTGTTGGTTAGGCCACCCAGTCTATGGTATTTTGCTGTAGCAGCCTGAGCAGACCAAGACAGGGTAGCATTAGATTTAACTCTTTTAGGGATGCATACAAGCTCAACAAGAAAGAAGGAATGTTTTTAGCAGAGAGAACAACACATGGAAGGGAGTATGGACAAGCACAGCACAGACACCACATCTGACTCATTTTTCCTCACTATATAGTGAGAAAAAAGAGGGATGAAGTAGTACCAGTTGTGAAGGGTTTTTGTACCAAGCTGAGGAGTTTGACTTCAACTTATGGGCAGATTAGTGGGTTTCATCCAACCATGTCACACCCCTAGTTTACTACTTCTGCGCCCTGCACTTACCTCTCTCATAGTACTTACAATAGGGTGTGCTGAGGACTAGTTATTTATTTGTCTCTTCCACTAAATAGAAAATTCCTCAAGGTTACAGTTTGTGGGTTTTTTTTCCTATTGTGGGGCAGGGTTCCAGACAATGCCTAACATGTAGTAGGAACTCAATAAATAAGTATCCAACAGGTAAACACATTAGGACTTCAAGGAAAGATGACATCTCAACAGGGGCCTGGGTAGAGCTGAGAGGAGAGCTTTCTAGGCAGTGAGAAGAGCAGGCATGATGGCCATAAAGCTTGTAGTCATGGTGTGTTTGAAGAAGACAGAGAAGACTTATGGTCTCTCCCCATGGTCTATGGGGAGGCTGGAGAGTGGTTTAGAGATATAGGACTTGAATGCCTGTTTGGGATTGCACTGACCTCGAATTCTTCCTCTGCTTCGTATGAGTTCCTAACAGCAGACAGTGATAGTGTCAGGTAGCCTCATAGAGGACCCCCAGTACTCCCCACCTCCTGGTACTCACTCCCACTGAGTGTGGGCAGGACCTGTGACTTTCTTCCAACCAACACAATATGGCAAAGGTAGTGGTATGTCACTTCCAAGGTCAGGTTATAAAAGATTGTGATATCTGTCTCACGTTGTCTTTCTCTGACCTGCATCCTTGCTTTCCTGCAGCAAGCTGCCATGTTGTGAGTTGACCTAGTGGTGAGGCCACATGGCAAGGTCTTGAGGATGACCTCTTGCCAACAGCCAGATAGGAACTAAGGCCATCGATCCACAATCCTCCTGAACTAAATTCTGTCAACAACCACATGAGCTTGGAAGCCAGTCCTTCTCTGGTTGAACTTTCAAATGAGATGCCAACCCTGGCTCGTGCCTTGATTGCAGCCTTATAAGTCTGAAACAGAGGGCCCAGCTAAGCTGTGCCTGGATTCTTGATCTATACAAACTGTGAGATAATAAATGCATGTTGTTTTAAGTCACTAAGTTGGTGGTAATTTGTTTTGTAGTAATAGATGACTAACACAGTGATGTTCCAAGGTCCACTGAGACAGAAAGGAGTGTGTGGGATGGGAGAGAAGCTTCGGGGTGGCCTAGCCATTCAGCAGCTGCTTCCAGGAGCATCGGACCTGGCAAGTTTCTGGGTGTGGCTCTGTTGTGATGTTAGCCTAGACCCACTGCAGACAGCTCTGGCTTTGTGGAACTTCGTGGAACTTGGGAAAGAAGCTTCTCCTAGAATGAGTCAACCAATCCAAATCTTTGCTCCAACTCTCACGATCTGTAACAGGCACATCTCGTGGGATCGTCTAGCATCACAGTGAAATGGAAGCACCTACTTATATTTCAGCCAACATTAGAAAGAACAACCCAGCCTAGAGGGTTGAAGCAAGGACTTGGCAGGCCAGACAGAAGGAGAAGTTTAAGAAAAATATCATAGGGCTCATTCAGAAAATCTGTTTTCCACTGACTGTTTTCTTGGGTCTGAAGGAGTCTGAAGATAAATGCTGCAAATAGCAGAGGTCTTTTCCTCTATCTGTTCTGTTCTGTCTCTGAAGTTGAAGGAATCACCCAGGACTCAACTTGCTGTATTGTACGCATTGAACTTGAAAGAAAACCAAAAACCTAGTGAATGCCAGGTATTTCTTCTCGATTCACCCTTAATGCACTTCTGAACTCGCCCAAAATATTGGGATTCTCTCTCCAAATCATGCTTAGTTGATGTCTTAACATTTTAATCAGGGCTTATTTAGCTTTGTAGAGTTTGAATTTTGCTCCAAGTGAAGTATTTGGCTCTGAAGCTGTCTTTTGGGAGTACTGCACATGCTGGAGAGCTTTCCTCCAATAACACATACGTAATTGTTTTTATCGCTTTTATATATTGGGGTTCTAGGTAAGATTACATTTGAAAAACAAAAAGACCTCCAGTAAGAAAATGAAAATCAAAAATTTTAAAGTGTTGCCCAAATCACTGAGTTTGAGCATCTGCAGAAGATGCTAGCCCTCTAAACCATGATAGGGTGTACTTAATTTAATATTTAAAATTATAATTATTAATATAATTTATTGAATGCTTATCTTATACCAGGCACCTGGGCGAATTTATTTCGGGCATCAGTGTGTCCTTTATTTCATACAAACATATTTTAGCCCCTACCAGAGAAGGAAATGGCCTCTGACTAAAAGAAACCAAGGCATCTTGATCCCTGCTTCTGAAGGATCTAGTGCAGGGGCAGGTGACACAGAGATCACTGTGACCAGCAGTCAGGCTCACAGCAGGTGCCAGGTGGCCAGGGGCTACCCCTGTTGACTGGAATAATTAAAAGCACCTCCTTTCACTCTTAAAAATATCCCAGTTTGGAAGATAAATTTTATGGTCCACCCAAGCTAAGGCTAATAGGCCAAAAGTCGTATGTGTGTGAAAAGAACTGCCTTTTGGTAAAATCACTCACATTTCCTGCTTTCACGTAATGTAAACAAAAGTTGATCATCAACATTTATATATTTAATTTACATATCGATAGATTAGGTTCAAATCTAGGGGTTTTACCCTGCCATAAACTATTGGCAATTTTCTAATTCTCTTGACAAATATATAAAATTAGTCTTGGTTTACCCAGGTCAAGGGAAAATGCTATTTAGTTGACTCACTTCTTCTAGCTCTGACCGTTTCCCAGTTGCCATGGATAACATTCATCCTTTGGAGAGCATGAGTATCTGCTTTTCTATATGGAGATGATGACTCTCATGGATTTCTGGGGAGGGAATCTACCACCCACACTGTACTTTCTTTTACTTTCTACTCCTCCAGGAATAATTGTGAATCAGAGAATAGCTATATGGAAATCAGAGCTGAAATGGCCTATAAATCACACGTGTTATCGTTTCCCCAAACTGTGGTTGATTTATGATACACCCTAATGCTTCATTGCTATGGCCACACCATTCTCTTGATATGAAATCACATACGTACACCATCGGGGACCACTTAAAGGCTATACAAAGGGAGACATAAAAACAAAACAGAGTCAAAGTTGGAGATGCTGAGACACATACGGGATGCAAACACATCAGTGGAAAATCTGGGGGAAGCTGGAAATAAATGTTCACAGCATAGAGAGCAAGGGAGACAGTCGTTTGGTCAACACTGGATTATCTAAGCTAATGGAGAATGGAGGGGTTTATACCAGTCTTGAAATAATCAAATGCTCGTCTCTAGGTACGAAAATGCCCCTATGACTTCATCCTCGGGCACTCTAAGCAAAGGAATTGTCAAGATTAGCTGCCAGTCAAAACTGGTCAAGGTTTCCCTTTGGCAGAAAAACGTGTTGGGGGAAAGCTAAGAGCATGGCCAGAGAGAGGAAGACTAGAGGAAGTGGGGCTGATTAAGAGTCCTCTTCCATCCTTTTCTAAGCTAGGCATTGGAGATCCGGGGATGAATTTGGGGAACTGCCCATACCCACGTTCACCCAGATTAAAATTGTAGAGCTGGGGTTCAGCTGCCCATATCCATCGGCATTACCCCAAGAACATACTTCCTCTGATGAGTCAGTCTTGAGGCTTGCTCTCAGTGGAATGTCCTTCATTAAAAAAAAAATCTCCAAGCCCCACGTGTTCCAGAAACCTGTCTGGGATAATTTTCGAAAATACTGCAACAAAGAGAAACAGTCAGTGATGAAGTCATGAAGGAAGCTAATGGGAAACCTAATTGTCCTCCTTTTGGGCTGCCATGAATTTTCTCTCCCTCCAGGGCACGTCTGGAATCAGCTAAAACCCATCAAAGCAGCTCGGGGGATGGGTAGAGACAGAGAGAGCGAGCGATCTGGACCGTGCTTACCTCTGCCAGGGCAGCCCTGTCTCTTCCAGCAGCCTGTCTTGTCCAATTGTGAATGATTTTGCTGCTGATTGTTATTGGGAGATGATTCCACACTTGTGGGTCTTCTCCCTTCACATGTTCTGCCACTTAATTTGTTTCATTTTGCCTGGTTACTTGTCGTCACTTTGGGAATTGAGCACAATGTCTTGGTCAGATGGACTTGAGTTCAAGTCCTAGCGCTGTCTCTTGTAAGCTGTGATCAAGTTAGCTAGTCTTTCTGAGTCTCAATTCTCTCACCAATAAAATGGAGGTAATAATATCTACATTGTAATGTACTTATGAGAACTGGACAGACATAAATAATCTGGCATATTGCCTGACATATAGTAGGCACGAAGTATGACTATGCGTGTGTGTGTGCGTGTGTATGTGTGTGTGTGTGTTTGTGTGTGTGTGTATTAGTCAGGGTTCTCCAGAGAAGCAGAACCAATAGTAGGCGTATATCTTCCTTCCTTCCTTCCTTCCTTCCCTCCCTCCTTCTTTTTCTTTCATCATATATATAATCTATCTAATTAATCTATCTATCAATCTAATCTATCCTCTATCTATCTTTCTACCTATCAAGAGATTTATTTATTTATTTATTTATTTATATTTATTTATTTTTTTTGCGGTACGCGGGCCTCTCACTGTTGTGGCCTCTCCCGTTGCGGAGCACAGGCTCCAGATGCGCAGGCTCAGCGGCCATGGCTCACGGGCCCAGCCGCTCCGCGGCATATGGGATCCTCCCGGACCGGGGCACGAACCCGTATCCCCTGCATCGGCAGGCGGACTCTCAACCACTGCGCCACCAGGGAGGCCCTATTTATTTATTTTTAATATTTATTTTTTTGCGGTATGCGGGCCTCTCACTGTTGTGGCCTCTCCCGTTGCGGAGCACAGGCCTCGGACGCGCAGGCTCAGCGGCCATGGCTCACGGGCCCAGCCGCTCCGCAGCATGTGGGATCTTCCCGGACCGGGGCACGAACCCGTGTCCCCTGCATTGGCAGGCGGACTCTCAACCACTGTGCCACCAGGGAAGCCCCAAGAGATTTATTTTAAGGAGATGGCTCATGCAACTGTGGAAGCTTGATAAATCAAAACCTGCAGGGTAAGCTGGCAGGCTGAAAACCCAGGAAGAGTTGCACTTCTGGTCCAAAGGCAGTCCTGCTGACAGAATTCCTTCTTACTTGGGGGAAGTCAGCCTTTGTTCTATGAAGGTCTTCAACTGACTGGATGACGCCCACTGCCATCATGGAACGTCATCTGCTTTACTCAAAGGCCATCACTTTAAATTGTTAATCTCACCCAATAAACACCTTCACAGAAACATCCTGAATAATGTTTGACCAAATATTTGGGCACCATAGCCCAGCCCATCACAGCATGTACCTATTTAAAATTGGGACCTGTGTGGCTCCTTGAATGCATCAAATAATTATTTGCATCAGATAATTGTAGGCAGCCTAGACTTCCTAATAACTTTTGAGTAGTCACTGGCTTTCTGTAGAAAAAAATTTCAGTAACTTTGGCCAGTCATTCCAGACCCCACATTTTGGATCTTTCAAAATTTATTCCACTGTGGTTGTCCATGCCAAATCTTGAGTTAAGCAAGACTCCTCTCTCCAGCTGACCTGAAGCAAATCTTTTGGAGGGAAAAAAAAAAAAGAAACAACCAGAAAAATGAACATGTCTAGGCAGAGATAGATGCTGAAGAGAAAGTAAATCCATTCACTCTTTCCTCAGCGACATGTGATCACTCTGGCACTGTAAACTCTTCATTTTGGCTTTATTGGCATCGTGCCATGGCTTTGATGGCGAGACCACAAAGCTTTGTCAGTTCCTTGAGGTCTACAGGACTTCTCAGAGTGGATAGTGAGCTGTCTGTTCTATTACCACTCTAACCACATGAAGCATATTTTCCAATCATGGTGGTCTTTGGACCCCCTTGAAATGGGCCTTTTACATATATAAGGATGGGCTCAGTCCAAAGGACTCTTGCACCTTCAGATAAAGTCACTAACATTGCAAACCTGGGGTGCAAGCCTGCGTGGATCATGGGTCTTATTTTCTATAACTTGCCTCTTGGCTTTTGAGCCGTTAACCTTGGCTTCCTCACTTGTCTGTCTCAGATTATGGCGTCTCTTGGTGTCACTAAATTACATAAGTCTTTGACCACACCCTTGAGCTGCCTCCGTAAAGAAATATGTTTAAGGGAATGCTGTGCTTCCCTGGCCCTCCCCTACTTATGGTTTTTCACTCTCTTTATGCCAGCAACCATCTTGGAAGATCAAACTGATATGGAATGAGATAGGGCAAGCTAGATAGACAGCTCCTTAGATATTTTAGGTTGTTTTTAGACCGTTATTCCAGATTGACCACATCTCTGTGGATTCCTTTGTGTAGGAGTTTTCCTAAAGAGACCCACATGCCAAACGTTTTTCTGGGGTAGCCAGTGTTTCTACTTTTTCAGCTTTTTCCATCTCTGTTCTTAGCATACACTTGAAGGGGAGGCTTTCTCTCTCATCTCCACATGGCCTCTCATATGTCTGGGCCATTTGCCTAAATTGCCTCTGTCTTTCCTACAGGGCTACCTAAAAAACTCTTACTCATCCCATCAAGTTTAGGTCAGATGGATGGAAGGAGCCATGAAGATCTCAGAGGTATCCCAAAGTTTTAGTGCCGGCTTTACCAACTTGCTGTGTGACATAGATCAATTTGCTTCCTTTCTCTGGGGTTTTCTCATATGTCAAAATGAAGGTGAGTTTCAGTTGATAAGCAAGTCCTTACCTGTTCAAATAATCTGCACTTTCAGGATGCTGCTAGGTTCCTATGGGGCAGGTAGCTTCCAAGCAAAGATTCATCCCTTTTTTTTTTTTAAACTTGTTCATGAAGTTTATTACTGTCTTTATCTGAAAAATCTTCATAGAAATTGTGGTTTGGTTTATTAATGCTCAGCAGCCCGTTCCTGAGCTCTAAGGAAGCTTGTCTTCTTCTGAGCTACCCGATATTTCTTCTGGGCAAGTGACATTTTGGGTCGGTTCCACCTCTTCTTTTTAATTTCTTCCTTAGGCTTCTTCTCATACACTGGATTCTCTCATATTGCAGCATGAGCTTTCTTACACATCTCCTCCATCATGTCTGGAGTTACTTTGTTCTTTATGTATTGAGAGAATTGTTTTTTGTAAGCATCTTCCTCTTCTTCGATCAGGTAACGCATATAATCTGCAACATTCTGCCGCCCCATGATGTGCTTTCGGTGTACCTCAGCATTGAATTCTTTGCATTCTGAATCATAACCAGGGAACCGTTTGGTACTGTGAGGGATAGACAAGCCTCCATCGACAGCTCCCTTCAGGGCCCCCAAAACTTTATTCCCAGTAGTAGTCCTGGCAAGCCCTGCATCCAAGTAACAGGTGAAGGCACCAGGTTGACCATCAATGCTTTCCACATTGTATTCATCTCCAGTCACCTTGACTTGGCCTTCGTAAATTTTGTCCATACCAAACCTATTAAGAAGCCTGCGTGCCAGCAGCAGGCCAGTACAATATGCTTCAGCATAATTTGTCAGGCCAACCTTCACGCCATACTTCGGGAGTTTGTGAGCATAAGCTGCACAAACTATCATATCTCCTTGTATACGGGCATAAACGATCTGACAAATGTTATCTCAGTTACATGAACTATCATTCTGTATTTGGGTGTGTTGTACTTATTTTTATCTTGGATTACCAATCGTTTCCAAGCATAGTAGTCAGTTTCGCCCTCTCACCGTCTTCTAAATTTCACTTGGTATCTCTTGAAGTAGGCCTTATTCTTGACAACTTTCACAAACCCCATCCTGTAGAACAGAGGCCGTAGCCGCCACTGAGCTGCAGAACCAGCACGGCTCCGGGGAGGAAAAAAATAGATTCGTCACTTTTGTATGGTCTCGGCATCCGTCAACAAGCCCAGGTCATGCTGTTATACCAGCTGCGACTCAGGCAAAAGTCTAGCTCTTTCAATGATGTTTTTTGCCTGATTCACTGGGATGAGAAAAAGAAACATTAAACTCTCAGAAATCCTTCTCTCTGGAATTCATATATCCTGTGAAGGCAGCTTAGCAGTATGGTCAGGACCATATATACCTTGGTGACACCAACAGACACCGTAATCTGAGAGATACAGTGGGAAAACCAAAATCAGTGTATCAAAAGCCGAGAGGCAAGGCACGGAAAGTAAGTCTTGAGACTCATATACATCCAATATTGGAAAAGACGTAAGGTCAGTGACTTCATCCTGGATCAGAGACATCTTTTCCCAGTGGACATTCTACACTTACTTGATTCCCCTCTGTGATGTTCAGCTTACTACATGCCAAGGCAGTCCCTGCGACTGTTGGAATACTGAGAAGGAATGATGGTCAGATTCTACCAGAGCTGAAGCCTACATGGTTTGAGAACAGAAACAGCCGTGATCTTAGATATTTGTATGTCCACCAGTTAGGAGTGTGTGTTCTGCCTCCAGTTGCCATGAGCATAATACCGAGTAAGCCACATGCTAACCACATGGCTTTGTGCAAAATATTGAATCTCTCTTAACCTCAGTTTTCTCACCTGCAAAATGGGGGTGATTATGGTACCAGACTTGGAGTATAGTTATGAGGTTTAAATGAGATGATAAATACCCACTGCATAGCACAATGATTAGCATAAACAAATCACATTTACTGAACACTTACTCTGTCTTGTAGCACATCAACTGCCATCCAGAGGCTGTCCATTTTCTTCTCTTCAGCAGATTAGGACAGACACCAAAACATGTAGCCACCAAATACATGAATGTCATGAAAAGGGGATTGAGTTTGGAATCAGAGTAATTCCAAGTCTCAACTCTGCCTCTTGCCCTGGCTGGTTTGCCTTGCCTTTGCTTAGTCACTCTGGGTATCAGTTTACCTGTAAATGAGAAGTTGTTACTAGGTCAACATCACCCACGTTGTAACAGTCTTAAACAGCTTGATCCCTTGAACATTCCAAACAGAATAAATTGTTTGAACAACATTAAATCTAAGCAGTGAAATAATTTTAAAATCCTTCTAAGTGTTTGTGTGCATTTTCCCCTGGGAAAATCTGATCTTTACCTTCCTATTTTCCAACCTCTCCACAATATTCATGCACCCCGAATTTAAATCACTGTCCTAGAAGCTCTCTAAGTTTTCTTTCCCAGCCTAGAAATGTTCACACATTATGCTCATGAAGAACAAACAATGGAAGTTATTATTCAAAAATTATTGTAGACACTTATTCATCTGTTAAAAAAATTACAAGAAAATTACATTGAGGGGAACAGTGGTATAATATTTCATATGCTCTTTTGGTAGTATATTTAAAAATAAGTGAAAGTCAACATGCAGTGGAATAAAAGCATGGTGGATCACGACTAATATTCATTATCTTACAAAACTTGTGCATGCACTGAACTATGGTGGATTCATATTATCCACCCCACAAAGAATTGAAAAATCACTAAGCCCACAAAAATTCCATTTGTCCATAGTGTCTGCCCTCACTTTTCCTTCTTCTCCACCCATTCATCAATGGCTGCATCTTTTCCTTATCAGGTTCTACTTCATAGCATGGCCCATCTCAGACTGGATAAAGAAAGGAGGCTTGCAAATATCTGAACAATAGGCACCGTGAGCTGGAAGACTTCTTACCTCCAGTCCCCTAAAGGCTGCATCTTTGCCCCACATTTCCTTGGCTTCCACCTCCCAAAGGCAGCAAAAGGAAACAACAGCTATCACCCCCACCAAACTGTGTCTTTCTGAGATGCAGCTGAATAATCAATTAGCGGCGGTGAGTGTATCTGAATTTCCCTGGCTGCCTTCCACATGCCTTCCAAACTTCAAAGTCTCCAGGAGCAGGTCTGCAGGGCCCTCCTCCCAGACGTTCTCACCATCCTGTCACTCAGCCCGAACCTCTGAGGCAGCTCCTGCCCTCACCAGCCACACTTCGCTTCATCCATCCTTTCCACAAGGTGTCTGGAAAGAAAGACCATTGTTCCCTTGAAAAAAGGACCAGTTAGTAAGGAGAGACAGGCAGACAGCAACATTTGGCAAATCCGTGGCTCAGGGCACGGACCAGAAGCTATGAAACAGATACTTTAAACAAGTTTTCTTTTCATTTTGGTACATTAAGTGGCTATATGACAATAAAGCAAACAGATCCAAACTGTGAAGACCTTCTGTGAGAAAACAGAACCCTGAATGCCCTCCTGTTTCCATGTGCCCAGAATGCACACGGTTAGAAAGGGCAGGGCATCTGTGCTTCTGGTTGTTTGCAGAGTTTACTGTGAGAAAAGTCAGAATATCAAGCGATTGAACAGAGGCATCTTGCCAACTGTGAGAGCAAGCTGGGAAACAGTTTAAGGAACAAAAAAATTCTTGTCTGTGAAGATGTCCAGTTTTTCTGAGTGTTGGTGGGGATATTTATGTCACTTTGGGGAAAATGATGGCACAGACGGAATGCCTGATAGGAGGGTGGTTGGCAGGCAGATCAGACAGCAGGTTGTAATGGTTCAGTTGAAAAACAAATACTGTTTATGTAACAGGTCGCACACCCAGGCCAAAAGAGCCCTGTTAAGACAACATTTTCTAAGACATACGACTTAACGGTTTTTGCGTTTTTTTGCTTGGCCAAAACTGAGGATTCAGACAGACCTGTGTTGAGAAAGTTGGGTTAACAATTCTCAAAATCAGCCAGCTCTAGAGGTGGAGCCAGACTCTAGTGTCCTCATCTGTAAAATGGGAGCTACACTTGTTCCCTTCACAGAGCTCTGTGATGGAGACAAAATGAAATAATTACCAGGTGCCTGATAATGGGATTTTATTTGTTTATTCTGGGCTCCTAGGAAAAGTGATAAAGTCCACCAAATAAAATATGTTTCAGAAAATCTTTGGAGAGAATCTTTAACCTGAGAAGGTATGATAACAGCAAAAAGATTGTAACTAAGCCCAGTACATAGTTACTGAATTCCCACCATATGTGAGGCACTGGGGACTGAGATTTCTTGCTATTTCATGCATTTGAAACATAGGAAGTAGATTATTTGTTGCCTGGGTTGAAACAGTGGAGGGAAAAATGGGGAGTGATTGCTAATGGGTATAGGGTTTCTTTGGGGGTGACAAAAATACTCTAAATGGTAATGGTTGCATAATCCTCCAAATATGGTTAAATACACTGAGTTGTATACTTTCAGTGGGTGAGTCGTATGGTATGTGAAGTATATCTCAATACAGCTGTTAAAAGCAATGTAGAGAAACAGTATAAAACTAAAAGAAAAAAGAAAACAAAAGAAACAAGAATAAAAAACAAACATAAACAAGTCTTGGGCAGGAATATACCAAATTGACCTTGTTCCTATCCTCATGGAGCTTTAAGTCTTGAGGAGCAGCCACACATCTGCTCGTTGGCCAAATAAATAGAGGGTTGGATAAAGGATAAATGGGTGTAAATCAACTATGTTTCAATAAAATAAATAAATAAATAAAAGAATAAATGGGAATAGGGCCATGATTCTACTCTGTCTACTGGAAGTCACCCCACAATGAGCATGTTCTTCTTTTTCATTTGAGCAGTGGTCCTCCCTGAGGTCAGAGACTATACTTAATAGTATAGTTCCTCACAGCCAAGTTTGGCTCTGGGACTCAGTTCTGGCCCACAGGATGTGAACAGAGACCAGGTGGACACTTTTCAAGTCACATCCCTTAGAGCAAGCTCTGCTTCCTTTTCTACTCTCTCCATGGATGGGAAACCAGCTTCAACCTTGTGAACTTTGTAGATGGTAGAACATCAAGACAGAGGCCTGGGCTGCTTACTGCTCTAGGTGGCCTTACTGTCTTCTTGCATCGTTTGCAATGAGAAATCTGCCTGCATCCTTATCTTGGTTTTTCTGTCCATAACATGGCTCTTTTTCTCTGACTGCTTTTAAGATTTTCTGTCTACCACTGATTTAAGCAGACTTTATTTATGATTTTGATGATTTTAAGCAGGTTTTGATTGTGATGTGCCTTTGTCTAGTTCTCATGTCTCTTGTGCTAGGGAAACATTGACTTTCTCAGATCTATAGGGATATAGCTTTCAGTTTGGGAAAAAACACAACTGGCCATGATTGCTTCAAATATCTTCTTCCCCCATCTATCCTCTTTTTTTTTTTTACAGAATACAATTATAAATCTATTAGGCTACTTGAAATTGTCCTTCAGTTCACACTGATAATCTTTTCTTTCTCTAATTCTTCTTTTTTTCCTCTCTGAGTTTTATTTTGAAGAGTTTCTATTGCTAGAGTTCCATGGTCACTAATCTTTTCTGCTATGATGTCTAATCTCATCCAGTGTATTTTTCATCTTATACACCATAGATGATTTCATCTCTAGAAGTTCAACGTGGCCTATATATATATATATATATATATATATATATATATATATATATATATATGAAGCAAGACCTTCTTGAGTACTCTCCCTGATGCCCCATGAAATATGAATTCTCACTGGGGAAAAAGACATTATTCCTGGCCCTGTGTAAGTACCAGGCAATGTTCCCTTTAATCCTTTTGGTTGGTTCTTTGCCTTATTTTGGGTAGTTTCCTTACAGACATATAATGATTATGAATATGCAAGAAGGACTGCCTGCTGATCTTTGGGGTTCTCGCTAAGTGCAGCTCTTTCCTCTCCAAAACCCTGCCCTGTATATGCTAGTCATGGTGGTCTGCACACTCTAGCTGCCTTGATCTCCGTGGACACTCAGCTCAATCATCCAACTCAAAGGTTTCACCTGGGATCCCCCTTGTCAGAAACAAGCTGGGGCAATCGTAGCATTAGCTTCATTTCTCTCCCTCTTCTCAGAGATCACTCTCTTTTGTCACTTGGTGTACAATGCCTTGAAAATATTTTTTCCATGTATTTTGTCTCATTTTGTTGGTTGGTTTGTTTCAAGTGGGTGGGTAAATCTTATTAATCCATCTTGTCTGGAACAGAAAATATGCTTTCCAGTATCTTATCTAGTCTTATCAATGAGCCTTTGGAATAGCTAACCCCACCCCCATTTACCAGAAGAAGATGAGGTTCAGACAGGTAACATAAGTTATCTAAGCTTACACAGCTTGTAATCAATAGGGCCCAGATTTCATCCCAGATTTGTCTCTTGGAAATAGTTGTTTATACAATTTCATGGTCTCTGCGTTCCCTTCACTTAAAACGCTCTGCGGTGGTCGGAGAGGGCTTAGGCTTGAAAATAGGCCACAAAATACTGTTTGGAACCCTGTAGGCCAGTTCCCTGCTCCTTTAGGGTGTGAAAATTAAGTCAGGGTGGAAATTTGAACACATGTTTCAGACACAGGGTCTACACAAGTGACAGTCATTTCTTCCTTTCTCATAGCAAACAGTCTTCTAGCTCAGTGGGTCTCAGTTGAAAACAAACAAACAAACAAATGAACTCTTGACTGGGGAGGATACACAAAGTTCTGAGTTTGATAAAATTGAGAAAATAAAGAAAAGATTGAAAATTAATCTACTTAATTCCTTGCCTGAGATTCTGGCATGTGCCCCCAGTGAGAACCATCAACATGTAGAAATAAATTCTTCAACGTGGAGAATTTCATACTCTGAGTGAAGGTATACAATTAGTTTTTACTTTCAGCACCCTCTTTTCTTCCATGGATATGCTCACCTCCACTCACTGTGGTTCAGCTGAGACCTGGTTGGGCATATAATGCAGACCCAGCCAACCATTAGAACCACTCTTCTCTAACTGTGGCAATTGGCTGCGTCCCCTGCCCCAAGCTAAGTCATTCCAAGTTCTTCCCTAGGACTTCGTTCATCTAGGGCTGATAGAAAAGGGGTTTTGTCTTTGGGGATAGAGAATTAGAAGGCATGAATCAGAATTATCTGGGAGCCATCTCCTAAAACATGCAAAGAAAGCTTGTGTGCAGTAGGAGTGAATCCAATGAGCCACAAGAGAAACACAACCAAGAATTAGAGTACAGTGGGGATGGGGGCAAGACATCAAAAAATGTAGGTCCTCAGAGTCTAAGCATTCATGATCTCCACATCCCATAGCACTGCAGCCAGTACTTGGACTTCCCAGTTGCATGATCTGATAAATCCTATCTTTTTAAATTGGTTTGAGTTGGGTTTCTGTTACTTACAACCAAGAGAGTCCTGGTGAATAAAGAGGAAGTAATTTACCCAATGTAAAGATTCTGAATTAGTAGGGGGGCTGGAATGAGAATTCTACTCATTCTATTTCAAATATATCAGGCAAGAGAGAGAATTCAGGACCCTGTTTCTTTACATCATGGTGAGCAAAGTCTGCTGCATGCACAAAAACTACTGACAATTTTTATCATTATTGACATGTGCACGTCAGAACCATAAAAGCTTAGTGTCAGGCCCATTCTAAGGGTATTATATGACCGTTCTGCAACCTGTGAGGAAGATCTTGTTATGGTCTCCCTTTTGAAGATGAGGAAATGAAGGCTTGAGGAGGTTAAGTGCCTCAAATCCAGAACTGGTTAGTGTCAGAGCCAGGATTCTCAAATGAAGGCAGCCTGACTTCCAAGCCATGCTCTTGACGGCTGTGCTGTCTTGCCCCTGAGCTTGTGTATCAAAAGCCTTCTGCTTGAGTACCAGGTGACATCAGGAAATGACCTTTGACCAGTCTCTGACAGCATAGTATGAATTTTCATTCTACATCAGGCACTTTCCTCCAGATTTCTCCCTGAATGAAAGAACAAGAGGAAGCCGCACCTCAGAGCAGAGGAGGAGAGAGGCACAGGATTGTTCCCCCTCTTGTAAAGCTGTCTTCTCACAGTTCTTTATCCAAATGATTCTTCATCTGATGTTTGCTACATTTAAGAGAGTGCTGGTCAAGATTGCTGAGAGTGAATTCTGGTACACAAGGGAATATCCTTAATATACCTTTCCAAAAAGCTGTATGATCCCATCTCAGGTGCCGTTCTAGCAGAATTTAGTTGCCGTTCCTGCTGATCTAGCGAATCGGAAACAGATCGATGTGCTTTTCCTTCAGTGACACCAAAGCACTTATTTTACAAAATCCTCAGTTATCCTGATCACCACATGAGAAAAGAAAAGCCCAAAGGGAAAACACTGAGGCTAGCGCCATCTTTGCAGTGTTCTGTATCTGAATATATACACAACATCCATGAGTCAATAATATACATGTCCCTCGAAGTGGACCAATGCCTGTTTGGACAAGTGAGACCAGGAAATAATTTTCCTTATGGCCATTTTTCATTTGAAATGGTTGTTGCTGTTGTTGTTAAAAAGTAAGTCAGCTTTTAACCATCAGTGGGGCCAGATCTAAAGAAAACGACACAGACGCCTCTGGCATTCACTGCAATGGCTTTTGGCTTTATGAGCAGTAGGGTTTAGACAAGTCCTGCTGGGACAACCGAGGAGAACTCGGTAGGGGCTGCATGTTTAGACAGGGTGGGGCTGGGAAGCAGTCACAGAAGGCCCACCCTGGGTCTGGGTTATGGGAACGATAAACACAGAGTAGACTCCCATGTCCTAGGGAGGAAGAGAGCATCATCAAGCTCTTTGGAAGAACGGAACTGCAGGGCCTCCTGTGGCTTTGCTGTCACCTCATCCCTGAGTTCATCATCACACGTGTCTTTCTCAAACACCAGATGGTGTCTGCCTCAGAGCTGGCAAGCTGAGGTGCCTCTTCTCCCAGTTGGCCAGTACCTACGGGCTAGAGTTCACAGGAAGAAAGTGGATTTGGAACTGAGCAGAGTGGCATGTTGCCCCAAACCTGCTTGGGTAGCTTTTCTCAGCAGCTGGTGAACAGGGAGCCATGAGCCCTCGTACTGGCCCTGCTGTTTAGTGTCCCTGTAAATTTGGGCAAACTGGATGACCTCTCTGAGCCCCAGGAATCGCATCTAAAAATGAGTGGCTATAGCCTGAAGGAACTTTTGAGATTCTCTAATTAAAACAAGCCATGATTCTAAGAGTGAAAGGACCGTCCAAGAGACCACTGTTCTCTTGCGTGTAGAATTTTCCGGAGAGTCAAAATTCCCCATGTTTGTTCTCGACCCTCGGGTTGGAAGTAAAGGGACAGAAAGTAGATAGATGAGAGGGAAACATCAGAATCCCTCAGGACATATTCAAAGGACCCTGGGTACTAATGTTTCCTTAATATTTGTCTTTAAACCAATTCACTCTTTTTTCCACAATAAAAGTACTTAAAAAGTAATCCTTGTATCATTTGCCATAATAAGAATTGTTAAACATTGTATTATTTTCATTGTATTTTTTTTCAATCCCCTTCTAATGAGACACTGTTGCCAGCCAAAGGTTCTAGCCCCAGGCTTGTTCTTTCTTTAATGCTTGCTAATCTCTCTTTTTCATGGAGAGGTATTAAAAATCTACTAGTTCCCGGCCAAAATATTTCCCCCTGATGTAACCAGCAAGTGAGAAAGTGAGTCCCTTTTCAATTCTGTTCAGTTCTTGAGATTTCACCGTTGTTTCGTTCGCACACTTCCGAATGGGAATGCAGGCTCTCCCAAGTCTAACCAGAAATCCAGTTAAACAGTTTAATCCTTGGTAGGGTGAAATCAGTCCTGGCCATGAGAGGGATTTCCTTGCAAAGGGCAGGATGCTGTACTTTTATCACTGTTTGCTTTGGTGCAAATTTTATACAGGTCTTCCATAAAAATTAATTATTCTCCAACAATACCTGTCCTGTCCAGTACTTCCTGGAGAGCAACAGAACGGAAGCCTCAGTAACTAGGACCAAGATTTGGACAAGCCATCCCTCTAAACCGTTTTGGAAAGTCATCAAGCTTCTTGAGGACTGGTGAAGTTTATATTCTTACATACCTACTGAGATCAGGCTCTTTCTAATCACACAAAACATCCATGAGAAAGTCCACATAGGTCGAAACATGACACACAGCACTAAAACTTAAAGGCAAAGAGGTTTAATAGAAAAATCCCTGTTTTTCTTTCTAAACAGTACATTTTTTTTTTCTTTTTTTTTTGCGGTACGCGGGCCTCTCACTGTTGTGGCCTCTCCCGTTGCGGAGCACAGGCTCTGGATGCGCAGGCCCAGCGGCCACGGCTCATGGGCCCAGCTGCTCTGCAGCATGTGGGATCTTCCCGGACCGGGGCACGAACCCACGTCCCCTGCATCGGCAGGTGGACTCTCAACCACTGCGCCACCAGGGAAGCCCCTAAACAGTACATTTTAATATTGGAGTGTGTTGATGAGCACTTGAGAAGGAGGATACTGTTACTGTGTGAAAATGGCAGGAAATGCTGCTGACGAGTAATGGACTTCAAGTGAACAGGGACACAGGGATCTGGGTCTTCAGGACCATGGCTGCTCCCAGACCAGGGGCTGTCTAGCAGATCAAAGAGCTGAGGTTCCATGATGAGGCATAAGGGTCCTGGTTATGGGGGTCTGTAGTCCTCTGGGTGTCACTCAGGTTTTCCATTTTCTTTATCAGGGAGGATGTCATAGTGGTGGTGGGAAGGATCACTCAGTGAACCACCTGAACTCGGGAGCTGTTCAACTCATCATCTCCTTTCAACCTTATCATGATCAAATTATGTAGATCTGGTGATTCCACTTCTACATTAAAGACTGAAGCTCAAAGAAGTCAGGATGCCTACAGTGACAGAGTAAGTTATGAGGCGGGGAGCCCAGTCCTCAGAGTCAGGCTTGCTCCGTTGTGTTTCCTGAAATCTTCACCCCTATTTGCCTCTATGATTGAATCTGCCTTTCCCATCCCTCCGGAAGCCCTTCATCCTCTGCCATGGGTGCTTTGGTTCTGTGGAAGCTCCAACTGGAGCATTTTCAGTACAGAAATGTTATGTTTCAAAGACACTTATATCCTTCTTACACACACACACACACACACACACACACACGATCTATTTGGAGGAAAGAGTTTACTAGTGTTCCTTAATGGAACTTTGAGTAAATTATACGGGACATTTTTCTACCCATAGTGACTCAGAGAAATACATGTCATTTTGAAGATTTAGAGCTAAAAAACAAAACAAAACAAAACAACAACAACTAAAAAAAACAAAACACAACTATATCTTTGCTAGAGAATACCTACTGAAGACAGAAAAAGAAAGCTTACTCTAATTTGACGATTTAATGAGGGAGTTTGATGTTACATATGAAGTTCAATTGCTATAATTTGTCATGATGCCCTAGAAGAGTTAGGAGATTCTGGCTACATTTACTATTTCTGCCATTTAGTGAGTTTTTATTGAGCACCTACTGTGTGCCACACACTGTACCAGGGATACAGGTGTGAATGAGCATTAGGGAAAAAATACAAGCTGTGATGGGAGTCTTTCACAGGGAGCTTAACCTTGTCTGCAACTAGAAAGAAGACATGATTTTTAAGCTTGCTTCCAAGGAAGAATATATGCAGAGTCAGAAGTTCCCAACTTAACAAAAATTGTATCAGTATACCGCCAAACTCATTTAGAAATAAAATTCAAGTAGGGAAAAAAAGCTTCTTAAATATAGCATCAGTTATGTCAACCATTTGATAATAGATGTCTAATCTGGGAGAAGATTAAGGGTGTCGCCATAAATCATTTATTCACTTGTTTCCTTTTAGTGGTAAAATATTGTAACAAACTTTGCCCTTTTAACCACTAAGTGTACAGTGGCATTAATTACATCACAATGTTGTGCTACCATGACCACTATTTCTAAAACTTTTCCATCACCCCAAACAGAAACTCTGTTATAATTACGCAGTAACTCGTTTTTTCTTCCCCTGTCCCTTAGAAACCTCTGAATCTATTTTCTTTCTCTGTGAATTTGTCTAGTCTAGATACTTCATGTAAGTGGAATCATACAATATCTGTCCTTTTGTGTCTGGCTTATTTCACTTAGCATTATGTTTTCAAGGTTTATCCACATTGTAGCACATGTCAGAACTTCATGCCTTTTGATGGCTGCATAATATTCCATTCTATGGATCTACCACTTTTGTTTATCCGTTCATCTGTTGGTAGACACGGGTTGTCTTCACCTTTTGGCTATTGTGAATAATGCTGCAATGAGCACTGGCATACAAGTATCTGTCCGAGTCTGTTTTCAATTCTTTTGGATTGTCGTTTCAATGCTTTCTGGAATTGCTGGATCTTAATTCTATGTTTAGCTTTTTGGGAAACCACCACCATTTTCCACAGCAGCCTCAGTATCTTACAGTCCCCCCAGCGATGTTCGCAGGTTCCAATTTCCCTACACCTTCACTAACACTTACTATTTTCCATTTTTTGATTATATCCACTGTAGTAGACATGAAGCGATATCTTTGTGTTTGATGTGTGTTTCCCTAATGACTATGTTGAGCATCTTTCCATGTGCTTATTGGCCATCTGTGTATCTTCTTTTGAGAAATCTCTATTCAGGTATTTTGCCTATTGTTTAATTGGGCTGTTAGTCTTTTTGTTGTTGAGTTCTAGGAGTTCTTTATATATATATATTTTAATATATAATATATTATAATATATATTTAATATATATTTGGATATTAAATCTTTATCAGATATACGATCTGCACATTTCCCCCACATTTTGCAGACTGTCATCTCACTTTCTTAAGAATGTCCTTTCGTGCATGAAAGTTCTTAATTTTGATGACATCCTATTTATCTATTTGTTGGTTGTGTTGCACATCCTTTTAGAGTCTGTATTAGTTTGCTAGGACTACTGTAACAAAGCACCTCTGGCTTTTTGTTTTGCCATAACAGAAACACCTTTGGTTTCCTTTGAGATCTCTCTCTTTGGCTTGCAGGTGGCTGCCCTCTTGCTGCCTCTTTACCTGTTTTTCTCTCTGCACACGCACATCCCTGGTATCTTTGTCTGTCCAAATTTCCTCTTCTTATAAAGACACCAGTCATATTGAATAAGGGCCCACCTATACAACCTCATTTAGCCTCCATGACCACTTTACGGATTCTGTCTCTAAATAGGGTCACATTTTGAGGTACCACCAATCCATCCCGTAAGAGAGTCATATCTAAGAATCCATTGTCAAATCCCATTCGTTGAATTTTGCTTTCAACAAATATTTATTGACTGCATAGCCTACGGCAGAGAATGTGCCAGGAACTAGATACGTAAGACAGAAAGACTCCTGCCCACATGAAGCTCACTTTCTTGTTAAAGGAGACAGAAAATAAATAAATAAATAACATCTGACATTTTATAAACATTTTTATCACGGGGCTTGTAACAAGTCCTGCGATTAAAAATAAAATAAATATAAAAAATTTTTAATTAGATGCCAGAATATAATAGGATAGAGAGTGATGGGGGGAGAGAGAGGGTACTTAAACTGAGTAATCAGGGAAGCCCTCTCTGAGGAGTTGATATTTCACCTGGCACCTGAATGATTAGAAAGGACCTGTTATTGAAAGACCTAGGAGAAAATTCAATCTCAACTGCATTGAAAACCATACTCTTAAATCCAGACCACTTGCTCATAGTAGCAGAGGCGAGATTTGCACCCACGTCTCCCAAGTTCCTTTTGAAACAAATTGTATTGTGCAACTCAAGATTAATCAGTCAGTTTGAACGACTCAGTAGTTTATCACTAGCGGGAGAAAAGGTAAAGGGTAAAAAGGGATGTGATTTCTATTTATTTATGTATCAAATTTAAAGAATCTTTGGCAGCCGTGAGAGGGTAATCAAATGACATATTAACTTGACCAGTATTTTGACAAGCTGCCCTGGAATGTAGGTTCCCAGAATTACTTAAAATCAATAAACAACATTCCTTGCTGGGGAAGGTGGCAGGCACCCTGATCAGCTATCCTGGAAAGGAAAGCAATGCATGCATTCCAGGCTGGCCGAGGGCTGGCCACATTAGGATTTCTGGGTGGCCAAGGAGAAACAAGAAGATGCAAACGCACAGTCTTTGGTGAACTCGCCTGATGCATATCGAAATGACAAATTGACTCTTATAGTCCCCAGTGCCTGATGGCAAAACACAGTGGGAGCTCAGTGTACAAGTGGCACCGCACTCTTGCTGGATTGCGAGGAACCCAGCCCAGCTCTCAGAGTCCTTCTGGAGCCCAGACCAAACTCTCCTCCTTGAGAAAGCACTGCCCAGAGAAAATCTGCCCCAACACACTGTCTTTTCTCAGAGCACAACTCCCAGATCGTTGCATTTCCCAGCACAATCTCAGCACAGTACTGTCTATAAAATAGATAAACAACAAGGACCTACTATATAGCACAGGGAACACTACTCAATATACTGTAATGACCTATATGGGAAAAGAATCTCAAAAGGAATAGATACATGTGTATGTGTAACTGAATCACTTTGCTGTACACCTGAAACTAACACAACATTGAATCAACTACACTCCAATGTAAAATCAAAAAGTAAAACAAAATAAAATACAAAGAGTAAGAGAAGACCCTTCTCCAGGGAGAGAGTTTATTTCTGATTCCCTAGGAATCCGTCGTCTTTGCGCTCTTCTCTAACTTGAGCAGCAGAGACAATGTCTCTTTGGGGCTTTGTGAGTCTTAATCACCATGAACTCCACCACCCTGCTTCTTGCCCCAGGCAGAGTGTTTTAACCCCAGATTCATCTCTCTGACCTTTGCACATAGCATTTTGTACACTCAGGGCATTTTCCATATTCTGCCTCCTTTTTCTGTGGGTTTTTTTTCCCTTTATTACCCCTCCTCAATTACATGTCTCTGAATATAAGGGCCATGTCTTATTCGTCTTTGCCTGTACCACCGCACCTACCATACTTGGAACAAATACTTTCTCCATAATTTTTTTTTTTAAACGGCAGACAAATTCAGTGAGTTTTGAAAGCTGTTTCACTGTTTGCCTTTACAAATTGAGAGCTGCCATTGTGGGTTTCTGCATAGCTGTCATAAGCCAACTCTCTGATAAATGTACTAGGTGGATACTATAGAAAAAAATCATGTAAGGTTGCCACATCAGAAAATCTCATTGCCCTATTTCAAAAGGAGAGGAACAAAACTAAGTAAAACAATTTTGTTTTTAATTTACCACCTGGGGAAATTGATACAACAAATGTCTACTGTCTAACCATCTACAAGCCACAAATGTAAGACTCGATGGGACAAAGACAAAGAAAAAAGTTATTAGAACAGAGCATTTGAAAAATGAACAGTATATGTAACGCAGGTGTAGTTTTAACATATCTGTGTGTGAGCGGTAGCACTATAAATTATTTTAAATATAAATAGTAATATACATTAAAAGGAGTGAAAATACTCATTTGCTTAGACCCAATTCTCTGTGTCAGGGGAATTCATATCAAGGAAATAATTCAAATAGATAAAAGGCAATTCTTTACTAATAGAGACAAGATTTTTTTTCATATCTATATAAAAGTTAAATTTACAAATTATATAGTTGTTAGACTTTCAGTATTTTAAGATCAGCATTATAATTCAGGCAGCTGACATATCAAACTTTGCTTACTTCTATCACTAGAATATGAAACAGCACAAGCTAGGATATGTTTTGATACTAGTTTAAAAATGCAACTGTAAAGGTACGTCAGTGATTACCAATAGCCAAAATATGCTGTTCTGAAATGAAACTTCATGGATCTGTCTTCTCACAGCAAAGAAAAGATCAAATACATTTTTGTGGAAACTTTCCTAGATAGGAAAAAAACAAAAAGTGGAAACTTCCCTAGATAGGAAAGAAGATAGTGATCCCATGCAGCAAAGCAGGTATCTTCCTTCAGGGCTTGTGAAAACAATGCTGAGATGTGAAAATTCATTAACATAATTTTCCATAACCTTTGAATTTTCTTAGAGACTAGGAAAGATGCCATTAGGTTAGAAACACCCAGTGTTCTAAGAGGGGGACTATTGAAGTCACTTCTAGAAACCAAATAAATGACTTAATCTTCTGAAAGAGAAATCATCTTCTCTAAAGAGCCTAGTGCCTTTTATTAAATTGATGAGCATTTACAAATGTGTGTTGATATTAAAAGGCAGTTTGTTTTTGTGCCAAAATAACTCTACATACATATGAGTGGTTTCCCTACGAGGCTGGTGAGTCAGGGGAAAATGCGAACTGGTGTCAGAGAAGGATTTGATAAAGTTGCCCTGATGGTTGTGTGTGCAGGATTATGACATGGGAACTAGATGATGGGACCCCTGAACACAATCACAGATGATTGAGGACGTTGATTGATAACTTCTTGTCACCTTGGTGGGGGGTCTGCAGCAGCGTGACGTGGGGATCACTCCTTCACTCTGTCCTGTTTGTCATTTTTCTTACCAGTTACTTGGGTTGAAAGTACGCTTATCACATTTTCAGCTGCCACAAGGTGGGGAGGGGTTGCTAATAGCACAGATGACAGAACCAAGACACAGTGAAATCAACAGGCGAGAACAGTGTCCGAAAATGGAATCCAAATAGGGAGAAAAGGAAATCTTGCTTTGGGGGCTAATACTAAAACCAATAAGTTTACCATGGGAGACATGAGACCTGGTGAGAAAGCAGGGACACGAGGTCTGATTTTTTTTTCCATGCATTTCCAAATCAAATAAGGATCTTTGAAGTCATGAAGACCTTGAAATTTTTAAAATCAGGGTGTTTATGTCATGAAGTCTGATGGTTCTACCTTCCTTTGCATCAGACTGCCCCTGGAGTACTGTGGGTAGATGACAGCCTCGCATTTCAAGGGGTTCACTAAAAAAAAAATAGAGAGAAATCAGAGGAAGGTCGACAAAAGAGTGAAAGGGAACAGAAAGCCAAACGGTACTAGATTGTTATTCTGTGCCTGGCACTGTGCTATGCTGGAAACTTTATATTTTATTTCCCCAGAGCCCTATGACATGGGCTGTGTTCATCAATTTATAGATGAAGAGACTGAGGCTTAATTTAAGGAAATTGTTTACAGATTAAAGTGTAGCAAAGGGCCACATTGAGATTTGAATCTAGGTCTATAAGTTGCCTAAACTTAAACTGCTGTTTCCTCCAGAGAAGCCATCCAAATTCATGGTGGACACAAGCATTGTCTACATGTATTTTAAGCCTTAGCATATGGAAGAGGAAACAGACTGAATTATGTGGGTTTCCAGACACAAGAACTAAGGCATTTGGTACAATTTCGTGGAGCAACTAATTTCTGCTTAATTTAAGGAAGAAGTGTTACTGAGAATTATCCCACCGTGCAAAGATCCGTCCACATAAATCTTGAATTTCCTTTTACTGGAGCAGTTGAAGCAAAGAATAGAAGGTCATCTATCACGGATATGTGGAAAAGATTCCTCTCTTTCTGAGCTCAGAGACCTGCACCATCCTTTCCAACACAAAAAATTCTGAGTCAATAAGCCAAGCCCACAAGAAATTCAACTATATTCAGAAAGGACCAATTTGCCAACTTCTCTGCTTTAGTACTTTTGAGCTCCTGCTGTTTAATCCCATGTAACATTCCAGATTGCTGGCATTTCGTTTCCAGCCCTACAACTCACTGGCCCTGTGACCATACATAGATCAGGTTACCTAACCTTTTCAGTGTCATTTTCTCCACATGCAAATGGGGACGATAATACTGCCTTCTTCAAACGGTTGTGCAAACATCAAATAAGA
This sequence comes from Mesoplodon mirus, assembly GCF_964341445.2. Taxonomy (NCBI): domain Eukaryota; kingdom Metazoa; phylum Chordata; class Mammalia; order Artiodactyla; family Ziphiidae; genus Mesoplodon; species Mesoplodon mirus. The sequence goes on from NC_138995.1 coordinate 10,698,585, forward strand.
CATTCATTTTTTAAAAATGCTAAGCACCGTTCCCAGATCATAGCAAAATCTCAGTCAGTGTCAATGATCGATAGTAACAGCATTGGGACTGCAGTTGTGATAAACAGAGTGACTTACATTTTGTTTTTCTTTTCTATTGTTTAATTCTTCAGCAAGGATATGAAGCTCAATGAGGCAGTTTGAGGCTCAGATGGCCCAGAGTATCCGAGGGGCTGCCTGTCCTATTACTCCACTGCACATTTTATCTTAGAATCAAGTCAGCCCCTGGCAGAGTATCAGCAGTTCTGGGGAGGGACCCAGACATTGAATTCCACTGGGTTTCAGGACATGAGTCAAGGACCAAGAACCCCTTCCATGGGCACCTTTTATCTTCTTGCTATTTTTGTTCTTGAATGTCTTTTTGATCATTGACATTTATACGTGAAGCATGTTCATTTTAACACATTCAACTAGTTTGGAAGTATGTAAAATACAAAATGGGAGTCCACCCTGCCATGTACTGACCCCGGACGCCCAATCCCCAGCGCCCACCTCCACACGTGCGCACATCCCCAAAAGGACAGCTTGGTTGAGAACTTGATGTGTTATCCTTCCAGATTTTTTTTTTTTTCCTTTTCAACCACAGAGTTCCCACTTTGCTATTTCATTTATATGCTCAACAATCGTGAAGTGTCGCCACTTTACATATGGCCATAAGGATCAGAGCGGGCTGTTCTCCCACAGACAGTAAGTAGCCATTAGGGTTGGAACTCTGCTCTAAATCTGCTGATTCTTGTCCCAACAGAGGCTGCCTTAAGGTTGTTTAAACCAGCCTTCTGGCTTATGGCATAAAGAATCATCAAAAAGATTATGCAAGCAAAACTGAATTCATTAGTATTTGCTTTGAAGATTTTACATGGAAGAGACTACTAATTTATAGAACTCTGTAGAGAAATATATAACCAAAACCTTTATCATCCAAGAATGTGTCATCATTATTTTCTTTTAAAATGTAAGACAAATAATAACACTTAAAATTTTAAGAGGCGATTTAGACATTTTGATATCTCATGTTTAGAATAAAATATGATTTGATAGACCCTCAATTTCTAGTTAGTTTAGTCTTTTCCTACCACCAGCTTGTGGGAGAGGTTCAAAACACTGCAATTCACGGGAAGAAAATGTTTGTCTTTTTCCATAATGCTTCCTTTTTTGAGAGTTGTTTATTTAATAATCAGAATCAGACTCTTTTTTTTGCCGGCTTGGCAAGTGGCTACCAGTTTCGGATCCATTCTGATTTGATTAATTGGACCGCAGAGAAGATACTGGAGCAAAACTGACTAGAAGTTTCCTTTTTTGAAACTAAACATTTGTGCTTTGCTGCATTTTTTTGCCTGTATACATGAGACCACAGTGTTATATGTTCCTAAGTCCACTGTTGAATTGAGAACATTTTGGGTTTTATTTTGTGATACCTTCCCTTCCTGATGGATAACTTTTTGAATTTTAAATTCAGTGCTCGTGGTACATGAAATTTTCAGACTGAGGATGACATGTCTGTGACAGGTCCTTGGTGTAGCTGGCGGCCCTTTCATATGTCACAGGATGCCATGTGGTCAGGTTATACAGACCAGAGTTTCCCAGGCAACCGAGTCATGCCCTATGGGGTTTCCTTGGGGAAGTTGAAAAAAGATGTCAGAGATGAGAGGTCTGGAGCCACCACGTCTCAAAGCCATTGTTTGCTTTCTTTTGTCTTCTTCCCCGCATTCCCCATCATTCTACCGGAGTGCATTGTGGGAAATGCATTCCATCACTGGCACTCCAGAAGGTTCTTGGGGACACACAGAATTTTTTTTTTAATTTTATAGATTTGTGCTTTAAACTAGTAAGATATTCACACTGGATGAAATCACTTTAAAGTGAAGCATTGTAACGTGAATCAAGGTACATAAAATCATTGTAAAGTGAATCAACTTACATACAAATAAGTAAATAGCTCAGGTCATACACAGATTTGGGGAGAAAAAAGAAAGAAAAATTATGAGGTTGGCAGAGAACAATTGGACTCAGTTTCCAGAACTTCTATCATTCTAGTTTTTCTTAGTCCTTAACAACAACGATGGATGATACCTAACACTTTATTTTCCTTCAAATTCACAAAAGTTTCATATCTATCGATGCCTATCTATGTAACTGTATGATCGTCCTTGACTTTTTTTTTCAACAAGGAGGAAGAGTTATTATTTGTTGACTGGAGGGAGAGAGAGACCTACAAAATTGCCTCCTGGTTCATGTCAAGAGAGCTTAGTCTGGAGCCTGATAAGCCTTTTTCTCGTTCCCAGCCTCATCATTCACTAGTCAAGTGGCCTTGGGGAGTTCTTTGACCTCTCTGTGCCTCAGTTTCTTTCTCTGTACAGATTTTTTTTAAGTCATGAGCTTGTACACAGCAACTGGCATAATCCCTTCTTATACATATTACAGAGTAATACTTCCTTAGAGAATAGCCTCATAACAAAGATCATCTAATCTGTCTTAAAAAACAAAATCTTGCTAGGTTGAAATCAAGCCTCAGTTTTTTTGTTTGTTTTTTTTTTTCCAATTTCTTCAAAGAGGATAGAGGCTCAAAATAAATGCTCAAGGTTACTGGATGGAATGCAAAACTCGAACACTTTTTCCTCCACCCCCGACTCTATTACTGCAAAGTGGATCTCGGCAAAATAGTCCTTTGAGAAAGGGGATTGATTTACTCCTGTAATAATTCCAAAGATAATATTAAGAGTCTTTTCTGTGCCATGCTCAGGGCAACGATCACTAAGGTTTGTTGCTCATTTGCTATGTATGAAACATTACATCACATAATTCTCACGATACACATGTGAGATTTGGACTGCTTTCTCCCTGTTTTACAGATGGAGGAACTAAGGAATAAGTAACTTGCTCAGATGACAGAACAGGTTTATCCCAGTGCAATCTGCCCTACTCTCACCGCCCCCCGCCTTTCCCTCCTCCTCTTCTTTCTTCTTCATGTTATTATACAAACCTTGATGGAGCCCTTGCTACACGTGAGTCACACATAGCAGAGTCCCTCCAGGATGGATCCTGAGACCTATTGTCTTCTCATTCTAGACTCTGCGGCTTCAACCCTGAGACACACGCATGTGAGTCACTTCACGTCACTTCACGTTTTGATATCTCCAGCCTGGATCTTTTCTCTGAGATCCTGCTCCAGGCATGCACCTGTCAGTCTCAAGGACAGGCCAGACTCAACATTTGAAAAGCTTCTTTCTTTGTGTCTCACCTCTCACCTCACCTCGTCTCAAACTAAATGCTCTTCAGAGATGCCACCTCACTGAATGGTATGCCCTTCCCTCTAGCTGCGAAGCCAGAAACAACACTCGTTCCAAACACTTTTGTGTCTTTTTTTTTTTTTGCTGTACGCGGGCCTCTCACTGTTGTGGCCTCTCCCGTTGTAGAGCACAGGCTCCGGACGCGCAGCCTCAGCGGCCATGGCTCACGGGCCCAGCCGCTCCACGGCATGTGGAATCTTCCCGGACCGGGGCACGAACCCGTGTCCCCCTGCATCGGCAGGCAGACTCTCAACCACTGCGCCACCAGGGAAGCGCAGTCTTTTGTCTCCCTGCCCCCAGGATTGGCTCTTGCCAGTGCCTCTCACTTCCTTCCATGTCTCTACGTCTCCACCTTCACCACCCTGGCCTCCCGACCTCATCTCTGGCCTCCATAACAGCACTGCCGTCCTAATTGTACCCCCGACCCTTGTTCCTTCCCAGTCCATCCTCCACACGTCAACCAGACTGGGATTTCTCCCAGTGCTGATTTCCTCATGTGGCCGCATCCCTGTCTTCAAGCTTTTCAGTGGATGCCATGGATCTTGTAATAAAGACCAAACCTTTAACATCCTTCCAAGCCTCTTTTATGCATCCTGTCTCATCATCCTCTGCCCTTGGATCTCTGCATGTTGGCTACCCTGATCTTCTGTCAATCCCTTAAATGAGCCACCTTCATCTAGATGCCTTGACACATGCTGTTTCCTTTGCCTGAAAGCCACCTGCATTCCAACGTTTACCAACATAATGTCTGTATTCCCTTTATATCTCAATGAGCAGAGCTTCTTTGCTGAAGCTTTTCTTAATCTCCCATACTGGATCAGGTCTGTCGATTTCATTCACAGCACCTTGAATAACTGATGCTTATATACTTATCTCTGTGTTTGACTAATACCAGTTCTCTTGGCTAGAAGATGAGCTTGTGAGAACAAGGACCATGTCTCTTCAATTACCATGATATCTTCCCATGCCAAGCCCAGAGCCTAGAACATAGTAGTAGCTCAATAAATATTTGAACCAATATGCTGTGATGAAACAACGATTATGACATCATGAAACTGTCTTGTGTTCTAGTTGTCGGTGAAAACACAATCTGTTTCTAGAGCAGGGATTCTCACACTTGAGTGATGATCAGAATCGCCTGGAGATCTTGATCAAACAGAGTGCTGGGTCCCATGCCCAGAGTTTCTGATTCAGTAGGTGTGGGTTTGTGCACAATTTGCATTTCTAATGAGTTCCCTGGTGATGCCGCTGCTGCTGGTCTGAGGACCAGGCTTTGAGAACCATGGTACTACCCCACATACATTTTTAGAAAACAGTTACTACCTCAGTGTATTCCAAACCTTTTTGAGAAATCACCCCGTCTTCGTTTACTGCACTACGTACAGCCTTGGATGCTCTGGGAGATGAACAGGTTTGCTCTTTGCTTAGTCATTTCCAGACCTGGGAGAAGCTTCATACTTCAACCACTGTGCCTGGCATTGCTCAGGGATTCAATATCCAGCAGGGATTTGCTTTTTAGCAGGACTCTCCTGATTCTCAACAGGGACAAGTGCCTGCAACTGACAATAAAAAGGAGAGGGAGGTTGGAGAGGCTTAGGTTTCAAACATCTTTCAGTGAGGAATTAGTTTTAAAGAGACACACAACAATAAAGCATACTCTGAGTCCAGACACCATCATTCACAGCAATCTTACCCTCTGCAACTGGCTGCATGCCAGCTTGGAGCCAGGTGCCTTTGTTGGATCTGAGTCAAGTGCCCTGCGGCCACCTACAGAGCGCTCAGGTAGGATTCTGAAAGCCCCTCACCTCCATCCGCTCTGCTTGATTACTATTTCAGGTCCCACCAGAGGACTCCCAGCTGGCTGGCCAGGATCCAGAGGCTCAGACTTGCCCCTCCCATCGTACGAGCTGCCCTGGGGAGGATGACCAGGACCGGCGGGGGAGGAATGACGATTGCACTGCCTCTTTGCTTGGAGCGCACCTCAGAGAGGTATTGTTTACACATGATGAGTTGTTTATAGCTTATTATTCTGGGCCCAGTGGCTTCGGAAAGAAATAGGAGGGCCAGACAGTCGAAGCAGAGATACAGGTTTTAATAGGAAGCAAAACGGCATAATAGACCATTCTGGGGCGAGGTGGGATGGAGTGAGGGATCACCTGTACACGGAGAGGGGCGGGTATCACATGTCCTGCAAGCAGGTGAGCTCACTGGTTCTAAGCTAGCACCACAAACAGATGCTCGAGTTCAATTCCGAGGACAGGCAGGTGACACGCTGCTTGCGCAAAGGGCGTGTGTTTGAGGACTTGCATGTCTAGTTGAATCGAAGACAGATTTGTGGGTGTTTTATTAGACCTTTAAACGTACCTAGCATGGTGGTCATGAGAATGCGTCTCACAAACGTTCAGCTCCAGGGAAGGGAACCAACCGAGGGCCCAGCTGCTGTACACTGAATTCCCTTGCTGCCTTCATGCCAGGCCATTTCCTTGGGCTGCTTTTAACCAGTGGGTGCAGCAATGACACTACGCAGGCCCATTCCTAGGAAACACAAGACGCCTCTGCTGGCTGACTTTGGCTTGAGGCCTCTTCCCTGGCCTTCCGGAAACTTCCTTAGACTGCACAGAAGTCTGAGTGCATCCACTCAACCCTCCTTCCCTCTGTCCTTCTCTTGGGGTCAGATCCACATCAGGGGCTGATGGGTTTCTCAGACATCCTGGTTCCTCCCTGTTTCTTCTTATAAACATGACCCCTAAAATCCTTGCGGACTTATTCCTTCTCAGAGGATCCTGGTAAAATGAGAGGGCACAAAGGAAAGAGAAACAGTTCCTGAAAAGGGGTGGACTGAGATTCTCAGAAATGGAGATATTTCTTTTTTCAGTTGGTCCAGTCTCTCCTCATCAGTATTGTTTACCAGGATTCTCTCTCTGTTTTCTGCCATCCCCTAAATCTCCCCTTCCCAACACACAACACAGACACACACACATGCACACACACACACATGCACACACGCCTACACATATGCTCACACACATGCTTGTTCTCCTAAAAAGGGTCTGCAACAAAGGTTCATCATCCCTGGGGAATAATTTGGCATTCAATATTTTCTACAATCATGACCACTTTTTAGGCGTCCTGTCTTCTCTCTTTACCTCAAGTGACAGTCTAGCACCTGTCATACCACCCACCATAGCAAAAGTCATTTTCAAGCCTCTAGCCTGAAAGCCTATTATATTCATGGAGTCATTAAACACAAAAAATGAGATCACATAAGTAATCTTTATAACAGCCCTAGGAGGTATATACTATGATTCCCAATTGCTTTTTACGTGGTAGGCAATTGTGTGTGATAGTTAGGAATCAGGAAACCTGAGCCAGACCCTGTGTTGCCTTGGGAAAGTTACTTAACCTCTCTGAGCTTCTACCCTATCATCTGAGATAATGACGTTACAGAGTTATTGTGAAGATTATAGAAGATAATATTAGATATGTGAAGAGTTAACATAGGACCCTACTCCCTTTAATGCTCAATGGGGTTGACGATTGTTATCACAAAAATAGTTACGGTAAGGAAACAGGAGCAAGTTTTCCAACCCTTAGTACAAGGTATGATACACAGACAGTACTTAATAAATATTTGCTAAATGAATAACCTTTAAGATCAAGGTTTCTCAACTTTGGCACTGTTGACCTTTCGGACCGGATAACTCTTCATGGCGGGGGTTGTGTTCTGTGCAGTGTAGGATGTTTAGCAACATCTTGGCCTCTGCACAATAAACGCTGGTAGCAACCCCTAACCCAGTTGTGATAACCCCAAAAGTCTCCAGACATTGCCAAATGTCCCCTGGGTATAGGAAGTGACCCCGGTTGAAAACCACCATTTAAGATAGAATTGACATAGCCCCTAGATCTCAGAGGCTCAAAGTCCAATAGGGAAGCCATCCCACCTTATTTTAGTTTTTGATTTAATTCATTATGCTGTAACAGAGCAAAATACTGTAACCGAGCAGGACCCTATGGGGCCTTCCCGGGAGAGACCTCGCCCCCATATCCTCTGCTGTAGCTCCACTCTGACGTACCTAGATAATAGTATCTGATGCACATTCCCTGAGTCGATTCACAGATGCTAAAACCACCCCCAAATGGAAGATTTAGCTACTTGATGATCATGAGCACGTAGCCCCCAGACCTACTGGAACCTACGTTTTGATAACATTAACCCCTGTGATACCACCGTTACCTCACCATCAACCAATCAGAGAATTGTGCGTGAGCTGATCACATACCTGGGATGCCCCTCCCTCACCTGGCCTTTAAAACTACTTTTGCTGAAACCCATCAGAGTTCAGGGTTTTGGATCACAAGCCACCTGTTCTCCTTGCTTGGCACCCTGCAGTAAACACTGCACTTTCCTTCACCACAACCTGGTGTCGGTAAGATTGGCCTTTACTGCGTGTAGGCGAGTAGACCCAAGTTTGGTTCGGTAACAACACTGAGTGTTTAAAGATCAGAGAGAAGGGTCATCAACCCATTTGGAGGGGTTGGGGATAGTTTGAGAGGCTTCCCACTGAGAAATCTGAGCTCAGGCTCATGCCAATTATGGTCTATTGGATCAACCTTTATACACAGACCCATTCGGTCAGTCTGAACTAATGATGAGAAGATCTGGCTTGGTTTCACTCCTAGCTCCATGGTTGAGAGAACGTATTCTAGCTTTTATATATTTTTTTTTCTTTTTTTTTTTTTTAAAGCACGGGCTTAGTTGCTGCACGGCATGTGAGATCTTCCCAGACCAGTGCTCAAACCCATGTCCCCTGCATTGGCAGATGGATTCTTAACCACTGTGCCACCAGGGAAGCCCAAGCTTTTATATTTTAAAAGTTAACAACAGGGACTTCCCTGGTGTCCAGTGGTTAAGACTTCGCCTTCCAATGCAGGGGGTGCGGGTTCCATCCCCGGTCGGGGAGCTAGATCCCACATGCCTCACGGCCAAAAAATCAAAACATAAAACAGAAACAATGTTGTAACAAATTCAATAAAAAGACTTTAAAAAAAGTTAAAAAGAACAATAATTTTTTATCTTAAGCCTAAAATGATTATTCCTATTTCTTGCTTCTGAGGGAAACAGCAGTCTTCAGAACCATGAGGAAATCAATCTCTTTCCAGCTTTTCTTTTTTTGTGGAGACTAGGTAAGCAGAAAGAGATCTGAAACATCAGTGCTTTTGTTATTCTGTTCTACTGAAGAGTAAAGCAAGGCATGAAAGACCTTCTAATTTTCAAGAGCCCATTAATGGGTTATTTGATATGCTAAGATAGGCCTGGACTGGGGCAGAAGCTAAATTATCCTGCACAAAAGGTAGGGGAGAAGGAAAGTCAGAGAGAGAGAAGTCTTTGGGTTTAGGGAGATGGCACACAACCTGGTGGGTGGCCAGGTGACTTGTAAGAAAAGAATATCTGGTATCACTTTAAATCAGCTTAGACCTCTGTGATGTAAACCCCTCTGATGGTGGTGAGGGTTGTACAACATTGTGGATGCACTGAATGCCACTGAAACATGCACTTCCGAGTAGTTAAAATGGTAAATTGCATGTTGTGTGGACTTGTGATGCTTAATTTTCTGTGTCAACTTTTTTTTTTTCAATTTATTTTAGGCTGCGTTGGGTCTTTGCTGCTGCGCGTGGGCTTTTCTCTGTTTGCGGCCAGCAGGGGCTACTCTTCGTTGTGGTGTGCAGGTTTCTCGTTGTGGTGGCTTCTCTTGTTGCAGAGCACGGGCGCTAGGCACGAGGGCTTCAGTAGTTGTGGCGTATGGGCTCAGTAGTTGGGGCTCGTGGGCTCTAGAGAGCAGGCTCAGTAGTTGTGGTGCACAGGCTTAGTTGCTCCGCGGCATGTGGGATCTTCCCGGACCAGTGCTCGAACCCGTGTCCCCTGCATTGGCAGGCAGATTCTTAACCACTGCACCACCAGGGAAGCCCTTTGTGTCAATTTGACTGGGCTAAGGATGCCCAGATATCCCATAAAACATTATTTCTGGGTGTGTCTCTGAGGGTGTTTCTAGAAGAGATTAGCATTTGAGTGGGTAGCCTAGGTTCAGAGATCAGTCCCCACCATTGCCTGTAGGCATCTTCCAATCCACTGAGGGCCTAAATAGAACAAAAATTCCCAAAAGTGGGTGGAAGGGTAAATTCCTTCTCTGGGCTTGAGCTGGGACATACACTTTCCCTTGAGCTTAGACATCAGCACTTCTGGTTTTCTCAGGCCTTTGGACTGGGACTTAGACCACTGGCCCCCGCCCGGTTCTCAGGCCTTCAGGCTTGGATTGGAATTGTGGCACTGGCTTTCCTGGGCCTCCAGCTTGCAGATGTCAGATCGTGGGGTTATGAACTGGTCGACTGGACCCGTGCCAGGGTCCTATCCCAGGCCAAGACCCCTTGTCTTGGCCAGGGAGGTTCATTTTCCGCTCGGATTCGCACAGCCAATAAAGAAACCAATGCTGAGACTGGGACAGCACAAGCTTTATTCAACAGCCAAAAAGGGAGAAGCAGGAACTTAGCTCGTAAATCAACTTCTCAGCCCAATTCGGGGGGAGACACCAAATATATTGGAGGGTTGAAGTAAAAGGGGGGCATTGGAAAGAGTAGGAGGAATATTCATGAGTTGTCTGAGAAGCTGGGTATGGTTTGGACCCAGAACTGAAGCCATTCTCCTTTTCAGTCCTTACATGGGCTTTTCTGTTGTTGTCATGGCAGTCGTAAACGTCAACCGTCATGGCGTCTGTGGGTGTGTTATTTAGCATATGCGAATGTATTACAATGAGCGTGTAATGAGGCTCAAGGTCGACTGGAAGTCAAATCTTCCGCCATCTTGGGCCTAGCTGGTTCTAACCAGTTCTTATGTTTTTTCTCTTTGCAGCTTCATCCTGAAACTTAGATAAGAGCAATTACTTTCCATTTGAGGGAGGGGCAGGGGTATGATTCTCGGGCAACAGGCTTGGTAACAGTGGGGCTTCTCAGCCTCCATAATTGGGTGAGCCAAACCCAATCCATCATAATAACTGCCCTGTGTATCTACGTGTGTCCTATTGCTTCTGCTTCTCTGGAGAACCCTGACCAAGATGGTATTTTTCCACAATCAAAAATAAAAAGCATTTGGGTCCCCAAACTTTAGTGACAACTGCTACACACACACATGCCTTTCTTGAGTGGTTTTGGGCAAACAAGAGATGCTGTGTTCTGTGTCTGGGTTGATGCAGGACAGAGAAGAGGAGAGAACAGTGGAGTAGGTGAGAGCTGGGGATATAGTGAGTTTGGGGAGAGCCCGGGGAGACACGAGAGGCAGAGTCTAGAAGTCATTCCAATTCTGGCAAAGCCACTAGGCTTCCAATAGTATTGGGCTGGCCAAAGAGTTCATTTGGGGTTTCCTGTAAAATCCTACAGAAAATCCCGAACAAACTTTTTGGCCAAGCCAATACAAGGGAGTCAGGGATCACACAACTTGTGGTCACATTTTAAGGGAGAGGGTTCATCTAGTCATCATCTGGCTTAGCATAAAGATGGAATTAAAAAGGTTCACAGACTGTAATCTACGTGCTAGCTTAGAGTTTAATCAATTGCTATTTATATTAGCAATCTCACAGGGCTCTTATAAGGGTCAAAGTTAAATAGCTGTAAAAATCTAATACCTACCAATTTTAATGTTGGATGCTACCTTTTCACACACTGTTTCCTCTCTTTGCACCTTTTTTTTTTTTTTTTTTTGCATTATGCAGGCCTCTCACTGTTGTGGCCTCTCCCGTTGCGGAGCACAGGCTCCGGACACGCAGGCTCAGCGGCCATGACTCACGGGCCCAGCCACTCCGCGGCATGTGGGATCCTCCCAGACCGGGGCACGAACCCGCATCCCCTGCATTGGCAGGTGGACTCTCAACCACTGCGCCACCAGGGAGGCCCCCACCCCACTTTGCACCTTTTAAGTGGTTCACTTGTCTTTACATTACATTGCATCCATTTGATAGTTACTGTCTTTGGCTTTTGTTTTCCATGTTTTTGCCCTCAATTTCCTCCTCCCTCCAGCAGGCCCCTGATTTTTGCTTCTCTTAGTGCCTTTCCCTGATCATTTGAGCATAGAAATGCCATCTTGCATCAGGCCCGTGGCTTGCCAGGTGAGTATTCTGGCACCCAGGGATAATCCGGGTGAATTAGGAAGGTGTTTTGCAATGTGACTCTGAAAGTTCAGGATGAATTTCAAATGCCGTCCATTCCCAGCTAAGGTCTTGTCTGGCCAAGCCTTCAGGGATGGCTCCACAGACGTCTGCTGCTGGATCCCAGGAGCAGAGTGTCTTCCTCTGTTGAGACTCCCTGGAAACCTCTGCTGGCGTGATGGGGGACGGGGGCGTGTGGTACCCACCGGCCCAAGGCTTCATGCTACCCAGTAAGTTAGGATGCGGAGATGAATCTGGCATCTGAAAAACAGTAGACCCACTTTCAAATTCTACCCCTGACACTTACCCAACTTACGTCAGTGAGGAATTACTTTTTTGTGCATTTGACATTCTTACTTTCATTTTCCAGATGAGGCAACCATGCTACAGAGTACTTTAACGCTTCTGCTCTTTAAAATGTTCATGTTACCAAGTCTAAGCTTGCTCTGCTCGCTGCACAACAGGCCAATAAATTGGGAGACAAGGTGTTGAGGCAAGGAATAGAGACTTTATTCAGAAAGCCGGGCATCTGAGATGATGGCAGACTAATGTCCTAGAGTACCATCTTATCGGGGTCTGGATGCCAGTTTCTTTTATAGAACAGAGATGGGGAGGAGGTGAGGAAGTAAAAAGGCCGTAAGTCTTGCAAAATATCTCCTGGTTTTGGCCATCCTAGGGGAGGGGATGTGTTAATTTCTTCTTTTCTGCGGCCATTCACAGGTGGGCAGGGTCAGGGTGTTTCCCTGTATCCTGAACAAAGACACTTTAGTTTAACATTCAGGCAGGGGGCAGGGTTCCCCAAGGGAGGCCATTATGTGTGCCAATAGCTATAGACGGAACAAAAGCAATGGAAAGCAAAGGTCAGAGTAAAAGAAACAGATCCAACATGGAGTCAGATTTTGTTCTTCCCTGTTACATTCATGGGGTTTGGCCCACCACCAAGTAAGCAATTAATTAGTGGGAGTAACTTCTCTTGCTTTCATTGTCGTCACTACTGTTTCTTTCTCAACCAAACTCGAGTCTCTGTCTACCACAGTGGAACTTTCTGAGACATATGTTTGCTTTGTGCTTCAATTTTCCTAGTTCTACATTATTAACTAAACCTATGATATCCTTCATACATAAAATTAAAATTTTAATTGGAGCTCTTGGGAAAAATATATGGCCTCGTGAATGTAACGTTTTGTGGGTGCAATCCACAAAAGGTTTTAGGTTTGTGAGTGAGAGTACTCATGAAATTCAAAGTAGAATGAAAGGTATTTATGAAATATGTATTCATTGGGCACTTAGCTTTTGCATGGTACGCGAAACGACACTTAGATGCCAAACTCATGCCCTTTGAGTATGCGGCTGTGTGTCTTCAAATGGATAAGGAGGAAGAATGAAGGGAGAACCTGACACCCTTGCGTCATCATCCTGGCTGTGTCTCACTAGCTTAGTAACCTCGGCCGGTGACCTTACCTATCTGTGAACCCCAGTTTCCTTCTGTGTTAAAGGGGATTAGAATAACCCCCTCGGAGTGCTGTTGGAGGATTAAGTGAGGAACCCTACAGAACAGTACCTGGCAAAACGTTTGGCCCAGTGTAACTCACAGAATATGAGTCCCCACCTCTCTTCCCCATTCTGGGGGCAATGGTGTCGACGTCCCTGCTGCTGCTACTGTTTATAGCTTCGCTGTCCTACAGCGAGAGAGCTTCCAAAGTTTTGCTAAGTGTGTTATGTTACACTCCTCTGATGGATTACGTCCCAACCATTAACAACGGTGGTGCAGGGAATTTTAATACCTGCAACATATTCTGTATATAATACCAGTGAAACAAAGCCATTCACAAAAGCATATTGAATGCAGTTCTCAACTATATAAAACAGTGCTTCCAGAAGGAAGGTACCATGATATATGTGGTCATCTTTGAGGGGTGGATGATGAATTACGCTTATTCTCTCATCATACTTTATTTTTCTGAGGTTTTCAAAAAGAGCTTGTATTGGTTTTGTCATCATTAAAAAAGAATTACTTATTACTGTTTTTAACTTAAGCCAGATCTGCAGACCTTCCATACTGAGTCTACTTGTCAGCTCTGTGGTGTACGGGGCAATTTATCTGCTTTCTTTCTGGCGGGGGGGGGAGGGGGGTTTGTTTTTGTCTGCATTCTCTTTCTGTGCTTTTAAACCAGAGAACTGTTTCCTAAGGAGAGCAGTGTGTTCAAAGCTGCATGTCTGCAAGAGATCTTTCATTTACTGTACAGTTAACTCATTGGGCAAAGCAATATTTAGGCAATTCTGAAGAAGGTTGTTTTTTTTTTTTTTTTTTTTTTTTTAGGCATGAGGGAGCGTGGGGTGGGGGGTTTAATTGTAATGATTTTCCTCTGTGTCATTTAGCAGTTTTCCAGGGCTTTTCATTATGGCAGCACTGGGCCATTTGAGGTACCTGCTTTCTAATCAGCCCTGGCTGCCTTCCAGTCAGCCTGGGCGGAAACTCACTAGGCACAGGGTTTAATTGGGGCCACCCACCATGGAAGCGCTTCCCCCCTTTGTCCGGAGAGATGGAAGCTCTTAATGTAATGCACATAAAAACGTCCAGTACTGCAGAGCAGGCACCAGGGCTCTGATGTCCCAAGGCTGTTATTATGTCCCAGTTCAATGTCAGGTTTTCAGAGAGACTCCATCCAATCGCGGGGGATGCTTGAACTCTCAGAAAGAGAGCAAAAGAAAATATTGGGTTGCAGTCTGGACACAACCCCTGATGTTTGGAACCTCTCTAAATAGATCCCAGACTCCTGTAAAAATTTGAAATCACCGCCCTCCCATCCCTTTTACAATGATTCTTCTGGCACCTTGGATTCCTTCAATTAATTCCTTGCAGAAGCCAGTTGAGTTCCAGTCCTTGGTTTTAAGTGATCAGCCTCTTGAAATGGTGCCTGGTAGCCTTTTGGAAACGCCAGCCTCAGGCATGGTGGGGACCACGTCACTACGCAGCTTCTGGAAACAGACTGCCTGCGTAATGGGGTGCAGGCCCCGTACAGCACTCCTGGTGGGCAGGTGATTGTGTAATTGGGTAGATGGGGTGTTTCTCAGCCCAGATCAGGTTGGTGGTTCAGGTGATGCAGATTAATCAAGGGAAACAGAACTTCTTTTGTGCTTAAAATTGGAAATGTTTAATTTGCATGTGACTGTGGCATCTGCCGGCTTCCTATGGGCTGTGCTTCCCAGGATAACACAGTTGGCATCCTAGAAATAGAGTGGACCTGCTTTGCCCACCCCAACCATTGTAGGGAGAGGCATGGAGAGAGACAGGGAGAGCGAGAGAATGAATGCTAATGAGACTGCCACTTACCAAGTGCTTCATCTAGCGCCGCACCTGATGGTCATGGAGACCCCTAGCGCTCTCCCCTCCATCCCTGGGAGACAGTACTGTTTTTATTGCCATCTTGTAGATGGGGAGACTGAGGCTTATAGAGGGCACGAGATTATCCAAGTTTACCCAGTGGTGTCACCATCCTACCTGTTTGACTCTACAGCAGCCCTTCTGAAACGTTCATGTGTGTACAACCACCTGGGGACCTTAGTCTCATGCAGGTTCTTGATTAGTGCAGGACATGATTCAGGGCCGAGGCTGGAACTGAGATGCTGCAGGTGATGAGAAGCCTGATGGTCCGGGGACTGTACTCTGAATAGAGAGGAAACAGACAACGGTTGGGTCTTGACTAGCTGCATTTTACATTCACCTGGAGCCAGGGGGCTTTAAAAATACTGATGGGCATTCAGACCCCCTAATTCAGGATCTCTGGGGTTGGGATTTGGCCAGTGTGCACCTAGGTTGAGGCCATCTGCAGAGCTGGGGAGTCCTATGGCTAAAATGATCACGGTGAGCCTCAAGGCCCTTAGGTTTACTTGGACAGCAGCGAGAATGAACGGTTTCTTTAGGAAGGGATGGGGAAAAAAGAAAGACCACTGTGTCCTGGAGGGTGAGGGACGGGGTACAAAATGAGGCCAAGCTGGGGAATAAGGGAGGGAGTGAAAACCAATCAAAAGAGCTGGAGCTAGTTCACAGGCAGGTGTGGAGCCAGTTGGGTGGTGGATTCTACTCGTCACAGGAGGTGGGAGTGATGAGGTTCCCTGGTTGGGACTGGCCAAGGAGGGCTGTCTCAGCAGCCTGGATTGTTTTCCTTCTGGGCAATGAGGTTTCCATTCAACATAGTATCACTGTGAGTGAGCCCTGTTCCTGGTACTGGAAACAAAGATGTCGATGGCATCGTCTCTGCTCTAAGCAGGCGGTGACAGTTGGGGTGGGGTCTGGCCTCCACTGTGCTTGTCTCACTGACCGATCAGAGGCTGAGGGAATGGTAGGTTGTAGGACACAGGGAGGTGGACTTAACCCAGCCAAACTCAGCCCAACCCACCCAGCCACAGTGACCAGGGGAGGCTGTCCTAGATGAGATGCCCCTTCTCTTCAGTCTCAGGGGTGACAGATGCTGAGGGCCTGAATTAAAGCCATCACAGTGAGGATGAGGGACTGATCTTGAGGCATCCTGAGGTTTGATGACCAATATCTCCCCCTCCCCATCTGAAAAATACAACAAGCTAGTGAATATAACAACAACAAAACCAAACCACGGGGGGAAAGCGGTGGGGCGGGGTGGGGGTGGGTGGGATGAATTGGGGGATTGGGATTGACATATATACACTAATATGTATAAAATAGGTAACTAATAAGAACCTGCTGTATAAAAAGTAAATAAAATTCAAAAATTTAAAAAAAAACCACACGCAAAAAAACAGACCCACAGATACAGAGAACAAACTAGTGACTTCCAGCGGGGGTGGGGCACTATAGGGTCGGGGAGTGGGGTGTACAAACTACTGGGTGTAAGACGGGCTGCAAGCATGTATTGTACAACACGGGGATACAGCGAGTATTTTGTAATAACTGTAAATGGAGTGTAACCTTTAAAATTGTATAAAAAATAATTAAAACAATAAAAGAAGTTGATCAGTGGAAAAAAATAAATCTCCCCCTCCCGGCTTTGCCTCCCAAATTCAGGGGAGATGCCCAAACTTCCCAGCTTGGGATTCTGGGCAGATGGCGGCAGATGGAGAGTAGCTGATGGTTCACGCTTGGTGCCTTGTTGAGTTTAGGTGCCTCTGACGCAGCCAGTCAAATTGCCCTGTAAGTGGCTAGAAATATGTGTCTAGAGCTTGGAACAGAGATTTGAGCTGGAAAAAGAGATCTGGGAGACACGGGTACATCAGATGGGATGTGAATGTCCAGGAACGGAAGAGGTGATCTTATGAGAAAAAGACAAGGGGAGGGAATGGAAGTCTGGGGATGCCAACCTTTAAGGGACATAAAAAGGGTGGGAAAGTTTTTGATAAGTAAAAATTAAACAAGAAAGGAGAAAACAGGACAAGGTAATGACCTGGAATCTGAGCAGGTGAGAGGTTTTTGAAAAGGAAGCAGTGACCGTGAATTTCAAATGCTACCACAATTTAAAGACGATACACTGCCAAGGGCTCAGTTTCTCTCTCTCTCAAACATTTTTAATGGTTCTCTCTGAGTGAAAGGAGCAGGGTTTACACATTTTGATCTCTCTGTATTTTGTGATTTATTTTTTTTGTTGAAGTATAGTTGACTTTTTTCCCTGTATTTTAAAATAGCTTTTCTTATCTCATGGTTATGAAATTACCCTTTGGAGTCTGGCCTTGGTGGGGACAGTTTCAGGAGGCTGAGGGCAGAAGAAGAGAAGGGTAAATGACCAGTGCATTTACCTTCACCTACACGGTCCAGCCTTTTGAAAGAGCACTCCGAGAGGTGGGAACACATGGGAAGGATGCTGAGTACATGGGGGGAGATGATGAAATTGGTCCTTTAGAAATTGTAATGCAGTACTCAGCAGTGGGTGGGATGAATCTCTGCTCCCATTCACTTCCCCAAGCCAAGGTAAGGAAAGGCTTAAGAAAAGATTGCAACCCAAGCTGGGCACTGTGGATGGCTGTGTCTTGCCTGGGCTTGAGTTGAAATGAAATCCAATAGGTCCTAGGCTTCTAAATCCTGCCCCCAAAGGAGTCATTAGCCCAGGGGGGCACTCTTGTCCTAATTTGCACAGCTTCCAAATTTTGGCTACTTTCCTTTGAATGCTGGCTCAGAAGGGCACACCATTTTTTTTCCATTTAGTTTTTATTTTATATTGGGGTACAGTTGATTTACAATGTTGTGTTAGTTTCAGGTGTACAGCAAAGTGATTCAGTTATACATACACAGAGAAAGACAAATATCATATGATATCATATCATACTCTACGTGGAATCTAAAAAGATGATACAAATTAACTTATTTACAAACCAGAGACAGGCTCACAGACTTCGAAAACAAACTTACGGGTGCACCATTTTTGAATGCACACCCAAGCGCTGTGTCTAGGAGCTGCAGCCCTTAAATCTAATGGAAGATATCAGGATCCAGCCTGGAGTTTAGATGAAAGAATATTCAGATGACATCCATCTCTAAGCAACAGTTCACAGCCGAAGGAAGTGGAGTGGCTACAGGAATAAGGTTCAAAGAAGTTCCCCAAAAAGGGGAGAAGAGCTGTCATTTAACAAGCACCAGTGGTTTGGGGTTCTGCATCCGACATTTTGTTTTATTCAACCCTCATGAAAAAGAAGATGTGAAATAAGGATCGTTCACCCTGTGTGACAGATGAACACATAAAGACGGCGTTCAAGGTCACATAGCAAAAATACAAGAACTACTTTGACTGAAACCCAATACAAACCAACTTAAAAGGCAAAGGAATTGGAAAGAGGTTTCTTGGCTTAAATGGCAGTGATTTCAAGGATTAAAGGAGCAGGTACAAGAATCATGGTCTCAAACTGGAGCGTGCATATTTTCCTCTTTCCTTCCTCCTCGGTGGATTTCATCTTTGCAGCTCAAGAGGATGGCTGCTGAAATATCCAGGCTTTAATCACATATCGTGACAACCTCAGCTGAAACATGGGTTTATTCTCCCAAATTGTGTAGATCAGCACCAGTAAATGATTCTAACAAGTCACACTTGAGTCCAGACCACCCCCCACCCCCCACAACCCCGCTTTGGCCAAACATTTTTTGCCCGCAAGAAAATGTTATTATGTTTGGGCAGGTCTAAATCATGGATTAAACCAGAAGAATGGAGATGGAAATGTTTAGAAGGCAGATCACTCTCTCCAAAATTCAAAGATCTAATCAAATAACAAATTCTTCCTGCTCGTAACTGTATCAAGGGGCCAATCCCAAGCCCGTCCTTTATTCTTTCTATTATACTTTGCTTTCTCCGTGAATAAAAAAAGAGTCAAAGGCATCTCTGAAGCTTTAAACCCTATTGGCTAGGAAGCAGTGCTGGCATTCACATGGAGGTGTAAGTACAGTGGGCCACAATTACGGGTTTGTAATATATTTAGTTACATCAGAAACACCCAGGTGTTGGTTCAAAGACAGATGTCTGGGCCTCATCCCAGACCCACTTAATTGGAATATTCATAGGGATGCCCAGAAATGTCAGTTCTAACAACTGCCCAGGTGATTTTGATTAGCAGTAGTTGTTCCCAATCTTGGCTGTCCCGGGCTTCGGGCAGATGGGCCCGAAGCTTAAACCTGTGAGTTTGGGAGTCATCAGGGCCGATGTCTAAGCCTGCGCGTGATGAGATCTGGTGGTTGAGAAGGAGAGAATACTTCATGTAGACAAGAGTCATTTCCCTTTCTCGGGCAGCCTGAGATTTTCCAGAGCTTTGGCAAAATATATGCTCCATTCTTTGCTGCACAGAGAGCACAGAACTTGGCCTTGAGTTCGTCTGTGGGAATAGGGAGTCTAGTTGTAATGCTGCCTCTCCAGTCTGGAACAGACAAGCTACTTTTAATTGTAGCGCTTGGGAAAGGACTGAGAATAGAGCCGTGAAGCAGCACATGTAGACAGAGCAAGGGAAGCTGAGATGAATAGAGAAAGTCTTAACATAGAGACAGTCAGACAAGCGCAGGTTGCAAAGAGAAGAAATTGATGCCAGTGTCCCAGGAAAGTGGCGTGAACGACTAAATATGATTTGAGCTGAGAGAACAGTTGGTAGTTCCTAAATTGTGTTTGCGGATGATCTCCTGTCACTAATGAAAACCGGTCTATGCATGTCATTTGCTTGAATTTCACTCTTTATTTTGCATGGTGAAGGAAACACTTTATCTTTCTGGATGGTTATCTCTAAAGAAGATGCTGCTCTGTCTTCCTCCCTCTCCCCCTCCCCACTGGTTTTGAGGACACTGTTGTAACTGCACCTTGTTTTCTGAGACATTGGCCAGAAGGCAGCCCTTGCCTCTCAGGGCTCAAAGATGGAAATCCATTTCCGTCTCTTTATTTTTCTTTTTGGCTACTGTGTTGAAATAAGTCCTGTTTACTGTTTCTAGGTTACCCTGTTCTGGGTTCGGATACTTGGCTTTGGACATCTTTCTCTCTGGACATGAAAATGCCTTCTACAGGAAACCGTCAGGAACCTGTTAAATAGAACCTGACGGACCATTCAGTGCAGCTTTAAAATGCCAGAGGAGGGGTAGCCTCCCTCTGTGAACGTCGGCTGTGATGGGAGAGGGGCTAAATGTTTCTTTCTTTCTGTGGAAGAGACCCTTGCATCCTCATGGAGCAGAGATCAAGGAAAAAGTGAATCAATAACAGGGATCACCATTTATTTCTTGCTCTGACCAGGAGGAGGTATGTGACATAAAGCATATTATCTTGAAAAAGAGGGTAAACTTATGTCAGTGTAAAAAGATGAAAAACCAATACCTAGAACTGTACCACTGATTTTAAAGGATGGAAAAGAGTGGAACTGTGTGATCTCTCCCTTTCCATTTCCCCACCATTCCCTCCCTCCCTCCCTCCCTTCCTCTCTTTCTCCTTCCTTCCTTCCTTCCTTCCTACAAATACTTACTGAATGTCTTCTCTGTGCCAGGCTCTGGGCTAAGTATGACAGAATACACCAGGACAGGGATAATTTTTTTCTTTCCCCCATTTGTTCATGCAGTGTTTGTATCCCTCTCCCAAACTCATATCTTGAAACCTAATCCACAGTGTGATGGCATTTAGAAGGGAGGGCTTTGGGAGGTGATGGGGTCATGAGGGCTGAGGCCTCATGAAAGGGATTAGTGCTCTTGTAGGAGAGATCCCTTGCCCCTGCCACCTTCTGAGGACACAGCAAAAAGGCCATCTATGAACCAAGAAGCAGGATCTCACCAGACACCAACCGAATCTGCTGGTGCCTTGATCTTTAACTTCCCAGCCTCCAGAACTGTAAGAAATATATTTCTGTTGTTTCTAGTCACCTAGACTGTGATATTCTGTTATAGCATCTCAAATGGACTGAGACAGATTACTATGAACTTTAGTTATTCTTTATAGTGTCTTAGATTTATAGTTTTAAAATCAGCTCAGATTTAGATTTCCAAGTAATTTAGAAGCTGGTGCTCCTTTGCAGTTCACAGCTGAAAGGACCATGTGCTCCCGACTCTCTGTCACCATCTAGAGGCAATTTATACATATTGCAGGGCTAGTTCCTGGGATATCGAGTGTGGAAAATCATCCCAGAAGTTGGGGCTTGCAGTGTTTGTGTATCAGCCCTAAAGAATAAATTGGACCCAGTTATCTGCAAATGAATGGAATGGGAAGTTGCTCATATAGGAGTATATGAGACGGGGGTCTTGATTTCTGTACCAAACCATGGAGGGTCAGGATCTCCTGGGTGCAAACGTTTCTGAGGTTATGGGAGAAGAGCTGTAAAATCAGTGGGGGATGGGACACTTAGATGAAGTTCAAGAGGAGGCCTCTGGTCCCTCAGCGGTGGGCACTCAACAAATACTTGTCCAATTGAATGAGAAGCTATGAGGCTCCAGATCAATGGAGAAAAATGCCACAGAGTAGGACTGGAGTCCACACTATTCATCCAGGTTCTCACTAGAGGTGATTTAGTTTCCCAGGGACATCTAGTAACATCACAACATTTTATCACAATTGTGAGGGTGCTACTGGCATCTAGTGGGTAGAGACCAGGGATGCTGCTCAACATCCTACAATGCACAGGGCAGCTCCCACCACAGAGAATTATCCAGCCCCCAAGGTCAATAGTGCAGAGGGTGAGAAGCACAGGTGAGAAGTGTTCTCTGAGACTCAAGCCCTGACCATGGTGAGGAACCTCTACTCCTGGTCGCAAAAGAGCAAGACCAAAGGGGTGTGGATGACTTCATGCAAAGGTGTCTCACTGGAGAGATGCAGATCAGGGACATGGTTTCATTGGGCCAGTGTGGGCACACCATGTACCCCTCCAGCTTCCTTTAGAAGCATAAAGCACTGAAGTTACCTGTGTCAGAATCACCCGCAGCTGCTTGCTACAAACGCATATTTGGGCCCAACACCAAATCTACTGAATCAGAATGTCCATGGCTGGTGGCCCAGGCATCTGTATTTTAAGCCAGCACCCTGGGTGATTTTGATGCACATTCAAGTGTGACATAAGATGGATAAGTAAAAGAAATCCCGGGTATCATCTGTTCTTATTTTTATTTTTTTATTTTTTTTTTATTTTTATTTTTTTTTCTTTTTGCGGTATGCGGGCCTCTCACTGTTGTGGCCTCCCCCGTTGCGGAGCACAGGCTCCGGACGCGCAGGCCCGGCGGCCATGGCTCACGGGCCCAGCCGCTCCGCGGCATGTGGGATCCTCCCAGACCGGGGCACGAACCCGTATCCCCTGCATCGGCAGGCGGACTCTCAACCACTGCGCCACCAGGGAGGCCCTGTTCTTATTTTTAAAGCCCACTTATAAAGGGCTCAGAAGAACATTCACTTAATCCTTGGGATATCCTTTTGCTATATTGTGCTTAACTCCTGTTTTACAGATTATAAAATGGAGGCCGCAAGAGCTTAAACAGATTACGTCACGAAACCCATGTGATTTGTTTAACCTAGATTTTCTCACTGTGAGGCCTTTCCAAACAGAAGCTGTGCCACCTTCTCTACTTTTCTAGCCCCAGCTTTAGATCTTCACTGATGCATCCAGTGAAACACTCTTAACACACACACACACACACACACACACACACACACACCCTTAAATCTAAGTTTCTTACATGCTTCATCCACAGCCTACAAGGTCCTGTTGACCTGGCCATCTGCTATTTCTGTCTCTCCCTCTGGCATGTAGGCCTTCCATCATGGCAGGTACGTTTCCTACTTCAAGACCTTCGCTTACACTGTGCTCTGTCCGGACATGCAAGACCTCACTCCTTTCTTTCTTTATAAAACTGACCCACTCTCTTTGGTCCTTTTTGAAATGTCAGCTCCTAACAGACATCTTACAGTTACACACCCACTCTTAGACCCCCTCCAATTAAGTTAGATTCTGCTGTTATTCTTTCTAATTTAGGACCCCATTCTTTTCCTGTAGAGTATTTGTGATCATTTTGGTTCTGGTATTGTCCAGTTATCCCTTGAGGGTCTTTTCCATTAGCCTGTGAGGAGAATATTTTGTTCATCGCTGCAAACAGTGGGGATCAAAAGATCAAATAAATGTGGTGTGTAAATCAGCAGGCACACAGCAGAGGGGATGCGCATTCATGGTGACGGCAGCAGTGTTATGTTACGGCTCATTTCTGCAGGTTGCGGGGTCTGGGGCAGGATTCAATCTTGAGGAGTTGGAAACGCGGTCACTTGAAGAGGTGAGGCCACCGCCGGCCAGCCTGGGTTTTCACACGCTGCAGCCGGTGGCAAGGCTCTTGCTTCCAGCCCTCCAGGCCGCCTGAGATTTGCGAGTTACCGGGATTATTTTTTGGGTAGCGAGGTACTCTGGAGCCCAGCCCAGCCCAGTTTCCTCAACCTTATCAAGGGGTTAATAAGGCCCACCTTTGCAAGGAGAGGGTCCGAGGTGAGCGAGAGAAAGCAGAGGAGGACAGCTGGAGGTACTGAGAGCGCTAAATACCTGGGCTGTCTCGCCAGGAGACTTGTAAGACAGAAGTCTGCACCGGCAGCGAGAGGAGCCGCGCCACTCACCTGAGCTGCCGCCTTGCTCGGCTCATCCCTCCGTGCGCTTCAGTGACGTTTTCCCAGCCTGGCCCAGGGCGCTCCCCTCCCTCCCTCGGCGGTCGCTCCCTCCCTCCCCCTTCCTCTCCCCCAGCCTCCCCTCCCCGTGCGCCCCCTCCCTCGGAGCGGGAGCGGGGAATCCCACGCCCTTGCACCAGCCCGGGGGCTCGGACGGGCCCGGGAGCCGCTGGTCGCCAATCACCGTGCGGTGGAGAGGCGGGCGCTCGGCTCCGGCGCGCTGGGGGAGCCAGCTGGCTCTGCTGGCCCCGGGAGCCTCAGACTCTCACACCCGACACAGACAGACGCACGGACGGGAGGGCAGGCGCGAACAGAGTCCGCCGGCCGTCTGCGCTCGGAGGCGCGCGCCAGCCCTGGCCCGGGGCTCCCCCGTGCCGCCTCCGGGAGCCGCAGGCGGCGCTGTGCAGGCCGGCGCCGGCGGGAGGGAGGGCGCGCGGGCGGCCGGAGCCGGGGAGGCCCGGCGCGCCCGGCCCGCGATGTGAGCGGCGGCGGCTCCCACCTGGCGCCGCACCTGGAGCGCCGCGCTCCGGGGCGGCGGGGAGGATGTGCGCCGCCCGCAGACGCCGCGCCCGCACCTGACCATGGAGTGCGCCCTCCTGCTCGCGTGCGCCCTCCCCGCCGCCCGCTCGGGCCCGCCGTGGGGGCCGGCGGGACGGGGGCGCGTGGCTAAGGCAGGTGCCCGGCGGGGAGGCGCCGATGGCGGGTGGCCGGGGACCCCAGCCCCGCCGCGCCCCTCACGCACGGTGTCACCTTTTCTCTTGCAGGCGCTCCAGCTCTGCTGCCTTTGCTGTGCGTCGGTCGCCGCAGCCTTAGCCAGTGACAGCCGAGGCGGCGGCGGCAGCGGATTAAACCACGGTTCGTATTCGCCCCCCCGCCCCCCCCCACAGAAGGGCCTCTCCAGGCACTTTGTCCCTTCCTTCCCCCCAAAGAGAGAAAGGGCAGACGAGGCCAGCCCTCCCCCCCACGTGGCAGGTGTGCGCGCGTCCTGGAAGCGGTTCCTGTTTGGAGAGGGGGATGTGGCCCGGACTCTGAACTTATCGGAAGAATCAGTGCCTCAAGCTGCAAGTCACATAAATGAGAAAACAGTACTTTCCCTCGTTCACAGACGGCTGGTTTAAAAAAAAAAAAAATTCCGTGCTGCGGTGAGAAATTAGAAAGTGAGTGGATATTGACCAGGTAGCTGATATCAAAGGGCACCTTCCTCATCTGCTTCCTCTTCCGGGAAAGGACATGCCTCCTTCTTCCCCCCATCTTCCCTCCCCCCACTTCACTCCTGTCCCCTTTCTCCCTTTCCTTCCTTCTTTCTCCCTTTTCTCTTCCCTCGTATCATTGATTCTCAAAGATGACTTTTAGAGAGAGGAAAGCAGGTAGCCTCTGGCAGGGTGGGGGGGGCGCGGGGGGTTTGCTTTATCACCTTTGAAGTTCCCTCGCTTCAGACTTCCAGAACACTCTTTACTTCTGTCATTTATTAACTTCTCCCTGGCACCTGGAAGGAAAATCCTTGTTCCATTGTTCCCATCAGCTCCTGGAGAACAGCTGATTCCTGATCCAAGGTTTCTATAGCAAGACCTTGATGTCTAGCTGGGGTTTTATCATTTTTTAGTCTTGCAGGGTTATCTCCTCCTCTCAGGGGACCAGGGATCATACTGGGGAGAGGGGGGATGGCAGAGTCATGGAGAAAGGCTGTGCCGCCAGGGAGTGGGTGAGTGAGGGGACAGGGGAGAGCCAGGAATTTGCCCTTGAGACATTCACCTTTTGTCCAACCAGAAAAGCTGGCTGCAGTTTCTAAAACAACCCCTCATTGTTTCATCAGGGCCAAATGGCTGGAGGTCCCCTCCACTCCAGCTACCACCTGTAAGGACCTCATCTTTAGGTAGCCCCTGAGCCGATTCATCAGATCACTCACTATAGGGGCTCTGACGGCCCCTCTTCCCATCAGGGACTGAATATTACCATCAGCTGCTCGTTCATTCTCCCCTTGGAAATAAACTAGTAGCAGGTGTCTGGGTGGGGGGCTTTGCAGGCTGATTCTGCAGACCGCTGGCTGGTTAAGGCTTCTGCGTGTTCTCCCAGCTAAGAGCAGGCAGAGTTTCAGATGGCTTTGGTCAAGGAGGTAAGAATTAGCTTATAGAGACTGTGTCTGAGCACATGTCAGGGATGGTTTTCACAATTAGGTTTTAGTATGGGTGAGGGAGAAGGTGGTTTGTCCCTAGGAAAAAGCTGTGTTTAATCAAAAGCCACATACCAGGAAAACAGCATAGTAGCAATTTTTAAGAGAAGAGAAATCATGTATATCCTGCTCAGTTTTTTTAAGGTTAAGAGAAAAACATTTTTTTCAATTGCTTTTTAATATGCATGTCAATTAGATAGTATTTCTAGTTAAAGGAGTGAAGAAGAAAATAGGGAGGACGGCAAGAACATTGTAAGAATGAATTTCTCAAGCAATGTGAGTAATAGATGGTTCATACACAGAACATAGTTGAAAATTATCGTCATATTGGGATTTTTTTTTTCTAATGTAGGACCAATTAGAGTATCACTCGTTGATCCCTGCTAGCTACAGGGCTTCTGTTCATTCCTTAGCTTTTTTCTTTCTTTTCTCTTCTTGTTTTTTTTTTTCTTTTTTCTTTTTTCCGGTTGTTGACTATTTTGGGAAAAGGGAAATTCCTCTTGCTTTTCCTCCAGTAACCAAGGACCCAAGTGACTCAAACATGCCTCTTGGTTACTCAGAATCTTTCTAAAGACGGTCCAAATTAGTTTCCCGTTCTGTGCCTAGAAAGTGGAAATACAGAGCGTTTTTTAATGGGCAGAGGGCATATTCCAAATCATCTTGTGGGATGATACTTTTCAGTTTCAATGTCGTGTGATAGAAAACAGTTTGCTGGCCTCGTTTTTTTCAAGCAGCAAATTGTTTAACTTCTCTTCTCTGGGACAAGCAGTAATTAGCGCTGCTCTAGGGAGCAACAGTGAAGGTATTTTTAAACACGTCTTTCCAGGTGTCCCCTGATCTGACACGCCCCCACCAACATGTCTGAGCAATTTTCAGCAACAGACTGTAGTGGGAAGTTCTGACAATTTCGAGGCATTTTTATGTATCCACTCTATTTTACGCTTACAATTAAATGGAATTGTCCCAGGGAAAGCTCCTTTGTAAAACGTTGAGTGATACAAGTGCTGGAGTTTTATTATCACCTATAATTAATATTGGAAACATAAAACTACAGTTACTTGTTAATTACCTGAGACTTCATCTCAAGTTACTCAGTGCTGTGAGTTACATTTGAAATTTAAACTCTGTCCCCCCCCACCCCAGTGCTCCCAATGTAGTTTAAACACAAAGGTATCATCTTGGAAAAAAGTGTTCCTTTCTTGGCTTTGTGGTTTTTATAGTTATTAATACTGTCTCCCCCAAATCAACTTTTATGTATGGATGACGCTATGACTAATATATAAAAAGTCCATCTCTCTCTGCAGACCATGAGAGTTGTGGCATTTTCCATGAAACATTCTTGACATTCAACAAGATGGTGCTTGACTCTTAGTTTCTGTAGGAATTGCTGTGGCAGAGCTAATTGTCAAGATCACAGAATTCTCCTTGTCATGAGCTGCTCTGAATTATATGTAGTTTAGGTGCATGGCAATAGAACAAGTATCTTTCAGCTGTGTGTTGCTCTTTGCCAGCCTTTTGGAAAGGGACCCTCGGGCACTGTGGGCTGTGGGTGCTGACAGCGAAACCTTTCCCATTGCAGATTACGTCTTTGTCACGCCGGTAGAAGTGGACTCGGGCGGGTCCTATGTTTCACACGACATTTTGCACAACGGCAGGAGAAAGCGGTCGGCGCAGAGTGCCAGCGGCTCCCTGCATTACCGATTTTCAGCATTTGGACAGGAACTACACTTAGAACTTAAGCCCTCGGCGATCTTGAGCAGTCACTTTATTGTCCAGGTACTTGGAAAAGATGGTGCTTCAGAGACTCGGGAACCCGTGGTGCCAAGATGTTTCTATCAGGGATTTATCAGAAACGACAGCTTGTCCTCCGTCGCTGTGTCTACATGTGCCGGCTTGGTAAGCACCCCCTGCTCCCTCTTGCCTGTGTTTTGTGTAACTGGAATGAACAGATGTCTGCAATCCTAAGTACTCTTGCAGCCAGCTCCACACATTCACACTGTCAGCTTTGATACGTATAATATTCTCAATTGACTTAATCTAATCTGCTCCCAGAAAAAGAAAATCTATCTAAAAGAACTTTAATTACCATTTAGAACGTTCTTTTGATGTTTAATGGTCTGGGCCTCTTCATTTTCCATGTTTGAGATGATCCCCCAAGGAAATTAATTTGATGGATGCCATTCGCTTTGGAAAGTCTTGAGAGACCAGGCTTTATATAAATCTAACAAGCTGCGTGCCTCTACAGTGCTTTGAAACAGGGAAAACTGTATTTAATGCAAAAGTGCATTCACTGCCCTGGGAAGCCCAACCTTCCCTGTGGAAGGGAGGCCTCTTGTTTTCTTTCAACTAATCTGTTCATGTTGTCCTGCTCGCATAAGGCGTCCTTTATGAGTGTGTTGTGGTGTGTTCAGGGGCTGGTGGGATTAAGTGTGGCATCCGGGAAGGCAGGACACTTAAAAACATTTGGGACAAGCGTTATTTCCTCTTGTGTAATCCTCAACTGTTGGGCTCGAGACCAAGAATATTGGTATAAATGATGCTTGTCTCAGGATTCAGTCATCTGTGAGGCAATAAATGGTGATCTGGGTTGATTTCATCTTGTGTTGCAATTGAGAAGTGTCTGTAATGACAGAAGAGTTTGTGTGTGTTGAGACACACCATGGTCATGCTATGGTGTGGCTAGAAGAAGGAAAATGTGAGAAAGCCCAGCTGAGGATGTAGTTAGTGTAAAGTACATGATACATCATGACTGAGCAAGAGGGAGGGGCTTAGGTGCTGGTGAATGAAGACTCCCATGTTCTTGGCTAGCTGAAACTTTATTATTTAACTTTTTTGTTTTCATATTGTGACTTGACACGTAGTTAAAATCTTTTATCACAACCAGAGTTACGATATTTTTTCGTATGGTCTTTAAACTATAGAGCGAAGCAAAGATTTAACAATTCCCAGCTAAGCTAGATCTGTTTAAATGAACAATATGGCTTACTAGTGACCTATATATTCTAAGATAGTTACACACACCTAGGCAGCCCGCACACACGTGAATATATCTTGTTTTTGTTGTTTGGTTGGTTTGGTTGTCATAAGTCTCCTGCTCGTTTGGGAGCATCCTCCTCTTTTCCCTCTCTTCTGTCTATTCCAGTATCCTTAGGTCTTCAGAAGGAGGTTAGGCCCTCCATCACAGTGGCTTAAACTATCCCATTCCAGATAACCCAGTGGTTAAGAGTAGTCTGTCTGGGCTTCCCTGGTGACGCATTGGTTGAGAGTCCGCCTGCCGATGCAGGGGACACGCATTCGTGCCTCGGTCCGGGAGGATCCCACATGCCGCGGAGCGGCTGGGCCCGTGAGCCATGGCCACTGGGCCTGCGCGTCCGGAGCCTGTGCTCCGCAACGGGAGAGGCCACAACAGTGAGAGGCCCGCGTACCGCAAAAAAAAAAAAAAAAAAAAAAAAAAAGTAGTCTGTCCAAGTTTATCTTTCATACCAGCCCTTACCAGTAGGACCTTGGGCAAGTTATGAATCTCTCTGTGTCGTAGTGTCTCTCTCTCTACAATGGGAATAACAGGAGGGTTTACAGCACCGTGGGGATAAAGTGACTTCTTACATGGAAAGTGCTACAGCGGCTCTTGGAAGGAGCTTATCTCCCTGTGGTTAATGCGCTCAATATTCCACTTTCTGTGAGTGATAGGAAATCTGACCAATTATCCCATATTCATAGATGTTAGGTTGTTTCTCCTAAGAAGGAGATTCACTTTTGAACAGGGAATGACCACTTAACACATAGAATGAGGCAAGTTAAAAAGTTCCATCTTTGGGCTGAAGGTGAAAGAAGTCATTGGCAACCACATCTGCCCGTGTATAAGGCCGATATAATTTTTTTTCTTTGCATACCAATCTGATTTTTGTTTGTTTTTATCTTTTTAATTCAATTTTTATTTTATATTGGACTGTAGTTGATTTACAATGTTGTGTTAGTTTCAGGGGTACAGCAAAGTGACTGAGTTATACATATACATATATGCATTCTTTTTCAGATTCTTTTCCCATATAGGTTATTACTGAATATTGAGTAGAGTTCCCTGTGCTATACAGTAGGTCCTTGTTGATTATCTATTTTATATATAGCAGTGTGTATATGTTAACCCCAAACTCCTAATTTATCCCTCCCTCCCACCTTTCCACTTTGGTAACCATAAGTTTGTTTTCAAAGTCTGTGAGTCTGTTTCTTTTTTGTAAATAAGTTCATTTGTATCCTTTTTTTTAGATTCCACATATAAGCAAAATCATATATTTGTCTTTCTCTGTCTGACTTACTTCACTTAGTATGATCATCTCTAGGGCCATCCATGTTGCTGCAAATGGCATTTCATTCTTTTTTAATAAGGCTGTTATAAATTGAAATCATGAAACTCACAATCTGTTCCTACTTTTCAACAAGCCAGCCACATATGCTTAATTAACTTTAGTTCTGTAGGCCTCAGTTTCCTCTCCTGAGCCATGTGAAATTATTTCTAAGACCACGGCCCTCTCCAGGCATCTGACTCCAATTATCCAATTGTTTGGGCCCATGGGGCATGGGATAGGGAGAGGATCAAGCTTATCCGCCTTGCATTACCCACCTCCCCAAGTCCCTGCTGAACAACAGCAAAATACAGACACAGCCATCCTCAATCAAACAATAAGAAAAATAAAACAAGAGGACAAAACCACGAATGAGAAGCTGAGACACTGCTCTGTATTAATGTCTGTAACTTCTACTGAAGTATAATGTATATACAGAAAAGTGCAAAAATGTATATACAGAAAAATGCAAAAATCGTGGAGTACAGCCTAATGAATTTTTACGAAGTTCACACCGCTGTAACCAACAACCAGATCAAACAGGACATTACCTGTGTCCCAGAAGACCCCTACCGCACATCCCCTTCCAGTCACTGTCCACCAGAAGTAACCACTATCCTAATTTGTAACATAGCTTAAGTTCGCCTATTTAAAATTTTTTTACCTAAGAGAGGGTCATACAATAAATCCTCTGTATGAATATTCTACATTGGTTCCATCTAATTGTTGGTGGCATTTAAATTGTTTCCAGTTTGGGGCTGTTAGGAGGAGTAATACTAAACATTCTCGTCTATGTCTTTTGGTGAGCTTACGGGCACATTCTGTTGGAAACATACCAAAGACTGAAGTTGCTGGGTCATAGGTTAATATATATGTTCTCCCTAAAGCAAAATAGCGGTCAGTGTGGTCAGTGTTTGTTGGTTTTGCAGCTAGCCCTTACACAGGCAGCATTCACCCTAAGCAGGGAGAGTGGCACCACCCAGCGCATTCCCCAGGAACTGCACTTACCACTATTTTCCTAGGTTCTGCCAAACAGCTTTTCAGAGCGGTTGCACTCATTTACACGGCCATCAGCACTGTATAAGAGTTCCAGTTGCTCCACATTCTCATCAACACTTGCTGTTGTCTGTCTTTTCCATTTTTGCCGCTCCCATTGATGATGTGAAGCAATATCACACAATAGGTTTAGTTTGCATTGTTCTGATGGTTAATGAAGTTGAGTATCCTTCCTTATGCCTGCTGGCCACTTGTATACCCTCTTTTGTGATATCATATATGGACAAGAAGTATTATACGGGTTTTCCCTGTTATCTGAACGTAGAGTGTTCCTATGAAATCTTTTGTAAGCCAAAATTACAAAAGCAAAGAAGCAATTACCTTAGGACACATCTTGGCAATGAATGCACAAAATAAACTGACATAAAGCACAAGTACTCACATAGTTCAGAGCTACAGTGGCTTGGTGCAGAGATTCTTAGTGCAGTTCCTGGGGAAGGAGCTGGGTGGTGCCACTCTCCCTGCTGAGGGTGAGGCTGCCTGTATAAGGGTTAGGTGCAAAACCAGCAAACAAACACTGACCACACTGATCGCTATTTTGCTTTGGGTTTTTTTTTTTTCCCCATAAAAACGAAAATCCTCTTTGTATTTCTTTTGGTTAGCAAAAAACAGGTGCTAATTGGGTTTTTCGTAAAAGCAAAGTGACACAAAGCAAACTTGCGAAAGTGGAGGACTCCTGTAAATGTTTTCAGCCCAAATTGTGGTGCTTTTTCCTTTCTTTGTGAATAGAAACAAGACTTCTGAGCAAAAACACCTTTGCCAACTTAGCATCTTTGATATCATGGCTTTGCATCTCTAACAGTGTGTTGACCTGCATATGAAACACTATTGAATAGCAGTAGTGAACCCTGGGAAATCACTTGAGGCTCCACATTGAGGAATCACTTCTCTAGGCCCATTGAGAGATGGGGATGGAGGGAAATAATCACTCCAGGAGGAAGAATTTTTCCTTCTAGCTACCCAGAACCCATGAACACTGCTCACCTTCTTTGGTCAAACAGGGGGTTCCTAAAGTGAATTAGCAAGTGCTGTAATGCATTCAGAGTAGTGTATGGTTCAAGGGTTCAGGAGATGGGCAGGTCTCTAACATGCTTGGTGGATGTGCAGGTCTCTTACACGCTTATCAAAGTTCACAAGCCAGAAGAGATAAACGACTCTTCTTCCACGAATACAGAAACTGACATGAGGTGAAGGAAACTGAGATGAATCTTCTTCCACCTGAAGTGTCTGCATTGGTGTTTCACCAAGAGGGCGGCTGGCAACTGGCATCAGAGTGACTTACAAGGTTCTAGCAATTTCCTAGTGTGCATCAGTGTGTATTAAAAAAATGATAAGTCCCCTTTAGATAATAGAGTACTGACAGGAAAGCTAACCATTATCTTGACTTGCTAGGGAAACCCCAAGAGCAAGTGAGAAAGGGTGGAGGGGTTCTAATAGTGAAATATATTTGCATACATACATATTCCAGTTAGGATTTCTCCAGCAGGGAATTTAATAATTCAGAATTAAACTATACTCAAAATAATCTCTTAAAATGTATCCCCCCCAAGATGGGTCTCATTTTATTCAGGAGTTAAGTAGGCAGTTATTTACTTGGAATAATCCATCAAACAGGAGTTGCAAACTTCCATGAGTGAATCCTGGCTACTGTTATGTCTGGAGGGGGTGTTTTTAAGAATTTTTATTGGAGTATAGTTGCTTTACAATGTTATGTTAGCTTCTACTGCACAGCAAAATGAATCAGCCATACATATGCATATATCCCATCCCTTTTGGATTTCCCTCCCATTTAGGACACCACAGTGCATTCAGTAGAGTTCCCTGTGCTATACAGTATGTTCCCATCAGTTGTCTATTTTATACATAGTATCAATAGTGTATATGTGTCAATCCCAATCTCCCAATTCCACCCCTCTCCTTTCCCCCTTGGTATCTGTATGTTTGTTCTCTATGTCTGTGTCTCTATTTCTGCTTGGCAAATGAGGTCATCTGTAAGATTTTTCTAGATTCCACATATATGCATTAATATACAACATTTGTTTTTCTCTTTCTGACTTACTTCACTCTGTATGACAGTCTCTAGATCCATCCACGTCTCTACACATGACCCAATTTCGTTCCTTTTTATGGCCGAGTAATATTCCATTGTATATATGCACCACATCTTCTTTATCCATTCCTCTGTTGATGGACATTTAGGTTGCCTCCATGCCCCGGCCATTGTACATAGTGCTGCTATGAACATTGGGGTTGCATGTGTCTTTTTGAATTATGGTTTCCTCTGGGTATATGCCCAGTAGTGGGATTGCTGGGTTGTATGGTAGTTCTATTTTTAGTTTTTTAAGGAACCTCCATACTGTTCTCCATAGTGGCTGTATCAATTTACATTCCCACCAACAGTGTAGGAGGGTTCCCTTTTCTCCACATCCTCTCCAGCATTTATTGTTTGTAGATTTTTTGATGATGGCCATTCTGACCAGTGTGAGGTGATACCTCATTGTAGTTTTGATTTGCATTTCTCTAATGATTAGTGATGCTGAGCATCTTTTCATGTGCTTCTTGGCCATCTGTATGTCTTCTTTGGAGAAATGTTGTTTAGATCTTCTGCCCATTTTTGGATTGGGTTGTTTGCTTTTTTGATATTGAGCTGCATGAGCTGCTTGTATATTTCGGAGATTAATCCTTTGTCAGTTGCTTTGTTTGCAAATATTTTCTCCCATTCTGAGGGTTGTCTTTTCTTCTTGCTTATGGTATCCTTTGCTGTGCAAAAGCTTTTAAGTTTTTTAAATTTTGAATGCCTTTCAACAGGAACAAGCTCTCTCCAGCTCACCACTGCCCCCTATGTCTGGCTGCCTTACATCCTGTGAAGGTTATCTAGGTTTGCAGAACTTTGTCCCAGAGTCTCAGTGTTGCAGATGAGCCCAATCTAATCACTGTCTGCCATGCACGTTCTTTTGACCATATCCAGCTTCTCCTTGACCACCATGTTGATGAAACTGTCATTACATCCAGGAAGCCTATGCCATTGTCAGGAGACCCTTCATCTTGATGTTGAACTACATTCAACCTGCCTTCTTATGACTTTCACCTGTATTTCTTAATTTCTTTTTCTGGGATGCTAGGACAAACCTGTGTCTTTCTTCCTACATAGGAGATCTCAAAGCCCCTTCTGCCCCCAATTTTTCTACCTCGGCATTCCTTTTTCAGGAAGACGGTAATTTTCAGAGTGTGGTCAGCTGGATTAGCTTAACTTGAGGTGTTGAAAATGTCAATGTCTTTACATACAACAGAAGGTCAGGGAGGCTGGGCCCAGGAGTATGTATTTTTAATTCTCCAAGTGATTCTAATACATATTAACATTAGAGAACCATTGGATTAAGACATTGGACATATAGGCAAGTTTGTTTCTTAATTGCTGTTGGTTTGACAGACTGAGCCCATTTCTGCAACTTAGTAGAAATGTCACATTTGGAGAACTGACCGGAAAGATACACTGAATGACTCTGTCATTCAACTATTGATGGGCTTCTGTTATATCAGGCAGTGTTCAGGGCACAGGGTGGAAAAAGCTGCAAGCAAGGTGGATGCTGTATTCTGTGTCACTGGATTTCATTCTAAGGAAGAAATGGAGTGGTGATATTAGACCCAGAAACGCTATTTTATTTTGAACCAGGCTGTGATTCAGCAGAGCCCTGGAACAAAGGGTTCATGGAGTATGGTTTTAGGTTAGGATGTTAACAACTCAGAAATGTCCTATGTTAAAGACATTTGCTTAACTCTGTTTAAAAAGTTTCCCTAACTTATTTGACTGTGGAAACTTTTTTTTCAAGGAACCTCTCTTCATAGTCTGGTAGTGACAAGAAAATCACCAAAGCACTAATTCCCAAAAGAGGTACTATAATATTATATATTGATTTCTAACTAAGAGGTATTCCAGCCATAAAAGGGTTTTATGACCCTATAAGTGGTATCATGGTCATATATTCCAATAAAATTCGGGCAACTCTTATTAAGCAAATGTCTTTGCTCTAATACATTTCTCACCTTTTAATGTGCTAATGTGCATTGTGAAGCTCCAAGAGGCGGAATTTTGATACTAATTTGACTACTTCCCCATCCCGTCTTTTAAGCCATGCTTCCATCCACAACTTGCCCAGGGTTCCATGGTTCACCATGAAAGAACAGTTCTTAGGTCTGAGATTATTTGTACTTTATTGGTACCAGATGAATCCAGTTACCACGTACGTCTTCCAGTTGGGAAAATGCACCTCTTGCTTAAATTCTGGACACTCAGCTCCAATGTGAAGATCAAGCCAAGAGGCATGCAAAAATGCCACCCGTATAGCATTTCTGCCCAGATCTGTGATACGTGGGTACTTTACCTCTGATTAATCACCTCAGCAGGGGGCCCAGCTGGCGGGAGTGGTAGAAAGCTGTGCTGTTCCTTTGGCATCTTCTGTCCAGACTCTGATTAGGATCCAGCCTCAGCATCACATCAGGGGCTCAGAGTGGAATATGTATCACGAAATCCCTCCAGCCTTGACTGCCAATGCACTGTCCAATTTTGTCACTTGGTTTTCCTTCCTTTGCTTTTGCTTTGTCTGCAACAATTAAACCATAAGTGGTGTTTCTCTTCCATGGCTGGCTGCCCTAATGTCCCCATTGTCTCATTCTTAGTGGTGGCCTTTTTTGGACTATGACGGCAGGGACCCATTCTTCGGAGAGCCTAGGTCCCTGAAAGGAGCTTTGGAAGCAGTTGGTTTCAATAGGCAGTAGGGGAACACTTTGATCTCCTTTTTTTTCAGAAGTATTTTACGACTCAGAAAGCTCAGCCATTGCGTTGTCTGTTGCTGGTCGCCGGCTGCCCGGTAGTCTTTAGAAAGATTTCCATTCATAAAAGGGCTGAAGTTAAATGACCTTAGTCCAGACAGGCAGAAAGAAAGCAGGCTCTTCTGCTTTGTGGGGCCTCGTTAACCAGCAGAGGTTTGCTGCGTGACACACACCCCCTTGGAACTTTTTGGTCACTTGAGAGGATCACGTGAGGTTAAGGATTAGACTGGGTTCTATTTACAAGTTTTTGGACACAGGCTGACCCAAATCAGAGATGTTTTCTTAGGTTATGCCTTGTTTCATCAAGGGTAAAAAGATTTTTTTTTTCCTCTTTCCTGTATGCTCCTTTCAGACATGATGTGTGAAGATGATTATTTGCTCATAACAACACTTTTAGCAAAATGCCAGTCTTTTTCTTAAAAAAATTGCCAAAGTGTTCTGATGACGGGATCTATGATGTACACTAAAGTGGAAATGCCTTTGAACTTAGCTTTCAGTCTCCAATCCTAAGTTTTGTTTTTAATCATGAAAGACTCTTTTTAAAAACAATTACAAAGAAAACTCTAAAATATCAAGATTCATCATTTTGGCAACTGTGTGTAAAGTATCTTGTGAGTTTTATAGATATTTTGACTGTGTCGTGTTTCCTGAGTACCAGTGTCTCTAGAAAAATTCAGTTCTCTGAAGACTAGGAAGCGTGTTGTATATTGAGCTCGTTCTTTGTGTTATTTTGATATTTAAAACAAATGTAAAGTTCTTTCATCCTAATAAAGCATATCTAGGTTTCACTGAACAAAAAGCAAACAAAAAAACCCACCAAGGTTCTTGCCAGGGGGCGGGACCCCCAGGCTGATTTGAAGGGTGCTCTCATGGGAGGGTGAAAAGGCTGTTCCTTCCTCCCCATGCTCTCTGCCTGTTAGAGTATGGCCACTGAAGCATCTGTCTCCCCAAGGGCCACAATTGTGAGTCTTGGGCTCTGCGCCTCAGTTTCCTCATCTGTAAAGAGATGAGAAATGGGCAGTGGTAACTCGCTCTCTCAGAATTGTGACGAGCTGTGAATGAACTCTATCCTCAATTATTCTTTTCATTGTTGTTTGTTTTTGTATTGAGTTATAGTTGGTATACAATATTATAAAGTTACAGATGTTCAATATAGTGATCCACGATTTTTAAGGGTCATACTCCATTTATAATTATTATAAAATACTGGCTATATTCCCCATGTTATACAATATATCCTTGTAGCTTATTTTATATGTAATAGTTTGTACCTCTTACTCTCCTACCCTTATATTGCCCCTCCTCCTTTTCTCTCCCCCCTGGTAACCACTAGTTTGTTCTCTATATCTGTGCGAGTTTACTTCGTTTCGTTATATTCACTAGTTTGTTGTCGTTTTGAGATTCCCTGTGTAAGTGATACCATACAGTATTTGTCCTTCTCTGTCTGACTGACTTCACTTAGCATAATACCCTCCAAGTCCACCCATGTTGCTGCAAATGGCACAATTTCATTCTTTTTCAGTAGTATTGCATTGTGTGTGTGTGTGTGGAGATACATACACACACATCTTCTTTATCCGTTCATTTAGGTTGCTTCCGTGTCTTGGCAATTGTAAATCATGCTGCTATGAGCACTGGGGTGCATGTATCTTTTTGCATTACTGTTGTTGCTTTCAGATATAGACCCAGGAGTGGAATTGCTGTGTCATATGGTACTTCCTTGATTATTCTTGACTTCGGTCTCTGAGAGGGTCTAGGAAGGAAATGGTAATTGAAGCTCCTGCCCTGGAGCCTTTTCAAGCTCGTCAGAACAGGAAATGAGCCCTTGGATGTTGGCAATCATCCTGGTGAGAGTCCTGGGGGTTTTGTGGGGGAAGGTAACTACTACTTGATCAACTATGAAGACATAAAATGAGAGGAAGATAAAGAATCAAAGAGGAAGGAGCAAAGAAATCGATAAAGATGGGGATCAAGGCACATAAGATAAAGCAGGGCAGTGTAATGGCTTTGAGCTCAGACTCTGAAACCCCAACTGTGGCCTTTACTGTGTGACCCAGGTCAAATTATTTACCCTCTCTGGGCTTCATCCCGGGCCAGATGAAGATAATGGTAGTTCCTCCCTCAGGTTTATGGATGCTTAATTGAAACAAAAATGGTCCGTGAACAATGCTAAAAAAACAGTGCCTGGCACATAGTAATAATACTGATAGTGTGATAACATATCAAGTAGTAATTGGTATTATTGTAGCAGAATTGGCTAATGCCAATCCACCTTACTACCCACAGACAGTAAAGTTTTAGTCTAGATATTAATAAGTTTATATTGATTGAGCATGTATTGAATTATTAAAACTGGCACTGTGGAGAGGAAGATTCAGCTAAGACACAGATGAGGCCTTAATGGTATTTAACCACCAGTCGGCATATTGCTATTCAAGGTCTAAAGTAGCAATTTTTTTTTCCCATGCACTTGAAAAAGACTTGGGCACTTTGGAGGGGAAAAAAAACTACATATATTTAGGCTCCGCCTCTGAACATTCAGTAGGTACTACGTAGAGCCTGTGTGTCCACTTGAATAAAGGAAAGAAAAGCTTCGCAGAGGGTTCCGGGGGCACTGGGGACTGTGAATCGTTGTCCTAAAGAAGTCTGCAAAGAACCTTCTCCGGGGAGATAGAAGACTAGTGGAACATGCTTTTGGAGAATTGTTTTTGCTTTTGGAATGCATCACACCTTGTAAGTGTGGTCATCGATGCTCTGACTGGCATTAGGCAGTGTGTGTACTAAGGGGGGCAGGTAGGGGTGGCTAATGTGAATCCAAATGTACAGATGGTTCTTGTTTCTATATTATAGGACTTCTCAGTGACAAGTATTAGAACAACTCCACCTTGAACTTGGTTAAGCATAAGAAAATATATTTTTTGGCCCTGGGATAAACTTTCTTCACTCTCTCTCTCTGTCTCTCCCCCTCCCCCTCTCCCTCCCCTCCCTCCCCTCCCCCTCCCCTCCTTCTCCCCCTCCCCCTCCCTCTCCTCCCACCCCCTTCCTCCTCTTTCCTTCTTCCCCTCCCCCACCTTGTACTAGATGACTAGCTTTCAGCAAGGCTGGACCCAAGCCACCCAATGACATAATCACTGCCCTCTTTCTATCAGTCTTTCAGCTCTTTTTGCTCTTCCATCTTGCCCTCCTGCGTGCAGGACCACCCGAATTCCAGACGCGATTCAGACGTTTCACTGGGTGCCTGGTACCTCGTGTGACTTACGGAGCAGTAACTCCGCAGTTGTAACCTATATCCTGCGTGAGAACAAGTGGGTGGGGCTCTGGGCTGCATTTGCTCTCCCACCCGTCAGTAAGCCTCAGAGGGCCACAGTCAAACCATCTGTGTGTCCAAACAAGACTAAATCGTATTTTGGTTTCTGTATTGGCATGTGAATTAACGCACAGAAGGAGGTCTGGGATCATGCACCGCAAGCCAAGAGCTCCACAGTTACCTCTCAGTTTGAAGCTCTTTTTGAAACCAGAGTTGATTCTTTCTGTTGTGTGTGTGCCCTTAGAATGTACATAAATGTGTTAGCCAGTACTCTTTCTGAAGCACTTTTTTTTTTGGTGGAGAAGAAGTGCTTAAAAATAATGTGTATCTTGGAGTTCCTTATCACGACATAAGCATCTGTCTTATTCTTTTAACTGCTGTATATGTAATCATTCCCTTCAGATTAATATATTTGTTTCCAGTTTTTTTTTTTTTTTGCTGTTGCTGAAAGAGCATGCATATATATGGGTCTTCTTTGTGTGTGTGGCAGGAGGGGTTATTTTTTTAACATCTTTATTGGAGTATAATTGCTTTACAATGTCGTGTTAGTTTCTGCTGTACAACAGAGTGAATCAGCTGTATGTATACATATATCCCCATATCCCCTCCCTCTTGAGCCTCCCTCCCACCCTCCCTTTCCCACCCCTCTAGGTCATCACAAAGTATTGAGCTGATCTCCCTGTATATGCGTCTTCTTAGTTGCATGCAATTCTGTGTTTTATGAGAGAGACAGACAGAAAGACCTACTTTGTGAAAAGCTGAGATGCCAAACACATATGGGATATAAGCTATGGCCGGAGATTGACTTGCTGATACTGACATTATCCACCCAATATCACTATCACCTTGGTTGTGTAACATGCAAAGTTACTGAGAACTCACTTCATTCTTTGTTTTCCATGAGCCTAAGACAGTGGCTTAGAAAACCAGTTCTCTCCAGTGGAGCATGTGTGCTGGTAAAATTGCATGGTTTCCCACCATCAACAATAAACAATTTAAGAGAAAACAGTACTGATTAATTCCTGAAGTCCAAGTACAAACAGGCCTAATGTTAACAGTGCACATGAAGGCTCTCATGACCCAAAATATTTGCCTGGGTTTCCTGCACATCTC
This sequence comes from Mesoplodon mirus, assembly GCF_964341445.2. Lineage (NCBI taxonomy): Eukaryota > Metazoa > Chordata > Mammalia > Artiodactyla > Ziphiidae > Mesoplodon > Mesoplodon mirus. Next base: position 10,739,020 of record NC_138995.1, read on the forward strand.
TGTCCACAAACCCAGGAGTTCCTCCTCAGTTAGATCAAGTTATTCCCATGGAAGCGCGTTCCCACGGTTTTTTCTATCCAGTTACGGGGCCCCGTACACTCAAATACCATAATACAAGTCTGGTGAGAGTGTTCTGTCTGGACTGCATGCTCACCTCTCCTGAAGGGATGCCTTTGATGTATGGAAGGATTTCATGTTCAGCTGAATTCTTTTGATTGCTTATTCATGCCACTGAGCTTTGAAATATCTTATCTGCCCTTATTACCACCGCAAGTCAAGGGGGCATGCTTTCTAATATAAATTATAAAGTGCACATCACTAATTTACTAGAAGCCAGCTATGTGCACACCCTTCTTTAGAACCGGCACTTGAAAGGGATTGAGATAAGCTAGTCAAAGGAGATTATCTCTCTCATTATTTACTGAGTTCTCCCACAGCAGAGTGCTGTTCGAGTGTCTGTGGGTCCATTCTGTGACTTTACAATTCCTCAACTCCCTTTCATATTTTACTTTGTCACTTCGAGGAGGCGAATGAAGAGTTACCCCATATGAATTTCTCTGTCGATAAATAATGAACACAATTTTTATTTCTACCTTGATGGTCGAGTTGAGGTCTGTTGTAGGCAGCACAGAGATGTGGCTGAAAGAAAACATTACTGAAATGCGTTCTCCCTCTTTAAATATGCTAATGTATTTTCCTAAGGCTTAGTCTTATCTCAGGGTTTGACAGTCATTGTTTTCCTGTAAAAGGCACTGAAGTAAGATGAATTCCAGTCCCTTTAAAAGATTCCTTTTGTGCATAAAGCACAAGCTAATTTCTGTTTAATATTATATATTTAGCACTGTCATTTATGATAAAATAATATCTAGATCAGTGAGTCTCAGCATATAGAGCTTTAAAAAAATGTAGATGCCCAGAGCCTACCCCAGGCCAATGAAAGCAGAATAGCTGAGGAGGAGGCCCAGGTATCTGTGTTTTTAAAAGACTCCCCAGTTGATTCTAGTGTGCAGTCACGTTTGAGGACCCCTGCTCTAGATAAATGTCCTCAGGGGCTTTAGAGATGCTGTGACCTTAGAAATGCCTTGTGCAGTAATTTAAGAAGGCAGGGTGGTATGTTAAAATGCATGGGGTTTTAGAAGTTCATCTCTTTCACTTAGGAGTTACGTGATCTTGGTGAAATTATTCTTTTTAAAGACATTTTATTTTTAATTAATTAATTTATTTTTGGCTGCGTTGGCTCTTTCTTGCTGCTCATGGGCTTTTCTCTAGTTGCAGCGAGCGGGGACTACTCTTCATTGTGGTGCGCCGGCTTCTCATCTTGGTGGCTTCTCTTATTGTGGAGCACAGGCTCTCAGTGTGCGGGCTTCAGTAGCTGTGGCATGTAGGCTCAGTAGTTGTGGCACATGGGCTTAGTTGCTCCGTGGCATGTGGGATCTTCCCGGACGAGGGCTCAAACCCATGTCCCCTGCATTGGCGGGCGGATTCTTAACCGCTTCACCACCAGGGAAGTCCAGACATTTTATTTTGAAATAGTTTTAGACTCACAAACAGTTGCAAAGATAATATAGAGAGTTCCCATGTATCCTTCACCCAGCTTTGGGACATTATCAAATTATCTGAGAATCTAGTTTCCCTGACTGTAAAGCAGAGATAAAAAAATAATAATAATAAAAAAAACCTTCAAAGTGAAACCGTACACCTAAGGTTGGGACTTGAACCCAGCCAAAACCGACACTGGGACTTGAACCCACTGTCTTTTAATTGAGATCACACACGTGGTCTCAGGACTTAATGAAGCTCCCGTTCTTTCTCTAATTGCAGATTCAGTGAGAAAAAGTCATGGGTAAGAAGTGGATTTACTTAGAGAGATACACTTTCCATAGACAGAATGTTGTCCCTCTCAAAAGGCGAGAACGGCCCTGGGAGAAACACACTCCACAGACAGAGTGTGAGCCATTTGAGAAGGCGAGAGTCCCCGAAATATGGATTGGTTAGTTTTTATGGGCCGGGTAATTTCATAGGCTAATGAGTGGGAGGATTATTCCAACTATCTTGAAGAAGAGGCAGAGATTTCCAGGGATTGGGCCACGCCCACTTTCTGGCCTTTTATGGTCAGCCTCGGAACTGTCATGGCGCCTGTGGGTGTGTCCTTTAGCATATGCTAATGTATTACAATGAGCACATAATGAGGCTCAACTGGAAGTCGAAACTTCTGCCATCTTGAACCTAGCTGGTTCTAACCAGTTTATGTTGTATCCTCAAGGGCTATGTCATGCTTTTAGAGGTTGTGCCCCGCCCCCTTCCCTCCTGTTTCAAAAGGGTTACCATGAGAATTAAATGAGATAATGATAACCGATAAAAATTGTGGGAGTAGAATTCTAAATTGGCCCCCAAGCTTCCCAGCCCCTGGTATATGCACACCTTCTCCCAGTGATTCGATCAACTGCTAATTTAGGTGCTGCTGGGAAAGGATTTTGCAGATATAATGAAGGCTTCAAATCACTTGACCTTAAGACAGGAAGATTGTCCAGGTAGGTTTGACCTATTCTGTGGTCACACAGAATCAGGAAAGGCAGAGAGGTTCGTAGCTAGGGGGATTTGACAGGTGAAAAATTCTCCATTGCTGGCTTTGGAGGTGGAGGGGGCCACGTGGCAAGGAATGCAGGTGGCCTCTAGCTGATGGCCAGCAAGGAAACGGGGCCTTGGTCCTGTAACTAGAAGAGACTGAACTGTGCCAACCGTCTGAATGAACTTGAAAGTGGATTCTTTCCCAGAGAAAGGAATGCAGCCTGGCTCAGGCAGAAACCCTGAGCAGAGAACCCAGTCACACTGTGCCCAGACTTCTGACTTGCAGAACTGTGAGCTAATAAATAGGGGTTATTTTTAAGCTGCTAACTATGTGGTAATTTGTTCTGTAGCAATAAAAAACAAATGCAGAAAACGTCTAGAGTGCTTACTCTGTAGCTGGCTCAAGCACATGGTCCCTTCCCTTTGCAGAGTCACGGTCATCTGAGGTCATCCATCAGCCCCTGACGCTGCCTCGTGGGGCAAGTAGGACCGTAGGTCCAAGGAGAAGCAGCAAGCCTGCTTCGATTTCACTGTTTACAACTGCGTAGGAAATTGTGATCTGTAGCCCGCGGTTTCTCAGGGCACCATGGACACCACTGAGGCGGGGGGAGGGGAGTTTGCTGTGCATGGTAGGATTCTTAGCAGCACCCCAGGCCTCTCCCCACTGGATGCAGGTAACACCCCCCTGGCTGTGTCCAAAAATGTTTGCCGACATGGCCAGGTGTTCCCTGGGGACATCATTGTCCCCAGCTGAGAACAACTGATACAACACAATCACAAACTGGCCTCTTTAATAGAATGCATTTACGTAAGTTTATTCTTTTTCAGTGTATAGTTGTTGATCTCAGTGCCATTAAGAATAATGATTTTAGGTACTTCACCTGCTTTTGAGGAATTTAGCCCAGGAGATCGAGACGAACGGTGTCTGGGGGCTGGCAGGTGGATTGGGCGGCAGCAGGAGAACCGTCTGGAAGTATATAGACAGATGTGCATTGGCTTTTGAATTTCACAGTACGCCAACCCAGCCTGCTGAAAATAACTGGGTCTCTGAAGGCACGGGGATATATTTATAAGAAAACGGACTCTTGTATTCTTACGCGGGAGGGAGTCTGACCATGTGGATGTAGGTTAGAAATGTGGATTCCATTTCTGGATTTGCAGCTGAGCTTAGAGAAGAGTTAAATATCCTGTGTGTTCTCTTGATCTAGAGGACTGGGGTCAGTGGGCAGTTCTGGGGATGAAGGGAGAATGTCCTGTATGTTTTGTGATTGTGTGTTCAACCCTAGGAGCCTTGTAAAGGTGTATTAGATTTTTGTATCTACTGCATGGAGTTGGGCAATTTATTATACCTTAACTTCTTAGTACTTGGAGAGGCGAGGTACCTGGAGGTGTTTGGAGAGGTAGGAGCTCTGTTTTGATTGGAGTGCTAGGTAAGAAACCTAATTCCTATGACCTCATAGTCATAGACTCACCGGCTGACCTGATCATTGCATCTATTTCTGTCATCCCTTCTTTGAATAGACCCTTCATCTAAGAGTGAGGAGTACATTGGTCCTATGTAATTTGCAACATTCTTTAAATTACTCAACCTCTTTATGAATATACCAGGGAAGCAAAGTCAAGGTCCCTTTGGGGCTTGTATTCTTAGTTCTCAGTAACGAATTGCTGACATTTCTTCTTTCTTTTCTCTCTATTCCTTCCTCTTTCCCACCCATCTACTCATCTTCTAACCCAAAACATTTATTCCCAGCTTACTATGTGCCTCAGTCCTATCACAGACTATGGAAATACAAAAATGATAATATGGTTCTTAAATTTTAGGATATTCCAATGTGAGAGTGGGGAGTATTGTTGACAGGAATATAAACACATAAGGACAGTGTAACAAAATTAATATAATTGCTAAGGTGTGTTTAAAGAACCATGAGAGCACAGATAAAGTGATGAGACTAATTCTTAATTCGATGGGCAGGCAATTTAAATGATCCCATTAGCCCATGAGGATATATAAATACCAGGTGATCTTATGCACACGACTGTGTAAACTTCATTGCTCACAGGTCAATTCAATACCCGATTCCAGCCACTTCTTATCACCTTCCCTGTCACCACTGTGATCGAAGCCACTCTAATCTGGATTCCCACCGCAGCTTCCAATCTGATGATTCTCTTACGTTGTGTCCCTATGAGGTGTTTTTCTCAAGTAGCCACATGATTTCACCTTCCTCTTCTCCACCAGCTAATGGCTTTCCATTATCCATAGTATATAATCCAGATTTCTTACCATGGTCTACAAGGCCCTGTGTGATCTGGCTCCTTTGGCCTGAAGTCCTATATCTTCTCCCATCGTAAACTCCACTCCAGCCCTTCTGATATCTGGGGAAGGAGCAAAGTGCAGTCACAGGAGTGGGGGCCTTTGAACATCCCCAGAGCCCCCCACTCCTGTGATTGCACTTTGCTCTTCCCCCCAGATATTCACCTGGTTTCTTCTGACACTTCTTGGCACTTCAGTTCTCTGTGCAAATGTCATCATTGCAGAAAGTTCCCCCCTGACACCTGGTTACTCTCCCTCCCCTGATCTTGCTTTATTTTTATTCCTACTCTTTACACATACTACCTGACTGACTTGTTTATTACCTTGCATATGCTGCCTTATGCTCTTAAATATCTGCTCCTTGAAGACTGGAGCTTTGTCTCTGCTGTTCCACAGCTGTGTCTCCAGTGGCTAGAATAATCCCTGGCCACTAGTAGACACTGGATAAACATTTGTTATGTGAATATATGTAATTAATATGCTGGTAATTTAGAAACAGATACATCATTTCTATGTTTGGCATACATCAGGAATTGGATATTTCTTATGCACGCATGCATTCATTGGAAAAACTCATCAGTTGTGTAGCTTTTATATGCAGGTTAGATAATGGAGACTGAGAGAGAGCAGTGGCCACCTATAATTTTCTGTCTGCCCAGCATCTGTTTCCCCAGTCTTCTGATAAAAACATTGAAGTTTTCCTTGGGGACCTACCTTCCTTACCTGTGCCTTGGAATTGGGTGGAGGTGACTTGTTTTCCATAGTGACCAGTCAGAACATCAGCTATCCTTGACTTCAGTGATTGGTTCAGGGGTGAACATGTAACAGGATCAGAGCCAATAAAATCAATTCTGGGACACCTGGGGGGGAAGAAGAGGAGGTGGAATGTAAGTCCAGAGTTGCAGCCATCTTGTCACCTTATAGTAAAATCATCACAGCCTTGATGTCCAGTTATGCCTGAAATTAAAGTGTGTTGGCCTTTTCATTTGTATGAACCATAAACCCTCACCCCATTTTTTGGATTAATCTAGTTTAACTTTTTTCCCTTTGAAATGAAAATCCTAACTGTGGTAGGGATGAACAAGTTCTGCACACTTTCTATGAAGAGCTCCTAGACTCCCAGAGAAAATAAGCTTAAGGCAGCCAGGCATTCAGCATGGAGTAGCCGACAGGTAAATGCAATGGGCAGCTTGCCTACGCATTTCATTATCAGCATTTCTTGGGTGTGATGCCCACTGCACAGAGTCTGACTGCCTCTAGAATTGTCAGTATTTGTTCCTTACGGTGCATCTTGGATGCATCGTCTAGCTTGTTGATTCACTACTTTATCTGTCAGTTGTCTTTTTACCACACACCTCTCTGTGTCCACCAACCATGACTGCACAAGGGTTTCAAACAGCCAGTACAAGTGAGCACGTTGTATGCCTGTCAGTGAGCAGTTGGAGGGAGATGTAGCCTCCATGGTTGGCTTAGAGGATGACTTCACACTCTGAAACCACTTTTCATTGATTTCTTGGGACGATGACATGTGGAACGTTGTTGTAAAGCAGGAATGCTTATTGATGCATTACGTGGTTCAGCGTTCATACGCCGTTCATTTGTGTCTTGGAAGATGTTTATTTTAATCAATCTAACTTTAGTCTGCAGTGGATTTTTTTTTTTGAAATGATGATAACAGAAGTGGTTTTGTTCATCCCATGAATTCTTCTATTTCTTTTTTATGATGCATAGAATTCCATCTCCTCTTTGCTCTGGCACAGTGCTGTTCGATAGAATATAATGCGAGCCAATGTGTGTAATTTCAAATTTTCTAGTAGTCATGTTAAAAAGAAAGTTAAAAAAATGGGTGAGATTTGTGTTGGTATTCTATTTGATTTAATCCAGTATATCAAAAATGTTATTTCAAAATATAATCAATACCAAAATTATTAATGAGATATTTTACACACAAGTCCTCAAAATCCAATGTGCATTTTACAATTACTGTGCATTCATTTCAGACCAGCTACATTTCAAGAGCCTGGTAACAGCTACTGTATTGGACCGGATAGGTCTATTCCTCTCCTATCTTGAAGTTTGCAAAAGCAAACAGGCAGGAAAGATTCCCTTTTCATTGACTAGTTGGCTAAAATTCCAAACAGTATTTGTAGAACAGCTCCAGTTTTTATTTAGATACTCTCTGGTGTGGACATGTCGATAACTTTGACTCAGAGACGCCTCACCATTACGTAGTTACGTAGAGAATTGTGCAATCTGATGGCGACAATCAGATTTAAAGTACAGATGCTGAATTAAATATTTCTCTTGAAGATAAGTGAAAGATACTATGTTTTGAAAATTTTCAGAATATACACATGTATTTTCTTCTAATTATACTTGGTCCAAACCTGCTAGTTTAATTAACGTTTGCTCTTTTTTGAATGGAAACCTCTTTATTTCTTCTCATCTTTCCAGTTTGTTTTCATTATAACTTTCTTAGCTATACTAACTAACATATTTAGAAGCCAAAGTAAAATTGGCTTTAAAAGATTCATGGTCAGGACATTAAAAGTTAGTGTTACATTTCTTATTAGGTTCCCCCTCTTACAGAGGGTTCCGTGGCACATCCAGATCAGTGACGATTCAAAAACCCATTGTATCTGATTTAGAATCATATTTAATGTATCATAAAATGTAGTTACCCCATTGTATTTCTGCTCCAGTGGATATCTGAGCCCATTTCTGGCGGCATGACTCCCTGAAGCCAGCGGCTCCCACAGAGAGGTGGGAGCTGTCAGCAGAGGGAAGGGTTTATGCAGGCCCTGGCCCAGCAGTGGCTTCTCCAGCTGCAGAGTTCAAGCTGCCTGACCCTGGTACTGAGGGTCTAGCCCTTGCTGAGTCCTGCCTGCCTTAGGCCAGAAAAGTAATTAATATATACTATGTTAATACATTTAATATATATAATATATTTAATATATAGTATATTTAATACATATAATATATTTAATATGTATTATAACATTGTGTGTATGTATGTTTATATATGTACATGGGTATGTGTGTATGTATATATATGGAATTGACCCTTGCATTATTATATATATGTAAGGAATTGGCTGATGCATTATTATATATAACTAAGGGACTGACTCATGCAGTATTGTATATATGTAAGGAATTGACTCATGCATGATAAGGGCTCGGAAGTCAAGATTTGGCAGTTAGGCAGCTGAGACCTCAGGGAGCCCATGGGGTGAATTCCAGACTGAGTCTGAAAGCAGAAAACTGATGTCCAGCTCAAAGACAGGCAGGGAGAGAGAGCAGGCCCTCCCTTGCTCAGCCTGCAAGAATTGACTGAGGCCTACCCACACTGGGAAGGGCCTTCTGCTTTCCTCAGTCTCCTATAACTCACACCTTCATGTCCTCTAGAAGCACCCTGGCAAACCCACCCAGAATCACATTTCACCAGCTGTCTGGGACCCCGTGGCCGAAGTTGACACAGAAAATTCACCATCACGGGGTCTCTTCACTGTCCTTTGGCAAAGTTGGCTTTACACCCCTTCTTCTCATAACATACACAAGCTGTGCCTTTACTCTTAGTGATGTGATGATTTCAGTAACGGCCGTCTCCTGGGCTAGATGGCAAGTGTCCCTGAGAGTGTGAACTCTGCCTTAAAAATCTGCTTTCTCGTCATTGTATCTCAAGGATCTGTTACAGTGCCCGGCACTCACTCTTTCTTCAAATATATATATTCAAGTATAAACATATACAAATGTTTTTCTGCATTCATGATAGAGTAATATAATCAAATAATATTTTAAGTATTAAAAATATATCCAGGGGCTTCCCTGGTGGCACAGTGGTTAAGAATCCACCTGCCAATGCAGGGAACATGGGTTCGAGCTCTGGTCCGGAAAGATCACACATGCCGCAGAGCAGCTAAGCCCATGTGCCACAACTACCGAGCAGGCACTCTGGAGCCTGCTAGCTACAACTGCTGAGGCCTCGTGCCACAGCTACTGAAGCCCACGTGCCTAGAGCCCGTGCTCCGCAGCAAGAGAAGCCACCGCAATGAGAAGCCCGCGCACCGCAAGGAAGAGTAGCCCCCACGCGCCACAACTAGAGAAATCCCGCGTGCAGCAACGAAGACCCAATGCAGCCAAAAATAAATAAATAAAATTAATTAATATAAAATATATATATATATCCAAATGACTTCACTCACTTATCAAATATGTATTGAGTGCCAACCAGGTCCACCCAGGAGGTGTTCAGGAAGCAGTATAGCCTCGCGGTCCTAAAAGGGGACATTAGTATTAGACTGATTGTAGTGTGAATCTGAGGACACCACATGTGAGCTGAGCAACCTTAGCTCCACTGTGCTTCTCATTTTCCTAATTAACAACCTGTGGAGAAGGTCACCTATCTCTTAACGGTTGTGTTGTCTTACCTTCTTCATGCAGAACACATCTCAGGATGCACTGGAGAGGGCAGGCATCTATCTCTTAATTGTTGAATGTGTAATTTTTGAGTGCCCCCTGTCTGCCAGGATGCATTCTGGGTACTGGAGATAGAGCAGTGACTAGAGAGAAGTCCCTGCCTTCATGGGACAGTAAACAAACGAGTGAACACATCGTATGTCAGAAGGTCAAAGTGCTACAGAGTGGTTAAGGCAGGTGGGGAACGCTGGCAGGATGGAAGGCTGGAGAAGGAGGCGTTTGTTCTTCCCTATCGGGTGGTCAAGAAAGGTCTCACTGATGAACTGAAAACTGCACGGAGACCCAAGGATGTGAAGGAGCCAGTGGTGACTGTGCTGGAGAAGAGAACCCCATGAGAAGAGGCGGTGAGTGCACGTGCCTTGGGGTGAATGGGAATAGGTGGTGTGTTTCAGGAGCCCCCGATACTCAGCGGACATCTTCCATCACCATAAATCATTGCTACCACACTCTTCTCTCCTGCTCACCACCTAAAATGGGTAGGCAGTGGGTATTTATGCCTCAGTGACACTTTGCAGGAAAATAGGGGTTTCAGCTGGAATAAGAGGGCCAATTTGAAGTGAGGGTCTTCCAAAAGTTCTAGGTAAACAGGGAGTGTCTGAAAGGCCAGAATATTCTCTTGCTGGCCACACTCTGAGGTATGAGGGCAATAAGGAAGGTTTTGGAAAGGTTGACTATGCTGGACACATCCTGTTGCCATATTAACTGGGAGGAAGAAGATGCTCTCAGCTTCCTGTACTCAGTCCTGGGTTTGGTTCTAGCTAATTCCTGAAGACGAGCCTCCAGTGTTTGAGTTGCTCTTCCAACTTGCTAATGTGCGGTTTTTTTCTTCACCCTCTAAATAGGGGTTAAAGTAAGGGGAAAGGTCATTGGCCACCTGCTGAGATGGTCTGGGAGCCCAGAGACTTGTTTCTAGGCTCAGGACTCTTATTACCTACTCTATGACCTTGTGCAAATCATTTCCCTTCTCTGAGCCTGGCTTTCCTCACCTCAAACTGGAGAGATGAGATTAGAGAAGCATTTCTCAAACTTCAGTTTACTTGCATAGGCATTGTTTGCTGTACTTGTTAGAAATTGAAATTTCTAGGCCCTACTTCAGGTCTGTTAGAATCTCTGAGACTGGGGTCCTTGGCATCTGCACTTTCAATAATTCTCATGCTCACCACATTTTGAGAATCGGTGAAATGAAAAAATGATAGCCTGGGGCTGGAATATACAGCATGTTTGACTGTAGTTAATAATATAGGGCTTCCCTGATGGCACAGTGGTTGAGAGTCTGCCTGCCGATGCAGGGGACACAGGTTCGTGTCCCGGTCCAGGAAGATCCCACATGCCGCTGAGTGGCTGGGCCCGTGAGCCATGGCTGCTGGCCTGCGCGTCCGGAGCCTGTGCTCCGCAACGGGAGAGGCTGCAGCAGTGAGAGGCCCGCGTACCGCAAAAAAAAGAAAGAAAGAAAAAAAATATATATATATATATATATATATATATCATATGTATGAATGTTGCTAAGAGTAAATCTTAAAAGATCTCATCACAAAAGAAAAAATGTAACTGTGTGCGGTGATGGAGGTTAACTAGATTTATTGTGGTGATGATTTTGCAATATATACATAAATCATGTCGTATACCTGAAACTAATATAATGTTATACATCACGTTTCAGTTTAGAAAAATGTTGCCTGGCTCACACATTTGGGAAAAAATTCTAATTCCTTAGAGGAAAGATCTTTTTCACACTTGGGGTTGGGATCAATCAGTGGGTCATGAATCAATTTAGTTATTATGATGAACGTTAGTAAGAGGAAATATTACAGAGGAGTGTAAACATAGGGTAGAGTAGACAATACCAGATTAAATGGTGTCTAGGAAGGGTAGTTTATGACATTTTGCAGTGTGGGTGTGTATGTGTGCATTCACTGAGTCAGGTTATAAAATGTGTGGGTGTGTATGCTAATTTTTTAGATATGGTGTTTAGTCAAAATGGTTTAAAAGACACTGTTATAGAGCATCCATATTTAATGGCTGTGATGTGGTCTGTGTCATTGTCCCTCAGGAAAGTGGTATTGTGTGAGCCACTAAGGTCCAACCCAGACAAACACTGAGAGTTGTGCTATGGTGAAATTAACAGGAACTATGGAGTCATTGAACAAATGTCTTTTTTAGCACTGATAGGTCTTAAAGATTACGTACAGCTCTATACACTTATGCCATTTTTCCCCCTTCACTCCCAAAGTGCAAGTAAGATTTCCATTAAGTCGTTGAACAGAAGTGGAGCATTCTTCCTCTCCTGGTAGCAAATGCTTGCCTTTCTTAGCCCAGCTTTTAGCTGAGCTCAGATTCAAGACAAGGCTTGTTTGACCAAGTAAGACCCGTCGGTGCGCTTTGCCGTAAATGCCATAAACGTGTTGATTTAAGGGTTTCAGTGTATACTGTAGGTCATCAAGCCCCAAACAGAGCACACAGCTTTTGATCTGAGGATTCAGTTCTCCATTGTAAATCTGTCAGCCTCGGCTGTTGAGTCAGCTACTGAGGGCAGAATGTCTGTGGGGCTATTTATCCTGTCATATCAGCTTAGGTGAACAGTTTTTTGTTACTCTCTGTGGAATAAGCCAGTCCCCGTTAACTGTTCCTTGTGACTCCAGCATAGCTCTTATCTCCACTTTCTGCTGTTTCCTGTGTCAGTAGGACAGGGCTTCAGGCGATGTAGCTTTAGTCTCGAGTTTTTGCCTAAATGTTGCCATTCAATTTACAAGGTGATTCTGAAATCCTGCATACCACTTCTGTCCTTTAGAGGACGTTTCTATTTCTGCTTTACAAAAAAATCGAAATAGCGTAACTTAGACGCACGAATAATGAATATGTAGTTCACTTAAATTTTGTGAAGTGGCCGCTCGTGTAACTGCCAACTAGATGGAATTAGAGGATCACCAGCATCCCCGAAGCCCCTCTTATGTGTCCCTTCATTACGTAATTGCCTCACTGTTTAAAAACAATCGTTATCATGACTTCTATGACAGAAGATTCCTTTTGTGTGTTTTTGAACTTTGTTTAAACACAGTCTACGGAATGTTCTTATTTGACTAGGTTACTTTGTTCAGCCACGTGTTGTGATAGCCACCCATCTTGTTGTACACAGGTGTAGTTGATTCACTTTCATTGCTCAGAGTATGCCATTACATTAATTGCCACACTTTATTCTATTGTTGATGGACATTTGGGTTGTTTCTGGCTTTGGGCTATACAAATAAGGCCGCTGTCAGTATTTTTTTGCAGGTCTTATTGTTCAAAGATGTAGCCATTTCTGCTGGGTATCTAGAAATGGAATCTCTGGGTCATAAAGCGTGTGCAAATTCAGTTTCACTAGAAGCTGTCCATTTCTGAAGTGGGTTTACCAATTGACATTCCCGCAAGCTGTATATGAGTTTCACTTGTTCCTCATCTTTGCCAGCACTTGGTGTTTGTTTGCTTGTTTGTTTTTTCCCCTTTTTTCATTTTAACAAAGCTGGAGTGTGTGGAGTATATCATACTGTGATTTTGCATTTCCCTGATGACTGAAGAGTTTATGGACCTGTGGATAACTTCTTTTATCCAGTGTCTCAGTTGGGATTTTTTTTTTTTTTTTTTGCCATTTTTCAATTGGTTTATCTGGAGATGAGATCTCTTTTGGATAAATGTATTTTCTTCCACCCTCTGGCACATCTTTTTACCCCATTAATGGTTTCTTTTGATAAATAACATTCTTAATTTTAATGTCTCCCAATTGAGCAGTCTTTGGCATCCTCTGTTAAAACCCTTTCCTATATCCGAGATCATAAAGATGTTTTCCAATGTAAAATTCTAGAAGCTTTATTTACCTTCACACTTAGTCTATACTTGGAATTTATTTTTATGAATGGAATGAGGGGTGGGACAAGATACCTCTTCCCCCAATTGGATATCCAGCTGATATAGCACCATTCATTTCAAAGATGATTGTTTTAAGAGTACTGCACTGCAGTGGTATCTTTCTTGTGAATCACGTGAAAGCATATGTGTTGTTCTGTTTCTGATTTCTCCATTTTATTCTATTTTTTAAGTCTTTCTTCAATACCACACTTCATTAGTTACTGTAGCTTTCTAACCTGTCTTGATATCTAGTAGTGTAAGTCCTACATCTTTGTACTTCAAGATTGACTTGGCTATGTTGGATTGTCTGCGTTTTTGTATGCAGTTTAGGATCAGTTTGCCAATTCCCATTAGAATGCTGCTGGGATATTTACTTGGATTACTTTGAGTTTATAGGTTAATCTTTACAGTATTACTTTTCAGTGCATAAATATGGTATATCTCATTTGTTTAACTCTTCAAGTTCTTTCAGTAATGGTTTGTAATTTTCATTATAGAGGTCTTGTGTTGTTAGATTATTTTTCTTGACCAATGTTTTCAATGCTGCTTGAAATGAAATATTTGTACTTATTTCATTTTCTAAGCTTTTGCTACTGATAAGTAGAGTGAAATTGATTTTTGCGTATAGAGTTTTATCTAGAAATCCTTCACGGCTCAATTTGAGAAATTTACTTATAAATCTTTTGATTTCTCTATATAAAACCGTGTCTTTGAGTGACAGTTTCTCCCAATCTTTTTGAATTTACTATTATTATTATCATCATTATTTTATTATTATTTTGCCTCTTGCAAAGTCAAGGACCTTATGTACGATGAAGTATAGAAGTGATAATATTAAACATCTTTGTTTCAGTCCTGATATTGGGGGGCAATATTTTTACTCTTTCACCATTTAGCATGATGTTAGCTGTAGATTTCTTTGTTGATATACTTCATCAGATTGATAATGTTCCCTTTATTTGTAGTTTGCTAATAAATTTTATTTAAAGCATTTTTAGCATCTGTTGAGATCATATGATTCTTCTACTTTTTTCAGTAAATATTGATATATTGATTTTTTTCAAATGTTAAGCCAACCTTGCCTTCCTGGAATAAACTTTACTTGGCCATGATGTACTATCACTTTCAATCATTGCTGAATGTGATCTGAAAACATTTGTTTAGGTTTTCCCATGGATGTTTGTGAGAAAAATTAGCCTGTAATTTTATTTTCTTATTACATCCTTGTCAGGTTTGGGTAACGAAGTTAGGCTGGTTTCATAAAATGAATTGAAAAAACTTTTTTTCCTACTGCTTTCCTTGGGTTAATTTGCTGTTCCTTTCTCTTTTTTTAGTGTGGAGTCTTAGATCATTGCTTTTCAACCTTTTTCCTTCTCTAATATACGCCTTTAAGACTCAACATTTCCACATAAGCACTACTTTAGCTATATATAACAAATTTTAATATGTTAAATCTTTATTGTCATTTATTAAAAATATTTTATAATTTCCCTTTGGATATCTTTTTCAATCAAGGATTATTTTGAAGTTAATTGATTAATTTGAAGACATTTGGAGGCATTCCAGTTCTTTTTGTTTTTGATTTCTGGTTTAGTTTCACAGCGATTTTAGAATATCCACCCACTTTTCCACTCTGAAATTTATTGAGTCTTGCATTATGGTCTGGGATGTGGCCATTTTTAGGTTCAACATAAATGTTCCATATGCACTTGGAAGGAATGTGAATCTACTCATTGTGTGTACAGTGTTTTATGCATCAATTTTGTCAAGTATATTAACTGTGCTAGTCAGATCACTTTTGCCATTACTGATTTTTCTGGCTTCTTGACCTTTCAACTTTTGAGGGATGTACATTAATTTAAGTCTCTCAATATGATTGTGAAGGTATCTATTTTTTTGTTAGTTTCATAAAATTAGCTTTATCTGTTTTGAATTTCTGGTAGGAGCTAATACAGATTTAAAATTTTTATCTCTTCCTGGTCAATTAAACCCTTTTAAGGTATGAAATGTCTCTTTTTATCTATAGTAATGCTTCTTGCCTTAAAGTCTACTTTGATTCGTACAGCAACAGTTTTATTTTGTTTGATGTTTTTGTGGTCTAACTTTGTTCCATCCATTCACTTTCTACTTTTTTGCCCTTAGTTTTAAGGTGAGATATTAACCGATTAATTAATTTTTTAAAATTAATTAATTTATTTATTTTTGGCTGAGTTGGGTCTTCGTTGCTGCACGCAGGCTTTCTCTAGTTGCGGTGAGCGGGGGCTACTCTTCGTTGTGGTGCGCGGGCTTCTCATTGCGGTGGCTTCTCTTGTTGCAGAGCACGGGCTCCAGACCTCCGGGCTACAGTAGTTGCAGCACGCAGGCTCAGTAGTTGTGGCACATGGGCTTAGTTGTTCCGCGGCATGTGGGATCTTCCCAGACCAGGGATCGAACCTGTGTCCCTTGCATTGGCAGGTGGATTCTCAACCACTGGGCCACAAGGGAAGCTCCTGATTAATTAATTTTTAATTGAAGTAAAACTGACTTACAATATTATATTGGTTTCAGATATATAATATAGTGATTTGATATTTTTATACATTACCAAATGATCACCATGATAAGTGTAGTTACCATATGTCACCGTACTGTTAATATATTATTGGCTATATTCTCTATGCTGTACATTTCATCCTGCATGATATTTATTTTATAACTGGAAGTTTGTATCTCTTAATCTAAGATGAGTCATTTGTAAACAGCACATAGTGAAGTTCTTAAAATCCATTCTGACGTTCTTTGCATTTTAAATGGAGTATCTTGTTCATATATTCTTAATATAATTACCTGTATATTTGGTATTAAATTGACTAGCTATTTGTTTTCATATTGTCCCACATTCTCTGCTTTGTTTTTTCTCCTTTCTTGCCTTATTTTGCATTAATCATTATTTTCATCTCTACTGTTCTATTTTCCCTCTTTCAGCTTATTATATGTGAATTATTTTTTAATTCTTATAACGATTATCCTAAAGATTTCGACATCTATCTTTGTTTTGTTAGAGCCTAACATAAATGAATACCTTTACTACTTCTGTTATATTATAGTAAACTTAGAACACTTGAAATCCATCTGCCCTCAGCTAGGTTATTATTGTCAAGTATTTTAACTTTACATATACTTTAAATTCAACAAGATATTATCACTATTGCTTATACCATTAATAGTCACTTAGATTTACCCACATTTACCCATTTCGCTCTGTGATTCATTCTCTCTTTTATTTCCATTCTTCCATCTTGGATGAATATGTGTGTGTGTGTGCATTTGTGTTGTAAGTGTGTGTATTCATTCATCTACGTCGTGCTGAAGAAATCTCATTAATATTTGTTTTAGTATACATCTGATGGTGACAGATAATTCTCTCAGTGTTCACTTGACTGGAAATGTCTTTGATTTTTCCTTGTCTCCAGTGGGTTTAGAATTCCAGGTTGGCCTTTATTTTCCTTCAGCTCTTTAGAGATGTTAATCCATTATCTCCTGGCTTCCATTGTTTCTGTCAAGGCAACTACTGTCATTCTTACTCTTGCTTTTCTTAAGGTAATATATCTTAAATTTTTTTTATTCTGCTTTTAAAATATTTTTTTACACCTTTGGTTTGCAGCAGTATTACTATGATGCGCCCAGATATCTTTTTCTTTTTTATTTCAACTTCTTGTTCCTTATAATGCTTCTTAGATATGTGGCTTGAAGTCATTTTCAGTTCTGGAAAGTTCTTGATCATTATCTTTTCACATGTTTTATGTTATGTTGTCTCCCCTCCTCTTCTGAGACTCCAACTGCATATGTATTACACATAGATTTTCATAAAATATACCATACCATGTATATTAAATATTTTGTACTTACCTGTTTTCCAAAATGTTAATCCTCAGCTGTATCTGAATCTTTTAAAAATCCATCTGAGTTCTTAATTTGAATTATAACTTCTAAAATTTGATTTTTAAAATAAGTTTTGGTTTTCTAGTGAAATTTTCTCACTTGCTACTTATTATTATTATTTTTTGAACATGTTCACCACCACAGTTACTTTAATGTCTGTGGCTAATAACACAAATATTTGCATCACTTGTGGATCTTTTTCTAGGTTCTGGGGTTCCCCCACCCGCCCCCACATCCTGCTTCTTGTTATGCCTTATAATTTTAATTAAATGGTGAATGTTATGTATGGAAAAAATGTAGAGATGCTAGTTCAGCCTTCAGCTTCTTGAAACAGTTAGGTGAGGGTATATCCGTTTAATTCAAACAACAGTTTTGAGGCTGAACTGCAGTCTTTTTAAAGTCAACTCTACTTCCAGTATTCCCCTGTACCTAGCATGTTCACCTCCAGGTGTCTCAACTGAAGACTGAGAGATGTTTACCAGTTTTCTTCTTCCACGATGATTAATGAGCTCAATCTTCTCAATCTTTTACCAAGGCCTTAGTTTAACTCCCTCAAACTTTGAGTTGTCACTTTCTGTTTGGCTTCTCTGAATCATCACCATGTATGAGTTAGCAAATTCCGCAAAGAGAAAAGCATTTCAGACTATTGCATTCACTTCTTTGTGCTCTTCTCTATGGAATGTTGGCACTTCAAGTCCTAGATATTTTGATAGACCCAAACACAAGTTTCAGTCCTCCTAGTTTCTTGACTCAGCAGAAAATTAGGCTGAGGTTTCTGTTTCTTACCATCTGCTTTAAATTAGTCTTTTTAGCCTCTTCATTGAATGTCTTGAGGGGAAAATAATGTAGAACGCACAGATCACTTAACAGCCTTTTCCTTCCCTCTGGGTTCTTTACCCTTTTGGTCCTGGGTATCTTTATAGTTATTTAAAATCCTACAATAGATTTTGGGGGAAGGTAGACATCTTATAAAGCTTATCTACTTGTTCTTAATGGAAAGGACAGTGTACTACAAGATAATCTCAATTTATGTCTTCATTGTTTTACTATTGAATTATTGAGGGCACTGTAGAAAAGAGAGAAAAGTAAAATTTGAGAATGATGAGAACAGCCAACGTACACTCCTATTGTACACCTATTTGGTGGCTGGCTTTATGGGGAACTGAGGGACAAAGAAACCACACAGGTATTGAAAAGAGGAGTAATTATTTTGCATGTAACGCTACTTTTTAAATGAAGAGTTATACTTAAGGTAGTGGAACATTTCATTTCCTTATCAGCATTCCTTCTGTATATAGCTAGTAATTTTTAAAGTGTTTTTCTTGGTCCAGGGTCTGAGATTTTAAGCACTATACTGTACTATATTTCAATGTATAATAATGGTTTTTCCTTATTTTTAATATGTTCTAAGTGCTTTACTTAATTATTCATTTAAGTCTTATAATAACTGTGTTACAGAGATTTCATTATTATCGCCATTTTACAGGAGAAGAAATGAAGTATTAGGTGTTAGGAACTGAATGTTTGTGTCTCCCTCCATTCCCAAATTCAGATGGTGAAGCCCTAACTCCCTAAGTGATTGTGTTTGGAGATAGGAAGTAATAAAGGTTAAATGAAGTCATAAGAGTAGGGCCCTAATCTGATTGAAACGGTGCCCTTATACAAAGAGGAAGAGACACCAGAGCTCTTTCTCTACCATGCCGAGGACAAAGCAAAAAGGTGATTGTCTGCAAGCCAGGAAGAGCGCTCTCACCAGGACCTGAATTGGCTGACACCTTGATCTCAGACTTCCAGCCTCCAAAACTGTGAAAAGATTAATTTCTGTTGCTGAAGCAACCCAGTCTGTTATTTTGTTATGGCAGCCTTAGCTGACTAATGTAAGAGGTTAATCACTTAAAGCCTCTCATGTGTTGAGGCAGAGGAATAATTTTTGTAGGAGTAATACTGTTTTCTTGTTAATAACACACTGGATGAGTTAATTTCCTAAGCAGTATACTTGAACATTAAGTGGAGTTGAAACCTGATTACAGCCTGTCTGCTTGGTTGAGAGCATTAAAATGTATCTGTTCTGTTGATGATTGAAATCAGGGCTGCACTGGACGATGAATTGGACATTGCAAGATGTTCTCCCACATGGGTTGGAGAGGTGCTGAAGATATTGAAAAGAATTCCATTGTTTCAGTTTGATTTTCATTCAGGACTGAAAAGTTTTGGATGCATTTTTCCAAGAGCTGCTTGTCTGGACATGAATTTCGGTCCACTTAGCTGTCAACACACCACTGGGGTGCCCAGATTTTCTCTCCCACTCCCAGCACAGGGGTGGCCAAATGCTGCTTCAAGACAAAGTCTTAAACTAAGCCTCTCTTTTGCATTCTCCTTGTCTGGATTTCAGTGTCACTTTTAGTCAGAGCTGATCTGCCCAAAATCAGTTGGAATTTTTTCCTCACCAGTGGCTCAGACAATTAACAGCAGTGCTAAAAAACATATTTCTGGAGGCTCTGGCCTTGCCTTTCATTAAGATTTTGCTCAAGCATCCTTTTCATCAAGAAATCTCTGATGCTCCCACACTGAGTTAAGGACTCAAGCTTTGTGCTTTTGGGGCTTACCTTGGTCATCATGCTGCATCGCAATTACCTGTTTACTTAGCCGTCTCCCTGACAGGTAACTCTTTAAGGAAAAAGACCAGATTAAAATCTTTGCAGTCGTAGAACCTGGCATAGAATCAGTCACATTAGATGCAAAGGATCACAGAGTGAACTGGGTAAGAAATACATAGAAAAGTAGATGGACAGAATGACCTGAATTGAGCTTTGAGAGTTTATAGCTTTTCATTATACAAACAGAACACACAGAAAACCCCAGCATTATTAGCTACCCCATCTCCATGTATTTGAGAGTCAAATCATGATGACTGTTGTTTCCCAAATTGAATTTTTTTTTTAGAGTGGGTGAGTATTTTTTTTATTTTTATTTTTTTAACAACTTTATTGCAATATAATAGCTTCACAATGGTGTGTTAGTTTCTGCTTTATAACAAAGTGAATCAGTTATACCTATACATATATCCCCATATCTCTTCCCTCTTGCATCTCCCTCCCTCCCCACCCAAATTGAATTTTAAACGATAGTTAGCCTTGGAGTTTACTGTAAATTTTCTATGGTTTTGTTTCTTCTCTTCTCATAATTATGTTGCTGTTATTGGTTCAGTTATTAACTTAGAAGCCCTGGATCCATATAATATAGTCGGACAGAATTGAGGTTCACCCTCAAAATCCATTTTCTCTCAAACGTAAGTTTTTCGTGGCCCTGAGACCTTCTCCTCCCAACCTCTGTTCTTGTCCCTCTGAGAAGCACCTCCTTCTCCCTGGTCACAGGCGTCCATTGTCTCCTGGAGCTTTATGATGGTTGTAGTAGGAATGCAGAGCTCAGTTCAAGCTCTTGATTCCTTCCTTCATAGCCCTTTGCCCTTCTACTTCCTTCTCCTCGTCCTGCAAGGAGACCGTCTTAGAGGCCAAGACTTTCAAGTCACAAGAACCAGCATCTGAAGCATTTTCAGAGGTTGTACGCTGAAGAAACCTTGCTCCACATCTAACTCCAGTTCTCCTTCAGACCTCTCTTCCAAGTCACGCTCTTAGGAAAGCCCTCTTTCCAAACTAGATTCGTTCAAGTCCCTTTGTTTTACTTCTTTACACCTCCCTGTCTCTTCCTTCCACAATTGTGATCTCCATTTGTAATTAGTATACTCTTCATTGTGTGAGTCTTTGGTTATTGTTTCTCTCTTCTGCCAGACCTCAAGGACTGTGAGGCAGGACTGCGTTTTGCTCGTATTATCTGGCACATACAAGTACCCCACATAGATATTTTGAATGCAACAATTACTCCGTGTCCTGTAATAGATAATAAACTGGCTGGGATGTGAAGGTCATTTAGACATTGTTCAGAGGACCTGCTCAGATGGCAAAAGGCTGTATTCCAGGCAAAGGGATCCAGATATCCAGAAGCAAAAGGACTTCTAGCCATATTGGTCCCCAAGACCTCCTAACCCCCTTTCCCAGCCTCATATATCATATGCAGTGTGGGGTAGTGGGTTGAAAGCATAGGTTCTGAACCTAGACAATCTTAAGTTCAAATCTCGTCTCTGCTACTTAGGATTGTGACATTGGAAAAATGGCTTGAATCTTCATTTCTTTATATCCCGCCTCCAAATATGGATAAAATATTCCTTCTGTCTAGATATCATTATGTGGATTAAATGATGTGACTCAAAGAAAGCATACTCAATAAATGCTTGCTAGGGCTCTTCTGGTGGCTCAGTGGTTGAGAGTCTGCCTGCCGATGCATGGGACACGGGTTCTTGCCCCGGTCCGGGAGGGTCCCACATGCCACGGAGCGGCTGGGCCCGTGAGCCATGGCCCCTGAGCCTGCGCATCCAGAGCCTGTGCTCCGCCATGGGAGAGGCCACAACAGTGAGAGGCCTGCGTACCGCAAAAAAATAATAATAATAATAAAATAAATAAATAAATGCTTGCTTTATTATTCCCAGTAATATCAAATCTTAGCCCAGGGATAAAGTCTCTCCAGACTTGTGTTTACTGTACACCTCTTAATGGTATCAACACCTCTTAATGATAAATTCCTCTACTTTCCTCTCTTTATCTATGTGATTTTGGCCAAGGTACTCAGCCTCTTGGTGCATCATTTGTCTTAACTATAAAGTTGACATTATTATTATCAATCTCATAGTTGTATTGAGCATGAAATTGAGTTAATGCATGTAGAGAGGTTTAAACAGTGCTTGGCACATAGTAAGCAGTTAAGATATTAGCTTCCTTTGTTATAACTTATAGTAATTATTAATAACATATCACCATGTGACTTTTGTCCAGTGATTGCTTCACGTGTATTTGATAGAGATTGTGTTTTTATGGCATTGTGGGGCATTTTCCATGAGGAAGCCAGATGCAGAGGTAAAGAATTCAGGACATTCAACCATGGCTGGAGCTCTTGGTCTTGAGTCAGGCATTTCTTAAAACTGCAGAGAGTTAGGATAATTTTGTAAGAATAAGAACTGGAAAGTTAAAGCTTTGTTTTTTGGGGGGCCAGCAGTGCTAATCCAGCCTTCCTTTCTTTGTTTCATAAAAATGTATTTTCTATCTAGTCTTTAGACTAATGATCCATGTTGATCAAATACAGATTCATGTATCAAGGGGATGAGAAGGCACAAAAACATTCTTCCACTTAAGGTTGATTTTTAAAGTTGTTTACAGTCTGCTTAAAGCTGGGACTTCAAACTTACTCTCGGACTTTAAAGCCCATCAGGAACCGCAGCCAGCACTCAAACGTGGGCTCCGCTCTCTGCTTCCCATGCTCGGACGCTCCAGGTTGCACTCGGGGGTTGTGGGAGCCTGGAAGAGCCCCCTCCGCGCTAGAATCTCTCTTTAGACAGGTGCTCGCAGGACTGTCAGGGTAATGAACCCTGCTATCCCCTGCAGCTGCCTTCAGGAAGAGGACAAGAGTGATCAGAGGTGGAGGGGCAGATATCTCCCAGTAGAATAGCCCTCTCTTTGGGTGGGAAGCAAGTGTTGGGTCATATTTTGTGCTGTAACAGGAAACTTAGGAAATTGAATATTTCATTAAATAACTAAAGTTCTTTTCTACCTGTGTTCTTCCAACTGTTCTAGAAGGATACAGAGCTTGTGAATTCTAGTGTCTGATGAGGACAATATAACACAGTGATTAAGAGTCTGGAACCAGAACAGGTGCAAACCCCAGTTCCACCATTTGGTGGCAAATGACTTAAATGCTCTGTGCCTCAGTTTCCACAACTCTAAAGCAGAGTCAGGGACCTCCCTGGCAGTCCAGTTGTTAAGACGCCACGCTCCCAACGCAGGGGGCACAGGTTCGATCCCTAGTCAGGGAACTAGGATCCTGCGTGCCGCGCGGCACAGCCAGGAAAAGAAACAAACAAAAAAAAAACTAGAGCAGAGTCAGTAATATCACCTACTTCAAAGGACTGATGAATTCATTTAAGTAAAACTCTGGTAATGGCACCTAGAACATAGTAAACATATTAGCTCTGATTATCTTGCATTATTCTGCCTTGACTCTGTCTTAATTTGGTCTCTTTTAAAGCAGAACCTGAGACAAGGATTTGGGTGCAGGTAGTTTATGTGGTGGGTAATCCCAGGAACCAGAAGTGAGACAGAAGGGAGAAGGCAGTAAGGAAGGAAAAACGATAGTATTAGGGTGCTTTCTAGAGGGTTCTTCTGGGGATACAGTGAGCTCCATTCAGCCAAGATATCTTGAGAAGCACAGGAATGCTTCCAGGAATTCTCCCTGGAGGATGACGTTTACTGAGTCCCATCCCCCATTAGTTGAGGGTTACCCTGATGGTCTTAACTCAGTCTCTCCTCAACGCTGGGCTGGAGGATGAGTGGACTTCGGCATTGAAGAAAGCTACGGGGCAGACATGCAAAGATACATGGTGGTTTGAGGTGGGATGTGGCCAACTGGATGTAAACCTGAGCGCACTCTGAACTGTCCATTGCAGTGGGGCTGAAATCAGAGGGGGCTCGAGGGGATGTGATGTGAGGCCCCAGAGGGGTCTTCTATGAGGTCCTGAATCAGAGGGCGAGTTTCTCCATTGTGTGGTGTCAGAAATTCCATTTTCAATTTTAGTAGCTTACTTGAGAGATCTGACTGAAGGCATTGATTCCCTGTAACCAGTGCCACTGTACACTTCTTAGTACCAGAAAATCTTTCTGTTTATTGTGAAGAGATACATACCTGGCCAGGTATTTGTATAAGCCACTGTTTTCTTAGAAGTAGGCCGATATAAATTTTTAGATTGTAGATAGCAAAGTTATCTGTAATTATATATGTGACAGGATTACTTAGGATGATTACAGTTGTTGTAGTAATTATTATTATTATTAGTAGTAATAGTACTAATAGCAGCAGCAGCCGTGGTAATCGTAGTAGTAGTAGTAGTAATAGCAGCAGCAGCCGTGGTAATCGTAGTAGTAGTAGTAGTAATAGTAGTAGTAGCAGCAGCAGCCGTGGTAATCGCAGTAGTAATAGTAGTAACAGCAGCAGCAGCCGTGGTAATCGTAGTAGTAGTAGTAGTAATAGTAGTAACAGCAGCAGCAGCCGTGGTAATCGTAGTAGTAGTAGTAGTAATAGTAGTAACAGCAGCAGCAGCCGTGGTAATCGTAGTAGTAGTAGTAGTAATAGTAGTAATAGCAGCAGCAGCAGCCGTGGTAATCGTAGTAGTAGTAGTAGTAATAGTAGTAGTAGCAGCAGCAGCCGTGGTAATCGCAGTAGTAGTAGTAGTAATAGCAGCAGCAGCCGTGGTAATCGTAGTAGTAGTAGTAGTAATAGCAGCAGCAGCCGTGGTAATCGTAGTAGTAGTAGTAGTAATAGTAGTAGTAGCAGCAGCAGCCGTGGTAATCGCAGTAGTAGTAGTAGTAATAGCAGCAGCAGCCGTGGTAATCGCAGTAGTAGTAGTAGTAATAGCAGCAGCAGCCGTGGTAATCGTAGTAGTAGTAGTAGTAATAGCAGTAATAGCAGCAGCAGCCGTGGTAATCGTAGTAGTAGTAGTAGTAATAGTAGTAGTAGCAGCAGCAGCCGTGGTAATCGCAGTAGTAGTAGTAGTAATAGTAGTAATAGCAGCAGCAGCAGCCGTGGTAATCGTAGTAGTAGTAGTAGTAATAGCAGCAGCAGCCGTGGTAATCGTAGTAGTAGTAGTAGTAATAGCAGCAGCAGCCGTGGTAATCGTAGTAGTAGTAGTAGTAATAGTAGTAGTAGCAGCAGCAGCCGTGGTAATCGCAGTAGTAGTAGTAGTAATAGCAGCAGCAGCCGTGGTAATCGCAGTAGTAGTAGTAGTAATAGCAGCAGCAGCCGTGGTAATCGTAGTAGTAGTAGTAGTAATAGCAGTAATAGCAGCAGCAGCCGTGGTAATCGTAGTAGTAGTAGTAGTAATAGTAGTAATAGCAGCAGCAGCCGTGGTAATCGTAGTAGTAGTAGTAGTAATAGTAGTAATAGCAGCAGCAGCCGTGGTAATCGTAGTAGTAGTAGTAGTAATAGTAGTAATAGCAGCAGCAGCAGCCGTGGTAATCGTAGTAGTAGTAGTAGTAATAGTAGTAACAGCAGCAGTAGTAATAGTAGTAGGAGTAGTAGTAGTAATAGTAGTAATAGCAGCAGCAGCCGCGTTAATTGTAGTAGTAGTAGTAGTAATTAAGTCATGGTTGAATGCTGAATAGTAACTATAGACATGTATTATGTATTGAGCGCTTGGTATCACCCAGGCACTATGCTCTGTGTCTGGCAGTATTAACCTACTTGCAGCCCAAGACAACTCTAGGAAATGTATAGGCACAGACTTGTGGTTGCCAAGCTGGGAGGAGGAGTGGGGGAGGGATGGTCTGGGAGTTTGGGGTCAGCAGAGGCAAACTCTTATACGTAGAATGGATGAACAACAAGGTCCTACTGTAGAGTACAGGGAACTATATTCAATATCCTGTGACAAACCATAATGGAAAAGAATGTGAAAAAGAATATATATATGGATAACTGAGTCACTTTGTTGTACAGAAGAAATTAACACAACATTGTAGATCAACTATACTTCAATAAAATTTTTTTTTAAAAAACTTGTGACCAAAGCTATTACATCCTCTTCGTTGCTAAAGCTGGCACATTCCTCTCAGCCCTTAGATTATCCAGCCTTTCCAAAAGGTTTGGCAATTTTGGCCATGGCTTTCTGGAAACCCTCCATTGCCTTGGATGATGTGACTATGGACTCAATATGTGCCAATACACGTTGCTTTTTAAGATACATTATTCCAAATCTAATACTATTATTTCCACCAGTAAAGAAGAAAAAAATAGCTTTCAAATCTGTTTGGGACACGGGAAACATGTTTTAGACATAGTTTTAAGGCATTGATTAGATCTTGGTTTCTCAGCCTCTGCATGATTGATATTTTGTGCCGTGGAGGGTACAGAGCTGTCCTGTGCATCACAGGATGTTTAGCTGTATCCCTGGCCATCCCCCTAGATACTAGTAACACCCCCTCCCCCTGGGTTTCCTGGTATTGATTTGACTGCTTCTTCCTAGTTTCTTACCCTTATCATTGTTTATATCAGGTGTCCCAAATTTCACATCCTGGGCCCAGGCAGGATAAGCAAGTATATAAAGCAGTATCAGTGCACCAATGCATGGAGGGGAGGGCACAGGGGACCTGTGGCAAAGAGGGGCTGGGCCTCAGCTAAAGAGGGAGCTACTTGTCACCTCCAGGTTCTCAGGAATGTGGCCCAGTGTTGCCAGCTTCCTTAAGTTTCCCAGACAAGCCATGCATCTGGATAGTGTGTGAAATCTTCCCGTGTTTAATGCGGCCAACTTATTCTGTGTTATCAGTGTGTAGCCACCTCTGCCTTCAACATCAGAATTTCCTGGGGATTTAAAAAAAATAGGCTCTGTTGCGACTTCCCTGGCGGTCCAGTGGTGAGGACTCCACATTTCCACTGCGGGGGACACGGGTTCAATCCCTGGTTGGGGAACTAAGATCCCGCATGCCATGCAGCACGGCCAAAAATAATGATAATAATCTCTGTTTTCTTCTCATGCTCTGTATAGTGGCAAACTTACCCAGTTTCTTGGAGTCAATTTACATATACATATATATTTTTTTTTCTTTTTTGATGCAGACCATTTTTTAAAGTCTTTACTGAATTTGTCACAATATTGCTTCTGTTTTATGTTTTGGTTTTTTGGTTGCGAGGGCTGTGGGATCTTAGCTCCCTGACCAGGAATCGAACCCTCAGCCCCTGCATTGGAAGCTGAAATCTTAACCACTGGACCGCCAGAGAAGTCCCTCTTGGAGTCAATTAACATCAATAAACTAATGACTGCAAATTCTACAAGGTCTGTATGTCTAGCCAAGATGATTCCATTCAGCTTGTCAAACAAAAGGGCGCTCTTCAGAATGGAGTTAATTGTGCATTTCTGTGAATGTATTAGCTGCTGGGTGATGGTGTGGATGAAAATGATGACAGAGAAGAAGATTAATATGATGTATTAATATTCTAGCCACAGCATTTGATAAGTCTGACATCCTCTTATATTTGTACTTAGGAATATTGGGGAAATGAGGATCCTGCCCTCCTTCATATATATATATATATATATATATATATATATATATATATATATATATATATATATATATATATATAAAGTTACATATATACACTTATATAGGAATAGATAAAAGTTCCTTCTTTCCACATGGTTGATTTTTCTTCTTTCCCATGTCCAAAACAGATTTGAAAATGACTTTTTCATCTTTACTGGTGGAAATAGTAGCATTAGACTTGGTATAATGTGAGTACCCTGAACAGCAACGCAGATTGGCACAGGCTTAGCAGACAAAGCTGGGGTATCCTTTAATATGAAACTCTCTGAACACAATCATGTTTTTGGAATTCACCTGGTCTGTGACTTTGGTTTACAAAAGGAACCAATCCCCGTTTCTGACACGCTTTCTCGGAATCCAGACTTGCCCTGTGTGCTGGAATTTAGAACCTGCTCTTTGCAGGTTTTCTCTTGACCTGTTGCCTTACCTTCAACATTCGTTTCTCCATTAAGATCTTTACCTTTGAATAGTTCCTGCGGTTTTGGTCGAAAATGATTTTTCAACCTTGTGATTCTGATAACAACTTCCTTCAAAAATTACACTAATCATGTGAAACTGGTCCATAACCCATATGGCATCTGGAAATAGTTATTTTTAAATGACTTTTTGCTGAAGTATAGTCATAGTTTTGTAGAGAGGCGGTGATCTGTTTTTAATTTGCAGCAGTTTGAAACCATATTGATACTTTTTTATTTTTCTGCTGATATTTCAAATTTCCCTTTACGGCAAACACAGTAAGTCGATTAACCTCTTGGCTTCCCTTGCTGTCAAGTGGCAAAGCTTTATTTACCCAATGGGGATGTCTGGAGATTAAAAATTCTTTGATTCTATGTAAAACTTGGATGGAACGTGTTGGAGAGTTCTAAATTGTTATGGTTTAGTGCTCGAGCTTGGTAGTCCAATGGCTAGTGAAAAGCCTGGCTTCCCCTATCAGCTGGGTGGCCCTGGGCAAGTCGCTAAACTTTTTCTGAGGCTCGGTTTTCTCATCTACAAAATATTAATGGTATTTTTCCCACCCGACAGTGCTGTTAGAAGAACTAAATGAGATTAAGCACCTTGGCACCCTGCCCAGCTTGTAGTGATAAGTGCTTCATACACATTAGAAAGAACTACTACTGGGCCTGGTACCTGTAGTTACAGTGGTAGGAATAATAATTCTGTCCATCACATTTCTCTAGAGTGGCTCTAAACATACCTAAAGGCTTTCCCAATTCTGATTTCTCCAGCGTCCTGTTGGTTCATTCCATCCTTTCATTTTATTAACTCCTACTCACTGTCAGGGCCTTTAGGAGATGCTAGAGATGGAATGATTGCCTTTTAAAAGGTAGCTTCCTGCCCTTATGGACTGCATAGCTTATAACCTTGTCAGAGTGTCTATGTCCATTCAAGAATCCTAGAGCCATGCAACTGCAACTTTGGTAAGTGCTTCAAAAGAAAGGTGCCTGATGCAGTGAAGGAATGCTTGACTCAAAGGGGTTAAGAGGAGGCATGTGCCTATGACTTTCTGCTCATTGAGAGCCCAGACCCACCCAAGTGGGAGGACCATGGGTTTGTAACTTATGTGCAGGTGGTCATGTTATCTTACAGCTTGGCTGCCCACCCAAGTGTGAGGAGGACTGAGTTGTTTCACCTGTGGAGCTTATAAAAGCACAGATGCTAAAGGACCATCCCAGATTTGATGAATCCCAGTTTATCATGGTGTGGCTTGTGCAGTGATATTTATCCCAAGCTCTCCAGATGATTCCAAGGCATATTGCCTTAGAGCATCAGCTTTCTAAAGGCAGTGACTACATTTTTGTGTGTTTGGGCCCTTAAGCCACAGATCTCTATTATATTACCAATTCCCAAAAGACAAGATTGGTTTTCAGTGAAAAGAGAAGAATAAGAAATATATATGCATTATTTTAAGTGTGTGTGTGTGTGTGTGTGTGTGTGTATATCTGTGTGTACCTATTCTTTGTCACCCATTGGTGATAAAGTGTCCTAATTTTTATTTTATGAAATGATGTTGCTATAAGATGGTAGTTTGGGGAATAAAGGCAGAAATTACATGTAAATATTAATCAGCTGCAGTTTCTATTTCCAGTCCAAGAATTCCAAAAGTCTAACAACTCCTTGCTCTTCATGCTATGTATTTTCTTGAAAATTTCCTTGTAAATCATACTTTGGGTGGAAACATTTTTTCAGCAGCAGAATTTTTATTTTTTAATGAAGTGTAATTGACATATAGCATGTTAGTTTCAGGTGTACAACATAATGATTTGTTATTAGTAGCTATTGTAAAACGTTCACCATGTAAGTCTAATTAACATCCATCCCCACACATAGTTAACAAATGTTTTTCTTGTGATGAAGACTTTTAAGATTTACTCTTATCAACTTTCAAATGCAATGTAGTGTTATTGACTTATAGTTGCCATGCTGTACGTTACATCCCCATGATTTATCTATTTTATAACTAGAATTTGTACCTTTTGACCCCTTCATCCATTTCGCCCACCCCCTGCCAACCATCAGTCTGTTCTCTGTATTTATGAGCTTGGTTGTTTTTGTTTTTTCTTCCAGATTCCACATATAAGTGAGATTATATGATATTTGTCTCCCTCTGTCTTATTTCACTTAGCATAATGTCCTCAAGGTCCATCCATGTTGTTGCAAATGGCAGGATCTCATTCTTTTTTATGGCTGAGTAGTATTCCAGTGTGTGTGTGTGTGTGTGTGCGTGCGTGCGTGTGTGTGTGCGCGCGCGCGTGCATTTCTTACATCTTCTTTATTCATCTGTCAGTGAACATTTAGGTTGCTTCTATATCTTGGCTATTGTAAATAATGCTGTAATGAACACAGGGGTGTGTGTATCTTTTCAAATTAGTGTTTTTATTTTCTTCGGATAAATACTCAGAAGTGGAAATGCTGGATCATCTGGCATTTCTATTTTTAATTTTTTGAGGAGCCTCCATACCATTTTCCATAGTGGCTGCACCAATTTATATTCCCACCAACAGTGCACAAGGGTTCCCTTTTCTCCACATCCTCGCCAAAATTTGTTATTTTTCATCTTGATAATAGCGGGATGTTATTTTATTCTTATTCATAAGGTAAATCAAATGCAGTTTATCTTAATCTCCAGCAGATCATTTTTCCTCCTCCTTTCTGTTTATTAAGGTATTTTAAAATATTGATCAGTTCTTTTGACACAAATTTCTAATGCCTATGTTACATTTGCTTTCTCCTAAAACTTTCTTCTTGAAATAACACTAATGACTAACATTTTTGTCTGTACCACGTATTGAACAAATATCAAATTCTCATATCAGCCCCCAAATAAAGCTATTATTTTCTCATTTTTTAGATGAGACCACTTAAACTCAGAGAGATTAAACAGCCTCTTAGCTAGTGAAAAATGTCACTTAGCTAGTGACCAGGACTTAAAACTAGGTTTAAATAACTCCTTGCCTATTCTATGATGGTGGGCTGTCTCCACATACAAAGCAATGAATAGTCTGTAAACAAACACTTAAATTCATAGGGCCCTATATGTGAAATGAAAAATCTCTCAGAAGTGAGATCAGTTTCCTTCCCACCCACACTCCACCCAAATGACTGCTAAAGTTGTATTTTTAATGTACAGTGATATCAAGTTTAATGGATACTGGGGGATAAATCTTTATACAAAGCTTTATACAAAGCTGATGGACTTGAGAAAACAAAATCATTGTCAATCTTGTGAAACCCTGTTAATTTGAATCAAATATCTTGGCAACAGTAATCCCACTGCGCTTCGTGCAGGGTTCATAGCCAGAACCAAATGCAGTGATGCAAACCTGGCCTAAATGAATCCGACTAGACGGATATGTCTCCATGTGTGGCTTACATTTGCCAGAGATACTTGAAGAAAGAATGGATCTGGAGTGAGAGTCATATGAGAAGCCACTGGACCATAACAGGCTGGGCTCATGGAGGGTTTAGTTAGGCTGCTTTATATCGTAGCTTAGGGTTTAGACAACTGTCCACTGGGCTATGCGTGATCTCAGTACGAGCTGCCTGGCCCCTGCTGCCTCAGACCTACCCCGTTCTTCGTTTTGAATGGACTGCACTTCCCCAAGCAGCCTTTCATTTTGAGACCCCTGCATTAAGCCCGTGGAGACTGTGCTGAACCAAGTGACTGGCTTGAAAGTGTGCACATTGGGTTCTAAGCACAGCTTGGCTTCTCTCTAACCTCACAAGCCACACCCTCCTCTGGACATCCGTTTTCACCTCCATGGTGACCAGACGGTGACTAGGACCCCTTTCAGTTTTAAAGTTAAATAGTATCCTTAAAAGTACAGCTGACTTTTGATGAAGTTGTGATCAGCACATTACTCCTTTTCTGGTACCCACTGATTTCTTACTGTGGGTCCTTTTCCTTCTTTAATGACTGCCTTTCCCTGCTCTTTTAGGCACATTCAGCTCTCCATACTGTCTGAAAATTCCCCCTGCCAGCCCACTCATCAGTCAGCATAGAAAAAGATTTGATAGTTGCCATTTATACTTTCTAATTTAATGCCTCATTAAACTTAATCATAAGTGAAATACACCATTCCTATTATATCTTTTAGCACTTAATGATATTTTGCACAAGGATCTGCCATCTAGGATGTAAATTCCATAAAGACGGAGGCACTCGTTCATGGAACAAATATTTTTCCTGCCAGGAGCTGGCTAGGCACTGGGAATACAGCAGTGAGTCAGTAGAAGTGCCTGCCCTACTGGAGCCTAAACTCAGTGGGAGGAAATGGACCCTAAGCAAACACATTTATAATTATCAGAAGGTAAAATGTTAGGAAGGAAAGTAAAGGCAGAGGATGGGCATGGGGAGGGGTGGGGTGGGAAGTTCATACAGGGTGGTCAGGGAAGGTCTTGCTGAAATTGACGTGAGCAGGAAGGAAACGAGGGTTCGAGCCAAGTTGGGGAGAGTGTTTTTGGCAAAATAAACAGGACTAACAAAGGCCCTACACAGGAACATTATACTTGGCGTATTTCAGGATCAGCTGTCAGGCCAGTATAGCAGGTGCTCAGTTAGTGAAGGACAAGCATTACAAAATAAAGTCAAAGAAGAATGGGTGAGTTCAGATCATGAAAATTATGAAATTAACATGACACCGCCCAGGTAGGCCATGATGACCACTTTGACTTTTGCTCTGAGCTGGACAGGAGCCGCCCAAGAGTTTTGAGCAGAGAAGGGAACTGATAACCCTTGACCTGGATTATCTCCTTTCCCATAACATTACCAGTTGTGCCCAGCATGTAGTATGTGCTCAGCAATTTGATTAAATGATTCTCATTAGTTTTGTTCAATTTCCTGTACCATGACTGGGTATCCTCCATATGGAAGGGACTGCTTTTCTGGTACTGAAGTTTCCGTGAACATAGGTAGTCAATGGAATTATTTTCTTAGTTAATAGCAGTGTGAATTACATTTTTCAAAGCCAAGGCACATTGTCCAATTCACCAAGCCACCTTCTCCCCCCTTGGCTGGCCCCTGCTTGAAGAAAACAATATCTTTTCTTTCCGTTCAACTTGAAACCAAATACAGTTGTCATAGTTTTTGTTACTGTTTTCAGATGTTATCGTTCGCATTAATTCTAACCCCAGCAGATTATAGGTTGTTCATAAGGCTCTTTGCAGGTATTAAAAGGGAAATTGGTAGAATCTTCACTGACGCCCCCTCTTCCCCCTTCCCCTGGTTGTGGGTATTGATACTTTATCAGGAACACCCAAAGAAGGACTTGTTATTTGATGTGCCTAGGTCCCAGCTTGTTTGCAGCAAGCCTTTTCTAGTTTTCTCTAAGATGGAGGAAACATAAAGGGTTGGTTTCTAATCCTGCCACTTTTCTCTTCCAAATGCACGTATGCAGTGGCATTTAATTTATGCATATAGGTAGATAGAGATTCCTGTCTTTAGAAGTAGCTTGACATCTTTTAGGTTAAAAAGGAAAGCAAAATATAAGTGCGTGGGATCATGGACCATCTACTGGATAATGTTGATGTAAGGATGGCAGCGTAGTGTGTCCAGTACAACTTTCTGCGCTGTCCAAGGTGGTAGCCGCTACTGCATGTGGTTAGTGAGCACTTAAAATGCGGCTGGTGTGACTGAGGAACTGCACTTCTGTTTCATGTTAATGAATTAAATAGTTACATGTGGCTCGTGGCTCCTGTACTGAGCAGAATAGATTTGGTGGGTTGTAGGAGTTGTCTACAGGAAGTCAGCAGGGCGGGGTGACTCTTTAAAAATTGAGACCAAAGGTTCTTTTTACCTTTGATCTACCCAGTTGCCTGCAAAAGAGATCCGAGTACCTTCCTTAACTACCCATTCCCAATTATTAAACCCTTGTAAGTCTACATTCTTTTTTTTTTTTTTTAACTTGCCTGCGCTTTTCCGTCTTTACCACCATGACTTAATTTCCGTTGCCATTTTCTCTTGCAAAACCCCAGGCAGTAGCCTCTGCTGGATTTCTTAATCTCAATTCTTAACTTCGTTTTGATCCATCCTCCACATTGCAAGCACATTAACTCTCCTCAGGATTAAATCCCCAATTAATCTTCATGTTTTGAAGGATAAAGCTCACAGTCCTTAGCTTTAATGAGCTGAATGGCTTTTTCTCTTCGCAAGTTGTAAAATTCTGGCCATTTCTGTGTCAGCTGAATGTAAGTTTTCCTAAGGATGTTATTTTTATTTGGAATCACGTGTGGGTACACATTATCTTTTTCGTATTTGGGGACTTTAAAACATCTGCCACTTTCCACTTCCAAAACCATATGCGTGCCAGTGCACAGGACCATTCTGTGCTTGATGTATCCAGTAGCTGCAGGCAATGGAGCCGCTCTCTCTTTCTTTCACCTTTGCTCCCTCCCCTGGCTATCCTCCTCTGCCCCCTACCACCACCTTGTTCACCTGGCCTCCCTCAAGATTAAAGACTAAGCTTAGATAGCCCTTCTTCTAAGAAGCCTTTCTAAGAATTTGTTGGGTGTCCTTCCAGTGGTCTCCCAAGCTCCTTGGGAGGATGGGGGCGGAGCAGAAGGAGACTGTCTTGGGATGTCTGTTTAGCTGCTGGTCTCCTGGTCAGTATCAGAGCACCTGAGGCAGGGGCCGGAACTGTTTCGTTCCTTATCTCCAGGGCCTAGGTTAGCATCTAGCCCATTGTAAATACTCAATATTTGTTGAATGAATTCATCTGACAGTCACATGCTGTCATGTGGGGAGTTTTCCAGACCCCAGCCTCCCCCGCCCCACACCCCATAAAAGTAACAAACAAAAGAAAACCCAACTCCTCATGTAGACTGGAATCCTATATACATTTTGTGGAGCTAGCTAATACAATGTTTGGGATACTTTCGTTTTTACTTATTATTGAATCACATCCTGGGTTCTCCAGGTAATGACTACTTAGTTGACTGCCGACAGTGTCATTAGTGGCTGCTACAAAAGCATCGTTTGGACATTATTCATCCAATCAACGAATACTTACACATAATCTGCCATGTGCCAGACACTTTCTTTTATTGAAGTGTAGTTGCTGTACCATATTATATGTTACAGGTGTGTAATATAGTGATGTGTAACTTTTAAAGGTTATACTCCATTTATAGTTATTGTAAAATATTGGCTATATTCCCTGTGTTATACAATATATCCTTGTAGCTTATTTTTTACCTAATAGTTTGTAGCTCTTACACCCCTACCCCTATCTTGCCCCTCCCTACTTCCCTCTCCCCACTGGTAACCACTAGTTTTTCTCTATATCTTTGAGTCTGCTTCTTTGTTATATTCACTAGTTTATTGTATTTCTTAGATTCCCCATGTAAGTGATAGCATACAGTATTTGTCTTTCTCTGTCTGACTTAGCATAATGTCCTCCAAGTCTATCCATGTTGCTGCAAATGGCAAAATTTCATTCTTTTTTATGGCCGTGTAGCAGTCCATGGTATATATGTACCACATCTTCTTGATCCATTCATCTGTTGATGGACGCTTAGGTTGCTTTCATACATCAGACACTAGTCTTGATGCTGGTAAGCTTAAGGATGAAAAACGGGCCAAAAACATACAAGGTCCCTCCTCTCTGCTACCCCACATGCTAGAAGGAAAGATAAACAGCCAGTCTGTCGGGAAACACGATACTTTTAGGCAGTGAAGTAGCAACTGAAGTAGGCCAGCCAGGCACTCACTGTGTGTCAGTCACTATTCTAATATTATACTAGAATATTAATATATTATTAATGCTAATGTTAATATTAATTACCTATAATAATTATTAATGATTAATATCTTTGCTCAGAGAAAGTCTATATCCGTCATTTGTCCTCAGGAAACTGAGGCACAAGCAGTCAAACAGCTCAGCCTACGTCACAGGTCTTACAAGTAGTGGAGCCAGAACTGAAACCCAGACTTTTGGTTCTGGTCTGTGGCACAACCGCAACGCTGCCTGCAGTGAGGACATACGAGGGGTGTTTTTGATTAGATGGTCAGGAAGAACTTCCTGAGAAGGCGAATCCAGAGTTTCAGAGAGCAGGGCTTACAGCATTCCTAGTGGGGAAAGCCCGGAATAGGTCTGGCACGTTGAGAGAACCACAGAAAGACCCGGCTGCTTTAATACTTCTTTAGAGGGGAGTGTGGGAGGTTGGTGGGGGTGGGCGAGTGTAGTGGTGAGAGAGAAAGTCAGAAAGAATGTAAGAGCAGGGCTTCCCTGGTGGCACAGTGGTTGAGAATCCGCCTGCCAGTGCAGGGGACACGGGTTCGAGCCCTGGTCCGGCAAGATCCCACATGCTGCAGAGCAACTAAGCCCGTGCGCCACAACTACTGAGCCTGTGCTCTAGAGCCCGCGAGCCACAACTAGTGAGCCTGCGTGCCACAACTACTGAAGCCTGCACGTCACAACTACTGAGCCTGCGCTCTTGAGCCTGCGAGCCACAACTAGTGAGCCCACATGCCACAACTACTGAAACCTATGTGCCAAGCCTACGTGCCCCAACTACTGAAGCCCACATGCCACAACTACTGAAGCCCACATGACTAGAGCCCATGCTCCACAACAAGAGAAGCCACCACAATGAGAAGCCTGGGCACCACAATGAAGCATAGCGCCCACTTGCCGCAACTAGAGAAAGCCGGCGCGCAGCAACGAAGACCCAGCGCAGCCAAAAATAAAACAAATAAGATAAATAAATTTAAAAAAAAAGAATATAAGAGCAGGTGCCATCTTTCTCACTCAAGCTCTGTAGATGAGTCCACAGCACCCAAGTGAAGGCAGCAGCCATCAGGTAAATAAAGAAGCTGCTGGAGAGCAAAGTTATAATGCTACTCATAGTCTTGGTTGTTGATAGATCAATGTAAAGATGTTAGCTGTAATCTCAGTTCACGTTATCTTAGCTATGGTTGGAGAATCAAATAAAACTTTTTTTGGCAGACGTTAAAGAACTCAGCATCCTGTTACTGATTTCCTCAGTGTGATCATGGTAAACCAGTGATATGCAGTCTGTAGTCTCTGGTTAAAGGAGAGATGTGACAGCAGGAGTAGTTCACTTTAAACTGCTTTACATGAACATAAAAGAATGGGCTGTGGAGTAATTGCAGTGTGTGAAGCACGAGCAGTGAGTTATGATAGAGCCGTCTTCATGCCTACACTCTTAAACAGTGCATTTTGAGATAGCTTCCAAGAACCTAGTTACCTGGTCGGTTGGTTGGTTGGTTGGTTTTAATTTTATTGAAGTGTAGTTGATTTACAATGTTGTGTTCATTTTTGCTGTACAGCAAAGTGACTCAGTTATGCATATATATACAGTCTTTTTCATATTCTTTTCCACTGGTTTATTACAGGATGTTGAATATAGTTTCCCATGCTATACAGTAGGACCTTGTTTGTTTATCCATTCTATATATATAATAGTTTGCATCTCCTAATCTAGTTATCCGTTTTTATCAGTAATCTGGAAGCCTGTACATACTTGGTTGATTGAAATGCAACTTATCTTAGTTCAGGAGTGGCCTAAGCCATCTGACATTCTGAATAACTTTGTAAACTGATCCATGGCCCATGACAGACTAATCTGTAACTACTAGCATTAGATGGAAGTGACCCAACATGTGATAAGAAAACCTTTTCCTGTCTTCCTGCTACTCTGTGCTTGTAACAGGAAGGGAACTTGCATGGAGGTTGCATAAGCCAAGGAAATCTGTGAGAGTGTGAGGAAAAACTTGGAAATCATGGCGTACGCGCAGGTAATCCCTCAGTTATATGTTAATGAGTTAACAAAATATGCGTTTGCCTTACATCCTATGTCATTTTTGTCTTTCTGAAGCTGAATCTGGATGGAGGGTATTCACTTCACTGAAGGCAAACAGTCCTTTGCTATTTTTGCCCCCAGGCTCCCTCCTCCACGCCCAGCATCTGTTTAGAGTAGAAATTTGGATGCTACGGAAGGCAAGTTTGGTTCACAGAGCAGAAATGTTTACCCAACTGCAGGCTTCTGTAGTTTGTTTCCTGCACGAAGGTACCGAGTATTTGCAAACACACAGACCTCACAGGGTAAATAAACTAGGCTTCTCTTCCAGCCTTCTAAGAAAGCTGTGTTTATCTACCTGCCTCATGAATGTCTGTCACCAAGCAGTGTGCTTTCCAGGGGTTTCCTAATGTCATCCCAAGCAATGCTGAAAATTAGAATTCTCTTATTGTCATTTTACGGACGAGGAAACTCAGACTAAGGTAGGTCATGCAAGGTTGCACAGATTTTATGTGTTGGGTGAGAACTTGAATCTAAGTCCAGACTCAGAATCCCAGCTCTTTTTCTTTTTGCTCAGTATAGACTCTTTATAATCAGGTATATTCCTCAGTTATTAGGTTTTTGTGCGACAGGTTTTGGGAGTTAGCCTTGTCCTAGGTGATCTGGCGGGGTGTGAAAGAAGGATAAAGAACTGCCTTGGAAAATAAGACGTGACTCTTATACAAGCCACGCATCACATGCAGGTTGAATTAGGGCAGAGGTCACAAAGGCAGATGTCCGCAAGAACCAGACTAGTAGTGTCATGAGGGACATGGGACAGTGGGGAGTGGTGAGGACTGTGATAAACTGGAAAGTATCCTATATCCTTGCGGGGCAGCCACTCCTTAGCAGGTGCCCAATACACATTAGAATTTCTGACTTCCTTGAATAATTGGATGAAATGACAATATTGGGTTCAAATTCCTACATGGGAGAAAACGTTAACACAGAGTTGAACAGCAAAACCTACTGAGGAGGAGTTATGTCAACAGGATGGTGGAGTAGAAGTTTCCAGTGCTTGTCCCCTCATAGAACATCCATCCATGCATGGAAATATCTTCACAAAAGTGAACCTAGATGAATTAAAGACTTAAAAATAAGACCAGAAACTGTAAAACTACTAGAAGAGAATACAGGTAAAATGCTTCTTGACGTTGGTCTGGGCCATGAATTTTTGTATGTGACCCCAGAAGTGCAGGCAGAAAAGGCAAAAACGGACAAATGAGTGGTTGAGAGTCTGTCTGCCGATGCAGGGGACACGGATTCGTGCCCCGGTCCGGGAAGATCCCACATGCCGCAGAGCAGCTGGGCCCGTGAGCCATGGCCGCTGAGCCTGCGTGTCTGGAGCCTGTGCTCCACAACGGGAGAGGCCACAACAGTGAGAGGCCTGCGTACCGCAAAAAAAAAAAAAAAAAAAATGGACAAATGAAATTGCAACAAATTAAAAACCTTCTGTACGGCCAAGGAAACAATGGAAAAAGTGAAGAGACAATTCACAGAATGAAAGAAAATATCTGTACAACGTACATCTGATAATTGGTTAATATCCAAAATAGGTAAGGAACTCACCTCAATAGCAAGAAAACAAATATCCTGATGAAAAAATGGGCAAAGGACCTGAATAGACATTTCTCAAAAGAAGACATACAAATGGCCAACAGGGCTATGAAAAAAATGCTCAACATCACCAATCAAGGAAATGCAACTCAAAACAACAATGAGGTACCACCTCACACCTGTTAGGATGGATATTATCAAAAAGACGAGAGATAACAAGTGTTGGCAAGGATGTGGAGAAAAAGAACACTGTGGATGGGAATGTGCCATCACTAAGGAAAACTATGGAATTCTTTCAAAAAACAAAACAGAGCTACCATATGATCCAGTAATCCCACTTCTGGGTAGATATCTGAAGGAAATGAAAATGAGGATCTCAAAGAGATGTCTACACTCCCATGTTTATTGCAGCAGTGTTCACAATAGCCAAGATGTGGGATCAACTGAAGTGCCCATCAATGGATGAGTGGATAAAGAAAATACACACACACACGTGCACATGCAATGGAATATTACTCCGCCATAAAAAGGAAGGAACTCCCGTCATTTGCAACCACATAGATAAACCTGGAGGACACTATGCTAAATGAAATAAGCCAGACACAGAAGGACAAACACCGTATGATGTCACTTATATGTGGAATCTAAAAAAGTCACACGCATAGAATTGGAGAACAGAACGGTGGTTGCCAGGGGCAGGAGGGGAAATGCAAAGATCTTGGTCACAGGGTACTCAGGCAAGATGAATAAGTTCTGGGGACCTAATGTACAGCATGGTGACTATAGTTAATAATACTGGATTGTAAACTTAACATTTGCTAAGAGAGTAAATCTTAAGTGTTCTCAGCACATACACAAAATATATGGGAACTCTGTGACATGATGGGTATGTTAGCTAGCTTGACTTTGGTAATCATCTCACAGTGTATTTGTATATCAAAACATCATGTTGTACATCTTAAAGATATACAATTTTTATTTGTCAATTATACCTCAGTAAAGCCGGGGGAAAAGAATCCTGCTGAGGGCCAGGTTGGGCCTGGAGGCATCAGTTTGTAGTCTCTGTTCTAGAAGATTGGTCTTCAAACCCTAGGCGTTCAGACTCTAGAAGGGCTGAGTTGAGTACACGTGTCTTCATCTTTAAGCTGGGTGTTCAGCTGGGTTGAAGATTGGACCTCAGGGCTCTAAAAGGGGTCTGCTATTAGGCGACACAAACAATGAATAACGTTCCTTGCTATGTGTGTACCACGCTCTCAAGTGAGTTTGCTATCCTGTGAGGAAATTGTATTTGGCATCACAGTAGGTTACCTGCGTGTCATACCAACTGATAAAAAGAATAGAGTGTCAGATGTGGAAGGGCCCTTAAATCATCAAGTCCAATGTCTTCATTAAGTATACGAGAAACTAAACCATCTGCTGCTTGTCAGTTGTGAGACGTTGGGTACCTCCTTTGTTCTCCCGTGATCCCATTTCCTTTCTCTGTAAAATCAGGGGGATGAAATACACAATTGCTAACACCCCATAATCCTGTGATTATTTTCCTTGGTTTTACCTTAAGGCAGGGGGTGAGGAGGGAAAGGAGAAGATAAATAACTGAGGAAAATTGGGACCAGGCGTTTCCAATATGGTGTCTCTGGCTCCCACACCCCACCCCTGGGAAAACTTGGGAAGTCCAGTCAATCATCCAGCCTCTGTGTGGCTGCCCAATGGGATGCCACCACGTGGCGGACGTCATCACATCACTAACAGCTGGTTACTGGCATGGCTTCCAGCTCCAGCTGTCTTTTTAACAAATGAATGCTGTCAGTTCCAAGGGAGGTGGGGAAAGGTGGGGTGGAGAGTTTGACATAAACCATCACCACTACAGAAACAAGTAAAAACATGTGTCTTCCTGATGCTGTGCCTCAGCAGACAGCCGCCTTGAGAATGGAGGAGCATCACTTATTCCAGAAACGGTTGCTCCACTATCTTGTAAATACAGCAGACACTATTTATACAGCTCCAGCTGAATCATAAGACTCATGTCAGGTCTATGTTCAGCAAACATGTATTAAGCACCCACTACATAAATACTCTCCAAACTCAGAAACCAAAGAAATTTGGATAGTGAGAATTTAAATAGCAAGTCATACCAATAATGTATTAATTATTTTCAGATAGTGAGCAGTTAGGATTTTGATAGCCAGGGATACTAACCTTATATGAAGTATTCATCTTAATTGACACAGAGTTTAGGTATCAATACTTGAATACCTCTAGCTAATAATATTTAGGCTCTTTTAAAAAAGAAACCTGAAGCCAAAGATGTTGCATAGTAAGAACTGACAAACTAGATGTCAGTTAATATATGCTCATTATGTAATTTTCTTTTCTTCTCTAAATTTTTGGCATATTTCCCAATAATGCCGGGCAGAATACAAAGTGTCTAATCAGTTTATCTGTCACCGTTAACAGGAGGCAGAGGGTCCCAGCAGCTTGGGTCCAACCAGTTTTCTATTCCATAGATTGACTCTTGGGGCTTTTCCCTTCAAAACCTTCAGTTGTCCCTCACTGAACAAGAGTTAGACTATTATCCTCAAGAGGTGGTGTGCCCTGACTTTGCACTCCCACAGCATTTTGTGTATTCCCTCATTCATTGCAGGATGGTGGAGAAGCCCACTCCAGAGGCAGGCAAATCAGATGAATCAGGAAAAAGGTACAGTATGTCTGATTAGTTGGTTATATGTTTGTCTCCTGTTGTAGAAGCATCCTTAAGTGCAGGCTCCCGTGTCCTTTTGTCTCCCTTTGTACCGAGCATGTTTCCTTGTTCCTAGCTCATTAATTGATTCCACAAATATTTACAGAGCATCTACCATGTGCCTAAACGCCGACCATATGAAAATGAGCAAGAGAGAGACAAGCCCTAGGCTTTAGGGAGCTAACAGGAGTAACAGACAATAAACACATAAGCAAACAGCTTACACAATGGACCGTCAAGTAGGGATAAGGGCTGTACAGGAAAATAAAGCTGATTGAGATGGAGAGTGACAAGGTCTGCTTTATTTTTATAGGATGGTTCAAAGAGGTCGCCTTTGGGCAGAAATCTAAATGAAGTGAAGTAGTTGGGAAAAAGAACGTTCTAGACACACAAAACAGCAATCACCAAGTTCCTTGCATGGGTTGGCTGTCCTGTTAATGGAACAGCAATGGAGCCAACGTACCTGGAGTTCAGTAAAAGAGGGTAGAAGATGGATCCCCATTTCTTGTTCTGGCACTTATCTTGTGATAATACAGCATGAATGTGACCTGTTCAAAGTGATGCTTTAGAAAAGTAATTTTGAAGCAGAAGAGGGTGGGGACTGCCAACAGAGAGATGAGATAGGAGGTCACTGCTTTATTCTCCACCTGGGGTGACACAGGACTAAGCTGGAGTGAGAACACAGAAGGACAGAGTCTGGAGCTCAGAGGTCCCTCATACGTCGATGTTGTCGGCACTGCGAATCGCATAGTTCTGCGTTCTGTAGGACACTGTTTGAAGAAGATGGGATAGTGAGATTGGGAGCCCAAATTTAGATTCTGAAATTGACATTAAAAAACGCAACTTGGATATTAGTTCTGAACATCTCCTCCCAGACATTTAGCACACCCCGTCCACCGTCTTCCAGAGGATGCTGACATGACATGTGACGGAGGAGGACTGTTATTAGCAGACACAGCACCAAAGCCTCCAATGATCTGGGGGAAAGGCGGGCTGCACGGGCCCATGTGAAGTTTGTGGCACATCTGGTTTCTATTAAATGCAGACATGCTAGCTGTCTCTCCTTGGTCCCTCACAATTAACCAACAGCGGATACAGCAGTCACGTGTTTTCCAAATGACATCTTTCCTTAAGCTCCCTTTGAAATGATCTGATTCTTGAGAGAGAGCTGGAGCAGAGGGTCATGTGACCCAAAGCTGTCAGATGGCTCCTGCCTTCGTCTTCCCTAGATGAGAAAATCTTCATGACCGCACTGCTTTGTAAGGG
Source organism: Mesoplodon mirus (assembly GCF_964341445.2). Taxonomy (NCBI): domain Eukaryota; kingdom Metazoa; phylum Chordata; class Mammalia; order Artiodactyla; family Ziphiidae; genus Mesoplodon; species Mesoplodon mirus. The sequence continues at coordinate 10,782,236 of NC_138995.1, forward strand.
TCGTGTAGCTTTGACGTCTGTCTTTCTTGTTGATTGTCAAGGTATAGCTAGCTGTCTGAGGGGCTGGGAAGATAGGCTTTCTCTTCCTTATTGCTCTGTGTAGATCTCTCCCAAAGACGTACGAGTTGCCTATGACGTCCAGGGTGTGACATAGCTGTTGCAAAGCCAAAGAGCCCAACACTGCTCGGAAAGTACTTACAGGGCACTAGAAGAGAGCAAACCAGAGCATTGCAGGGTGTAATTAGAGCTAGATCAGGCCTGTCCAGTAAGGCCACATTTGGAGGTTGAGCCAGTTTTCTCCAGATCCATGGAGACGCTTTGTCAGTGAACACCGTTCAGCACCCTCTCTTTGGGGTGAAAATGGAGAGGAGAAGCCAAAAGGATGAGTCTCTGATTTTAGTGCCACTTGCCTCCAGCTTCCAGCCTCCATTTCTGGAAGGTCTGAGTTTGTGGCTATCTCTCTGTGTCCTTCAGGTCCCTCTGGAATGGAAGTAAAAAGTCATTGACAGGAAGTTAGGACCTAGGTTAAGCGTGCCCGGAAGTGTTGTGTTCTTAAGTGTCAGTTGTTTGTGCTGCTACCCTACTCCCTGCAGAAACTTATATCCTTTCTGGAATCTTTCTTTTTCTTTTTTATCTAGCTTTACTGAGGTATAATTGACAAATAGAAATGTAAGCATCCACTGAAAAAAAATTGCACAACCTAAAAGTTGAGAATTATGTTTTATTTGGTGGACAAAACTGAGGATTTAAGCCCGGGACACAGCATCTCAGATCGCTCTGAGATTGTCCCAAAGAGGTCACGGAGGAGCCTGGGTATATAGGAGTTTTTGCAACAAAGACCAGGTAGACGGAACATCTGAAGATGACTATTAATTAAAGAAAAACAGACCTCTTGAGTTAAGGAATTTAGCGCTTCTCTATGTATGGGAAGATGCAAGTGTCTGGGCTCCTTGAAGTCTTCCCTTTGATGTTCACCTCGGCTCTCTGGGGCCAGCATCCTGTGCTTTTTCATCAAGTCTCCTCAGGGGGTATCACTGGGGGTGGCTACAGTGGCTGACTGCTTGATGGCGGGGGTCCTGTTTCCATCCTGAGTTTCCTCAGGGCTCACCATGGGGTCGGCTGTCATGTGATGGCTGGATGGCTTGCAGCATCCTTTGTTTACTGATAGGGCAGGCAACATTTTTCATTCACATAAGGTATTTAAAACGTGCAATGTCATGACTTGTATATACACTCAAAGGATTCCCCTCATTGAATTAATACATTCATCACTGCACATATTTACCTGTGTGTGTGTGTGTGTGAACATCTAAGTTCTGCCCGCCTAGCAAATATCAGTGACAGTGTTTCTGGAACTTTTCTTGACTCCTAGTAAGATGTGTGTTTAAGAGTGAGGGAAGGCTGTGGACTCAGACAGCCCTGGAACACCGAGAGGTAAATACAAGTACCCATCAAATAGAACTGCTCTAGGGGTCAGATGAGATTTTGCAGGTAGAATGCTTTGCACAGAGTCTGGTACGTAGGAAATCATGAACTGTTCCTCCAGATGGAGCAGTAAAGGAAGGTGGAGAGAGAAGGAGAGAGACTCCCCAACACCTACAGATCATGATTAAACCACTTGGATTAATTTATAAATGTGGAACCATAGATTGTGACTGCTTATACAAACTGCATTTTTGAGCATTTAATGTTTTTGAAATTACTACTAAAATTTATGCAGTTAGGCCAGGGTAAATATGTCAACCATTTTGATATTAATACATCGTTTTAAAAAGTTTCTTAGAGGTATTTGCCCTTCTGAGAATGGGCACAGGGATGGAGTTGGACAGAATTGGCATACACCCCTCATCCCCATGTTGAGTTGTGAACCACTGTATTCTGGTCTCATGAGATTTGGACTGTCGAAGTCATTAAGTGTTTATTTCACTAGGTTGTTAATTTGCCAAATAAAAAAGTTTCATCAGCATGTTATGAATATCTGTTTAGAGCTGCTTGAATGGCATAATCTTTACCAGTAAAGATGGTTATGGTTGAAATGCTTTGAAGAAAGGGGCTGAGTTGATTCATCTTTGAGTCAGTAGCATAAACCATTGCACACGGTCAAAGCCGCCTTAGTTAGTGTTATTTGGGAGCCAGATTTGGTTACTGTAAGTGAGAGAAAAAGATAATTTATTTTGAGCCTACTGGAGTATTTGAAGAAGTAGCCAATCCCTGGCTAGGAAAGAAAAAAAAAAAACGCATTTCTAAGAGCTCCTGCAGCAAGATTTTTGGACCTTTTTTCAAATCCATGATTATCAGTGTGATTCAGAAAGCCACAGGGACTGAGAGTGCATGGAGGCTCTACCTGCCTGGCTGAGGTTAGGGGTCGCCTGGGTAAATCATCTTTGCCCAGTGATACAGCTGCGTGTACCACAGGCATAGTGCTCAGGGAGCATCTCTTGAACGGCTTGGAGTGATCTGCTCAGGTGTTCACTGGGAGGAGGTGGGCCCTTACCTGTCCCATCTGAACAGATGGCCAGCTTGTAACGTGAGAACACTCGTCCACAGTTATGGTGCATTCTACCCTATACTCCAGAATGTCTGCTTTGCTTTTTTTTCTTTTTTCTCCCAGCAGCAACCATCCATCTAGTCTTTAAGGCTGATCAAAAGCATCCTTTTCTCCATGACATTGTCTCTTTTCAAGGAGGGCAGGTGGGTAAGAGGTTGGGTTTTCCGAAGGCACTAAGCATAGACTTAATTTAACTAAAGAACATTGTGGAGGAGAAGTTGATGGGCACAGAAAGCATCATGTAGCGGAACAGTCCGTGATTTCATTTCCCATCTCTCTTTCCCATCTCCATCAAAACCAACCACCAAAGCAAAACTAAAACCTAGAATTCCAGCAGTTCTCCAAGGTAGAAAAATTCATGATTTCACCTCTGTCTTTAAATACCTTCAGTTATGTTTGCAAGAATTTCATTTCACCAGGCTGTGAGGAATTTGGGGATATTGATGGTATCTGATTAAATTTTTATGGACTGGGCTTTACAGTTTTGTTTGTTTTTTTTTTACATCTTTATTGGAGTATAATTGCTTTACAATGGTGTGTTAGTTTCTGCTTTATAACAAAGTGAATCAGTTATGCATATACATATGTTCCCATATCCCTTCCCTCTTGCGTCTCCCTCCCTCCCACCCTCCCTATCCCACCCCTCCAGGCGGTCACAAAGCACCGAGCTGATCTCCCTGTGCTATGCGGCTGCTTCCCACTAGCTATCTATTTTACGTTTGGTAGTGTATATATGTCTATGCCACTCTCTCACTTTGTCACAGCTTACCCTTCCCCCTCCCCATATCCTCAAGTCCATTCTCTAGTAGGTCTGTGTCTTTATTCCTGTCTTACCCCTAGGTTCTTCATGACATTTTTTTTTCTTAAATTCCATATATATGTGTTAGCATACGGTATTTGTCTTTGTCTTTCTGACTTATTTCACTCTGTATGACAGACTCTAGGTCCATCCACCTCATTACAAATAGCTCAATTTCGTTTCTTTTTACGGCTGAGTAATATTCCATTGTATATATGTGCCATATCTTCTTTATCCATTCATCCGATGTTGGACACTTAGGTTGTTTCCATGTCCTGGCTATTGTAAATAGAGCTGCAATGAACATTTTGGTACATGACTCTTTTTGAATTCTGATTTTCTCAGGGTATATGCCCAGTAGTGGGATTGCTGGGTCATATGGTAGTTCTATTTGTAGTTTTTTAAGGAACCTCCATACTGTTCTCCATAGTGACTGTACCAATTCACATTCCCACCAGCAGTTCAAGAGGGTTCCCTTTTCTCCACACCCTCTCCGGCATTTATTGTTTGTACAGTATTTTGAAGAAAGATTACCATGTATATGACTCTGGAAAACATAAATTCCCTTCTAAGTCGTATTTGTAGAGTGAGTCCCATTGATGTTCATATTAACATCAATGAATGGATGAGAAATGCTAGATTTTTGTTGACATACATATTTTTGGTTTTTTTCTCCCAGCATATGAGATTTTTTTTCCCCTTTGACGGTAATAGGGAATCCTGAACACACATTCTTTTTTCAAAGTGTGTGTCCACGTGTAAGGGCCTGTTGTCTGTTGTTCCAGCTCTGCATGTGTAGATGCATATGGCAAAAAAATTCTATTTCAGTTTCTTAGGATTACATACTTTATAGAGAACTGAGGATGTTTTCAGGGTCCACATGCTCTTGGCAAAATTTTATCAGATTTTGTCTCTTCTCTGATCATGGGACTGGAAATGGTTCCACATGTTTTTCACCTGGAACCTGTTTTGTTTGTTTGCTTTTTTAATATACTCTCAAGTCCCTAATTTTCTTTTAAGAGTCATTATGGCTCTATTTTTTATGTTAGCATTTACTGAGCAATGCACAGCTAAGCACAGTACCTGATAAATATTCATTTATTTAACCAATGAGAAACCCCCAAAGTGGGGATACTTTTATTTCCATTTCACAGATGGGAAAAAGAAGGCGAATAAAAGCAAACAGAAGTTCAGAATGCTTAAGCCCAGCTACCAAGCAGCAGAGCTTAAATTTTACCTCTAAACTCTTTCATTTTTATATTGAGTGCTTCCCTTAATGCATTGTTCTTGTACCATTCCATTTTACCTTGATAATATTTGTTACTTCTTCACAAAATCCTAAAATATTCTATTGCTGATGGTTTTCCTCAATTAAAGTCTTTCTCAGACTTTTCCTTACTTCCTGGTCTTTCATTTCTCTGATGCTTTCTTTTTCTCCTTCCCGAACCCCTGGACGGTGGAATTTTGTTTCATACTGGTGACATTTCTTAAGCTTTTCACTTATTCTGAACTGAGATTTCTCCTTTGGAGTGTCCTCATATATATTGGACAACAAATCAATTATTATTTAGTACTATTATTTAGACAAAAGAGTGGGGTTTTGTTTTGTTTTTTTAAGAATGTGATGTCTTCACCTCTCCCGCCCCACTGGGAGTTAAAGTAGTTGTTTACTTTTTTTCCTGCCAGTTTTATTGAGATATAATTGACATACAGAACTGCCTAAGTTTAAAGTATAAACCATAATGGTTCGACTTAATACGTCATGAAATGATTACCACAGTAAGTTTAGTGAACATCTGTCATCTCATATAGATACAAAATTAAAGAAATAGAAAAAGATTTTTCCTTTGTGATGAGAACTCTTCAGATTTACTCTCAACAATTTTCATATATAACATACAGCAGTGTTAATTATATTTATATGTTGTACATTACATCCCTGGTACCTATTTATCTTATAACTGGAAGTTTGTACCTTTTGACTGCCTTCATCCAATTATTCCACCCCCCAACCCCTTGCCTCTGGTGACCACTCATTGGATCTCTTTCTTTATGAATTTGTTTTTGAAGTAAAATGGACCTACAACACTATGTTAGTTCCTGGGGCACAACAGTGATTCAGTATTTCTATACATTTCAAAATGATCACAGTAAGACTAGTTATCATCCCTCACCATACAAGGGTATTACATAATTACTGACTATATATTCCCCAGACTGTACTTTTCATACCCACAAGTCATTTATTTAGTAACTGGAAGAAGTCTGTGCCTCTTAATAGCCCTCACATAGTTCTCTCCCCCTGCTCTTGGCAACCACCTGTCCTCTGTATTTGTGACTCTGTTTCTGTTTTATTATGTTTGTTCATTTGTTTTTCAGATTTCACATATAAGTGAGACCATACAGTGTTTGTCTCTCTCTAGCTGACTTATCTCATTTAGCATAATACCCTCTAGGTCCATTCATGTTGTTGTAAAAGAAAGTGATGTCTTCAATGAAGTCACAGTATTTTTATGTTGCTATAGTTGGAGATACGTTAAAAATTTTTAAAGTGAAAAATAATTTGATTATTGATAACCATAAATATATGTCTTTGCCATTACTTCTCCAGCCAGCCTCATGGGGGCTACTTTGTTGTTCTGTCAGTTAGTCCTTTCTAAAAATAGAAATAGATTAATGATACTGCCTGTGGAGTTCTTTTTTAATTATTATTTCATTTGAAGTTCTGCTTCATTTTTTTTTTTTTTTTTAAGGCCTGCCTTCCCTGGCTCTTAGCCTCATTCTCCCATCTTCAAAGGCAACAATGTTGCATCTCTCTGTGCCTTTACTCAGTAGTCAGGACTTCCTCTGACCACAGCCAAGAAATGTTCTCTCTGATTTTTTTCAATTTATTTATTTATTTATTTATTTATTTATTTATTTATTTATTTATTTATTTATTTAGGTCTGTGATGGGTCTTCGTTTCTGTGCGAGGGCTTTCTCTAGTTGTGGCAAGCGGGGGCCACTCTTCACTGCAGCGTGCAGGCCTCTCACTATCGCGGCCTCTCTTGTTGCGGAGCACAGGCTCCAGACGCGCAGGCTCAGTAGTTGTGGCTCACGGGCTTAGTTGCTCCGCGGCATGTGGGATCTTCCCAGACCAGGGCTCGAACCTGTGTCCCCTGCATTAGCAGGCAGATTCTCAACCACTGCACCACCAGGGAAGCCCCTGTTTCATTTTTAACAAACCTCATTAACCCATTAAGTCTTTGGTTTTTGATTATTTAATGTGTTTAAGTGTTGGGATACAAGTCACGTAACACACAGACCCAGCCTTCAGGGAGCTTGTCTTGTCCTAATTTTCATTGATCTTTAAGGCTGTTCACGCCTAACTTTTTAAAAAAAATTTTGCCTTCATTCCAGCACTTAATTCATCAACTGTTTCTGGAATCTGCAGTCTCCATTTTTCTGTTAAATCTAAAGCCTTTGGTAGAGTTCAGATATGACCTATAGGGAGGGAGTTTTCAATGGAAATTGAGGGAAATTTCTTGAAGTCTGATTTGTACCTGACCTGAGTCCTTTGAGAAAAATTTAGGCCATTGAAATCTAAAGTAGGAAACAACTGCTAACAAATAAAACATATTCTCTTACAGTATCTCCTTTTTAAAAGTATAAAATGGAAAAAATCTGACCAAGAGTCAATAATATATTCAGATCAGATTTTATCCACTGAATTTTTAAACTTAGCAGCTGAACTACAGGACTGAATTTCTAGGTATTCAAATTGGAAGAGATTGAACCATATTGATTGGAAGAGATTGAACCATATTGATGGAAAAGATTGAACACGTGGGAACAATATTCAGTCCAGAAGGGGAGCTGGGAGCAGCTGTCAGCTTAATGCACCCACATCTCCATGGACCTGGGGCCTTTCCTGTCCTTCTAGCCTAGGGGACGCCTAAGGGTGTCCTCATGCTGCAGCCTCTGCTGAGTGGACCTCTAGGTCTCCACCAGCCTCCTCTGCCTGGCCAGCTTCTCCTGTCCTCAGTTCTGAGCTGTCCACCTCATAGTTCTTTCTAGGTTCCCCCTGCATGAACCAGGAAAGGGCTTCTGGGCTCTGTGAAAATACCTGTCCTCAAAAAAACTTCCGAAAACAAACTTATGGTTACCGAAGGGGAAAGGGGGTGGGGGAGGGATAAATTAGGAGTTTGGTATTAGCAGATACACACTACTATATATAAAATAGATAAACAACAAGGTCCTACTATATAGCCCAGGGAACTATATTTAATATGCTATAATAAACCATAATAGAAAAGAACATGGTAAGAATATGTATGTACATATATATGAATATGTGTGTGTGTGTGTATATATATATAACTGAATCACTTTGCTGTATACCTGAAGCACTGTAAATCAACTATATTTCAATTAAAAAAATTTTTTTCCTAAAAACCTTCCAAAATCAGTCTCCCCTCTCCCCTCACTCTTTCTGTTATTTTCTCTCCTAGAACCCTGCTTGTTTTCCTTCATACTTGACACAAAGGAATATTTCCTACCCAGTTGTGATCATTACTTGTTTCATCCCTGCTTCTCCCATTTAGTTGGAAGCCCATGGGACCACAGATCCATCTTGTCTTCCAAGCCACATTTTGTCAGAATGTCACCTGTGTTGTCACTCAAAATGCTTCATACATTCTACAGTTAAACAGATGGCTCCTTTTAGAGGTACTGGGTTTATATTTTTAAACTATAAAATGTATTTTTGGTTAGACTCCACTGTTTTCCATCAAACCAAACCCCCCAAAAGAATATTTTTCTTCCTTAATATCCAGCCCTGTAAAATGCTGGTTTTGCTAAAGAATTATTCTGAAGTTTTGTCCTTGTTGTCCTAAACTGTAATATAGAGGGTTGTTTGGGCCCCGTGTGTTGTCCCAATATAAGATGCCAATTTTTTTTTTTTTTTATTGCTCTCTTAATGCAGAAGTTGTCACTCTGCATTTGAGTTGCCTACAGTTCTCCAGAAATAACGAGAACAGAGAAAGCTTCTAAACCGGTTAGTCCAGTTAAGGCAGTTGAGTGGCTTAAGCCTTTGATATGAGTTTAACCAAGTTAGGAAGTTAGCGAGACTGCAGAGCTTTCATGGATAATTCCCTATTCCACCCCCCCCCCCCTTAACTGTTCACTCTGTCTGCTGGGGATTGTAAATGGGGTCTTTTGTCTTCCCACAGCTTGGCGAGGTGAGGGCACTGGGAGGCCGGGCTTAGATGTGAGGGCCCTGCTCAGGGAAGGGGGGCCTGAATCCTACCTGGGCTCCCAGCAGAGAGTCGCTCACAGGGTGGCTGTGAGGTTTAACTAAGGTATTACAGGGAGGGCTCCTGCCTTCACACACTGTTACCCCAAAACTGGATTCGCCTCTTGGTGGGTGTCCAGCCAATAGACACAACCAAGCGAAGGGGGTATCACTACTTTCAGCAAGTGAGGAGAGCACTGGGGGTCCTTCCCAAAGCAGCCATCTCCCTGAACAGCACAATTGGGGAAGCTTGAAGCTCAGGGTACATGCGCATTCATGAAGGGGCTTGACAGAGAAGAACTCAGCACAGAATTGGGGGCCAAGGTCGACAGAGTGCAAGCTTTAGTTGATTGAAGTCAGGCAGGTCAACGTCATCCTTCCATCCTCCACCTGACTTGAGGTCTTAGTTCCTGCAGAACTCAAAGACAAAACTTATGTATATCCCTTGAGGAGGGTCTAGGACTCTGCTTTATCACTGCACTGTTATTTGACTGCCTTTCCTCTGTTCCTGCATTCCTTTGTTCCCTTAAGATCATTGGCTACTGAAACCTGTTCAAGGGCAAGCATGGGGGCCAGGCTTAGATCACAAAATGGCTTCGGCCAAAATGGCTTCTCTTACGTCAAGAAAGCCATGCCTGGTTCTCTTTCTCCAGGGACCCCATAACCGATCTGCTTCCAAAATCTGTAATATAGAAAGAGTTCAAGGTTTTTATGAATTTGAACATGTCGCCTCCCAGTTCTGGTTTCCCTGCCTGGAAAGGGAGGAGAGTGCTGGCATGGCTACCCTCAGCATCCCCTCCACTCTGAGATTCTTCAGTTCACTTATTCCACAAATGTATGTAGGATAATAGCCAATTATTTATTAGTTGGTGATGTGTGGCATACACCAGGGATGCCAGCGTACAACTGGACGTTTAAACTGGACATCAGAGGTGGTGGGAAGTTTGCATTTTCTTTGTTTCCTTCACTGAAGTAGGACACACAGCAAATAAACTGTGGCCTGAAATACGGAAAGTAGAGAGGGTAGTTTTCAACAGCATTCTGAGTCCTGTCTCTCTGGGAAGATGGTATTGAATCTAAGACAAAGCAAAGAGCATCAGAAGGCCAAGCAAGTGAGTCTGTGGAGGAAGAAGATGGCAGGGGAAAAGAAAAGTGTGTGCGAACTCGGTTAAGAGTTTGTAGGCAAGGAATAAAGACACAGACGTAGAGAATGGACTTGAGGACACGGGGAGGGGGAAGGGGAAGCTGGGACGAAGTGAGAGAGTGGCATGAACATACATACACTACCAAATGTAAAATAGATAGCTAATGGGAAGTAGTCGCATAGCACAGGGAGATCAGCTGGGTGCTTTGTGACCACCTAGAGGGGTGGGATGGGGGGGTGGGAGGGAGACGCAAGAGGGAGGAGATATGGGGATATATGCATATGTATAGCTGATTCACTTTGTTAAACAGCAGAAACTAACCCACCGTTGTAAAGCAATTATACTCCAATAAAGATGTTAAGGAAAAAAAAAATGTGTAGGCAAGGAAAGGAATTTTCCCTTTACCCTTTTAGGTTCTTGGCTGAGACCACGCCCCCAACTGTAATAAAGGAGAGATTAACCGGAGAAAACAAATAGACGTTTAATAACAAGTATACCTCCTGTGTGCATGGGAGATGCCCAGGCAAGCTGAATAACTCCCCCATAAGGCCCAAGCCATCCCCCGCCCCCTTAAATACCATCTCCAGCTAAAGACAATAGAAAGGTTGGGGTAGGGGGTGACAGTTATGGGAGCCTATCAGGCAAAGCCCAGTAAACAAGGGTATGGCTGTTACGCAGATTTAAGGCAGAAACTTCTCAGTTGATAAGAATTTCTAGAGTTTTAGTCAACCTCTCCTTCCTGGTAAAAGAGGGAGGCCCCCGACACATGGACTTTTCCCTTATAAAAGTAAACGATCTGGGGCTTCCCTGGTGGCGCAGTGGTTAAGAATCCGTCTGCCAATGCAGGGGACACGGGTTTGATCCCTGTTCCCGGAATATCACACATGCCGCGGAGCAGCTAAGCCCGTGCGCCACAGCTACTGAGCCTGTGTGCCGCAACTACTGAAGCCTGTGCGCCTAGAGCCCGTGCTCCGCAACAAGAGAAGCCACCGCAGCGAGAAGCCCGCGCACCACAGCCAAGGGTAGCCCCCGCTCGCCGCAACTAGAGGAAGCCTGCGCACAGCAACAAAGACCCAACGCAGCCAAAGAAAAAGAGAAAGTCAAAGACGTGTCCTATTCAGGATGGTATGAAGGAGAGGGGACAGACACAGCTGCCAGGCTCCAAAGGAAGCAGATGGTGGAGAGATTCGTGGGCCAGGAAAAGGGATTTGGATTTGAGATGAATACCAGGGCGCGTGAAGTGAGTTGATCCATGTTGGCCGAGGACACTGGCCAATGTCAGGAGACCATATTGGAGAAGATGGGGGATTTGGAAGATTCAATAGAAAGTGTCCAAATGAAGGATGAAAGTATCTGCCAGCCTGGCACTGGGCTGGTGGGGGGGACGGGCTGCTGTAAGATACAGCCTAAGGTGTGGTGGGTGGGCAGGATTTCTGGGATCGTGAGATTTTACTTCTTTAAAGTTTTGTTGCCAGTTGATTCTCCCATCCTCTCTATGACAGCAGGAAGGTGAACTGCTTCATAACTTTGTATCTCTTTCTGCCAGTGCCTAGAACAGGGCTGTGAATTAGATGCTCAGTGTGTTTGCTGAACGAAGGAAAGCATCATGCTGGTGCTGCAGACCATAAGACAGTCTTTGTTTTTTTTGTTTGTTTGTTTTGTTTTGTTTTGGCTTGGTTTGGGGGGGTGGTTTTTGGCCACACCACGAGGCATGCAGGGTCTTAGTTCCCCGACCAGGGATCGAACCCGCGACCCCTGCAGTAGAAGCGCGACGTCTTAACTACTGGACCGCCAGGGAAGTCCTCATAAGACAGTCTTTAAGAAGGCAGCCGACTTCTGAAGTAGAAGGAAAATCAGGACCACATCACACATTCTGGGACTCCTTTTAGGAGTGAGAAACTGAATCATGACAGAGGGTTAAAATAAGGTCTGGGGACAGCCCCTCTGATGCCACCCATCCACCCCACACACGCCTCTGTGCTCCCTTGGTAACCTGCCCTCACCCTGTCACCCCCTTACATCCTTGAATATTTATGTGTCTGGCTCCCCAGTAAACTGCATGCTGTGTGTGCGTATTTCCTGCACAGGTATGTGCTCGCAGTTACCTGAATGCCTGGCACCTCGCTGGTGCTCAGTGAATGTGGGTTGATTCACTCACTCATTATTGTCAGTCATCCAAACTGCTGGGATTGAGAGTGTTTAAAGGGCTTCTGCAATGGTTATTTTATCTCCCCTTGAAAGGTGGTCAGGGCAGGAAGAATTCTCCCCATTTTGCACATGAAGAAGGTGGGACCTGAAGCACTGGGTCACAAACTCTGTACTTTGGTGTAATCCTTGGAGCAGTTAAAAGAATTTGTGATACATGAGTCACAAGAGATTCGGTTTTTAATGGTATGGGATTCTGTCTGGGAGTGAGTGACACGTGTGTGTGTGTGTGTGTGTGTGTGTATTTAGATCAGCAGGCATTTCCTATGTTCAGCAAAGTTTAAGAATTGCTGGCCTGTGTCAGTGCTTTGCAAACATTAACGGGCAGATACATCACCCGGGATCTACGTAAAATGTAGATTCTGAGTCCGCAGGTCTGGGGAGAGACCTAAGAGTCTGCATTTCTAACCAGACCCCCGCCCTCCGGCTGAGGCTGGAGCTGCGGGTCCACAGACTACACTTTCCATAGCAGCGCCTGGAGATGAGGGAAATTCTAAGCCAGATGCAGAGAAGAGAGAGCGCGAAGCGTGCAGGGAAAAAGGCAGGGGTGTACTGTGGCCGAAATATCAGGTACAAAGATAGACGTATTGTGCCGTGAACTTGAAAGTGACGTCGTGATCGGATGGGCTCGCCCCAGTCCCCTCTTTCTTCTCAATTTAGCAGATATGTCTCTTCGTGATGGTGCAACCCATTGGATTCCCCAGACCTCTACTTGGAGATAAGTGATAATCACTCACTTTGCAATCCGTGCTACTTCTTTTGTCGAGCGCTTATGAAATCAAGATGGAATGTCTTTGTTTTTACTGTCTACACTATAAGCTCTTTCAGGGTGGGGCTGTTTTTCAATTCATCACTCTGTCCTGTGTTTACCACAGTGTCTGCCATGTCCTAGATGTGGAGACTCCCAGGATGTCACATGGCTTAGCCCTTGAGTCCCAGACATCAAGACCGGCAGCCTAGAATTGTAATTAACAGTACTGCCCCAGCAGGTGGAGAATTCTGGGTGCCAGTACTAGCTTTCCTACTTACTACCTTAACCAAAGTTTTCTCATCTGTAAAATGGGGGTAATAACAGTTGCCACTGCTCATGGTGCAGATAAAACGACATGATACACACCAAGCATTTAGCACAGTACCTGCGCATGGGAAGAAGCTGATAAACAGTTGCTGAAAATCAACACATCAAGAAAGGGATGCGTGGTATCCTTAATGTGTTCTTTGTGTTTGGCTTTTTAGTCAGGTCTCATAAGGACACGAAAAAATGAATTCCTCATCTCGCCATTACCTCAGCTCCTGGCCCAGGAACACAACTACAGCTCCCCTGCAGGCCACCATCCTCACGTGCTATACAAAAGGACGGCCGAGGAGAAGGTCCAGCGTTGCCATGGCTACCTGAGCTCCAGCGGGAACTCTGCTGGTCACCCCCCAAGTCGCACTCCCCACACATCCTGGAGTCCAGAAAGAAAACATCACCATGGAAGGTTGCAAAAGCAGCATTTTTGTGGACGACGCAAGAAATGTATGTAAGGAAACTTTTTCTTGTTCTGTTCCTCTCTGGGCCCTCGACAGGTTTCCCCAAGCGCCATCGGGTGTGCTGACTTCGCAGGTTAAAATTGGGCTACACTAAGCCCCCACTGAAATTAATCTTGGAGATGAACCAGAAATCATCCCTGTCAGACAAAAACTGGGTGATCATGTTTTCTAAGTTAAACTGGAAAGATTTATGTTCCTCTTTTAACATCTTTTACTTTTTAGTCGAAGGTCCCAATATTATTTTAGTTTCTGTACCCGTGAGAAAAGGACCCAGTCTTCCAAATGATGAAGGAAATCAGAGGTGAATTCCCAGGTGCGGCTGGGTGTTCCTTTTGAGGATTTGAGAGAAAGACTTCCCAGTTAACAAGATTACTGGCACCTGATTGGAGGTGGCGATGAAACACAAGGACCCTTGGACTTGGTTTGTGACCCGGGCCCAACCGTCTGCATTTTTCAGACCAGCAGTGTCCAATAGAAATATAACACCTGCCCCAAATGTAATTTTACATTTTTTAAAATGCCACATTAAAAAATGTTTAAATGGATAATTAATATTAATAATATATTTAACACAATATATACAAAATATCTCAACATGTCATCAATATAACTAATGAAAACAAATTAAAATGAAGTATTTTATATTCTTTTTTCATATTCAGTTTTGGAAATCTATTTATTTAACACTTCGAGAACAATTTCAAATCAGACAATAAATTCTCACCAGAAATACTTAATCTGTATCTCGATTTCATAAAATTTAAAGTTCAAGTTTAAAAGTAGACTTACATAGTCAGACTGTTCCAAATATGCTTAAGGTTTTCAATAGCTGAAACAAATATTACTTTTTAAGTGTAAAATAAAATTCATAAAAATGAAATAAAATTAAAAATTTGGTTCCTTCAGTGGCACCAGCCCCATTTCAAAGTCTCAGGAGCCATGAGCAGCACGTGACTAGCCAGTTGGACAGAGAAGCCAGGTGATATCCACGGAGAAGAGGAAGTGGTATCCCTGCCATGCTGATCGGGAGCAAAATGCAAGACACTTTCTACCATTTTAATTGGTTTTGGGGATTTGGGTGTAACTGAAATATCCTTTTTAAAGAACATCTGTTTGGCATGAATTTATAATAGTAGTGGTATTAATTAATGATAGTAATGATATTTATAGTGGCAATGATATGTCTTTGATATGAGATGTAAAAGCTAATCTTTAGAGCAGCCTTATGGTTGGATATTATACTCTTTTCATTGATGAGGAAATTGAAACTCAGAGTCATTTATCAAAATGGCCTACTTGAGGTTTTAAATCTAACTCTCAATGATTTGATTTTTTAATTTCTCTCTGGGGAACATTGACTTCACTATAATGACTATACCAGTTGTTAAAGTATTAAAATATATCTCTATTAGTAGTACATACTGTCCTGAGCTTTTCAAATGCGTTTTCCTTCCCAGCAACCCTTGGATCTGTCACAGTCCATTAACTAAAGGGGTCGTGCTTAATTCAACAGGTACTTCCGGGTCTCTGCTCAGAGACTGTGGCCAATATCCATGCCTGCACCTTATCTATTACAAAGTATTAATTTTAAATATCACTTCTGACTATGCTGTCTCCCCAGCAACTAAATTAATATCAGATCAAAGAGCTCTTATTGACCACTTATTTTGTGCTACATCAAAGTTTGTGTTGATGAAACAAGAACATGGGCAGTGTTCTACAGGATACATATTTCTAAATTTTACTTAGAAAATAATATACAAAGTGTGATAATGAATTCAGAAGCAAAGGATAATGTCTTGTTTCTGCAGTTTCTTAGCAATAAAATAAAATGAGCATTTCCTTCCCACAATACTGATTTTTCTTGACCCGCTCTTCCAACTAGAATTGTAGCTTGTTTTCTTTGACTCTTTAGAAGAACATTTTTGAGTTACTGAATCCATTTGTCTGTCCATCCATCCATCCATCCATCCCTCCCTCCATCCAACCTTCTTTTGAAAGAATCTCTCTTGACCATAAATTAGGTCCATAGCCCCAGAACAGGTACCAGTGGCATCATTTATCAGGAGACGAGTGAAGTGTTGGTTACATGGTCTCTCTCCTCCCCTTGTTTAGATTTCTGTCTGTCTCCCCTGGATGATCTCTGCTGATAGCCCTCCAAATGCTCTTATGTTCCTTGTAGATGCCCCCAAGCCTCCCACAGAGGATACCTATCTCATGTTTGATGAATACGGGAGCGCAGGGCGGCCCAGAAGATCAGCTGGAAAGTCACAAAAAGGCCTAAACGTGGAAACCCTTGTGGTAGCAGATAAGAAAATGGTGGAAAAGCATGGCAAGGCCAATGTCACCACGTACATTCTCACAGTCATGAACATGGTAAGGGAGACTGTCAGGACCCCAACCCCCTGTCTCTCTAAGATAGCTAAAAATCATGGAATTCCCTCGCATGGGTTGAATAGCAGGTGTAGCCACATGATTTTATTGAAAAAAATTAAATTTGGAGGGAATTGGCTTCATACATACATGTATTTGGTAAAATCAAAACATACATGCTTATATGTATGTCTGATCTCCCCTGGCAGTTTTGGAAATTTTCAAATTTTGTTTCTTTTACTTGTTTGATTTCAATTTGTTCCAACAGGTTTCCAGCCTCTTTAAAGATGGGACCATTGGAAGTGATATAAACATTGTTGTAGTCAGCCTCATTCTTCTGGAACAAGAACCTGTAAGTGCCAAACTTCATTTACTTCGTCATTCATCCTGCCATTCAGGATACACTTATTGAACACCTACTGTGTGCCAACCCATGTCATTGTCATTAGAAATTCAAATTTGAAAATTTCAAATTACCCTCAAGGAAAGTACAATCTAATAGGGTTGTGCATTTAAATACTAAAACATCACAAAATAATGATTTATATATAAACATACAAAATATATATGCAATATATATTTTTCAGTATACAGTGATATCCAATATGATTATATGTGCATATATAATATGAATACAAAAGTAAAATATAGATACTATGTTATATAAATATTATGGAAGCTTCACAAGGAAAGTGCATTTGGTAAGAGATTTAAAAGTTAGCTGGATTTTGCAAGTTGGAGATGCTGGATAGGTACAAAGGGTATTTTGAAAATACACTGAAAATAAGTCATCTGAAAATTCTGGTGGTAAACCTACGGTCTCCCAAAACCAACCACCTTAGGTACTACAGAAACTAAACAAGGAATATTTAACTGCCCTTGACTT
Source organism: Mesoplodon mirus (assembly GCF_964341445.2). NCBI lineage: Eukaryota > Metazoa > Chordata > Mammalia > Artiodactyla > Ziphiidae > Mesoplodon > Mesoplodon mirus. The sequence goes on from NC_138995.1 coordinate 10,798,998, forward strand.
GCTTACAGTGAGGTGCAAGACAGAACGTATAATAAAGTGTTAAGTTGCATGGCACCTACTGCTTTGTAGTGTTTTGATGTTGAAACTGTATTTTCTGAGGTGGGGATTACCAATACAACTATTTTTAAGTCCCCTGAGGCTTTTCCTCTCCATCTGTAACTCCAGTAATGAATGGACAAAACAGAGAGTCAGAGACCAGACAAAAAATGAACCTAACTGCCCAGGTCTATAGTGCTACAGAGGTTAACAACGTATCCAATTATTCTTAGAGTTTTGGAAGGGCAGAAAAGGTGTGTGTTGTTTGGGAGACCCTTCTGTCTAACTTACTACTCACACTTTGCTCAAGGACTCAAAGTCAGCAACGTCCTAATTCACTGATAATTAAAGATTTTGCCTAAAACCCCTCAATTCGACCCAAGTCAGTAGTTCTGAGAAAACATTTTGATTAAAATTATTTGAAGACTAGGTCCTTTCTTACTCTTTAGGATATTGTGGCTAATTGTTTCTTCATCCATTCATTGAGCTTTCATTTTATCGATTGATGGATTGTAACCTATGATGTGCCGAGCCCTTGGCTGGAAATTTTGACATAGGGGTAAATAAGCTATGGTCAGTACCGTCCTCATGCTTTGTTGAAGAAGCCATGGAGCTTTATCCCCATTAATTAATCATTATGTTCTAAAAGTAATAACAGTTCTATAAAGATGGTACCAGCATGAGATGAACAAAGGTGTTTCTAACTGATGCCAGTTTATTTGTTGTAGAAACACAGTTGGTCATAAAGCACACTACTGAAACTCTGTAGTAACTATCAATACTGTGAGCATTTACCCAAAATATTTTTAGTTTTTTTTTTTTAACACCAGCCTTAGCTCAAATGTTTTCCACTGCTGACCCTTCCCCCAGAAACAAGGTGCTTCTGTGTTTGCCTGTACCAATGGAATGATGCAACATTCTCATCTCCGTGACAAGTTCACACTTTAATTTGTGTGGGTTTCCCATAGGGAGGATTATTGATCAACCATCATGCAGACCAATCTCTGAATAGTTTTTGTCAGTGGCAGTCTGCCCTCATTGGAAAGAATGGCAAGAGGCATGACCACGCCATCCTACTCACGGGATTTGATATCTGTTCCTGGAAGAACGAACCATGTGATACTCTAGGTATGATATGAGCAAATGCTTCATGCTCACCCATGTTAGCTAAAAACACAGTCTGGAAACTTTCTCTTGAGTGGGTAGCCCTTAGGATCCTTAATAAGGAGACTTAATCTGCAAATTGTGGAGTATCTTCATTGTACCCACTGCCGAATATTGTTCTTTTTAACTGAACTCAGTGTGGAATGGGGACCCCTTTACTTTATTCCTGTTGTGTTTTTCTTTATTAAACCTTTTGATGATCCTTCAGGCATGAGATAAATTGTCATTTAACTACACACGTTGTAGGTTATTCCATAAGCATCTTGACTGCAGAACTGGATAGCTGAAAAGAACTTGACTGGTCTCCGTGGCATTCAACTATGCCCCTAGATAGCACACTTCTTTTAGAAAGTTACTTGAACTTTGCAGGACTCAGCTCTTCCATATTTGTACAAGACAGTGAATAAGGACTCTATCTTTCACATCTATATTATATTTTCTAGTACAGTCTGTTGCACACAGTAGGAATTCAACAATTTTTTAAAATGAATTGATACTCATCTAGATCGGGGTGGGCAAATGTTTTCTGCAAAGGGCAAGACAGTAAATATGTTAGGCTTTGCGTGTGTCATACAAGCTCTGTTGAAACTACTCACTTCAGCTCTATTAGTAAAAAAGACAGTATGTAAACAAGTGAGCATGGCTGCATTCCAGTAAAACTTCCTTTACTGAAACAGGCAGTGGGAGCCATATTTTTCAGACACAACTGATAGTCCAGATGGATGGTAAAAATGTGGGGGTACTGAGAAAAATTTACATGATTTACTCCCATTTTTTCCTCAAAATATATTTTTCCTTGAAGTGCTTTATAATCATTCATAATATATTAAAGATAAAAGTAGATTAGACTTTTATGGGCTTCCCTGGTGGCACAGTGGTTAAGGATCCACCTGCCAACGCAAGGGACACGGGTTCGAACCCTGGTCTGGGAAGATCCCACATGCCGCGGAGCAATGAAGCCCATGCGCCACAACTACTGAGCCTGTGCTCTAGAGCCCATGAGCCACGACAACTGAGCCAGGGAGCCACAACTACTGAAGCCCGAGTGCCTAGAACCCATGCTCCACAACAAGAGAAGCCACTGCAATGAGAAGCCCGCGCACCACAACAAAGAGTAGCCTTCACTCACCACAACTAGAGAAAGCCTGCACACAGTAACGAAGACCCAATGCAGTCAAAAATAAACTCAAAATGGATTAAAGACCTAAATGTAAGGCCAGGCACTCTCAAACTCTTAGAGGAAAACATAGGCAGAACATTTTTTGACATAAATCACAGCAAGATCCTTTTGGACCCACCTCCTAGAGAAATGGAAATAAAAACAAAGATAAACAAATGGGACCTAATGAAACTTAAAAGCTTCTGCACAGCAAAGGAAACCATAAACAAGACAAAAAGACAACCCTCAGAATGGGAGAAAATATTTGCAAATGAAGCAACTGACAAAGGATTAATCTCCAAAATTTACGAGCAGCTCATGCAGCTCAATATCAAAAAAACAAACAACCCAATCCAAAAATGGGCAGAAGACTTAAATAGGCATTTCTCCAAAGAAGATATACAGATTGCCAACAAACACATGAAAGGATGCTCAACATCACTAATCATTAGAGAAATGCAAATCAAACCTACAATGAGGTATCACCTCACACCAGTCAGAATGGCTATCATCAAAAAATCTAGAAACAATAAATGCTGGAGAGGGTGTGGAGAAGAGCGAACCCTCTTGCACTGTTGGTGGGAATGTAAATTGATACAGCGACTATGGAGAACAGTATGGAGGTTCCTTAAAAAACTAAAAATAGAACTACCATACGACCCAGCAATCCCACTACTGGGCATATACCCTGAGAAAACCAGAATTCAAAGAGTCATGTACCAAAATGTTCATTGCAGCTCTATTTACAATAGCCAGGACATGGAAGCAACCTAAATGTCCATCGACAGATGAATGGATAAAGAAGATGTGGCACATATATACAGCGGAATATTACTCAGCCACAAAAAGAAACGAAATTGAGTTATTTGTAGTGAGGTGGATGGACCTAGAATCTGTCATACAGAGTGAAGTAAGTCAGAAAGAGAAAAACAAATACCGTATGCTAACACATATATATGGAATCTAAGAAAAAAAAAAAGGTCATCATGAAGAACCTAGGGGCAAGACAGGAATAAAGACACAGACCTACTAGAGAATGGACTTGAGGATATGGGGAGGGGGAAGGGTAAGCTGTGACAAAGTGAGAGAGTGACATGGACATATATACACTACCAAATGTAAAATAGATAGTTAGTGGGAAGCAGCCGCATAGCACAGGGAGATCATCTCGGTGGTTTGTGACCACCTAGAGGGGTGGGATAGGGAGGGTGGGAGGGAGGGAGGGAAGAGATATGGGAACATATGTATATGTATAACTGATTCACTTTGTTATAAAGCAGAAACTAACACACCATTGTAAAGCAATTATACTACAATAAAGATGTTTAAAAAATTCTCTGTAATGCCTGTATTATATCCTATAAAATAAGTTTATTTTAATAGTTCACCATTAATCACAGTCTTCAAAACACGATGCATGACTGAGAATCAACCGTTTGGGGTATTGTTCCATAGGTTGGGTTTTTATGATGGGGGTGGTATACATTCAGTCATATTCTGAGCTTGGAATTTGCAAAGTGACATTTGATAGCCCAGTGCATTGTTGCTATTTTGAAGAGGGATTCTGACAAGAAGTAGTTTTATTAGTCAGAGACCAAAATATACAGAAAGGCTTGGAGAAACAAGTACAGTTATGTTAGGACATAACCCTAACAACTGGTCTATAAGTCACTTATTTAAAGCAGCATGTCCTAATGCAAAGAACATGGGTGTTGACTTTGAATATGTCTGCACTTAAATCCTGAGTCTAGAATTTATGACTGTGAGATCTTGCGCAAATTAATTCACCTTTCTGAGCCTCAGTTTCTAATATATAATTATACACACGTAGATGTATACGAGGCATATAGGGACAGTGTATGGTATTTAACTGCCATTCATTTAGCGTTGATGATGATGGTGCCATCCACGATGTTTGCCTCTACATTAGGTTTACCAGATGACCTCACTTACATCATGGCAGCAAGGTGGATGCAGTCAATTCACAAGCATATATTTCATACTCTTGGGTACATATCCTTGTTCTACTAGTTATGAAGACCCACACTTGGGAAGAAAGACATTCAACACTATAATGTAGTTCAAGATAAACTCGAGAACAGGCTGGAATGATTTTATAACTGCTCTTGGAAGGAGGTAGTTTTGGGGAAGAGGAACATTTATCACATTATAATGAATAGGAGAAAAATAAAGTTAATCTGCTAACACTCTTTAGGCCTTTCCATGTTACCTGCTTTAGAAAAAAATGAGGATACGTCTCTTAGAAAATATACCTTGTTTTCTCTTAGAAAATACACCTTGAGCTTTGATGCTGATACTACCGTTAAGTGACTATTTTACATTGGATTAGCTATCATTTTAGCAATTGTTCTGACCCAAATAATGAGCTTAGATCAGGCATATAAATATCCTGTGACTTGCTATCCTTCCTATATATAAAATGGGAATTACAATACTCATACTGCCTTCATACAGTTGTTAGGAGGGTCAGTTAATGACAATATCTTTTAAAAGCAAGAGAGTATTAAGTCCTACTCTTATCTATTTAGAGAGGGCAGAGAGGCGTATACCTTTAGTGTTTTTCTACCAAAAAAAGAAAATACATTAATCCTTTGAACTAAAACTGTGCAGAACATTTTGAGGGCATCAGAAATGATCAGGTATCTGTGTGTGTTCCTTTTGAATTTGGGTTTGAAATTGCTCTTTCAACAGGGTTTGCCCCCATCAGTGGCATGTGCAGTAAGTACCGAAGTTGTACCATCAATGAGGACACGGGACTTGGCCTGGCCTTCACCATCGCTCACGAGTCAGGGCACAAGTAAGCGACCCCTTGATATACCACTTTCTATGAAAACCAGTTGGGTGATTCATTGGCGTTCCTCTAATGATTATTATTGAACTGGGTAGAATAAATAGGATAAATCTTGTATAAAGCTTAGAATAGTACCTGACTAGAAGAAGGGCTCAATCAAAGGCCAGTCATTGTTGAGGCTTTTGTTAAAGAACATTTGATAGCGTCTCAGTGTTACATTGTGTGCATAAATGGCCTGCGAGTTATCTAATGGATCCTCTGGTCATTTAGGCATGTGTTTATTTTCTTCCAAGTTTTGCGGCAGTAAAGCTACTTTTAGTTCATTATACTACAGAAATAATCATGGGGACATGTCAATTCCTAGAATGTAATGACATGTTAATTGTTTAAAAACTTGTGTGTATGCTGGATATTCTTTTCCTCGGTGTCATTGCATGTCCTTAATATTCTTTTAATTTAATTCTTTTGTGAGAATAGGGTTAGAAAGGAGGAATAAGAAATCTAAGAGTAATGAGATGAATGTATTTTATGAAGCATATAACCTGGTAAACATACAGTTCTACAGAGAATTTTCAAACATTATTTAAGCAGTAGCATCTATATTGGAATAAGCATACTGCTTCACAAAATGACTGTTTCAGAGGGTGTATGAGTTTAGGAGTGTATGTGTGTGTGTCTTGTATTCAGCATTTATATTGAATGCTCGTTTTCAGAGCATTAGTTAATTTCTGACTTAAAAATAAAAGCAAACATGATCTATTTCGCAACTATAATTTATATTTTGGTATTTTGGTATTAGTGTGTCTTGTGAGCTATTTATTATCTTCAGAAAATTTGAATCTTGACCATTGCTGTTATCCAACAGTCACCCAGCATTTTATATCTATGCACAACTGCTTTCATAGCAAGATATGAATGAACCAATTTTATTGGAACAGTGGTGCAAAAATGCCCATTAGGCACAAGGTCCCTTTGATAAGTGCAGAAAATAAAATATCTAAATTTGTTTCACCAGCATGAGGTCCACATGAACCAGTCTCTCATCTTTAAAAAAGTATTGGCCTTTAAGGACTTCCCTGGTGGCACAGTGGTTGGTAATCCACCTGCCAATGCAGGGGACACGGGTTCGATCCCTGGTCCGGGAAGATCCCACGTGCCGCGGAGCAACTAAGCCCATGTGTCACAACTACTGAGCTTGCGCTCTAGAGTCCGCGAGCCACAACTACTGAGCCCACGTGCCACAACTCCCGAAACCCACGCACCTAGAGCCCATGCTCCACAACAAGAGAAGCCCGCACACCACAACAAAGAGTAGCACTCACTCGCCACAACTAGAGAAAGCCTGCGCACAGTAACGAAGACCCAATGCGGTCAAAAATAAATAAATTAAAAATAAATAAATTTAAAAAAAAAACGTATTGGCCTTTAAAAAATGTAATCATCTTTGGTCGTGAGTTAAAGTTACCAAAATCAAAATCCAACACGTTAGTAAGGAAAACCAAAGACATTCTCCAGGTGGGGTGAGGAGAGTCCAGAGGTAGGAGGAAGAACAGATATAGTGGAAAGTACATAGTCAAATTCTAAGTAACCTGGCCTAACAGACTTAAATTGTGAAACAGACAATTCATGAGATTTTGACAGGACTTTTGACATGTGCTAAAGAAAACGCATGTTATCTTCTAAAAGGGTGTTCAATCAAAGTAAATTAGAAAATTAAGAAATTTCAAGTTCAAAATTCAATTCAAACTTGGTTTTCTTTTGTCTGTAAAACTACAGTGAAATGCTGATTTAATGACCTTCTCCTCTTAGAGTAATGGCTTTGATCTCTCCCCATCTTATCCCCATCTCTGTGATTCTTACCCTTTCCTGTGGTGCTTTACATGTAAATTTCCTTCTGCTTTTAACTTTCACAAATATATTTAGAAAGAGTGTCTCCCAAACAAACCCCCTTAGTTTCCTGGTTAGGTACAACGATGAACTGAACTGGGCAAAGTGGAGGATGGGAAAATGCTTTCCCCGAGTGTGTTTTGAGGTTAATTAATACCTATGTGTGAATCCGTCACCTCTAAAGCCCTGGGGTACTCACTGATAGGACCACAGTATACCGCCATCTTGCCATTCCTTGCCTGATAAATTGGGAGGAATGATGGGAAAATAGCTAGTTTGCAGACATGGGTCACAATAGGATCATATCTATGGTTATAACATGGTTGTTTATTTGGAATAGGCTACCTTCGAAGGATGGCTATATTGATAAATTATTATATCAAAGTAGCATGCTTATTTCCACAGAAATCCTACCTGCCTCTTAAAAAATATGTTCTTAAGAGACACATTTTACTCCTCTAAATAATTAGGCTAAGAACAATCTAAATCAATGATAAATTGGTATCCCTCCATTCTCTACCTCCAGAGAAAAGTCAGAAAAAGCTTTTTTGGGTACTGAATTTTTTGGAGTTGACCTAAGAAGCTTATTTCCCCATCCCCTTCCAGTTTAATATGGCCTGAAGTAAGCTCTGTCTTTGTGGTGTGTGTATTCTATGTGCATATAAACTTTAATGTCACATTTATGCTACCAGTTAGGAGATTTGGGAGTCATTGAGGTGTAATGTATATGATTTCTAGGTAAACCACCTAAAATTATTTTTACTCTGTTATTGCTAGAACCTTCTTTGGTGAAATAGGCCAAATTAAAGTCTTCTCAAAAAATGCATTCAAAAGAAGTCCATCATGCACCTTCAGTAGATGGATTCAACCATTAATTTTCAAAGCTGTTTATGACTGTAGGTAGGGGAATTTAATTATATAAAGAGTCTGTGATTTCAGCAATAAAGTGATCATCATTAGAAGTTTATATGTCACACTAATGCATAAAGAGTCAATAAACAAATATAATCAGGGCTTCCCTGGTGGCGCAGTGGTTGAGAGTCCGCCTGCCGATGCAGGGGATGTGGGTTCGTGCCCCGGTCTGGGAGGGTCCTGCATGCTGCGGAGCGGCTGGGCCCGTGAGCCATGGCCGCTGAGCCTGCGCGTCCGGGGCCTGTGCTCTGCAACGGGAGAGGCCACAGCAGTGAGAGGCCCGAGTACCGCAAAAAAAAAAAAAAAAAAAAATATATATATATATATATATATATGTATATATATAATCAGCTTCTGTCTGTACTTAACTCCTACTCATTCTGAAATTTCTTACCACAGTTCCATATGGGTGACAAGAAAAATATTTTTGCTGTTTGGAATAAAAGAATTTGACTGTCTCATCATTTTAGTTTAACTTGGAAATCTTGACCAAAATTTTCTTGCCCTTAAAATCTGTAGCACGTATATCATTCTTTGATTTTGTGGCCAAGATATAATATTAAAAAGCCCTTAGCATTCTTTAGAATTTTCTACATGAATTTTACAACAATAGATAGTACCTCGTTTTGTCTTTCCCTTTTCTTACAGTGTCTATGACTGTCCCTCACTTGGGTTCCCTGATTCTCAATACATCTTTTTCTTCCTCTGCTTATAGTTTGGGAAATGGGTTCCCAGAAGGCTTTCTGTTTTCTTCTTTCTGTTTTAGTTTCGGCATGGTTCACGATGGGGAAGGCAACCCCTGCAGGAAAGCGGAAGGCAACATCATGTCTCCCACGCTGACCGGAAACAATGGGGTGTTCTCATGGTCCTCGTGCAGCCGGCAGTATCTGAAGAAATTCCTCAGGTAAGACAGGCCAGAGCCAGGGGCGTTCCCAGGTTTGGAGTAGTGACCGTGAACGGTGCTCAACAGACATGAAAACAAATACTTGGTGGATTGATGACGATGATATTGTCATGATTATTGTTGAAGAAATACAGTGAAGGTCTAATATTGTGCTAAATGCTCCTCATATATTGCCCCATTCAATCCTCACATCATCCTATTATTATCCTCATTCTAGAGTTGAGGAAATTGAGTCTTAGGGAGGTTAATTGTGCTTAAGGGTCTATAGCTGGTAAGTTGTCAACATAAGACTCACACTTAGGTCTGTTATGACTCCATGGTCTGTGCTTAGAACTCTCTCTCCTCTATGATGTCCAGAGGTTGCTGGATATATTGCCTTTTTACTGTAACTAATTATTTTAATCTAATCAACTCAGTCATAAGAGTATTAAAAGCACTAAAATGGTGTGCTTGTGTTACAGTGAATGGAGCCTTGTGTTGATTGGCTCTTTTGTTTCAAATGGCCATGAGCTAGCTCAGTGTCCAAGAGACATCCAAAGGGCATGATGATAGCTCTGTAAAATCCCTTCAATAACTCAAAATGCCTAGATTTCATTAGTAAAATGGGAGTTAGGAAGGTAGCACTATTTGATTCATAGTAAATGATGAACACAAACTTGAAACTCTTCGACATTTCCTTTGATTTCCTTAAATATATTTGACCATTTTACAACACTAGAGTTGTGGTTAAACATACATGTATTGTATCATTTTATATGTATGTAGATATAGCTTGTTAATCTAGGTTGACTCGCAAGAACACTCAGGTTCTTATCGCATCTCCCTTTGACCAGATATTAGGGAAACTAACCAAGTTTCTTTGAGAATTATTATTCCCCTGGTGCTTTTTTGTTTGAACCTGTGCCAGTGCATATTATTTGCAGATGTTTACAGAATTAGCCATACACACAGGCAAGGCTGATTCAGTGGAAGGGTGTCTAACCAAATGATGCCCCAAAGGATAGTAAAAAATTGACATGCCTCTCGCTATGTGACTTTCTCACATAGAAGATTTTCTAATTCATTTTAAATTTATGATCCGGGGCCTGAAGTTATCTCTTCTATTTCATGTGAGAATGGAATCAGTAAATATTATAAATCAAGGTCAATTTAGTATAGATTGAACTTCCATCATTTTTATGATGTAGTTAAATGCTTTTTTGTGTATAATAATAATAACAGCAACAGAAGCTAACTTTGAATGCTTCCTACACTGTGGTGAGCATGTTACATTGTCTCGCTTGATGTGTTAACAACTCTCATCGAAGTCAAATTATGTCAGTAATGAGATGTATAAGAGTTGATCTTGATTGCATGGTTGACTAGGACCCCCATCTGTCTGACTCCAAAATCACACGTAACCACCGTACTGTTTGACCTCTCAGTGACATCCTGGTTTAATTACTTAAGTAAGTGGAGATAAGGTGCTTTCTACGAAAATCCATCCCATTAAGACTGATTTTTTTTTCTCAATGCATCCTTTGTCCTGATTCCCTGATTTGTTTCAAAATCTTTTTCGTTTTTTGCTCATAAAGATTATTTGAGGTAAAATACATCTTTGACCACTGCCCCATTGTCTGTAAAAAATACTGTGTGACTTTCAACTCTGTGAAGACAAGTAACTGTCTCTAACTAGTTTATTTTGTAACTTTAATACTCACCACAGAGTAGGCACTCAGACAAATTTGTTGAATATTGTTGAATGAGACTATTGGGGAAAGTTTTCAAATATACTGACTTCTCCCATCTCCTAGTAGGTCAAGCCTCACAAGTTGGATGGCTATAACTTCCAGTACCATGTACAACACTTTGCAGTTGTGTAAATTTCATCTTCTTAGACGGGACAGGACTCACTCTTTTAACTTTAAGCATGTACCTATTTCTCTGCCATGTTACATTTTTCTTCACATGAATGCATTCAGAGGTATGGTGTTTTGTGTGGCCAGATCACAGATAGACGTGGTAACTAATAAGGACGTGTTATCACTGCAGTACACCTCAGGCTGGGTGTCTGGTGGATGAGCCCAAACAAACAGGACAGTATAAATATCCGGACCAACTACCAGGACAGATTTATGATGCTGACACACAGTGCAAGTGGCAATTTGGAGCAAAAGCCAAGTTATGCAGCCTTGGTTTTGTGAAGGTATGTTTGCTTGTGATTTCAAACTTACATTAAGATTCTATCGTGTGTCTGTGTATCTACCAGAAGTATAAACATTTGGTTTGCTAAGGCCAAGGGTTAGAGTCTGGGTTATCTCTAAAATGTCATCTGTTTGGCGTGATAATTAAGTGGCAATTTTACTGTCAGTGAATTATCCAGGCTTATCCCCTATAGACCGTGCCTGGTTTAAATACCATCTGACTGCGTCCTTGGAAGAAAATTCCTCCTCTGTAGACAAAGATTTTATCACAAGTAGTAAATCTAGATACAGTAGCTTTTACCTACTGCTCGTAACTGTTTTTGTTATCATTGTTTCATATTCCCTTTTAATGTAATTCATATAAGACCATCACCACCTCAGAAGACATACATATGCCTTTTACAGTAATATGAACATGATCATTGGTAGCTAACTTTTTTGTATGTGTCTTGAGTAATCTTAACACTTTTTTTGTATGTATGTTGAGTAATCTTTTGTTTTTTTGAGAATCAAGGTGTATCTTGAGTAATCTTAACACAATTTTTGTGTCATCTTTCATTCAGGAAAGACTTACATGTTTTTTAAATAAGTTGATTTGAATCATTTCTTTTAGATTCTCTGCATATAAGCGATATCATATGATATTTGTCTTTCTCTGTCTGACTTACTTCACTTAGTATGATAGTCTCCAGGTCCATTCATGTTGCCACAAATGGCATTATTTCATTCTTTATTATGGCTGAATAATATTCCATTGTGTATATATACCACATCTTCTTTATCCATTCATCTTTGCTCTACACCTGAAAGTAACACAACATTGTGAATCAACTATACTCCAATATAAAATTAAAAGTGAAAAAAAAAGAAAGACTTACCTTTCTGTGAAAAAGATATATGGGAAAACGCAAAAGTCCAGGACGTAGAAATGGGAGAAGCATGGTTCCAGCTGGTTGACAACTACATCACTGACCATCTCAACATCCCTAAAAAGTAGAATCATTTTTAAGTTGGTTAATTCCTAGTACCCAAAGAGAAACGTGGACATTCTAGGTATCTGGATACATGGAAATTTTGGAGATTTATAGCTCCTCTTCCCCTCTCTATTCCTATTCCTTCTCCTCCTCCTTTCTTCTCCCTCCTCCTTTTTCTCCACCACCATCACCACTGCCATTACCACCCTCGTCAGCAACCCCACCGCCATCGCGATCACCATGACTACTGTCCTCCGTCACCACCATCCACCATCACCCCCAGCAATTGCTAAGTGAGCCTCTGCTCACATAAGGCATTCCACTTAGAGACTTAGTTTACTTTTCCTCAATCTTCACAAAAGCCTTTTGAAGTGAGAATTATCACCCACTTTTTAAGTGGAGCTCAGAGAATGTATTCCATTTGCCCAGAGCCACAAAAAAAAGCTTCCTTGGTGGAAGCTAAACAAATTGCATCACCCCCATGGATGTTAAGCTTCCTCCTCTTCATTTGTTAACACCAGTGTTTCCTAAACGTCAGCATTAACATTCAGTCCTTAACAATTACCTTTATTAGTTGTGCCATATCTCTGTATTATTTTTCACTTGTTGCTTTTCTATGAATCAACTCATTTAAAAAAAAATAAAAGTCCAGTCCTAAGAAATAATAACCACCAAATCGCCAGTTTGATACAGGATTGCATATTTTTCTAGTGCAATTTAAATGCATAACCATTAGAAAAGTTTATGCATACACCATCCACATTTTTTGGTGTGTCCTCCATGGTATGTGGATCTTAATTTGGCAAACACCTAGTGAGCTGGAGAAGGCTGAACACGGGACAGATTTGGGGGGACAGCTGGGGAATTTTGTTTTGGACATGTTAAGTTTGAGGTGCTTGATAGAGTTTGATATGCAAGGACCATTACCATTTTGAGTATGTCACGCTTCCCCAGAAGTGGCATCCAATCTTCAGAATACAACAGGAGAAGGTAGCCAACCAGGGACAGAACAGAACAACATACGGCATTGAGACTCTTTCCTTAAAGAGTCACATCCCGGCAACATGAGACCTTTGGAGTCTCCGTGGTTATTCTCCTTTCCCTTAAATTATGACTTAAGTCTAGGGAATTATATAGATAAGGAAAAGTTAGATGAATAGGCTGGGGAAAAAAGAGGGAAGGATAAGCCAAAAAGTGCAAACTCTCCTTTCTGTTTACTTTGAAAGGAAGCCTTCTCAGAGGGCTCTCGGGTCGTCAGAGCATGTCGTTGGCTCTAATTACGTTTGACTTCTGTACTTCACCGCAGAAGAAATAACATGTTCATACAGCCTGTCGTATTTCACTCTGGAATCCCTGTGCTTTTGTGTTTTGCTTTATTTTCCTGGTCTTCTCCAGCTGCCCCCTTTCCTTAGCCCTGTGGCTTGGCGTTGGCTGTGGAATGAGGGGGTCTCCTTTGCTTTGGTCCACCCTGGGGTCATTTTGGCGGCTGCCGCATAGGCTCCGGGTGTGGGTTATGGCTTTCCCCTGGCTGTAAGAGGGAAAACAATTTAATTCTGAAAGCCTTTCGAACTGCGGCTTTGTTTCGATGGTTACCTCCCTTACCTCCATTTTGATGTAGATTGTCCTTTTCCCGGCTTAACTTGTCCCCCCATGACCCAATAGGGGAGCACACGGAGATAATGAACCTCATTCATTTTGTTGGAAGGCTGCCTTAGGCGTTCTACTAATGTCAGTAGCAGTTCCATTTCCATGGGAAATGTTTCCATATTGTGTCTTCTGAGCTGTATTGAGCTTTGGATATAGTATGTGTGGTGCCTCTCTGGGGCCGCTGCTGGTGGTGGTGGTTCCAAGCAGTGTCCTGGAGGTCCTTCCCTTCTCTTTTTGGGAGAAGAATTTTACGGTCCGTAAGACCAGGCTCACTGCCTGTATCTCTCGTTTCCTTGTGTTTTCTTTTCTCAGTCCCGTGGAACACTTTTTTTGTGAAATATTTCTAAGTATGTTCTTGCCATATTTTCTAACCATGAAATGGCTATTAACTGGAATGCTTGGAGAATCAGGTGCCTGCCTGGTTCATTGGATTTTCAGGAGTACAACACGTGACCACGTGTTGTACACGTGTTTTGTATCCTCGCTCATCGCTACTGTTTTCCCCAAAATAGATGTGTTCACTTTCTACCTTAGTCAATAGAATGCGGTGAACAAACTGGAATGACTTTGGCGATTCATGATTTTGACATTCCATTAATGATGTCATTCTGAAAAGCAACTCCACCTTTTGAGCTGGAAGAAATCTGGTTCAGTCCCCTTCCTTTATTTTTTTATTTCTTTTATTTTTGGCTGCGTTGGGTCTTCATTGCTGTGCCCAGGCTTTCTCTAGTTGTGGCGAGCGGGGACTATTCTTCTTTGAGGTGCGCGGGCTTCTCATTGCGGTGGCTTCTCTTGTTGCGGAGCACGGGCCCTAGGCGCATGGGCTCGGTAGTTGTGGCATGGGGGCTCAGTAGTTGTGACTTGCGGGCTGTAGAGCACAGGCTCAGTAGTTGTGGCGCACAGGCTTAGTTGCTCCGCAGCATGTGGCATCTTCCTAGAGCAGGGTTCGATCCCATGTCCCCTGCATTGGCAGGCAGATTCTCAACCACTGTGCCACCAAGGAAGTACCCCCCCCTCCTTTATAGATAGGCAGCCAAGGCCTGGAGAAGTTGAGAACTTTCTAGCATCCATTGATGGCACATCCAGGTCCAGAGCAATGGTCAAGGATCTGGACTCTGAAATCAGGACAGTTTGAGTCTTGCCTTTGCCACTTACCAGCTGGGAGACTTTACAGCTTGAAACTGTCAGCATCTTGCTCAGTTTCCTCATCTCAGTGAGTTTATAAGAGGAATTACTGTTCACCACTAAATGGTGTTAACGACAGTATTTATTTCCTATGCCTGCTGTAATAAATTTCCACAAACGTAGTGACTTAAAACAACTCAGATTTATTTTCTTGCAGTTCTGGAGGTAGACATCTGAAATGCATCACACTGGGCTAAAATCAAGTGTTGGCGAGGTCGTGTTCCTTCTGGAAGCTCTAGAAGAGAGGCCATTCTCTTGCCTTCTCCAGCTTCCCAAAGTGGCTGGCGTTCTTGGGTCACGGCCTCTTCCTCCATCTTCAAAATCAGCAACACCTCCCTGAGTCCTCCCCCTGCTGCCATCTCTCTGGTTCTCTTCTGTCTTCCTCTTCCCTGTTTAAGGACCCTTGTGATTACCTTGGGCCCATCTGGAAAATCTAAGCACTTCCCCATCTCAAGGTCAACGGATTAGCAACATTAATTTTATCTACATCTTTAATTCTCCTTTGCTGTATAACCTAATATAGTCACAGGTTCCAAGAATTAGGACATGGTTGTTTTGGGGGCCATCATTCTGCCTACTACAATCCAGCATGAGAGTTAAATTATTTCATAGGCCTAGTGCAAGAATTAAATTGTCCAAATGCTTGAAAATTATTATAAAGGTGAAGAAGGAATGATGATGATCATTTACACCATTTATCCTTGAGAACAACCCTGTTGAGGCATGTGCTAATTTTATCACTTATTCACAGGTGAGAAAACTGCAGTTTAAAGGGCTTCTATAGCATGTCCATAGGTCCTGCAACCGGGAAATGCAGGACAAGGATTTGAATCAGACATGCATTATTCCAGTCTTGGTCTGTTCTGCTTAAATGATGATGATGATGATGATGATGATGATGATGATGATGATGATGATGATGGTGGTGGTGGTGGTGGTGGTGGTGGTGGTGGTGGTGGTGGTGGTGATGATGATGGTGATGATGATGGTAGTGATGATGGTTAGAAACCAGATCTCTTAGTTAAAAGGCAAATAGTCTCCAAATTAACTATTGTTACCTCCCAGTCGTTACTAAACACACATGACTATATGGGTAGTGTAGAAATTTCCTGCTTACATATTTGCTAGGACATATTACTGGTTACCTTGCTACTACTAACTTCACTTGACTCTACTTTCTGGATAATGTCCCATTTTGGCCACCTGAAAATAGAATGTTTTATACAACAGGTTTGAATATTTTTGTTTTTATTGTATCATCACCCTTGCCATCTCTTTCTTTCCTTTCAGGACATTTGCAAATCACTTTGGTGCCACCGAGTGGGCCACAGGTGTGAGACCAAGTTCATGCCTGCTGCGGAAGGGACCGTTTGTGGCTTGAGTATGGTAAACTGCATACTTGTTAGTTTTTAGTTCTAGAGACTCAGTACAGTGTAGAACCCAAACTATTTGTACTGTGACCTCAGACTGGAATGCTTTGGCTTCATCTGTTTTCTGACTTTGCTTTCAATTAACCAGCATTCTTTAGCAGCTATTCTAAAACTCAATGCGAATATAACCAAGTTGGCTCCATCTTTTCAGAAGGTTTCTTTCCTTTTGCCTTTGTTTTCCATTTTTAGATGGAGGCTTGGGTTCAAATGTTTCTAGTTCAACGAGCTGGAGCGTTTCATTGTTTACTGTTTGCTTTTTAAACTTGATTCAGTGTAGACAAGCCTTGGGAAGCAGATCTTTCCTTTAGTAGCAAAGGAAGGACTGTGCCTCCATACAAAGCCTGTGTGATGCACCTCACAGGACCAATCACTGAGCTACTGACATGCCCGATAGCAGCATCCTGTCCCTTACAGCAACATATCTTGCAGGGCAAGCTGCATCTCCATCTAGGTTGTACAGAAAGTCTTTTCGCTTGCAATATCTTCAACCCTAAGAACCATTTCTATTATGGAAGATTATGGGAGATTTCTGTGCTTTGAAGGAAGGACTCTCATATATGAGTTTCTATTTTTCTTCCCCTTTCCCAGTAGAGTCTGGAGGGAAAGATACACTTGAGGTCCCAGTAAAATGATCCAGATTTGAAGCATAACTTTGAAATACCATGACAGAGAAGCTGTGAACAATGAGAGAGCTGGAGATATTGCAGGTTTTTCAGTCTCTGCCATTGGCTCTCTTGAGACAGCCAAGCCTGTAGAAAAGAATTGGCCACTTAAATTGAATTCAATTCCATCATAATTTCTTGACCACTAGATATCGGTGAAATATCTACAGAGATAAATAAAACTCCATTTTATCTCTCCAAACATTTACAGTCCAGTGGGGGAACCTGCACAGAAGCCAATAACTTTGGTTCTTTTTAAACACATCTTCTTGAAGTGCGTAGCTGCTATCGAAGCCCAAGTGAATAAGAAGTGAATCCTGCTTGGAAATAGGGGTGCAATTAGAATAAACTACGATGACTGGGTGCCCCAAGATGGCTGTTGGAATTTGAATTTGAAGTTCTTCAGTTGGGTGAAGGAATTTGAATTTGAAGGTCTTCAGTTGGGTGAAAGAGAGACTTTTTCAAAGAGACCAGCAATAAAGACAAAGACACAGACACACGAAATAAATGAATATTCAGAAGATGCTCTCTGATATTTGTTAAGGCATTTCTTCAATACCTCTAAAAAGATTTTTTTTAACTCTTCTTATTTTAAAGAAAATAAACATTAAAAAAATTGAAGCATCATATACGATTTTTAATCAGATGTTCTGGTCTTAGGAAATCTCAGTAAGGATTCTCAATGAAAATGTGCAGAAGGGTGTTTTAGCTGTGGTGATACAAAACAATGAATTAATTGAATATGTAAGTACTGCTCACATCATTTTTATTTTTGGAGTGTCAAAGTTTCAAACTTGCAAGTTGAGTATTAGTGGGCATTCTTTCATTAAGAAAGCAACAGCATTAAACATGAGAGGGATGTACGAGAAAAGATTTATATAGTGAATGAGGAAAATAAGTGATAAATGGCATAGATCAAAGGTCTGTTATGTAAATACACCCAGGATCTAGTTCGACAGGGGCTAAACTGCTTCTGGATTAGACTTAAGTTAATATAGCATGAGATTAATCAAGCCAGAAATTAGAAAATAGATGTCCTTAGACCACTGCCCCCATCTCACTATTTTGAAACACCAGACTATGGTTATATAATAAACTGCGGAAAAGCCCTTTCCTGTAAGGTCACCCTCAGTTGAGAGCATTCTGGTAACTTCCACCCAGCTTCACTCCAGTATAATTACACTGCGCTCATAGATATGGTTCTTGGAGTCTTCTTTCCCTAGGGGATGTAATTGGCTATTCATTAAACTGTAAACTCCATGAGGCCAGGGCCATGTCTTGTAGAGTAGCAGTCACCCTATGTTTTGTTTCTTTCATTGTAACTGAAACCCACCTGAATCCTCCCTGCCCCCTTCTCGCTGGTCCTTCAGTGGTATTTGTGCCACGAATACTGGGAAACATGTGAGGATATGAAAGTCTCATACTTCTATCTAGGTTATGTGTGAGAGGAAAGAAAGGTTTGTGCTTGCTGTCTATTATAAAAGGTATTTGCCCAAGTCATGGCCATTTAATTTGAAATTAGAAGCAGTGATAGAAGTATATATGAATAGATCCATATAACTATATATGTATATATCTTACATATTACGTTTTATATGTAATAAACATGCAGATCGTGCATGTATGTTTGTATATTCCTATGTATTCCTGATTTCTCTACTGATTAAAAACGCCAGAGGAGACAAATCTCTGAGCAGCTTAACTTGATACTAGGATGAATGCTGAAATAAAAGAAAGGCAAATTAATTGAAGGATTGGAACAGATCTCAAAACCATATTTCTAAAAAATAAAAAAAATTCGACTTAAGATGCATTGGTCAGTCATTTGCCTCCGAGATGAGTAGTAAATATGTCCTTAGGCTACTGAGTTTAAATCCGGTCTCAGCTAGTTGTGTAGCTAGTTGGGTAGTTTGAGCAAGTTAGTATTTCTTTGCTAACTTTCTCTCACTCAGAAAATAGTTATTAACTGTGACGTGCTTTGTGAAGGTTATTTTAGAAACTGCATATGAAGTTTTCCCTCATCTTGCCCCCCGCACCATTGTGCACACAGAGAAGCAACTTAATAAAGTGTAGCTGATGTTGTTGTTATTATTGGCTCTTGTTGTTATTTTGTCCCAGCCACTGAGCTCAGCGCCTGAGAGACGCAGCCATTCTTGGTGGGGAAGATTCAGGTTCGTGCTTATGGTTGACAAAATCCTCAAATGACCCATTGCTTCCCCCGTCAAAGTTCTCAACAACATTATATGATTTCATGCAAACTCTGAAGTAGCAATTAATCCAGGGAAAAGAAAAATGGAAAACAGAAGAATTCATCAGCACATGGCAAGAAACTGAAGGAAGGAAGCCATCTCTTGACCTACTCAAAGCGCACTAGCAACCAAGCCTCACAACAAACCGCCACGAAGCCAAGTGTATCACGGGGGAAAAGTGGAGATTTGAACGTGAAACCAACTCCCCGTAATTCTGTAACCGATCCCCACTCCTCGGCAGAACCTGGCACGATCCAAACCCCAACCCTTTGGATCTAATTGCAGAGGCTTTTAGGCAAGTGTGCAATTATGCTCTAAGTCATGCAGAACTTGCTCGTAATAAAAGCGCCGCAGGGGGAAAAAGGAGAGCACTCCCAGCGGTGAGTGCAACCCCAGAGGACAGAGGTGACCCACAGAACTGGACTGGATGACAAAGAAGAACTCAAATGGAAAGGTCAGCACAGAAAACAGCTCTCGGACTGAGCAGATCACCAGCACATGAGAGACCCAGAGCTGATTCAGAAAAGACACTCGGTTCAAAGTCATCAGAGGGTCTGACACAGGGACCTTTCATACAGAAGGGGGCAAAGGCGTCATCTAAAAGCACAATTCGTGTAGCCTGAAAGCTACTCGGTTCCAACAGAAATGCTCTGTAGGGATGATTTGAAATAAAAACGTATGCATACTTGTATCTGTCTTTCGGATGTGATAATCATGATAAATTCTGTGTTCATATCTGAAAAACTGATTCTCCTGGAAGAAACAATGAGCCCAAGGGTTCTCTGAGCCCCATTGTTTCCAAATGTCAAGGGAGGCTCGCCTTCGTGTCTGCGCTGCCTCCGTAGGCGGTAGGGTAGATCCTTATCTGAACATGTCACCTGGACAGCTCACAAAGCCTGTCCTGTCATACTCAGCCTTTTGGTGACAAATGCCCCTTCTCCCTAGATGTCAGCCTTTCAAAATGCACGTGGCGAAGGCAGGGTACCAGTGTGTATGCACAGCTAGCGAAAGGGATGCTATCAAGGCATCTCCGCGTGCTTTCCCCAGGTGGTCTCTGAAAGTCACACATTCTTTTCACAGTGGTGTCGGCAAGGCCAGTGTGTCAAGTTTGGGGAGCACGGGCCTCGGCCCATCCACGGCCAGTGGTCCACCTGGTCGAAGTGGTCAGAGTGTTCCCGAACGTGTGGTGGAGGCGTGAAGCATCAGGAGAGACACTGCAATAACCCCAAGTAAGGCTCTGACACAAAGTCAGTATTTGTAAGGCATGAACCTTCAGCCTGTTACATATTGCATCTTTGTCTGTCTTGTTTATACCTGTTTTTAAGTGTAGTTTTCTTCCATCTGCTTAATAGCAATCAACGAATGAGGGTTTTACTGCTTATATATAAAGGGTGTATGCACTGGGGGAGGTATGACGGGCAGAAACCTCAAAACAGCAAAGGAGTTATTCTCTGTGTGACTCTGCTATCACGGACTCCAGTAATGGTGTGAATTACTTTCTGCATCTAAATTAGAGCTGCATGCCTGGGATGTTGTAGAACAGAGAAGCTTGGCTGGTAGACTCGTGTGTGTGTGTGTGTGTGTGTGTGTGTTGCAAACTGATGAACTGGAGAAAGTATGCTGATTTTTGCCTTACAGGAATGTACATCAGCATGTGTTGACAGATCAGCCTGACTTTTCAAGAGAAACCAGAAATCCGAAAAACTGTTGTGTGAAACTTCCCAATTTTTAAAATATTGACAACAAATTCAATTTTCTTTAGAAAAATAAAATGCTGGGAGGACTAATCCAAACATCCCTGGGTTGAGATTGGCTTGTGGGCACCATCTGATCTGGTGGTCCTGGGAGTCTGAGCTGCCCTCTGTGCTCTGTGAAATGAAGGTGGTTTTAGGTTCCTTTTATCTGCTCTAATTTGCATGTGAAACAAGTGTGAGATGTACAGTTCCTGACTGGAGTGGTGATGTCCAAAGAGCTCAGAACTTGGGGATGGAAAGATATGACTCCATATCCTGGGTCTGTCACTTATTAATTGTGTGGCTTTGGGAAGATCGCTTGAACTTGGAGGTTGGGTTTATGTATAAAATGGAGATGACAGCGCCCACCTCACATGGTTTGGGGGAATTAGAGATTGTGTCTATAGAATTCCCAGCACACTGGGGAGCATCCATTGGGCATTTGGCAAAAGGTTCTGGGGTCCGTGTGGTTTTCATCATCCTCATCCTAAACTCGCCAGGAACACGGGTAACAGAGGGTCAGTCCTCAGGAACAGCGGGCAGAGGCCTTCCTGATGAAATTGGACTTTGGAGAAGGCTATGGGGATGAGAAGAAACTGATGGGACCCTGAAAAACTAGTGGATTTAATTTTACCACACGATTCGGTTGGTGGTATAGCATGGAGGTTGAGAACAGAGACTCTCAAGCCCAGGAACCTAAGTGAGCCTCCTGGTCCACCCCTTCCTTGCTAGGCGGCCTTGGACGGCTAACTCTCCCTGCTCTGGGTCCCTCATTTGTAAAAAGGGGATAATGATGGGACCTACCTCAACTGAGCTGGTACTTGTAAAGGGCTTTTCAAATTGCCTGGCACATGGCAAGCATTGCATAAATGTTTGGTGGATTGCAAATTTTTTTTTTTTAAGATGTTGAGGGTAGGAGTTTATTAATTTATTTATTTTTGCTGTGTTGGGTCTTCGTTTCTGTGCGAGGGCTTTCTCTAGTTGTGGCAAGCGGGGGTCACTCTTCATCGCGGTGCGCGGGCCTCTCACTATCGCAGCCTCTCTTTTTGCGGAACACAGGCTCCAGACGCGCAGGCTCAGTAGTTGTGGCTCACGGGCCTAGCTGCTCCGCGGCATGTGGGATCCTCCCAGACCAGGGCTCGAACCCGTGTCCCCTGCATTAGCAGGCAGATTCTCAACCACTGCGCCACCAGGGAAGCCCTGGTGGATTGCAAATTTAAATAAATAATGAAATTAGAGCAAAAGGAAATTTTTGAAAAGACAAATTGTACTTCATCTGAGCCGGGTCAAGAGGCCAGTTTGTTCCAAAATGTAAGGGAGGGTTTGGAGATGCTTTGACCATGGTTTGTTAGGTGCTTGCAATATCTCAGGCTGATCTAGGATCGCTCAGCTTTGGCACTCTTAACATTTTAGGCTGAAAATTTTTTGTTTGGGGGGTTTGTCCTGTATGTGGCAGGGCGTTTAGTAGCAATCCTGACGTCTACCCACTTGATGCCAGTAGGATGAGTCCCCCTGCCCCCAACCTCCAAGTTATGGCAATGAAAATATCTCCAGACTTGGCCAAGCATCCTGTAGGGGGCAAAGTCGTTCCCAGTTGAGATGCTCTGCGCCTATGAGACCCAATAACTAGGTCTCGTGGTAGGGAGGCTTGTGATCCGTTTGCAGTTTATACCAGATTATTAAAAACACCCTCCTCATACTTTGAATGTAGCCCGTGTCTTGGATAGAATTGTTAAAATCATTGTATTACTTTTCATTTTTGCAGCATATTTCATGGATCTGGTTCTCATACATCGCAACATTTTACAATCTCGCTACTTTCCCAAGAAAGAAAGAGATTACCTAATTTAATAACTCTGCTGGTGAAGTGTATGAATGACGCCCCTGAGATTTAAATTAAAACCTCTCATATCTGTGGGATTGAGAACACTCATTATAATAGGGCATTGTTTGTGGAAATAGCATACGGTAACTTTAGAGATGCCTATAAAAGAATTAATCACTGGAGTAGTTCCACTTGGTGCAGTTTTATCATTTTAAACAAGATTAAGGCTAATCAGGATTCTGTCTAATTATGCACGAAGTCACAAAACAAGTAAATGATTGGCTGCTTCGAGACAATTGAATCAGTTCTCCGTTCTTATTTCACATTGTTGTCGTAAAGCTGTTTTTTTCTCCCTCTTTCAAGTTACTTACTTCTCGCTTGCTTCAGTTTAAACACTTGGTCTGTTCAGATCAGCCTAACCATTTCATTTTTTCCCATGAAAAGCAATGTGAGCATTTCATTGCACAGTAATGATGGTTTTCTCAGAACATCGTTTGTTTCATAAAAAATGAATCATGTCTGGTTGGGTCATGGATTTATCCAACTTTTCAGCTTCAAAAGAATTGAAAGGTTATCTGGTTCTGGAATGGCCAGTACCTGGCACCTATGGTCCGTCTTCTTCGTCCCATGTCTGTGACAGACCTTTTTAATTGATCAAAGCCCCCTCTTTTCTGCTGTTCCCCACTGTGCCTCAGGAGCCTTCTCAAAAGACTTCTCCAGGCGTTTGCTCCCAATCAAGTTAGAACAGATACGTGAGTTGAAACCTGTTGTTTCACCTAGTGATTCTGCAAATGGGTAGCCAGGGGAGACAGAGGGGCCCATTCAGAGGAGCAGCTCTTGCTCGGGTCACCGAGCTGGACATGGTAGAGTCAGACCAAGATCCCACTGTCTTCATCCTTACAGCGAACATTTTTTCTGGGTCCCTGGAAGAGGGCCTCGTGAGATGCCTATACACTCTGTTCAAGAAAATTAATAGTGAAAATTCAAATAATAAAATTCAAATAGTGATAAGTAAATGTGCTAAGGCATTCTAGAACTCTCCTAAAACATGAGTCAACTTGAGAAAGAATATCATACCACTAGAGTCACAGTGCCAGGATAATCATTGAATCATATCTCTGGCCCATTTTTCAACCAGTAAATTCCGGGCTGAGCTGATTATCAGAATCACCAAGTGTGCTTTAAAAAACACTGACTTCTTGATATTCCTCATCATGTATTTTTATTGAGAAAGCCTGCAGAGGGCCCAGGAATATTATTTATGTATATGTATCCATGTGTGTATGTAAATCATGTATATGTAAATATATGTATGTATAAATATATATGTGTGTATATGTGTATATGTATGTGATATATATATATATATATATATTTTTTTTTTAAACAGAGCTTCCCAACCAATATTAGTGATCAGCCAGTCAGCCAACAATAACCATTTGTAGTCAGGACTTGGTAAATGATGCAGAAGCAAATATGGGTATACTTTATAGTAGCTTAATACAAAGAAAAAATCAGGTGCCTAGATATTTGTTTTCTGTTGTTTTTTTTTTAATGATAACTCATTGTACCAAGGGACATCATGGTAGAATTTTCTGTTAATTTATCCTAATACTCATGTTCAAAGCTGCAGAAAAAAAATGTATCTGTAATTGAGGATTTGATGGCAAAGTCCAAATTTTTTCCAGTCATTAAAAGTAGAAAGCACTGTAAAATGGGTACAATTTATTTGTGCTAGCTAGGCTGTGGACTCTGCCCTAAATTCTTTACCAACAGTCTCTCAGATGATCATCACAGCTGTTCTCATTTTACAGATTAGGTGGTTAACGAAAATTGCCTAAAGTTAAGCTGGGAAAGAGCAGAGACTGTTTCAGTTCAGGTCTGCTTCACTGTCCAAGGCCAGTTCCCTAACCACTGGACACCACTGTCTCCCTCTTGGTCTTCTCATGCCCCACCCCTCTAGCCTAACTCAGTTAAATGCATGCCGGGCAGAGCAGGACCAGCAGCCAGGAGAGCCCAAAGGGATGAGGTTGAGCTCTGTTCTGTCTCTTTCTAGACATGTGACCTTCACTGAGCACATTTTGGTAGCTCTATTAGCCGTTCCTCACTTCATCTATAAAATGAGGGGATGGCTATATGAGTTTTGAGGTCTTTCCCATGTTACAGTTTCTGAGTTGAAGAAGCCACAAATGGTCCTCTTTCACTTTATTGAATCTGAGTAGTCTAAACGAAGCTTAAACTCTCCGACGAGAAAGGCTTACACTGAGAAAATTTTAATTATGACTTATAAAGATGACCAGGAAAGAGTAAGGCTCTCTTATGGCACTTTAAGGTTTTTCTAAATGCTTTTTGGATAATGATTTAAGAAGTCTTCAGGGATTTAATCTAGCACAATGACTGCTGAATGTTTTAGTAGTTGTTCCAGAATGTTTTGAAATAGCTTAAAAATCTCATTCTGGCGTTGTGACACTTCCCATTTCTGTTGAATCCATTTTAGCATAGGAGAATTTGATAAAATATGCTGAAGCAAATCCAGGGGTGTTTTATAGCATTCTTGTGCTTCCTAAAGAGACAAGGAGTTTTAATCACAGAAATTTATTAACTTGGAGCCTTCTTTCACGTTACATGTTTGCCTTGAGCTTTTGTACGAGGTGATCCATAGTTGGGATTTAGCCTTAGGAGAAAACTACAAAAATGGAAATGAAAAGAAGCAATTGCTTTGTGCCAGGAGTAAGCTGGGTAAGATGTCACTGGTAACTTTCAGTGTGGTTGACGCTCCTTTTATTTTGCTTTCTGGTTTTTGCCGTCTGCGTAGCAAGATCTTAAAGAGCTTGCATTAGATCATAATTATTTATGTTCTAATGGGATTCCCTACTCTGGAAATCCATTTCCCATTGTGCTTGGCAGGAAAGGAGCAGGCCACCTGCAACGTTCAAAAGCGATTATGCAGATGAAAACAAGGACATGTTTTTCCCCCCGAGTTTAGAATCAATTAGAATAAAGCACACGTGAGTCTGACAGTCATCAAACTATCAGCTCCGTGACTGACAAAGCTGGGTTGGAAAATATGGCATGTAATATCCTCAGTGTCCTGACTGACCTTCTACGTCAGGGGTCCCCAGCCCCCAGGCTGCGGACTGGTACCGGTCCACAGCCTGTTAGGAGTCGGGCCGCACAGCAGGAGCTGAGTGGCGGGCGAGGGAGTGAAGCTTCATCTGCCGCTCCCCATGGCTCGCATTGCCTCCTGAACCATCCCCTGCCGTCCACCCCCCACCCCGGTTCCTGGAAGAATTGTCTTCCACAAAACTGGTGCCAAAAAGGTTGGGGACCGCTGTTCTACATCACAGCAGGTGCATGGCAAGTTGTAGGAAGATTACGGGAGTGGTCAGAGATGGGAGACAAGCTGGGGAGGAGTTGGGTCTGCGTTGAAAGAGCTTTGATGCCAACATGTGGGGCGTGTGTGTTTGCATGTGTAGCACACAAGCACACATCTACATTAACAAGAACATTTAGGTGTGTTTACAGATTTCCCTAACGCATGAGGTGATAGGATGAGTGTCAAGAATATGCCTTCGGGCTTCCCTGGTGGCGCAGTGGTTGAGAGTCCGCCTGCCGATGCAGGGGATGCGGGTTCGTGCCCCGGTCTGGGAGGATCCCACATGCCGCAGAGCGGCTGGGCCCGTGAGCCATGGCCGCTGGGCCTGCGCGTCCGGAGCCTGTGCTCCGCAACGGGAGAGGCCACAGCAATGGGAGGCCCGCATACTGCAAAAAAAAAAAAAAAAAAAAAAAAAAAAAAAAAAAAGAATATGCCTTCATCAGTCTTTATGGAAATCGCCAGAATGTAAAAATTGGCTCAGAGGTGGCAAGTAAGTTTGGTCTAACATGGCAATTGATGAGCAGTGGTAGTGGCTACCCAAGGGCTCTGTTGAGAAAAGAAAGCAAAGAAAAAGAAAAATCCTTGATTGATTAGTTATGTCTGCCATGGGTATAAGAAGGGTTGGGACATAAGGGTAGTAGACTACGTATTTCCATTTGTGTAATGGACCGTATGCACTGCATACACTGTGACCATGATCATCTTGATTGTCCCTCCTTATATTACTGCCTGTGACTAATAGCCTTTTGGTTGCTAGTATTAAAGATCTTGAATTTTCTTTTTAGGCCTCAGTATGGTGGCAAGTTCTGTCATGGCTCTAGCCGCATATATCAGCTGTGCAATATTAACCCTTGTAATGAAAATAGCTTGGATTTTCGAGCCCAGCAGTGTGCAGAATATAACAGCAAACCTTTCCGTGGATGGTTCTACCAGTGGAAACCCTATACGAAAGTGGAAGGTAATTTGGTCTCTACGAACCTCAAACAAATATGTCTCTATGTGAACAGTAACGTGAATGAACAACACAGAAGAAATTGCTGCCTGTGTAAAAAAGTTTCCATGTTTACCTTTCATTCCCCAGACCCGTCCTGGCCCAGTTTTTCATTCACTGCTTTAGGTTTTGTTTATTTTTCCACACTTTTTTTTTTCCACAAGACACCCCTTTCCTCCCACATGTATAAGTCGAAGAGTTCATGTGTTTGGAATGTACTTACGT
Source organism: Mesoplodon mirus (assembly GCF_964341445.2). Lineage (NCBI taxonomy): Eukaryota > Metazoa > Chordata > Mammalia > Artiodactyla > Ziphiidae > Mesoplodon > Mesoplodon mirus. Next base: position 10,826,352 of record NC_138995.1, read on the forward strand.
TTCTAAACTTACCTTTGACATTTCAGCAATTAAGTCTCCCAGGGATGTTAATTGAAATTGGTATGAATTGTCCAGACCAAAAACTCATGAAACCATATATGCCCCATAGAGACACCATACTCGGTACCTGAGGTGGTAGATGATTACAAGCATGGAAAGGCCTATTTGCAGAGTGTACACACACACACACACACACACACACACACACACACACACACGCACATCATGAATAAAAAATGTCTCTATATTAAGTTCTTCGTACTTATTATACCTTAAAGTAGTGGCTTGTATTTGATCTTTTATGTTGATTTGATTTGATTTTGGCTCAGCATCAAAATTTATTTTAGACCATCTGTACAAAGTACAAGTACCAAATTTAACGTACTTTGTGTTACCTGTGCAGAATAAGCTGTCACCATTCTGGTTGTTTCCTTTTCATTTTTTTCCATTCACTTGCTTTATCAAAACTCATCCACTCTTCCTTTGGAAAAGGGATTAACGTGAATCCCAATTGTACATATGCAGAATGGGAAGAGACCAAATTTAATGGTAATTCATGGGAAATAAGATGGAGGGCTGCTTCTGTGCGAAAGCTCAGAATGAACCTATATAATCAGTGACCAAAAAGAAGCTAATGTAATCAGAGACATCGTTATAACGAGTAACATCTCCAAATCAAAGGGGATGGTACTACAGCTTTGCTCAACACCAGCCCAGCCGTTGCAGGAGTGTGAATCTAGTTCTGGGTCCAAAAGCTGCTTGTCTAAAAGCACAAATTGGGACTGACATTAAAATTCTGAAATCTGTGTCTTAGGAGAAAGCAGTGAGGGACTGACAGATGTTGACTGTAGGAGAGAAACTAGTTACCTTCAAAAATTCAAAGAGGGATTGAACAGAGGGAGATTTCAATTTATTGGAAATTGCTTCTGAAAACAGAATTAATTCACATGCTCAGAAATTCCTATGGTTCCTGTGGCCGTGTCCTCAGAGAGACCTTCCTTCCTGTCATTTTCTGAATCCTTTGCCCTGCTTTATTCTTCATTGCTCTTGGTGCGAGAATTGATATTGTATTGGCATTTATTCATTATCTTTCTCCCCACAAGAATTATTAGGTTCCCCAGGGTTGAAGCCTTTGTCCGTTTTGAGTATGCTTGTATCTCTCTCATCTAAGAACAGCGCTTGGAACATACTTATAACTTCTGGAACAAATGAATAAATAAATATCAACTGTCCTTAATGGAAGCATGTCCCATCCTGAGCAGTGAATGCTCTCACTAGAGACATTCTATCAGGAACTAAGAAATTACCTAGGAAGGGTGCCATGCAGCAGGTTCCCATGGACACTTAGGATAGCTGCAGTTGCTGTCAGTTCTGACACTTGAAGACTTATTTTCTCTTGGCTGTATTCACCCCTAATTCCATGTTTCTCATCTATGGTTCTTTCTCCAAGACTCTCTTGTCCTTCCTTTGCTTTGTCTTCTTGGATAATCCTTGGTCTTTCCCACGTCTTCCTTTAAATATAGTGTGCACAGAATCTGTGGTTATCATCCTTTAGATAAGTTGTGGGTTGAATACATAAAGAGAAAGTGAAGCAGCTAAACTTTGTGACTTATAAAATGGTTTTTGATTTCACATGTCTTTCACTCATATTATTGCAGTTTTTACCAGGTAGGGAGCCTGGCATTTCATTCATTCACTGAACAGATGATGACTGAGTACTTACTGCCTGGGAGACACTCTGCTAGATACAGAGGCGAGTACATTGAATAAAACAGAGACCCCAGGAACTTCCCTGGCGGTCCAGTGGTTTAGACTCCGCGCTTCCACTGCAGGGGGCATGGGTTCTATCCCTGGTCAGGGAACTAAGATCCCACATGCCGCTTGGCCAAAAAATAACAATAAAGAATAAAAAACAGACACCCCAGCCTTAGGGTCGCACATCCTAGAGTGAGAGACAGAAAAGTTAAGGCCTTCTAATCCTTCCCTCTTCTCCTTTTGATACTTATATAAAATCGAAAAGACTGACCATGATTTGAAGGTCTGTGCCATTCATGCAGTTTGGGAAAAATCAGGGGGAGAATTTATTCATAAACGTAGACAGTCTTTGTCTTCCAGTGATGAGTTTCCTTCTTGTTTCTGGTTTTTTTTTTTTTTTTTTTGCGGTACACGGGCCTCTCACTGTTGTGGCCTCTCCCGTTGCGGAGCACAGGCTCCGGACGCGCAGGCTCAGCAGCCATGGCTCACGGGCCTAGCCGCCCCATGGCATGTGGGATCCTCCCGGACCGGGGCACAAACCCGTGTCCCTGCATCAGCAGGCAGACTCTCAACCACTGCGCCACCAGGGAAGCCCCTTGTTTCTTTTTTTTTAATTGAAGTATAGTTGATTTACAATGTTGTGTTAGTTTCAGGTGTACAGGAAAGTGATTCAGTTGTGTGTGTGTGTATATACATATATATATTCTTTTTCAGACTCTTTTCCATTACAGGTTATTACAAGATATTGAGTATAGTTCTCTGTGCTATGGAGTAGGACCTTGTTGTTTATCTGTTTATATATAGTAGTGTGTATCTGTTAATCCCAAACTCTTAATTTACCACCCGCCCCAGCTTCTTTGTTTCTTTCTAATAGACTAGTTCCTAAACTTTCCCAGGAACCTGTCCTGGAAAAACTGAACTTTCTAGAACTTGTTAATTCCTGGGAATGAGGGAGAAAAAAGAGGGTAACATGTCTTCCAGCTCCCTAATCTCACATGCACAGGGTAGGGGGCGTGAGATAAAACTTCTATTAGAAAGAATTCCTAGGTAAGGAAAAAAATGCAATCCATCTACATGGCTGCATATTTGGACCATAATAATTTCACTGCCTTCATATTTTTGACTTTGTCTTTTATTGAGAGGTTTTATGAAGCACAACCGTTTGCAGGCTGTTTACACATTTGTTGTAAAACTGTTATCAGGGATATCACAGAGTCGCACATCAGGTCTCATGGGAGAAACGTCATCTGGAATTCCTGGCCAAAAAAGAACTCTTTCTATTGGAGAAATAAGCACAATAACTCCTCTCTGAAAACAAGTGCTCTATAGAGATAATACTTATTTGTTTTTGCCTGTGATACCAGAAACTTCTCAGGGACTTAATGATCAATAAAAATTACATTTTTTTAGCCTTAATGTTTAGTTTGTTTGCTTCCTCCTCCTTTTCATGATATGCTTCTTTTCTATATGTTTTATAAACATTATTGACCATATGCCTTTTTTCCAAAGTGCCTAGAATTTTCCCTCTTAACAGACTGAATAAAAATGTAAAATAATCCGTGTCCTAAATCACAGTCAGCAGACTATGACCTGTGGGCCAAATCTGGCCCGTTTTTTAAAAATAACATTTTACTGGGACACAGCAATAGTCCTTCATTTACATATTGTTAATGGCTGACCTCAGCACCTATAAAGCCTTAAATATCTACTGTCCAAGGAGGGTAGTGACACAACCCACCAATCACGTGTATTATGGCTCTTACTCAGGATTAGAAAAATAAAATTCTCATGTATCAATGTTAAAGCAGACTTTATATGGATTACTAAAAGGAATTTATATTTTTAAAAGCCACACACATCTGCCCTCGGGCACACCCTTGCACACACACCCTGCCAGAAAACTGTGTAACATCTTCCGTCTTGATCATAATAGCTTTCTAATTAAATTTAACTCATCTTTTCGGTACTCGTGTGATTTTCCTATGATTTCCTCTTGACCATGACCTCTTTTGATCTCTTTGCTTCTAGAGGAAGACCAATGTAAGCTGTACTGCAAGGCTGAGAACTTTGAATTCTTTTTTGCCATGTCCAGCAAGGTGAAAGACGGAACTCCTTGCTCCCCACACAAAAATGATGTTTGCATTGATGGGATGTGTGAAGTAAGAGAACATTTCTGCTTCGGGGTGTATGGTCACGCTTGTGTTGCCTCCTACCAAATGCATAGCATGAGAAGTGTTCCAAGAGATTCTTGGGTCTGGATAAAAGCAGGTGGTGTAGTGGAAGAGGGTAACATTTTCAAGTTGGATGTGAGTTTTATCTCCAAATTCCCTCTTAATTTCTGCGTGACCCCCGTCCAGTGTTTTGAGTCTCCTTTTCACCCTTTCCACATGTGGAGATGATGATATATCCTACTTTACACAGTAGTTGTAAAAATTCAATTAGAATGTAAATAATAGTAGTAGTAGACTTTTCTTTCGTGTTCACTCAGTATTTTCACTATGTGATTAGAGCCTCATAAGTGTGTTTGGAAATAGCACTTCTGTTTATTTCAGATTAGTTTTTCTTTTTCTTCCGGTATCCACTTTCTCTTTTGTCTTAATTTGATTGTGAGCTCTGTGATCTTTTAAGGGTTGTGTGTGTGTTCGTGGTGGGGAAGGGGGTGGTGTCCCAGCATTTTTATGTTTCACTGGTAGAGCTGGCCTGAATAAATTCCCCTCCCATTAGGAGCAATGGTGACGTTTCATTCCAGTTTTACAGATGTCTGTAAGTTATGGAACTTACCTAATCTTACATCCAGTCATGACAGAGGAAGGATTTGAATGCCTAGTCAAACTTGAGACTTTGCTTTTAACCATAAAGCTGCCTTACTTTCCTAATGTTCAGTAAATATGGAAAGCCATGTACCTCTTGGTTATTCTAAGCTACTGGCTTCTCTAATCTTTGACTTTTCTCCCTTTTCTTTTTGGTTACAGCCGGTGGGATGCGATCATGAACTTGGCTCTAAAGCAGTTTCAGATGCCTGTGGTGTTTGCAAAGGTGACAATTCAACTTGCAAGTTTTATAAAGGCCTGTACCTCAACCAGCACAAAGCGAATGGTAAGTGATGCTGCAAAATCAGTGCTGTCTTTGGTGGGACACACCCTTTGCTGCTGAACAAACTTAAGTCATGCTAAGTATGCTTGAGCCTTTTACGAACTCACCTGACACACAGTAGATGATGGCTTTTGATGCTTATGCCAGAGCAAGGGAGGATTGGTGGGTTTTTTGTGTGAGCAGTTTCATCAATACATACATCCCAGAGGGGTGTTCAACAAATGCCTTTCTGCTTAGCAATTTCAATATTCTGACCAGGCTGCCATATGCCCCACGTGCATTTGTTAAACAAAGAATGTATTATGGAACTTAGATGGTTCACACTTACAATGTTAGATGAATATTTGAAGCAATTCACTCACTATCTTGAGTAGAATTGAACTTTGAGCCCTGTCTTCTGCACACCACTGTTGAGAATAGGTGGCTCCCAGTTTTTTCCAGGTAGATTAAAAATAAAAAGCATCCTTGAGTTGTGTGGCCTTTGTGGTTCTGGAAAAGCGAGGAGTGTTTTCTGTCCACACACATGTGCTTGGGAAAAGTTCATCCATTTTCTCTCTCTGGTGTTCCTACCACTTGGAAAATGAAATAACTGAGTGTTTTCACTTCATAAGAGTAGAAATGAATGTCAGCTGATGATCAAACACCCCACTCTGTAAAAATGGCCACTACCTGTCTCTGAGCCCATCTCCAATGCACGATGTGGATGTCAGAAATATTCTGTTCTTTTCCACTTAGAATATTATCCGGTTGTCACCATCCCACGGGGCGCCCGCAGCATCGAGGTCCAGGAGCTTCAGATATCCTCCAGTTATCTCGCCGTCCGAAGCCTCAGTCACAAGTATTACCTCACGGGGGGCTGGAGCATCGACTGGCCAGGGGAGTTCGCCTTCGCGGGGACGGTGTTTGAGTACCAGCGCACCTTCAACCACCCGGAACGCCTGTCGGCGCTGGGACCCACCAATGAGACCCTGGTCTTTGAAGTAAGTAAAGCCCCTTCTCTTTATTCAGTTCTCAGTGCCTGTTGCGGAATTTATAGTGATGACCCCGATTTGAGCTAGCTTAAAAAAATCCTAGTTCAAATTTGTTTCCTAATAGGCTAAATCTCAAAGTGCAAAGGGGAAGAGACAGCAACTCCATTTGGGGGAAGAGGGCAGGGATCCAATGGGTCCCGGAGGGAATGTGTTGATGTTCACATGCAGATGCCAACCTTTCACGGGTACACTTGGCTGTTCTGAATGCTGAGGAATATACAAGGAATCGTCTTTACATGATTCCACTTTGTCTGTGTCTGCTGTTGGGATCATCCATTGTGGCTGTTCATCACACAGATCCACTGGCCTAGGAGGCAGAGTGGTGTAACAGAAAGCACACTTGCTTGATGTCAAGAAAGTTTTAGTCATAGCACACCACCGTACTTTTGTAAGCTATCATTTCTTTAGAGGTGAGAAAAGAAAAAAAATAAGTGGGTAATGATGTGGATAATAAAAACAGCCACCATGTCTGCAAATGACTCTGTAACGCAATTATCATTTGCGTTACATTATCATTTGGGTACATTTTCTTTGGTCCTCGTCACATCTCTGGGTTTGCTTTTTCCAGTTTGTAAAATGGGGCTGATCGTGTGCTTTCAGAGGCACGTGATTTGCTTGAGGTTGTGTAGAAGTCGTGGCCACCATGTACTGAGGACTCATATGACCAGGCACTCCTGTTAGTCACGTGGAGTTTCAATTTCTCACTTGCAATATTGGGATAGAAAACCTACCTTCACTGACTTGCCAGAAAAATAAGCAATGAAGTGTGAAGAAATGTTAAAAGATTTGCCTAACTCACATAGCTAGGAAAAAAGCAGAGTTGGAGTCCAAATCTTTTCCATCTACAAGTATGATATCTACTCTCAGTCCAGTCATACTGCTATGCTCTTCTGGAATCAAGGAAATATAAGCTTAATTCAACTATTATTATTATTGTTATTATTTAAGGTACTAGTCTTAAACATTTAATAAGGAAGATGAATAAAAAAAGATAGTTTAAAAGTATGACTACATATAACGTTTTTCCCCCTTGAAGGGACCTATTTTATTTTAATTTTTGCTATGAAATACATTTTTTTTTTTTTTTTTTTTGGCTGTGTTGGGTCTTCGTTGCTGCATGCGGGCTTTCTCTATTTGCAGCGAGCAGGGGCTGCTCTTCATTGTGGTGTGTGGGCTTCTCATTGTGGTGGCTTCTCTTGTTGTGGAGCACGGGCTCTAGGTGTACGGGCTTTAGTAGTTGCAGCACACGGGCTCAGTAGTTGTGGCACGCAGGCCCTAGAGCACACAGGCTTCCGTAGTTGCGTTGTGCGGGCTCTAGGGTGCGTGGGCTTCAGTAGTTGTGTTGCGTGGGCTCAGTAGCTGTGGCTTGTGGGCTCTAGAGCTCAGGCTCAGTAGTTGTGACGCACGGGCTTAGTTGCTCCACCACATGTGGGATCTTCCCCGACCAGGGATAGAACCCGTGTCCCTTGCATTGGCAGGCGGATTCTTAACCACTGCGTTTTTTATTTTTTCAAATTTTTATTTTATATTAGAGTATATTTGATTAACAATGTTGTGTTAGTTTCAGGTGTACAGCAAAATGATTCGGTTATACATATACATGTATCTATTCTTTTTCAAATTCTTTTCCCATTTAGGTCAATACAGAGTATTGAGCAGAGTTCCCTGTGCTATACAGTAGGTCTTTGTTGGTTATCTATTTTAAATATAAGTGTGTACATGTCAATCCCAAACTACCAATCTATCTCTTCCCCCCACCCTTCCTCCTGGCAACCATAAGTTCATTCTCTAAGACTATGAGTCTATTTCTGTTTTGTAAATAAGTTCATTTGCATCTTTTTTTTTTAGATTCTCTATATAAGCGATATCATATGATATTTGTTTTTGTCTGTCTGACTTACTCCACTTAGTATGATAATCTCTAGGTTCATCCATGTTGCTGCAAATAGCATTATTTCATTCTTTTTAATGGCTGAGTAATATTCCGTTGTATATAGACTAAACATAACTTTGGATTCTAAGTCAGATGTTGTACCCATCGTATGGTTAAGAGTACAGACTTGTAATTAGCTATGTAACTTGGACAAGTATCTTCACCTCTGTGCCACTTAATGTCCACATTTGTAAAAATGGGCAAACAATACCAGCTAACTGTCGGTGCTAGCATAAGAAGAATTTAAGATAACTTCAGTGCTTACAGAGTGCTTGGCACATAATGTTTCTAACTGTTACCATACTTCTGCCTTCTGAGCATATAACAGATATATTTTTTAAAAACCTAAACCTCAGACCATGATGAGCAAACTGGCAACCACAGGGCAAATTCCAGCTCCCAGATCTTCATAATTTTTAAAAAATGGATCAGAGGTTTAATATCAGGTGATTTCTTATAAAAATATAGATTTTGACATCTTTTACGAAAAAGGAACTTCTGGTCCCAGTAGATATTTGAGTTTGCAACCCTGGCCCTAGGTCTTGACCATGAGTTAATTTCCCATTATCTTGTGAACTTGAGATACTAGGTCCTGTCATCTCTGTGTGATAGAAGGTCCCGCAAAGATTTCACAATTGAGAGCAGCTGTCTTTAGGAAATATTCTTCCAACCCTCTGAGGTCTTTTTTTTTTTTTTATATTGGAGTATAGTTGATTTACAATGTTGTGTTAGTTTCAGGTGTACAGCAAAGTGATTCAATTATACATATACATGTATCTATTCTTTTTCAGATTGTTTACCCATATAGGTTATTACAGAGTATTGAGTAGAGTTCCTTGTGCTATACAGTAGGTCCTTGTTGGTTATCTACTTTATATATAGTAGTGTGTGTGTGTGTGTTAATCCCAAGCTCCTAATTTGTGTGTGTGTGTGTTTACATATTTATTTTTTTAACATCTTTATTGGAGTATAATTTCTTGACAATGGTGTGTTAGTTTCTGCTTTATAACAAAGTGAATCAGCTATACATATACATATATCCCCATATCTCCTCCCTCTTGCGTCTCCGTCTCACCCTCCCTATCCCACCCCTCAAGGTGGACACAAAACACCGCCAAGCTCCTAATTTATCCCTCCCTGCCACATTTCCCCTTTGGTAACCATAAGTTTGTTTTCTAAATCTGCATGATTGTTTTATAAATAAGTTCATTTGTATAATTTTTTAAAAATTAGATTCCCCATATGAGTGATATCATATGATATTTGTCTTTCTCTGTCTGACTTACTTCACGTAGTATGATAATCTCTAGGTCCATCCATGTTGCTGCAAATAGCATTATTTCATTCATTTTTATGGCTGAATAGTATTCCATTGTATATATGTACCACATCTCCTTTATCCGTTCCTCTGTCGATGGACACTTAGGTTGCTTCCATGTCTTGGCTATTGTAAATAGTGCTGCAATGAATATTGGGGTGCATGTATCTTTTCGAACCATGGTTTTCTCTGGATAAATGTCCAGGAGTGGGATTGCTGGATCATATGGTAGTTCTATTTTTAGTTTTTTAAGGAACCTCCATACTGTTCTCCATAGTGGCTGCACCAATTTACATTCCCATTAACAGTGTAGAAGGATTCCCTGTTCTCCACAGCCTCTCCAGCATTTATTGTTTGTAGACTTTTCGATGATGGCCATTCTGACCAGTGCGAGCTGATACCTCATTGTAGTTTTGATTTGCATTTCTCCCATAATTCGTGATGTTGAGCATCTTTTCAGCCATCTGTATGTCTTCTTTGGAGAAATGTCTATTTAGATCATCTGCCCATTTTTTGATTGGGTTGTTTCTTTTATTTCAGAAGATGAGATTAGGAACAGCAAATCAAATTGGACTATTGTTAGGGTAGTTTGGAGCTCAACAATGAATCAAGGCCCTAAAATCACCCTGTAATTACACCTAAGGCATAGGAATTGAACTTTCTGGTTAAAAAAGTTTAAGTCTCATTTTGAGACTTTTTATTCAGTCCTAATTTTTTAGGTGGATATGTTTATTTCTTTTCTATCAAGCATTTGAGCAGCAAACATCTTTTCCATTTCTTTAGAAAAGGTATATTTTCTTTAGAGAGGTATATTTAGCTTGCAAGTGTTTAGTTTTAGAGCAACATGGTTTCATTAGTTTTGCCACGAGGCCTTTGATCCATCTCTAAGCAGATGTATACAAACCAAGTTCTGTGGCTAGAAAATTACCAAATTGGAAGGTGGGTGTCTCTCAGGGCTTCTGCCCCGGGCAACCAGAACTAAGTCCAAATGATTCCTCATAAGAAATATGTGTTTTACTACTTGCTAACAAGCAGCCATTTTTTCTTGTTGCTGTTTCTCTGTCCAGTTTTCTTCATAATCACAAAGCCATTCCGGTAGGTTTTCACAGTTCTGTTTGTAATTTAAGGTTTGCTGTTAAACATACCTTATCTGCAGGAAAACCACAACAAAGAATGAGACAAGAAGTGACAGAAAGTGCAAAGCAGGATCACAGAGTTCCTTCTGACTTTCATCTTTAGAACCTGAATGTCCCCTGTCATTGTCTGTGTTGATCAAATTGACCAGATAATGGCCACATTGTCACCGAACGCTGTGCCAGCCTGAAGCTGAGAATTTTTATTTGGGCTTTGCTTAATTGAAGCATAACTCCTTATCTCACTCATCTCCATTATTTAGTGCTGATTAAAACTACATCTTTGGACTGTTGACCAGGTCCACACATTTTCCTGATGATTAGGAGCTATTTTTGAGAAATGGAAGGGTGGCCTCAATTGGTGATGGAGCTCTGCAAAATCGGTCAGGTTCGTCATCGATTTTCTTACAAGTACAGGGAATTCTCAGGGGGTCCAGTGGTTAGGACTCCTCTTTCTCTCTGCCGAGGGCTTGGGTTCAATCCCTGGTCGGGGAACTAAGATCCCACAAGCCGTGGGGCACGGCCAGAAAACAAACTAAGAAACAAACAAAAACAGCTGGATTGTCCTTGCAAATACAGACAGCTCCTCGGGGGAAAAAAACAAACACACAAACAATCAAAATGTAAGGATAAATTATTGGATAGATCTAGTAAAATTATAAAAACATAAAGTCTTCCCCAGGTTCAACTGGATATGTACGGTTTTATAAAATAATTTTCCCTACTATATAAATAGGGTAAAAACTATAATAAGATCTCTATAAATACAAAATTGTAGTTTCACCACAATGCAGTAAGGTCACATTTGCTTAGCTATTGTTTTTACAAAGTCTTACTTTATGTATACATTCTACTTACAGATTCCATGAAAGCTTCAATTGATGTCCTAAGAATGTGACTTGTCTGAAAATATTCCAGAGGGAAACATGTATGATTAATTGGTCATGCCTTGCTTGTATTTTTTAAAGGAGTTATAGTTTCATTCAAAACTTGCAACTATTTTAGGAGATGTTTAAAAATCCAATCCAGTAACCTCGTATTATGTCTATTTTATCTTTTCAAAGAATTTGGGCTAATGACTTTAATATTTAAATTGTACTTTATTGCTCTCAGGAGAACATCATCAAATTTCAGGTCGGTTTTTATCGCATGCTCATGCCTTTCCAAAATCGAGAGAACACAGTGACTTTAAAAACTGAAAATCACAATAAGCGATAAATTACATTTTCCAAAACCAGGCTATATATCAACATCCAAGTAATCCATGGCCTTCTTCTTTAAAGGAAGTTAAATAAAGTTCATATGCCTTTCCATGCAACTATGAATTGAACCAAAATGAATACTTTTGGAGCCAAAAATATGTTCAGTCCAATACGAAATGTTGAATGTGTTTCACAATCCTGTGGGATGATAAAAGTGGGAACCTACCAAAATGGAAAGTGCTGTTCTATCCACAGAAAGTATAAGTCTGTGAAAGAAAGCACTTTCTCTCTTGGCCGCTTAAAATTACGGCACGTTCACTGAGCTCGTATTATAGTGTAAAATTCAGCAGAAGGGTGTGTTTGCCAGAACACATGAGGATGGCAGTGTAAGGATAATGTCCCTTTTTATATCTCATTCATTTATTTTAATCAGATCCTCCCAATATCTTAGCTAAGTCTTATCTTCAACTACTTTGGCATGTGTTGATTTAGGTAGCTACCTTCAAAGCAGTATTCCTCTGTTTATTTTCTCTTGACGTCTGATAAAAGAAAACTGGACTTTTCTTGAGTGCCCATTTGTGCCCAGCCCTATATAGACATTGGAGATGTACCAATGGTTAAGACATAAATCATGTCACCAAATCATTATAGTCTCAGGTCTTTAAGAAATGTAAAGAGCGAGTTTTGGTAGGTTGATCCTTCTTTTTGGAAGCAACGTGGGTTTGAACAGGGAACATCTCTATACATAGTTGGTGATACAGGTCACTCAGATACTACTCTGTCACTTTGCATGAGTCACTTAAACTAGCTGAGGCCCAGTCTTCTCATTTGGGAAATGATTTCCCCAGACTAAACTAATATCTCCTACCCTGTCCTGTGACACTGTCTTGAAGCACTTCTAAGCACCTGAAACCCTATATTGCCGAAAGAAGACTTAACTCCTCTTCGTAGATTCCACAATTGGCATAATATCTGGAACATCTTCGTCACTCAAAAACAAAAATTTACTGAATGAATGACATCCAATGATAAAATTCATTCATTCATTTAAAGAGTATAAGGACTTCCCTGGTGGCACAGTGGATAAGACTCCGCGTTTACAATGTAGGGCGCCCAGGTTTGATCCCTGGTCAGGGAACTAGATCCCACGTGCATGCCGTGACTAAGAGTTTGCGTGCCACAACTAAGGAGCCCACGAGCCGCAACTAAGGAGCCCACCTGCAACTAAGACCTGGTGCAACCAAATAAATAAATAAATAAATATTAAAAATAAAATAAATAAATAGTAGAATCTTCTTTCCAAGTTGAAAAATCATACATGGAGACAATAAATGAAGTGTAAGGAGACTTTCTCTGACCAAAGTCAAGCGTGACAGGGCCCGGAGGCCAGCCTCTTCTCTCCATTTCTGCCTTTCTGTCCCAAACCACAGTCGTAACCTGAAGTCCTCTGAAAGGCTTAGACTTCTGCGGTACACATTTTAAAAACCACTGGATTTTGTCATCTCTTAGGACTAGTCCTAGAATTGTCCAGTTGAAAGTTAAGTACAGTAAAGGGCATTTACATATTGAAATTTGATCTCCTCAGTTGCATTTGAGGAATCGATCTGCTTTCTAAAAGGCTTGCCTTTCCCAAAGTGAATAATTTACACAATAAGAACTTGCTGACCAGTTAGCTCACAGTTGATTTACCTTAAATCTGGGAGAACAGCAACGTGCCCTCCCAGGGTGGTGGGCTTAACAGATCTTTTCACTTATTTCTGGGTGTTTTCTAGTGCAAGGCAGGGGTAATGCAGTCCTGGGACAGACAGACTGCTGTCAGTTAACCTCAAGAAATAAGTGCATGGCCTGACACAAAAGTGTCTTCTGCTTCTGGTTATTTTTAATGTCAAAACTTCACAGAATGTCTTCATAGGGAAGCTCAGTTTAAATGGGAAACAGATTTTCACTTTTATCCCCAAGTCATGTGCCTGCCCGATTTTCAAATACAGTCTCTGTTACAAACCTTCATTCTTCTCGGAACCCGGATTCTACATGGTCCAACATTAGCAACAGGTGGATGTCAATTTAGACTGAGCTGGCCCCTTTATTTCCTCAGTGGCCAAGAGGAAATTCCTAAGGGTAATCAAGGATTTATATGATTGTCTGAGGTCTTAAATTTTTAGGCATTATTTAAGTCCATCAATCAACTTTTTATTTTGAAGTACAGACATACATATACATGTAAATGACTTGGAGAAATGGAGCTAATGTTCATGACCCTGTATCATATTTCTGCATTGCCCAGGGGAAAATGACTCACACACGTGCACACCCCAGCACAAAAAGAAATCAGTATTGATTTGGCAACCATATACTTTCTGAGATCACTACAGACACAGTTATTATAAACTAGATAATTTCCACATCTTTCTTTATTTCAGCTTATCCCCTACAACATGAGTCTGGCATAGAGTCTAAGGAATTTCTCATTGAACTAGTGCACTCATTAGTCATCTGAAAGATTTAAAAGTCAGCTTATATTTCAATAGTCTTCAGGATACTATGCATAGACCTACCGTATTTATTTTACTGGGTTTGGGAACACAAGAAAAACTAAATCTTCTGCACATAGCTAAATTTGTGTGTGTGTGCACGTGTGTGTGTGTGTATGTGTGTGTCTTGTACAAGGCATTAAATTTTGAAGTGGTAGAAATGTGAAAACTGAAGTTCAGAGTTGAAATTTACACATGCCTTCGTTGAAAAATAATCATTTAATCTGAAGTAGACGTCTATATGCTGGGCGTTTTGAGTATGGCTGAAAATTTACTGTTTTTCCGTTTTGAGATTGAGCTATAGGTAACGTAAGGTCACTGGTTTTGTCCTTTGTATAACTGCAGTGCCAAAGGCCCTTTTAAGATATAATTTTAGGGAGCCTTGGCAGTGAGAATGAAAAACACAAAAATTCTCTTTTTTTTTCATGACTAGTGAAGGTGTCCACTTAGAGATGATACATTCTTTAGAAGTGACTGAAGATCAGCTTTTTTGCTAGCTGATGCACCCTCTCACACTCTCTCTCTCCCTCCCCCCTTCTCCCCACCTCCCCCTTCCCCCTCTCGTGTCCCTCCCCCCCTTTTCTTCTTCCTCTCCTTTATTCTCTTTCTCTGTCTCTGTCTCTCTCTGTCTCTGTTTCTCTATCTGTCTCTCTCTCACACACAACAGTGAATGAGTCATATTCTCCATCAAACTGTCATGCAGTTGGAGGGTAGGTGAGGAAATTCATCATGAGTGTTTCATTTATAAAGTAACTTCATCTCCGTCTGATAAACAGTGAGTCAGGACGACATGATAACACAGGTTGCTAGTCTAGGACCGAAATATGATCCCCTGTGTTTTTACAGCATTCCTTTTAAAAAAAAAAAAAAAAAGTCTTAAAAATGAAAGCCCTCCTTTATGTTAAGGAGTTTTTTTCTCTCTCTGTTAAGAGGCAAAAGGGGATGTTTAACTCTTTGAAAACGCTTTCCCAGTTAATCGTGTACCAGGAGAGAGTCCTGCAGCTGACAAATACAGCAGCCTTTGTAATGACAGTAAGTGAGAAATAGGTTAACCACAGGCCAGTTTCAAGGCAGAAAAAGACATCTAAAGAAAATTACTATAATAAACAACTTCCTCCGCTCTTTGGCAAAAGGAGATGATGGGGTGGCGGGGGACCAGGTGGACAGGCACATTGATCACTGAGTTGACAGCGTGCAAGCATTACTGACAGAGACTTACCTTCTCAGCCAGCTCCTTCCTCGTGACCCTGCTGTCTGCATCCCCCGCCCCCCGCAAGGGGAAGGGGCTGAAATGAGTAAAGATGTGCCTCACGATAAAATCAGTGTAAGGGAAAGGAGATTATCCAAGGAGCGGGGATGGAGTGAAGACACAAAACACAAAAGAGGCAAAGAAGTAATGGAGAATAAATTCAGAACAGATGATAGGAAACTCCAGACTCCAGAGGACGATTCAGATGTGCTTTCGTGATGCCACATCATTTGTCTAGAGATTGCCATTTGCTATTTGAAGTGCAGGCCTCCAGTTAATTCATGGCAAATACTTCTGTGACAGGTCGGAGAACACTATTTCTCTTCACTAAACTCTGAGGAATGTTGATGAGTTGAATTAGAACTGTAGTCGGGGTTCAATGTGTCAGCCCACACCTTTGAAGCTGCCTCACAGATGTACTTCCAAGGCCCCGATTGGGGTCTTTGTGGTGCTGTGTCTTGTCAAATCCAACTCACTCACACCTAATAGCAGTGGTGATACCTGGTCATGTTTTTCAGGCTTTGAAGCAAACAAGAAGGCAAGGACAACTGGCTGATTTTTTCACATCACGAGGCTTCCAAAAAATCACAGGATTATACAAAAACAGGCATTCACACTACAAAACTATCCCTCCCCTGACTTAGCCAACACGTAACGTACGGTGAAATTCATCATTTATCGGAAGGGGTCAATCTATAAAGTAGGTTGTATTTCAGCGGTTAAAACAATGATGAAATCCAACAGTTCTATAAATGCAGGGGAAAATGGATTGAGGAGATTAAACATCATGTATCCTTAAGTCAGATATTAGCGTGTTCAAGAAACAACATTTTCAGGTTGGAACCCGATAGCACAATGTAAATGTTATAGCGTGCTCCTGGATCCCGGTGAGAACGTCTTTTCAACAGTTCATCCAGTTTTTAGAACTTTAAATTAGAATCCTAGATGTGACATTTCAGAGCTGGAGATGCAGTGTCCCAAGAGTTAAGATGTCCAGTTTGGGAGTCAGACAATATCAGAGACGTGAGTTCCCAGTGTTGCTACTTACTAGCTACGTGGCCTTGTGTATTGGTGCATTCATCTACAGTACTAAGATATTAACAGCACTGTGCCTTCCTCCTAGTATTGTTATCAGCTTTATTTTTTTTTAATATTTATTTATTTGGTTGCCTCAGGTCTTCGTTGGGGCAGGCGGGCTCCCTAGTTGCGGCTCGCCGGCTCCTTAGTTGCGGCATGCATGTGGGATCTAGTTCCTGGACCAGGGATCAAACCCGGGCCCCCTGCTTTGGCAGTGCAGAGTCTTATCCACTGTGCCACCAGGGAAGTCCCGAGTTTTGTTATCAGCTTTAAATGAGATAATGCTTGTACAGTGCTTTGCCTGGCATAACACACTAAGTATTGCTGCTGTTATTTTTTTAAAGCGATCAAGTACATTACTGAAGACAAGAAACAAGCTTCCAAGCATGCACTAAATAAAAAGTCGGTCTTCAGAACCTATGCATAACTCTTTAGTTTCCATGGGAGAATTAGGACAACTTCCTTAAAAGGAAAAATGGGCCTTAAGTAATGAAACAAAAATGAAGCTGATTGAAGGCATTTATAGTTTGCACATTAAAAATTAAAAGTGGGAGTGACAGAAAGCAAGCTGTTTACCCAGGATTGTTCAATGTGTCCTTTGTTTTGACTTCGTGTGCCCCAAGCGGAACCTGCATCCCCCTTTCTTCAGAGGGCAGTTGGTAGAGTCCAGCCCCCGTCTGTGGTTTTCCAACTTAAGAAGCTGTAAATTTTATAGCTCCGCACCCTGCGGTCAGAGCTGCTGAGTGCTGTGTCTGAAGTCAGGTGGTTGGTGTGTTAAAGGTAGACACTGAACAGTTCTACTGAGGACCTGGAAGCATTTATGGAGGTTGCTTGCCAACTGTAAGTTAGAGACCCAGTGCCAGTTGGCTGCAAAATCCTCTGGACTAAGTCCAGTTAAGTAGACTGAATTGCTGGCAGTCTTTCCAAACTTGTGCGTTTCACAGCTGGGCTATACAGTCCGACGCGCAGCACGGGGCGTTATTGTGATGTTGTGCTACGATGGGGGGTGGGGGAGGGTTGTGGCACCCATGTGACCTGGAGGGCCTTTGTGTTCTCCACTAGTGCTGAAAAAAGTTATTGACTGCGCTTGACAGGGTCACTGAAAATATTTCTAAATAGATGTGAGTGATGGGAATTAGCATTTTCAGATGACGTATTGTTTCAGATGTGTTCGTTCCTCGGCATCCACAGAGGCAGTTAGAATCTTAGCTGTGCGGTTATCACACATCGTCCCACGGTCCTGCTGCTTCCGAGCTTCGGGTGGGTCGCACTGTCTGTGGTCAAGGTGACGGTCATGGTCACACTGAGGTACTTAGGTGTAGCCAAGCCTGCCAAATGAGTGGGTGTCATCTCCACTTAGAGGAGTGGGCAAAGTCTTTGTTAGACGACAGGACCCTTTAGAATTTGGAACATTTTTAATTGTGTCTCAAAACTGATGCAGGTGAGAAAACCTCAGCCTTAAGGTTGGGCAGAGGTGGCTTCATGGACATGGAACCCGCAAAGTCACAGGGGACCTTGGACCCAGAAGTGCCTTATGTTTGGTTTACTGTTCTGTTGTCACCAGCTTGAAATCCTTAATCTTTTTTTTTTTTTTTTGCGGTACGTGGGCCTCTCTCTCTTGTGGCCTCTCCCGTTGCGGAGCACAGGCTCCAGACGTGCAGGCTCAGCGGCCATGGCTTACGGGCCCAGCCGCTCTGTGACATGTGGGATCCTCCCAGACTGGGGCACGAACCCGTGTCCCCTGCAGCGGCAGGTGGACTCTCAACCACTGCACCACCAGGGAAGCCCCTTAATCATTTTTTTTAAACGAGGGGCCTTGCATTTCCATTTTCCTCTGGGCCTCGCAAATTATGTAGCCATTCCTGAGGGCGGGATTGACTTTTTTTTTTTTTTTTAAACAAAGTCCAGTCTTTCTTCAGAATGGGGTAAAGAAGGGACATAGAGATTCTTTCAGCCAGACAATCAGTCTATTTCCAAAGGATTGGCTATTGCAAGCATCAGACAGTAAAAGATAAGACAACTGCTGTGTATTCCATTCTTGGTTACTTTGTTTCTCATACAGGATTAGAAAAAGGGCAGAGAATGCCTAAATTATCATAGAGAAGCAAATAATGTAATTGGCAAATACTCATCTTTTATGTATTTGATCTTGGTGTCTATTTGTTTAAATAATTACTTTCTTTAAGAAGGCTTTATGAGCTGATGTTAAAGTAAATTCTAAAGTCAGCTTTCTGCTGGTTTATACAAATATTGTCCTTCAGCCTACGTGATTACACATAGAACTCTCCTGTGACCTTACAGATACATAGACATTATAGTGAAGCCGTGAGTCATTTGATTTCTTTTAAAGTTGAGAGTCTTATTCATTTGTGCATTCAATGAATGCATTAATATGTCCAACAAAAAAATATAAACAATATGTCCTGTAGGCCATTGGCTATAGAACTATACTAGTAATATGACAATAACCAGCTACGACATATGTTATGAGTTAGTCATTTAAAGTTGCATAATTTTGTGCACATTTACAGTAAATCGTGGGAGTTATTTCTCTTCTTGACATGGCTGCATAAGTAAGCTTCTTTTATTACCTTGATAGTATGAAATGGAGTAGTTGCCTTCTTGCTATTAACTACTTTTAGCTCAGACGTTTTACTTTTCAGAGGATCTTTACATATTTTTGCTTCACCTAAGGGAAGGAATGTGGGAAACTCAACATAAAAGTTTGCCCTTGGGCTTCCCTGGTGGCGCAGTGGTTGAGAGTCCATGTGCCGATGCAGGGGACACGGGTTCGTGCCCCGGTCTGGGAAGATCCCACATGCCGCAGAGCGGCTGGGCCCGTGAGCCATGGCCGCTGAGCCTGCGCGTCTGGAGCCTGTGCTCTGCAATGGGAGAGTCCACAACAGTGAGAGGCCCATGTACCGCAAAAAAAAAAAAAAAAAAAAAAAAGTTTGTCCTTTTGGGGGGAATAGAAATCCTCAAAGAAAACAAATTCTTTTGTGGCTTCTTGGTGGGAATCATCACCAAAATACTTGATTAATTAAGTAACAGCTACACAGGTTCCTTAGGTAGTCACGTGATCCCCTCCCCCCAAGTTCACAGTAACATTTGATTTCCCTTGGCAGGTTATATGGCACTTTGTTTTTAACCTCTTAAGTAACCATATTATTTTTAAGTGTGGATGTGTCCATCTCCTCCGCTAGAGACTATGGCTTCTCCTCATCCCTAGAGAGCCATGATCGTAGAAATCCAAAGAGATGATGGCGGTTTAGACAAAGAAAGCAGCAGTAGCCATAGATAAAGTGAGACGTGGTCAGATTTGAGTAATATTGGAAGTAAAGAAAACACCATTTCTTGGTCGATTAGGTGTGGGGTGTGAGGAAAAGAGAGGGGATCAACTTTCTATTTTAGCCTGAACAATTAGGAGGATTGGGTTGCCATTTTGTGAGGCTGGGAAGAACAGCCTTTCAGAGAACAGGGAGGAAAATCCCGAGTTCATTGTTAGACTTTGTTATACCTTTTAAACATTCAAGTAGAGATGCTCAATAGACAGTTACCTATGTGAACGTGGAGGTCAGAGGATGGGCTTCATTTCCAGCTGTCCCATAGGGTAGCCACTGCTCACATGTGGTTCTTTAAGTTTAGATTTCGATTAAATTAAACATAACGTTTTATCCTTCAATCACAATGTATACTAGTGCTCAAGAGCCACATGTGGCTTGTGGCTGCCATATGGAACAACACAGGTTTAGAGTATAATACTTGTCATCATTGAAGAAAGTTCTACTGGAAAGCGCTGGTATAGAGTTACGAATTTGGGAGTGGTCAACCTGTAGATTGCACTTAAACTACAGGACTGGGTGAGATCACCTAGAGGGGTGAGTATAGACAAACAAGAGGTTGAGGGCCTCCCTGGTGGCGCAGTGGTTGAGAGTCCGCCTGCCGATGCAGGGGATACGCGTTCGTGCCCCGGTCTGGGAGGATCCCATATGCCGCGGAGCGGCTGGGCCCGTGAGCCATGGCCGCTGAGCCTGCGCGTCCGGAGCCTGTGCTCCGCAACGGGAGAGGCCACAACGGTGAGAGGCCCGCGTACGGGAAAAAAAAAAAAAAAAAAAAAAAAAAAAAAAAAAAAAAAAAAAAGAGGTTGAGAGGTTGGCAGTCAATTTGACACTGAATCATCAGGAAATAAGCATTCAGCAAAAGAAACTAGGAATGAAGGTTGGTCGGTAAGTAAGGGAGGAAAAGAGCTGAAATGATGGGTTTCTAATGGCGAAAACAGGAGGAAGTGATCAGCTATGTCCAGTGCTTGTGATTGGCTGAGTAAGACAAAGCCGTTGACTGTTGGAAATGACAAGGTGCCCTTGAAAGAGAGGTTTCAGTGATGTGGTGGGGGAGGGATGCCTGAGAAAGAGGGACCATGGGAGAATGAGGAATATGTGGAGATCCAAAGTCAAGATAACGCTTAGAGGGATTTTTGCTATAAAGGGAAACAGTGACTGTGAGCCGGAAGTGTATGTAGCGATGAGATCATTTGTTTTCCTCTTGAGATGAGGGATATAACAGCATGTTCCTGTGCTTCTCGAATGATCCAATAGACAGGGACAGTTCAGTAAGGTTCAGGAGAGAGGGGACGACACTAGCAGTGATGCCCTCAGGTAGGTGAGGGAAGACGGGATCCAGGGCAACAGTGGACAACCCGGCTGAGCATCCTGGGAGGAGCCAGGACAGGACAGCCTGGGTAACAGAAGGCGAGGAGGAATGTGTGGGTCCAGAGGCAGAAACACATTCGATGGGAGAGATTGCCTACGTTCTCTTCTTGACGGTAGCATCCATGATATTTTATGGATTGCTTTACTGGAAGCCTAGGGAAACTTGACATCTTGGTTGTTTTTGTTTGTTTAATAGTGATGACACTTTGACCTTCACAGTCCTTTTTTTTTCTCCCTCTCTTTTTTTTTTTTTTTTTTTTTTGCGGTACGTGGGCCTCTCACTGCTGTGGCCTCCCCCGTTGCGGAGCACAGGCTCCGGATGCACAGGCTCAGCGGCCATGGCTCACAGGCCCAGCCGCTCCGCAGCACGCGGGATCCTCCCAGACCGGGGCACGAACCCGTGTCCCCTGCATCGGCAGGCGGACTCTGAACCACTGCGCCACCAGGGAAGCCCTCTCCCTCTCTTAAATGCACCCTGCTATTCACAGCAACATCTTAAAATTTTTACAGTGAAACCACATGCCAGGTATGGCCTAGGTTCTAGAATCTGTCTAAAAGGTAAAAGTAGAATATATTTCAAATGCTCATTGAAAATGTGCTAAACCACCTTCAATCACCAGAACGTAAATCCTTGACATTCAAAAGGCAAGAACTAAAGTTATTTTTTATTTTCTTTGCATTTCCACTGGGGATCCCTCTCCCCTGCGGCAGTGGAAGTCAGGATCTAGTCTGAATGTGGGGTGGGGTGGTACTAGGAAGCAGAGCCAAGTGAGTGGATTTCTGTCTCTATCACGCTTGCCCTTGAACTTGTCTATCTTCTGTGCATGCGTGATGCAACTCCGTTGTATTGTAATATCATCCTGATCTTGAGCCTTAGCTCACTATAACTCTGATACATCTCACCTGTATTTTACTGCCAGGCTTGCACACGTGGTGTGCTGCGTTATTTTCTTCCCTACAAGATCTCTGCATTACTACTGCGTAAAGAAAATAGCAACCAAAAGTGTTACATTTGAGATATCACTTTAAGTCAAGGAGAAATTGAGTTGAAATATCCATGAGCATCAGTATTACCTTCTGAATGTGAAATTCCTCTCAAAATTCTAGCTTGATTGTGAACAAAGCTCTAAAGTGTCTCTGTTCACATAATATCACATGAAGACATTAACAAAAACACTGCAAAACATCTCAAATAAGGAAAGCATTCTATTTATTCAGAATATATGAAATGTTATAACATAACTGAACACATGATTCCAAGAACAGTTTGTATCACTTAGCTGCAAAAATAAAAGCAAAGACTAGAAAGATCCTCGGAATTCAAAGACTCCTAAGACCTTGGTTTTGAGAAGGTTTTCACTGGTGACTAATGAGAATTAGGCATTTGTTGATTTTAATGGTACAACCTGTTGTGTTTTGTTTGCTTTCTGTTTTGGATGGGGGTGAGGGAAACAAAGACCCATCTATTGACAATTTGGTTGTTTCTGGGAGCCACCAGGATTTGTTTTGTTGGATGACAAATGGTGACTACACCATGGAATCTTCAGAGCAAGCCATAATACTTCTGGAGACATTTAAGCTAATAGCAGAGTGGGAACCACTTTGTAGTATCCTAAGGAGCGGTCTGGTGTAAGGAGGTCCTTGAACTAATGCCACCCACCCAACTTTAATTGAGGTGGGATCCCACCAGACAGAGACAGAGACAGGAGTTCCTTTTTTTTTTTTTTTTTTTCTTTTGCGGTACGTGGGCCTCTCACTGTTGTGGCCTCTCCCGCTGCGGACCACAGGCTCCAGACGCGCAGGCTCAGCGGCCATGGCTCAGAGGCCCAGCCGCTCCGAGGCATGTGGAATCCTCCTGGACCGGGGCACGAACCCGCATCCCCTGCATCGGCAGGCGGACTCCCAACCACTGTGCCACCAGGGAAGCCCAGGAGTTCCTATTTTTAACTGGAAACCTGCTTTGCTTCTTGGCCATGAATGCCCAGTTCTGGTGGTAACACACGTTTTTCACAAGACACGGGTTGGGAGAAAACCAGCTGTTTGTATTCATGCTTTGAGCTTGAAAGAAAAAACAAAGAGAAGTAGTTAAGAAAAGAGAGGATCAGGGCTTCCCTGGTGGCGCAGTGGTTGAGAGTCCACCTACCGATGCAGGGGACACGGGTTCGTGCCCCGGTCCAGGAAGATCCCACATGCTGCGGAGCGGCTGGGCCCTTGAGCCATGGCCAATGGGCCTGCGCTTCCGGAGCCTGTGCTCCGCGACGGGAGAGGCCACAACAGTGAGAGGCCTGTGTATCGCCAAAAAAAAAAAAAAAAAAAAAAAACGAAAAGAGAGGATCAGGAAGGGAGGCAAATAATGTGTTTGCCTACACCAAAAACCAGGTGATATCCAGACATAGAAAACAAACTTATGGTTACCAAAGGGGAAAGGGGTGGGGGGGAGGGATAAATCAGGAGCTTGGGATGAACAGATACACACGACCATATATAACATAGATGAACAACGAGGCCCTACTGTAGAGCACAGGGCACTCTATTCAGTATCTTGTAATAACCTATAATGGAAAAGAATCTGAAAAAGAATATATATACATAACACACATATGCGCGCACACACACATATATACACACACACACATATAACAGAATCACTTTGCTACACCTGAAAGTAACACAACATTGTAAATCAACTATACTCCAAGAAAAAAAATTAAAAGGTGATATCTTACAGTCTTTAGGCACATTTTGCTGGAGGGCCTAAATTCTATTTTAATCTCATTCACCGGTCACCTGTGTGATCTTGCACAAGTTCATTCTTCTCAGTTTTTTTTTTTTTTGATGAAAAAATAGACACCTACATTATAGAGTTGTTAGAGGACTCTTGAAATAATGCATAGAAAAAGCCCGGCAGAGTGACTGACACCTGGGAAGTGCCAGTAAATGATGGCTCTTATTTTAGTAGTCAGACCTGATAG
This sequence comes from Mesoplodon mirus, assembly GCF_964341445.2. Taxonomy (NCBI): domain Eukaryota; kingdom Metazoa; phylum Chordata; class Mammalia; order Artiodactyla; family Ziphiidae; genus Mesoplodon; species Mesoplodon mirus. The sequence goes on from NC_138995.1 coordinate 10,850,355, forward strand.
TATCAGATTTATCCCAAGTCCTTGCCCTTTTGAGGTCAAATCCATTCCAGTATATATATTACCAACCATGACGTCTGATCATATTTCTTTTTGTCGTATGTGCTCATCCTGGTACACAGTTAACAGACACCTTACTCTTTGGGCAAATTCTCTTTGGAAATCCTATTGGGAATCTGCCTGGATTCTAAGGTTGATGATAGGGATTCTAAGTGGGGTATTCTAAGGTTTTCTGAGTGCTTCCCTTGTGTCTAGCATCTACTGGCATCCAGGAGAGGGATTGTAAGTTGTGGGCCAGGATAAATCATAAAAATCTATATACGCTGATTCAATTTCAACCATTATCTGTGGAGCACCAGTATGTGTTAGTATCATGCTAGGCTTTCAAGTTTAAAGTGAAGGTTGAGACCTCATAGTATAACCTCTCCTTCAACATAAGGTAAAAATCTATTTTCTTGCCTTATTCATTGGATATGCCTAGAACTGAGGGTTGTGGGCTTATAGCAAATGTCCTGTTTCCCTACTGTCTTTCTAAATCACAGTTCTGATGCTCTAGAGGTACACATTTTAAAGTGTCATGGGCAAACTTTAAATCAACATAAAACATACTTGGGAACAATGATGTGAACCAGCTTTGAGGTCAAAATGGCATGCAAATATCTCTAAAATGTTCAGTGAGATTGCTGGAATTCCAGGGTCTGACCTGTATCTTGATCTCTGATTTGTATCTTACACTGTCCAGATTCTGATGCAAGGCAAAAATCCGGGGATATCTTGGAAGTATGCACTTCCCCAGGTCGTGAATGGAACTCAGCCAGCCTCAGAAAGACACAGCCACACCTGGAGCACAGTGCAGTCAGATTGCTCCTTCTCCTGTGGTGGAGGTAGTTGATTTCCTCACCGTCTTCCATGTCTCTCCTCAAACAGGGTCTTTCACTGGTTTGCAGGGTAGAAATAGAGACATAGATGTAGAGCACAGACATGGACACCAAGGGGGCAATAGTGGCGGGTAGGGGGTGGGTGGTGGGATGAATTGGGAGATTGGGATTGACATATATACACTAATCTGTGTAAAATAGATAACTAATAAGAACCTGCCGTATAAAAAAACTAAATTCAGAAATTCAAAAAAACATTACAGCAACAGAAAAAAGAATGAAATTATGTTCTTCTGCTTCAAAGTCATCCATGGCTCCTCTCTGCACCTGGATGAAACCCACGCTCCTCGTTGTGGCTCACTGGACCCCGCATGGTCTGGCCCCCGCCTGCCACCTCAGTTTCCCTTTGTAGAACCCCGCCACCTGCCCTGTTTTCAAAAAAAAAAAAAAAAAAAAAAAAAACAGGCTCTTTCACTCCAGATGTCTTTCCATTGTATGGTTTAAATAAGCAACAAAAGAACTATCTTTATGGGAACTGTCACTGTAAGAAAAAATATATATATATTATTTGTACTCTTCGGGGATTTTCCTACGTAGAAAGGAACCCACTCACACAAATCTCAAGTCAGCCACAACCAGGACTCAAAAGTTACGCATCTGAAACTTACAAGGGAGGGAAATATAAAATATGTGTCCATTTCTTGTAAGGATTGAGTCATTGATGGATTTTGCAGCTCACAGCTTCGTGTCTTTCTGTCCTGACTTTTCTGTTGTTGTCAGCCTCCCAGTGGGACTCAGAGAAGGTAGGGGCAAGACAGTGAAAACACACGCAAGGCAGACTTAAGACAGCGATCTGACCCGTGGAAGCAGTGGCATTCCGCAGGGAAATGGATTAAATCCGAGAAATAGCCCTTGTAAGGAAGGGAAGAACAGCCATCCTCTCAGTGCGTAGACGGGAGGCATTTTATTTAGGTCCCAAATATCACATATTGGCTGGTAAGTCAATCTGTGTCACACTTGCCCTTTGGGAAGAAGAATGAGTCCATAAATAAGTCCATGAAACCAAAGCATGAAGGTTGGTCCCTTACTTCCTCATGCTCAGAGCACCTGGTGACAGCGGGTCTCCCCACTGTGTCCATCCCACTGAGCCAAATGGGGCATCTTGGGACCAGAGACAGAGCAGAAATACAGAAAGGGAAGAAATTCTGTCTTCAGCTGCCCACGCTAGGTAACAAAATATGAGGAAATACTTCTTTTTAAAAATATATATGAAATAATTAAAAGGGAATATATTTTTCATTAATACACATTTTAAAAGCCATATGCTATAAAGAAAATAATCTCCCATAATCTTTTAATCAGCAATAGGCAATGTTAATACTTTGGTCTATATCGTATTCTTTTTCTTAAGCAAACATAAAAACAGATGTGTTTCACATACTCAGACACATGCCACACATGTATCATTTTATGTTCTTTTTGTTCTTTTTTTAACGGAACAGAAACCATAATCTTTATGCTGTTTTTCACGTAGTCTTTGAGCATGAGCAGTTGTTCATGGATCAAATGCTCTTTGAGATCATTTGCAATAAGTTCCTGGTATTCCAGAGAGAGCACAGGTTCCTTGGGAAAGAGAGAGATTCAATCCATTTTCCATTTACAGGGAATAAATACAACCAAGGGGAGGATACTGGACAAGTGCATTATGGGATTCTCCTTTGCCTTGAGTTAGCAACACCTTCGTGTGACTCACAGACCATAACAAGTCGGAAGTCTAAGAGAAGACAAGTCCAAATGAATACGTTCTCCAGAAGCAGACTCTTAACTTTAGGGAGTCCCAATATTTTGATCAGTTCCTCCTGAAAGTAAACCCCCTTCAACCTAATCATTCTAGCGGGAGTGACTTTCCACTGTTGCTCAGATTCCATTTTAAGGAAAAGTCCATGTGAATAAAGACAATGGAAAGAAGAGGCAGCGTTCCTATGTGGGGAGCTGACAAATACAGTTAATCACACACAAAATAAAGTGTATCTTGATGAGAGGCCCTGAAATGAATATTGAAAACAAGGCAGTGGGGTGAACAGACAGAAACAAAAAACCAGAGTCCTTGCGGACAAGTATGAACACATATTTCAGTGAGTTCAACTTTTTGTTTATATATGCACATACTCTCAGGCAAGTGTAGAAGATGCTTCATAAAAAAGCAAAATCTTAGAGTTTCCACACATAATTCCCCCAGGATTTTTCTTTGCACAACATTTTCCATTAGATATGTGCAGTGTGAGTTAAAGCTTGTGGGATACTTCCCTCAAACAGATATTGCCCTGTTTTCAAAATTGTTTTCAGTTTCAAAATATTGCCCTGCCTTTATTACTATATCGTTCTAGAATCCATGGCAGTCCTGAAAACTAAGACGCTACATGTTAAAAAGTATTAAAATATGAAAACTATTATCTTAGGGGCGGCGTGGCATGAGGGTGGAATTCACATGAGTTGTAGATTTTATCAGAAGGAAGTGTTTTCATACAATATTTAGGTTCTGTATCTTCAGTAAAATATCAGAACCCTGGTAAACCCGAAGCTAAACTTGGAAACTAAGTGGAATTGGTTATCTGCAGTTTTCACTTTGTAACTTCTGATGTCTTATTAGGTTACATAAGTGTCAAGGCCATTTGCTTACGGGATCAAAACACTCAAGTCAATTCCTCATTCTGCAATGCAAGAGCCAAGCCAGCAACTGAACCCAAAATGTGCAATGCCTTCTCCTGCCCTGCCTAGTAAGTCATCTGGAAATGTCTTTCTGGTTGCATCTGTACTTGTGTGCCTTTATTGTTGATAGGAGATGGTTGAAGCCACTGTCGATGCCTCTGATCAAAAGTGATTCAGGGCTTCCCTGGTGGCGCAGTGGTTGGGAGTCCGCCTGCCGATGCAGGGGACGCGGGTTCGTGCCCCGATCCCGGAGGATCCCACATGCCGCGGAGCGGCTGGGCCCGCGAGCCATGGCCGCGGAGCCTGTGTGTCCGGAGCCTGTGCTCCGCAACGGGAGAGGCCGCAGCAGTGAGAGGCCTGCGTACAGCAAAAAAAAAAAAAAAAAAAAAAAAAAAAAAAAAGTGATTCAAAGATAGATAGAATACCCCCCACCGCACCCCCCCCAAAAAAATGCAATATAAGAAAGGAGACGAGTTGCAGTTAAAATATATAACTTGAAAAACACAGATTTGCTTCAGACACTCAGACTCTGGCTATGCCAACATAACCTTGGGGTAAAAAAAGGCATAAAGGCATCTTTTTTCAACCGTTTCATAGAGACCCCTCTTCTCTGAACTAAAACAGATATTTAAATAACACAGAATCCTATGTTAGTTAAATTTCTATGTGGTTGTATGCTTAACTTTTATAGAGTCATCCAAGAATTTAAAAATCATATTACTCTGCAACCCAAGAAAGCCCAAATGCAAATTACACAGTAGCAAGACACAAAGTTAAAAGGAAGGGTGTAGGGCCCAAGTGGTAACCCCATTTTTGATGAAGAGACACGGTGGGGAGCTCAGTGGGTTTGCTTTTGGATGGACTTTAGCCACACTACTATTTGAACGCTAATTTTAACTAATGTTCCCGGCCAAATGGAGTCTCTTCTTGTTTGATTTAGCTTCTGCCAAATGTATTTATATAGAGTTGACAGGGTTTCTTCTACAGCACTGTTGTGTTCCCTGCTGTTTCCGATCATCTTAATAAGTAGTGTTTGCTTTGTGGTGATGCGATTATATTGCACAATCTTTTTATATACATACATTTTTTTTTCCTTGTAAATAGTGTATTTGTCATAATCGTTTGGGGCTTCAGCTCCCCACCAATCCCCTAGGCCCAATTGTCAACTCAGTTTTTCCCTTAGAGTTTGGAACCAGCTGTATCCTGAACACAAAAAGGAGAAAGACATGTGGGGGACTTCCATGGAATTTTCTCCCTTGCTAAGAAATGTCTGGCTCTAAAAATATCCCGTGGCTCTAGGACGTGATAACCAGACAGTGTTACCGATCCTTGTGAAATAATCTCTCCCTTAGATGGGGGTGTGTGTGCGCATGCGCATGTGTGCGCGCACATGTGTGTGGACGTTTAGGTGCTTGTAGGGATTGTCAGTACTCTTGAATGGCAAGCTAATATTTTCTTATTTTAAGCCTCCTTTCCATCATTGTTTATCTCCACCAAGAAAAGAAAGGAACCCCATTCGTATGTACATCCATGAAAAGGGAGAGAGAGCGTTGGTCATGCTTAACTCCCAGAACTTTCCTGCTGGCTCCACGTAGAAATGATATTCGGTGCAGTAACAAGTTTGCTGGCTCTTTAAAAGTAGAACAGCCCCTGCAGTGGCTCTACAGAGTTGGAGTGAAATGGGCAGTATCTTTTGCTTCTTTTCCCTTTTATGCCACCCTATTTTTTGGGGGGGGGGGCCTCGCAGTGAGAGGCATGCAGGATCTTAGTTCCCTGACCGGGGATCAAACCTGCGAAGTCCTAACCACTGGACTTCCACGGAATTCCCTGCAACCCTATTATTTATCTCAGTATTTCCTGTTGAATAATGGGACCTTTTAGGGACTATTCTTCCACAGAGATATACTAGAAATAAGGGCTTAGACTATTAGAGTTCTAAGGACAAAGGAGTTCATCTGATCTAACTCCATTATTTTCCCATGTAATGACCATGTTATGTGCCCTACGGTACGCCAGGTCCTCAGCTGAGGGCTGGAAGATGGAGATGAATAGTTTTTAGTTCCTGCCAGCAATGAACCCACCACCGAATGGAAGAGGTGGATGTGTAAACAGATAATTGAGATGCAGTGAGATATGTGCTATAAAAATGATAAATATAAAAAAGCAGTAAGAGGACTTCCCTGGTGGTCCAGCGGTTAGGACTCTGCGCAAGGCATGAGACACGGCCAAAAAAAAGGCAATAAGGGAGAAAATGGAAAGCGGAGGAATCAGGTCTGTGAGGTCGGGGTTGATTAAAACTAATAATTTCATGATAATATATATCTTTTCTTTGCATCTTACTGTAAGATAAAATGATTATACACATATAAGGAATTCTTTTATTTGGTATCATCTCTCTTTAACTAAGATAACATGGATCATGCAATGTTTTAGAATACTTAGAATCCTAGAACTCATGTACTAAATTCTCTGGACTAACAGAAAGGTCTTTAACCTCACACCTCAGGCTTGTGGGGGGCAGGGGAAACCAAAGCCAAAATCATAGGACTAGGAAGATGCAGAAATGCAGAGGTGTTACAAAAACACATTTGGTCTCAGTGATGTTTTTATGCTTTCAAATGATACTTAGAATATTTGTAAACCTAGAGCAGTTTTAGACATTGACGCTTTGAAACGTATCATGATCCTATCTGGTGGATCTTTTTAATGCTAGGCCTTCAAATCAGAGAATTTCAGTTAATCAGAGGCAGTTGTTGACAAGGATTCTTGGTTACAGTTGATCATTCTTCAGTGTACACCAAGTCTCAAACAGCTGTGAAAAACAAAAAAGTGACCTGGCAATCTTTAAATAAAGAACTCGAGATTATATCTCTAACCCATCAGTAAAGTTTAAGGCTAACCAGAAAAAGTAGTTGGAGGAACCACCTACTTAGAAATATTCTTTGTAAGACCCTCTCTGAATGCACCCCTCTCTCTTTCAGATGCTCGCACGCACACACGCACACACACACACCCCTCTCTCTCCCCATCACTGACCCCTTGCTTCATTAGTCTCATTATTGTACTTTTATTAACTTCTTTGTAGCAATTATCAGAAAGTATCTTCTTTGTTCACATAGCCACCTCTTCCATAGGCTTCTTAATGGGAAAAGCATTACTTCATTCATTTTTTCCAACCCTAATGCCTAGGAGATCCCATGGCACAGGGTTTAAGATCCCAATTGGCTGAATGAATGAATCGCTCACATTTCCAAATGGCACCTGTTTCTTTGCCTGCAGAGGACAGGAACGTATTTTTCCCTAGAATTATGTGGTGATTAAATGTGATTCCCTACAAATGGACCACGTTCACATAGGCTTGAAAATCTATAAAAGCAGAATGAGTATGAATTGGCCATATTGGTTCTACAGTTGACCTGAGGCTTTCATCAGGTGGTTAATCTTTCACGGTAACTGCTTTGGAATTGATGATCCATAGTCTTAGCTTCACCAGAAGTAATTTTGTCTTTCACTGAAAGCTGGAAGCCAGGCGAATGGAGCGTGTGCAGCAGGTCATGTGCGGGGGGCCAGCAGAGCCGGAAGGTCCAGTGTGTCCAGAAGAAGCCCTTCCAAAAGGAGGAAGCGGTAGTGCATTCTCTCTGCCCAGTGAGCACACCCACTCAGGTTCAAGTCTGCAACAGTCATGCCTGCCCTCCAGAATGGAGCCCTGGGCCCTGGTCTCAGGTAAGTGGGAAAGGCTTGGAGTCATTGGTCTCGTTCCCCATGGAAAAGGAAGGTGACAAAAATATGGGTGGTATCTTTTTTCCCCTAAGAGTGTCTCAGCTGTTGATACCTTTGTGGGAATCACACTGACTTAATGTGAAATGGGGCATTTTAATTAGCATTTGGAGTGATGCTTATGCAGCCGGAAGTGAGACCCCCCCCCCACCCTGTACCACAGCTTAGAATACTTCAAAGTCTAATCTCCTAAAAAATTAGAATATGGAGGCCATTTAGGCTAGACTAGTGAGTGTTGGAGGATTGGCAGATGAAACTGGCTACTGAATTCTCCAAAGCAAAAGGAAAATAGCAAGAACTAGGCATAGAAAGGGTATTTAATTTAACTCTTGCTTCAAGGGCGAGAGGTGCGGTTGTTAGACTTCAGAGAGGAGTTGGGCGTGAAGTTGGCTCTTGCCATGAACTCCCAATGAAAGGTACAAACTCATGAAGTTGGAAGAGCCCTAGAACTGCCTGACATTCACAACTCAGAGGGTCTCAGCTGGAGGCAGTTTGCCCCCCAGGGGAATTTGGCCGTGGAGACATTTTGATCGTCACAGCTCTGGAGGATGGTGCTACTGGCATCTGGCTGGTAGAGGGAAACACCCTACAATGCACAGGGCATTGTAAAAAATGTCTGCCCCCCCCCCAAAATTATCTGGTCCAAAATGTGCCAAGAACCCTGGTACACAGCATCCTTGCAGGTAAGAGCCCAGCCTCTGCCAAACCATGGATGGCAAGCCAGTTTTAGGGATTAATGCAAAGAAAATGCAGAGGTTTCATCACCTGAACTATGAAGCCAGGTAGGAGCCCCTGACCACATTTCTACCGAGTTTCTGCATAGGGTGCGTTACATCCTGGAGAGTATTGATTTCGGATGAAGTTTAGCCTTGCACCCTCACACCCCCTTTTATTTGACAACTAAAACCAAATATGTCCTTTTGAGAACTTAATACGAAAGGGGTCCTTCAGAACTGTGATAGCAACTGGTTCTTCCATTAGAGACCATGGCTCTGGAAACCATTTGGGAAGCAATTTATGCTGGAAAAAAATCGCGATAAATAAGAATTCTATTGAATAAGAATTTAACTACTTGGATGTTATGAACATGAATGAGAGATGTTAGGGGTGCAGAACCCTGGTCTGATATCAGACGAATTTGCCCATCTCCACAACTTGGCAGACGGTCGATTCATCTTGGCCAAGGTACCTGAGCTCTGTGACTCTCAGACACCTCCTTTGTAAAATGGGATAATAGCAATTATCTCATGGGCTGGTTAGAGGGTCATGTGATATAGGCCCTGGTATACACTGAGGTATATCATCATGCACAGAAGGCATTAAATAAATGTTCTCTGCTGCGGTTTGCAGAGAGATGATTATTATGATATCATCCTGTCTCCATCTCCCTTAGAAATATGAAGAATGAGAATTCCCATTGGTCCCCTGAGCAGGCTTGGAACGGTGCCCCAGATGTTTGCAAACTCACAAAGAGTCAAGACAAATGGGACCACATCTCGTGCGGCCCTCTGAGAGGCGAACAAGAAGACTGTAAAGGCCAGGGAGGGGACACGTCCCTTGAGGGCACACCCCAGCCTGGGGCCAAAGTCTTCTAAGTGATCTTGGCAACTTTTGAACTACAAATCTGAAATCCAGGAGATTATTTGCCGCCTTACATATTTCACAGTTCTTGTGAAGGTCAGGACAGTACGAGTAGAAGAGTATGGGCCCACCGTGCATAGTTACTCCCAAATACTTGATGAGTGTTGACTTAATTTTTCCCCAAGAGTTAGCACAATGCCCCGCCCAGAAACAGCAGATGTTAGGGGCAAGAATTCGACACTCCCACCCCATTTTTATAAATGTCACGGTCTGTTGCCGTCCCTATTGTACATATTATACTTTGCTATTATCCTCCTTGTCCAAAGCACTGACAGTCCTCTTTCACCAATGCCCAGACTGACTGCCTCGTGCCAGAGAGAGATACAGTTACATCAATGAGTAGGCCCTGTACCACTTTCCAAACTGTTATCGTGTGCTGTGCACAGAATCCCTCCCTTCTCCATTAAGAATAAAACTTGTCTTCAGACCTGGGGCAACACAGCAACCCCTGGGCATTCAGAATGTTGAAAGGGAACACTAATCTGTACTTAGAGGCTCTGGATGGAGGAAAGATTTATTCTGCTGGCTGCAAGGGATTTTATTGGGCATTTGGTTCTAGTGCTTAAAAATTGCTTTGTAAACCCTTCATTAATGCATTCACCTGGAATTCACCTGGAAGACAGTCTTCTGAGACTAGCATGTACATGCCTTTTTTTAAATCTCAAGTGTTCTAAGACCTGTGGACGAGGGGTGAGGAAACGTGAAGTCCTGTGTAAAAGTTCTGCCACAGTGGAGGACGTCCCTGAGAGCTTGTGTGCCAGCAGCCCGAGACCAGAATCGCAGGAGGGCTGCGTCCTAGGACGATGTCCCAAGAACAGTCGGCTCCAGTGGGTCGTCTCTTCGTGGAGTGAGGTATGAGTTTAGATGTAGTTCTGCGTTTTATTGGGAATGCTCAGCTCATCCCCCAGCATCCAAACACTCAATGCTCCTTTCTGTTCCACACATGTATACCAAGTGGCTGCTTATTATTCATTCTTCCCTGCTGATTTCTTCCTCACATATTAAAAAAGCACGCATCACACTGATTGGGCAATGCCTGGGCCGTCGAGGTACCAAACCGCATAAAACGTGTGTATAAAAATACAGGTGGGACTTCCCTGGTGGCGCAGTGGTTGGGAATCCACCTGCCAGTGCAGGGGAGGCGGGTTCGAGCCCTGGTCCGGGAAGATCCCGCGTGCCGCGGAGCAACTAAGCCCGTGCGCCACAACTACCAAGCCTGTGCTCTAGAGCCTGCGAGCCACAACTAGAGAAAGCCCACCCACAGCAATGAAGACCCAACACAGCCAAAAATAAATAATTTAAATTAAAAAAAAATACAGGTAAGGTAAGCAGAGTGCTGTGGTAGAGGTCTGTGATTCCACGGGAGAGCCTGAGGTCCACCCAACCCCCGCGTCAGGAGGAAACCTTGGCAGAAGAGACTTTCCAGGGAGTGTGAGCCTGAGGGATGGGCAGGAATCAGGCAAAGACAGGGCCAGGGCTGTTCAGACAGAGGGTGCACGCTATGCAAGGGAGAGACCGGAGAATATAGCGCAGTCAGGGCGGAACTGGGCAGGGGGTCGGGGTGGAAGCTGGAGGTTTCATCAGGCACGGATCGTGGCGGGCTACAAATATATCCTATAAAGGTTGGGGAGCTATTTAAAATTTTAAATAAAGCAGTGGAACAATCAGGTTTTCATCTCAGACAGAGGGGAACCCAAAGCCAGAGGCAGGGAAGGCGCTTGCCTGGATATTGCAGTGATGAAAATGGAAGATGAAAGTTTTCCAGGGATGGCAGGAAGCAGGGTCTTTGAGAGTTCCTAAGGAGGCCAGCTGGTACCTTCAGGCATATGTTGGGTAGGGGAGAGGGAAGATTTAAAGATGCCTCCCAGACTTCTAGCTTGGGAAAATCCTTTGAGTTCACAGGCATAGGAAACATGAGAAAAGACGCCAAACCAGAAGTGTACATCAGTAATATATAAGGCGAGGTCTCTGCTCCTATGGAGTCCACTGTCTGGTGAGCAAGACAGATGCCAAGAAAGAGAAAAGGTCACTAGTGGGGATGGTGAGGTCCAGTAGTGGAGGGGCTTCTATCCCAGCAGCCTCTGGGTCTTTTCCATCAATGCCCTTTGATTCTATGTAGATGACAAGTATAGAGCAACACGTGCGCCTCTCTCCTCGCTCATTTTCTTTAAGAGACATTATAACCTAATGGCTAAAGGCATGGGCTTGAATCAGACTTAGCCCATTAAAAAGCAGCCTTCAGTGATTACTACAGGTGTGACCTTGGGCTATGCCTCACTTTCCTCCTTGGCACCTTGGAGCCAACACTTGTACCTCCCTCCCTCATAGAGCTGCTGTAAGTATAACCTCAGTGTTCTCCTTCATTATGTATTTATTTTATCTTTATTGAAGTAGAGTTGATTTACAGTGTTGTGCTAATTTCTGCTGTACAGCAAAGTGACTCAGTTATACACATGTATACATTTTTTTCTATATTCTTTTCCATTATGGTTTATCCCTGGAGATTGGATATAGTTCCCTGTACTATACAGCAGGACCCTGTAGTTTATCCATTCTAAATGTAATAATTTGCATGTACTAACCCCAAACTCCCAATCCATCCCTCTCCCTCCACCCCTCTGTTTTGGCAGCCACAAGTTTGTTCTCTATGTCTGTGTGTCTGTTTCTGTTTCATAGATATGTTCATTTGTGTCGTATCTTAGATTCCACATATAAGTGATATCATATGGTACTTGTCTTTCTCTTTCTGACTTATTTCACTTAGTATGATAATCTCTAGATCCATCCATGTTGCTTCAAATGGCATAATTTCGTTCTTTTTTACGGCTGAGTAATATTCCATTCATATATGTACATTTTCTTTATCCATTCATCTGTCAGTGGACATTTAGGTTGCTTCCATGTCTTGGCTATTGTGAATAGTACTGCTATGAACATAGGGGTGCATGTATCATTTTGAATTAAAGTTTTTTGTCTGGTTATATGCTGGATCATGTGGCAATTCTATTTTTAGTTTTCTGAGGAACCTCCATATGGTTTTCCACAGTGCCTGCACCAACTTACATTCCCACCAACAGTGCAGGAGGGTTCCCTTTTCGCCACACCCTCTCCAGCATTTGTTATTTGTAGACTTTTTAATAACGGCCATCTGACCAGTGTGAGGTGGTACCTTACTGTAGTTTTGATTTGCATTTCCCTAATAATCAGCGATGTTGAGCATCTCTTCACGTGCCTATTGGCCATTTGTACGTCTTCTTTGGAGAAATGTTTATTTAGGTCTTCTGCCCATTTTTCAATTGGTTTGTTTTTTCTGTTGCTAAGTTGTATGAGCTGTTTGTATATTTTGGAGATTAAGCCCTTGTTGGTTGCATCATTTGCAAAAGTTTTCTCCTGTTCCACAGGTTGTCTTTTCAGTTTATTTATGGTTTCCTTTGCTGTGAAAAACCTTGTAAGTTTGATTAGGTCCCATTTGTTTATTTTTGTTTTTATTTCTATTGCCTTGGGAAGCTGACCTAAGAAAACACTGGTATGATTTATGTCAGAGAATGTTTTGCCTGTGCTCTCTTCTAGGAGTTTTACAGTGTCATGTTTTATGTTTAAGTCTTTAAGGCATTTTTCATTTCTTGTTTATTTGGGTTCTCTTTTTCTTCTTGGTGAGTCTGGTCAGAGGTTTGTCAATCTTGTTTACCCTTTCAAAGAACCAGCTCTTGATTTTACTGATTTTTCTACTGTTTTTTAATCTGTTTTATTTCCTCTGATCTGTATTGTTTCCTTCCTTCTGCTGCCTTTAGGTTTGTTTACTCTCCTTTTTCTAATTATTTCAGGTAGTAGGTTAAGTTGTTTGAGATTTTTCTTGTTTTGAGGAAGGCATGTATTTCTAGGAACTTCCCTGTAAGAACTGATTTTGCTGCATCCCATAGATTTTGTATGGTTGTGCTTTCATTTCATTTGTTTCAAGGTATTTTTTAGTTTCTTTTTTGATTTCCTTGTTGACCCACTGGTTTTTCTAGTAGCACATCGTTTAGTCTCCATGTAATCGGTTTTTTTCTTATTTCTTTTCCTATGGTTGATTTCTAGTTTCATGCCATTGTGGTCAGAGAAGATGCTTGAAATAATTTCTATACTCTTAAATGTGTTGAGGTTAGTTTTGTGCCCTAGTATGTGGTCGGTCAGTCCTAGAGAATGTTCCATGTGCACTTGAAAAGAATGTGTATTCTGTTTTTTTTTTTTTTGGATGTAATGTCCCGAAAATATCAATTAAGTTTAACTGTTCTATTGTATCATTTAGGATCTCTGTTGTCTTATTGATTTTCTGTCTAGAAGCTATGTCCATTGATGTGAGTGGGGTGTTCAAGGGAGAGATTGACAGGAATACAATAATAGTTGGAGACTTTATGTCTATTAGTATTTGTTTTATGTCTGTTAGTATTTGTTTTATGTATTTTGGTGCTCCTATATTAGGTGCATATATGTTAAGGAGTGTAAAATCCTCTTCTTGTATTGATCCTCCTATTATATAGTGTCCTTCTTTAAAACAGAGGCCATAAAGAAAAAGTCTATTTTGTCTGATACAAGTATTGTGACTCCTGCTTTCCTGTCGTTTCTGTTTGTATGAAGTATCTTCTTCCATCCCCCCATTTTCAATCTATTTGTGTCCTTTGCCCTAAGGTGGGTCTCTTGTATTTTAATCCAGTCTGCCACTCTATGTCTTTTGATGGGAGCATTCAGTCCATTGACATTTAAGGTAATTATTGATACATACGTATTTATTGCCATTTTAAACCTTGTTTTCCAGTTAATTCTGTTTCTTCTTTGTTCCATTCTTTTTCTTTTTGTGGTTTAATGATTTCCTTTTATTTTATGCTTGTGTTTTCTTCCCTTTGGTTTTTGTGAATCTATTGTACATTTTTGATTTGTGGTTGCCGTTTTTCAAGTATGTTAACCCCTTCCTGTATCTGCTTGCTTTAGACTGATAGTCAAATAGGCTCAAACACATTCTAAAAAAAAAAACAATCTACATTTTCTTACTGTTTCCCCACATTTTATGATTTTAATCTCCTTTTTTTACATCTTCATGTTTATCCTTTTGCTGTTCCTTGTGTTTAGCATTGCTTTCACAGATAGGTTTTTGTTTTCCTTTTGATCTCTATATTGAATTATTTAAGTGGTTTACTTTCCATTTGTGATTTCCTCCTTCCTATATCTTCCTTTCTGTTTAGAAAAGACCTTTCAGTATTTCTTTTAGGATAGGTTTAGTACTGCTGTATTCTTTTAGTTTTTGCTTGTCTGAGAAATTCTTTCTCTCCCCTTCTATTCGAAATGGTAATCTTGCTGGGTAGAGTAACCTAGGTTGCAGACTTTCCCCTCCAGGACTTTGCTGCCGGAGAGTGCACTCACAGAGAAAGAAGCTCCTATGGCAGTCTTGCCCCCCTCCTAGCACACCCCTCCCCCCAACAATAGTGCCTTGCCTCTCTAATGGGCCCAGGCTTCTTTCTGTACTCCCTCAGCTGGGGCATACCATGCCCTATCCCCCTCCGGGTGTCTCCAAGCAACCAACCCCAGTCCTCTCCCTGGGTCTGACCTCCAAATCCTGAGCCTCAGCACCCAGCCTGCCTCAGCGGAGGAGCATCTCAGGCTAGGGGGTGCCGGGCAGTGGTGCCAACCCTCCATGCAGGTCTCTCTCCTCTTTGCCCTCTACAAACTGGTTGCTGTGCTCCTCCAAGGCTCCAAAGCTTCCCCTCTGTCCTGGTTGACCTCCCTGCCCATGAGGGGACTTCCCAGGGCACAGAAAGCTTTCCCCTTGCACAGTTTCCTCCCAGGGGCACAGATCCTGTCCCAATTCCTTTCTCTCTTTTTTTTCCTCTTTTCTTTTGTCCTACCCAGTTATGTGGAGATTTTCTTACCCTTTTGAAAGTCTGAGGTCTTCTGCCAGGGCTCAGTAGATGTTCTGTGAGAATCATTCCACATGCAGGTGGATTTTTGATGTATTTGTGGCAGAAGGTGAGCTCCACATCCTGGTGTTCCAGCATCTTGATCCTATCCCTGTCCTTCATTATTTATGATGGTTACACTGATGCCAGTTCTTACTGATTTATTCAGTTCATCAAGGCTTCGTACAGTATTCCATAATACTGTTTAAAACAAAAACAGGTTTTCTCATACTCTTCCTCAGCCTCCATCCTTCTCTGTTTTTCCTGCCATACCACAGCTGCAGGTTGTATCTCAGCCAAGACGGAGGCAGGGTAACAATGAAGGGAAGTTACGTGTGATCTGATGGTTCTTCCCCTCCCCTGCCTCTAACCCCAGTCTCCCTGCTCTGCTTCTGTGGCACACCGACCCCTGACTCTGCAGAGAGGCCTCAGGTATTCCTGGACATCCAGTCACTACACAGAGACCCTGATCACATCCCCTGCCAATCTTGTCGTTCTCTCTGACTTTGTCTCACTCCCTCCACGTGGCACCTCGTGGTCCTGCTGGGCAGGGCCTCATTTTGTTTTATGGTACTGATGAATTCTGTGACCTTGGGAAAGGGACTCCGATTCTCTGGCCTCTATAGCATGAGGGACTGGGTGCAGTGCTTTCGGGATCCTGCTGTGGTGTGGTTGACCTGCTGCAGTCCCATCCCTCTGATTACACGTGGATGGTGCATCCTTAGGTCAGAACGCATCTGCTCAGCAGACTTTAACAGTGGAGCCTGCACACTGACGCCTCTTCTCTTGGCCCCTAGTGTTCCGCTAGCTGTGGTTTGGGGGTAAGGAAGAGGGAAATGAAATGCAGCGAGAAGGCCTTCCAGGGCAAGCTGATAACCTTCCCTGAGCGACGGTGCCGCAATATTAAGAAACCAAACCTGGACTTGGAAGAAACCTGCAACCGAGGGGCGTGTCCAGCCCGTCCAGTGTACAGTATGGCAGCTGGGTGGTATTCATCGCCATGGCAGCAGGTGAGCACAAACAGATTGAGGGGGTTTACATTTAGGAGAGAGTCCAAAAAAGGAGGTAGTTTACAACTGCTGCTGTTACAGACCTGTCCAAACAACCTGAGCTCCTTGGCCAGCTCCACTGCCCATGTGGCCCTGGGCAGATTCCATCATCTGTGAGCCTCCATTTTCACCTCTAGAAAATTGAGATGATAATATCTTGCAGAGCTTGGTTTTTTTTTTCTTTTTTAATGCGTAAATAATATAAAGTCCTTAGTCCCAGGGCCGTCACATCGTGCTGATGTGCAAACCATCATGAGAGTCTTCTGTATTTTAGAAATGCTGCTTCGAGGCTTGATGCACTTGGTTTTTATGTCATGTTTCTGAATAATATAATAGCTAACATTTGTCAAACCCTTTCTATGCTACAGACTATACACGCATCCTCTATTCCCTCCCTTCATCCTGGAAACAGTCTTATCAGTGGGTATTATTGTCCCTATTTTGAGGCAGGTAAAGCTCAGTGACTTCAGCAATTCAGCCAAAGACACCCAGCGTTTAAACTCAGATGTTAGAGACACCCTTTTCCTCGAAAGACTTGGAAGCAACTCTAGACACACTGCTTTGGGCTAGGATTGGTATGGGATGCTAAGTCTTAGAGAATAATATGCCCTCAGGAATCCAAAGCTGTGTTTTGGTCCATGCATTGTTACAACCAATGGGAGTCACATAGCTCTTCAGAGACCCCACTGGCTTGAGAGGTGCTACGCACCTCATTGTGCAACACAGGAGCCAGGTAGGTTTGGGTATGTATTTGGGAGGCTCTGGGAAGTAAAACATGGAGGAAAGATCAGGAAATTAGCATGATTGCATGTCTCTAATTGACTAGGCTCGTACTAGGTGCTATGCCTATTGCTATGAATTCCTTTTCAAAACTTTTATCATTATTTTACTCTTTTAACACATTTGGAAATTGATTCATGTAAAATCATTTAGATCAGGGATCAGCGAATAATTGCCAGTGGGCAAATCATCTCACCCAGCTGCTGCCTGAATAAACTTTTATTAGCACACAGCCATGCTCATTTGTTTGTGGTGTTCATGGCTGCTTCAGTGCTACAAAGGCAAAGTTGAGTAACTGCAACAAAAATCGTATGGCCCATAAAGCCTAAAATGTTTACTACTGTGAGAGGAGAGTTCCCCGGGTGACAGAGTAGGAGTTCACCCCCTCTCATGGGCACAGCAAAATAACAACTATTTACAGAACGACAGTTGACGACAAAGACCGGAACCTACCAGGAAAGATCTTCTGCAACTAAAGATGTAAAGGAGGAGCCACAGTGAGATGGGTAGGAGAGGCGGAGTCGCAGTATACCCCCAGGTGGGTGATTCACAAATGGGAGAATAGTTACAGTTGCAGAGCTTGTCCCCAGGGAGCGAGGGATCTGCACCAGGAAGAGGAGCCTTCAGAACATTTGGCCTTGGAGGCCAGTGGAGCTTACTTTCAGGAGTTCCGGAGCACTGTGGGAAATAGAGACACCGCTCTTAAAGGGTGCACACAGAATCTCACGTGCTCTGAGACCTAGGGCATAAGCAATGCTTAGAAAGGAGCCTGGGTCAGACCTACCTGCTGATCTTGGAGAGTCTCCTGGCGAAGAAGGAAGCAACTTGAACAAACCCTGGATACAGACACTGGCCTCAGGCATTGGGGGAGCTCATTCTACCACATGGACACTAGTGCTGGCAAGTGCCATTTTGTAACCTCCCTCTAGCTGATTAGCCGAGGGATCCAGCCCTGCCTACCAGCCTTAAAGGCACCAGTACTGGGACACCTCAGGCCAAGCAATTTAACTGGGTGCAGATACTGCCCTACCCACCAGCAAAGAGGCTGCCTTAAGACTCCCTGGGCCCAAGCCCAGCCTCCCAGTGAGCCTGCTCTAGCCTCAGAACCAGCCTCACCCACCAGCAGGTGGACAGCAGCCTCAGGACAACTGCAGCCATGGCAGGACCCAGCCCACCCACCAGCAGGCCAACACCAGCTCTGAGATACCTTGGCTGCCAGCTGCCCTGGGATCCAGCCCAACTCATCAGTAGGCCAACACAAGCTGTGAGACATGCCAGACCCACAGCAGCTGTGTCAGAAAATGGCTTTACCCACCAATATTTAGACACAACCTCTGGGACCACTGGACTCTGCAGCCAGACCCCAGGACCTGACTGAATGCACCAGTAGGTGGGCGTCAGCCCTGGGATCTCCTGGACCCTGACCCTGCTCACCAGAAAGCCAGCACTAACTCCAGGGTTCTGCAGCCAGCCACCTTGTGACACAGCCTCACCCACCAGTGGTCAGCAGCCTCTGCACAAGGCAGGGCAATAAAAGGAATCCAAATTGGAAAAGAAGAAGTAAAACTGTCACTGTTTGTAGATGACATTATACTATACATAGAAAATCCTAAAGATACACCACCAAAAAAACTACCACAGCTCATCAATGGATTTGGTAAAGCTGTAGGACACAAAATTAATATACAGAAATCTGTTAAATTTCCATACACTAATAACAACCTGTCAGAGAAATTAATCCCATTTACAATTACATCAAAAAGAATAAAATACCTAGGAATAAACCTACCCAAGGAGGTAAAAGACCTGTACTCATAAAACTATAAGACACTGATCAAAGAAATTGAAGAGGTCATAAACAGATGGAAAGATATACTGTGTTTGTGGATTGGAAGAATATAATTGATATTGTTAAAATGATCATACTACCCAAGGCAATCTACATATTCAGTGCAACCCCTATCAAAATACCAATAGCATTTTTCACAGAACTGGAACAAATCATCTTAAAATTTGTTTGGAAACACAAAAGACCCTAAATAGCCAAAACAGTCTTGAGAAAGAAGAACAGAACTGGAGGTATCATGCTCCCTGACTTCAGACTATACTAAAAAACTATGGTAATCTAAACAGTATGATACTGGCACAAAAACAGACACGTGGATTAATGGGACTGAATAGAGAGCCCAGAATTAAACCCATGCACTTAAGGTCAATTAATCTACAATGAAGGAGGCAAGAATATACAGTGGAGAAAATAGTCTCTTCAATTAGTGGTACTGGGAAACCTGTACCACTGCATGTAAAAGAATGAAATTAGTACATTTTCTCATACCATATACAAAAATAAACTCAAAATGCATTAAAGACCTAAATGTAAGACCAGAAACCATAAAACTCCTAGAAGAAAACGTAGGCAGAACATTCTTTTACATAAATCGTAGCAATGTGTTTGTGGGTCTGCCTCCTCAGGCAAAGGAAACTAAAGCAAAAATAAACACGTGGGATCTAATTAAACTTAAAAACTTTTCACATCAAAGGAAACCATAGACAAAATGAAATGACAACCTACTGACTGGGAGGAAATATTTGCAAATGATGTGACTAATAAGGGGATAATATCAAAAACATATAAACAACTTATACAAATCAGTATCAGAAAACAAAACAACCCAATCAAAAATGGGCAGACAAACTGAATAAACATTTTTCCAAAGAGGACATGCAGATGGCCAAAGAGTACATGAAAAGATGCTCAACATCACTGATCGTCAGAGAAATGCAAGTCAAAACCACAGTGAGGGGCCTTCCCTGGTGGCACAGTGGTTAAGAATCCGCCTGCCAATGCAGGGGACACGGGTTCGAGCCCTGGTCCGGGAAGATCCCACATGCCGCAGAGCAACTGAGCCCATGCGCCACAACTACTGAACCTGCGCTCTAGAGCCCATGTGCCACAACAAGAGAAGCCACCACGATGAGAAACCCACACTGAAGAGTAGCCCCCGCTCACCCAGCAACTAGAGAAAGCCCGCCCGCACACAGCAACGAAGACCCAACACAGCCAAAAATAAATAAAGTTATATTTTTTAAAAAAACACAGTGAGATGTTCCCTGACACCTCTTAGTATGGCTATCATCAAAAAGAACACAAATAACAAATGTTGGCGAGGATGTGGAGAAAAGGGAACCCCTATACACTGTTGGTGGGAATGTAAATTGGTGCAGACACTGTGGAAAACAGTATGGACATTCCTCAAAAAACTAAAAATAGAACTACCATATGACCCAGCAGTTCAACTCCTGAGTATGTATCCAAAGAAAATGAAAACACTAATTCAAAAAGATACATGCACCCTAATTTTCATAACAGCATTATTTACAATAACCAAGATATGAAAGCAAACTAAGTACCTATCAACAGATGAGTGGATAAAGAAGATGTGGTACATGTATATAATGGACTACTACTCAGCCATAAAAAAGAAGGAAATAATGCCATTTGCAGCAACATCAATGGACCAGGAAGGTATTATGCTTAGTGAAATAAGTCAGATAGAGAAGGACAAATCCTGTTTGTTATCACTTATATGTGGAATGTAAAAAATACAGAGAACAAACCAGTAACAGAGTGGGAGGGGCATTAAAAGGTACAAACTACTGTATATATAATAAGCTACAATGACATATTTTACAGCACATGGGATATAACCAATATTTTATAATAACTATAAATGGAATATAATCTATAAAAATTTTGAATCACTCTGTTGTACACCTGAGACTAATATAATATTGTAAATCAAATAAAAATATTTACTTTCTTGCTCTTTACAAACAGAGTTTGCCAACTTCTGGTTTAAATGGTTTGATAACACTAATACAGCTATATTTGAATTTGGGGCTAATTCCAAAACTCATACTCTTTTTACCTCAACGTATTTTTTCCTCTCAAATGCCAGTCCATATAGTGATGCTTGTCCAAGATGAAGTCCTCACCTGTCCACAATAAAATAAGAAAAATAATAAGGATAATGTAGTGAATTTTTTAAAAGCAAAATACATATAAAAATCTATTTAAAGGGCTATCTTTTCCCCTGATAATATTTTCTTGTTTTCCAGGCACAGATATCTTTATATGTGTGCCTGGAAAAAAATAACTTGACAGTCCTTATTAGTCTTTTTTTTTTTTTTAACTTTAGTTGGACAGTGAAATAATTGACTTCTAGGAAGCACCATATCCACCATGCTAACTCAGAATTCAGCTGGGCACAGAGGGCATAATTCCAAAGCTGTCTCGGAGAGTTATTTCTTTTGCTGTCCAAGTTTTGAACTATCCCCTCCACTATCGTATCTGCAGAGATTGCCTGGAATTCTTTAAATACTGTGATGAATTGCCTAGATGTGTCTCTATTTGTTTCTGCATTCTTACAGCAGCTTCTATACTTCTGGAAGCTCTCTTCTTTATGAGTCACTTAACCGGGAGACACACACTGTTGGGGGAGATAGATAGCATTTGCTTAAGAGCCTTTTAATCAGATCACATGGCTCCCATGTGTTACAAGAGACTCAGTGGACCACGAGCACATTGTGCCTGGCTCTGGATAATCCCTGTTTTATGGACAGGCATCTTGGCAATGTCATGAAGCCTGGGGATTCCTTTTATCTGATGTCACCGACATCAGACAGGACACCATCCCGATTGTTCCTGACTCCTTCCTCTTCCCTTTTCTGCAGTGCACGGTGACCTGTGGAGGAGGGGTCCAGACCCGATCAGTCCACTGTGTTCATCAGGGCCGGCCTTCCTCAAGTTGTCCACTCCGGCAGAAGCCTCCAGTGCTGCGAGCCTGTAATACAAACTTCTGTCCAGCTCCTGGAAAGAGAGGTAAAGGACCCCACGTGCCAGTCAGTTTTACTGCTCTTTGGAATATTTTTCAAAAGCCTACCATATTTGATTGCACAGCTTATGCATTGCACAACTCTAGGGGGTGCCATGCACATCAAAGTCTATGTGAAGAGCACTCCTGAGAGGTGTACAGGGCACAAGTCCAGGAACGTTCCTGCTCAGAATGATCTTGTTTGCATGGGTATGCAAGGAACATTTAATTCTACAATTAATGGCATTTTAGCCGTTAATTTTTACTTTGAAAGGATGAAATGGCAATGCTGCAAGGCCCATTTCTTAAACTAAATTTAAATTGAAAAAAGTAACCACCATGTGCCAGAGCCATAAAAAAGAATGAAATAATGCCATTTGCAGCAACCTGGATGGACCTAGAGCTCATCATGATAATTAAGTCAGACAGAGAAAGAGGAATATCATATGATATCACTTATATGTGGAATCTAAAAAAAGAAATGATACAAATGAACTTATTTACGAAACAGAAACAGTCTCACAGACTTCGAGAACAAACTTACGGTTACCAAAGGGGAAACGTGGGGAGGGAGGGATAAATTTGGAGTTTTGGATTAACATATACACACTACTATATGTAAAAGAGATAACCAGTAAGGACCTACTGCATAGCACAGGGAACTATACTCAGTATTCTGTAATATCCTACATGGGAAAAGAATCTGAAAAAGAATGGATATATGTATATGTATAACTGAATCACTTTGTACACCTGAAACTAACACAACATAGTAAATCAACTATACTGCAATATCAAATAAAAATTACATTTAAAAAAAAGAAAGAAAAGAAAAGTTGAACAAAGTAACCACCGTATGCCAGAGATTATGCAGGTCCACGGGAATGCAAGCGTGAACAAGAATTGCCCTCTAGGAACTTACATTTTAATTGAGGCGACAGATAAATTACAATCGCAGTGAATATGCATTATCCTAGCACTACACCTTGAATGGGTTTTTTGGTTCAAGTTAGGTCAAATGAAGTACAGTGAGTGCTGATGGAAAAATGGGAAATTCACTTGTCTGAGTGAACCGTATTGTTCTTCACTAGTCCATCGTACTTTAAAGTAATCTGACAAACACCAGGAAATATTTCTTCAGCCTAATCAGATTTCCTTGTGCCCAAGAATCATTTTCCATCGTGTACCTGCTGAGTTTTCTCTTTATCCAATCACAGCTTTTTGAAAACTGTCCAATCTCTTACCCCAGGTTTTCCAATTTGCGGTGAATCAGGTTCAGGCCTGTTACTCACTTCGTCTTCACTGTCCATACCACTTCCCATCTCTAAATTGATGTTGTTGTTTATCTCCTTATAGCCTTAGCTCCAGGCATCAATTTTCTCTCCTCTGCTCTTTCTCTTTTCTTATCTGAGGTTTGCACAAGATAAGAAAACCAATAATATAGCAGTTGTTCAGAGCCAGATCACCTCTAAGGCAATGTCAGAATCCTACAAACCTGCAGCCTTTCTCAGCAGAAAGCTTATAGGGGAAGAAGCAAGTGGTCATATACTCCCAGACTGACGACTCCTTTCCTCACCATCGGTGATTTTTCACTTTCACCCTTTAGTCAGTTGGCCACAGATGAACCCACACATACAAAGGCTCAGCCTGGAAAGGCCACAAATAAAGGGCATGCCCCCTCAGTACTTTCAGAAAGGCCAAAGGCCAGTGGCCAATCCTGAAAATACTCAAGAGCACGTATTTCCTGGGCAGGACTGTGAGGTGGGGAGAGTCAAGAGGCATGCTAGGGGCAAGGTGGGGGGGAGGCTATTGATGTTTATGATTTTGTGCACCCATCACCACACATGGCACACAGTAGGTGCTCAACACGTGTTAAATGAACAAATACAGGAGTGTATAAATAAAAGACTGTGTGTTAAGTACTTTGTTTTACCTTTAGCACTCTTCTAGGGATAAAAGAACATGGCAGGGTCTTGTTCTTAAGCCACAGGGAGCTCAGTGTCTCAAAAGAGGAGAAAGACACCACAGCAAATAAAACAGGTGGAACATCCCTAGCGTTGTGACGGCAGTGAGCTCTAGCTGGTTTGCAGGGATGGTGCGAAGTGAAAAAGGAGGAAAAGGCTTCCTAGAAGAGGGACTTCTCTCCATGCCTCTTGACTGAGTCAGGTCTCCTTTTAGAAAGAGGAGTCAAATGAGAAGGCAAATATGAAGGACACAAGCCCAGGTGTTTCTCCCTGGCCAAAAATGGGGGCTATAGTCTTACTAAGTTGGAGATTTCCTCTCAGTTCTCCCATTCCCATCCCCAAGGTAAGGAGGGTGGCATGCACACACTACTGCCCAGAAGTCTTCCTTCTTATGTTGCTGGCTGGATGCCCACTGGGGAAGTGATTTGAGTGTATTTTCGGCCCTGAGTTTTCAGGAACTGTGAGTGGGCAGTAAGCATTCCCGCGGGGATACAGGGAAGAGGTTTCAGTTCTCTGAATCTTCTCTGAGACCCCTGTGGGGGGCTGCATACTCTGCTAGGCACTGTGAGAGTTTCAGAGATACAGTCTTGTCCTCAAGGAACTGACAGTCAGCTGGAAGTTTTGAGGCATTGCAGTAACTCATACTGGACCCCAGAGCAGATGTTTCCTCCATCCTGTCTTCCAGGACAGCCAAGCAGGTGTGACATCCCTCACACTCCCCGCCATACTGGCAGCCGGTCTAGGGCATTCACCTCATACCATCATCACTGTGGGATGCTTTACCTGGATGTATTCATTGGATCTCCACTTTGGGGACCAACCCTATGACTTGGTATTACACATATTTTATGTGTAAGCCTTATTCAGAAAAGAGCGAAGCCCTGGGCTGTAACCCCCAGACACTTGTTGGTCACACTGCCCTGTAACTGGTAGCAGTCTGGAAGATGCCTGGACTGCAGACTAGTGAGATGAAGTTGGAGGTGACTAGACACACAATACTAACAAGCTACTCCTCATGGAAGTCCTCACATCTTCAAGTCGGGAGGGGGATGCGTGGGCAGCACTGTACAATGAAAGGAGTGAGGACTCTGGATTCATAAAAATGGATTGATATAAAATAGATAGCTAGTGGGAAGCAGCCGCATAGCAAAGGGAGATCAGCTCGGTGCTCTGTGACCACCTAGAGGGGTGGGATAGGGAGGGAGGGAGACGCAAGAGGGAAGAGATATGGGAACATATGTATATGTATAACTGATTCACTTTGTTATAAAGCAGAAACTAACACACCATTTTAAAGCAATTATACTCCAATAAAGATGTTAAAAAGAAAAAAAAGGTTAAAAAAAAGAATAAATAAATAAATAATGTTGGTGAATTTAAAATAAGAATCTGGATTATTAAAGTTACAAATCTTTGGTCTTTATACCTTTAATAAAACATGCATCTATTAGTAATGGGAAAAAATGGATTTGAGTCCACATTGTGCCACTTACTGTGTGGACATGGACCAGGTTTTAAACTTTCTGAACTATTTATAAAATGGAGAAATAATGCTTACCTTAAAAGGTTACTGAGAGTTAAATAAGGTAATTAAGTTCTTTATACTTACCTATTTAGTGCTTACTGGGAACCAGGGACTGTTCTGATGTCTGACTGTAGATAGAGCAGGGAACAAAATGGGCAGTTTCACCTTCATACCTGGAAACAGACAACCAACCAACCAATTAATGTACTGTGTTATATGACAAAGTAGCAGAGAATAAAACTGAAGAAGGGTGTGTGACAAGAGAATAATTGGGGTTGAAGAGGTGGTGGGAAAACCAGTTTAGATAGAATAGTCAGGCAAGGCCACTTTGATGATGCGATATTTAAACAGAGACCTAAAGATGACCTAAAGGAAGGTGAGCTATGTATGCATCTAGAAGGAGAGTGTTCCTGGCAGAGGGAACAGCAAATGTAAAGGCCCTGAGGCAGGAAGATGTAAATCTGATCAAGGCAGGACAGCAAGACACCTGGAGTAGGATGAATACAGTGAAGGGGGGTTAAGCCATGAGCTAAAAGTGGTCCTGGAGGCCCTGTAAGTTACTATAAGGACCTCAGATAAAACTCTTGAGTTAGACGGAAGGCAACCGAGAACTTAGAGCAGAAGTCCAGGTGGATCTGACTTGGAGGCTCACTGGCACTTATACTGAGAAGAGGGCAAGGGACCTAGAACAGAACGAGGACTTGTCTGCTCTTTGCAGAAGGCAGCTCCGACAGTCCGGCGAGGGGACGAGTTTCCACTGGGGCGGTCGCAGGTGTGGGAGTGGCTGGATGCTGAGTGTATTTTGAAGATGAAGCCAAACATATTTGTCAGTTGTTTGCATGTAAGATGTGAAGCTCACTCTAGGGTCGTCCTTAATAGTGTAAATAAAATAGCTGACTCATACAAGAAGCTCGAATAACAAGCTACTAGTAATGATCATGGTAACTATAACCCAGCACAGCACTTATACTGATGGCATCGTAAGACCCCTCACGTCTGCTTCGGGACTTAGGTTTAGCTTATAGCACAAGCTGCAGGTACCTGTCACAATTCCATTCTTATCTCGAGAGGGGTAAGTGATGATGAACAGTGCAGTCAGGACCATGCTTTTAGTGGTCTGCTTTTATCCTCCAGTATTTCCACTGCATCAAGAAGATAATCTCTACAATCTAAATAGAAACTGATCCAGACATACATTCTGATTAGGGTACATGCTAATGGGGTATAAGACACTGTACAAGTATATATTAAAAAATAATTGAACTTGAAGATGTATAGATAGACACATAGGCAAAGTATTCATCTCATGTCTAGCTTCTATCTCTAACAATACATCCTAAACCAGTCTCCTGGTGCCCTACCTCCACTCCTATAGAGGTCCCCATTTCAGTAAACATGACCCCATTCTTCTAGATGCTCAGGTCAAAATCCTAGAGTCATTCTTGATTTTTCTTTTTCTCTCATACCCTTTACCAACCTTTCAGTAAATCCTTTAGACTCTACCTCCAAAATATATCCAGGACTTATTGGAAAGAAAATAACAACTCCATTTCATCCTTACACCCAAGTTGACAGTATAGTTTCAGTTGGTTGTTTCAGCCATGAGAGGTACAGGGAATTTATTTTTTCAACAAATACTTTTTTTTTTTTTTTTTTTTTTTTGCGGTACGCGGGCCTCTCACCGCCGCGGCCTCTCCCGTCGCGGAGCACAGGCTCCGGACGCACAGGCCCAGCGGCCATGGCGCACGGACCCAGCCGCTCCGCGTCACGTGGGATCCTCCCAGACCGGGGCACGAACCCGCGTCCCCTGCATCGGCAGGCGGACTCTCAACCACTGCGCCACCAGGGAAGCCCAACAAATACTTTTTGAGTAGCTACTCAGAAGACACTAGATGTTGAGAACAAAGCAGTGAAAATAAGTAGATAAAATCTCTGCTCAAGGATCTTGCACTCTAGAGAGGACCCAGATAGTTAGTAAACATAATATGATAAATGCCAGTAAATCCAGTGTAGAAAAATAAAGCAAGGGAGGGAATAGTTTGTCCTTCCTGGGAGGCCAAGGGGCTTGCTGTTTTTATAGGGTGGTCAGAGAAGGCCTTACTGATTGGTGACCTCTGAGCAAAGACCTAAGGGAAATGAAGGGGAGGTGTCTCAGGTGTCTTAGGGGAACCAGATCCTAGGGCCTCATCAGTCATCGTAAGGACCATACCTTTCACTCTGGGTGGATGGGATCCAGTGGCAGAGTTAGGGGCAGAGACATGACATGAATGGATTTCTGTGTTAAAAGGATCCCTAGAGCTACTATGAGACAGAGGTGAAGTGCGTGTGTAAAAGGGAGTTTTAGGCAGAGGAACCAAGTCTTAAGGAAGGGAAGAAGGAACTGTAGGCAGTTCTGAATCGCAGGAAGACAGGATACAAATTGGGAGCAGCAGGAAAAACAGAAGAGCGGCAACCTTTCATGACATGTCTAAAGGCACACGGGAGCCACTGAAGGGTGAATTCGGAAGGGACGTGATCAGGTGCCTGTGGGCAGAGTGTGGTTTTGGGTGAGTTGAGGGTGACTTAAGGCTTTCATAGAGAAAAAAATTCCAGCTATGAATGAGAGTATAGGGTAGACCCTAAATATTTCTGAAGTCAAAAATCCTTGGGCTTCCCTGGTGGCGCAGTGGTTGAGAGTCTGCCTGCCGATGCAGGGGACACGGGTTCATGCCCCAGTCTGGGAAGATCCCGCATGCCGCGGAGCGGCAGGGCCCGTGAGCCATGGCTGCTGAGCCTGCGCATCCAGAGCCTGTGCCCCGCAACGGGAGAGGCCACAACAGTGAGAGGCCTGGTACCGCAAAAAAAAAAAAAAAAAAAATCCTTGAGAATCCAGTAGAATGACTGAACCCTAACTCCTAAAACATGCATTTATGTTTACATAAAGAAAAATTTACATACAACTTCATGTGCTTTCTGTATCTCCTGAGGCCCTTTTGGGTAAAACCCTTTGATGCCCAATGTTCTGCTTCCAATAGATAATCACGTCTGTTATCTTAAAGAACTAAAGAAGTTTGAAAAGATTGGTGCTGACTTAAATTCACTTACTTGCAAATTGGCCATGAGATTTTATTTAAACCTACACAGAATGTCACAGCTAGGCCTTAAACCCAGGTTTCCTGACTCCCAATATATTAGGTTCATTGCTCCCCAAAGTAACATGCCTGGATTAGCAGCAGAAACCCTGGGGTGCTTGTTAGAAATAAAAAATCTCAGTCTTCACCCCAGACCTTCTGAAGCAGAACCAGTGGTTGAACAACATCCTCAGGGTATCCCTAATGCACTGTTCTAGGGTACGTCCCTTGGAGGCAAAACGGTAGTCCCCGGGTTATTTGGGAGGGTCTGACATTAATCTCAGGCTGGATATGACTTTTTTCAAACACCCACTTTCCCCCCACCTGTTTACATTTTGTTAATGGTTATAGTCCCTTTAGGTGTCTTAATCCTGCTTTCCCCACCCTCCCACCAAAGTCCTAATGTATAATGTAAGAACCACTCAGGGGCACAAGGCAAGTCGACCCCAAGTCTTTGTTCTCTAGGCCCTGACCTTAAGAAAAAGGCTAAGAACCTATCCTAACGTGCTGCATGTCTTCTCTCACCTTAGAGGATCCATCCTGTGTAGATTTCTTCGGCTGGTGTCATCTTGTTCCTCAGCATGGTGTCTGCAACCACAAATTTTATGGCAAACAGTGCTGCAAGTCATGCACAAGGAAGAGCTGATCTTGACACCCTTCCAGCCCGGAAGGGCCAGGGTCTTAACTCCCAACCTCCAGAGAGACCAGCCACATTCCCATCGAAAGCTGAACACTGCACACCACATGTGAGCTGACCGCAGTGTTGGAGGGGCCCGCTCTCAAGTACAGACAGGTTCCTTTTTCAGTTCCCCAATGCACATGGTACTCAGAAGCACTTGAAAATGGGAAGCGATGACAAATCTGATTTACAAAAACATAAAACAAAAAGAGAACAGCTTTGATTTGCACTGTTACACGCAAGAAGTGATGACTTACAATGAGATAGAACAAATTGTGACAAAGTGAGACGCTTGTTAACTTTGGGACAGACCCCCCCCCCCACCGTGAACCTCAGAGGGTTCCATGACCAACACGTCAGTTTTGAAAAGGCCCTTTAAGACTTCAAGTCAAAGACTGAGACTTGGAGCAATCAAATGTGGACGGAACACACTGCCTAACTTCCTTGGAGCTCACAGTTTGACCCAACTGTGGACACCCCAAACCAGAAGTTATACAAACGCCAAATGGTGCTCGTGATTGTGCTTGCTGCTGGACTAGCAAGCTTCATGTCCTGTTTATTTGGTGTGTGTGTGTGTGTGTGTGTGTGTGTGTGTGTGGTTTTTTTATTATTTTGTTTAAAGTATATTCTACTTATAGAGAGTCTCCAAGACTAAAATTCACAACTTGAAAAGGAATATTCTGAAAACAGGGCAACATGAACTAGTTAAGGTCACCACTTAATTGAAATTCACACTCTGAAAAGAAAAAAAAAAAACAAAACACTGTTGCCCTACACACTCTACCAACCTCATAATTTTTGGTGCTAATCGAACAAGTACTCAGGAGCCTCAAGTCTGCTCTTTGGGCATCACAATTGGTGAGATGTTCATTTCTGGTAAAAACCTAAGAGGAGCTAAACAGCAAAACAGCCCTGTTTTGAAGGAGAGGAAAACATCATTTATAATGCTCCCTACGTATTATCAGAGATGCTTGGAAAATTAAAGGCCGCTTGTGGTTTTTTTTCCTACCAACTGACATGTTTAAATTTGCCCTAGGATTTAGTTAACAAGAAAAACGTCACAGTAGCAATAGAAAAATCCATCTGTCTTCTTGCTATGTGAATATTAATAAATCATAATATGCCAAGACCCTTCAACGAATAAGAGTGTTTTATAATCTTTCAGATCATATTTTCAGGGTTCAGAAGCCAGCTGTTGGTAGGCACTAATCAACTGGAAAAATACCACAGTATTTTGCCAAAACCAAAGTAACTTACAAGACTGTGTGCTTCTGTAATTTTTTGAGATGTGGTTATTAAGGGCATATTTATATAATTCTACTCTATTCCTCAATGTCTTTGATGAATGTAACCCAATTTCACTGCTTTAAAAAGTCTCAATTCAAACAGGGATTTGCCAGCTCAGCACAACCAACCAGACAGTGGTCTGTTACATTTAGAGCATCCTTTGCTCCTTTCTAATTAGAATCATGCTTTCTCAGATCTCAGAGAAATAATGATTAGAATATTCTCTCAATCTCCTTGGCTTGGCCGAGAATAATGGCCATGTTATCATTAAAAATATATATATATATATAGTGCCACATCACCACCCCCTTGCCCTCTGAAAAACTGCAAGTTGTTTCTTTATATAATTATCATTATTTTATGGAGAATTAATTTATTAATTAATAGCCTATTCTTATGTGTTCTCACTTGCTTCGCTAAGTGATATTAATTCTGAGGAAAAATGTTGACTAAATAAACATGGGTTATAGAGAAAAGTCAAAATATATGTGTAATATTTAATTATTTTATAAGTTTTATAATAAAGTGTTCTGTTTGTCTTTGAAACTTGTTAAGTTCTTGAATAAATTAGTGAGAAGCCAGTGATTACCAAGGTGATATAAGTGTATAAATGTTGATTAAGAATCTCAGAGTAATTTCTCCAAAAGTTGAGAAAAGGTTGGAGGTAAGATATTAATTAATCATTTTTCTTGTCTGTGTATGAGAAAATGACAAACCATCAAATGCTGGGATGAAATACATGACATTTACCATCTTACTGAGATACTGAATTATTTTTTTTCTACTCTTAATAGTCATGTAATCATTTATTTATGGAAATCATCGAAGTTAGATAAACCATAAATGTAGTTGCATCTCTTTTTTTTTTTCTACTTGAAAATCTTTTTGCAGAAAGAGAGGGGAGGGAAAGGAGGAGGGAAAGAAAAAAAAACTAAGTAATAAATTAAAAAGCAAATTGCTCTCAGGTTTTTGAAATTTTGAATCTTCAGACCAGAGAAAAATAAAACTATCTGGGCAAAGTAAGTCCAAATGACCTGAATAAACAGTATTTTTTCCTACATGTGTGAGGTATATATATATATATATATATATATATACACACACACACACACATATATATATACACATGTATATATGTATAAAACTTATGCATGCTATTTTTAAAATATATTTAAGAGGATTTTTAAGTGAATTATTGCTATTTGGCAGACATAAAAATTATGGTTAATAATGAAAAATGGAATAGATGGCAGATAAGTTACCTTTCTACTACCTTTTGTTAATAAAATATTATTAATAAAAGCAACCATATGTTATCTTACTTAATCCTCACAACAGCCTAGTTAGGAAGACACTGTTATCTTCCCTTTGCAGATGGGGACTCTGAGATTCACAGAGATCACACATTTGGCCCAAGGGCACATGGTCATTGAGTGATGGGTCAGGACTCAAATCCAGGTCTGTCAGACTTAAAAGGTTATTATTTTGTCACTGTGCTGCATCACCCTGGGAAAGATTTTTAAAAAGAGAGAGACAGAGAAAGAAAAACAGAAGTCCATCTAAGCCTTAGAATTCTGTTATGGCCCCTGAGACACACGTGAAGAGGGTTTGACAATAAATGATTTAACAATGAAGAATTATGGGGAGAGCTGGGATGACTTAAGGTGGGGAATTGGAGATGGGAGGCAATACATTCCCACTTAGCCTGTCTTTTCAATAAAGGATGCTTAAAGACTTGTTGGGAGTTCCCTGGCGGTCCAGTGGTTAAGACTCCGCGCTTCTACTGCAGGGGGCGCAGATTCAAACCCTGGTCGGGGAACTAAGATCCCGCATGCCGTGCGGAGCGGCCAAAAAAAGATACCTAAAGACTTGTTGCATAAGTCTTCATTCTTTAATAACTGTTTCCCTCTGGGATGGTAGTGTTTCCTGGGCAACAGGACCTCAGTGCTGGGAGCCTGCAATGCCAAGTCCATTAGGATGGAGAGAGAGAGTGAGGAACAGTGCTCTTGGCATGGATTCTATATGCCAACTGTGGGGAAGGATTCTGTCACAGCAGCGTGCATCATGCAAGAGATAGTTTATGGAATTAACTGCATAGAACCCATTATTGCAAAACGTGATACATTGATAGAAAAGGCCACTTACGTATGTCCTATATGGGTTTATTTTGGAAACTAAAAATTTGTTTGCAGATTCCATGTATCGCCTGCCTTATCTTTCCCATAAGACCTTAAGTCCTCAATTCCTCTGTGGTCGCCACGGATGCTGAGGCTCTGAACACCTCATCAATCACCCCTGTATCTGGGTGATTGTTACCTTCGTCCTCCGCAGGAGGAAGTGACTCTTGAGCTGCTGTCATTCATCTACTATAATCCTGAGTTTCCCTGTAAGCACAAAACACCGCTCCTAAATGTGTTATTTAAATTTATTTAATTAAAAGTGATGTGATCTAAAGAAAATACTGTTTAAAAAGTAAACTTTGTATAACTCCTGTAAATGGAAAATGTATATTATTTCCCATAAATGAAGACAAATAAAAGCCCACGGAATAGTATTAACATTTAAATTTATTTTAATTAAAAATAAAATATAGTCACTATGACTGGCTCACAGAATTCATATCTAAGAAAAATTTCTCACTGAGAGTAAGTGACTGTTCCTAGTTCCTCAGGAATATCCAATGTAGCATCATTAAGCAAAGTTCTCTGTCAGTAAGATTATTTAGGTCTTGAATCCCAACTCATATTTGTACATAGAAAAGGCAGATTATATCCATTTAACTGTGCCTATGCTGATAGAATTGGACATTGAGAATCATACTTGACTTTTGTTCAACAAATTTTTGTGCACAAAGAAGACATTAGGAGAAATATCCAGAATGTATTTTTCTAAATGTATCCAGTTATTTGTTAGTTTCTGCAAAACAATGGCAAACTGCCTTACCCAGTGCACACAACCAGCATCTGCTTTGAACACTATGAAGAGATACTTGCAAAATATTTCTAAGTGTTTTCCTAAACTCTGTTTCATAATGGACACAGCTGAGTTCATAACCAGGCCATTCAATAACAAAAAATAATTTATACAATTGTTGGTTGGTAAAATGGACAAGTGATGTTCATGGATTGTTCCCAGCATGCTAACTGGGATGAGAAAGAGGCACCAAGGTCTAGGAAAAGGAAATCCTGTAGGCCATTTGTCCCCAACCCCCCTGTTTCCTTATTCCCCTCTTCTCTTCTTCCTTCCATCGCCTTGG
This sequence comes from Mesoplodon mirus, assembly GCF_964341445.2. Classification (NCBI taxonomy): domain Eukaryota; kingdom Metazoa; phylum Chordata; class Mammalia; order Artiodactyla; family Ziphiidae; genus Mesoplodon; species Mesoplodon mirus. The sequence goes on from NC_138995.1 coordinate 10,883,811, forward strand.
CATCCTGATTTTGGCTGCCTCTGCCTCATACAGGTTAGGACATCACCTGCTGTTGCACCAGAACGCCCATACGCCATGTTGGAAAGCACTACTCTAAATGAACACTTGGTACGCCTGAATCCTCCATCCCTGTGGCTAACAGACTTAACTAAAACTGGTGTGCAGTACAAAGAGTAGCCCTTTCTCTGTGTTAACAATCAGAGCCCTGGAGGAAATGGCCTTTCAAGGTGAACCAAGGCCAGGGGCTTTCCTGCCAGAGACAAGGCCCAGACCTGTTTCTCTCTCTGACTTCTCCTCTCTCTTCTTTCATGTGGCCGGAACACAGGAAGGCTGGGGCAGCCCCCCACTTGGCAGAAGGTCTAGGTAGTCTACCATTCTTGCAGATTTCCATTTCATATACCAAGGGGCATAGTACCTCCCATATCTTGGAAAGAGGGTCCTCTCTCCCCTGCCCCATCCCCTTTGAAAGCCAAGTTGTATCTAGAATAAGTCTCAGGACAATAATTTCTAAATCATGAGCTACAGTACCATCACCTAAGGATATTTTACATAGAACTTCCCAGGCCTCATTCCAGAAATTTAATTAAGTAACCTGGGGGTAAGACTTGGGCATTTACATTTTAAAAGGCATCCAGGTTGGACTTCCCTGGTGGTGCAGTTGTTAAGAATCTGCCTGCCAATGCAGGGGACACGGGTTCGAGCCCTGGTCCGGGAAAATCCCACATGCTGCGGAGCAGCTAACCCTGTGCACTACAACTACTGAGCCTGCGTTCTGGAGCCCGTGAGCCACAACTACTGAAGCCTGCATGCCTAGAGCCCGTGCTCTGCAACAAGAGAAGCCACCGCAGTGAGAAGCCCACACACCACAATGAAGAGTAGCCCCTGCTCGCCGCAACTAGAGAAAGCCCGTGCACAGCAACGAAGACCCAACGCAGCCATAAATTAACTAATTATTAATATTTTTTAAAAGGCATTCAGGTTTCTTTGAGGAACAGCTAGGTTTGGAACCACTGGTCTAGGGCAAATAAAGAAGTGCCTTGGGTCTGTCTTATGCAGGCAAGGGAGTCCCCTAGGTACCACGCCCTGCAGTGCAGCTCTGCAGTGGCCTGGGCCAAACTCAGCTGAGAATGAAGGGCCTTTGGCCTATTCTCATTCTTTGCATGTATGTTTCACCTGGAAAACTCTTGTGACGGTAAATCGTGTGTCAAGAAAAGGATTTGCAGGCAGGGACCACCTGCTCACCTTTTTCTCTCTTCTCATTTCCAAACATGTCAGTAGCCTACAGAGGGGTTTGGCGGGCAGTGGAACAGTATTGAGGGAAATTAGCCATTTCCCTCAGTCAAGCAGTCACATGCAAGAGCTAGTGTACTGTCATTTATTTTCTTAAAAATGGTGGGGGAGGGAGGGCCTACCATAGAGAAGCCAGTGAAATCCCCATCGGAAAGTGTCTTTTGGCAAATCACTCCCAGCGCTCTTGTGTGTGTGTGAAGAAACGCACAGTGCATGAAAACAGTTGTACTCCTGAGATCCAGAGTCAAGGTAGAATGAAGGCTTCCGTCCTATTTCCTGCCGGGTCATTAGGTGCCAAGAGGTGAATCAATCATTTTTAGGAATGAGGCCAACTGTCACTTCCTTACAAACTGCAAAAAATGCATTGGCTGACTCGACTGAGTGAAAATGGTAACTTCAGCTTTTGTCCAACAGAAGACAAAAGAAACAACATCTTTCATAATATAGGGAAGAGCTGCTAGGAGGATGGTTTGGGGCCATGCTAAAGAATAAACAGCTTAATTCCATGGTTTGTGCTTTTCTGGGCCTCTTATTTTTCTTGTTTAAAGGCTAATTTTATTAATTTATGGGTTTTTATTTTTAAGATTGGTTCCAGATATTTAAAATGAACATGTCTGTCTATTTATATATCTGCATCATTTTAAAGCAATAAAAGAGTTATTGTTATCGTATACAGTGAATTTCTGCCTTTGTTATGATACCCACATTACCCAGAGCTTTTATTACATGCAGATATGTCGGCAGACTTCACATTTTTGTGGAAGTTAGTATTTGTTTTCACACTAAAATCTCTCTGACATAAAATCACATGTACTCTCTTGTAGTTCGCTCTACCTAAACTAACATTTTTTCCTGCATTTTTGCTATCTAAAACATATTCATCCTTCAACAAGCATTTATTGAGCAGCTACTACAATGCAAGATCCAAGCATAGAAACAGATCTTGTTCCTGATCCAAAGGGACAGATTCTTAAAAATATGAGACGCTCATCCACACAGAAATCAGGCAATGGTCTAAGGTCATATAGTCCTAAGATTTTTTTAAATTCCTCACTTTTACATTCACCCCACTCAGCATTTGAAAATGCTTGTTTTCAGCCTGTATTATTGTCACTATCACATAATGCAAATCAGGATCATGCAGATGTAGAAGGCGGGGTCCCCTTCTAAAATAATAAAATCACCCAATTATAATTAAGCAGAGTGGCCCACTTGCAAATTAATGTATAAAAATTATGAACTGGAAGAGAATTTAGTTATCATTTCATTCTCTCTCCCTCACAAATGTAGAAACTGAGACCCAAATATTTGAGGGCCTTTCCTAAAATTACCCAGTGAGTTAATGGTAAGTCCAAGAGTAAAATCAGATACAATAATTTTTATACAAGTATTCTTTTCACTGTATTATAAAATATTTGATTTTTCACTTGATAAGTAAATGCTTTTATTGACAATTACTCTGGAGACTTCAGAGAATTTTAATGAGTAGTGAGTTTCAAATAGAAACCTAGTAAGAAAAACTGCTGAGTTCATATGATATCTATGGTATTTAAGTTCCCCTTCCTCAAAAGAAATACTCTGGGACCATAAGAAGCATAAAGATGTTGTCATACTTCCTCTCTGCAGGGCAAAGGGGACTTCATGAAAGAACAAATTTTTTTTTTTTTTTTGCGGTACGCGGGCCTCTCACTGTTGTGGCCTCTCCCGTTGCGGAGCACAGGCTCCGGATGCGCAGGCTCAGCGGCCATGGCTCACGGGCCCAGCCGCTCCGCGGCATGTGGGATCTTCCCAGACCGGGGCACGAACCCGTGTCCCCTGCATCGGCAGGCGGACTCTCAACCACTGCGCCACCAGGGAAGCCCAAGAACAAATTTTTTTAAATATCTGACCCACTTCCTTTCCAAAAGGCTGGTGTTTTCAGGGAACTGAACTACTGCTTTGCTTTGAGCCATGAATTAGTAAGGATGTTGAAGGTGACAAAACTTTGTAAATATACTAAAATACATTGGATTGGACACTTTAAATGGGCGATTTTATGGCATGTAGATTATACCTCTTTATTGAGATATAAAATTCTGTTTAAATAAGAATATGGTTGAAATGAGGACTGTCTTTGCTCACGGCTAAGATCACATAGGAACTTTGCTGTGTAGCACTAATTCTTCCTGTACTGTTCACACCCCATTTACTTGGTTCAAGAGTGCCCCAAACCAATTTTATTTACAGAAGGGGCAACTTCATTCATCTATTTGCTATTTCACTCAACCAGACAAGGGTAACGTTCAGCCACTGTCCTTGGTACTGAAGATATAATTAGAATGTAAGGTCCATGAGGGTAGGGGATTTTTCTATCTTGTTTAGTATGGTATTGTCATTACCTACCATTTCTTGAATGGATGATACACAGGGGAACAAGACAGACATAGTCTCTGCCTCTTCAAACTTGTAGTCTAGGTGTTAGGGATTCAGAAAATTAAATAGCGTTTTTACTATAGAATTGAAATCATCTATGAAAGAGAACTCTGTGGGGCCAGAAGAAAGAGCACTAAATCCTATTGTTTCTAAAGTTCTTTTTTGTGATTATTTCACTTGATGGCTGAGATGAAAAGCTCAATGTTAGCACTTGTTTTAAACATTTTCTAAATGGATTCCCTTATACTCTTTCAAAAAGGAGAAACATTCACAGTATCAATATTTAGGACACAGATAGGAAGCATGTTTTGACCCAAATGTTATCATGAATCAATTATGTTTCAAATGGCCACATATGCTAAGTTAAAAGAGTAGTTGGATTTACTGTATTTGATCTGTTAATAAACATAGAACAATTGAAGCAATCATAGTTAAACCCTCCTGCCCCTGCTTGGATTGTATGAGGAAATTAAGCAGCTTGGAAGTCAACCCTTCATTTTTATTGGGATGTCACTGAAGAATAAGGACCTGTCAGGAGCTAGTCTGTTTCTTCTGGACAAGAGTAAGGCGGGAAGCATTTTTAAAGTTCTGAAATCTGGTTGTAGAAAACAGTTGGGAGGATAGGGGCTACCCTTGGCATTATGCCTTACTCATTCAATCTACTCTTTAAGAGTTTGGCAGGGGCAGCTACATCTGGCATTTCTAGCCGCCTCCATCCCCCCAAAATTATGATAAGGTTGGAGTTGGAGAGGGTGGAAGGAAGAAAAAACTAATTTGATCTTACTCCCTTCTTCCTATCCCACACATTAAAAGAGAAAAAGAAGTATACCTGAGGGAAGGTGTTTTGGACCCAGTATTCTTTAATATCATGTGCATTCTATGAAATGGATTTTTTTAATGCTTTAAGAGTGATTTGATGAAATGTGAACGTTTCATTTATTTTCATAAAATTTTCCTAGGACCTACTTGGAAAACCAAAAATAACAATGTAATAAGATACTAGAGTGGGAACAGCAGGGAGAGGCAATGATGATGTGATGATGATAATAATAATAGCTAACATTAATGCACATCTGCTATGTGTAAGGAATGTACTTGGTATTTTCCATATATTAATCTCAATTTCTGTAGTTATCTGAATCTTAAAACAACAATGTAAAATAATTATTATTAACTCCCCTAGTTTTTCATAAGAAATAAGGCTCACAGATGTTTTATGCGATGGCATTAGATTCATGGTGACACTATTATGTTGATGAAGAGCAAGAAATTTGCATCCACCCAAACCTCAAATTCACATCCTGAATTCCCTCTGAGAGCCCACCTCGTTCGTGGCAGTATCACTTCATTTCTTTGATTCTTACTTTCATCATCTAGGAGCAGACACTGAATCATTTATTCAACAAAAGTTACCACCACTTGTGCTGGGTACTACGAGGTTAAGGAAACAGAGACAGAGTTCTGCCCTCTTTGGGTTTATGTTCATGGGTGAATACAGCTATTAACCAAGGTATCGGGACTTCCCTGGTGGCGCAGTGGTTAAGAACCCGCCTGCCAATGCAGGAGACATGGGTTCCAGCCCTGGTCCGGGAAGATCCCACATGGTGCAGAGCCACTAAGCCCGTGCGCCACAACTACTGAGCCTGCGCTCTAGAGCTCGAGAACCACAACTACTGAAGCTCATGCGCTCTAGGGGCCCACCGGCCGCAACTACTGAGCCTGCGCTCTAGAGCCCGTGAGCCACAGCTACTGAAGTTCATAAGCTCTAGGGGCCCACCTACCATAACTACTGAGCCTGAGTGCTGAAACTAGTGAAGCCCGTGAGCCTAGAGCCCGTGCTCTGCAACAAGAGAAGCCACCGCAACGAGAAACCCGCACACTGCAACGAAGAGTGGCTTCTGCTCGCCGTAACTAGAGAAAAAGCCCACACTCAGCAACGAAGACCCAACGCAGCAAAACAAAAAATGTTTTAAATAAATTAATTAACCAAGGCATCTCATAGACAAACATAAAATTACAACCATGATAAGCACTAAGCAGAACAAGCATATAGTTGTCGCAGAAACTACATGGTATTCTAGCCATATGTGCTTGGAACCCTTAATCAATTTCTTGCACACCAGTCTGTGGTGTGATTTTACTCCCAAAGCCAGCACCTGCATTTATTTTTCTTAAGATCGTGCTCTCACTGCCAGCACCCACTTTGCCTGCAAGCACAGAAAACCACTGGAAATTTATTCCCTGACTCAACCCTGCACAAACCCTCAACCCATATATCATTCATTCATTGTTGACTAACCTAGTCAGCAGTAACTACAGTGACTAGAATTGTTTGAATGCTCAGTAAGGTACTGTTCACTAAATGGGAGGTCCTGACCCATCGTAATACTGAACAAATGGTACCTATAAAAATGACAATCAAGAAAAAGAAGACAGAATCGTGAAGAAGGCAACAGATGCTCTTGCAACAGCAAAGGAGATTTAAAGGGTAAAAGAAGAGTTTTGTGATTTTGAAGCTTTCCAGGAAATAACTTGAGAAGCAGGTTTATTCATGGCCAAGATTTCTTGAGGCCCTGGATCATCTGACCCTCAGCTGACAGCGTCCTGGCACAGGTGCACGGCTGAGGATCTCAAAAGTCTGAGAGCTGGCAGCCTGGGAATGGCCACCTGCCCAACTCCTCCTTTTCCCAGAGTGGGAGGAAGTTGGTTCCTGTGTGATTATTAATTAAATCCTGACTGGGTGGGCACTTTTAACGTCTTTTCCAAGGGGAGCCTTGCTAGCAAGATCTCATAACTGAACTGCAGCCAGCCTCAGTCAAGGAGCAGGAAACCACCTTTGGCTGGGGCCAGAGCACTTGTTCTCCATCCAAATTTACTCACCCAGGTAGAGGTCTGAGCTGGAGGTCAGCCTGCGATTCTCAATGGATCAATTGTTTCCACCCATCTCCCCTCTGCAAGGTCCGGAAGACATGAAATAGGATTGGGGGGAAGATTAATGTGTTTCTGTACCATATTGTCTATCTGGAAGGCACACTCTGGGTATTGTTCCTAGCACAAAGCGTCTTTCAGAGTTACCCTGTAAAAAAAAGTGCTTTTCAGAAGATTATGTTTGGGAGTTAGGTGTCTCGGTATCCCCAGGACAAAGTGGCAGGGAGATTGAGCAGTGATCTAGATAATCTTATCAACTCAGATAATTCAGATGTTGGTTTTACTGCCTTCAAATGCAGTAGCCAGATAATCATCACCAGCTAGTTCAATTCCTTTCTAAAGCCTTTACTGCTGCACAGAGAAAAGTGGGCTGATAATTAGCAAACCCCAATCATGTGCCAGATATTGTCCTATGCTCTGTTTCTGCATTCTCTCCTTTAATTCTCACATCAAATCCCTTATTATCATTTCCTCCCTTTTAAGGATGAGGAAACTGAGGTTCGATAAAGGTAAATAATTCTCTTAAGATCACAGAGCAAAACATGATATTGCTGGGTTTAGAATATAAGTCTGTCTCAGGTAGTAAAATCTTTCGACTTAGGAAAGAGAGGAGCTAATTAAAAAAAAGAAAAAACAACAAGCCAATAATATTTGTTTAAAAATTGCCCTGTGACTTCCACTTACATGATGATGGTTTAAGTCTTCTAGAGACCAAGTCTCAATCAAAAAAACTTTGGATAAAATAGGAACAGCACTAGCCTAACGATCTTGAGTAAACATAAACAGGCACATTGTTGAAGGGACAAGTGTGGAGAAACAAATAGCAAACAAGTTTCTTTTCTTTTCCTTTCTTTCCTTTCCTTTCCATGAGGAAGCTCAGATATTAGCCTTAATTTTTAAAAAGGCTATAAATCAGCTATTTCAAATATTTCAAAAATGAAAGAAAACCACGCCTGAAGAAGTAAACAAAAGTGTAAGAGTGGTGGTAAATTATGAGAACAATGGTCCAAGTAGAGAATGTCAATAAAGAGGTTGAAATTATTAAAAAAAACAAACAAAAAAAGAAACAAAAATTCTGGAGTTTAAAAAGTCCACTAACTGAAACAAAAAATAATTTACTAGAGGGGCTAAGAAACAAGTTTGAAAGGCAAAAGGAAGAAGCAGCAAACCTGAACACAAACCAGTTGAGATTATTATGGTTTTGTGATACAATTTGAAATCAGAAACTGATGACTCCAGCTTTGCTCTTTTTTATCAAGATTGGTTTGGCTCTTTTGGGTTTTTTGTGGTTCCATATGAATATTAGGATTTTTTTTTCTATTTCTGTGGGAAAAAAATTCCATTGGAGTTTGGATAGGAATTGCAATGAATCTATAGATCACTTTGGGTAGCATAGACATTTTTAACAATATTAATTATTCAAATCCATGAACATGGGATATCTTTCTATTTGTGTCTTCAAGTTCTTTGATCAATTTCTTACAGTTTTCAGTACATAGATATTTTAACTCCTCGGTTAAATTTATTCCAAAGTATTGTATTGCTTTTGATGCTATTGTGAATATAGAATTGTTTTTTAAATTTCTTTTTCTGGTAGTTTGTTGATAGTAGAGAAGCACAACTAACTTGACCTGGTGAGGAGAGATCAAGGTGGCAAAGGAGGGGGACCCTAAGCTCACTTCCCCACACAAACACATCAAAAATACACCTACACATGGAGTAACTGTCACTGAAAACAAACAAGACTGACAAGGCCAAGACTAAAAACTGGTTTTACCTGACTTGCAGTCCCAACATGCTTTCTAAGAGCTCTGTTGCCTCTCAAAAATAATAAATTCAGCCCAATTCTCAACAACAAGTAATGGAACCCGATATTCTAGTGACTGAGGATCCTGAAGCCATGAGTTTCATTACTTAAAGAAAGAGATCTTAAGATTTCCTGTCTCTCTTCCCTGAATTGATTAGCAGATATTACTAAGTGCATTAATGACTAAGTGCATTGCTATGGTGCACTGAAAAGAAGACCACATTGGAAGCCAGAAAATCTGGGGTTTAGGTTTTATTCTGCATTAATTCTCTGCATGAACTTCATTTATTCTCATACCCTTCTTGAACCCAGGATATCATGCGATCTTGTGATTCTCAACCCTGAATGCACATTACAGCAATGTGGAGAGAATGTAAAAAAGATTATGCCCATGCCTCACCTCCAGAGATTCTGATTCCACTGATTTGGGATAGAGCTGAAAGTTCCCCAGGTTATTTTTATATTCAGCAGGACTTGGAACCATTGATCCAATTCCAACAACATTGTAGATGAGACATTTAAGGGCTCTTCCAAGCCCTTGAATCTTCCATAATTTTACGGTGGTTTCCAGTCTCTGGAAATCTAAGAATGACTTCAGCCTATTGTGTAAGTGGCCCAAAAGTGCAATTGCTGAAGAAATTTATTTATCTGCCCTGCGTGGGCTCAAAAAGCAAAGATTGAAAACATCTGTGCTGAGTTATTAGTTGCCTCAGTGACATGGGACACAACGAGGATGGGGGAAGATGGTCCCCAGGGAACTTGTTGGAAAACTCAAATCAAACCTTTTTAGATGTATGTCACCGTTGCTATGATGCTAGCAGCAAACATCCTGCCTACACTCTATTGGTGGGTTTGGTACAACAGGCAGTAGAGTTCTCTGGTTCCACAATTACCTACTTTCCTTCTCGCCCAAGAACATCTGAAAACTCACACTGATATTGGCCTAACTCTTGACAATAGAACTACTCAAACCACTTTTGGTTGGTGAAGGTCACAGAGGAATGAGACAGGGGCATAAATGAGCCCTGCTCTACTGAGAAAAAAAATACAGCTTAAATTCAAGATTGAATTTGAAAAGTTAGTGTTCTCTCTCTGTCCTCTTTCCAATTCCCTAGATTCCCTACTCCTAAAAGGAAGTCAGTTTTACTGTTGAATTTTTTAAAAATAGATCTTTATTGGAGTATAATTGCTTCTCAGTACCGTATCAGTTTGTGTTGCACAACAAAGCGAATCACCATATGCATACGCATGTCCCCATATCCCCTTCCTCTTGAGCCTCCCTTCCATCCTCCATATCCTACCTCTCTAAGTCATTGCAAAGCACTGAGCCAATCTCCCTATGTTATGCTGCTGTTTCCCACCAGCCAAGTATCTTACATTCGGTAGTGTATATATGTTGATGCTACTCTCACTTGGCCCCAGCTTCACCCTCCCACCCCATGTCATCAAGTCCATTCTCTATGTCTACCTCTTTATTCCTGCCTGCAACTAGGTTCATCAGTACCACTTTTTTTTTTTTTTTTAGATTCCATGTATACGTGTTAGCATATGGTATTTGTTTTTCTCTTTCTGACTTACTTCACTCTGTATGACAGACTCTAGGTCCATCCACCTCACTACAAATAACTCAGTTTTGTTTCTTTTTATGGCTGAGTAATATTCCATTGTATATATGTGCCACATCTTCTTTATCGATTCATCTGTCGATGGACACTTAGGTTGCTTCCATGTCCTGGCTATTGTAAATAGTGCTGCAGTGAACACTGTGGCACATGTCTCTTTTTGAATTATGGTTTTCTCAGGGTATATGTCCAGTAGTGGGATTGCTGGGTCATATGGTAATTCTATTTGTAGTTTTTTAAGGAACCTCCATACTCTTTTCCATAGTGGCTGTATCAATTTACATTCCCACCAACAGTGTAGGAGGGTTCCCTTTTCACCTCACCCTTTCCAGCATTTATTGTTTCTAGTTCTTTTGATAATGGCCATTCTGACTGGCGTGAGGTGATACCTCATTGTAGTTTTCATTTGCATTTCTCTAATAATGTTGAGCACCTTTTCATGTGCCTCTTGGCCATCTGCATGTCTTCCTCGGTGAAATGTCTATTTAGGTCTTCTGCCCATTTTTTAACTGGATTGTTTGTTTTTTTGATATTGAGCTCCATAAGCTGTTTGTATATTTTGGAGACTAATCCTTTGTCTGTTGTTTCATTTGCAAATATTTTCTCCCATTCTGAGGGTTGTTTTTTTGTCTTGTTTATGGTTTCCTTAGCTATACAAAAGCTTTTAAGTTTAATTAAGTCCCATTTGTTTATTTTATTTATTTATTTTTTTTTTTTTTTTTGCTGTACGCGGGCCTCTCACTGCTGTGGCCTCTCCCGTTGCGGAGCACAGGCTCCGGACACACAGGCTCCGCGGCCATGGCTCGCGGGCCCAGCCGCTCCGCGGCATGTGGGATCCTCCGGGACCGGGGCAGGAACCCGTGTCCCCCGCATCGGCAGGCGGACTCTCAACCACTGCGCCACCAGGGAAGCCCCCCATTTGTTTATTTTTGTTTTTATTTCTGTTACTCTAGGAGGTGGGTCAAAAAGATCTTCTGTGGTTTATATCAAAGAGTGTTTTTCCTGTATTTCCCTCTAATAGTTTTATAATGTCTGACCTTACATTTAGGTCTTTAATCCATTTTGAGCTTATTTTTATGTATGGTGTTAGGGAGTGTTCCAATTTCATTCTTTTACGTGTAGCTGTCCCATTTTCCCAGCACCACTTATTGAAGAGGCTGTCTTTTCTCCATTGTATATTCTTGCCTCCTTTGTCATAAAGTAGGTGCCCATATGTCATGAGTTTATCTCTGGGCATTGTATCCTGTACCATTGATCTATATTTCTGTTTTTGTGCCAGTACCATACTGTCTTGATTACTGTAGCTTTGTAGTAGAGTCTGAAGTCAGGGAGCCTGATTCCTCCAGCTCCATTTTTCTTTCTCAAGATTGCTTTGGCTATTCGGGGCCTTTTGTGTTTCCATACAAATTGTGAAATTTTTTGTTCTAGTTCTGTGGAAAATGCCATTGGCAATTTGATAGGGATTGCACTGAATCTGTAGATTGCTTTGGGTAGTATAGTCATTTTCACAATATTGATGCTTCCAATCCAAGAACATGATATATCTCTCCATCTGTTGGTATCATCTTTCATTTCTTTCATCAGTGTCTTATACTTTTCTGAGTACAGGTCTTTTGTCTCCCTAGGTAGGTTATTCCTAGGTATTTTATTGTTTTTGTTGCAGTGGTAACTGGGAGTGATTCCTTAATTTCTCTTTCTGATTTTTCATTGTTGGTGTATAGGAATTCCAGAGATTTCTGTGTATGAATTTTGTATCCTGCAACCTTACCAAATTCATTGATTAGTTCTAGTAGTTTGCTGGTGGCATCTTTAGGATTTTCTTTGTATAGTATAATGTCATCGGCAAAAGGTGACAGTTTTACTTGTTCTTTTCCAATCTGTATTCCTTTTATTTCTTTTTCTTCTCTGATTTCTGTGGCTAGGACTTCCAAAACTATGTTGAATAAGAGTGGTGAGAGTGGACATCCTTGTGTTGTTCCTGATCTTAGTGGAAATGCTTTCAGTTTTTCACCATTGAGTATGATGCTTGCTGTGGGTTTGTCATATATGGCCTTTATTATGTTGAGGTAGGTTCCCTGTATGCCCATTTTCTGGAAAGTTTCTATCATAAATGGGTGTTGAATTTTGTGAAAAGCTTTTTCTGCATCTATTGAGGTGATCATATGGTTTTTATTCCTTAATTTGTTAATATGGTGCATCACATTGATTGATTTGCATATCCTGAAGAATCCTTCCATCCCTGGGATAAATCCCACTTCAGCATGGTGTATGAGCCTTTTAATGTGCTGTTGGATTCTGTTTGCTAGCATTCTATTCAGGAATTTTGCATCTATGTTCATCAGTGATATTGATCTATATTTTTTTGTGTGATATCTTTTTCTGGTTTTGGTATCAGGGTGATGGTGGTTTTATAGAATGAATTTGGAGTGTTTCCCCCTATGCAATTTTTTGGAGGATTTCAAGAAGGATAAGTGTCAGCTCTTCTCTAAATGTTTGATAGAATTTGCCTGTGAAGCCATCTGGTCCTGGACTTTTGTTTGTTGGAAGAGTTTTAATTATGATTTCAATTTCATTACTTGTGATGGGTTTGTTTATATTTTCTAATTCTTCCTGGTTCAGTCTTGAAAAATTGTACCTTTCCAAGAATTTGTCCATTTCTTTGTGGTTGTCCATCTTATTGGCATACAGTTGTTTGTAGTAGTCTCTTATAATCCTTTGTATTTCTGCAGTGTCCATTGTGATTTCTCGTTTTTCATTTCTAATTTTATTGATTTGTGTCCTCTCCCTTTGAGGTCTCTCATGAGGTTTCAGGAAAGATGTTCGGCAGTTCTCAGTAATCTGAACGCTGGCCTGGGGAATTTGCTTCCAAGATGGCTCACTTACATGGTTCTGGGCAGGGGACCTCACCTGGGAGCCCAGCAGGCTTCCTGGGCTTGAGTGGGCAGAGCAAACACCCTCCTCTTCTCTCTTTTCCTGCTCCTCTGGTCTGGGGTCAGGGGGCCCCCTCCCACCTGCCTCTCCTGATCTCCCCAGCCTCAGGGGCGCCGATCTTGTCTGGCCTCCACTTCTCCTCCCCCCTTTCTCCCCCTATGTCCTACCGGTTCACTCTGGGGCTCCTCCTGTCTCCTTGGAGGTTAGAGTCCCCCACCAGTGGCCAGTAGGCACCCTAGTTGTGGGGAGATGCTAACTCCACATCTTCCAACACCACCATCTTAAATCTGCCTCTATTGTTGAATACTGATCTTCAGTACTTAGCCTCTGCCATTGTATTTATTTTTCTTTCTCCAGAGAAAAACCACCCCACTCTGGGAGTTAGGATTCTATATCAAGTAAAGAGAATATTGGAGCTCAGACAGAGGTGAGTGGGGCCTCCTCCAAGCTTTCTCTTTCTTTTTTTTTTTTTTTAAAGAGTTCTTTTCTACCTATGCCTGGCACCAAATGCCTGAGTTTTCTCTTAATATTTTGGAGTTAATATATGCTTTAATGAGTTAATATCTCATTCAATTTAATTCACTCTGTTTCTTTTCTTTAAGGTGACTTATGGGGATGAAATTAGAGAATTTGGATTATGAAATGGATAAAAGAATAAAAACCAAATCTACTCAAGAGATTTAATTCCCTTTTTATCAAGGTTAGTTAACCCTCTTTTCTAGTTAAAATGTGTGTGAAAATGCGTGTGAAAAATATGTGTTAAAATCAGGCCTCAATGTTTCCAATTTGCAAAAGGAGAAATTTGGACAACATAACTTTAAAGGCTTTTCCCTGCTGTAACAGTTAATTTCCATTTTGTTTCAACTTTTCCCTACAGAAAGTTGTTTCTTATTAAAATTATACTTAGGTTTAGGGTTTAAGTAAAAAAATAACACTTGGTGCCTTTTACTTTGCCTTAGGTAGTATTTTGTACTTTAATTCATTTGTATTAATTTTGGCCCCTGAAAGTAGGTTAGAGATGATAAGATGAAGAAAATGATACTAATTCATTGACATGTTCCATAAATACCTGTTATTTGCCAAAACTTAACTCAATATTAGAAACACTAGATAAGATATGGCTCTTTCTTTTACATACATCTTGGCCTCATCTTTTATATATCTCTTAGTGGAGAGATAAAACTGTACTTTACAATAAAACGCATCTTTTTATAAGAGATAACGTAGCAGTATGTACAAAGTGCTTTGGGAAAACAGAAAAGAAAAATTTTAGTTCTGTTTAATGGATTCAGAGAAGATTTCACAAATGGGATGGGATTTGAGATGCTTCTAAAAGGATGGCTAGAAGAGTAATAGGTAGAGAAGAGGCAAGGGAAATCAAAGCAAAAGGAACAGCATGCTCAGAGTTATGAGTGTGGCAGCTGGCCTCCAAGAAAGCCCCCAGTGATCTCTGTCACCTGGTATTCATGCCCTTCTGCAGTCCCTTCTTGTACTGAAGGAAAAAAAAAAAGCCAACCTGTGTAACCTATAAAATATTGCCAAAATGACTGTGTGTTTCCAAGGCTAGGCCATATAGAATATTTTCTTGTCTGTCTTTGTCCCTCTCGGAGTTCACACTCTGAGGGAAGTCCATCACCATGTTGTAATGATGCTCAAGCAGCACCATGGAGGTGACCCCATGAAGAAGACCTGAGGCCTCCTGACAACAACCAGAACCATGTAAGTGAGCCATCTTGGAAGCAGATTCCCCAGCCCAGCATTCAGATTACTGAGACCTGCCTAACATCTTTCCTGAAACCTCATGAGATACCTCAAACCAGAACCACACAGCTGACCACTTCTAAATTCCTGTGAGATAATACATGTTTATTAGTGAAAACCACTAAATTTGGGGGTAATTTGTTACACTGTAATGTGTAGTTAATATAGGTGGCATCCAAGTTTATGTCATGCTCTGAGATAAGAGGGGGACTGGTAAGGGATAGGGTCCAGAAGGAAAGGGGATGATCGGATTGGAAAGATTTTGTAGTCAGGGTGGACCATAGAGAGCTGTAAGAGGGGATTGTTGTTGACTTTAGCAAAAAATTGATGCAACTGGATTTGAGAGTTAGAAGGTAAATACCTAGACACCAGAGCATGATCTGAAGAAAGGTGTTGGCAGATATGATATTAGCCTTGAATTACAGTGATTTTTTTTTCCTACTGGATTGTCTGTGTCTACCTTTATGAGAGGCTACCTTTCAGAGGAGTTGCAAGAGAATTTATGGATTCCCACCTCCTTCCCTCTTCAAGACTCTTATCTACAGCCTACTTAACTGATAACCTTCCTACATCTGCTTGATTATCTCCAGGGATGGGAAGCTCACCACCAGCTGAGCCAGCCACCAACATGTTGATTTGAAGAGCTCTATGACTCCCTATAATTCTAATGGACTACTGGACTGGGTGTTAGGCTTGTCTCTCCCACTAAACAACTGGTCACCTTGGGACTAGAATTTTTAAGATCAGTGAAGACTTGGATGGGGTTCAAGACTCTAGGGCCTGCCACTAGTCTGCTCATTCTCTTGAGATGAGCTCAAACAGATCAGTAATAAAGTAATGATTCTGAGCTCTAACCCCAGAGGTACTCATTAACTCTAGGTTGGGGTCTGAGAAGTAGAGTGATTGAAACTTTACCATTACTACCATTTCTAGACCTGGCTTTACCAAACTGAGCAAAGGAATCATCTGAGGGAAAGCTGAACCCAACTCACTCTCTCTAGTTGATATCTTATTCTGCAGCTATTTTAAAGCACTGGATTGAAAGAAGAGGTTTTGCGTTGACTTGTAGTTTTCTGAATACTCCAGAGAGTTCACACTGTAATAGATCATGTGCCATCTCACTCTGATGGCCCTCCTGTGGCCACAGAAAAACGTGGTGGGAAGGTTGCAGTCCTAGGATGTCTGTGATGAAGATGAGGTCATGGTTAATCAAGACTTGGCTCAGACCAAGCCCTGGTAGAGGAAGCATGAGAAGCATTCCAGCTTGTATAAATCCCTTGCCTTTCCAGCCCAGGGTTACAACACTTGGCGACCATGAGAGGCCCGTTAAGTGATTTGGATGTCCATACAGTTGCTTAATCAGTAGGTTCAATCATGTGGAGTTCTAATAACTTTTAATCATTCAGTATATTATACAATCCCTGTAGGTCCTGCCAAGACACAGTTTCAAGAGAGAGGAAATAAAGTAATGGAAGCAAGATTGTGAATGAGCAGGTCACCTTTTCTCTTGTTTTACATAGGAGCTTAAACTCAAGTGTCGTATTTATGTTGGTATTGTGTTAATGTTGGTCATCCAGTTGATTTATGAAACTTTATTTCACGATATGTAATAGGAGGCCCCTTAAATTTCGGAAGTGTAGTGTAGTAAAAAAAAAAAGGGGGGGCTTTAAAGTCAGAATGACCCACTTGCAAATTATGGCTTTGTTGGGACATCTAGATTCAATATGGCAGGGAGTACAGTTAGCTGAGAACTTTCAGCTGCACTACCCTCATTACTCACATCAGCCTTTGAGCAGTGGGGATACTGGAGGATGACCATTTCTGCTCAACGTGGGACATCCCTAATGAGCAATCATTGCTCTGGAGCTCCCTGTTGAATTGGCCCACACTTTGTCAAAGCCCCTGCCCCGTCCCCCAGCCCTAACACACACACACACACACACACACACACACACACACACACACACACACACACACACGAGCCACTACAACTACTAATTCCATCTCAGTGTCTCCTTCCCAAAGGATCCAACTAACAGGGTAAGTTACTTAAACTCTCTGAGATTCCATCTTTTCCTCTTTCAAATTACATTGTTACCATATACATCATCAGAATTTGAAAGAGGTTAAATGAGGTACAATATGTAAAATATCTTGGCTCATAACAGACCAAGATTTTTTTCCTTCACCCAACTCACTAGAAAGACCTTTTCCACCACCGGTGTGTAAAAATGAGATAGCTTCTTCACTTCCATTCACCAACTATGATATGTCTAGAATAGCATTAACCACCCTAAAGGGGATGGGATGCTGGAAACATACAATTGTAGAAGAAGCACAGGTCTGTGAGCATCTTGGGGGTGGGGACTTCGGGTTTCCTAAGTGCTATGACAAATGTAAATACAGGGTGTGAGAGGGGAGCACAGAGAAGGAAAATCTATCCCGAAACATCAAGAAAAACTACCTGGGGAGAAAACACTCAATTTGAGTCTGGAAGAATGAGTACACAGTCACCAAGCAAAAGAGGAAGGTTGTTGCCAGAAGAGGGGCCAGCCTTTGCCAAGTCTCCAAGACACCAGAGAACAAGTTCAAGACAAAGTCAAGATGTTCCACAGATATCACAGAGCAAACTGGGGAAGAAGGAAGAGGGTCCCAGCAGAGCTGCCCCATGAGAGGTTCATGGCAGGGATTATGTACCCCACTGCCCAGAAAAGGAAGCTGAGTAGGGCCAGGAGGGGTTAAATGCCTGGTCCACGACCACAGGGTAGTAAAGTCACTGAGCCACCCAGAGACAGCCCAGGTCTTTGATGCTCCTCCACCTGCAATTGTATGAATATCTCCCCATTGGAAGTTCCTGGGGGGATCCAGACAAGCCCCAATGAGGTCTTAATTAGCTGATCACCTATGGAGCAAGGAGAGGGGGCACAAAATCAACACTTCAGGCCTTTTCTGGGGAGAGGATCTCTGTGCTCAGTGGTTCAGGGAATTTGAGCTCCTTGAAAGCACAGTTTTAGAGAAACAGAAGCCAGTGTGCACATTCACAGGATTCAGTCCCCCCCCCCGAATCAATTATGCTTAAGTGATGTCAAGAGCCTGACAGAGCCACAAAAGAAGGAACAATCTTTAACCTCAAAATTGAAGCTGATCCTCGTGCCTTAACCTAAGCCTTTGTGTCTGGCCCTCCTTGCAAGCCCAGGTCTGGTTCTCATTGCTTTTGTGGATTTAAGTAAAATCCTTCACATAACTTAATTTAGGGTTTGCATTAGTATTTCTTTTGCTATAATACAAAAAAAGGAAAAAAACACCCAAATACCTACAATCCAGGCCATTGATCTAGTGGACACAGGCTGTCCTAATAGAGCATTTTCCCCAAGAATGAAGAAGACACCGTACAGGCAATGGCATGAAGTGGGTGAAGTACAGCCCCTTTTAGAAAAGCCAGAGGAATGACCTATATAGGAAAAGAATCTAAAAAAGAGTGGATATATGTATATGTATAACTGATTCACTTTGCTGTATACCTGAAACTAACACAACATTGTAAATCAACTATATTCCAATAAAAATTTTAAAATTAAAAAGAAAACTTTTTTTTAAATTAAAGAGCCAGAGGGGGCCTCCCTGGTGGCGCAGTGGTTGAGAGTCCGCCTGCCGATGCAGGGGATGCGGGTTCGTGCCCCGGTCTGGGAGGATCCCATATGCCGCGGAGCGGCTGGGCCCGTGAGCCATGGCCGTTGGGCCTGCGCGTCCGGAGCCTGTGCTCCGCAACGGGAGAGGCCACAACAGTGAGAGGCCCGCATACCGCAAAAAAAAAAAAAAAAAAAAAAAAAAAAAAAAAAAAAAAGAGCCAGAGGGACTTGAACTGTTCCCATCCCCTGCTATTGCTTATTGGTGCGGGGAGGCTAATGCAAACCATATAGATCAGATGGCTACTACAGCAGGCTGCAGGAACAAACTGAGACTGCTGGACCAAAAAGCTGCCTTCAGATGCCATATCTCTAGAAGAAACCGCATCTCATGTTGGGCAAGAACACAGAGACCAATCTAGCTCAGCTCCCTCCACCTTCTACGTGGAGAAATGCAGGATTTGACTGGACAGGTGACTTGCTCCAAATCAAGGTCAAGTTCATGGCACAGGCAGAAATGGAATCCGAACTTTCTGGTTTCCAGACCATCACTCTGATTTGGCTCAGCTACTCAGAAGGCAACGAAAGGCTCTGGGTCCAAGCTTTTCTTTCCATTTGGGTGAGAAAACTGGGACACAATTTGAAAGAAAAGGTTGCCCAGGGAACAGTGAAAAAAAAATTTTAAATAAAAACCAAACAGTTTTGGCAGCAATAGAAAGTTGTGAAATGCTTTTTTAGATTTTTCACATTCTCATCGTCTTTGTGCACACAGATGGGTGTGTATTTTACCCATGCAGCTCTGTGTAAATATAGACTTGTCAGTTGTCCATGCCACATGGTCTGGGATTGACAGATGTGACCTGTATCAACAAGGAGGGCATCCTGACTTACACCTGATGCTGCAACTACAGAAAGAAACATCAAACGTAGGTGATGTTGGCAGAGGGAAAAGATTGTCAAAGTTGAAAAGGCTCTTAGGAGATTACCCGGTTCAGCATGTCCCAAAGAATAATCCACGGGAAAGTAATTTGCTTTTATAAAGGGAAAAAGTCCGGTGATCAAATGGCTTTGGGAAACTTCAGTTTAAACCCAATCAAACAGGTTTCTTTATTATCGGACTCCTTCACTGCAGGGTCTTTACTATGGTAATGTGTACTGAGGATTTCTAGGAGAGGAATCTAAGATACAAACTCCCCCAAATTTATATGCCCACCGAATCCCTTTTCATTCTAAGGACAATCTCATGAGACTAATGTTTCTTGGAAAATGACCTTTCAATGTTGACCTTTTCCAATATCTTAATTTTACAGATAAGAAGAAAAGAGTCTGAGAGAAAAAGTGACTTTGAATAGGTCACATTAATCATCAGTGGCAGTCAGGACTCAAACCTAAACCTTCAGACAATAACCAGAGAGACCAAATCCCTCTCTTGCTGCTGTATCCCTAACGTGTTTCTAATAGAGTTTTCAATAAGTAGTAAAACAGCAACTAATCAATAAGAGTTAAGCGTTTTACCTATATTATCTTATACGGTCTTGAACAAGATCTTAAGGGATAGATACTCATATTACCAGTTTTACAGATAAGGACATTGAAACGTAATATATTGGCCATTTGACCTCAGGCAAGTAGTCGTACACAGAAAGTGAGTGAATGACTGAATGATACAGGATAAGATACATTTTACTACAGGTATAAATGACTACCCCAGATATTTCCCCAAAAAGAGGAAGCCACGGGGACGAAGGGAGAAATAATAAAGGACTTATGGTTTTCCTGTGACCATGGCAGAGATCCCTCTCTCAAACTTGAGCTGAAGACCGCAACCTGAATCCAACAGCTCCATAATTCAGTCCCATGTCCAACACAGTTTGTGCACAGACCAGAGAGACGATGTAGGTCTTGCAGTATAACCTCATTTCTGAGCCTCCCACATCAAAGCCTGAGAGGTCCCATCCTGGCCATAAGGAAGGCATTAGCCCAGCCTTCCCACACTTGCATTGTCTCTTGAGAGTTGCTCAAGTCTTTTCTACCACCACAGAAATCTCATCTCTTGGGATTTCAAATTGTTTCCCATCCTTGCACTTAATTCTGTGCTCCTGTGTCACAACAGAAAAACCTTACAACTTAAAGCTAGAATTCCTAAGATTGGACCCTGGCTCTGGACCAGGGTCACATGCTATGTGACCCTGGACAAATCATCCGAGGGATAAGAGAATCACTACTATCATCATCATCATCTAAGTGCCTATTATTGACTTTCCCTATCATTATCAGCTTTAAGCTTCACAGAAAACCATTGGGACAGCTGTTATAATTGCCCACACTTTCTAAACAAGGAAATGTGGCACAGAGAAACTAAACTAGTTCTTCAGTTTATGATTTGGGCAGAGAGCAGGGCTAGAGTTTGAACACAGATAGTCTGGGTCCACTGCTTATTAACCACCTGGCAAAATAAGCACTTTTGACTTGCAGGTACTGTATGTTGTGAGTGTGTAACATGAATGAATCCTGCTGTCACAAGCCTAGGAGGTAGGTATTATCATCCCCATTATAAACATGAGGAGACTGAGTATCAAAGAGATGTTTAAATCTCAACGTCATGCTTGCAGCAAATGACTGGTAGATACAGAATCAGGGCTCAGAGCTGTGTGTCTGCAAGACCCAAGCTTTTGCATCCATGATGCTGATGTTCACAATTTCCCCGCTTACACATGAAGGTAATAATAATACCCCTCCTCTCAATGACTGTAGCGAAGATCATGGTATGTGAAAGCTCACGTGAACTGTGTGCCCGAGGATGGCTGCCTGTTCTCATCTTTGTCTATACAAACCAACAATGAGGAATCTCTCTGGCAGGCTGCCATTTGCTGACTCTGGGTTCATGTGTTGGCTGGATGTTAGATTCACTCACCTAATTTTTTTTAGGGCCTTTTAAAACATATGAGGTAATTTGTCTTTGTTGGTTAAAAAAAAAAAAAAAGATTTAGTGATGAATTCACCCAGCAGCATAATTAACCCCAGGCCTGTCTGTCCCTGAGGGAATCCTTCCTATCTTAGCAAAACACAGGCAACCCAGGGCCCAGGGGCACTTCATTTCTAGCTAACCTAACACAAAATGCTTTGAGTCAACAGGTTTTTATTCCTGCCACCTCTAAAAGCCTCCACTTCTCCCCAAAGCAAAACAAAGGAATAGTTTTTGCCAGCATTAAGGCTGACCAAACAACATAAATGCCACCTGATAACTATTAAGAACGGCTGGACTCTTGGTTTGTATTTCGAAAGATGCTCCTTCGGGTTGAAAGGAACAACGGGGGATGTTTAGGAAGCGGAAGACACTTGTTACGCCTGCCATTGCTTCTAGAACGTGTCTCTACTTGATTTTCAAAAGCCTTTCTCAGCATATAGGCTACGTGGTTGCCAGCCCACCTCAAGATGACAGAAGGATTTGCTCAAAAGAGAGAGTTGGCGTTTTAATTTTAAATCATGCTTTGTTCCTGCCCACAGAGCAACCAAAAATGTGAGGAAATGCTTGCAATCCATCCGCAGTGGTTTAGATCATCTGGCTATCGTATGACCTTCGGTGATCTGATTCATCCCTCTCTTGGCTTTGCCAAAAAGTTGCTTGCTCTTCAGTTCTTCCTCTCACTGGCTGTTCAGCAATAAATGTTTTCTCCCTACCAGTTCAAGATAAATGGGGGGGTGGGGGGGAATCCTGTGGAGATCCAACTGTCAGCAGGTGTGTGTCGGTTTAGATGGCTTCTGCCCTCACGTGCTGAAGTCCACGTGCTTTCCTAATGGTCCTCAGACTCACTGGTTTGTGTCCACGAGGAAACCCAATGGAGTTTTTGCAGCCAGCTAAGAAAACAGCATTTCTCCTCTACCCCTAGTGAAGTAACATGACCAAAACAAGCAGGACTCACAGAAATGATCGAACTAGGAGACACAGCAAGTCCTAGTAATTAAGGTTCCAACCAAATCGATAGGAATGAAATAATTCTGAGGCTGCTTCATGCAGGGTCTGTGAAATGACACTTCAGATATACAAAAACAAGACTTATGGTCTAAATCTCCTTATGTAAATGTTATCTTGCTGAGCTCCTACCTTGATCATACAGGGCCCTTCATGATCTTAATGCTTCTCCAAATAGGATCAATATTTATGGATCACTCCATAAGCACCCCAGTGCATTGTGGGACACTGCTGGGAGGTGAGGATGCTTTTCTCCTGCTGTGTCTTTTCCTGCAATTACTCCCCTGACTCTGATACCCAACCCTGTGAACTTCTCCAAACAGTCCAGCCATGCTCTCCAGCCTCCCCCTGCTATGCTGTGCTCTCTTCTGTTCTGCTTAATAAAATCTTATCATTGGGCTTCCCTGGTGGCGCAGCGGTTGAGAGTCCACCTGCCGATGCAGGGGACGCGGGTTCGTGCCCCGCTCCGGGAGGATCCCACATGCCGCAGAGCGGCTGGGCCCGTGAGCCATGGCCGCTGAGCCTGCACGTCCGGAGCTTGTGCTCCGCAATGGGAGAGGCCACAGCAGTGAGAGGCCCGCGTACCGCAAAAAAAAAAAAAAAAAAAAAAAAAAAATTCAGTCGTTCCTACTGGAGAATATCAAGCCACGTGGAGAAGATCCAGAGTGCCCCCAGAGAATGCTAACACCAAACGCCACCAACCCACCCAGGCTGAGCTAACAGGTGACAGCGGCCCCATGACGGATCCCAGAGAAGCCAAGAGAAGAGCCACCCAGCTGAGCCCAGCCCCAACAGCAGAACCATGAGCAAACAAATAGTCATGGCTTCAAGACAAAACATTTTGGGCTTCCCTGGTGGCACGGTGGTTAAGAGTCCGCCTGCCAATGCAGGGGACATGGGTTCGAGCCCCAGTCCGGGAAGATCCCACATGCCACGGAATAACTAAGCCCGTGTGTCACAGCCGCTGAGCCTGTGCTCTAGAGCCTGTGAGCCGTGACTGCTGACCCCATGTGCTGCAACTGCTGAAGCCCCCATGCCAAGGGCCTGTGCTCCACAACAAGAGAAGCCACCACAGTGAGAGGCCCACGCACCACAACAGAGTAGCCCCCGCTCGCCACAACTAGAGAAAGCCCGCGTGCAGCAATGAAGACCCAACACAGCCAAAAAAAAAAAGACACAACATTTTGAGGTGGTCTGCTGGATAGCAGTAGATAACAGATGAAATAAGACATTTTTCTAGGTGTTTTAGAAAGGTTCACATACATATAGGAAGTCACAGGAACCTTTGTTTTGGGGAAGGTGGGTTATTTTCATAGGAAATTTCTCTTTCTCCCATTCTCTTTCTCCAACTAGCTCCTATTTGCTATTCAGGTCTCTAATTAGACAACCTTTCTGTGGGGATTCTTCAACTCCCCTGAGATGGGATCAGGTGCTTCTCTGCCAGGCTCCCTAGCACTCTGTTCTTTCTCCTATTATAGTACATTTCACACCTTTATGGTTGTAATACCTGTTTTCCCAACCGACTGAAGGCTCAACAAAGCAAGCACAGAGCCTGCCTCAGCCGTTATCGTGCTCCCAGCTTTGGTTTAGCACATGCCATGCGTGGGAAGAATTTTCTGCTTGTGTGTCTCATCAGTCCATCAAGTGTTTACTGATGCCCTCACCAGGTCACCTATTCCACTGCAGGACAGTAGTATGTGTGCCAGTGTTTTCCTTTAAATGAGATACACTCTGCCTCTATTTCTATTTGCTGTTTATAGGCTTACATCTGATCACTGAGAGCTCCCAAAACATCCCCTGCATGTTTGCATATTTGAATACAGGTGCTATGCTCTCCCCTTAAACATCTCTTCTTCAGCCTACAGACTAAGAAATAGCTGAGGGCCCTGGAGAGGTATATCCCAGAGTAGGATCTGACCATCCAGTCTCTCTTCTCTTGACAATTTTCCTCTTGCCAAAATGTTACAACAAGAACTTGATACCACCAGGAGTGGTCTGACCAAGGCAGAGTAGAGGAAAATTACCCCATCTACTGTTTAGAACGTCATTCTTTTATTAATGCCATGTTAGGCTCATATCGATTTACTGGATGAATGCATTTTGAAGATCATAACAGCCTTGCCATGGTCAGTAGCCTACATGAAAAAGACATTTGGGTCGGTGTTCATTCACATCTCACCTTAACTGGAGAATATGCAGTTGATTTTACTGATTAACATTTAGGACACAAGCAGAGCAATTTTCATTTAGCCTTGCCTTAACATGTGTATAGCAGTTGGGCTTTTCAGATGCTACTGTGATCACAGAAAACTGTGCATTATGCAACGTTCCTGGGAATTCACATGAAGCAGAAGCCCACATTACATTCCACTGAACTAGAACTTGCCTTTGGTAGAAAAGTCTCTATTTAGCGCTTAACAAAAGTCTTTGTTTAATTCAACTGCATTCTATTTGGAAAAGGGAACAATCACAAGTGACACTAAATTCCTTTCAGGGAATTGAATATTTCTTGTTGTCCCCGTGTTGCAGGGGAAACTGTAGAAAGAACAGTGTTTGCAATCAGGTAAATTTGGGATTGAACCTCTTTTCCACCACTAGGTAGTTTATGACAATGCAGAAGTGACTAAGAAACAACACTGAGAATCAGCTGCCCAAAGTTTAAAGGGGGGGATACAGTTACTTCTCTCAGAGAATTAAACTGTATATATGTCTAAAACCTCACTGGATACATACATTCACCGCATAGAAGCAGAGAGTCCTAGCTCCTTATTTGCTGTTGTTTCCTACTGGATACAACTTCTGTCCATCTGGTGCCCTGGTTGACCTGGGAGTCTAATAAATTCTGCCACTGAAACAGGTATTTAATGTAGAACACTTCCCGTGACTGCTAAAGTGTAAAAGAGTAGGTAAAGAAGAGATGACAGCTGCCTCTGAACCTTGAGATTTGGTAGCTCACTGGTCCTGTGTCAGCTTGGATATTGAGTGTGTGTGTGTGAGAAAGAGAGAGAGAGAGATAGTCACACCTATGCAGACAACCACAGGACCCTCTCTGTGAATAGGTGTAGGGTGGAGACTTGGGGAGGACTGTTCCCTACAAGGAGGTGCTCTGAACCAGCCCCCTCTCTGACCAGCAGTGAGAACGTAGCGCCCTCTAGCGTTCCTTGAACACATTCCACGGTGCTGTGAGTCAGCAGCCGCTGCTTGGCGCATCTCTAGGTAGATGCTGCCATCTCCTGGTTAGAGTTACATTTTGCAACCTTCAAATGTTCTAAGCCGGAAGCTACAGGGGCTGGGCGTTTCTCACCTGAAGCCCCAAAGTCGGCTTGTGGAAGGCATGAAAACACGAAGGAGAAGCGAGCTGGCTGTCAGCAGAGCCCATAATTACCGCAAAACATGCTCTGGGTCCATCTTCCCCTACACATATCTCTGCCATTGCACTTTGCAAACTGGCTTGTGCTCCTAGCTTTGCTTCTGGTCTTTGAAGACCCTGGATGAGAGGCATGATTCTGAAGCATCAATGTTATATGAAGATTTTGTTGTTGTTGTTTGGGGTGGGAATTAAGCGATTCTACACGTTTAAAAGTAAATTTGAAAAGTTCTTCATACACTGAAACATGTGGTCCAAAATACTGGTAGATAGCCTAAACATAGCAGTTATTTTTCACTTAATAACTCCCTTTCTAACCCTGCCCCTCAACACAACACACCCCAAACAGGCCTGTTATGTTCACCTCCCCAGAACTGCACACATCTGTGACTGCACACTCGTCAGCTACTGCCTAAACTGTTTGATTACCTCTGGTGATGGAACTCTCACTACTCAAAGTGGATGCTGATTCTACTGTTGGACATTATTTGTTAGCAAGTCCTCATCTGTCTGGCTCCTTTTTCGTGTGACCCACGTTGAGAAGTACAAAGAGGATTTCACTATCCATGTTCATCAGAATTAATATTCTTAAGGTTCTTCAGCCTCAGCTCTCATGATACAGGTTTCAAAATCTTTATCATACTTCTCCTACTTATTTGGATATGCTTTATTTTGTTAATATCCCTCTCAAACTGAGTTTATCAGAGTTTTACAAAATGCCTTGATCAGCAGGACCATGATCTTCTTGTTCTGTACACCAGAGCTGTATCAATGCATTTAAAGAAGATACATGTGGGGCCTCCCTGGTGGCGCAGTGGTTGAGAGTCCGCCTGCCGATGCAGGGGATACGGGTTCGTGCCCCGGTCTGGGAGGATCCCATATGCCGCGGAGCGGCTGGGCCCGTGAGCCATGGCCGCTGGGCCTGCGCGTCCGGAGCCTGTGCTCCGCAATGGGAGAGGCCACAACAGTGAGAGGCCCGCATACCGCAAAAAGAAAAAAAAAAAAGAAGATACATGTGGTTTGAAAAGGTTAATAAACATTTTTATACAATGTCATCCAGCCCTCTTTCATAGAAACTTCTACTAAATTTTCTATATACTGACCCTGGCCTTTCAGCCAGAATATAAAGTATTCACATTTATGCCATGACAAGATTGGTTCTGGCTTCTGTTTTCAGAGTTTCCATCTACCCATCTTCCTCTTTGATTATGAGAGTTTAAAGGCTATGGCTTCTGTTTACCATCCCTGAAGTATGGGAAATGCTGATTTTCAGGCATGTCTACACTGGTCATAACCGTGTAGAACCCACTCATTCTATTTTAAATATTTCTTTAAGTAAACTAATTTTTTTTACTTAAATGTACTTAAAAAGAATCTTTTTATTACTATCATACTTGAAAACCTAGCACCATTTGTCTTTAGAAGGAAAGTGCAAAAATAAATTGAGGAAAAACTAAACAAATATTAAGTTCTAGAAAAACATAGTTGCTTGTCAAAGGCTTTATTGAAAGAGGAGGGGGCATTAGATATTTTAGAGATGTATTTTAGGCATTTTAAACCAAAGTAAGAGTTCTTTTTAAATTTTTACTGGACTATAGTTGATTTACAATGTTGTGTTATTTTCAGGTGTACAGCAAAGTGAATCAGTCATATATATACCTATATCCACTCTTTTTTAGATTCTTTTCCCATATGAGTCATTACACAGTATTGAGTAGAGTTCCCTCTGCTATACAGTAGGTCCTTATTAGTTATCTATTTTATATATAGTAGTGTGTATATGTCAATCCCAATCTCCTAATTTATTCCTCCTGCCCCTTACCCCCTGGTAACCATAAGTTTGTTTTCTACATCTGTAACTCTATTTCTGTTTTGTAGCTAAGTTCATTTGTACCCTTTTTTTAGATTCCACATATAAGTGATATCATATGATATTTGTCTTTCTCTGACTTACTTCACTCAGTATGATAATCTCTAGGTCCATCCATGTTGCTGCAGATGGTATTATTTCATTCTTTTTTTACGGCTGAGTAATATTCCATTGTATATACATACCACATCTTCTAAAAATATGAAACACTTCACAAATTTGCATGTCATCCTTGTGCAGGGGCCATGCTAATCTTCTCTGTATCGTTCCAATTTTAGTATATGTGCTGCTGAAGCAAGCACCAAAGTAAAGTAAGTTTTTAATGTATTTAACTATTCTGAACAATTCTGAGCAATGAATAACACCCCACCATGTGATTCAATGTTATTAAATGGGTCACCTGGACCACATGGATGACAGGTGATATGAGTCCCACACTTTGGTGAAACACTGACCTCAGCCATGGATAAAGAGTGTTGCATTCTGACCTTTAAGGGAAAAGAATCTGAATCGGTGTGCTGTATACCTGAAAC
Source organism: Mesoplodon mirus (assembly GCF_964341445.2). NCBI lineage: Eukaryota > Metazoa > Chordata > Mammalia > Artiodactyla > Ziphiidae > Mesoplodon > Mesoplodon mirus. The sequence goes on from NC_138995.1 coordinate 10,911,931, forward strand.
TTACATGATATTGTAAATCAACTATACTTCAATTAAAAATTTAAAAATAAATAAATAAATAAAGGAACTACCCAAAACGTCAAAAAAAGAAAAAAGGAGTATTACATTCTGACAGACATATTTAGCATTCAAAGCTTCAATTCAGGGTGAATAAACAGAACTCCTTATGATTCCCATTAATATATAGACTGCATGTCATGAAATAGTGATCCCCTTAATAAGGAAGGGAGGTAAATTGACACTACCTTATTTCATCCTTACAGTAACTTTATTTAAATCTCTATCTCAAAAAAACAAACAAACAAACAAAAAAACACCTCTATCTCAATCTCTACTTACAGATATGGTAATTGGAAATTAGGAAAATATTTTTTCCTGGGTCACGTTTTTAGTTGTGAGGATCTCAGGCTTGGACCTAAAATTTTCTGCCTTCAAAGGCTGCCATTTTTATTATTATTATTGTTGCTGTTATTATCATTATTATTAAGTCTACGACAAGAAGAGACATGAAAAAGCACAAGACTTCAGAAGCTCTTCCTTGTGGTACTTCACTAGTTCTCAGACTTGGTGGGCAGGTAGTTTATGAATGCTGATATAGATCTCCCCCTTTTTTCTACACTGGAGGAAAAAGTGGCCAAAAATGAAGTGACTGATGAAAGGCTGTAAGAGCAAATATGAATTAAAAATAAGAGGCTCAGTTCTTCCTGTTGAAAATAAGGGAAGAGGCTTCACCTCCTTCTTCTTTCAGCATCTACTTTAGAAAACTTGTTGGCTCTATCTCTGTTTCTTTGAAATGCATATAAATCTTACTAAAAGCTAAATAAGACTCTTACCACCTTTATGACCCAGGAGTGTCTTTCTCAAGGACCTAGGAACCATCTCTTTGAAATGTCATCATTAAGGAAGACAGCACCTCTATCTCACATTTTCTGTGAGAGGGTCAGAGCCTGATTTGGCAGGTGCCTTGTTCCAAAATGACCTACTGTCATTTGACTTTTCCTTTGGATAAATCATACTAGCTAACACATATGGTCACTCCAATTACCAAATGAATTTAGGATAACCTATGTGGGACAAATGGTGCTGTCAAGCCTGCTGTTTGAGGATGAGTCATTGTTTATCCGCTTTCGGTCTGTTCTTTAGTGGAGTGCCTGTGATGTGCATCACATTCTAGTTTAATGCTTATTCAGTAATAAAGCTGTCTTCTTCCTCTTCTACTTTTTGCAGAGAGGTTTTGTGGGTTGGCAGAAGATCTTGTTTTAGTAATCTTTCCCCAGCATGGTCACACAATGAACCAGGACTGAGTGAGTTAGAAAAGGAAACACCTGATTCCTGGCTGGATACTCTTTCCATTGGCCCCGCTTCCTCCTAACAGTGAAGGGGAGCAAAACATACCACCTCAAAACATGCCTCTTTGCATACTGATTGTTTTCAGCTGGTTATTTTTAAGAAAGAGCAGACATAGTGAAACTGAGCAGGACCGAGTGGGGCTCCTGAGCACAGAAGCATTTCTGTGTCCCTCGTTTCTTGTTTGTACAGAATGGGCTTCAGCTTCCATGTCCTTCCCTGAGTTCCAAGGGGCAGGTTCAAACAGTCACTAATCAGGGAAGGGAGGAGATGCAGAGACAAGGGAGGAGCAGTCAAGAAACAATAGTGCAGCCTTGGGGCAGGATCCTGGTCCTGCCTCAAGGGATACACATAACAATATCTTTGAGCTCTTCTACAGAACTAATACCCCAACAAATGGAAGATGTTAACTAGCTGATGAAGCATTCTTCATTCCAGAGAAGGTCAGAGTTTGATAACCTTGAGAACCACAGAAGCTCATCCGGAGACCACCTGAGGCCAGATTAAAGGAGTGCAGGCCCTGAACACACCCTGACTCTTATCAACAACCCCACTCTTGAACTATTGCTATAAAACTCCTCACCAAATCCTCTCGGGTTGAGACACACAGTTTTTGAGGGCACAAGCCTACTGTGTCCCCCTTTGCCTGGCAAAGCAATAAAGCTATTCTTTTCTACTTCACCCAAAACTCTGTCTCCGAGATTTGATATGGCACCAGTGCAAAGAAGCCGAGTTTTTGGGCTTCCCTGGTGGCGCAGTGGTTGAGAGTCCGCCTGCCGATGCAGGGGACACGGGTTCGTGCCCCGGTCTGGGAAGATCCCACATGCCGCAGAGCGGCTGGGCCCGTGAGCCATGGCCGCTGAGCCTGCGCGTCCGGAGCCTGTGCTCTGCAAGGGGAGAGGCCACAACAGTGAGAGGCCCGCCTACCGCAAAAAAAAAAAAAAAAGAAGCCGAGTTTTGACATCCATAGAAGATGCTCTGAAAGCTTATCCTTTCATAAGAGACATTGACATTTATAAGGGACATCTCTATTCGTAAAAGTTAGAGACCCCTCTCTGTACCAAGAAGAGAAGGCTGACTCTAAAGCTCCAGAAACTCTTATCAGTGGAAAAGGCAATGACTTAAATCTGCACAACTTCACCTTTGTTTACTGTGCTTTTCCTGGTCCCCTCCAATAACTGGCCTCCCCCTCCCCCAACATCTTTTGTCTTTAGCTGGAGATGGTATTTAAGGCCATGACTTAGAGGAGTTACTCAGTTTATCTCCCATGTATACAGGAGGTATATATGTTATTAAACGTCTCCTTATTTTTCTCCTGTTAATCTGTCTTTTATTGCAGGGGGTGTCTCAGCCAAGAACCTCCAAGGGTAGAGGAAAAAATATCCTTCCTGCCCCACAAATGCGTACTGTTTTATGTTTGCTACTGTTAACTGTGTAAGTCTTCTCCCTCAAGTGAGTCTGTAGGTTCCTTGAGAGCAGAACGTGTGACTAAAACACTTTCTGTTATTTTCCCAATGACTAATAATGTGCCAGGGATGTGGCAGTCTCAACAAATGCAAGTTGAATCACTGAACTTGAAAGAATTAAGTCAAATGGATTGTGATCTTTACTCACTACCAGATTGTAAAAACAACAAGCTCAAAAGAAGTTGCGTATGCTAAGCTCCACATCACCAAACTAAGACTTAATTACAGTTTTGGCTCTCCCAGAAATGGACTCTTAAACCAGTCAATCAGGAATCACCTGATAAGCACTAGTTAGGTAACGTCCTGATAGACCCCTACTACCCCCCAAAGGAAACTGACTTTGTGATAACCAGCTTTTTTGTCTAGTGTAACCTCCTTGTTCCCATTCCCTTCTGCCTATAAAAGTTTTTCATTTCATACAGCTCCCCGGAGTTCCTTTCTATCTGCTGGATTGGATGCTACCTGACTCAAGAATCATTAAATAAAGCCAATAAGATTTTTAAATGTATTCAGTTGAATTTTTTTTAAACAGTTTAGTGGCATTGATGGGATCTGGAGACTTCTGACAGCTTTAAGGACAAGAAGAAATGCAGGCATTGGTACCTGTGAACCTTTTGAGCTCTGTTTTTTTTGCTGTCTCCAAGGGCCGTGGGTAAGTTCCTCTTAGAACTAAGCTCTGCTGTCTGTGTATTGAGCTCCTGATCGAACTGGCATTGCGGTCCACGGTTAAGGAGTCGGTCTAGACTGACAGGTGGCTCTAACACAGCATGAGTCCTTAGCCACTGGTTAGTGTGTGATCCTAGTCCAGGGCTTCGGCTGGCAGACAGTTCCAGCCAGAACCTGAGTCCCCAGCCTTTGGTTGGCCCACAGTCCCCATTTGTTGGGTTCTGCTCGTTTAGTCCATAGTTCCACTTTGGGAACTATCGGTAGTGAGCACCTAAGGCCTTCTCTTGGCCAGTCCACAATACCATCTCCTGGGCTATGGCTGGTGTGCACAATTCTGTTTCCTTGTTAACTGTTGATTTCTATTGATGGGTACATGAGGTAAAGGAATAATAAATCTATTGTTAGTGGGAATCTTGGAAGCCAAAGCCACAAAATTGGTGGGCATGGATCAAGCCCATGAAAACTATTATAGCACTTGCCACCAAACTCTAAGGCTCCTGTGCTAGAATAAGTCGGTCATGGAATAGGCTGGATTGACAGTAGGTTGCTGGCAAACCTCATGAAAATTTCCATGCCATGAGGCACAGTGTAAAACACCACACAATCACCAACTCAGTGGCACATTTCACTTGGGTACTAATTTGTCTTAGGAGAGACTTAAGTCTTAGCTAAAGAAACAGGGTCCTCAAGTTTCAAAGAATTGAGCATGCCAGTGTCTGGCACAACTGCTTCTTTTATATCTAAGAACTGTGGTCCTTGAAGATGTAGGTATTTATAAAAATGGCAAAATCTTACTGAGAAAACCTAGGATTATAATTACCGTTATAGGGAATGTTCTCACTAGACCAGATCTTTCGTCTAAAAAGGACACTTGAAAGGAATGGCTGCCAAATCAAACAAACAGTATGGGATACCTACTTTAACTGGCATGCAGAAAGCTCCAAAAGCCTTCCATACTCCAAAGTAGCTTCATTGAAAGATTCACTGCAAAAGGCTAATAAAAAACTGAAGACACAAGAGGTACCCACAACAAAAGACTCAGACTTACATGACTCCTGCTACACTCATCCTCCTTTACCTGAATATTCAGAGTCTACGAATCCTCTATCTGAATTGCTTTGCCACTTTGAAGAAACTACAAGACCATAAACAAAAGTCCAAGTCAGTGGCCTAACTAAGTGGCCAAGTTAGTGGCCTAACAGACAAGCCCATATCTACCCTCCCATATGAGCTGCTCAGAGTTTATGGGACTCCAAGGGATTCCCTGGTAAACTGTTACCAGAGGGGAAAATAAAATTAAAATTCATGGAAAACCTTGCCAAATTCTGGAAGGTATCAGAGCTATAGTCTACTTTAAACCCCACTCAATCTGGAGCCTGCAGATGTGATCCTAGGAAAACCTGCAGAAGAGCCTGATAGGAACTTTTTTAAAAGTCTTCTCTCCTAAGCTAAATGTATGCAAAGGAAAAACAAACAAACAACAACAAATATTCCAAAGACAAAGCTCTAAATCTATAACATGGCAATCATTTGATTTCCATCTTAGTTGAAGATCCTCTGGCTGATATAAAGAAGCGACTTAAAGATAAATAGTTAGAATGGGAAGGACGGGGAGCTTTTGAACTCAACCAGGTTGCAACCCGATTCTTTGAGGAATTAAAAACAACTCTCCTTGTCTTACAAACTGAGTCTTTGCAATAACAGAAGTGCAGCTCTGAAAGCAATTCAATGCCCACCTATCCTGTTACCAATCCCCAAACCTCCCCTATTCATCTCAAAGGCTTGTAGATATTGTAAAAATTCTGGCCTTAGGGGGAAAAAGTCCTTCTTGGAGGAACTTGCATTCTGTCTCTGTGCCTTTGAGTTGTAAATGTTCTACCAAGTTTCTCCAAGCACTCTTATCTAGGCCATCTCTTTGAAATGCAAACTTCAGGAAGGTAATTCTTATCAGAAGGGTAAAAAAGGGGGGGAAGGCTATTTGGAAATTAAGCAAGTGAAAAATCTTAAGTTTCTGTTCCACATATATCGGTAAAAAGCTTTAGCCATCAGAGCAGATAACTCATTCCCTCTGCCAGAAACCATTTAGAACCAACTTTTTTTTCTTTTCTTTTTTTTTTTTTTTTTTTTTGCGGTATGCGGGCCTCTCACTGTGGTGGCCTCTCCCATTGCGGAGCACAGGCTCCGGACGCGCAGTCCCAGCGGCCATGGCTCACGGGCCCAGCTGCTCCGCGGCATGTGGGATCCTCCCGGACCAGGGCACGAACCCGTGTCCCCTGCGTCGGCAGGCGGACTCTCAACCACTGCGCCACCAGGGAAGCCTGGTTTTTGCATTATTGTACCTGTCTCATGGCTAAAATTTTAAAAGAAAAGCTATAAGATATCTGTTTTCATTTGTCTGTGTGTTTATGTATGTATGTTATAAAATCTGTGATTTTTTTTGTACCTCTGGATGGCATTACTAAAATTAATTCGTAAAGAACTCCATTTAATTGGCTGAAAGACAAACAAGTGTTTATAAAAAAATCAAGTATACCCTCAGAAATATAGAAACTAACCCAAATGTTTTGGAAGTTCACATGATCTAGGATAATCTTCAGTAAATAAAAGCTAGTTTGTTGATTGAATTAAAACATGCATGTCTTTAGAATTATCAGCATTAAATATAATACTTTTATTCTACCTAGGTTTACTAAAAGTCAAATAAGTGGAACTGAAATGGAGCAAGACCCTGTGAGGCCCTCCCTGGTACAAATCTTTTCTATGTGCCCTGTTTCTTATTTGCAGGAAAAAGGCTTCAGCCTCCTTGTCCTTCCCCAGTTCCAAAGGGCAGATTCAAACAGTTGCTAATCAGGGATGTAAGACAGTGCAGAAACAAGGGAAGAGCAGTCAAGAAACAATAGTGCAGCCTTGGGGTAGGGTCCTGGTTCCTCCTCAAGGAATATACGTAACAATATCTTTGAGTTCTTCTGCAGGAACTAAGGCTCCCCACTCTGGTGGAGGATGGTAACTTCAGGCTGAGCCCAAAATTCCTGGATCACCACCCTGTTACCTCACCACCAACCAATCATAAGCAAGTCACACACCCTGCAGCCCTCGCCCCAAATTTTGCCTATAAAAACTTCTCCCCCAAAACTAGAGAGTTTGGGTTTTTTGAGCACAAGCCACCCATTCCCATTGCTGGGCACTGCAATAGACATTTCTCTGCTCCAAACTCTGACGTTTCAGTTGTTCGGCCTCACTGTGCATCGGGCACACAAACTTGCGTTGGGTAACAGAACCTAGCAGAACCCTGCAGGGCTCCACACATACAAAAGCCCCTCTACGTCCCCTACCTCTTATTTGTAGAAAACCTGAAGATCTCCCAGGCCTCTCAGAGTCACAAAACAGCAGACTTGAGCAGTTAATGATTAGGACAATAGGTTCACAGACTCAGGGTCTGATGCACATTCCTGAGTTGTTTTACAGATACTATAACTACTACCAGAGGAAAAAAGCTAACTGTATGATGACCAGACCATAGCCATGACATGAGCTGCTCCATCTTGAGCAGTACTGAATCTATGGCTAGCACAATTCCAAGAACTGGCCTCAAAAGAATGGGATTAACATGAGTGCTTATAATAATCTATATCTTCATGAGCAACAAGATAATTGCAGCTTGCTCTGCCCATATATGTAAGCAGGCAACTAACATTATCAGCAAAGAGATGCTACACAGTCATATCTACATCTTCCACTCTGAGAATATGGTGCCCTATGTCATCAAGAAAAAGTTACAGAAGATGGGGCTCCCCTGGTGGCACAGTGGTTGAGAGTCCGCCTGCTGATGCAGGGGACACGGGTTCATGCCCCGGTCCGGGAAGATCCCACATGCCGCGGAGCGGTTGGGCCCGTGAGCCATGGCCGCTGAGCCTGCGCGTCCGGAGCCTGTGCTCCGCAACGGGAGAGGCCACAACAGTGAGAGGCCCAGGTACCGCAAAAAAAAAAAAAAAAAAAAAAAAAGTTACAGAAGGTGTAACTTTGTCCCTAATCCCACAGAAATGGAATGATGTTTCACAGTGGGAAACTGAAAAGCAGTTCTTCTGCCCCCTTCCGGTTTGCCAATTTCTGTTTCCCTCTAACCTTAAAAGAACCTAATTATAGGAATGAGATTACTAGGCAGTTTAACCTAACTCCTGCCTTATGCTTTCCTGAATGCACACCATGCCTTGCCTGACCTGTTCATTCTTTTCCTAAATAAAAGGAAGAATGAAGAATTAAGTAGTTAAAGAATGTCTAGCTCTCTACCCCCAACAGCCCCCTTAATAGTCTTGCAGGCAGACCACACAGGCAAGATAACATCTCAAGAGTCAGCCAGCCACAGAGAATGATGCAGAATCCAACCTCCTGCCTTGACAATTCACTGAGAATTCTTTCCCCTTTAAAAATTGTCATGGCAGAGCAGGATCTTCAGAGTTGGTCTCAGGATATGGGTCCACATTCTCCTCAGACTGCCGATTAAAGCAGCTTTTCTTTTTACTGACACTTGCTTCTCAATTACTGGCTTTTGAGCACTGAGCAGCCAAACCTGGGTTTGGTAATGTAAGTTCATGTTAGCTCTGTTACAAACTTTGTCAGCAAGAAAGATAGCTTAAGATGATGGTTAGCTGTTTAATGTCTCATAAAAATTCAATGACTAATATAAACATAATTGTTAAGAACAAGTGAATCAAAGAGATATAAAAGTTTATAAATTAACAGTTCAACAATAATTTTGCTTCATAGTATGTCTACTTAAAAATAGTTTCCAAAAAAATTTGGTAACTTGAAACCTTAAGGTTACACTGAAATAAATGATGGACATTCATTGAATATCTAGACCATTTCCAAATAAGATAAAATACTAAAGCATTAATTACTGAGCATAGGTTTATCCCCTTTGGGCCTCCTTTTACAGAAAAACTAAAGGTATTTGGGATTATTAGAAAAGACACTGAAAAATTGTTTTGTGCCACACTTAAAAATTTACTCTGAGGAATGATAGATTTCTAGAAATCATGAAATATTTTTATAAATATTCCAATCTGCGGAATGCTAGTGTAACAGTCCACAGTAGCTTACTTCCTAGTTTTAACTAGGAATTACGGATTCTAAAAAATTCTAATTAATATTTGTCATTAAAACTACTTAGAAATAATAAAGGTAAAATGAAACAACTGTGTATGAAAAGTAGATAAGGAAAGTAAAATGACTGATTGTTCCAGAATAAGAAAGAGGAAAAAAAACCTTAAAGAAATCAGGAAAGCTTCACAGAGGCAGTGACATCTCAGCTGAGATCTGAACAACTATAGAAGACAATGAGGTAAGAAACTGGGAGAACATAGTCCACTCAGAGCCAAAAATATACACAGAGGATGGAGAGTGTTGAGTAGCTAACAAGGTAAATCCATGCTGTAAGGTTTAGAATGTAAAGGGGAAGAGAAAATGGGGAGAAATGAGCATGGAGAATTAAGCAGAGGCCCTTGTGAACCACTGGAAACCAGGTAAAACCACATTTAAAAACTCCATCTCAGAATCAAAGAGTATTCTGAATTTTAGCATTCATCGGACATTCTTGACAGCAACCAAAGATTGTTGCCTGTAATTATTATAACCATGGTGCAACTTCTCTCTGAAGTTAAAAAATAATAATAATAGGGTTGGGCTTCCCTGGTGGCACAGTGATTAAGAATCCACCTGCCAATGCAGGGGACACGGGTTCGAGCCCTGGTCCAGGAAGAGTACACATGCCGCGGAACAGCTAAGCCCCTGCACCACAACTACTGAACCTGAGCTCGAGAGCTTGTGAGCCACAACTACTGAGCCCACGTGCCACAACTACTGAAGCCTGTGCGCCACAACTACTGAGCCCGCGTGCCACAACTACTGAAGCCTGTGCGCCACAACTACTGAGCCTGCGTGCCACAACAACTGAAGCCTACGTGTCTAGAGCCCGAGCTCCACAACAAGAGAAGCCACCGCAATGAGAAGCCCGTGCACCGCAAAGAAGAGTAGCCCCCGCTCACAACTAGAGAAGGCCCGCACGCAACAACAAAGACCCAATGCAGCCAAAAATAAATATATATATATATTTAAAATAAATAAATACAATAAAAATAATAGGGTTTATGTGAAAAATAAGTTTCCCCCTATCTACACAACCTTGTTGCCAGAATACTAACAAAAATAAATTTTTTCTGAGGAGATAAGTTTTTAACGTCAAACCAGGCAGGCAGTCAGGCAAACGCTGCCACGGCGGAAGGCAACAGTTGTTTGGAAATGCTGCAAACCTCCTGCTTAGAGCAGGGATGGCAGATGCTGACACCATGCAGGTGAAATGCTATCTCTCAGGTGCCCCAAGAGGCAGTGCAAGATGCCACGGGCAAGGGCTGCACAGGGCTGACTTCGGCAAGAGTCATTCAAACCTAAATTGAAAAGATGCAAGGGACGATATTCCTTTCTTCTCTGCTCATTCTTATCTTTTCTACGTGATACCTGGAATCCCTGTAGCCATCACGCAACACAGGAAGGGAGGCTGTGTGTAAAAGCACAAGACAGAGGAGAGACACGGGAAGCACCAAAGTCCTAGAAGACGTCGTGAGGGCGGCACCACCCAGCCTGAAGCCAGCCACCCCTCTGACAATCGTTACGGCAGAAAACAACCTTCTCACTGCATTGGGCGTTACTGTCGTGAGGATATTGTCTTACCTACAGCCCAAATCATCCCAACTGACAAAGGAAATCCACGATAACCTTAGTGAATGGAGTTGCAGAGAAGCAGCCCAGGGGGCCGTGTGCCAATACCTGGTCCAGGCCACTGAGAAATTATCTGATTACATGTGTCATGTGCTTCTAACTTCTGCAAGTCAGAGATAGAGATAGACAAACAGACAGACACAGACATACACACACATGCACAGAGCTACCACGATGTTTTGAGTGAGAATAAATATATGATCAACATGGGTGAAACCCAGCTAGTAGAACAGAATTCCTCTTCCCTAATTTTTTAAAATATTTATAAATAAGTAAATATGTATGAAGTGTGTATTAAATTCTACTTAATTTTAAAGGGTATACCTTACCCATGTCCTTAATGTTTCAACGTGAGGTTTTACGGAATAGGAGGAAAGGTCACGAACCATTCACACCTTATTACAGTAAGGAGAAAATCCCATCCCTTTACACAGCACACCAGTGTGTCCCAGTTCTCGTTCTTTGGAAGGATCACATAATCATCTCTCTGCTGCTGCAACTGCCTCCCTTCTCTGTGGGGCACAGGGTGGCAAGTGAAGCCAGACCAAGCCTATCTGTGTGAATTAGCAAGTAAAGTAGGTTCTCTGTTTTCAGAGAAATCTGAGAGAAGACCTATTTATTTCACAATCCTTCTTTCCTCCTTCTAGATCCTAAATGTTCCATATATATGTAATGATTTAGAGAAATGGAATAGCTGTAGATATTATACTGGAAAAGAGTATAATCTTTAAAGTACAGAGTTTTCTTTCAAGTGGTTGTTTTTGTTTTGGATGACAGGAAGAATAAAAACATGAAGATGGAGTAAGGTAAAGGTTTTTTGCTGAGAATCTGATGAAAATCAGAAAAGAGCACAGCTCTCATTTCCACCATCCATTCCCTGAAAGTGCCAACAGTGAACTGTCCAATTATTTTGGAGGCAATAATGTCAGTTAGATGATACAAGTCCAAGAAGAGAAAGAATACAACATGGCTTTTGTTCTATAAAATTAATTGTCATGCTATCACTACAAATAGTAACTCTGGAGCACCCACCCCGATGAGGAATATATTTTTTGCAAAGAACTTTCTTTTCTACGGACTTTAGGGATTATGTAGTACAACCATCCTTTAATTTTCCTGTATACTCTACAGTATATTCTCTAAATGGTTATTTACCTTACACCAAACAAAAGGAATTACAAGAGTGAAAAGAAAACCTGCTGTCTCTAAGCCTGGCTTCTAAAAAGAATCTCAAACAGTGATGACTCATGCTGTACTTTCAGATATGACTGCTCTTTGATGGAAATGTTAATTTTTACTTCTATGCCAGTGGCATTTTTTTTTTTTTTTTTGCGGTATGCGGGCCTCTCACTGTTGTGGCCTCTCCCGTTGCGGAGCACAGGCTCCGGATGCGCAGGCCCAGCGGCCATGGCTCACGGGCCCAGCCGCTCCGCGGCATATGGGATCCTCCCAGACCGGGGCACGAACCCGTATCCCCTGCATCGGCAGGTGGACTCTCAACCACTGCGCCACCAGGGAGGCCCTGAGTGGCATTTTTAATAATTTTAGTACTGATATGATACTTAAATCTCAAGTGATGACAGATCCCACTCAGGTTGACCTTACAAGATGGCTCCCCAAGAGTTTGAAATTACAAAAAAAGGAAAAAAATAGTGACTAATCCTTGCATAGTGTTTTAAATTTACAAACCATTTTCTCAAGCAATTTACTCATCAAGGAAACCTAATTAAAAGAAGACACTGCAGCCCAGAAAGGTAGATTTCTTAGTGGTCAAGTTGTAATTCAAATGCTATGTTCAGAACTCAAGTACTGGAAATTCCCTGGTGGTCCAGTGGTTAGGGCTCGGTGCTTTCACTGCTGTGGGTCCAGGGTTCAATCCCTGGTCTGGGAACCAAGATCCCACAAGCCACACGGTGTGGCCAAAAAAAAAAAAAAAAGAACTCAAGTACTGGCCACTTCCCAGTGCAAAATCCTGGTTCTCATGGCACGGACATTGGAATGTCACCTAAAATAAATGTTTCCATTGTATAACGTCTCACAGACAAACCATAAGATTAAATTACATTCAACTTCAGAAACAAGCTAAGCGATTTATTGTTTCTTCTCTCTGAATTGTGCTTTCATGTATGATTTCTAAGTGCTTGGGTGGGAAACTGTGGGATTTGAAGAGCCCAGAGGAAAATGGGATTCTTGGTAACTTAGGTGAAACAAACCTTAGTTACCGCCCCCTCTATGGACTCCCACGGCAGGGGGCTGAGTTAGTAAAACAGCTGTTCTCTTCATGCCTTGATTTGGTTGCTTTGCTTATGTATTTATTTGCTGCTTAAATCTGCAGCAAATAAATACATATGCAATACATACTATTATCTGCTGAACCTGTGGCCACTAAAACGAGGATTCTGATCACCCTGTTATATGTGAAAGTTCTTTGTATACAAAACCTGCCTTTAAAAAAAAGTGGTGATACAACATGGCCAGGTTGAGTTAGTGCCTTGAAAATCTCAATCATTTGGTGCTGGGGTGTCCCAACGAATTATATTTACCTCAGATGACTGTGGTTTTCATTGGTTTATTTGTGCTGGCTTTGGTAGGAATGAAACTGAGCAGAACCCTGTGGGGCTCCTAGGCATAAAACTCTTTCTGTGTCCCCCATTTCTTATTTTCAGGGAATGGGCTTCAGCCTCCATGACCTTCCCTGAATTTCAAAGGGCAGGTTCAAACAGTTGGTAATCAGGGAAGTGAGGGGATGAGGAGACAAGGGAGGAACAGTCAAGAAACAATAGTGCAGCCTTGGGGCAGGGTCCTGGTTCCCCCTCAAGGGATATAAATAATACCTTTGAGCTGCTTTGCAGATACTGAAACGCCCACCAGCTGGGAGGAGTTAACTGTATGCTGCCCACAAGCATGTAGACCACAGACCAACTGGAACCAGAAGGTTGATGATTCTGATTCCCACTTACCTCACCAGTGACCAATCAGAAGAATGTCCACGAGCTGATCACCCCTCCTCTTTGAACCATTACTACAAAACTCCTCACTACCACCTCCAGGTTGGGACACACAGTTTTGAGGGCATTAGCCCACTGTGGCCCCCTTTGCCTGGCAAAGCAATAAAGCTATTCTTTTCTACGTAACCAAAAACTCTGCTTCCAAGATTCAATTCAGCATCGGGGTACAGAGCTGAATTTTGGCTACAGGAGGGGGCAAGAAATGATGCATATTTATTGTATCTTTACTTGAACGATAGTAGCATACTAGATACACATTTAAGAATTTTTAAATGTTTGATGAAATTTGTAATCCAAAAGAATTTAGGATACTAAAGTATTGGGTGGGCCAAAAGGTTCATTTGGTTTTTTCCGTAAGGTGGCTCTAGTAGCACTTAGTTGTCTTTAACTTCATTTGAAACAATTTTGTTAGATTGTATGTGACAGCCGTCATATCAGCGTGCATTTTTTTTTTTTTTTTTTTTTTTCGCGGTATGCGGGCCTCTCACTGTTGTGGCCTCTCCCGTTGCGGAGCACAGGCTCCGGACGCGCAGGCCCAGCGGCCATGGCTCACGGGCCCAGCCGCTCCGCGGCATATGGGATCCTCCCAGACCGGGGCACGAACCCATATCCCCTGCATTGGCAGGCGGACTCTCAACCACTGCGCCACCAGGGAGGCCCCACCGTGCATTTTTAAAACGACATAAAAATTGGTTAATTTTTGTGTAGACATTTTAATATTGAAGATGGAAGGAAGAAAAGCAACATTTTCAGCATATTATGCTCTATTATTGGAAGAAAGGTAAAAAAAGCAACTGAAACACACAAAAAGATTTGTGCAGTGTATGGAGAAGGTATTGTGACTGATCAAATGTGACAAAAGTGGTTTGTAAAGTTTCATGCTTGAGATTTCTCGCTGGACGATGCTCCAGTCAGGTAGACCAGCTGAAGTTGATAGCGATCAAATCAAAACAATAATTGAGAACAATCAACATTATACCACGTGGGAGATAGCTGATATACTCAAAATATCCAAATCGAGCGTTGAAAATCATTTGCACCAGCTTGGTTATGTTAATCGCTTTGATGTTTGAGTTCCACATAAGTTAAGCGAAAAAAACCTTCTTGACCGTATTTCCACATGCGATTCTCTACTGAAATGTAATGAAAACGTTCCGTTTTTAAAACAAATTGTGACGGGTGATGAAAAGTGGATACTATACAACAATGTGGAATGGAAGAGATCGTGGGGCAAGCGAAATGAACCACCGCCAGCCACACCAAAGGCTGGTGTTCATCCAAAGAAGGTGATGTTGTGTATATGGTGGGATTGGAAGAGGGTCCTTTATTATGAGCTCCTTCCAGAAAACCAAATGATTAATTCCAACAAGTACTGCTCCCAACTAGACCAACTGAAATCGGAACTCAACGATAAGCATCCAGAATTAGTCAACAGAAAATGCATGATCTTCCATCAGGATAACGCAAGACCACATGTTTCTTTGGTAACCAGGCAAAAACTATTGCAGTTTGGCTGGGAAGTTCTGCTTCATCTGTCTTATTCACCAGACATTGCACCTTCGGATTTCCAGTTATTTCGGTCTTTACAAAATTCTCTTAATGGAAAAAATTTCAATTCCCTGGAAGACTGTAAAAGGCACCTGGAAAAGTTGTTTGCTCAAAAAGATAAAAAGTTTTGGGAAGATGGAATTATGAAGTTGCCTGAAAAATGTCAGGATGTAGTGGAACAAAAGGGTGAATATGCTGTTCAATTAAGTTCTTGGTGAAAATGAAAAATGTGTCTTTTATTTTTACTTAAAAAACCCAAGGCACTTTTTGGCCCACCCAATAGATCTTGCAGAGACTTAATGATTGATATTTGCAATGAACAAATAGCTGCCAGATATGAAGTAAATAGACCCTCTCTCCATATGTATGTATATACATACACATATATATACACAAACATACACATAAACACACATATAGTGTGTAAATCAAAATTTTTGAAAATTTACTTCTTACAGTTAGGATGTAGTAATTTCATTGTAAAACCCTACATTTTTAAGAACTGTATCTAGATAAAGGATGCAAGTGTCATAGAAAACCAGAAGAGTAGGCTTCTCATTGAAATATACAGCTCTATTCAAAAGCAATTCAGACATTATTTTTATCTGTCTCTGTAGGGTATTTTTAAATATTTTAAAATGCATGGGAATAATGAGCATTCAGAAGAATTACCTCTTTGGCAATGAAAACTACATTGAGAGGTTTTAGAGCCTTTGCAAACTGCCACTCAAGCGTATTATTTATGAACTCTTTGCTCTTTAAAATTGAGAACAAAGCAATTAACTACAATTTTACACCTTCAGAAAGACTAAGAACATGGTCTGCCATCTATTGTAAATTCCAGAGTGTATTTCACTCAAATTTATATTTCCATTGTGTGGAAATTTTCCTCTTCTTCAAAAGACAGTTCAAAAGTGAATCTTCTATTTTGTTCACTGAAAAGGGGCAATACATATCAATTTTGTTCCTAAGAAAATAAGCTTAATAGGCCCCATTGTAAAAATAATTGCGAGCCCAGTATTTAAGAACATGATACACACAGGCAGACCCTATCAAGCAGGACGTACACTCCTTGGTTTGTTCACTGAATATGGTGATCAGAGTTTAGGAACCATGTGCCTTGAGAAGTCTGCACACTAGCGAGTGAGCACAAGCACTTCCTGTGGGTCCGACACTGTGCTCGGGGCTCCACAGAAATCCCTTAATCCCCACGGAGGTCACGCTGCGCTCCGTCCTGCTAACCTCGTGTGCACTTGAATCAGGGGTTCAGGGAGGGTCAGCAATGAACTCACAGGTACAGGTGGGAAGGCAAGGATTTCAGCCCAGGGAGTCCGAGCAGAACTGGAGCATCTCCCTCTGTGTACGCTACACTCCCCCTAACATGAGTAGGAATCAGGTGCTGAGCTCCACCAGACCGATGGCACGACACCAATAACCAACCCAACACGCCTTCCACCCAGACAGAGCAACAGGACGTTCCTTTGGAGGCCAACAATCAAAGGAACACAGTGACTCAATTTTCATGCTCCAGAGCATCTCAAAGAAGGAACTAGAATTGAACTTCTACCCCTGTTCTTCAGATCTCAGTACTGTCATCTCTTTCTTCCTATCCCTGCTGCCGGGGTTAGGCCCCTGTTGCCTCCTCCTAAACTATTAGATTGGATTCCAGTACCATCTTTCCTCCTTCAGTCTCCTGCTCAGCTAAATTTTTCAAACAGTGGTTTCGCTCATGACTGCTCCGCCGCTCAAGAGACCTTTCAGGGGCTGCTCATGACGAGATGACAAAACACAGACAAGCTGGTCTCCTGTGCCCTGCTTCCCAGCTGTGCTCTCAACGAGCCCTTCCTGTTCCCGCCAAGAAGGAGCCACCAATTCAACAGCTTCCACCTAATCCCCCTTCCCCAACCTCACCTCCAGGGCTCTCAACCATCACTTACTAGGATCCCACTGTGCTGAGTGGCCTGTGGTGGGCACTTGGATAAACGCACATATAAACCCTACTTGGATATTTAGCAGCCAAGTGAACCATGCACGTATGTCACTAAAATAAAATGACTCAGAAGGATGAGGAGAACTTTGGAGATTTGGTCTCATTCAGTTAGGAATTGGGTATTTAGTCAACTCATCCATTTAGTCATCTCATCAATCGAAGTAAATTAACATACTTGGTGTGAAAATCGTGCTGGGTTTCAGACAGGGGAGATTAGGGTCATGAGGCTGACTTTCAAGAAGAGAGTAAGGCATAGAGATTTCCCCCTCTATTCTGCCTTCATTTCTGCATTTATTTTATTAACTTTTTTAAATTTGGGGGGGATACACAGTTTTGAGGGCATGAGCCCGCTGTGGCCCCCTTTCCCTGGCAAATAAAAGTATTCTTTTCTACTTCACCCAGAAAAAAATTTTTTTTGAAATCTGCCACAATATATTTTCTCATTTTCCCACTCTTGGTCACCCAGTTTTCCTGGTCTAGAAGAATTTTTTTTCTCACTCTCTGCCTAGTCAAAATATATACTACTACTACTCTACTAACCTATCAAATCTCAGCATGTGGCCCCTGTCACCATCAATGGCCGTCCCTTCTGTGAGGTCCAGTAGCTCTCATTGTTCCCCTCAGTCCACATTTCTGTCCCTATCGGGTATCTGGGGAAGCAATGTCCTTCCTTCACTATCAGATCACACTTAATATATCTGTAATCTTGTCAGAGCCTAGGTCAGGGCCCTAAACATGTTTTGTTCACTGAATATTTTCCCCTCAAAATTCTCCTGTGTCATGTTATTTGTATTTTCTTTTTTAAAAAATAACATCTTTCATTTGCTTTCTGTTTATCCTTTTTAAAAAATCTTTTCCAACTGCCTTTCCAATGCCAAGTGCTTTAAACGACATGTTAAGCTTGTTTCCTCATCTGTAGACTGGAGATAATATTATTACCTAAAATACAAAGTTATTAGGGGAACCAAATGAAACAATGCATGAAAAATTTAGCACCTGGCAGTAGCAACTGAATAATTGGTGGAGAAGCTTAGACTGTAGCCTGAGAATGCAAAAGGAAACATATTCCTGCCCTGAAGGATATGCTGTATCATGCGACAGGGAAATATGTAGACAGAAAATAACAAGAAAACATGCAGAATGTTATTGGAGAGATGACATAGAGATGAGAGCAGTCTTCCCATTCAGGATACATTGAAGTTGGATGTTTCACAAAAGCAGAGAATGTGGACTGAAGCATCTGAAGTTGTTTCTTGTCTACTCTTGCCAGGACAAGTCAGTGAATGACCTGGTACAGACTGAAAAAAGTTTGAGGTTCACGTCACAGTGTAAATCATACTGAATTAGATGATCACACGTCGTGACTTTGTTAAATGCAGCTGTTCTTCGTATGCCCATATACTGAGACGAGCTAACGCAGGAGGAAAACTGATACACGGACGGCAGCCAATCCTCCCTGCAGAACAGAAGCCAGCGGGCTGCCCCGCGTTGAAACGGGCCCAGGCATTTACCACAGGGGGACTGATCACTGTGCAGGACCACTTCTGTTTGCAAGAAAATGCACGAGTGACCACCAACAGCAAATGATCCTGCCTTCCCACTTCCCTTTCGTTTTCCTACATGTAAAAATAATTGAACAGGTGCCAATAAGTTAGAGAAATGATTGTCATCCAGTTTCAGAGAAGGAAAAAAAAGATTTGTTCTGATTTGTCATTGTAATTATGTTTTAAAGTAATTTTATTTTGAAATAGCGAATATAGCTGTACAAGTGAGTGCCTGGCTTTCTGCAGGCTGCTGGCTGGAGGTGACTGCAGGTCATGGGGGCCCACGGGCCCTAGAAGCCTCCTGCAGATCTTTCCATGGGGTTTCTCTAAATGGCCACTCTGTTCATCAGGTTCACAGGGTGAGTCTGTAGCTCCAGTAGGATATGACAGAGTCTTATGTAACCTAATATAATCACAGGAATGCCAGCCCATCATGTTTGCTGTGTTCTACTGGTAAGAATATCATCACAGGCTCTCCTACACTCAAGGAGTGGGGATTTCACAAAGGCATGAACATCAGAGGTTGGGAATTACTGGGGATCACTTTAGGGTCTGTCTTCTACATTAAGTTATGTGAGTAACTTATAAAAAATGCATTTGTATCCATTATCTCAATACTTAAAGGGTTGGAAGAAATAACTGATAAGCTGGACTTTCTTAAAGTTAAAAATGTCTGCTCTGTGACAATGTCAAAAGAATGAGAAGCGGGCTTCCCTGGTGGCGCAGTGGTTGAGAGTCCGCCTGCCGATGCAGGGGACACGGGTTCGTGCCCCGGCCCGGGCGCAGCGGCTGGGCCCGTGAGCCATGTGAGCCTGTGAGCCTGCACGTCCGGAGCCTGTGCTCTGCAACGGGAGAGGCCACAACAGTGAGAGGCCCGCATAACGGGAAAAAAAAAAAAAAAAAAAAAAAAAAAAAGAATGAGAAGACAAGCCACAGACTAGAAGAAAATATTTATCAAAGATACAGCTGATAAAAGACTGTTATCCAAACTACACAAAGAACTCTTAAAACTTAATGACACTCTGTTTTATAAAATGGGCCAAAGACCGTAACAGACAACTCACCAAAGAAGACATACAGATGGCCAATAAGCATATAAAAAGATGTTCCACATTATATGTAATCAGGGAAATGCAAACTACAAGAACAACAAAATACAGCTACACATCTATTATAATGGTGAAAATCCAGAACATTGACAACAGCAGATGCTAGTGAGGATTGAAGCAACAGGAACGCTCATTCATCGCTAATGGGAGTATAAACTGGTACAGCCACTTTGGAAGACAGTTTGGCAGCTTCTTACAAAACTGAACATACACTTACAATCCAATCCATCCATCACACTTTTTGGTCTTCCCCCAAAGGAGTTGAAAACTTAAGACCACACAAAAACCTGCACATGGATGTTTATAGCAGCTTTATCCATCATGGTCAAGACTTGGAAATAACCAAGATGTCCTTCAGTAGGCGTGGATAAAGAAACCGTGTCTAGACAATAGAACATTGTTCAGCACTAAACAAAATGTGACATATCAAGAGTCTTAAGTGAAAGAAGCCAATCTGAGAATGCTACATACTGTATGATTCCAACTATATGGCATTCTGGCGAGGGCAAAACTATGGAGACAGGAGAGACATCACTGGTTGTAGGAGTTGGGGGTGGGGAAAGGATGCAGAGGCAGAGCACAGAGGATCATCAGGGCAGTGAGAATACTCTGTATGACACCATAATGACAGAAACATGTCCTCATACACCTGTCCAAATCCACAGA